>NC_090923.1:676932371-678324562 GCF_040938575.1 Ambystoma mexicanum
TCAGTCCGACAGTCACTTGAGGAACCGTGAGCCTGCAGGAACTACCAGGAACATCCCCTCAGCTACAGCTTCTTCTCCATTGAAATGTACTGTTCAAATCCGGTTGTTCATTTCATTCAGCCATGGTGAAAGTGTATGAAATCTTTCTCCAATCCGAGGGCTTGTCCTTCCCTACTCTTTAACCTAACTTTTCTGCCGACCAACTTCATCCGGAACTCTTGGCAAAGACTTAACCGCAAACTACCCTGAACTGTGAGATCTTGAGCAAAAGACTTACGTCCTATTGACTTTGGCCCTAAGCCTGTTTGATTTGATTCTATCACTGTAGTTCCTCTTTCTGTATTGCGCTGCTCACCTACCTGTTGGTGCTATTCAATTTCTACCTAACTTTGTCTTTCCCTCCCTTTTAAATTTCTGGAGTGCCATTTTGCTCCCACTTCTTTTGTGAGCTTAACTTGTCTGGAACCTAGTGGGAGTGGTGGGGTGTATTAAGAGTGTGATTTTTAAACTGCTTTACTTTAGTGAAATGCTATGCCACTGATGTGTAAATAAATGTATGTTCTTTTACTCAGAAACCTTGAGTCAGTGTTTGTTTGAATCATAGTAATTGCTGTCCTTTGTGTAACTATTGATACTCCTCACTTGCTCTTGAGATAAGTCTGGATGCTCAGCCATCACTACCACTTTTACTGTGTAGCACAGGCTTGTACCAAAGGTGAATTTGAACTGTCACTTGTAGTCTTAATTGTGTGTGGTGTTCCCAAAGGGTACTGCATATGATTCTGCCTAACAGTCTCCTGCCAATAACTCTGTCTCACAGACTACAGAGAGCCCTGGAACTGCCTCAACGCTGTCAAGCACCAAGAACTTCTTCTGCACCAGGGACATTGTGGTTTTGCCACCCTGGCCCTTCTCCGAAGGCCCCTACAAACAGTTACGACCCTTTGCCCCTTTTGTGGTGAAACCAAATAATCTTGAACTATAAGACTCATTACTTTACCAACTACCATCCTGTCAATATCCAGACTGCATCCCTTCCCTTCGTGAAACTATCCTTTGTGTTCCTTAACAGTGGGGGTTGTAATTGTAGTGTGCTAGAACCGTCTGTTGTAGTAATAATAAAGTAGATATATTTATACAAACTTGACTGGATAGTCCCTTTTATCATTGGGTAATAATTGTATGTTCACTGTGTTGCAACTAATCAACGAACCACGACCTTGCAGAGATAAGCCTGCCGTTTCGTCCACGTTACCAAAATTTGACTAGGAGGTCCACACTCCACAGCACACTGGACGCATCCAGCAGGTGTGCCCTCCGTTTGGGGGGATTCTTAAAAGAGAGGGAAACCTTGGGAAGGGCATATGACACCTTTAGGAGACCTTCAAGAACCCGTCTATCGTCATGCAAGTCAGACGGTCTCATTATAATGTTATAATGTTGAAATGTGCTGCGATGTCTCACTACTTTGCCAACTCCTCAATTTTTCATTTTTTATGAAAGCGAATTGTGGTTTTATTGAATTTAGCAAGATTGCAGTGGCACAGGCCAATGTGGACAAATGGCCTCGTAAACAAAGACAGGCAGAAGGCCGTAGTTTACACATTTGCACATTATTTAGACCGGCTTTTCATCCATCTGACCTCTGCGTTAGAAAGGCCACATTTTGATTAATGGAGTCTATGAAGGTGTGTTGGAATGCGTGCTAGAATGCGTAAGTAGCACACTCTATCTCAGTTATAAGGAAAACATTAAAACATACCATGGGGAGAATCCATCCTTTTGACAGGCACACATTGTTTTCGATTTTTGTCTGGGGCCGCTTCCATGTGCAAATGCTGAGCGGCAGCCTGTCAGGATTTTACCATGGACCATGTGTGAGGAGAAAGAGGAGAGCTTGGAGGGCAGCCAGTGTATGCCTCGTGCACTCTATCTGTTTGGGATTTATATCGCCCACTGCTGCCATTTGCATGATTAATATGCACTCTGGAGGATCTGAAAGAGTGGGAGTAACTACTCAGGTTAGTTGTGAGAGAGGGAAAATCCAAGATAGCTTTGCTGCTGTGTACTGTTATTTTTTATTTTATTTTCAGTCAGTCAATATGTTTATTCGTATCCATGGTCCATCAAACACGTACAAAATACAAAAGCACAGTATTAATAAAATTCCGTCCCCGCATACAATTCTAAATAAAATATCAGTCAAAACACATTACGTGACAATATACAATCGTATAATACAGACAGTACATAAAACCTCATACAAAAAGAATAAAACGAGATACAAGGTGGACAATTATTAGGATGTAAATCTTCACAGACTGACTGATAGTTTATTTTCATTTTATTGTTTAAAGCGCGAGACTAGCTTGAGAGCAGCTGAGTGCTGTACAGAGTGTGGGTATCCAGCATTTGAGCTGCCATCTTTTTAAAAAAAATCAATTTGTGTTCATTAAGTTTTAAATGAGTATGAAACACGTACAATACAAAAACAGAACAAAAAATGTCACAGACAAAAAAGACCTTTAAAACTAGACTTCGTCTGGCTCCAACAACATAATCTCAAACATGTATATAAGGAATTTCAATCATAATTGTTAAATCAGACACTGCCTCATACCATTCAGGGGCCCTGTCAAAAAGCATTAGATCTCGAAGCAGGTTAGCTTTTCCACCCGGGGCTTAACACTAGATGGTTGAGTCTAAAGTATTAAAAGAATCCTTTATTTTCCTACCTCAGGATCCCCGAACCTTATCGAAAGCGCTAAATGTATATTTGGCAAAGAGTTGTCCCACTCTCTCAAGCCGAGTGTCGGACCAGCGCTACGTTCGACCAGGCCACAATTGCCCCAAGTTGAATGGGGGGGTCGAGGGGGGGCACAATGAGCTCAGAGGAGAAGGCCATGATGATAAGCCACTATTTGCTCTACTATTTTTCCACAGACTCCAGAGCACGCCCAGAGTAGGGTGCTCTCGGATCTCTTGGGGTTAGATCTCCCCTGTGCACATAAAAAGACTGATCTTTTTCGGGTATGAGACACAATTTTCAAGATATGTCCAATACATTCTCTGTTCGTCACACATGTGTTTCAACATGGCCCTGAGTTGGGCTGCTAATAGTATAGGAAATAATCTGGAAGTCCAAAACCACCATTCCTTTAGGAAGCGTTATGGTCACACGGCTACACAAGCTCTCTTAGCTCGCCAGATAAAGTTGTAACATGTGTAGTCAATATCTGTAAAAAATCTTTCTGGAAGAAACATAGGCGGCTTTATGAACAGGAAGAGAAAAGGAGGGAGTATGTTCATCCTGACTGCGGTTATCCTGCCTATCAAGGAGAGGGTACGGTCCGACCATCTCTTCAAATCTTTCGCAAGATCTTAATAATTAAGCCTATACAGGTCTCCGAAAACCCCCGAAATCTCAATATCCGGCTACTTAATGGCACTAACAGCTAGGGGCATTCCGTACATATTGTGAATAGGATTGGGCACTGACCCTTTTCCTACTGGAAGGAAAGAAGATTTCGTGTGGTTGATTCTGAGACCCGCTAGCGTTCCATAATTGGTTACATTTGCCACCATTTCCCTGAGGGATTCCCCAGGGCCAGCTAAATAAATAAAAATCTCATCTGCAAATAATGAGAGCAGCCCTTCACAATTGATGCCCTTTATTCTAGGTTTTGCTCTGACTGCTGCTACAAGAGGTTCGGTTACCAGAGCAAAAATGGAGGGGGGATATAGGACCTCCCTTCCTCGTTGCCATGTATAAGGGGAAGTCCTCTGACATAACCCCATTAACTTTCACTCTGGCCGTTATAAAGAGACTCGTTGGCGCTCAGACGCTAGGGCTCATTCTTAGTCGGCCAGCGATTTCCAGCTAATGCGAAGTGAAAAATCACATGTCTTTTTTCTGAGTGTGCCTGTGCTTTTATAAATTGAATTGCTTGCTATCTCTGACACACGAGGTCCACCGGGCCATGTTTGTTACTTGGCCCACCCACCGTGCCAAGATGTCCGCCTGAGACGCAAGCATCAAAGTGCATCGTGTATCTAGGCAACCAACGCAGTGATTGGCTGCAACTTTCCACTTATCCTATTGGGGACCCGGCAGGCGAACGCCAGCCCCATTCAAAGGCCCATACCTGACGCCCCTGTCTGGGGCTGTGAGGGGCCCCATTCCAAACCCCGCAGCACTGCACGCTCCACCACCTTCATGGACAATCCTCAAGCATGCAGCCGGAAAACCCCAAGAATTGTGACTCTCCAGAGCCTTGTCCCCCCACTGCAGAGCACCGATGAGCTCCGCTCTGAACACCTGATGCCCACTCACTAACTCATCTATGGTAATAAGCTGTGTCATAGCCAATCTGCTGTTTTCACCTTCTACACCTCCTTCATCTTTCTACATTTGTGTACTGTCTGGGCAATTTAGAAACTAGGTGCGTTTTTAACAACTGCACCCCCGACCCCCACTTTGTATTGCATTTGTGTACTGTTTGGACCAGTTTTGAAACTAGGTGTGTCTATAACACCTGCAACCCCCCTTTCTGTATCCAAGTATTTCTACTGCATCTGTTTGCTCCCTTTTGGCTACTAGTCTGGTGAGGTTGTGATCCTGCCATGCAATCTCTCCTTCTATCCTCCATCTACGCCTCTCTGTCTCTCTTATGGCACTCACTATCTCGCCTATCTATTCTAACTACTTTACTATCACGTATCCTCCTTCTGCCTCCTCCTTGAAGACATTGACCTCAATATCCTCGCTCTTACTGAGACGTGGTTCGATGCCATCTCAGTCACTGCTTTTGACTCCCTCCTCCCTAATGGCTACAAGATGATGGCTACTGATGGTGCTTTGAAACACAATTTACTTGATGTATAAGCGCCTTACTAATGCACAATAAATAAATAAATGAAGATAATCTCTAAACCTCGCCCTAACTCTTCTGGAGGTGGGGTTGCCCTGATCATCCCTGAGTGGGTCCCTTCTTCTCTCGTACCCACCCAGCCATACTCCTCCACCGAGAGCCTGGTCTTCAAGCTGATCATCTCTCATACCTCCTCCCTGACCATTGCCACTATCTATTGGCCACCTGGCTCTATCACCCTGTTCCTCTCTGAATGGGCTGATTTATCCTCCTCTCTTCTGACATCTTCCCCTAAACTCCTTCTACTGGGTGACTTCAACAACATCCACCTTGACTCATCAAACACAGTGTCCACAGCTTCCACTCTCTTCCGTGACCTCTGCAGCTTGCTCTCCCTCTCCATTCTCCCCTCGGGTCCTACCCACATGGCTGGACACCCTCTTGATTCTTTTATCCACACAGACCTTTCTCTATCCCCCATTCACCACCCTGCTCTCCTGGTCAGACCACTCTCCTCCGACCTGGGCCATCTCAACCCGCTAACCGCACCGCCCCCTGCTCTGCCAACCTCGTTCACAGACATCTGCCCGATGAAACGAGAGTCAGTTGCTGCCTTTGCATCCACTTTCACCCCACCCTCTCCTCCCACTGCAGACTCTACCACCATCTTGCTATCTCCAACACTCTCGACATGCTTGCCCTGTCATGAGGATCCACATGAAACACGTCACCAAGCGTAACATCAGGTACAGCTCCGGCCTTGCCGACTTGAAGCGCAAATGCAGAGCCGCAGAACAGAAGTGGCAGAACACAGGCTCATCCTGTGACAAACTGGCCTGCCGCCTTCTCCAAAGGCAATACCATCTCACCATTCGCTCCAAGAAGAGGGCCCACATCCAGGCTTGTGTCTTGGCAGCATCCAAAAAAACAGCTGAACTCTTTAAAATCTGTAAGGAACTAGCCAATCCTTCCGCATTCTTCAACACCACCCACTTCACTGCAAAAACCCAGGACATCCTGAATACTCTGTCTTCCTCCCCTTCACCCACCTCCTCCCATCCCCCTGACACCCCTGGCCCTCCAACCTCCTCCAACCTCTCTCCTCCTTCTCTCCTATCACATCGGACAAGGTCACTAGGGTTGTCCGCTCTATGAAGGTCTCCTGCAAACAGTACTCTCCTGTTCTTCCAGAACTATTGAGGACAAAATCGGCTCCTTTGACCCTGCACGTAATGATTTCTGCAATCACTCTTTTGCTACTGGGTCTTTTCCCTCTTCCCTCAAGCACTCTGTTGTGTGCCTGCTCCTGAAAAAGCCTTCTGCCGACACCTTGTGTCCGGCTAACTACAGCCCCATCTCTATCACTCCCTTCCTTGGTAAACTCCTGGAGAAGCTGGTCTTCCTCCCACTGGTACAGCATACTGAGCTCGTTGGTGGTCTACACGACCATAAATCTGGATTCCGTCCACCCAGGGGCACGGAAACTGCTCTTCTGAACACCTGTGAAGAACTGCTCACATCTCTTGACACTAACGCTCCAACTGTTCTCATTCTACTTGATCCTTCCTCTCACATTTGATACGGTCAACCACTCCATCCTCATAAAAAGGCTCTATGATACTCTTGGTATCTCGGAGTGGACACTGGAATGGCTGACCTCCTACCTCACTGACTGCCCCTCCGAGGCCATCATGGGCTCTTTCTCCTCTCCTACCTCTATCTCCATGTGTGGCGTTCCCCAGGGCTCTAACCTCTCACCCTGGCTCTTTAATGCCTATCTCGCTCCGCTTTCTCACTTTATCTCCTCTTTCTCCCTTCACTCCCAGTGCTATGCTGATGACACACGACTCTTCTTTAAACTTCCCTCTGATGCTCTCCCTACTTCCTATCTGCTATCCAGTCCTGGTGTGCCTCCAATGATCTCTGCCTCAATGCCAGAAAGACTGAGATCCTTCCAATTGGAATCCCCACTCCATCTTTCCTCCCTTTACTTTTCCCACCCTACTTAATATCTCCTCCTTCTTCTTCACCTGAACCCAGGAACCTTGGAGTCATCTTCAACTCCTCTCTCTCTTTCCTCCCTCACATCTTGGACCTTGCCAAGAAGGCCCATTTACAACTCCTCCTCCACAAAGTCATCCTTCCTTCCTCACTTTTCCCCAGAAGTTCAATGTTTCTAAAACCCTGGTACTATCTGGGATGGACTAATGTAACAGCCCTTCCTTAATCTAACCTCTTTCTTTCTCCGCCTCCTCCAGCTTGTCCAGAATAGGGCTGCAAGACTTATCCTTGGCTTCAAGCGTAGGGACCATGTCTCTCCAGCCCTAAAATCCCTCCACTGACTCATGGTTGCTGCAAGGATTATATTAAAATCCCTCTGCATCATCCATAAGGCTGTCTGAGGCTGAGGACCAATCTAACTACAACTTGCTATCACCAAATACCTTCCTTCCAGATCTCTATGATCCTCCAGCGCCAGTAGTTTATCTGCCTTCTCCCCCTTTTCATAATACTTTTGCTTAAGGTGTTTAAGAGCCTAGTCTGTTTCGTGGGCCAAGAGAGCTTTAAGTTCAGCCTTGCATACATTGTGGTCCTTCAACCTTGTGTGACTAATGCTAGAGTGTCCTCCCACTCCTTGGGTTGTACGTTAAGGATTTTAGTTCTCAGAGTTGCCTCCTTCCTCCTCCTTCCCTTTTTTTTCAAGAGCTTATTCTAATCATCTCACCTGTTATAGTCGCTTTAAAAGCTTCACACAAGGTAGCCACAGTGACCTCTGCACTGTCAATACATTTAAATACTCCCTAATCTTTGTAGGCAAGGCTGCCTCAATTTCTTTGTCCTTTAGTAAGTTATCGCTACAGTACCATCTCCCAACCTTGATCGCACGCCCCTCACCCCCAGCACAGCTTAAATTCAATTGTGGTCCGACCAGTGGGCAGAGCTTGTATCAACCCTTTGGACCCATTTTAGTATGTTGGAATCTACCAGTACCAAATCTATTTGGGAGATGGAGTCATGCACTGCGGAGTGGTGTGAGAATGGTGCTTTCATGTGCTCAAATGGCATATCAAGATTAGCCCCAGCCTCCCAAACATCCACTAGCCCTAGAGTTGCATTAGTGTCCCTAAATCGGTCTGAGTCATCTCTGTCGTCCACTTTCTATATGTTAGCAGATTAAGGACCATTTTGAAATCCCTACCTTGAGGACTCCCTCCACAAACCCTTACAGGTACCATCCCACATCTTCCCAAAAAGCAGCCTTGCCTCTATTGGGGCAGTAGATGGAAGCACTTGTTAGCCTAAAACCCTGCTACAGGTCATTCAGAAAGAGAAAACAATCTTCTCCATTGCATGGATTTTTCCCACTTCGTATCTACAGGAATTCCCCAAAAATATGGCCACTCCCCTCTTCTTCCCTAACTCCGAGGATAAATATGCTTTCTTAATTCCGCCTCCTCTAATAAGTGGTCAGAACCACTGACCAAATGCGTTTCCTGCACACTAAGGAAGTCAAGTTTTAATGTCCTTATTTTCCCCTTTGCCAAAGATCTCTTAAAGGGGGAGTTCAAACCCCTTGCATTCAGTGTGCCTATTTTAAGGCTAAACTCCTTATCCATCATTTTCCAAGAGATGGGCATACTCTCAACTAACTCCCCTCAATACCAATCTCTTCCCAACTTGAAACCAAACACTCATATTCGGACAGCATCTTCCCAGGGTGAACTATCAAGAACCAATAGGAAAGGGTAAAGACACATAACTCTGGCACTAGTAAAGTTCTTGATCTCCATCTTCTCCAGCTTGGAGGAGGTGATGGAAGGGGCACTTGAAGAGGCAGAGCCTTTGTTGGGCATGGCGTGGGCCCATGTGTACTTAGAGGGTTATGCCCGTGGTTCTGGAGTGGGAGTGTTGAAGGGGAGGTTCGCGGAGTGCCTTATCCAAGGCCAGCGGGAATAGCACTAGCAAGTGGCACATTGACAAACAGGGCATTATGTGTGTGGTGAGAAAGATTCCAGATATGCTGGTTTATGATGTATGTGCATCTTTTCTTTTTCCACTTTGTTAATCATATGAGCCTTCTGTCCTTTTGCAGCCCCAGGTGAGGTAACAAGGTCCTGGACCCTCCTGGGCCTAGACCGGATTGGTTTTGATCTTCCACCTGCCCCCTGGCCCATGCGTGCAGCGTCTCCATTTCCCCTTCCCCTCATGCTGCTCTCTGTGGGCCCCTCCCTCCTCCTGCCTCCCATCCCGCCCGCCACCCGCCACCCGCGATTGGCTGAGTGAGGCCTTGTTGCCTTAAGCGGCTACCGACCCTGCTGGTGTGCGAGCCTTATGTCCTTTTGCAGCCCCGGGTGAGGTAACGAGGTCCTGGACCCTCCTGGGCCTAGACCGCATTGGTTTTGATTTTCCACCTGCCCCCTGGCCCACGCGTGCAGCGTCTCCATTTCCCCTTCCCCTCATGCTGCTCTCCGTGTTCCCCTCCCTCCTCTCGCCTCCCATCTGCCTTCCACCCACGATTGGCTGAATGAGGCCTTGTTGCCTGAAGCGGCTACCGACCCTGCTGGTGTGCGAGCCTTATGTCCTTTTGCAGCCCCAGGTGAGGTAACGAGGTCCCAGACCCTCCTGGGCCTAGACTGCATTGTTTTTTTGTTTTTCCACCTGGCCCCTGGCCCACGCGTGCAGCGTCTCCATTTCCCCTTCCCTTCATGCTGCTCTCTGTGTTCCCCTCCCTCCTCCCGCTTCCCATCCCGCCCTCCACCCGCGATTGGCTACCCCAAGCTCATCACTAACCACTCCAGGGAAGCCCCCTGCCCGGCAGCCCCTGCGGCTAAGGGCCAAAAAAGGCAAAGGGTGGCTCCAACAGAGGCGGCTCCAGAAAGTGTCTGCAGGTGTCAGCAGGGGAAGCCAACAGCTAACAGACACCAACAAAAACTGTAAGTGTGGCATGGGTGGTGTGTAGAGCAATTACTCTACACTAGAAAGCCCCCCCCCCACTCTACCTTGGCCCATGCATACTCAGAAAGTTGTGTGACCACCATCCGGATTACAACCATAACAGTGTTTGAAATGTTGCCTGCACTGCATCCTAACATACTAGTCAATGTTAACAAGTATCACACCTGGCGGGAATTGTGGACACTAGCATGCGTCGCGTCTAGATAGGTTTGTAAATGTCGGCATCTGCCTACTTGCATGGAATTAGGAAGGCTTAGCATACACCACACTTGACAGAACTCCTATTGAAATGTTAGAAATGTGAATGTTGGCATCCACCACACTTAGAATTGAGAACACTAGCCTATGCTGTATCAAGACAGAATTGTGAATGTTAGCATGTGCAACACTCAGACGTAATTCCTAACTTTGGCCTGTGTCGCATCTAGACAGAATTGTGAACGTTAGCATATGCCACACCTAGATGAAACTTGAATGTTAGCATGTGCCACACTTAGAGTTGAGAACATTAGCCTGCGTCGCATCTAGACAGAATTGTGAATGTTAGCATATGCCACACCTAGATGAACCTTGAATTTTTGCATGTGCCACACTTAGAGTTGAGAACATTAGCCTGCGCCGTATCTAGACGGGATTGTGAGTGTTGGCATTTGCCACACTTATAGATGAGAACATTAGCCCGCGTCGTATCTAGACAGGACTCTGAATGTTAGCGAGTGCCACACCTAGACGGACTTATGAAGATTGCCAAGCACTACACTTAAACGGAGAATGTTGGCATGACCCGCACTTGGATAGAATTATGAACATTGGCATGTGCGGTATCTAGATGGTATTGTGAGGGTTGGTGAGTGCCACACCCAGACTGAATTGTGTAGGTCAGCAAGTGCTACACTTAGACAGAAATGTGAATGCTTGCATGTTAAATGTCACATAACCCACTAAATAATATAAACTCTAACTCTCTGCATACTTAAAAAACTCACACAACCATCTCTCGCACAACCAGCTGCACGCACTTCACCACACTGCAACAACACATAAGCCGAACCAACAGCACACGCGGACTGACACCGATTCAATACTCGCGGCAAAGCTCAGCACCCGGTGTCTACCGAGTTGAAGCTGCCAACAGTACACCACTCCTCTCACTATCCTACACCCTCTCCACCTTACTAACCCATCCCACTTTCTCATTTACAGATCCTCCAGAGCGCCTGCGGACCAATTCCGTTTGTATGGTGCGCTATATAAGTACTGTTAACATAACATAACATAACATAACATAACATAACATAGCATATGAATTAGGAATTTTTCTTTGTCATAGGCATGTTTGCCATGTTGAGTTTGAGAATAATTTGTAAAAGTACCTTGTGTACTAAAAACATCAGGCCTCATTCCAAGTCCGGCGGTAACCGTGCTGGAAAAATCGGCAGGTTGCCACCAACCCGGAATGAATTACCGGCTCTGGACTTGCCGGAATTACCGGGGCATTACAGCCCCGGTTATCCGGTAATTCCAGAGCCGGCATTACGTTACTCCCCATTCCCATAGGACTCCATGGGAATGGGGGCTGTGGAAACACCGGCACCATGCGGTCATGGTGCCGGTGTTTCCACGTCCGTCTGTGGCCAGTGAAGTTATGCCCGCTAGGTCAGACCTGGTGGATGTAACACCACCGGCCGCAGAACTCGTAGTTAGCCGGTCCGGAAACGGTGCCAGTACGGTTTTACCGGCACCGTTAAATTTGGACCGGCTAACTTGTAATGAGGCCCATTTTGTTTTTAATTAAAAAAAAAGAAAAAAAATGAAATACAGACATAACTGCTAAACAGAAGTTCAATAGCTTTTCACAACCAAATTCTCAGTGTTTGTGGGCTCCTCCTCCCACCTCCCAATACCATAGGGCATTCAGCCCTGCTTCCTCACTTCTATCATACTAGCACAAACTGCCAGGGATGCCCCTTCCACCCTCCCCTAAACCAGATCAAAGCATATGGCCGCGGCAGTACACCCCCACCCCTGCAAACATTTTACATCACCCCAACTAATTGCAACTGTTAAACTGGCCCCAATCCCCCTGGCAAACCCCAATAAGCCTAACAGTCATGCCCTGAAACTATTGTGCACCCCTATGCTGTGCTACCTCCCCATAACCAGGCTGTCCCTTTCGGCATGTCGGACAAACCTCTTACCCAGAAAATCTGCCTTGCTCATTCAAGTACAAGACCAACCTCCCCTCAACACATAATCCCATCCAGTGGTATGTATTTTATCAGTACATTTTAATACTCGTTTCCCAGGAGATGACATATCCAATTTAAAAAGAAATCTGGAGCTGTGAACTCTGCGCCTGTCCATGCCCCCATCATCTTATAGCAGGATCTTTTGTTGCTGGCTGAGAGTCTCATATCTATTCTTGCGCCACTTCGATAATTCCTCTGTGACTCTCCGGATATCATCTTCGTTGACGAGGTGATACTTTATGCCATTCCTCTCAGGACAACAAGAAAGAAAATTCTTCATCTATTTTAAGTCTCAGCCATTGTGTGAGAATTGCACACTGTTTACGCCTCTACAAAGTGTACGAGGAGAGGTCCTGATGAATTGAGATCCTGGAGTTTTCATAGTCGAGAGCCCCGAAAACATTCTTTTTAGTGAGGATCTGCACACTCTCAGAGAATAGCGGAATCTAACAAAAGCCGATCGGGGTCCTTTCCTTCCCAATGCCCACTCAATGGACCCAGTTTATGGTGGCTCTGACACACTCTTCTACTTTAAACACAAGAGTGAGAATGTCATGAACAACTCTTTCATTGTTTCTTGGGGATTCTCCCTATTTTTCCACATTCCACCCTGAGGTTATTACGTCTTTCCCTATTTTCAATGTCATCCAATTCATATTCAATTCCTCATTCTGCCTTTCCACCTTCAATAACCTCACATCAATCTGGGTTTCCAGGATGTCCACTGAAGATTGATTGGCTTTCAGGCCTTGGAACTTCATCTCCATGCACTCCCCTTTTTCATTAATCTCCACCACTTTGGCCCCTATATCGGCTATCATTGTCCTAATCTCCTTCTAAATGGCTTTAATGTCGCTCTTGGTGGCGCCCGCTTCCTCCATAGGTGGGTCAGCTTGATTTATCTTCTCCCCTTCCATTAAGCCTGGGCGCCGATTCCCAAATTGTTGCAGCGTATCCTTCCAACTTATCAGGAAACTTGGCATTGGTTATAGGATAAAAAAGCTACTCACTCCATTCTTCCGCTGGGCCTGGGTGGGTGGAAGGCTTCAGAACCTGCCAGGAAATATCTGAAAGCACTGTCGAAAGCATGCAACAATGGAGGGTTGATGTCGTCTGCTTCAGGCTCTCTCTCCCATGACCAGGACCCACTCCCAACTCTACAAGGCTCCTTTCTTTGGGCAAACCAGAAATCTGCCGTATCTGAGCGAACACCCTATAGCCTGCAGGCCAGACGCACACCACAGAGCCCCCTCCTGCTCACAAGCCAGGTACTCTTGTATCTTCCTCATGTTGAGCCTCAGCCAGGCCTTGCTCTTCAGCCCTTGGTGGGTGAGGGCCTGAAGTGCTCCCCTGTTGCCTGCCGTCTCACCTCAGATGCAGAATGCTGTAGCGCGGGAACACTGCGCCACCTCCAAACCTGTTGAGCACCAACAGAGCAACCTCAACCTCCCTTCTCATCCACTCCAGCCGCAATCCTCTGTAGTGGATTTGCTTTTATCCAACATGCATCAGCCAGCTAGGGATCTCCTTGAACCTCCAATACATCCCTGCCGCTGCTTCAGTCTTTCATCTGGATGACATTCTCGTTTTGCAGCGCTGATGGTGTTTAAAGCTGTTATTATCCCGTTAGCATGGGGATAGGGACACAGAGCTCTGCTAGAAGGCTGCCATCTTGCCTGTGCCCCCTGGTGGCCTCAGCTGGAATCCTTTAACAGTAGCATAGTACTGTGATTTGAGGTCTGTGCGTCCATTGGAGTTAGTCTTTGGGCAGGTGTTGTTGAAAAAGCCATGTTTACCCCCAATTGTGGGGGTTTTCCGGGCCGATACGGGGATCGAGCTCTAGAGGATGAGTGCATGACAAGAAAAGGATTGTTTGAGGGTCCTCTCTTTGCAGTTGAGTTTTGATTCAAGCCGGTTGGTCGTTTTGCTGCGTGAGGAGCATGCACCACCAGATATGTGGAGCTTAGCCGGCAGATACGCTGGTGAGCTACTTGTGACATGTGACTTTGTAGATGATACATGCAGTCTTGAACAGTATCGTAGGCTGGAGAGGAAGTCAATGTAGTTTGCATAGGACAGGGGTGATTCAGTCAAATTTCTGTGCACCCGTAATAAGATGTGCAACGTAGTGGACTGCTTTTAGGGGAGTCGAATGAGCAGCTGGGAGCCCTGCACTGTGTGTCCAGGTTTGTTTCCAGGTGGTCAGTGTCAATGAGTAGTAGTATTTAAGGTGTTTGTAGAGGTGAACAGTTCTGTTGTTTGATGTCTGTTGGAAAGGAGTTTAAGTTGCTGCCTGCGAGTGGACTAGTTTGTCTGCGTAAAGTGTATTTGGGGGCGTGAAGAAGAGAGCGATAGGGTTGGGGAATACAGTATCACAGTGTTTGCTCAAAAGTACCACTGGTTGAGTTCATGAAGCTCTACCCCTGGGGCTCTATATTTAAACACTTTCCCCAAGTCTCTGGGACTGAAGTTGGAATATTCAGGGGGGAAAGGACCAACATATCTCCAGTGTTTTTCATTTACTCTTCTCACTTTCATTTAGTTTTGCATGACCTGTAATGGGTGGGCTTTGCGGCCTGTGAACTGTGCCTAGAGCAGGAAGCCCCATCAAATCAAAGAGAACTTTGAAAGCCACCCTGAAACAATTGAAAGCTGAAGAGTGTGGTCTTGTTTTGTGGATCTGTGGTTGAAGGGCACCTGAGCTCTTTTGGACCATTGATCTTCCGCTGAAGCTGTGCTTGAAGCTTGGGGAAGCTGTGCTTGTAGCTTAGGGAAAGGAACCCTGAGCTCTTTTGGAACATTGTTTCGTAAACCTGTACTTTAAGTTTGAGGAAGGGAACCCTAAGTTCTGATGTAACATTTTAAACCTAAAATTGTTGGAATTGTATCCTGAACTTGCGAAGGGAGCTAGAGGCGGCTCCAGACTTTCTTTTGTAACACTATGTTAGGTTATGAGCATTAATTGTCCACACCCGATGCTATGTAGCTTTCAAGATTATTTATTAATATGGAGAGTTCCCTTGCGACCCGCGACCTAACATCCGTCTTCTTCCCGTGTGATTCTGTTCTCTGTTCTAGAATCACACGGGAAGAGAACTCTAAACAGAACCTTGAACATGAACCATTCCACTAACTATTTACATTATAACATCTCCTTCCCCATAATATTTACAAGAGTGATGAATAACTATATACAAGCCCTTAAAGAAAACATACAAACACATATAAATTTCATTTTGTAAAAAGGATACACGTGAAAATACTCCACCACCATGGACAAAGGTATGTGTTAGGCGATCCTCTGCACACCAGGCCACGACACATCAGAACACTGCCCACATTCCCCCAACACCTCCTCCCAAGCTTCGAGGCTCAAGTGATTCGGTGAACCCACAGAACCGAAAACTCCGTACCAGTGTACGGGCTCGATTGCAACCCTTTCTGCATTGGAAACTGCCTTGGAGAACGTATAGCAGAAAGGGCGGCCTCACGTCCTCACGCCAGTCACGTGATACACTACGGCGTTCCCCATGTGATCTTGGTGGACGTCACATGATCCAGAGGAGTCACGTGACCCAGGGGCGATCAGTATAAAGTACTGAGAGACAGAACGCTCATTGCTTCTCAGCTGGGTTCGGACACTGTTTGGCGTTACAACTTGCTCCTTGTTTACCTTGACCACGGAAATCTATCACGGACTCCCTCGGACACCCCTTGGTACTTTTGCTGGGAACTCTTTACCTGTTGCCGGATATTTGGACTGCACCTCGACTTGTCTTTGGATCATCCCTTGGTACTTTGCTGATCTTCTACGCCTTTTCCCTACTGGGGATTCAAGTCCAGCCCTGACTCCCACAGGTGGCTACTCTTCATCCACGCTGAACCTGCGGTTCTACCATTCCAGGGACCGCCGCATCTAATGAGCCTCGAACCTCCCTACTAGGTCACCTGGGTCTCCATTACACCAGATAGGTAAGACACTTTAGTTACTTGTTTTCCTTATTGTATTGTGCTTGCCTGGTGCTTAACCTCATTCCCTCTTGACAGCAGCATCGGTGTTCCTAGAGGCTCCGTGGATCCGAGAAGACATCTCTCACCTGTGGCCTCAAAGGTCGTACAGCGGGTTTCTATTTAGTTCCCCTGTGCGTCACTTGGGGACGGAGGTCTCATCGGTCTACACGACACTCAAGTCAGAACAGACTGAGAAGCCGTATAGTCGTGTCAGACGATGCAGGGATCCACGGATGAACCCATAGCTGCTTTGGTTCAGGCAATTACAATATTAAGGGCAGATATGGCCGCCGCAAACGCTGTGATCCATCAAAGGTTAGATTCCATACAAAGTGTTCAACATTCCCTTCCTGCAGACCCTGAGTTTGGCGATGCCAGCTCCTCCACTACGCCCTCTCCCGTTATTGCTCCTGTAGTCCCAACTCCGATGATACTTCCAACCCCTTCCCCCCTAGCTGCTCCTGAACGCTATCAAGGGGATCCCAAGAAGTTCAGAACCTTTATTAATCAGTGCAAGTTACATTTCCTATGCAGACCTTTGGCTTTTTCCACCACCACTGCTAAAGCTGCCTTTGCCCTTTCCCATTTGGCCGGAACAGCAGCCGCTTGGGCTAATCCCCTGTTAGAGAACAATAGCCCAGTTCTCTACGACTTTGATTTGCTGGTCCTAGAAATGGCCCGAGTATTCGATACCCGACACAAGGTACAGTCTAGGGATTTGGAGTTGTTGGAATTGACTCAGGGTAAAAGGCCTCTGATAGATTACATCACCCGATTCAATCAGCTAGTTGCGGAAACATCATGGCCAGAAAACAAGAGGGCGGTGGTTTTCTATAGGGGGTTGAGTAACACCATGAAAGATGCACTAGCAGTGATCCCTTCTATGCCTACTCAGTATCAGGAATTGGTTGATCTGGTCTTGCAGGTAGATGCACGACGATCGGAGCGTAGAGCTGAATTGGGGGCCACTTCCTCTCCCACTCTTGTTGGCACTCCTGCTTCCAGTACCGAAGAACCTATGCAAGTGGGAGGGTTACGTAGTCCTATTACAACATCTGAGAGAGAACGTAGAAGGGTGGATAATGCATGCTTTTATTGTGGTACCACTGGACATTTCGTGAAAGAGTGTCCTCGACGGCCCAGGAAGAGTCAGGTTTTTCGGACGGCTCGACCTTTGAACCGGAGAACAGGTCGAGTGTTCCGTCATCTTCTCCGGGTACCTCCCTTGCCTTTACTCGTGTTCAACCCATTTCTGTAAAGGCTACCCTATGTCCCTCTACAGGCCTTCTTCATGCAGTCAATATCATTATTGATTCAGGTGCCACTGGTAATTACATAGATATTGATTTGGCCCATTCCCTCAACCTACCTTTAGTGGTGAAAACACGACCGGAACATGTCCAAGCCGTGGACGGCTCTGCACTGGTTTCTGGTCCTGTCAAACAGCAAACCGCACCCCTCTTGTTAACCATACAAGAAGTACACACCGAAACCCTGAGTTTTGATTTGATCACCACACCCCAATTCGGCATCATCCTAGGGATTCCATGGTTACATGAACATAATCCGTTGATCAATTGGCAGTCAGGTACTGTAGTCTTTGAGTCTGATATCTGTCAGAATTATTGTCTTCCGGTCCATCAAGCCCCTGACACACCTTCCCGGGCCTTGGGGGCCTTAGCCCAACTCGCACTGACTGTCGACGATCCGGAGCTTGTGCATACACATACTGTTGGGGGGTTGGTATCTGGGATTCTGCCAGAATACAGAGAATTCGAGTCAGTGTTCGACCGGGGCTCGTCTGAGGTACTCCCTCCACACAGACCATATGACTGCCCAATCGAACTGCTTCCCGATTCCAATATTCCTTCGGGCAGGATCTATTCTTTGTCCCCTTCGGAGGAACTGGCGTTGAAAGACTATGTACAGAACGCCCTGCGACTAGGACACATCCGCCCCTCCACCTCACCCGCGGCAAGTCCTATCTTCTTTGTACCTAAGAAGGAGGGGGATTTACGCCCTTGTGTAGATTATCGGCGTCTTAACGCTATCACTAAAAAGGATAGGTATCCCATCCCGTTAATCACTCCGCTTCTAGACCATTTAACTCACGCTTCCGTTTTCACTAAGCTCGACCTACGCGGCGCATACAACTTAGTACGCGTCCGCGAGGGAGACGAGTGGAAGACCGCTTTCTGCACTCGGTATGGCTTGTACGAATATCTGGTCATGCCCTTTGGCCTATGTAACGCCCCGGCCACTTTCCAACGATTCATGAACGACATATTCAGGGATATATTGGATGTATATATGGTTGTGTACTTGGACGATATCCTAATCTTTTCTCGTGACCTTGATGAACACGTGATTCATGTCCGAGAAATATTGACCCGTTTGAGAGAACATTCCTTGTTTGCCAAACCTGAGAAATGTCAGTTCCATAAGACAACTGTCGAGTTTTTGGGTTTTCACATCACCCCTGGGGCGTTATCCATGAATGAATCTAAGGTCAAAGCAGTATTAGATTGGCCAGTACCTCGTACACTCAAATCCTTGCAGGCTTTTTTAGGGTTCGCCAACTTTTACAGACGTTTCATTTCTTCCTTTTCCACAATTGTAGCCCCGCTTACGGCCCTGACTAGTCCTCAGGTATCTTATCAATGGCAGAGAGAACAGCAGGAGGCTTTTGAGGCTTTGAAAACCGCCTTTACTACCGCACCGGTACTCCAACATCCTAATCCTGATCTTCCGTTCATAGTTGAGGCGGATGCCTCTTCCTTTGCCCTCGGTGCGGTATTATCACAAACATGTCCAAATACAGGCAAATTACATCCAGTTGCATATCATTCCCGTAAGTTTTCCAGTACTGAGTCTCATTATACCGTCACGGAGAAAGAACTCTTGGCTGTCATGGATGCTTTCCGTGTCTGGCGTCATCATCTTCTGGGGGCTAGACATCCCGTCACGGTATACTCCGATCATCGGAACCTACAGGATCTGGCTTCTTTGAAATGCATCAATAGCAGACAGGTCCGATGGCATCTTTTCTTTTCCGCCTTTGATTTCCATATCATGCACCGTCCTGGCACTTCACATGGGAAGGCGGATGCCTTGTCACGTTCTCCGGGTGGGGTCCAGTTGCCTACATTCCCCGACACTGTTCTCGGTAAAAGCCATGTGATTTGTCTCTGTACACCCTCATTGTCACTATTAGATTCGGTCCGGTCCTGGACTAGCAATCATTCTGACCAGTTGCGTGAATGGGATCCTGTATATTCTGATGGTCTACCTTTCGTACATGAACGCCTGTTTCTTCCTACACCTGATACACGTAACCTAGCCCTTGAGTGGTCTCATGACGCTCCCTTTAATGCCCATCCCGGACAAGAGCGCACTTTAGATCTTCTCAAGCGTTGGTGTTGGTGGCCTTCTATGAAGCGCGATGTAGAGTGTTATGTCAGATCATGTGCGGTATGTGCTCAGGCTAAACATCAAAGGGGTCGACCGGTCGGATTGTTGCTTCCACTTCCGGTACCTCCCAGGCCCTGGCATACGATAACAATGGATTTCGTTACCGATCTCCCCAAGTCCAAAGGCTTTGACACCGTCTGGGTAGTGGTGGACACGTTCACTAAAATGGCCCGTTTTGTTCCTTGTAGGGGTATCCCTTCGGCCCCTGTCTTGGCGGACTTGTTTTTTGAACATGTGTTTATGTTATTCGGCCTCCCTTCGGTCATTGTTTCCGATCGAGGTTCACAGTTCACCTCTCGGTTTTGGAGGTCCTTGACGAAACTGTTGGGCATCGATACGAGGTATTCTTCGGCCTATCATCCGGAGACCGATGGCCAGACCGAAAGGACGAATCAATCGATGGAACAATACCTTCGTTGCCTCATATTGCAACATCAGTCCTCTTGGTTGGCCGTTTTGCGGCTTGCGGAGTTCGCGTATAACAACGCGGCTCATTCAGCTACTGGTTATTCTCCTTTTTACGCCCTCTATGGTCAACATCCCAAGGTTTTGCCGGTCCCTGATGCCTCTGGTTCTTTGAATCCTGCGGCCACGACATGTCTTAGGGATCTTTCGGCTATTCACGCAAGTACAGTGGTTCATCTCACTGAAGCAAAGGCCTCCATGAAAGCCCGTGTGGATGGCAAGCGTCGTGCTGCTCCCCCTCTGGTGGTGGGTTCTAGGGTCTGGTTATCTTCCCGGCATCTTCGACTAGTGGGTTGCCGGAAGTTGCTGCCTCGCTTTGTCGGTCCGTATGTGATCTCACAGGTTGTTAATCCGGTGGCTTTCCGTTTAGTACTCCCCAGCTCTTGGCGTATCCATCCTGTGTTTCATGTCTCCCTCCTCAAACCCTGTCCCGACTCAGTCCGTCTTCGTACCCCTGTTGCGCCGGTGTCCTTGACCTCTCCTGATGTTTTTGAGGTGTCGGCCATTTTGGGTTCTAGGTGGTTTAGGGGTAGACTCCAGTATCTGGTGGATTGGACGGGTTACGGCCCGGAGGAGCGTTCGTGGGTTTCCGCGTCTGATTTGAACGCCCCGCGGTTGGTTGCCCGCTTCCATAGGGATCATCCGTCCTGCCCACGGGGTCGTGGGCCGTTGGGGGGGGGCTATGTTAGGCGATCCTCTGCACACCAGGCCACGACACATCAGAACACTGCCCACATTCCCCCAACACCTCCTCCCAAGCTTCGAGGCTCAAGTGATTCGGTGAACCCACAGAACCGAAAACTCCGTACCAGTGTACGGGCTCGATTGCAACCCTTTCTGCATTGGCAACTGCCTTGGAGAACGTATAGCAGAAAGGGCGGCCTCACGTCCTCACGCCAGTCACGTGATACACTACGGCGTTCCCCATGTGATCTTGGTGGACGTCACATGATCCAGAGGAGTCACGTGACCCAGGGGCGATCAGTATAAAGTACTGAGAGACAGAACGCTCATTGCTTCTCAGCTGGCTTCGGACACTGTTTGGCGTTACAACTTGCTCCTTGTTTACCTTGACCACGGAAATCTATCACGGACTCCCTCGGACACCCCTTGGTACTTTTGCTGGGAACTCTTTACCTGTTGCCGGATATTTGGACTGCACCTCGACTTGTCTTTGGATCATCCCTTGGTACTTTGCTGATCTTCTACGCCTTTTCCCTACTGGGGATTCAAGTCCAGCCCTGACTCCCACAGGTGGCTACTCTTCATCCACGCTGAACCTGCGGTTCTACCATTCCAGGGACCGCCGCATCTAATGAGCCTCGAACCTCCCTACTAGGTCACCTGGGTCTCCATTACACCAGATAGGTAAGACACTTTAGTTACTTGTTTTCCTTATTGTATTGTGCTTGCCTGGTGCTTAACCTCATTCCCTCTTGACAGCAGCATCGGTGTTCCTAGAGGCTCCGTGGATCCGAGAAGACATCTCTCACCTGTGGCCTCAAAGGTCGTACAGCGGGTTTCTATTTAGTTCCCCTGTGCGTCACTTGGGGACGGAGGTCTCATCGGTCTACACGACACTCAAGTCAGAACAGTATGGCATAAATAAAGATGGTTCAAGCAATTAACAATTTCAATAATATAAAATCCTTGTATCAAGGCCCAAAATCCTTTGGGCCTTGTAAGACTTGTATCATCTTTCGACATTCCCGCATGACTCATGGGTCTCCTTGTTGATTTGATATCATTCATAAACACATTGTTCTGATCTATGCCATTCGGAAAGCTGCATCTTTGTCTGTCTTCTTCCTTTGCCATAATGACATAGTTGCATGACCACCTATTACCATCCTCTAACATTACTAACTTCTTGGAACATCTTACCACTCTTTGTGGAGAGCGATATTTGGATTCTCCTTTCATGACCTTCCTGGGTTCTTTTACTCTGACCCAATCTCCTTTTGTAATTTTGCTTTCTTTCACATGCTTTTGTTTGTCATAATACTTTTTATATTCTTCTTGTTTCCTCCTCACCCTTTTTACTACTTCTTCCATATGTATGTTTTTGTTCTTCTTTAATGTCAACCAAGCAGGTCTAAGTCTGTTGGTGGCAATCCTGCCCCTCATAAGAGTAAAAGGTTCCACCTCAGTTACGGAATGTGGGGTGACCTTGTACGTGTTCAGCGCCTCTTTAATTGTCTCTCTCCATGGCAAACTGTTAACAACAGCTAGCTGAATGACATATTTTATAAAATGGTTCATTCTCTCAACTAAACCATTACTCATGGGATGATATAGTGCCGTCGTGTTGTGTTTAATAGCTCGCTCCTTGAGAAAAGATTGTACCTCCTGTGACATGAATTGTGCACCATTGTCTGATATTAATTCTTGAGGTTCGCCTTCCCTGTTGAAAATTTCTTCCAACGATTTTTTTATTTTCATAGCAGAAACGGACTCTTCGATAATACCGCACTCCACCCATTTCGACGTGTAGTCAACCAATACAATAAAATAAATCTTTTGTGGTCCTAATATCTCATATGGACCAGCAATATCAATGGCTACTTTAGTCCACACTGAATCCGGTATCGTTACTGGTTGTAGAGGTGTGGCTCTGGTGACTTTTCCTTTGTCACTCACTGCACAAGCAGAGCATTCCTTTACTATTGTTTCTAAGTCGCTCCACATGTTGGGCCACCAAAATGTCTCCCTCACTCTTCCTTTCATTAGACTCCTCCCTGTATGTCCTTCATGCGCAATTTCCATAATTCCTACTCTTAAGTATGTTGGTGGAACAATGCGCTCACCACGGTATATACAAACTCCATCACATGACAATTCATCCTTCATTTTTCCCAAGGATTCAATACTCTCAGCCACATCTCGCCAGCCACTCTCCACCGCTCTTCTTAGATGTCCTTGTTCTACATCTAATTTTGTGGCTGCAACCCATTCCTCCTTACAGAAGCTGGATGTATTTGCGCTATTACACAATCAGTATCCTCTTTGTTCCCATCAAGATCTTCATCTTCTGAAAGACATGGCAAATGGGAGAAACAATCAGCAACCATGTTTGTCCTTCCTGGGGTATATTTGATGGTCACATTGTATTGCATGATAATTAATATCCACCTTCTGATGCCTGGAGAAGTTAAATGTGGATTCTTTGGATTCAAGACATGAATAAGAGGTTTGGATCTGTCTTAAGTTCAATGGGGGTTCTCCAAACAAGTCCTTTGAAATGCTCTAGTATCCATTTAACAGCCAGGGCCTCCTTCTCAATGGTAGAGTAATTCTTCTCGGCCCCCTTCAATGTCCTGGAGGCAAAAGCAATCGACACAACATTTCCATCCTGCACTTGTTCTAAAACGCCTCCCAATCCTATGTTGCTGCATCCACAGATATAATAGTTTTTGCACTGCATTCGAACATCTTTAGAGCAGGTGCTCTGTTTATCAACATCTTGATTGACAATGGGGGTTCTCCAAACAAGTCCTTTGAAATGCTCTAGTATCCATTTAACAGCCAGGGCCTCCTTCTCAATGGTAGAGTAATTATTCTCGGCCCCCTTCAATGTCCTGGAGGCAAAAGCAATCGACACAACATTTCCATCCTGCACTTGTTCTAAAACGCCTCCCAATCCTATGTTGCTTGCATCCACAGATATAATAGTTTTTGCACTGCATTCGAACATCTTTAGAGCAGGTGCTCTGTTTATCAACATCTTGATTGACTTCAATTCATCCTTGCATTCTTCCCACCATTCAAATTTTACTCCTTTTGTCATTAGATTTCTCATTTGAGTCATTCTATCTGCATAATGGTCTATGAATTTCGAATAATATTCAGTAAGGCCCAACAAACTCCTCAACTGGTCTTTATTGGAAGGATCAGGAAGCTTGAGTATCGTGTTTACCAAAGTTTCTTTAAATTTTATCCCTTCAGCATTGATGCAATGACCAAGCTAGGCCACCTCTCTTTTCTTTATCTTACACTTCTCAATTTAGAAGGTGAGACCCTTTTGTTGTATAATTTGCAAGACCCCTAGAAGTTTGGCGTCATGATCTTCTTCTGACATCGCGGATACTAAAATATCATCCTGGAAATAATGCACTCCTCGTAAACCTTCAATTAGATGCTGCATCAGTCTCTGAAAGACGACGGCCGCCAATGCCAAACCAAATGGCATTCTTTTAAACCTGAATGCATCTAGGGGCGTTATAAACAATGTAAGAGGCCTGGATTCTTCTTCTAGAACCACCTGATAGTATGCGGAGGATAAATCTAACGTGGTAAAGTACTTTGCAGGCTCCATGGTAGTGAGCATCTCTTCAATATTGGGTAGAGGATGTCGATCTATCCATATGTTGTTATTGAGATCTCTTAGATCAACGCACATCCGGATTGACCCATCGGTTTCCTTACGATCACAATGGGAGAAAGCCACTCAGAACTCTCTATAGGCTCAATGATGTACTGGGAGCACAATTTCTCTAGTTCCTTTTACAGTGCTTCAAGCGTGCCAATTGGTATGTTCCTCACTTTGTGTACCACAGGTCTCGCCCCTCTTTTGAGTATTATACGATGCTTGAATCCTTTGAGAACACCGATATTGTCATTGAAAACTTTGGGAAAACTTTGAGCCAATGTCGTAGCAGAATCACAACAGTTATCCACAAAACTCAAGATGGGTGTATTTTCACCCGGGTGAATTCTAATCCTCAAAGCTGCTTGTTCCCACCAGCCAACTATTGCAAATCCATCTTGGGCCACATACATTTTGCAATATGTCTGTCTTCCTTCAAAGTCTAGATGCACCCAAACATACCCTATAATATTAATTGGAGATTGACCATAGCCAGTTGCTCTGAATTTAGTTACATGCAGATCTTCCATCTTCCTCTTCAATGCTCCCAAAAATGTTCCTTTATCTACCATCCTATAAGGAGATCCTGTATCATCAACCATGACCCGCAGCACAACTCCATCAATGGTCATATGTACCCATGGGCCCACTGCTCCTTGGCTCGACGTGAGAGCCAGAATTTGTATCTCCTCCTCAAATTCACTTGTTATCGCCACCACATCATTTGAGCCGGAAGCCTCTTCAACAGCCCTCACTCCAGTGGTAGCATCCCGACACACTTGGGAGTAATTCCTGTTAACACTTCCACGTGTGTTAAATCTGCCTCTCCCTCTAGTACTGCGACACACTTTGCCAAAATGGTCTACATGACCACACCTGAAACATTCAGCCATTATTGCCGGGCAGTCCTTATCAGGATTGGCATGTTTGTACCATCCACATTTGTAGCATTTGTTTTGTGACTTGAAGAACATTTCCCTGTTTTGCCTGGAGTTCATTCCAAGGTCTGATCTAACAATTCTCTTCACCATTGCAACCAAGGCCTCTTCATCCTTAGTTACCTCCCCATCATGCACAGCTTGAACCGACTTGACATCAAAACTTTCTTGCTTGCTCCTCACCTCTCTCATACATTTCTCTCCCAATTCAATAGACCTGGCCAATTCTAATGCTTGTTGCAACGTTGGATTTTTTGCCTGCCAAAGTCTCTGTTGGATGCGGGAGTCGGCAACATGCAGGACAAGCTGCTCTCTCAGATATTCGTCTGCCACACCTGTGAATTCGCAAGTAGATATGAGACAACTTAGTGCAGCAACATATGCATCAACAGATTCATTCTTGAGTTGTTTTCTGGAAAAAAATCTATATCTTTCCAGAACTATGTTTGTCTTGTTACCAAAATGCTTGCCAAGTTTTAACAACACAGTCTCATATTTCCTGGAGCTACTTGCGGAATCCCCAGACCCTTCTTCAGTATCATTAACATCTGGTAAAGTTCTGAATATTCTCAAAGCCTCTGCACCCACACAGTTTAGCAGGGTGGCCTCCTTGAGATCATCATTGTACTTTGCACCACCAATAGCCCTCAGGTAGACTTGAAAATTGTCCAACCACTGTTCCCATGAACATATAGGACTGCCAGGCTGCGCCAAAAATGTTACCGGTGCCACAATGCTTTGCATGATGAAGAGCTATATTGCCTTGCAACACAAGATGAATGTCCAAGGAGTAGTGTTACATGTCCTTGTTTGTCATTGTTCCACTGAATATAAAAAAAAAAAAATGCACTCTCCCATGTGAATTTTTTTTTTTAAATGTATCTGGCATCGTAAAAATGTGTTCGTGTATCAAACTCTTCCCATCACAAGGTAAATCTTAAGCTGCAGCTCCACTTGACTTAATAGGATGTTAAGATGCAGTCAATGAACAGATACTTAATATTTTGCTTTGTCTAGACTGATACCATGTGTTCAAAACAAACTCTGTTTATACTCTGCGTCCGTTCGTTTATTATGCAACAATCACGTTCAATTCGTTTGCGTACAGCATGCACGCTTCAGTTGTTACAATCATGTATCCATCGGTATGAATCTGAGTACATCATTGCCATGGCAACTTGGACCCAAAATGGCCGCACGTAGAGCACATCGCCAGGTGCTTTACTCACTGTGACTTCACTGCCTCAGTGGAGACGTCACCGGCGTGTTCACACACACTGTGTTTACACGTGGTCCGTTCACGCCGTCGATGTGGCTCGCGCAGTATTCAAATGGCACAGTTCACGAAACGTTAACGTGCAGTGAGGCTTGACATCCACACTTTAAATGGTACGATAACCTTTGTCTTTAAATGTCCGTACCTTTCAACTTGACGCGTGGTATTTAGATTGATGTGTCCTGGCCGTCTGTATTCTTTTTCACCGCCTTGCCCAGTCACTCAAAACATGCCCAGGGAACTCTCCTACACTGCAGTCAGACGGCCACCTTCGTCGCCACTTGTTAGGTTATGAGCATTGATTGTCCACACACGATGCTATGTTGCTTTCAAGATTATTTATTAATATGGAGAGTTCCCTTGCGACCCCCGATCTAACATCCGTCTTCTTCCCGTGTGATTCTGTTCTCTGTTCTAGAATCCCACGGGAAGAGAACTCTAAACAGAACCTTTAAGATGAACCATTCCACTAACTATTTACATTATAACACACTATTTGAGTTAGAGTAACCCTACACTACATTTCTGCAGATGTGAGGGCAAGCATATGTTTTGACAAACACAGACTCTTGATTTGGACTTATGGACATAGACTTTCCTTAGTTTCTTTAGGTAGGTCAATTCCCAACATAGCTATAGGGCAAGTTAGGCATTTCACCCATCCTGATACATAATTCCATTGTAGAATTTGCACTCTATTGTCTGTGTCATCTCTTGATCCCATGCGTGCCTCACACTTGCAACTCAACTCTCATCTCCAAACCCAAGAAAATTAGTCACTCTTCAGAGGCAACACCAGTCCCGCAAATTACATATCTTATTTGTTAATTCCACTGTCTCGTAGCCAATTGTGTGATTTCCATGTCATTGCTGCTTCAGTGTTTTTGCACTGATGAGGCCACTTATGGTCTTAAGGTATGTTATTTACCTCTCTGTGAATAGCCGTGCCCCCCCTTATTTTTGGACAGGCATATGCAGCCCCTGTTTCTATGGCCTTGGCCTGGGTGCGCACATTTTAAACTTACTCCGGGTCAGTAAAGGGCCACACTGGAACCACTTCAAAATCCCAGTCCAGCTGGTAAGGTGAGGCGCTGAGCATCCTGTGATTTAAGGATGTTAATACAGGGGATGGGCCACAATCCTGGGTTCGTGGTATTAAATAAGGCACAGTAGACTATATAAAAACATATAAACCTACTTAAATGGGTGCTCTTTCAATTTCCCTTCCTTGTTTGTTTTTCTTTATACAGGGTAAAAGATACCTGTCTAAAAACAAACCCCTTTCCACATGAACTTTGAGCAGGTTCCCCATCCCCAACAACCCTGGGCTTCCCCATCCCTGTTATACATTTCATATTTTTCCCAACATGTGTCTGTGTATCCCTTTCAATAACCTGGGCAGCTGCAGACTCCCTTTAAGTGTCAGTCCAAGTTCCCCACACTGTAGTCATAATGCATGCCCTAGTACAGAACCTTTAATATGTTTACTTTGTTCTTCCCCAACATGGATGCCCCACTCTGATGCGGGTGGCTGCCACAGGCTACTAAACGTACTCCTCCGGAGCAAGGATTTTCTCAATGGTGGTGCTTAATGTCAACTTTCTCCATGGCAGTGAATGGGTGTTGATGTCATTGGGCTCTGCCTAGGTTCAGGGATGCTAGCTTACGTGGCACAGGGCTGGGGTGTCATTCTTATTGGGTCATACTTGCTATGTGGTCTGGGCTCTCCCTTGCTCCCAGCCTGCCCGGACTGACCCCGGGGCAGGCCGTTGCCACCACTTGTCTCGGGTTGCGTCTCTCCCGCGGTGCCATGCATGGGGCACTGCTTCACCTGGGCCGAACCCCACACATGGCCCAAGGCTTTTGATTTTATGCCAGGCTGCAACTGGCAATCACATCCTGGCCAACCACCTCTCTGTTGCCCTGGTGGCTGGGGGTGCTCAAGGCCGCATCTCACCCCATTCCCTCAGGGAGCGCAAATCTTTCTTAATTTTCTCTTTTCTCCTTCCTTATTTCTCTGTATGTCTATGTTTGCCTTTTTTCCCTTCTGCCAAATGACACTTCTGTCTTTCCTTCAGTGAATTCCCTTTTAGAATCCTTCTCAGGTAGATCCATTCTTGCTGGCAGAGGAGACCTGCTCATTCTCTATTGTCCCAGAGTTCTATGTGCCCCCTATGGTGGGGCTACATGGTTCAGCCAGGTAAGCCCAGCCAAACAAATACACATACAAAAAAGACGTTAAAAACCTGTGTCTGTGTCTTAGTTATTTCTGTTAGCTCTATCTTCTAGTTAGCTTGTAGTAGTGTGTTGTGTTGTGAGCCTAACGGGAGGAGATATGTTGTAGTTAGGTTCTGTGGGCTTGTGGGAGTTTGATCGCGGGGATGCTGGCATATTGAGCAGTGACGTGCAAGTGTTCCTTAGAGTGGCGGTTGGAAGCTTAGCCCGCCAGATGGGACACCGGCTTGTTCCTTACCCAGGACTTAGCCGTAGCAATAAAAATATGCGTTATACTATATCTATGGCTGTGGTACCTCTTGAACCCATAAACTACCGTTTTATCACTGGCGACAAGGATTTGTGTCGCTGTGGATGGGGCGACGGAACGTGCAAGGACAGTGGGTGCCTGAGGTCTGGCGTTCGTGGTGTGGGCTGGCTGGACTGCTACGAAAGAATGCCAAAGACTGGGCGGTACTTGCCGCCACTGAGGACAGCGTGGTACCCGTTTCTTGGAGGAGCACAGCACAGGGGCTGTGTTTGCTGTGTCCCAACAGTAAGGTGGTCGTAATTGTCTGACCGATGGCTGCAGGGGCAGTGGCAGCTGCCCAGTCGTCAAGGGCGAGGTGCTGACCCAACATGGCTAGGCGTGGATGTGCGTCGCAGGACATTAATTTGGTGGAGCCCGGGAACACCATTTCAGCATGCGTTCAGCCTGCTGACGTCCCCGTTACCAAGGAATGTGTAAGGGCAGTCTGGACAATCTGGCTTTGTGGACGATGGACATGGTTGCGTGGTGGTGCCAGAGGCTCTTGTGATGACGTCTCTGCCTGCTTAGGGGGCGGAGTCTCATAATGACTGGTCAGAACGCGCCACGGGGAGTGTTGCCTTGGAACACTGCGCACCCCCTGAGGTCCTGACGTACATTCTGCATGGCGTCACTGAGGTAGCGAGTTGTAGCGGGCGTTATCTCTGGGTGCTGTGTGCGCTCCAATCGTAGGAGAAGAAAGGCGAGTGTCAAGGAAGAGAAGAACTGGAGGTCTTCAGGGCAGAACAGATTCTTCTCCATCTGTCAGGAGCACGTGGGCGTGTTTGTCCATGTGTGCTCTCTGCGACGTGGTGGACGGTGGGAGCAGGAACTGTTGTGACGGTTGCTGGACGATTCTACAGAGCTTTAAGGAGTTTGACCTGGATCTTAGTGATTTCATGGAGAGCATGGTCAACCTTACTTTGGCGGAATTTTAGTAATGCTTATAGCCGTTTGAGGCCAGTATGCATGTTGAGTGGAGTTTATGTAGTGGCCTCGGTTGTGGTTGTGTTGGGCCTGTGCGGTGTGTCTGCTCGGGTGAGTATTTATGTCGTGGCCCTTTGTATATTCGTTGTTAGCATTTTGGTTCCATACCAGGATATATTTTCAATGTCCATTGCATTTTACCTTGCAGGTGTTGTTGGACTAGCGGGTGGGGGGGCGTACGAAGTTGATATTCGTTGTTAGCATTTTGGTTCCATTCCAGGATATATTTTCAATGAGCATTACATTTTATCTTGCAGGTGGTGTTGGACTTGCGGGTGGGGGGTGGGGCACGTGCGAAGTTCAATGTACTGCACAGGCATTACAACCTGGGGGTTCTTCTTGCTATTAATTTGGACCTGGACTTGTGGTTGGGGCTCCCGCGTTCACTGTGACTCTCTCTCATTGACTGTTTGTGGGGTCTTTGGTGGGGACAGCGGGCGGGGGTTGATGGGTTTCCAGATGCAGATTTTGTTCCCCAGTTCCGGGTTTGGGGGATTAGGGGTTCTGCGTGGATGACGCATATTGGCGTTGCATCACTGAGCATGCATGTAGTGGAGTGCGTGTGTCTATTTGGGGGGTGGGGGTTTAGGCTTTTCTGCTTTAAGCCGTACTAATGCCGGTGTATTTGGAGTATCTGGCAGGATGCCGGCCGGGTCCTGCCTGTGTCAACATTAGTGTTGCTAGTAGTCGTTGATGTTGACGCTCACGTTTTCATGTTGTCCGTGGTGGTGGATTTGGGGAGATTCACCTTTGGGGTGCAGTTGTAGTGTGCACTTTTGGCAATGGCTTGGGCCGGGGTGGTAGGTGGCAGTTCTTTGAGTTTCCGTTTTGGGGGGGAGGTTATCAGTGGGTCCTGTACCATTATGGGTTGATGGTTCGGGCTGTTTCGGAAACCATCCAGGCTTCTCGGTTTAGTTTTGCCTGGGGGTTCGAGTGTGGGGGTATTGGGGGACCCCATTGTGTTGGTGTGCATGTTGTTTGCTCAGGTTTGAAGCTGGTCCATGCTCAAGTGTGGCAGGCTTGGGGCACCGGGGAGCAGCCTGGGGCGGAAGGAGGTCGGGCACTTAGGGTTTTGGTAGGTTAGTTCTTGATGGTTATTGTGGTCGTTTGTTTGGGCCATGTGGGTCTGTTGTTGGTTGGCGGTGGGCTCTGGTTGGTGTGTGAGGTTGTAAGGGGTAGGTTGCAGTGTTTGTTTGTTAGGTAGTGGAGGCGTTAGGGCATTGTGTTGCCTTGTTGGGCAGTGGTTTCCCAGTCAGGGTTATTATGAGTCAGCTTTCACATCTTATTTTTCCTGGTAGTAGTTGGTGTGGGATGTCGGTATCAGTGGTTTGGGTTGTCTAGTGTTATGGGGGCAGTTGGTCATGGACGTGCTGGCCACACGTTCTATGATGGGGGTATGTAGTGGAGTTGGGTTCTGGTTCAGTTTGGGTAGGTCACAGAGTGTTTTGTGGAGTGGGCATAACTGGAGAAGTGTTGTAGTTAGCTTGTAGTAGTGTGTTGTGTTGTGTTGTGAGCCTAATGGGAGGAGATGTGTTGTAGTTATGTTCTGTGGGCTTGTGCTAGTGTGATCGCGTGGATGATGGCATATTGAGCGGTGACGTGCAGGTGTTCCTTAGAGTGGCGGTTGGAACCTCTGCCTGCCGGATGGGACAACTGCTTGTTCCTTGCACAGGATTTAGCCGTAGCAATAAAGATATACGTTATACTATATCTACGGCTGTGGTACCGCTTGAACCCATAGACTACTGTTTTATCACTCTTCCTTTACCTTACCCCCTACATGCACCTACCTATAACCCCCTATCTGAAAGGGCCCATTAGGGCCGGGATTACACATAGCTTTCAACTGTGAGGGTTTGCTGCTGTTAGCTGTAGGGGTTTTCTTCAATCTTTCCAATTCATGCCAATCGTGCCCTCACCATTACATCATGTGATCATCAGCAAGACTCGATTACCCTTCAATTGCCCTCATCATCTAGAAAGACCTGAAAACCATGCTCTGTAAGAAAATCCCCATTTGTACCACACTCACAGAATAGGACATTTCTGGGATTTCAGGGTGGAAGTACTTCTCAGGGTGCCTCTTAGGGGCTCAAGCATGGTTCCAGTAGTTTGCTGATGCTGTTCTATTTTATGCCGCTTGAAGCAGACCATTGTTGGGGCGTGTTTCAAAGTGCTGGGAAGCAGAGGTCATGCAGCAATTTAGCGCTGTATGAAACACTAAAATAAACAAACAAACAAAACAAATATTGACACTGCCAGAAGGTGCTGTACCTCATTTCAATCTGATCGTCTATTCAGTTACCATGTGCGTGATATTGGGCCCTGTGCATCACCATACCAAACAATATGCATTAACATACGCCTCCCTCCTTTTTTGTTGAGCAGTCACCTGAACCATTCAAATGCTGTACTGACCCATATAGGCCACTGCCTACAGTCCCACCACCCTCCACCAACGGAAGAGTTAAAAAAAATAGGTCTTAGGTCCCCCCTCTTCAATTTTATTGGCTTTTATTTGTGGTGTGTAAACTGCAACCTGAATTGCCTTTTGTTACTCAAAAACCAGCATTTGGTGTTAAGGTTTTAGTGCTCTGTAGTACAATCAAGCAGGGACCTGACTCATAATCGATTAAATATTTGCTGCATGCATGAGGACTGAGCATGATGTACTAATAGAAGAGGAGGAAATACAGAAGAGAATAACTAAATTGTCTGCCTCCGCTGCAGCTGGTCAGGATGGGATAACCAACATAACTCTAAAAAAAGATCCCGAAATGTGGAGTAAACTGATTAGGGAAATAAACCTGAACATTAAAACCTAAAAGAAAATACTGTTATCCTGGTCAACTAGTATAACAATGCTGATTTTCAAGAAGGGTTTAAGAAGTGATCCTGGAAATTATAGGCCGATAGCCCTCCTAGATACAATTGGCAAGCTGTTTGGAAATGATTTGCAATGAAAACTAAATAAGTGGGTGGATAGTCAACACATCATTGACCCTCGACAAACAGGGTTCCCAAAACAAACTGGACTGAGTTGAAGTCCATCACAGCCAAATAAAATCTTCACCTGGCCTTTTCAGATCTAGGACAGGCCTTTGATGGAGTCAGCAGAGCAAAATTATGGGCGAAATTGGTGGCCTGGAACTGCCCGAGTGAGATCTTACAGCCTATAATGGCCCTATAATGGCCCTACATGAAAGGACATCCACAAAAATTAGGATAAACAATAAGGGTCATCTCTCAGCAAATCTGTAGACAGAAAGAGGAGTCAAACAAGGATGCCCCTTGGCGGCGACACTCTTTAAGCTGTACATAGCGGACCTCCCAGACTGCCTTCAGAATACGAAAACATTTCCACCAAGATTGAATAATGTAGAGATTCCAATAATATGCTATGCAGATGAGATTGTCCTAATCGATCGGACACAAATTGGATTACAGCATATGTTGAATTATTTACAAGACTATATGAGGTGGGGTGTACTTACATTATGGATCAGATCGACCTAATGTCTTGAGGCAGGCTGCTCCATAAGGAGCAGTAGATGACAGCAAATCGCATGTGACACCCAACTCTTTCTAGATGTAGTGGGTGAAAGACCAGACAATTTCAGTGGTTAGAGAGTAGTGATTGGGTGGGGAGGTACTCGTGGATTATGCTTTGCTGGTGTGATGGGAGCAGAGCATTGACGCTTTTGAAGACAAAGTAGGGTATTTTGACCATACCCATACCTCTAGTACACCCTTTTAGCCCAGCACACAGTGTTAATTTGGGTGAAGACTGATTGGTGTTTTTTTTTAGCATCAATGTCAGGCCGACTGCAGTAGTATGCACCTTATGTAGTCATTGGATTTGGCAATATGAAAGCTGTCAGTGTAGGTCGTTGCCTTTGTCCAGTCTGGAGTTAATTGGGACACCTTCGACCCTGGGATCATTTTCCTGAGAAATGAAAGGAAGGACCGTTTTGAACTGGTTTTGTTGAAAAACAGTGTTGACAAATGAGTGTGTTCTTGGTGTTGAGAGTACTTTCCCTGTCTCACACTGCTAATCTTTCTCACGCTAGTCTGGCTGGACACTCTTTACTTGAAGAGGATGGATGGGTGCTTGGGCATGGGCTGCATCTAGATTGACAACGTGTGTTGGTCCTAGTATCTCAGCCATGGACCTGTTGACCTTCAGGATATGGATGCTTCTACAACATCCAACAGCCTCTAGGTCCATACTTGTCATTTCTATTGGAGACCTTCAGGCATATGTCCTTTTCCAAATGAGAGCATGAGTGAGATAATTTATGCAACGCAAACCTTAAAGTGAATCTCCTGCTTGCACACGGACTCATTGGAGACACTTGCGACTGATTGTAGTCACTGTAGAAAAGAAGGAAGTGCCCTTACTAGTGCCTGTTACACCTGCATTACTCTGCTGGGCTCCAGAGACATGATTTTACCAACTTTCTCAAAATGTACAGCAATGAGGCCACGCCCCTGCCAAGCACCACACTACAAAAGGCACGCATGCGCGCCCCTGCAAGCGTGGCCCAAGGAAGTGCCCTTGCAAGGGCCTGTTACGCCTGCGTTACTCTGCTGGACTTGAGAGACACGCTTTTACCAACGTTCTCAAAACTTACAGCAACGAGTCCACGCCCCCCTGCCAAACACCACCCTACAAAAGGCTAGCACGCGCGCCCCAAGGAAGTGCCCTTGCAAATGCCGGTTACGCCTGCGTAACTCTGCTGGACTCGAGAGACACGATTTTACCAACTTTCTCAAAACGTACAGCAACTGTGTGTTTTTGGCTAATTGGCCTGTACTACTGCTTAGCCTTATTTATATAGCATTTATTTTGTTAAACATTATATATATATATATATATATATATATATATATATATATATATATATATATATATATAGTATTATAAAAGAAGAGTGGTCAAAGTCTGCCGAGCAGTGGTAGGGTGCACGTTTTGGCCGTCTGAAACAGGATATTCCAAACTCTGCTGAGGGCTGTGTCGGAGAAAGGATGCTAGCCATATTACCGGTGGTCCAGGAGCAAGTAGTCTTCAGCGGTTTTCTGTAGCAGTGCTGTGCCAGCTTTTGTGACCGTGTTCAGCAGAAGTGTTACGCTTCTTTCCTGCATTGCTAGTGGAAAGGGGAAGATAATTGGTGAGCGTTTGAGTATTCTGAAAAGCATGCTCGTGATAAGTTAGCTTTTGATGAACACTGTACCACTTTGGGCAGGCAAGTCTATATTGTTGTCGGCAATGGCTAAAGGAGAGAGGACTGCTCATTCTCTGAGATTCTTAGAGGTTGTAAATAGCCGCATCTAGTGGAAGTTGGACTTGGCTTGGCAGGGGGTGTTCCCTGGTTAAATTACAACGTGTCTTCACTGGTAGGCAGTTTTCTTTGTGGGAGAGAAAAATGACCTTGTTGATATTTTATACCTTCCAATAAAGGAGGAAATGCTGTGACAGTGTTCCTGTCTTCGAGAGGTCGTGGAGGTTGTGTAGACCTAGGTCATGCAGGAGGGTACTGTTTTAAATTGTTTCTAATTGGTCGTCCCTATATTGAATTCCTTCTTGGTGTCAAAGAAAGCTTTGTGGTTAGTGGTGGGAGCGCTATTAAGGTGCTTCAGCTTGTGGGTTCGTTAGATTTGTGGCAAGCAGTGTCAAGCTTACAACAGGACTTTTTTTTTAAGCAAATGAGTGTGACCTTTAACCAATTGTTAGAGGGTGGTCTGGATGCGTCTATTTCGAATGACACAACAGTACCCACAGCCTTGGAAATGTAGTTGGCAAAGGTGTTGGACACGATAACGTTGGTACGATTGATTGGGGGTAGGGTCTTCAGTTTCTCTGATAGGCACTGTTTACATTGGCTTGATATCGTAGTTTTGATTAATGACTACCATGAGGAGTTAGCAGGGTGGTTTTGGCACCACGGGTGGGACAGAGTGAAGCAAATTATATGCTGGGAAGACCAAATGATGTGAGGGATAGAAACTTTGGAAGTGTCAGCATTACAGGACGGTGTCAAGATAAATTGCTGTGTTTGAGGTAGGGTCCCTTGGACAGGAGCACTACATTGAGACTACCACATAGTCTAGAAACTCTATGAAGGTGGGGATAGCATTGTCCACCAGCCAAAAATATAGGTCTCTGGTATCTGAACTCAGGAACAATGGCATGAGAAGGGTGGGGAGGTTCTCCAGGAACTCCTGATGGGCTGGGCAGAATGATCTTGAGTTAGATGGACAGTTTAATAATGAGTAGGAGATCGACCATTTTCCATATGGACACGTAGGGCAGCTCATGGTGGCTGGCTAGGAGGCAGGGATAGCAAACAAAGGCCACGTCTCCTCTCTTCTTTCCTTTCTGCTCCTGCTGAGCCCGGCATTCCCCAGCATGGCAGTGCACCAGAAACATGGTGAGCGAGGAGGATAGTGCCTGTGAACTAAGTTTTAGTGATGTGGATGTTGTGGTTCTGGGTGAGAGAAAAGAGGTAATTGACCTAAAGGCTGCCTGACCTGTTGTTGATGATTCATTTAAATTAGCATTATCTGTGCTACCGAGAAGCCTACGAGAAGATATTGTGCTCGCTAAGTTTGAATGTATTTTGTGGCTTCAGTTTAAAGGTTGACTTGTAAATGTAAATCTTTAGTATACAAATGCCTGTTTTTCCAGGGGGGGTGATGTCACAGATGGCGACGACGTCTATGGCGTCATAGAATTCAAGGCACTGATCATTCACTATGTGCTGGAGCAGTATTTCTTCAGTTGCACTGGTCATACTTGTGCGCAGGCCAGGAGCGGTAGTCCACTCTGCAGGGACACAAAATAATTAAATATGTGCACATCTTCCAAATATGGGAAGTCTTTTGGAACTCTTATCTTCAATAACTAACTGCCAACATTCAATGAGATCCTAGCTTTGGACATTTATTCAGCTACAGATTATTTAATGGAGTTATTTGGTTCAATTGCTAGGATGTTTAATGTACTTTATATATTTTTTTTAATTTTTTTTATTTGTATATAATCTTTATAGATTTTTTAACAAAATATCGAGGTGCTCGTGAAACATGTCAAACTGTCCTGCGTGCCTGCGGGACGAAAGAAGGTCTAGAAGAAGAAGAAGAATTGTTTCAAGGGTGCCGGTGGATCGTTGCGTTAGATCTGCGTCGGGAGGAGCACGTTGAGAATGTGTTTCATGATGTTTATTGTAGCTAGCTGCCATGTTTGTTTATCACCGTCTAGCAATTTGTTCCAACACAATTCTTCACACTTTATTGGTCAGCACAAGGTCACTCAGTGAAGCCCATTGAGTTACTTGTGAGGCTCATTCGGGGGCAAAGGTCAGACAAGGCACCAGGCTTGACACACAAGGTCAACATACACTGCTTATTCTTTAGTTGGTGTGTGTGCACAAGGGCACCCTGGCCAAGTGGGAAGAATGGATTATGTGAGCATGAAGAAACCTGGGGTTTTTATTGGGTGATGTGGCTCAAAGTCTAAAGTTCCATAGTGAACTGTTTGGTAGAAGTGGCGAGAGTGAACCCGGCAGAGGGAAGCCGACCACCAAGGGCAAAGCCTGATGAACTGTTTAAAACTACATTGAAGATTTGTGAATGCAAGACCATGGGAAGTCAATTGTCCCTCTTGTCAGTTGGGTCCAAGCTTGGTCGACGGAGATCCAGGGGTGAAAATTCATCCCCCAAAGTTCATTGAGAAAAGGAACTGTTTAGTTGTTTTGTGGAATACGACTGGTGTGGGGTCTGCAACCAGAAGAGGGGGAACCAGGGATGAAGTTGTCACCCAAAGTATATCTGGAACAGAACTTTGTGTTTGTTTGTTGAAAGCATCAAGCCCTGAAAGGCAAGAGACTTTTATTGAAAGAAGGCTTAACGTTTAACTGTTGGCTTGTGCTGAGAAGGCTTGAGTGTGTGCTGTGCTCAGAGGTCCCAACTTGCCCCATGCTGAAAAATGTGGGGAGACCCCTGGCAATCACATCCTGACTTATTATTTGTGAACACTTCTTTCTTTATTGAAAACCCTATCCCACATTCGTTCTGCAATTAGTTGTAAGGAATTGGCAATAGTTATTTTTAGTATAAGCCTTTTTATTTTGACACAACGCAACATCCTCAGAATGCAGCAGGCTGATGCTAATGATATGATTAAATTTACCCACCCGCCACTAAATGAAAGAGTGCAGAAGAAGCACAAAGTATGCCTGCAAAAGGGGAGTCGATGAAGGTTTGGTTCATTTTCTATTAATGTGTAATTGTTTCTCTGTTTTGCATGCGTGTGGACATGCATGGGACCCATGTTTGATATAATTAATTGTAATGATCAGGTTTTTTATATAGCTCATTTGAATTTGTTAAAGCTACTTTTTATTTTGGGCTTGTTCAAGGTGAATTTTATGAAATATAATACATGTTTTTAAATGTTGCTAACTTAATGGAGAAATACTATTACATAAATATTGATTCATTAATACTGGTTATTACATGATAGGCTTTACTGATCACATCAGTGTGGCTTTAGACGTTAACTCCTAAGAATTCTTCTGGGGTGTCATAGCAAATCATGCATTTTAAAGCAGCTTTGGACTTTTACACTGGGGAAAAAGTGGTTAGGAGTACAAATAATATTTTTCGGAAGTATCCTGAGCCTCTTTTCTCTACCCAAAAGGGATTTTACACAAACCATAGTGGCAAACATTGGTCAAAACTTTGAGAATTTGATGACCTCTTCATAGAGGGGTGTGGTGATGTTAACAAGGTATTTGGATTAATTAATTGACTTATTAATTTAAACTTATTAACAGTAACTTAATTGTATTTAATTATAGGGCAAATTTGTCTTATCTGGCCATTATCCACGTACCAGAGGGGCAGAGTTTCAAGCGATGACAATGTTTCCACTAGGATACTATGTAATAATAATTATAGGTGACACTAAAGTAATATTTCTGATCAATATAATGCATGGTGGTATCAAACACAAACATCACTTGTACTAAAGGAAATGCACGCTAATTATTTAATTTAAAAAGTTGGGCATGCATGCCACTTATTTGTCCAAAATGATCCTACTAGCTACACAAAGGAACAGAATATGACAATGTTCCCCAGGACACAAACATGGGAACATGGTTCAATTATTTTACTCATTAACACTTGCCAGCTGGGCAAAGTATCTTAAGATGACGGTTTTTTATTACTAATTACACTGCTTTAATAAGTAACGACATTTACAGAAAAAGAAATTGCATGGTGGCAATAAACTCAAATTTTGCATCTACAAAAATAAGACAAAGGGAACCACAGCAGCCTCAGTGACAACATTCTTGCACAGTCAAGGACTCTGTCCTGGCCATACCGCTGCTGAGGTCTCATCCCTTCAGCACCTCCTTCTAGGCCTCCACATCATGGAACAGAGCAACAGGTGAGCAACAATTTAGGGTGCTGCAAGCAACATGTTGCTCCCGGGCTACACATTCTGATGACTGGCCTATCTGGTTGAAATCAAGGATGGGAAGGCCTTGCTGCCTTAAAACGACACCTATTAAGCCTACGCATATTTTGTACAACATTTTGCCACTGCAAATAATGTATGATAAAAGCCCAGCCTCTAAGAGAAAAGTGCTCTTGCCTATGACCTAGGGGAAACACTAGCATGAAATCAAGAATGGTCTTGGTTGGCTAATTGCATAGGTCTTCTTCTATGGGGCCTATCATGCATCCAGGCCTTTAGAAAATATGAAATATCTATCCTTTCCTGGACTACGAGGGGTTTATCTCACCTCCTCACGGACCATCTAGATGACCTCTATCTGTTCAAATTTGATGTTTTGCTATTACAGGAAGTTTGGTTAAGGGAAACCCCCCTTTTAGATGGTTCCTCAGTTTTCCTAAATCCTGTGTTAAAAGCTCAGAAGGGAAGACCGTATGGTGGCCTTTTAACAGCAATATGCAATGGTATATACCTAACCACCACTCTGTGGCCAGTTCCTTCTTCACACACTCAAGTTGTTAAGGTAGATTGGGATGAGATATATCCACAGACGGAATCAATGTTATTGATTAATGTGTACTGGAATACCAAGTTAATGCTTCAATCGGTTCTCTTTGAGAACCTGAATCGAATGCTTCAGGACTGGCAAGTGCATCCACATAGAAACAGTACACTATTCATAGGGGATCTCAACTGCACTTGCAATAAAAAGGAATGGAGCCTTGATAACAACTCTGTACATCAATCTCAGAACTCTAGAGAGAGGGAAACTTTATGGATAGAATTGAAGAACATCTGGGGTCTTGAGAAATTGAACAAAAAAAATGAAGGATGACATTCCTTTGCAAATATACTTGGTGTAGGGGGTCATCGGTCGCCGTCCTTGAATTTATGTTTGCAAACCTCACATTTATTATGGGTTGTCTTTCATTAACTGTCATGCATACAGATAAAAGCGATTCCTTTGCCCTCTGCCTTTTTGGGTTACATCTAAAGTGGAAGTTCTCCGTTCCAAGAGACGTCAGAACATTAACCCTAATGCGAGGGGTTATCTCATCTCCTGTAATCCCAAAAAGGTTAATCTTTTTAACGATCATGTAGCCTCTTCCCTTAGGAATCATCAACACAATGACCTATGTGACAAATGTATTCCTTAACATGTACTGGGATTTTTTTAGACATTTTAAAATGTACAAGGCAACATAATTCAGGAAATCTCTCACACACTCACTGCTTTGGCATAAAGGTTCAAGAGGCGAAAAGAAAGCTGAACCAAGATCATCGGGGATTACAACCAGAGGAGGTCAATAGACAAGAGGTTGCTAAAGCTTAAATATAAGAACTGGCTGAAATTGTACAAAAGCCACCTAGTGCAGAAAGATTAAGAACTAATGTTACAAGTTCTGGGATCAACTGATTCTGCCAACTTTTGGAAAATCATCAATAGAGAGAGTGGATAACAAGCATATCAGCTAATTGATCTCAAATCAGAGAGAGACTGGGTGGCACATTTTAAATCATTATTTTCAGTACCAACTGCGGACCTCTTGACATCTTCATTACAGAATGACTCATTATGTAACCTAACCTTTACCAGGGAGGACATCTTGGAAGTAACCATGCAGCTGAAACCATCAAGAGCAGCAGGACCAGATGGGTTATACAGTATTACTTTGAAGGGAAACCCAGAATTATGGTCCTGTATCTTGTTGTATCTATACAAATGCAGCATGTCCTCTCATTCTACTCACCCCCCATTGAAAATATCCCATTTGTTCAACATATTAAAGAAGGGGGATATGAGTGACCCAAAAAATTATCGCCTGATAGCGTTACTGAACTCCCCCTTAGTACTCAGCCATCTTAACGAATGGGCTGTACCAACTGGGTTGGTGGACCCCAACTATCATGGTTTAGGAAAGGTTCGGGGACATCTTTCAATGGTTTTATATTGTCCCATCTTCAAGAAAAATGTAAGGTAAAAAAACAATCCATATACTTAAACTTCATAAATTTAACCATGGCATTCGACTGGGGATTATTACCATTAGGAGCAAACTCTGTGAAAAACTCCTGCATTGGGGGTGCCCTAAATCCTTGGTCCTCCCACTTAGATATCTGCATACAGATACTCATTTACAAGTAAGAGTGAATTCTGAGGAGGATTTGTCGCCAACGATAGTGGTCTCAGAGAGTGATATGTTTTGGCGCCATTCCTGTTTAATTCATATCTCAGACATCCAGGAAGCATTCACAGAAACAAAACAGTTCTCTGTGACTCTAGGGGGTTCTTCTGTCTCATATCTGGTATATGCCGATGATTTGGTTTGTTAGATTACACACCCATCAGACTCCAGCCCCAGTTGACAGATTTACAATCTCACATTGAAATAAATTAGCTTGAAATTTACTAAGTTTATTATTAAATAAGGATGTTTTCCAACTGTAAGAAAAAACCCACATTTTCTTGATAATGAAAAGAGCAAACATTTGAAGCTGTCGACCAGATGACTACTGAGCAGGGTCCTCACGCGATAGGATTGCGGTATAATCGTTTATTCCTTTCAACACGGTATAATCCTTTCTTCCTTTCAACAGTTAAAAACAATCTCTATAACAGCCCGAAGCCTCCTTTAACATACTCCAACTGCGTCCTCCTCTCCTAAAACAAACAAAAGAAACATTAATTTTATCAACATGAAGGCTCTAAGCTCTAGAACAAAACAAAGGATACATTCTGTGCCTAGTCTATATTGAACAAAACAACAGGAAACACCTCCTTCCCTCTACTCAGGCAAACACACAATTCTTCAAAATCCAGCGTGGTCCCCGCCTACGCCACGCATCACTGCCACTCTGTCCTTACACCATTTATCACCATTGCTCATCTTTACAGTATTACCCAACTCCTCACCCACCCTAAAGGTCTCTAGTATTTCATAGACCCTTTCTCCACTCCCCTGCCACTCCTCACTTTTACCAAAATAACTTTCGGCATATAACACATTCCTTGACACAATTCTTGCTATCATACCTCTCCTTGGATTTTATCTGTCCATTCACAGCTCTTCTCTGCACAGTTTCCTCTGGGACAATAGAGTTTACACTCCCAAATGTATTCATCCATCCCGGTTGTAATCTTGAGTTGGGAAGTCACCTCCTCAAAACCTCAAAAGGTGACACTCCTGTAGCCTGATGTGGTGCCAACCTGTACTGGACCACTAGCTCCATCACTGCACGCACCCAATCCCCTCCTGTTGCAACAGCCATTCTTATTACATCCATCAACGTTCTATTAAATCTCTCAACCACTGCATTCCCTATGGGATTGTACAACGCTGTTGTTACATGCTGCACTTCGTTCTCCTCCAAAAACTCCTCCATCTCCTTGAACTCAAATTCCAGACTATTATCAGATACAATCTTTCTGGGAAAGCCTTCCCTCCAGAATATATCTCCAAAAACTGTATAACTCTACGCGCACTGATCTCTTTCACCACACAAACCTCAGGCAATTTTGATAACAATTCCACGGCTCCCCCTTGGCCCCCTCCAGCCTATCTGAAATGTCACAGGTCATGTACCATATTCCCATGCCTGTCTTCATTTCCTTCCCACTCCCTTCCTTATCTATGTCTCAGCTCTTGCACTATCTGAAATGTCGTCAGGCCGAGTACGATAGTTAATTTCACATCCTTACTGAAATGTCGTCAGGCCTAGTATGATAGTCGCTTGTTTTGTTCCTCCCCTGCCTTTCTGCACCCCTCTCCCTCACCTTTTGTTTTTCAGTGGCTCTACCAGAAATGTCGGCAGGCCTAGTACGGTAGTCGCTTGTCTGTTTCCATTTCCTTCCCACTCTCCCCCTCCCTTCCTTATCTATGTCTTAGCTCTTGCACTATCTGAAATGTCATCAGGACGAGTGTGATAGTTCATTTCACATCCTTACTGTTCATGGCCTGTAAGAATATCATTGTATTTTCCCTTGTTGCCTCCCTTTCCTTGAAGCGCTTTGAAACGCATAGTGTAGATGCGCAATATAAATAAACTATCATATAATTTGATCTCATTCCTTTTGGTACCACCATCCAATCTCCTCTTGTCAAAATCCCCTTATCAACGCTCAACTCGTTTTTTATTCTCTGGTATCCTTTCAGGACTTCTTCCACTTCATCTACCCCCCAACCCTTTTGTACATACTTCACAAAGGTTTTGTAAACCTCGTGATCTCCAGTCCTCCTCATTGACAACCTTGCAATTAATGAAAATGTCTCCCTTCATCACACACTTATCTTCATCATCATCCTCAATAGGATTACGTGACAAAGCACCTGGAATAATGTTAAAATCACCTTTCATGTGCCTTACCTCAAGATACAATCCTTGAATAGCTGTGATCCATCTAACAATTCTTCTTGACACACCATCCAAATCTTTCTTGTTAAAAATACCCACTACGGGTTTGTGTTCTGTCACAATAAAGCATTGCCACTGTTTGAACCTCACTCCCTCTTTGTTGTATCAACACATGTCTCAGGCCGTTCTCATTCGCATCCGTGTACAGTTGCACCTCCCAGTCATCCTTGAACCCCTTTAAAATGGGTGCACTCAACAAGCATGTTCTTATGTCTTCAAACTCATTTTTACACTCCTCATCCCACTTGAGCCTCATCCCTTTCTTGACCAATCCTCTCATGGCTTTGGTCCTCTCTACCAGATTCTTTATGAATTTCCCATAAAATTCCACCAGGCCCAAATATGAAGACAATTCCACGTTCTTCTTTGGTGGATTCATCTCCTTTATTGCTTCCACCGTGGCAAATGTAGGTTTTATTCCTTGTGTGGACAGTCCATGTCCCAAATACTGACCCTTCTCTAACATATACTGAATTTTTTCACCGAAATTGTTAAACCAGCTTCACAAATCTTCCGTAACACCTCTCTTAAACGAGTGTTGTTTACTTCCACATCTTTCCTTACACCAAAATGTAATATTTATAGCAACACACTCCTGCTACACCATTGAACAATGTATTCATAACTCTCTGAAACACGCTTGATGCCGATATCAAATCAAACGGCATTCTCTTACACCAATATAAACCAAATGGCATTTTAAATGATGTCATCTCTACTGATGCCATATACAGTCTCACCTGGCGATATGCTGCCTCCAAATCTATTGTAGAAAATACTCCTGCATCTGCAATTCCCATCAACAGCTGAGTAATCTTGAGAAACGGAAACCTGTCTGGTACCACACACTTGTTAAGTCCCCTGTGATTAATGCATAACCTCACACTCCCAACAATGAGGCTTATTCACCCAGCAGCTTCAGCTTCCTCTATAGTGCCCTCACTAAACATTTGCTTAAGTTCACTTTCAATGTCTGCTCACAAAGCTAATGGTATCGTCTGGCCTTAGCCCCAACCGCTATGGCTACATGTTTCAGCTTAAAGAGATGAACAAACACTTTCAAGCAACCAGTGATTTGCCCAAATACACTCGGATACCATTGTATCACATCCAGTTCACTATGTTATACTGTATGCACTTTTCCCATCCCTTTATGGACAATCACCACCTCCGATGGATGTTTAGGGCCAAGTTTCAATCCCATATTTTTGGGAATGTCTTCCACTTTGAATTTCTGTTTTACCTCAGTTTTCTTCTTAAATGATTTCTTGACCTTCTCCTTTTGCTCCGTCTTTTTCTGCACCTTTGTCCGCTCCACCTGATTTGTACTGGGTCCAGCTGACTTTGTCACCTCTGCATCTGACACCGTAATGCAATTCTATGTGTGTTCAGCCATTTTCTCTATCTCAATAGCTCTATCCAAGCAAATGTCTGCACCGCACACCGTAACGCTTCCTTGACCATGAGGTTACTGCACTTTATCATTAATTGATCCCTTATATGTTCACCCCTGCAATGGTCATAGTCACACTTTATAGCCAGACCTAGAAGCACAGTAATTAACTCCTGAATGGATTCACCTGGTTTTTGATTTCTGAAGGCAAAGTGTTATCTCAGTAAAAATGTACAGTCTTGATAAACTCTGCGTAAAGGTACTCAATGCATCCACAACTTCTGCCGGCAAATCAGGCAATTTTCTATATATTGCTTGACCCTCTTGGCCCAAACAGTGGTATAACAATGCGTCTTTAATATCAGAGGCAAAATTACTGCCTTATACGCCATGCAGATATCTTACAAAACCCTCTTTCAATTCACACCCTTTTATTATGGGCTCACCTGGTGCAGGCAGAAACAACGTAGGGCCTGGAATGTTCACCCCCCTGAAGAAATAATCCAATCAAGTCACAGTTTAATTTATTTCCACACTGAACAATAAAGCAGTTCTGTCCAAAACAATGAATTCTTAAACAGCCTGCTCCAATAATCGCAGTCGCTGGAGACTGCAAACAAATAATCTTTGATATTGCTTGATTCAATGATGGCTGCCTCCCAGAATGGGAATCTGACTGACCCAGTTATGGCCGCCTGATTGTTTCTCCCTGCAACTGTCTGATTCTTGCCTGGCCCAGAAATGGCTACCGGCAACCGCCACTCGACATCCAGCATGACCACGTTTTGGCTGCCCCGTGATTTATCCCTCACTAGTTAAGGGCTGGCCTTGCCCAAAAATGGCTGTTGCTGACTGCCATGTAACGTCACGGCCGACGTCAGCGCAGCTCCCCAAAACAACGAGGAATGATTCTGCAGTCACCAATATCGCTCTGGCGAATACCTCAGCAAACGTGTGGAACAGATCACCCGGGCACCGCCGCACACAGCTGCTGGAAGCCACCTGCAACCACAGAGACTGGCTGAGACCACAGTGCAGATAGAAGGCAGATCAAGTGAAACCCTCACCTTCAATATCCACAGAGGATCCTGCACTGCGCCTGGTGGTACAGTCTGCCAAAGTCCTCCAAACATCCCCTACACGGGCCCAGGCTGGGGCTGCTTAGACCCTTGTCACCAGTATTAAGCAGGGACCTCACACGGTAGGATTGCGGTATAATCGTTTATTCATTTCAAAAGTTAAAATCAATCTCTATAGCAGCCCCAAGCCTCCTTTAACGTACTCCAACTGCCTCCTCCTCCTCCTCCTCCTCTCCAAAAACAAACATTCCTTTTCTCTCCATGAAGGCTCTAAGCTCTAGAATAAAACAAAGGATACATTTTGTGCCTATTCTACACTATAAAAAACAACAGGATAACTATTTACATGTCATGATGTATAGATGATGATCAAGGGTGTTGCTAGGTCTGGAAAAGATCTGGGGCTATGCTAGTCTCAGGACTGTCAGGACTCGGGGCTAGCTAGCCATTTGGTTGTAGCCCCTGAGCTTCTATCCGGGGCTACAACCAAAAGACCCGGGGCTATAGTCTCAGCCCCCCGCCCCCGAGCAACACCTCTGGTGATAATTGTTCTTTCTGGTACAGACCATCACATATAACAATGACCAATCTGGGTTTTGTTTTTCATCAGAGACTTACTAAAAAAAAAGATCTACAATGGAATACAAACAAAAATGTTAAAACTCACAATTCAAGCCAAACAATTGTTCCCACAGTGATTTATGGAGCAGAGATCCTGGGTATATTGGATTGTACCTTGTGGTTAAAGGCTGAGGGCACATTTTGGAGGTATGTACTCAACCTCCCGAAGGGAGTTCCAGCTACTATTATTCGGTTTTTATTTGGTGTCCTGTCCATCAAGGCATCTATCACCTCGAAAGTTATATCTTTGTATAGAAAGATCCTAGAATCCCCTCACAGTTCACTGTTCGGCAACTTAAATCACGAAATTCTAAATCAGGGATGTATGGAATGGAAAGATTTCTGTGCTGCTCCATTTAGTCTATTAAATGGAACAAATCAGATCCTAATCAAGCAACCTAATACTGTAAAGAAAAAACTGTGGTTTAGGTACTGGTCTGTAATGAAAGAAGAGTTCTCCAAAAACAAACTTTTTAGATACATTGCATGTAGAGAGAAACGTCTTGGTGTCATTCGAAAATACCTAATTAGATTCTATGGCCCAAAAGGAGCCAACTATTTCTGAGCTTTAGATAAAATATTCTCCCTAAGAACGATGTCTTGAGATCAGGTTGAATTTATCAAGGCTGGACAGGTATTGGAGATTCTGTAAAAACAAGACCAGGGTGGAATCCCTAAGACATCTTTTGACAGATTGTATTTCTCTGGTATCAGGAAGTGACATTTGCTTTTCATATTTTATAAAAGGTTTTTATTGCTTAACGCAAGATTAATTTTGGATTTGGATTTTTGAAGGAAATAATATCTGTTTAGTTTTAACCATATCGAGGTTTTTATTAGTGCTATTGCCAATAATATTTTAGCCTAAAGAAGATTGCTTAATTCTTATTAATTGTCATTAGTTTGCTACATATGAAGTGATGTATATGGTATATATTGTCATGAACAATCCTTCCTGCACAATTTTTGTACAATCTTTTACACAATTTCTCATAATTTGCACTATTTGTATTCAATTTTGTACTGTTTAAATCAATATTTAGTATTATGTGAAAGGTTTGTTTCAAGCCAAACACATTAAATAAATAAATAAATAAATAAATGTAAAAGATGACACACTAAAATGGCCACCATGGACTAGGCAGAAGGGAACTACACAGTAGTCCCTTCTCTCTTGACCATTGCCCCGATGTAGATGCATCAAGGGACAAGGAAGCACAAGGTAATTGGCGTGGGCGTGGATGATGGATGTGTGAATTGGGGTTGGGGGAAGGTGAGGAAGGGGAGCACGGGTCCGGGGCACACTTAACGTTATTCCCAGCAGGGAAGATGGCAGCCTCCCGTTTCCGAGGAGGCTTGGCGCAGGGGCTTCACCATAAGGTAAAGACCCCGCTCTGAACCTCCTGATTGGCTGTGAGGCCACCACCCTCTACGCTCCTCCACCCCCAGCCTGGTACTAATCAAGATTAAAGTGAAGTTGGAACAGGGGGTTCTCTGTTCAGACTCCTCATTGCTGGAATACTCTGGCTCTGGAAAGATAACTTTAATCTTCATTATGACATTCTGCAAAACTGTAAACATTAGGTTCTTCATTGTTGAACATTTCTTTCAAATGCTCACTCTAAATCCATTTTACTCTCTGCAGATAGATATGTTTAAGCTTGTAGTATTATGCATAATAGAGGTATAACATAAACATGAAAGCAGTCTGATCACCCCCACACTTGCAGCTCACTTTATATGCCATCGTTACATTACCTCCAAACTTAGCTCTTACTGTGTTTACAACCATTCGATTTCCCTGGACTCCATACTCAAATGCTATTGCGTTTGCAATCTTTAAAAAGCCCATTGGGGGTGCAAAATGGGGGCTCAGTTTGTTTATAGCCGTTGGAAGCCCATATCACCCATATACTAAAACATCTAAGTACAGTCAACGGAAGCTGCCCTACCACCTAACCCAAAGCACACTCAGTTGACTACGGAGGTCCTCCTCTGCACACACTATGTGAACAGTGTTTAACCCCATTAAGAGTCCTATGTTTCCAAAGTCATAGCACCACCCTCAGAGTAAACGATGTGAAACACCTGGATGTCCTCCAAACCTCAGATTCTGCGCCCTCCTTTCAGTGTGCCCTTTTTATTTGCAATTATCCTAAAATTGCCCATTGTGTATAAAGTTCAAAGAAATTAAAACTAAAAAATGAGTTAGGTTGCTGCAGCTGTCCTGTAGTAAAAGCATGCAAAAACTCGTTTCCCAATTGGGACCACATTAGGGTCGGGTTAAATGCCTTCTAAACACATGTAGGGAAAAGATAAATAACGGCATTGACACAAAAGGGGTTTTGTGAAATGGTTGCCTTAAAGTGTATTTGTGCCTTACTCTAAAACCTTACCTTGCAGCAGGTTGTGCCAATGGGCTTCTCTCTGGGGAGCCTATAGAATGTTGAAGATCAGGCGACATTATGTCAGGTCACCGCTAAACAAGATCATTTACTTGCCTGAAGGTTGAAAAGTAACTTCAGCAGGGAAAAAAATGTAAAAAGATTTGGAATGGTCTGTAGAAGTAAGAGAGGGCACAGCCTCTCGCTGATTGGATGGGCACACCCTCCAGTGGCTCCCGGGGCCTGTGGAGCACGTTAACTGCCGGGCCGCAGTCAGACGTGGCTTGGCCAAAGATTAACCCTGGCTGTATGCCCAGAGCAGTCCGGTAAGGCTTGGTAGTCAGCTGACCAGCCTCTGAGCCAGTATGTGTGGGCACAGAAGATCAATACATTCACGGCCACATGAGAGGGCAGTGAAGAGAAGATGAAGTGGCCTGAAGGGTGTTGGCCCGCCTCGTGGAGGTGCAGCTCTGGCAGAAGGCAGTGGTCTCTGGTGTCCAGCCCATCTTGTGGCCAGTTCAGGTGGGGCGCAGTGGCAGAAGTATCAGGCTGCTTGTGTGATGTGTCCTGGGTAAAGGATGGCGCTAGGGCCAATACAAGGAGTGTGACTGGCTGATGCTGCAGCTCGGGCTTGCATGCATTCAATGGAGCATGCCTGCGGCAGGGCTAAGTGGTCATGGTGGTGCACCTCTGCCAATGTGGCATTGCATTGGATAAAGAAGACCTGGGCCAGCAGCAGTGCCCACCTCGGGGCATGGGCCTCCATGGAGAAAAGCTCCATCCCAGCCTACAGCTGTAATTGGTTGAATGCCCCTGAGGCATGAGGCGCTGCCTTGAGGAATGACATCTCGGGTGAGTGTGTGGGCAGCGCCCTCCTGGGGAATGGGACTATGTGGTGCCAGCAACGGTGTGTACATCTTAAGGAGGGAGTGGTGCACTTGTGTGTCATCCCCTGGGGCCAGAAGGACACAATACAAGGCACTGTGCATTGGGCTGTCAAAGCCCTCCATGATAGACCATGTGGTCAGTTTGTAGTGATGATATGTTTGTCTTCAGCAGCCATGAACATAGGCTTTCACAAATGTGCTTGTACATATTAATGTAAATATAGGCAGAGAGTTAGAACAGGTTCAAGATTCTGCAGGTAATTTATACAGTTGCCTAGTGAGAGGTGGGTGAGATAGGTTTGGTGGTTTGGTGGTTTGCTTATTGGGAGACAGTTGTAGGTCGGCATAATAATATATGCTTTTATCACTTATTTTATTACTTGCCCCGGCCCTTACCTGGCTCCAACCCCTACTTGCCTGAGCTCCAAATCACCTTTGTGGACCCTGATTTGAAGTTGGCAAGGGACAGGAAGGCAAATGTTAGGACAGGATGGATTCCCCTCAAGACCCCTAGGGAAGAACACACTAGTTTATAATAAACTGGCACAGCTCGGGTCCATGTTTGTCCTTCTTCATATTCCTAGTGAAGTCTTCAGATGATCTGATCAGTGAGGGGCTCAGCTCTCTTTTAAAGCCAAACAGGTCACAGTCATTGGTACAGGAAAAGCCCATCTTGATGAACCAATCCTGGATCCTCACCAACAATCTTCAGTAATGCTTCAGGTCAGAATCAGAGTGCTTGGAAACATCTACATGTCTGTTGTACATCAAAATGTCTCCCCTACTACCTGAGCCCTATGCAGCACTTGGTCACAGCATGGTCCTCCTTTGAAGTAGGGAGTTGCATGCAGACTTTCATCTCCTACAATTCACATACTTCCCTGCTCTGAGAGGAGTGGTTCCAGACAGGACATTCACTGCCCTTTCATACCAAGGAGGGGTGTTAGTACCAAGTTGACAGATTGCATAACTAAGAGGTGTTGGTCTCTGGTCTCCATTGTCACTTCCTGCACCCAGGCCTCCCTGAGACCTGCTAATTAACATTTTTCAGTATTCGCTGACACCAGCAGGGTGTAACAATGGAGATGCAAATCCATGGGGCCTTGAAATGCTAATCAGGCTGCCCACGGCCAGAGGCTTTTGATGTACCCACAGCTTTCAGGTGTCAGTTAAACATGACAGGGGAGGGCGGCACTGGTAAACTGTGTCCTCCCAGAGTATATGATTATTTTTCTGCAGTGCAGTGAGCATGTAAAATATGTGCAGGAATGGCCCCATATTTTTAACGGAGGTTGATCTCCCATCATTCATTCTTTTTAAATAAACAAAAATCAAAAAGCCTAGGCGAGCGCACTCTCCCTGTGTGGATGGCCACCTGACTTCCACTACCCGTGGTAGTAGGGGAACACAAGAATTTCTGGCCCGACCCCCACAAAAATCTTTTGCACACCTGCCTCAGCACCCCATCCCACTCGGTCGTCACTGCATTTAGAACCACTGGGATAGATCTATCATTCTCATGTTCACCACCATTAAGGACTTGTGACTACTGCACATAGCCTAATGCACGTATACCCAATGGAAACGCTCCTGACCCATACTCAGATTCCATTATATTTACACCGGTTGGAAGCCCTCATTACCTCCACAATGAAAGGTCACTTTCGCTTATAGTCATCATAGGCCATCCGATATGCATGAAAGTCTACCTAGCACAGGGTTCTGCAACCTTTGGCTCTCCAGATGTTTTGGACTACAAGTCCCATCAGCCTTAAAGCAGCATTTGTCTATAGTGAGGGATACCCAGGAGTCATAGTCCAAAATATCTGAAGAGCAACATGTTTCAAACCCCTGACTTCGCACAACCCAAGCTGGATAGAAAGAGAGCACAGAAGAGGAGGCTGGATAAGCACGTCTTTTCCTTTTTGCATCTCTTGATTTCCACACTGGTGATTTCATGACTTTCTGTAATGTATTGGCCTCCTGAGATGGTGCATTTTTTGGCCAGGTAGATGGGAGCATTGCTGTCATTTCTTTGTAGATGACCCTGGCAGACTTGCAGATGGGGAAAACCTGAAGTGGAAGCCAGGTAGCTCCTCCAGGGCAGGAGGGATGTGATCATACAGCACATCGTTAGTCCTTTGATGAGTTTAATGGGGGAGAAGGAGAGTGCAGGATGCTTTTTAGTAGGGTATGTCAGGTGCCAGGTATTCTGTTGAGAGGAGCATGACCAATGGACATGCTGGGGAGGACATGTGCTTGGATGATGGTCTTAAAGTGTGATTCAGAAATTAACAGATTCATTTTCAAAGGAGTGATAGGTTATGCCTTGCTGGCTGGGTTGTCCTGGCAATGTGGGCCTTGTATGCCAAGTCACTTTCATATACCCAAGTAACTAATGGTGGGTTGGGACACAAATCCATATGTGAGCCAGTTTGAATTTGTATTTCAATGTTTTCAAGGAGTACTATTGCTGCCTTTGTTGCATTCATGTTAAGGTAGGCGGTTGATGTCCAGGCTTGGATGACGGCAGGGCAGTATTTGAGTGAGTTGTTGTGGGTGGTTGTTGAGTGAAGTGACCTTCTTGGACAGTTGTGTTTCATGAGCCTGTCAATGGTTCTTGACCTCCAGGTGGGTGAGGAGTTCTCCCAGTGGGTCCATGTGCAGATATCAGGTGGGAATTGAGTCTCATCTGGATGAGCTGTAATTGGTTGTGTGCTCCGAGACCCCCAACCAGCCCATAGAGTCGGGGTTTGCTCAGAAGCACTTTAAGACAAGATAGCGGCACCTGTGAGATGGATGGGGGTGTAGATTTATTACTCCAACACCAATCAGTAAGGACAACTCAAATGGTTTGACTAAGGGAGTCCGTTTAATGACAAGTGCAAAAAACGGGGAGTTTGGAATATCAGCAGTGGTGCGATCTTCCTTCTCGCTTCAACTCCAATGAACTTCATAAAAATCCTAACATTTATACTAAAAACTCATCATCCTTGAGGTGTAACACTCAAAGGTTGACATGCAATTCTATTGGTTAGGAAAAGGTAACTTCACTATAGGTATTATATCTGTATAAGGTAACGGAGTGAGGGGGTTGGGAAAACACTGTCAGGTGGGCATCTAAACCCTTCCTTCAAAAATTACTACTGCAGATGTCACTAAAAGTACGACATCCCATTGATTCTACTTACTATAGGACCCTTGATTACTTGGTCCACTGTGATTGGGTTGGCACCAACCCCATGCATACTTTTTCACTTTGCTTAGCAGCACGCAGAATGGTCAGCCAGGTGCAGGGTGCCCCTCAACTCACCCAGCCTTCCTCCAATCAATCATTACTTTAGCGGGTATGTGTCAATTATTTCTCAGTGGTTGATCTCAAGACTGCATCTTCTGCCTCGATATCTTCTCCTGGCTCATAGCCATGCATAGGTGTGGGGGTCTTGCTCGGTTCGTTCGGCTGGTTACGTGATTCAGACACCGTGGATATGCCTTTCCCTCAACAATTTGTGTATTTGATTTTATGTTCACCCAACACCTGCCTTCACCTTCTTATCTTGCCCCTTCAAAGCAGTATATTCTGTTCTTTGATTCAGTTAATTGTAGCTACTGCCCATTCATTTTGATGGATACGACCTTGGTTCCTTAGGCACGAGTTACCTTTGCTGAGTTTTGTTTCTGCTGCTCAGCTCCTGATTTCGTTGACTGTGAAAACTTTCTCGAATGGCCTTTTGTAGTTTTGTTGATTCTGCTTTTTGTGCAAAGTGGAAGTTTACTTCATATAAAGTGCTTTATTTGAGGTAGATATGTATATGGCGTTTGCCGCACTACCCCTTTACTAAGCGCAGCAAGCCGCACAATTCTCTTAGCTTTCTTGCAGTTTCAAGCGTATGTACACGTGTAAACTGGCCAAATATCTTTGCCATGCTTACAGCTTAAGCTTCTTTCATTTGACATCACCTTCACACTCTAAGTTCACGATATCCTTGTTCATGGCATTTCATCTCTTTATGTCATTCACTGGTCGTCATTTCTTCTACATGTGAGTCAGTTTTAGGTTCTTGTGACGTCCCCATTCGTCTTCCATTAAGACCTTTTTGGTTTCTTCAGGGACTGTACTCAGAAGATCTTCATTCCGTTTCATTTGTTGATATGGTTTTCTCAATGGATACCTTACTGTCCATGGTTTCCTTGGTATTGGTACTTCAATAGGTGCTGTTCTTCTGATAGGTAGTGGACAGAGCCCTACTGTGGCTCTCTGCTGGTTTATTTGCTCATAATATGTCACATATCTCGGTGTGAACATTCCTGGCACTTCAAAATGGGTGACTGGAGTGCAGGCTTTATTTGGGACCTCCTCTACACTTCCCCCTCTGGGCAATTCATCAACCACTTTCACCTCCTTCTTTGGATCCATCTCCTTTGGCTCCTCTGTACTCACCTTTACTTCATCACCTGGGTCCATTCTTTCTTCATCTTCTGTGTCTATACATGATGGTATGAAGAAATGCCTCTTTGGAGTCCATATTTTGATGACTCCTTTTAGACTTCCTGCTGTTCTCACATGTTTGTCTTTATTCCATGTCATCAGTTGACACTGTCCATTTAGGCTGCAGTAAACCCATCTTCCCACATAATTTCTATGCTTCTTGGGATATAGAAACCTTGTTCCTTCTGGTGCATAAATGCTGGCTTTCACAAAATCTTTTATTTCTTCATCAGTCAAGTCTTTGGGCTCCCATCCTGGCTTGACATCAATCATGATCTTCATCTCTATGGCTTTTTTTTCGCAGTTTTCTGGAACTGAGATATTATCTTGATAACACAGAATCCTAGTAATATCATCACTAGCAGGGCTGCCAGGAACTTGAAAGCATCTGCATCCATTGTGGAACCCATGAGAATAATGATCCAAACCAGATGTCATCATCAACTTCGTCCGCCTCATCAATCATCTGGTTGTGCAGTTTTGTCAGCATACCTATGGCTTCTGTTAGAGTTCCATTTTCCTCATTGTGAGAAGGTATAAATGTGCAGCAGGATTCTACGATTTTTGCACAAACACCTCCATCCATAGCTGTGATCATGTCAAGTACATATCTTTTCTGGAGAGTCATCAGTCCAATTGCTCTTAACTCTTCCTTGATCGCGTTGAATCCTTTTATGGTTGTGTCGATGGTCTGCAGTAACTCCCATCTGGTTATCTGCAACCATTTAGTATTTGCTCCAACTTGGAATCTTGGCATGAAGATTGTTGCAAACACTGATGAGGTGAGGCTAAACAGCCCGTGTTCATATGGGATTGCATGAAAGGCTTCTTCTGATTTGGCAGAGAAGTAATTCTCCCTTTTCATTCAGGTCAACAGTTCCACAGATCTCCTTTTCCTCAGGTGTGCATCTGCTATTGGGAAACTGTCAATATTCAGGTCATTTTTCGGGATCACCAACGCTGGAACGTGGACATTCACTATTGTGCATATGCCTCCCCAGTTTCTCGGCAGTCTAATGTATGCTTTGGATCCACATGCCCAATAATGATCCATAATCACTGCAGTTCCAAGCATTATTCCTGGAGCATCAAAGATTCGTCCACAGTTCTGATTCTCTCCCATCTTCCTTGTGCCATTATTCCTGAAACACAATTTTGAGCTCTCCAGTAGTACTATCTGCAAGGGTCCTCCTCTGTCTTCGACCCATGTCAGCAGTTTTGCAAGCCTTGGCCATAATGGCTTGCACATTCTTTGTGAATTTTCAATTGCTTCCTTGCAGGCTCCAAGGACCATCCATGCCCTGCAAATTACTACTCCTTTCTCCCATCCGTCTGGTGAAAGCACTGTTCCCCAAATCTGTATTTGACCTCTGTTTTTCCAACTTTGAACCTCTTCTGGAGTTTTTCCTTGGACATTTAGTTTCTGGTTCTCTTCCCATCTGATTTCCGCTTCTTTCACTCCAGGTTTCTCGTACCTGATCACATGATTCCTCATATGAGCTCTGTCTCTTGTCTTTATGTCTTGAACATAATCATCTTCATCAGGATCAGTTTTTTCAGTTGCCCACTTCAGTGAGGCATCACTACCCATGAACTGCCCGCTGCACATTGCTACATTCGAGAGACAGTGTGCTGTCTGGACATCAATTTCCACAGCTACAAAGATCTTGGACTTCCCCATGCTGTATGATAGGAGTGCACACACATAGCATTCCCCCTCTGAACTTTGTCTTCCAACTTCCTTCATGCTTTGGTACCAAATGTTGTTTCCCAAATGTGCTGTGCTGTCCAAGTAATCGTTTAGTTCGTTGTTGTCTCCGTGCATGCTTCTCTTGATTCTTAAAGTTTTCATGTATTTCGCTATAACTACATCCCTGAATGCATCTATATGGCTCTTTCTTACTGGAGGATTCTCAGGTATCCTGGTCCATGGTGCAGGCCTCCTCATCTGTGCCATTTGAGTAGACAAAAGTCTGGCAGTTCTTTCTTTGTCCTCATATATCTTTTTCCTTCTGGTTAGAAATGTCTGCATCCACTCTGGCTTGGGTTCAGTGTATATGAACATGAGAAGGGGATTGCCCCGAATGTGGTACAGCTAATGAGGGGGTCTCAAATATGTGTTCACAAGGAAATACATAAGCTGTGAGAAATAAATTCAAAGAAAGCTACTAATTCTAATTGACTTGATATCCAACAAATGGATATTCTAACCTGAAACTGCCCATGGTAGCCAAGAAAAACATACAGCAATGTGAAGTCACACCAAACACAACTTGTTGAAAAAAAATATATTCCAATTTTTTATTATACAAAGGTAAATACATTTAACAAATACACAAAATCCTATGCTTTAAACAAAAACATGATGGATGTATTTTCAACAAATACATGGAAACAACAGAATTCAACTTCTTTAGTGAATATCCTGGTTTACCATTAAGATGCAACATATACATGAAATGCTATGCTTTAAACCAATACATGAATATGCCTGAAACAAGTACATGAAGATAACAAAATTCAACGTCTTTAGTGAATGTCCTGATTTGCCATAAAGATGGAAACCAAAAAGTTGAAAAACGCCAGAGTGAACTAATCAATTCAGTTGATTATGCAGAAATATATAAATGCGGTAATACAAGTCTGCCGATTATGCAGAAATATATAAATGCGGTAGTGCAGGTCTGCCTACGTAAACATTTCACATTATTCTGGTGCAAAAGTAAGGGTCTCAACCAAAAGTGATGTAGTAGGAAACACAAATGAGTTTTAACAAGAAGAGACCACTGTTACGTTTCGGCGGGCCACCTGTGGGGCCTCTTTAAAGAAATCGCCTTCCTCGTGGCAGAGTAAATGGTGATAATACCTGCAGGGAAGCAGACAAAACAATCCATCACATAATGAATATGTACAAAAAAGTAAAAAAGTAAAGATGTGACTTGCTGTATGTTTCTCAAACACATGACCTGGGTTTATCAAGTGTTGTGGGCCATAACTTATCTGGCCAAACAATTCTTAATTTGGAGAGGACTACTCATTTGAAACTGCCTATGAGGGGAACCTTACCCAAAAGGAATGTGGGGGGAATTTGTCAAAGGCAGAAATTCTTGACGCAAACTCGACCTCTGAATAGAGCGTGGGGCAGCAACGACTGGAGAAAATCACTAAGAGTCAAAAAGTGTGAGAGATAACACAAATGAATGTTTAAGTCTACCGGATCTATCAGGGAAAAGCAATTGAAACAGAGATTGGGAAAAAAAAGAGATATACCTGAGTGTGAAGGTATATTTGTTTCTCCTGTCAGGGAATCTGTCCTGAGTAAATCAAGGCCAGTATCCAAAGTCCAATTTCGGAACGAAGAAAAGACTGCCACAAGTTGTTAACAAAGGGATGTCCAACTTTGGAACACTTGTTCGGTAATAAATACCTATCCATCGTCGCAGAGAAAGAAGAAAGAGAGAGGGAGGCAACAAAACAGAAAACCCGTATTATGTAACAGGTTGAAAAGAATCTTTACTGACTCAACTCGCCAAAATCATGACATGTTTGAAAGAGTCTACACTAGAACACTAGTCAAAATAATGCATAATGTTGCAAAAATGCATAAAATGCGTGAGCTATGAAAAGAAAAAGTTGCTAAGCCCGTTTGGATGTTAAAAAGCAAAATGGTTTAGTAAAAGAATAATAATGGGGCAGAGAAGCTTACCGTAAGCTCTGACGGTCGAAAGAATGCTGCTGGAGCCGATGCTGTCAGTAGCAGTGCCTGTGTTAGTCTGACAGTAAAGACTGGGCTGCACGCCTACCTGATGTTTAAGCTTGCAGCGTGATGACACGTTATGTTGAGAGACACGTATCGTGTGGGAAGCCTCTCACAGCTGTAACGTGATGTTATCAGACTGACACACCTCCGTCCGGATTGGCTCGCAGAGCGCAGCCAATCCCGAATAGTCTTTCTGCAACACACCCTGTGGACCATAGGATTTCCGAAGGCGGGACCTTGCGGTCGCGTAAACATAGAACCCCGAAGTGTGCAGAGTGCCGAAAACGGCTGAGCACAGCAAGGAACACGATGCGAAAAATCGTGCATCAAGAGGTATGTCCAGCCTGATGTGTTGACATACTATTCTAAAATGTGAATGGGCGCAGGCAAGTGAAAAAGACTGCCAAGTCAAAAAATGATGAAGGAAGGCTGCGAACAGTATCCAAGCTGGTAATGTTAAAAAAATGCTGTGTTGGAAACCAGAAGGAATACAAAAGGGATAGTGAAAGATTAACACTATAACCGCTACTGTCCGGTTTAACTGTTAAGCAATGGAAAATGTAAATAAAGTGTAACAACGTCATAAAGGTGGAATGAATTCCTCATTCAGGCCATGAATATGAGTGCCTAGTTGGAAAATCCACCTCGCCTCCCTGTCCAACAAACTTTTGTGTATATTAGTGGAATTTTTGACTGTTTCCAATACCCACCATAATACATTATTGGGTGAGTGTTTAGCGGTCATGTAGTGATTGACCAGGGGTGCTGTGACCATTTTGCATCGTATTCGTGATCGATGCTCCGCAATTCTGATGTGCACTGCTCTGCTAGTTTGACCAACATACCTTAGTCCACACGGACATTCAATGCAGTAAACCACATTTTTGGTTTTACAGTTGGTCTGGTTGGGCAAAGTCCATACCCGATCATTTATTTTAAAGTCTTTCATTTTTCTCGTAAAGGAACACGCACTGCATGAACCACATGGGTAGTGGCCCTTGACGGAACGCAGATCCCATAGAAGAGTTTTTGGGGAATTCTTACTGAAGCTGGAATGTATCAGTTTATCTCCAATGTTGGGAGCCCTTTTAAAGGCAAAACGAGGTAGAGGCTCCTCTGGTAGATCCAGTCTGATAATATCCCAGTGTTTTAGGATACGTTTCTTGATCTGAAAGGCTCTGGTACCGTGTGTAAGAACACAAGTCATGTTGTTACTCTCAGTTTGTCGTGTTTTAGTGGTAAGCAAGAGGGCACGATCCGTACAGCGTGCCCTTTTCCTAGACCTCTTGATGAGAGTTTTTGGATAACCTCTCTCTCGGAGTCTCGTATCAAGTTCATCCGCTTGTTGGTTAAAATCATAAATGTCAGTACAATTCCTTCTTATGCGGAGATATTGCCCGCACGGGAGGTTGTCCTTGAGGTGCCGAGGATGGTCACTTGTGTAATGTATCAATGTATTCCTGGCACTAGATTTTCTATGCAGGCAACATTTGAGCTGGCCATCTTGGTGCCTGATGGTCAGGTCAAGAAAAATGACTTGGTTTTTAGAATGTTCAAGTGTAAATTGAATATTATCATCAATCTGGTTGAGCCAGGAGAAGAACTCTAAGAGTTCATTTTCTGGTCCTTCCCAAATGAAAATGATGTCGTCTATATAATGCTTCCAATGTGAGATTGATTTTTGGAAGGGGTTGAAATCACAAAGAATGTGTTCAGTTTCGAATTTCGCCATAAATAGAATAGCCAAACTCGGTGCGAAAGCCGCACCCATCGCAGTGCCTTTTATCTGTAAGAAGAAATTCCCATTGAACTCAAAGTAGTTTTTACATAGTGCTATTTCCATCAAATCTAGAATAAAGTTAATTGGCACCCTCTGTTGAGTATTGGATTCTATCAGGAGTTCCAGCATGCATTCTAATGCTTGTGTCTGAGGAATACTGGTATATAAAGAGGTTATATCCATTGTGACTAAGATATGTTTGCTGGGATCAAATTCTAGGTGTTCAAAAATTTGAATAGTGTTCATGGAATCACGTAAGTACGTCCTTGTTTTCATGCTCAATGGTTTGAGAAACGTATCAATGAATTTACATAATGGTTCAAGTACTGTCCCACAGCCTGAGACTATGGGACGTCCAGGTGGGTTTGTTGTATTTTTATGTACCTTTGGAAGTGCATAAAGGGTTGGAGTCTGACCCTGGCTAGTTGTTAAAAAATCGTATTCATTTTCCGTGACCCAATTGCGGTCAAATGCATATTTTGCTACTTGATCAATTTCCGCTTTGATGTCCTTCGAAGGGTCCTTTTTCAGTTTTTTGTAGCTTGCTTATTTACCATCTCCAAATACTGGGTGTTAGTCATCACGACTATCCCCCCGCCCTTATCTGCAGGCTTAATCACAATAGCCTCATTGGATGCCAATTCAGTAAGGGCTTTGTTTTCTTCTGAACTCAGATTATGTTTTATATGTAGTCTGGTATTGGAAGTTTTGAGGTTGGATAAGTCCTTGAGAACCCTTTTCTCAAAGGTTAAAATTTCCTTGGGCATTTGATTGTCCTGCGGTGTGAATGTTGAAGGACATCGTAGACCGGAGTCCTGCTCCTGTACTCTCTCCAGGGCGTCTTTAAAGAAAGATTTTAGCCTGATGGTTCGTAGGAATCTACGCACTTGCATTTCCGTAGAAAACCAATCAATTCCTCTCGTGGGGACAAATGATAGGCCTTTAGATAAAACAGAGATTTGTGCTGGACTGAGACACAGGTTTGCCAGATTAAAGATGGGTATTTTTGGTTCCGTATGGTTCATCGGGTGCGACAGCGTCTTCCCCAAGGTCTCCGCATTGGTACGTACGGTTGGAACCACGGAGGGCCCCATTGTGGTATACCAAATCCTCCTCTGCCTAAAAAAGGAATATTTGGTTGAAAGCTACCAAAGGGCTGTTGTGGGTGCTGCGGTGACTGATTGTCAGACCCACTGCTGCTTGAACTTGAGAAGGAGACTACCCTATTTTTATTCCCTGGTCCATGTTTTGATGCTGGTTGTTTATTGATCGCTTCTAGATAAGCTTCAGTGGTATAGGGAAAGATTTTTTCTATTTTGACCTCGCGGATATCCTTCACAAGTTTCTTGGTCTTTTTGCCAATTGTGGTGGCTCTGAATTCTGAAAATAATTTATTGACTGAGTCTAATTGGTCCTTTGCGTCAGTGATAATTGTACTAGATAGGAATTTAGCTTCTTCTTCTTCTAAAGTTTTTTGTGTTTCCAAACCGATTCTTTGGGCTGTAGTAATCGTTAAAACCATGAAGTCGCGACTACATTTAATAGCAATCTGACTAAAGGTAGGTTCCGTGTATGGCTGTATTATGGAACTTGTGCTAGTCCCTTTTACTGCAACATATATGCTCGGTAATGTTGTCTCTATGGGTTCATTCTGCGGCTCTTCTAGTCTTTTCCTTTCTCTGGCTATGAATGGCATACTGTGTCTGCTATCAGTTGTGCTTGTGCAGAGATTTTCTCTGAGTTTACTCTTGTCTTTCTTGGTGTTGGTTCAAGAGTTTCTGATACAGCTGTTTCTGTTGGCTTTCTTTCCTACTCTTCTTGTCTTTCCACAACGTCCACTTCCTTCATTTGGCTCCTTACTTTACTTGTAGTGAGATTTCCCATAGTAGGCAGTCTTTTCTTCTCTACTGCGTGGGCTTGTGGTTCTACAGTCATTGACACTAGCCTGGGGTATGTGCATTCAATGTTTGCATGCGTGTGGTTATCAGTAACCTTTTTTCATTCATTCTCTGCCGACCCTGTCTCCGGCTTTTCAATTTGCTTGTTACCACAAGTGTATGTGTGTGTCATTGCTAATCACATCCATCTCTAGTTCACTCACTCCATTATCAGATCTCCTAGGGACTGGAATTACTATAAAGGGCCTAGGTGCTTTTGAGGGCACCATACGTACATCATAAGGTGGATGTACTGGGATTGGAACAATTCGTACACCAATAAAAAATGCTGTTCTGATCGTTAATGACAGTAAAATGATGATGAATATAATTCACAAATACATTATGCCCCTGTAGGTTAGGAGGCAGCATTTACGTCCAGGGAACTGTGACTGTCTCTCCTCTTGCGGGAGGACTAGAGTACTGTTCTGGACCCCCATCTCCATCATCTGTAGAACTGTGTTAACTTTTAATACAAATTCTAAATAATATTGTCTCTGGATCTTGTTTGTTCGATTTGTGAGCTTTAGAACTTAAACGATTGTCTCTCCTTGTTAGACCACTGGATTTGTCTATTAGTTCTGGATACAGTTTTCGTGTTTAGGCTATGGGGAGTGTCAAAATCAAGCAATAATTCAACAAGTCTGTTTACTGTGCATGTTCAAAATATATCAGCTCCCAGTCCATGCCTTCAATATGCTTTATTCTCGAAGACATGCTGTGTCCTTGTCAATACAAAAAATAAAAGAAATTTAAAACAAATGAAATCTTTGACACTGCTCTCTCGATCTGTCCCTCGGCGGAAAGTTTAAAATCTTCTCAAATAGTTCTGCTGATGGGCAGAAAGTTTGATTTGCATCACAATTCCATGCAGGAGCAGGCCCATCTGTGCGGAATTTGCCGGGTTTCTGATGTATGTGAGGACATCAACATCGATCGGTCTCCCCACAAGCTCTGGAAAATCCTCAATTAGGCGGAAAAATAAATTGCTTGTCAACTTGCTGTCTTCTGGTGACAGGAACATTTGTCCTGTTGTTGCTGTAATTTCAGACTGTATGCTTTCACTTCACTGTGAACAGTGTCTGCACTTTCCGTTTGCGTGGAGAGCAACTTGAATGACTATACTATTTAGGATTATGCTCAGATGTTCTGTATTCACTGGATCTCAAAGAAAAGTCAATACGTCTGTCGTTCTCCTGACAAGTTCTGGACACTCTTCGATTAGGCAAAAAAATAATAAGTTGATAAGCTCATTTGCTTCCTTCTCCACTTGGGACATTTGGCTTTTCCTCGCTGTACTCCGGAAGTAGGAGGAACTGTTCGGCAATCACAGTAAGTAATCTCTTTATAATCTTTTTGTTTTTAGGATCTTGAAGAAAGTCAGTGACACTTGTGAGCCTCCCCACCAGTGACGGGTACGATTTTAGCACTAGATCAAAGTATGTCACCACATCTTTGGTGATGTTTCTACTGTGGGACACCATAAGTGATTCCAAACAAGGTTATTGTGCAAAAAGAGTCAGGATACTGGTTTTTCTTCCAGTTTATGTGTCCTCGATCAAAATGTTGCATGCTCCCTTTTCATTATTAAGGCTTTCAGGGTGCCTCAGTCCAAAGTTCAAATTCGGCAGGCTATGTTGTGGTTTATAAATGCAATTTTCTTCTTCACCCTGCAGCTAGGATGCACAGAGTGTCCGTTTTACATGTCATTATCCTCTTTTTTGCTCAGAGGAATGTCCAAAGTGAAACCACAACTATCTCACAAAAGTTCTTTGTCCTTGCTTTGCTGCTGCTCATGTATCCTTCTTCCTCGTCATGGATCTCGTCTGCACGTGCTGTGGTTCTTCCCCGTTGTCTGTAGTCTCTTCGCGCTGGGGTGCAGGCAGGGGGCCTTCTATGATGTAGGGTTTGATATCGCCCACGAAAAATCCAAGCTCTTCTTCCTTGTAGTTTCACTGCGGAAGGAGTGCAGTCTTCCACTGTAAAGGGACCGTTAAACCTTGGTTGTCCCACCTTTTTCTCGTATGGTTCTTTACCAGGAAGGTATCTCCAGGGAATACGGATGGTACACAAAGTCCTTGAGCTGTGCCTGTAGTAGTATCTCCTTCTGTGTTCTGTGCTGCCCTGCACCCTTTTCGTCATTGCTGCAGCTGGCCTGAAATTACAGGAAGGCAAGATGTTATGCAATTCAGGTAATTTTGTTTTTCAGACCCTAAGATTTCTCCTGTTAATTGGGCATCACATCTAGCTCTATCTCAGGGTGTCAGTGGAGTGCGCATTCTTCTTCCTGTGGCTATTTCATGTGGCGTAAAATGATGGTCAAAACCGGGTTGGTTCCTGATTGCATAAAGTGCCAAAGGAGGGCAGTGCAACCATTGCTTTCTTAGAGTAAGCTTCATCTTGGCTATCCTCTCCTTTAACAAGCTGTTGAGCTTCTCACATATCCGTTACCTTGTGGGTGATACGCCTACGAGAACTTGTGCTTTATACCAAGCAGCAAGCTAATCTGTTCGAAAACCTTGTTTACAAAGTGGGTCCTGTTATCTGATCTCATAACTTCACATACCCCCCACCTGGGAAATAACTCCCTCACTAAACATTTGGCCACACAGGTAGAGTCTTGGTGTGTACATGGACCTGCCTCTATCCATCTAGAGAATGGACACACCACAACAATTAGGTATCTGTACACGTTACATACTTGAATCATGTAGACTTAATCGACATGCTAGTGCTGAAAAGGCCCATTTGGCCTTGGGATGCCTCCTCTCATCACCTTTAATGTGTGCCCAGCTGTGAATTGTTGGCAGATTATACAGTTCACTATAGAAAATGTAATGTGCTCGGTAAGTTCGGTATGAACCAGTCTTCTGTGAGCGTTGCCGCTAGATTCTCTTTTGTCATGTGTGCTGGGTAGTGTAACTGTTCCAGCGCTAATTTTAACAGGGCTATAGGCATTACTGGTTCACCAGCTCTGTCTTGTCACCACAAACTGTCAGAGAGGTTTAAAGAACACCCTTGCCGCTTCCATAAGGTTTTCTCTTCCTGTGGTGCCTCCCGTTGGAGTTCCATCAACTGTGTTTGTCCCAGATTATTATAACTTTCAGGTGCAATCCATGCAACCATAATTTTCTCATTTGTGTGGGTGAGTTCCACTTCCATGATCGTCTCACTCTTGGATGCCATACGCTTGGCTTCTGTGTCTGCTGCTTGATTTCCGCGTGAGATAAAATCTGTCCCTTTCATGTGGGCGGTGCACTTTACGACCGCTATGCCCACTGGGAGCTGTAGTGCCTTAATCAGCCTGTCCAATAAGGCTGCGTTCTGCACTGGTGTGCCGTCTGCTCGGAGGTAGCCCCTTCTTTTCCAGCGCGCTAGGCCTGCGCGCACTGTCGACGTCACATAGGCAGAGTCACTGTATACTGTTACTTCCTGGGCTGTGTGATTCTCAATGGCGAGTATCAACGCTAATAATTCTGCAGCCTGTGCTAAGTAATGAGATGGTATTTGCGCACTAAGGATTACTTGAAATTCTCCATTTGCGGTGTGTTTCATTACAGCGACGCCTGTATATCTTTGCCCATCGCTTTGATCGATTCTCGAAGAACCGTCAATGAAGACACTTTCTCCTTCTGCCAATGCATTTTCTTTCACTCTGGGAATTTCATCATAGAATTCCTAATAAAATTGCACAGTCATGTATTGGCTCTCCTTCAGTGACTGGCTCTGCCATGAACATAGCTGGGTTCACTATCTTACATCGGACTATTTTAATCGATGGATTTTATATGATCACTTCATAAGCAGAAGCTCTCTGAAATGTAAGTGTGCCATTTGGTTTCTCTAGGATAACAAATAGCGAGTGCTCGACGTACAAAGTCATGGAGCATCCCATTACAATGGTAGTAGCTTTGTCAATGGCGAACCCTGCTGCAGCTAAACTTTGTTCGCACAGGAAATGGCCTCTCATCACAGGGTCCACATTTCCACTATAGTATGCCAGGGGCTTGTACCCCAATGTGGTTCTCTGTGTGAGCACTGATGTCATAACGCTGCCATTCGTGTGTGAGAACAGGATAAATCCCTCTGTATAATTGGGGATTCCTAAAACTGGTGCTGTGCAAATTGCTTTTTTGGGTTCAGCAAATCCTTCCTCCATGGCCTCAGACCATTTAATCTTTTCTTTCGTCACTTGGTCCTTTTTAAGGCCTGAAGCAAAGGCTTGGCGTGAGAGCTGTAGTCGAAGACCCATGCCCTGACATAGTTGCACAGGTCTTAGAAGCTCTGTATCTGTTTCATTGTGTGTGGCTTAGCCGTGTTCATTATGGCTTCTGCCCTTTCTGGGGTAACTCTTTTCCCCTCATGCGAGATCAGCTATGTGCAGCACTTCTTGTTGACAATAGTGTAGCTTTTCTTTGTCAACCTTATATCCTTTCTCAGCCAGTATAGTCAATAGCTGAATAGAATCATGTCTGCATTGCTCCTCTGTCGTGCTGCAAATTAAGATGTCATCCACATATTGCAGGACAACGCTTTCTAATGCAATATTGCTTAGGTCCATCTGCAGGACTTTGTTAAAGATATAAGGAGACTCCCAGTACCCCTGGGGTAGCCTCGTGCTTTTCAGACGCATTTGTCTGAACGTAAAAGATGTCAGATCTTGTGAGTCGTGGTGCAACGGGATTGAGAAAAATGCATTTTTCAAGTCAATCATTGTGAAATATTTTGCATCAATGGGAATATTACATAGAATTGTAGCCGGGTTCGGGACTAAGGGGAACTCAGACTCAACAATATCATTTATTGGGCGTAAATCCTGAATTAGCCTCCAAGACCCTCCTTTTGATTTTTTGATTAGATGAACCGCAGTATTACATGACGACTCTGACGTCACTAAGATGCCCTGTTCCATCATAGCCGAAATTGTCTTAAAAATTCCTTCATCTGCCTCCCTAGACATGGGGTATTTTCGTGCTTTTGGAAGAATTGTTCCTGGCATCAGTTTGATTCTCACTCTCTGACCCCTTTCAGGAAGCCCACGTCATAGGGGCCCGTGGTCCACACTGAGACAGGCACTTGGGCCATGTCATCATCAAAATATTCAGGAAAGTTCTGTGCCACCATCATTCTCTGGGGCACATCTCTTTTGATCATTCTCACCCAAAAGATGAGGCTCACCTCAACTGTTGTCTCTCCCATATCTGCTTGCTCATCAAACAGATCGCCATCAGTGACGTCAGTCAATCGGTATCCTTCTTCAATGGCGATTACTATGCACCATTTTCGGCCTTCATCGTCATAACCATCAATCAAAGCCATTTTCCCTCGCACTGCAGCTGTGTGTATCACCAAGGGAAATACTTGTCCCTTTTCCTCGTGCATAGGTATTCTTGGCCTGAATAGAAACTCATTTGGGGTCCTGATGATCCTGTCTGCAAGGCCTGGCAGCCCTGCCATTAGCACACGTATTCCATACGCAAATACTTCGGGCTCTAAGGGTGTAGCCCTCATAGCTGTGTGTCCTGCGTATGCTCTAATCATTTTGCATACATTTGAATAGTGCATTCCTGGAGTTGAACATATTATGCCCTCCTCCGTGAATGAGATTGTCATATTTAACTTCGTCATTAGATCTCGACCCAACAGTGGCGGCCGCTTAAATAGGGTGGGGGAGCACCGCCCCCCCCGCGTTGTGCCCCCCACCGAGGTATAAGTGTTTTAAGGTATTTTAAGTTCAACTTCTGTTCTAGAAGTTCTTTGTGTTTGTGTGGACTGTGTGTTATAACTTATTGCATTTGCCATCAGCAGCACAGCGATGCAGCGAGCCGCGTGTCAAAACCGCAATAAATAAAATACCTTACCGTGATTGAGCTCAGCTAGCCTGTGACTGCCTTATGAGGGCCGAGGCCACAGCGGGGCGCGTCCCTTTTTCACGCTGATTTTCTTATAGTAAAGTGTTGGAGCTCCTAGCTCCACAAACTTTACGTAAAAAAGCCATTTAACCTAGGAGGCTGGCGGGGCGCTTGAGTGCTGGCCCCGCCAACAATAATATATACGCAAACAGCGCAATTCCATGATCTGCTCTGTCTCAGTCTTGGCCATAGATACAAAAATGTCATTGGCTGTTTGCCAGCCAATGACATTTGAGTGGGGGTGGGGTGATGGCGCAGGGTGCGTGCGCCATCTTTGGATCATCGTCACCCTCCTGTTCAACTATGCTCGACTCCAGAGACCTGTGACTCGTGTAGCAGATCATCTGCCCAGTGCCCACTACAATAGGCCGAAGAAGTTCGCAACAATCCTCCACCGGGCCAGCAGTAAGTAAAGTGTTGGCCGTGTCATACACGGCAATCTGGCCTTAACATTCCCCCAGGAGTGCTCCAGCCTCCAGGTCCTCTGGACCGTGCGCCATGGCTATTAGGCCCTGCGGCATCCGCATCAGCGTTCGGCTGTGGCTTTCTCTCTAGTACTTGCCAAGCATGAGAGGAGCCAGCCGAGCGTCGATGGCCTGTGCTTCCTGGCTCCGGTCACGGTCGGAGTCGGACCTTCTTGACTCGCGGTGCTCCAGGTTCGGGATTGCTGCGGTCTGTGGTGGTCACCCACTGCCAGTGAGTGCGACCACCACAGATCGTGGCGTGACGGTTGCTGAGATTGAAATAGGTGATTTTTATTCAGTTAAGTTACTTAATTTAAAGGCTGCATGCAGCCTTTAAATTAAGTAACTTAACTGAATAGAAAATCATCTATTTCATGATGAATTGAACAGTGTGCGCGTGCACTGCGGCAGCAGGCCTTATAATTCCCCAGGACAAGTCGGAGGAGGGCCGTCCGACTCCGAGTCCTAGCACTGCCTGGGGAATGTAAGGCCTACCGAGACGTGAAGTTGGACAACCCTGCGTTATACCATTCCCAGAACCGCATGTACAGTACTATGCTAGCAATCAACTAGTCTGAAGGCAGCACTGGGCCGATTCAAAGGTAATGACTAGCTTGCGAACCTAAGTTACGTGTAAGTTGTGCCTAGGTGGGGTTGCAAATTCCGATTGTTCTAGAACCCTGTGCAGCATCTGCATAACTCACACAACAGACATTAGGTGTGTTTCTGCTTCTTGCCTTTTCGCCTGAACGTGTGACCCCCGACTGTGCATACGCTATGCAATGCGTGCAATACGCATGCATAGGACTGCAGGACATTACATTGAAAGTGTTCACGTTTGAGTGTGCTCATATGGCTATGCATCTGTAGCCCAATAGCGCTGCTGCTTACGTCACCCATGCTGCCGATATTACCCCGACAGGAGTCCTTTCCCACTTACACTGCAGTGCACTCATAATGCTCAGATCAGTTCTGTGCTCGATGTGTGCATGTGCTGGATGGTATTGGACACGTTTGTGAATACCTGTGTGTGGGTGTTCACCAACAATGCCATCCTGTGTCCCTTGTGTGACACTCCACTGGGCACAACCACTGATGGTGTGCAGGTATGAATGTAATTTATGTATCAGCAATATGTGCATTCTTATGTGCATTAAGCACTTGTAATTTACACTTTATGACCATGGGATTCGTCACTTTTGTGAAATTTAAGCAAGTGGAAATTATGACTTTCCACAATTTTAAATCACACTTGCACCTTGAAAATACTTAGTGAGACACCTACAGTGTGTGGCTGGCTGTCCAGATGTGTTGGACTACAGCTGCCATCAGCCCTATCCAGCAAAGTTAATGATATGGGATCATGGGGGCAGCAGTCCAAAACATCCGGAGAGCCACAGGTTGCAGAACCCTGCATGAAGGGCGTATTCAGTAGTATATTGTGATCAAAACCCAAAGTAACATTAGGACAGTGTTGCATGCAGTAAATAGACAAGCAGTCAGTGTCAATGGCTTGCTTGTAAATGTATCACATTGGCCATCATTGATTAAGACTAATCAGCTCTGAAACCGGCCAATCACTTTTTTCTTAGTGGAATTTTGTCCTATGAGCAGCAGGGGGCCCTGGATCAATTGATAGCTCGTAGGAGATCCTGGTAAGTGTGCTTCCATGCAGTGCTTGCTTGGAAAGCTGTGCTAGGATCATGTGCTTGGTACAGAGAGGCAATTGTCACCTGAAGGCCATGGGTTCGAAACCCGGCAGAACAGTTTGACCTTTTTCCTACTCAGGCCAACAAGACCAGTGCTTTGGGGTTGAGAAATAGCAGCATGTGTTAAATAGAGTGCCTCAACATCTAGGAGGCGTGGCACTTTATGCAAATGTAGTCCTGTTTTTATTAATATCAGAGAATCATTCATTTTGCTAAGAATTGCACTGCGTGAAATATGCTTGCACGTTGTGGGACAGGTTTGGGCTTGATCTTAAAGCGGCCCTCCAGTACTCTGCTCTGCTGATATTTGAGGTCCTCTCCCCTTCCCTTGGATTCTGCGTGCATTTCGGAAATGCAGTCCACAGTCCAGTGGGTGTTGCTAGGTCTGGACATGGTCCAGGGCTACACTAATGTCGGGACTGTCGTGACCCGTGGTGGACCGTGGACAGGCTGAGGCCAGGTAGGATAGGCGCTTGGCTGTGGCTTTCTCTCACCTAAGTGCTAGCCTGTCTAGCACCGCACGAGAGCCCAGCCGAGCGTCGATGCGATGGCTGCTGCCTGGCTCTGGTGAGGTGCAATTGATTTTTAAACACTCAACTGTATGAGAGTTGTGTTTGCCAGTTTGATGCTGTCCCTCAAGGCTGCATTTGTAGCTCATAGCCCCTGAAAACATAACCAACAACGTCCTGAGAATGAATTGCTGAGGTCTGTGGTGGTGACCCACTGCCAGAGAGTGACCACCAGGCCGCAGCATCACATTTACTGTTGCTCAAATGGATGATTTTTATTCAGGCTAGGCATTATGCACCACTTTGCTAAAATTGAGTAAATCATTCTGAGAAGATTGCTTTGAAAAAACACTGTCAAGCCTTTCGAGCACACAGTTTGTTGGTTATGCTTGATAAAGCTAGCTCAAAGAGATCCCAGGAGGATGCGTTTTGCATGGGGAAGGGTAGGAAGTGGGTGGGAATCACCATTGGGATTAGCTTGGCCATGCGTAGTCAATGAGTGGATCAATAACCATAGCATTTAAGTTTGTTTTGTTGTTTTTTTTATAAATAAGGCAACACATTTTGGTGGGGTGGAGGGCCGCCTAATCGTTCAAATGTAGGGAGGGTAACTTTAGAGACTTTGGGGGAAAGGACAAACTCACTTGTGTGGGGGCATCTAACTTCTTTACACATTGTAATGAGACTATTATTCTGGTGCAGCTTCAATGTTACAGGCAGTTAACTCTCTCCTTAACATCTGAAACCATTTTAATACTGCTCTGAGCCTAGCCTATGTTGCCCTTTCTCAGATCAGTCTCTCGCTTTATATTTACAGGGTTTCACGGGGGGAGAACCCCCCCACCCCCACAGCCCCTTTGGGGGATGTGGGCTTGCACGCAGTGCGCGCTCGCTACAAAATTCACCATGGGAAATTTACGCCCCACCAGCTTTCAAATTCACCAGCCGCCACTGCGACCCAAGATGTTTACTGGGTTTGTCGTGAATATAATAGCGGCATATTCATCTCACATTCTCCTATAGAGACTGGAAGTGCGTTTGTAAAGGGAACACAACTTGTAGCTCCTGTGAAACTCTGAGTATTTATGACATCGCCGGACAAGGAAAACTTGTCTTCACGTATACATGAACATGTTGCGCCCGTGTCAACTAAGAAGGAATATTCTTTATCCCCTATAACGACATCCACCCTAGGTTCCCGGTGAGGGTCTGGTGTCACTGATAGGATAGAACACATCAGGGTTCCCAGTGAGATGTCCTAGTCCATATATAGTTTTGGCCTACCTTGTGCTGATGGATTTCCCCCATTACCAGTGTTACCCCTCATTTCAGGGTTCGCAGCCTGTCCTGTACTCACTGTCTATGACAGTTGCATCAGTGACTGTTGGGACTGTCCTTGTGGAAAACTCACCAAATTCTGAGGTTGCAAGCCTTGTTGTGACCTGGCAATTGTTGTTGCACCGTGTGATTTGTGCAACTCCCTGCTGTAAGAATGCAGGTGGATTCGCCATGCCTGCTCCTATTCCTTGGCTGTTTTGCAACATGCCTTGATTTCTGCATGTGTGCGCTAAATGCCCTGTCATCCCACACAGCCAACATACTGGCGGTGGTCTGATCATTTGCCCGTTTTTCACATCTTGATTGCCATGTTGCATGGTTTGAAAACCTCCTTGATTACTCTGCCATCCTCTCCCTCTAAATCCTCTTCCCCAAGGGTAAAACCCTATGTTGCCCTGAATATTCTGCTGTGGATTATTCACCTGTTGCATGCTCGATCGTCTGTGCTAGTTATCATTGCTCCTTTGAGAGCATATTTTGATAATTTCTTTTGTACTAATTTTGCCTCTTCACCCTTTCGTGCAGCAACTTTTTTGCAATTCTTTTCTTGTAGCAGCCTGCAATAGTGTGCGATGGTCAGCTGTATTTCTGAACATGGTTTAGTCTTGATTCCTACCAATTTTTTGAGCTTTTTCTGTACCGGTTCTGGCAGCCTTAGCCACAATATATGGTAGAACACAGGTACAGATTTCCCCCAAGATTCATGAGTCTCGAGTACCCACGTGTCTTGAAAATTATATATGTAAATCAACGAATCCTCCGACTCCTTCATTTTCTGTGTCATTATAGGTCCCATATCGGAAGTATCTGGGTATAGCACTCATAGTGCTTTCCAAATCGCAGCTCTGCAATTGTTAAATGGAGCTCCGTCATGCACGGTATTAACTGTGGTCACACCAGGGTAACTGCCCGTGTCCACACATCGTCTGCTCTCTCACCAAGTATGGCGATTAAGAGACCCTTGATATCCCCTATAGCTAACGTGTTCCCTCCTGTCATTTTTTCTAGCTCATGTATCCATTTTCCAGCTCCCGATGTCAACATGGGAAGCTTGTTTTTCAAGTTTTATCGATCCATATGTGGCCATGGAATATATTGTGGTCTTGCTCCCCCTTTCTTGAGTAACGGAAATTGGGATGCATAGCCTTCTCTCTCTTCTCTCATTGTTTTCCTGTCTATTGCAGGGGTAATGGCCATGCATCACAGCCTACCTGGCAATTTCCTTAGCTGGCTCACATAGGGTGGTGGTGACACCCCCTCTGACCGTGAGATGTTTCTTCAGTCGGTCTGACTGTGTGACTGACTCTGATGCCTTGGTGCAGACTCACTAGTGTCTGACCATCTCATCCCTTTGTCCCTCGAAACTTGTCTTTTGCATCTCCTCTCGGTCTCCTTTTCCTCACGCTCCTCTCTTTCGATGTCAGACATTGTCTGTCCCCAACTCATACAACTTATTGCGTCTTCTTTGTTCCTGCTTATTTCTAATCTATCTAGGGATAGTTCCCTATTCCCACTACTTTGGGAGACATCCTCAGTGTCATAAAGCTGAGTGCTCTCTAGGCGCTTGTCTTCCCCCTCCCCTTGGGGTACTTGTTCTAGCCCCATTTCATCATATATTCTATCGATCATTTCTCTGATGCTTCTGGTGTCGAAGTCATCCTCAATGTTTGCCCTAGACGTGCCTGGTACTGAATCGTACTCAGGAAAGAATTCTTCGATGTCTTCCCAATTTACTACACGATCAGGTTTTTTAACCTCTCTTTCCAGATATTCAAGATCGCGTGCTCTCTGTCTTCGCTTACGTTCTCCATTGTCATCGAATTCTCTGTGCTTCCTCGCTTCTTCTCTGGCCCTATCTTCTTCCTTTTTCTTTTCATTTCTACGTTAATTCGCCCTCCGGATTTCCTCACCCCCTCGTCTCCTTATTCTTTTCTCTCGTATTCTTTGCTCTTCCTCTAACTTACGCTGCTCGTGTCTGTCTTGATTATTGGTTGCTCTTTGTTTACGATCGTGCTGCCTTTCTAGCTCTTCACGATATAACTGTTCCCGTCTCTGTCTATCTTTTTTCCTTATTCTTTCGTCTCTCAATCCTTTTTCTTTCTTCTGCTCCCTTCTCTGTACATCGTCTAATATCTCCTTTTGTTTCGCGTCATCAATGCCTTTGCCATTGAGTTTCAACAAAATCTGCCCTCCCATCCATTCGTTCTTTGGGAGTACTACCTCATCAGTTCTATCCTCGCTTCCTTTCCATCTTTTACCTTCTCTCTCCTTATCGAGAGATGCACTTGTCTGTTTCTGGTCCTTTCTTTTGTCATTGCATCTCTCCTTGTCCCTCGGGACTGTGGAGGTGATATCCTTATCTTTATCTTTACCTTGATTTTCGTCACTACTTTGCATAGGTGACTCATATGCCGGGTTGCTATACCCTATGGCTGCTTTAAGTTCTCTCAGTGGATATAACCCTTCATCTTTATTGCCTTCATTCTTTGTTTCAGATGGGGTGAGTGGCGTGGTGGGCGCATACGTTAAGTATCCAATCTATTGGCGGCTCCTCTTCCTTCTCCTGTTCATACATTTTCCAAAGCTCTAGAATAGCTAGGCGTTTTTCCAACTTTTTGGCCGTGTATGTGGCGTGCAAGTATGTCGTCATGTGTTGCAAAACAGCTTTAGATAAGGACCCGCCCTGTGGCAACGGCATAAACATTTTGTGGCCGGTTCCTTTAACCCACTTTGTACTGTATTTTTTCAGCTTAGGTGCATGTTTCGGCAACTGTTTGCACAGAGGTGCTAATGGAGTTATGTCCTCCATGCTTAATTCTGTTCTCTTTCCCTTTATATAACACTTTTCAAAACTTCACGTGACTTAAACAATTTCAACAGTACGAGCAAGCACCAATAACTGCAAGCTCCAATCCCGATTTTTCTAAAAAAGTTTATATCTCTATTTTTACTCAATAAACATCAATTCGTATACTACAATATCTCAGTTATTTAATTGCGCAAATCTTATTTCGGTTCCTTCAAGAAATTGTTTTTGACTTATGACGTCACAACAAACATCACATAAGACAAACATTAACAGACTAGACGAACTCCAGCTGGTCACATGTATCTCTGCCTCTAGTATTACCCCGACATAGAGTTTAACTTATCCCTTTCACGGCGCCTTTAATTGCTGTGGTAGCCTATTCGTGCCCCTTTATTTGGGACTCTTGATACAAGTTTCTTCTAGCCGCTTGTATAAAAAACGTAGGAATAAGGTGGATCCTCTCTCTTCTCGGGTGTCCTCCCCGGTAACCTCTCTCTTCTCGGGTGTCCTCCCTGGTATCTTCCCTCTATCTACTTAATTATCCTTGAGTCATTATTCCCTTCCTCATATATATATATATATATATATATATATATATATATATATATATATATATATATTCTTCTCTACTTATAACTATATTTTGTTTTCCCGCCTCCCTCCGTTACCTTTTCCCTTACTTGTTTCTAAGGCATGCACTTTTGCCAAAGCATTAGTCTTTTTCACTCACCGTTCGCATGTTTCCTCTCTGGATCCTCGGGATCACCGCCTTCGTCACCGCCATCTTTGGCTTTTCTCACGCTCAGCTACCCGTAGGAGTGGGAAGGGGTTAGGTGGGTAACACAGGTCCCCTCAGACCTCGTTCTGCAGATTTTATTTTTACTCTACCACTGTCTACGGGGAGCTCCACAGTCTATTCAGCCGAATGCCAAAGGACTCGTGATATTGCCGAGGACCTAGAGTTACTTTATGTCGATGGTTAGTGGGTGTCTTATTCTAATCGATAATCGATAACCATCCTCTTTGCTACCAAGTGTGCTCCGTGACCCCCAACCAGTCCATAGAGTCTGGGTTTGCTCAGAAGCACTTTAAGACAAGATAGCGGCACCCGTGAGATGGATGGGGTGCAGATTTATTACTCCAACACCAATGAATAAGGACAATTCAAACGGTTTGGCAAAGGGAGTCCTTTTAATGACAAGTACAAAAAACGGGGAGTTATGAATATCAGCAATGGTGCGATCTTCCTTCTCGCTTCAACTCCCATGAACTTCATAAAAATCCTAACATTTTTACTAAAAACATGTCACCCTTGATGTGTTACACTCAAAGGTTGACATGCAATTCTATTGGTTAGGAAAAGGTAACTTTACTATAGGTATTATATCTGTATATGGTAACGGAGTGAGGGCATCTAAGCCCTTTCTTCATAAATGACTACTGCAGACATCACTAAAAGTACGATGTCCCATTGGTTCTACTAACTATAGGACCCTAGATGACTTGGTCCACTTTGATTGGGTTGGCACCAACCCATGCATACTTTTTCACTTTGCTTAGCAGCACGCAGAATGGTCAGCCAGGTGCAGGGTGCCACTCAACTGACCTGGCCTTCCTCCAATCAATCATTACTTTAGTGGCTATGTGTCAATTATTTCGCAGTGGTTGGCCTCGAGACTGCATCTTCTGCCTCAATATCTTCTCCTGGCTCACAGCCATGCGTAGGTGTGGGGGTCTTGCTCTGTTCGTTCGGCTGGTCACGTGATTCAGACACTGTGGATTTGCCTTTCCATCAACAATTAGTGTATTTGATTTTATGTTCACCCAACACTTGCCTTCACCTTCTTATCTTGCCCCTTCAAAGCAGTATATTCTGGTCCTTGATTCAGTTAATTGTAGCTACTGCCCGTTCATTTTGATGGATACGACTTTGGTTTCTTAGGCAAGAGTTGCCTCTGCTGAGTTTCGTTTCTGCTGCTCAGCTCCTGATTTTGTTGACTGTGAAACCTTTCTCGAATGGTCTTTTGTAGTTTTGTTGATTCTGCTTTTTGTGCAAAGTGGAAGTATACTTCATATACATTACTGACACTTCAAAATGGGTTATTGGAGTGCAGGTTTTATTTGAGACCTCCTCTACAGTTGGTGAGGTAGGAGGAGGACCATTGACTGTGTCATTGAATCCAACGCCTGTCCAGGTGGAGTGGATTAGGGATTTGTAGTTGGCTGTTGGAAAATGAAGAGATTTAATAGTAGCTGTAGTCAGTGGACACCATTGACCAAAATGTGAAGGTAGAGGTTGTCCTAGATCACTTGGATGGGTAAAAGCCCAGTGCTGCACCGTGGTATGAAGCTGGGCTGGTATTTGTGCACGATGTTGGAGAAATTGAACTTTGCTTGAGGTTTAATTATTTTGATTGCATTCTGAAGTCTATTTCCAATGAAGGGCAGGTGGGTGATCAGTCAATAGTGGATGAGGTTGTCTGGGCTGAGGGTGGTTTTCTTTAGCAAAGGGAGGATCTGCCCTGTTTTGAGCTAATTGCGGAGGATCTGTGACAAATCAACTTCTGGGGCACCAGTGGTCCAGGGATGAGAATATTGGTTTCTAAACCATCACTCAACTCCAAACCTCTAGTACACCAGAAGGGATCTGGACTGATTTAATACAAGTAAATTATAAGACCTCCTTGTCCAATTTTGGTAACGTGGACGGGACGGCAGGCTTATCTCTGCAAGGTCATAGATCATTGGTTAGTTGCAACACGGCGAAAATACAATTATTACCCAATGATAAAAGGGACTATCCACTCAAGGTTGTATAAAAAGATCTACTTTATTATTACTACAACAGACAGTTCTAGCACACTACAATTACAACACACACTGTAAAGGAACACAGAGGACAGACAGTTTCACGAAGGAAAGATGCACTCTGGATACTGACAGGAGGGTAGTTGGCAAAGTAATCAGTCATACAGTTCAAGATTATTTGGTTTCAACACCAAAGGGGCCAAGGGTCGTAACTGTCATTAGGGGCCTTCAGAGAAGGACCAGGGGGGCTGAACCACAATGTACCTGGTCCTGAAGAAGTTTCTTGGTGCTCAACAACATCAATGAGGTTCACGGGCACTTCGCAACCCATGAGACAGAGTTAATGGTGGGAGACTGCTGCGGGTACCAGGCGGCAGGCAGTTCGGCAATCGAGGCTGAACGGACGTCTGCAGGCTGTCCTGTGCAGCAGCTCGGGGCCAAAAATCGGTGTTTCTGTGCTGGTTGGCGGATCTGGAATGCTGGTTGAGGCCTCTCAGATGGCTCTGGTGACTGCGGCGTGACAGCAGTCAGCTGTGCAGCTGGATGCGGTTTCGAAGACTCGACTGTCTCGAAATTGTCCTTAAAAAAGTTTGATGCTGGATGATGCTTGTGTGGCACTCCTCCTAGCTTCTTCACAGGGCTTGTGCCCTTTCAATGCGGACTGTCAACTGCATTGTCCTTTGTCCAGAGACTTTCTTGCACTTCCCATCTAGGAAGCTTGTTGTCAGAAGCTAACAGGGCACGCTGTGTGGTAGCTGGGTACCAGTTCGGGAGCTGCTGGATGAGTCCAGTATCTCCCTCTGTACCCTGGGAGATGTTTAGGGGAGGGATCATGCATCCCTCTTGGAACTCCTGGCCTTCCTTTACAATCTTCAGTGATGCTTCAGGTCAGAAACAGAGCGCTTGACAACAAGCAGAGGAAGGATGACAACATATACATCCAAGTCCCTGTCATGAATGGCCGGGTTCGACCTTTCTGGACTTCATGGTCCTTGATGCACCATGGCATTAACTCTGCAACCCATCCAAAATGGCCGCCGACACAGAATTGTAGCGGTCTAGCCTTTGCGTGCACTCGCCAGCTTCCTAGAAAACGGGCACGCCCCGCAGCTACGCGTGTCTCAACTCTACCCCTACGAGTTACTAGACGTGTTCGAGTTCGCTCTCTGTTTATCGTGCATTCTACCTTCCTTCACTCCTGGAACCCACCCGCCCTTCTATTCCTTACCTTTCGTTATCTGCCTTCCTGGATTAATTGACATTGTTCCTGGATATTCGAACGCTACCGGCTTGGCAGCCGGCTTCCACGCTGGAACCCTAGGACTCGCGTTCCAGCTTATACAAGTCACGGTCGGTGAAAAAGAAAGAAGCCACATCCCGGAAGAACGCCAACAAGAATAAAAAGGTGAGAAAGAAGGGAGCTTCTGACAGATTGAGACACCAGGAACCTGATACGGAAACTGATATGGAAGCGGCAGTCCAAGACCACATGAGAGGTATGCAACAATTAACTACTGAGGTTCAAAATCTTAAAGCCAAAGATACAGCCTTAAAACAGCTGGTCCTATCCCGGGATTCCGCAGTCAAGGAAAGCGTTCTGCTTGGCGGAGTTGTGGATAAGTATGATGGATCTTCTAGGTCCCTACATTTCTTCCTTGATGCTTAATGCACTTCACTTTCAAAGCCTACTATTTTTCTACACCACGAGCAAAGGTTGGATTCATGATATCCCACTTAACGGGTAATGCATTAACCTGGGCTACTCCCTTGGTTAATTCTGGAGATCAGCTTTTGGATGACTACGAAGGATTTGTAGCTGCACTAAAAGCCATGTTCGATCGACATGAGCTCGTCTACAGCGCACAAGAAAGACTTTTTGAATTTAAACAAGGGAGTCAGGACATGCTCTCTTACGTCACTCGCTTCAAGCAGCTAGCCAAAGAAGCAGATGGGTCGCAAGAAGCCAGTTTCACTCTCTTCAGAAGAGGTTTAAACGATGAAGTTAAGGATGAGCTAGCCAGAGTGGCTCGTCCAGGAACCTTCCAGGCCCTTATGGATCTTTCCTTGCAGATAGATTTCAGGATCCAGGAGAGAAAGGCTGAAAAAAGAAAGGCGAAAACCTCCCCAAAGACAGCTACTGAATACTTAACTACCAAAGAGACCGTTGCTCCATGAACCCCTGATCCGGAACCCATGCAAGTAGGTGCCTTTAGGGGGCCAATTTCTCCACAAGAAAGGCTCCGCAGAATCGATACTGGTCTCTGCATGTACTGTGCCTCTGACAAACATTTGGTTAGAGAATGTCCTATAGCACCACCCCGGCGTTCGGGAAACGCCAGCTCCCAACCCTAAACAGAGCACAGCTTCGGGAGAAAAAAGCCTGCTCCGCATCCATTCCTTCCTTGAATACTCCTGGACAGAACACCTTAGTACTCCTACAAACTGTACTGACAACTACAGAGAATCAATCCTTTCACATCCTGGCTCTCGTGGGCTGTGGTGCCATGGGGATCTTCATTGATCATGAATGGGCCACCACTCATGGGATTCCAAGAGAGCTCAAAGAAGTGATACAACCCGTGGAGGGAATCGAAGGAAGACCTTTGTCTTCAGGTCCTATTACTCACCAAACAAGGGAACTACAATTGTCAATAAACAACCACCAGGAAAGAATACGGTTTGACATCATAAAGGCTGCCCACTATCCCATGGTACTAGGCATGCCCTGGTTACAGAAGCACAACCCTTACATCAATTGGACGACAGGTTCCTTGTTCCTTGGCTCTGAGTTTTGTATGTCACACTGTTTATGGCAGGACACATCCCGGATCCCTCTAGTAAACTCTCGGAACCATGAACCATCCTCCTTGAGCGTGTCCAACATTATCCAAGTACGGTAAACTTACCAGGCATTTTCTGATGTGTTTTCAACAGACATTGTTCAAGCTCTTCCGCCCCACAGACCTGAGGATTGTGCCATTGAAACGGACTCTTCTGCTGTGATTCCATTTGGGAGAATGTTTATATTATCCGAGCCTGAAAAGAAGGCCCTACGTGAGTACCTGGATACCAACTTAGCAAATGGAACCATCCAGACTTTAAAGTCTCCCGTAGGCGTGCCCTTGTTTTTTGTTCCAAAGAAAAACACAATGGAGTTACGACCTTGTTTGGATTACCGTGGTCTTAATCAATGTACCGTCAAGGACCGTTATCCATTACCACTCATTTCAGATATTCTGGAGGCCGTTCGAGGAGCTGTTATATTCACCAAACTCGATCTTAGGGGTGCTTACCATCTCATTAGAATTAAGGAGGGTGATGAATGGAAGACAGCCTTTAGAACTCCCTTCGGCCACTTCGAGTATTTGGTCATGCCCTTCGGTCTGGCCAAAGCTCCTGCGGTATTCCAATGATTCATGGACAGAGTGTTCTCGGATATGTTGTTCCTTTTTGTTATCGTATACCTGGATGACATATTGATTTATTCTAAAGACCCTCAGATTCATGAAGAGCATGTTAAGGCAGTTCTGCAGCGATTACGAGACAACAAACTCCTGGCCAAACCTGAAAAATGTTTATTCCATACTCAAACCGTTCACTACCTGGGTTTTGTGCTCAGTCCTAAAGGAATTGGAATGGACCCTGGCAAGATAGATTCCATACTCTCGTGGCTGGCGCCTACCACTGTGAAGCAAATACAATCCTTCTTGGAACTTGCAAACTTTTACAGAAAACTCATTCCTACATTTTCTGCAATTGTACAACCCATCGTGGCTCTTTTAAAGAATGATACACCGTTTGTTTGGTCTACAGAACAAGAGAAGGCCTTTCAACATCTAAAAAGAAAGTTCAGTGAAGGTCCTATCCTAGCCCAACCTGACATAGATCGAATCTTCCTGGTGGAAACCGATGCTTCTGACTATGCTATTGGGGCAGTCCTAAAACAAGAATTTGAGGACAAGATGGAACATCCAATTGCCTATTTATCCCGTACTTTGACCCCAAGTGAATGTCATTAATCGGTCCTGGAGAAAGAGCTTTTGAACATCCGACAAGCATTCACTGATTGGCGTCATTTACTCCTGGCAGCTAAATATCCAGTGCAAGTACGAACAGATCATCGGAACTTACAAGTATTACAATCCCTGGAGTGCAGAAACAGTCGCCAGGCCAGTTGGGCCTTCTTTTTTTGCACAGTACCAGTTTCAGATCAACCACCTTCCCGGAATCAATCAATAACATTGTTGCTGACGCCTTGTCCAGACGCCCTGACTACGACTCTGTGGAGGTCAGGGCATTTCCCAAGATGTTTCCAAAAACTGTGTTTGTGGCACAAGCTAATTGCCTCCTGGAAGACATCCATGCCCATACTCCTTCCTCAGATCTCTGGAAGGAATACACCCAGAATAATCATTGGAACTTGAATACTAAGGATGGTTATCTCTTCAAGGATCAACGACTTGTCATCCCTACACAAGGACTGAGAAATAAAGTCATGAATCTCTGTCATGATACCTTTCATTCAGGACATCGAGGCATCACTACTACCCTTCAGCTCATACAGAGACAATTTTGGTGGCCAAGAATGATCACTGACATAAAGGCCTACATTCAATCCTGTCCTGTGTGCAGTCAAAACAAACACGACAATAGAAAACCTGCCGGTCTTCTGCATTAACTTACATTACCAACACGTCCTTGGGAGTTCATCGCTACAGATTTTATTGTGGAATTACCACCATCCCGGGGAGATACAACCATAATGGTTACAATTGACTTGTGTACCCATACAGCTCATTTCACACCACTGTTCAAATTGCCCTCTTCACTTGAACTTGCCGGGATATTTATTGAACACATATTCAGACTTCATGGATTACCATCCAAGATCATCTCCGACAGAGGACCTCAGTATATATCCCAGTTCTGGAAACACCTCTGTCAAATACTAGGTATTCAGCGAGCATTGTCTTCAGGATATCATCCTCAAACCAACGGGATCTCACAAAGAACCAACCAGACTTTAGAGCAATATCTCCGCTGTTTTGCTAGCAAGGTCCAGGATGATTGGTCACTATTGATTCCGGTAGCTGAATTTGCTTACAACAATTCAGATCATTCGGCCATCAAGATAAGTCCTTTTTTCTGCAGTCAAGGATTCCATCCTTCGGTTTTACCATCAATTTTGCCACATCCTACCCCGGTACCTGCAGTTGATTCCTGGATTGAAAAATTGGTGAACGGCCACAACGATGCTAAAGAACACTTGGAAAAGGCCAGGATAGCTGTTAAACGATATGCAGATGCTAAGCGAAGACCTAGCCCTTCTTATTCAATAGGGGACGAAGTCTGGCTATCCTCCAGACTCCTTCTTCGACATCTATGGCCTAACAAACTGGCTCCCAAGTATTACAGACCCTTCACCATCAAAGAAATCATTAACCCAGTGGCATATCGACTTCAGCTCCCAGACTCCTGGAACCAAATTCATCCGGTCTTTCACACCTCCTTATTGAAGCCATATGTACAGCCCAATCAGACAGTTCCTAGACCTAATCCTGTGCTCATCAACAATCAGGTCGAATTTGAGGTCTCCAGGATATGTGATTCCAGGTATAGACGAGGCCAACTACAATACTTGGTGGAGTGGAAAGGCTATCCCCCTAGTGCGCGTACATGGGAACCAGTTTCTAACATGAATGCTCCTCGTCTACTACAAAGGTTTCATCGAATACACCCAGGCAAACCAGGTGGGTCCGGGCTCAGGAGGAGGCATGCTGTCATGAATGGCCAGGTTCGACCTTTCTGGACTTCATGGTCCTTGATGCACCGCGGCATTAACTCTGCAACCCATCCAAAATGGCCGTCAACACAGAACTGCGGTGGTCTAGCCTTTGCGTGCACTCGCCAGCTTCCTAGAAAACCGGCACGCCCCCGCGACTCCGCGCGTCTCAACTCTACCCCCACGAGTTACTAGACGTGTTCAAGTTCGGTCTCTGTTTATCGTGCATTCTACCTTCCTTCACTCCTGGAACCCCCCCGCTCACCCAGCCGGAACCCGAGGACTCGCGTCCCAGTTTATACAAGTCACGGTCGGTGAAAAAGAAAGGAGCCACATCCCGGAAGAACGCCAACAAGGATAAAAAGGTGAGAAAGAAGGGAGTTTTTGACAGTCCCACCCATCTTCCTGTCTTCTGTACATCAAAGTATCTCCCTAATTAACTGAGCCCTCTCCAGCGCTTGGTCACAACATGGGCCTCCTTTGAAGTAGGGGGTTGCAGGCAGACTTTCGTCTCCTACAATTCACATACTTTCCTGCTCTGAAAGGAGTGGTTCCAGACAGGACATTCACTGCCCTTTCATACCAAGGAGAGGTGATAGTACCAGGTTGACACATTAAATTACAAAGAGCTGTTGGTCTCTGGTCTCCATTGTCACTTCCTGCACCCAGGCCTCCCTGAGGCCTGTTAATGAATCTTCCTCAGTATTCGCCGCCACCAGCAAGGTGTAACAATGGAGATGCAAATCCATGGGCCTTGAAATGCTAATCAGGCTGCCCACGTCTAAAGTTACTCATAACAGGGCAGGGGTGGCACTGCTAAGCTGTGTCCTCCCAAATGTACATGACTATATATCTGCTGTGCGGTGAGCATGGAAAATATGTGTGGCCCCACATATTTTTCAGAGGTTGATCTCCCATCATTCATTCTTTTTAAATAAACAAAAATCAAAAAGCCCAAGCAAGCACACTCTCCCTGTGCGGATTGTTGAATTCCTCAGAGGGTCTGCAATTAACAACTTCCCCGATGCTTTGGGGAAGGCCTATCATCAGCGTAAGGTGGGGGTCATTTTCAAAGTCCCGGGAGCATAAAAGGGGGTGATAAAACCAGGTGTAAAAAAGTTTAGCAAACCATTTTATGGTTCTTGCGATTTTCCACGTTTTTTTCATGCGGAATGGGTGCACAGAATGGGAGTACCGTTGATGCCTTCCTTCCTGCCTGCAAAACTGAATGGTTTCCCACCTGCATGTTACTTTCATGGTGGCTCGAAAACATTGGATTCCTCCACTGTAAATGGCTCTCGCAAGCATACATTATAGGACCCATTTACGTGCCTTTGCACTATGAAGTTTTAACCTAGATTCAGCAGGGTTAACTGATCATTTTTGCACACCTTCGTAAAAAATGAAGCTGTAAGCTAGGGTCAAACAATAGTCCATTGATGATTGCTGGTAGGGTAGCCAGACATCCATGTTCTATCAGGGGTAAGCAAACTGATTGAGCCAGATGAATAATCTCAGAGATTTTCTCCCAAAAAAGCACCATCGTTCTGCACTTTTGTGGGAAAGCGGAGAGAGAAAAGCGATATTGTTCAGCAGAGCTCAACCCTCATTGCAGATTTTAATTAATGCATTTGTCTGACAGCAACAATGGATTGTGTTAGTGATAGGCGGCGTTCGCCATAACTAAAATGCCCTATTTTCTTTCACTCGTTCTGTAGTGGGAATCACTGGAAAACCAGGGGGTGTGAATGTAAAGAAGCAATCTGATGAGTTGTGCACATGGTCGGTTTCAAAGCCCAAATAAGTTCTGCTCCTGTTGTCCAATGGGAACGACCCATATTCAATGATGATCTATGGTTTAGGGAAAAACAACAGATAGGAACCGTTCCTTAGAGTGTGAAGATGAAACTAGCTTGACTTCACCTATTTGGCGCAGAGGCAGGTGCTGGCTAATCACTGCAGGACATCCCCAAAAAGATGTCACTAGACATGACATATCCACCCTTGAGACCAGGGTTAAATGTCAACTACATTTGTCAGATTCAGGTTTTAACAGCCGTGGGTTTAACCAAGATACTTATGAACCATGACATATGGGATTCACATCTGCAGTAGTTGAATTTATACTTACATTCAGCTAAACCGGACATGTTTCAGACAGCAGAAGGGGTGAGTTGTGCTCAGTTGATTAGGCTCTGCATTTGACTCAAAGCTTAGGTCACAAGCATAGGTTATGTTAAAAAAGCTATTTGAAATGTATTTTCTAACCAAATGTACCCAAATATGGAATAAAAGCTGTTGCACGCTTATTTATGTGAATTGCAGACAATGGCTCTCCCATTATTTGGTGAAAGAAATTGTCTCTGGAGAACAGCGCAGCACAAGAAAACATGAAAAAGTTATGCTTGCGAAGAAGAAAATAAACTAGAAGAACCAGACAGTGCACAGTTTGCAGATGGCTCAAGTGCTGGAGGGCGAAGGGAAGATATGATCTCTGGTAAACAGGAGAGCTCATTGTTGTAAGGTATAGGCATCTTGTGAACTCAGGGGGTATTTGGAACAGGTGGCTTCTCCCAGGGCACTTATGGAGATCAGTAGTAATAAATTTCAGCAGAGCGATTGTGTTGTCAGAGAGTGGGCGGAAGTCACGTGTACAGGAAAGGTCACAATCGGACACCGGACAGGTTTGGGCAATGTAGTTAGCAAACACGAATAGGTCAAAAGGGAATCTCTTTCTCTCATCTTCAAGTGCTTTGGTATTTTTAGGGCAGGTCTGTGTGCGTCATTAATAGGAATTCTGTTATTGTGTAACAAAGAGGCAAGGCTGCCATCAAATATGGAGATGTTTTTTGGAAGGGGTATGTTGAAAATGTAAACCTTGTAATTATATGTTTTTAAGGGATTGTGTTATAATGTCTGTATCCAATGAAATGTGTGGGTTTTAGATTTCTCTGTACAGGGCAACCAATCATGTTTGGGGGATGACTATGTAACGGTATATGGGGGAGTGTATTAACTGTTGCAATCTGTATATAATATGTGTTCTTTGTGTGGTTCAGAGAGACCAGGGTTAGTGTGACCATCAGATGTCATCTAAGGCCCCTCCTGGCTGTTTCTACAATAAACCTGCTTTATGGACAAAAGGCACACTTACTAATTTTAGAGGTGGGCCTAATTTGGGTAAACGGGCGTATCTTAAGGTCCACCGGTGTATGTGCACACAACACATGCATATGTATACACATACACACACACATATTACAAACACACAAACACATTTTCACAAATGTAAATAAAAAACATACCTGTGTTTCCAGCCAGCACCTCGATGCTCTGCCTTTCTTGGCCTGTACTCTCCAGTTTTGCTGCATTTGTGCTAATGCCGACAGAAACGAGGAAGCTCACAGCCCACATTCTTCTTCCCATTAGAGGCCCTCCAAATCACCAATTAACCAGCTTTTCTGACTACCCCGAATAGGCAACCTCCTATTTTATCTCTATATGCAGAGCTTACTACATGTGGTAAACAAAGTTTAGGCCCTGCTGGGTGACCGGGAGAGAGAAGCACTGATGTACTGTGGCAGAAGCAAAGGTACAGGTGTGTCTCAGAGGCAGATGCAGATTTAGCGCTCGGATGACTGACAAAGGGCAAGTGGGCCCTGCCCTGTCCTAGTCCAACACCTTCCCATTCTCTTCACACTAGCCACAACACACACGCCCTCTTCCCTCCTTACTGGCAGTCAGGCACATTGGAATAACAAACAGCAGTCTTAGCGCTCGCTCACAGGGCCCAGCTAAAAACAATTTAGGGCTCCTCGTGGGCCCATTTCAATATGATTGCCCCCCCCCCCCTTGTGTATAGTTAGGTTGGGGGGTGAACACAGTCTGTTTCACCCTTGGGTTTCTTAAATAATAATAAATACAAAGGAATGCTCTTTAATCTCATGGGGCAGGCAGACAGAGGAGAGCTGAAACACTAAACTGGCACTGAAAAGTTAGTAGTTGCTCTGTCAACAAAGTACTAACGCAGATAAAACCTGAGTAAAACGTAAATCAATGATAACACTGCTGGATGCTGGGTGCTATCAAATCCAATAAACAGGGATTGTGGATTTGCAACTGGGTACCTGTGCGCTATTTATCACTTATTGAATTTAGATGAAATAATATACATGGAAGAGTGTATGCAGCAGTCCAACTCCCGCCAACCTATCCACACAGGTTGGTGCTAGTACAATATTGGAGTGAAATGAGGGGTGGAATTGCGCATTTACACCATTGAAAATCAACAACTTCAATCAAAGAATATTATTATAATGAAGCGAACACAGCCGACACGTGTTTCGACACTCAGGTCGTCTTCAAGGCACGAGAAAATACGGTTGGCAGAAGAACATGAGAATCCATGTAGAAATCAGCTGGATGGTACCAGGAAGAGTCGTATTCACATTCGGAATGGAGAATGCCGTAATGGCTTAAACCCAATATATCGTTAGTTCGATCGAGTAGAATCTCAGTAAGATGGGAAGGCTCGAGCATGGATTCTCATGTTCTTCTGCCAACCGTATTGTCTCGTGCCTTGAAGATGACCTCAGTGTCGAAACACGTGTCGGCTGTGTTCTACTTCATTAAAATACTTTACTTTGATTGAAGTTGTTGATTTTTAATGGTGTAAACGTGCAATTCCACCCCTCATTTCACTCCAATATTGTGCTAACCACTCCAGTCTGTAACCTGCTGCAAAGCACACATTTAAAGTCTTCAGTTAAGGTGACAGCAGCCAGAAAAGGTCAGAATGTAACATGCACACTAGGCAAAGTGCGCATTTAATGCCATGAAAGAAATATGTTGCTGTGTAATAGTCCAAAAAGGGACAGCTGCTTGCTCCCACCCTTTCCCGAGGCTCTTAAACACATACAAAGAACAACACAACCATAACACTGTGGGACTGTAAGGCACTGATATGTTATAATTTGTCTCCTGAACCTGTCTAGCAAAAGATATGCAGAACCCTAATTTACTACACGATATGGATTGACAGGATCAGAAGTGACATGACAGTAAATAACATTACAAGCAGTGGCATCAGTCTTCAGTACTCTAGGACACCATTGGTAAAGACATTAAAAAAAGTTTTCACATGTATGCCAAGAGAATAATGTGCTGTGCAAAATAAATATTCAGTATTATTTACATGCAACAACTCAGCTGATCAGGCACAGTGCGATGTAATGATTTTCCCAGGATTACACTTTTTCGTTAAGGTGGTGAAATCAGTATTTGGACACAGGCTTTGTTTTGAGCACTTGTCTACATATCTTCCCAGTTATAGGTCACAACTCTTTTTTAATGTTTGGTTTCAATGCATTGAAAATTACACAAATCACATAAGAAACCAACCTGACATTATATACATTGCTATAGAAATAAGGCAACCAGAAAAAATATAATTTTATTTTCGCCGCCCTGAACGCATCATTGCAGTAGCAGCCTGCAGACTAATGTGGACCTGAAAACAATATCATTTGGGTTTAAAAAAGGTATTCACAGTGAAAGAGAATTCAATATAAGGTAATCTGCTTGAGCCATTATTTAACACAGTGTTATACTCCCCTGCCATTTATTTTTACCCACCAACTGCACCTTCTAATGGACAACAGTCCTCACCCAGGCGCCCCTGTGTCTTGGTCATCAACCTCTAATTGGTTTATTAAAATGAGGTTGACACAAAGCTGTACGTGGGGGCAATAGAGGAGCAGTAGGAAATGCGCTGCGCTTTAAACTGCCACATGAAAAGTGTGAGCTGGGAAGACTTTGGACAGCTGATCTATTTTTTTTTTACTTGCCTAGAAAATACCTGGTACGTTCTTACTCCTTAAAATAATTCCTTTACTCCCAACTTCTCAAAATGTGCAGTGAACTCTGCTTTTAAATTCCTATCTTGAGCACAGTCTCAGTCACAGACTCCTTGCAGTTCCTCGGAAATGCAATTCTAGCCTGGGCTCAGGGATCTTATGGAGGCTTTCGGGGTTCCGTTTAAAACCCTACAAAAGGAACTTTCCCTGCTCAGTGTCCAAGGCCTGTAACAGAGCAGCTTCTCCGAGAGCCAGTTTAGCAAAGTTCTTCTGTTGGATCAGGCGCTCTGAAACTACTACAGTAGTGATTTGGCGCAGTCATAAAAGCAGAGTAAGATAACAACTTCTATTCCTAAACCATCAGTGAAGGCCAGAGCAAACCTTATTGCGATCAAGGTAATTTGGGAAACCCTTTTCTTCCGCTTGCTTTTTAAATCAAAATGCACTTTGCATGCTGGAAATTGTAGAACGATATTTGTAGGGAAAAATAAACAAGCAAAAGGACAATTCCTGCATCACGCACAAGTTTGTGCTACTGAATAGTGCTTCTGATGCCACTGGGCAGGTGGAACCTAGAAACACCTAGAGGCAGCAGAGTGTGGCATGGAGAATATATTTCCTCTCCATTGGTAAAGGGGGGAGGTACTGCTTCGGTAAATTATTTAATCTGCCATCTCCGCTAAGTCTTGCTTATTGTTTACAGGCTGTAGAAAGCTTTTTAAAACATATTTTTTCTCGGCATATATTGATCTCAGTGTTTCTCACTATATTGGTTGCTCATACACTGTTTTCCGTTCTAGTAGCAACAGTTTGTCACCGGCCGGTTGACAGTGCTTTATTGCCTTACGGTTGTTGGCGTTATACACACTGATATCATTGCTACATATGGTGATCCATTCTTGTATGAAATGAAAAATGACAGTGATATTCTGACTATATTTTTCTTAGTGTAGTGGAACAATGCTCTGTTTTGTCAAGGGGTGAAAGGTTGCGTGCCAGCCCTTCCCATGATGCCACTTGTGGCAGGGTCAAATTACATCACTTCCTGTGATGGCATAAGAGGTCAAGGTTCGTGTGATGTCACTTCCGCTGCCCAAGGCATTTTGGGGAAATGGCGTCCCTGCTTGATGGTTTGCTTTATATGCACCTGGCATTTGTTAAGTATCACTAGAGGACAGCCGTGTCCTGCTACCTTTGAGTGCAGTGCCCCAGCATCATAGCCCTGCAGGTGCCCGGCATTGGCTGTGCTTTCTGTGCTCTGTGAGCATATGACTTTAATTTGTAGTACACATCTTTTACTCTTCATAAAGAACACCACTGTGCACAACTTGCGGGCTTGCAACAGCTCAATGAATTTAGACGAAGTCTTCTTGTTTTTGCCCTGATTGTAAAAGCAGAAGAAATATCAAGGCTGAGTACCACAAAGGAAATACACCAAACACTGGCTATAAAGATTCACAGATCTTTTATTCTGCGCAGTTTACAAGGAAACATAGATACAGATAGCTATCTGGCTCTCAACACCCCGCAATGAGTACTAGCCCGTCAAAGAGAGGAGAGAGAGTGCTTCGTGTTAATAATCTGTGGTCTAGAGTTCGTGCCTAGTTCGCATACAGTTTATACAATAATATGCAGAAGGATTACATGAGTTTGCATTTCCATCAAGTTACAATGGTGATGTATATTCTCGGATACCGTGGTAATCCTTAGTCTATATCCCTTCACAATGTAGTTTGGCCTGTGTCCACGTTTGGTGTTTACTCTTCATTGTCCCAACGTTTACACTGGGATGATTCTTATGTGCGCAGACAATGCTAGGACAACAGTTCATATGGAGCGCAAGGTCTCTTTACCCCGTCTAAACAGTCGGCTCTTGGACAGTCTAACCATTAACAGAACTCAAAGGTCAGGAGGCGTGGTTGCAAGTTGAAAACACAGTCCATCATTTTAGAACAGAGAATCGTACAGACAGAAATCAAATTGGCGGATGACTCTTAAATGGCGGCGAAGTCGATCCAAAATCAGAACTTTGCAACACGGTTTCCCCATAGAGCGACTAGGCTTAGGCCAATATAAATCAAAATGAGGTAGTATATGATTTCCGTTTAACAAACCCTCCTTTTGGCCTAAACCAAGTGCTAAACTAGAAATTAGTCGCTTCACGAGTAACTCCACGTTTCAATGTCCATACATCCTGAATCTCATTCATCAGATATATCAATCGCCATAAGATCTATGGCAGAAATTTCCCTCATCACAAATTTGTTGGTCATTCATCCCGGTGCGTGTACCTTTGGTCCTAACGTTCCCATAGTCTGTGCACAACATCCCCCTAACATTGAACATATGGCAGGAAGACATTGTATACAGCAACAACAAAACAACAGAATACCCTGAATTATCAATAGGACCGAGAGAAGCTTCCATCTCCAAGATCGTAAGAAGTCCCAAAACCAAGTACTAAGATCCCAATTTCCCTCGGGAACGTGTACTTCAGAACTCAGGACGTGTAGATTTTGTATTGCCTTAAAGATGGTCGGGGAGGAATCTGGTATGAAAACACAGAAAGCGGACCCCACTAATTTGCATACTCCACAATGCCCAGCCAAGATGACGTCTAATACCATCCAGTTATGTAGCGCCACTAATCTGATTGCCTTTTGCGCTAGAGTCATGTCATTGGTCTCCGGCTGATGGTTTTCTCCAGTACTCTCGCTAATCTCCTAATATTTTCAGAATTCATAATCTGCCCCCAAAATGGTACAAAAGATTTTGCTACATCACGCAGAATTTGTGGAGAAGTATAACCACTCTCGTCCCACCTTGGACGTGCCCTAGAGATTTCAGTGGTACTGGCTACATATACCCCAGGTATCAGAATTCCCAAATAACAAGTTCCCTGCCAATCCCTAGGTAGCCATGGATAACCTTCATTACCGCAAACTAAGTAGACAGGTTCGCCTACCTACAAAGGTCTGTCCTCACTGGTCAAGTTTGCAATATTAGTGCAACCCTTGAAATCGCCCATTGACTGAGTACCATTCCTTTGTATGCAGAAAGAAACAGAGTTGGAGCTATGATTAACAGTATAAGATGGTGGCATGGCATCCCAATTACCGATGGGAGCCATCTTAAAAGAAATCAGAGATTGAAAAGGTCAGAACAGTCTATCAGAAGGCCCAATAGAAGCAACATTAAGCTTGCTCCTATTTGCAAAGAGTGAGCATCTCAGAGGCGTTAAAACTCGCCTTTCAAATTCGTTCAAATTTGTCCCATCAAAATTCCCTGAGATACTATCATTCCACCGGCCAAAGAATAGTGCCCGTAGAGAAGCGTAACATGCAGTAGTTAAAGGCAAAGGATGAATATACCAGCCCAACCCTTTTTCCCCATGTTGCGGTAAATGAGAGCAAACCCAGCAGTTTGTCCTATTCAAAATGGCATGAGTTGCGTTCATTATTAGCAGTAATGTATTATTATGATAGCTCTGTCTATGTTGAAAGTCTCTAGGAGATAGAGTGTGCAGGTGCACAAAAGGTGTAGATACAGTAGGAACACTCTCAGTAGGCAAGAATGTTTCAAGTGGGCGTACTTCTTCTATATACCAAAATCCTAAGGCAGCTAATACTATGAAACTGGTTAACGCAATTACAAGAAAACAACACGTTTTAAAAGACCATGTATTTGATTGTCCATTGTCATTGTTGGCCACCCAGTCACTTGTTTGTTCCACACGAGTAAAGGCGATAACAGGCATTGTTCCTTTGAAGCTGTTCTCTTTTTCGAAAAGATTCCTGTGAAAAAACTCCATAGTCCGTTTGCTGGTGATCTCCTGATCATGCGTTTTCTTACTCTTTCCCTATCCCCAGCCACCTACTTTCCTTCAGATGTAAAAGATGTGGCAAAGGACAAGCTCTGTGGTTTTTCCCCTGTGGGCACAGTCGTATCCATGCAGTGAGACTAGTTCCGTGGACGCAGATTGTACCTTGTGACTCCTGGTACTGTGTGATCTGTGAACAGTGTGTCGTTGCTTCCTGTTGGAAGTGATGAATTTGCAGCAAAACCAGACGAAGGTGCAACAGGATCTCTAGAAGAGTGTGGAGACAAAGCAGCCATTTCCCCAGGCCCTGCGGTCTCAGGGAGTGTCTCTGAAACTCCCTCAGTGCTGCTCAATGCTGAAAGATTGCTGGGAACAGAGCAAGTAAGTTTCTCCTTATCTTCTTCGTCGTGTGGCAAAGGGAAATGTATTCTCTTGACATGCGAAGCGTGGATCCAGTGTTTCTTCCCTGCTATTCATACGGCAGTCTGTGTGGCCAATAGGACCTGAAAGGCCCCTCTCCACTGCAGAGTGTGACAGGATGGTCTCTCAAATGCTTTAGTCAGCACCCAGTCACGAGGTCGGATGCTGTGACCTGGCCCCTCGTATTTGGCTGGGGGGGCTTCTCGCACCTCTTGATGAATCAAATACAGATTTTGAGTTAACCGTTCAAAATATTCAGAAAGAAGTACATGCTCTATATCCCTCAAAGCCCCAGGTTTAGGAAGATTCCAAATGTTAGTTGGCCTCCCCATTACCACCTCGTACGGGGAGAGCCCAGTCCTAGTCTGTGGGGTCGTGCACATGGAGAGTAACATTTCAAATTGGTGCCGGCACACGTCTTAGCGAGTTTGTTCTTCAAAATTCCATTGTGCCGTTCTACCAATCCAGCACTCTGAGCATGTCTGGCCGAATGGAACTGTTTATCGATCTGTAATCCCACGCATATTTGTAGGATAACAGCAGCGATAAAATGTGGACCATTATCCGACCAGATGACCCTCAGCAAACCAAACCTAGGAAAATATTCCTTGAGCATGGTTTTCGCCGTCGTCATTCCTGTGGCATCTTTTACAGGAAAGGCTTCAACCCATTTACTAAAAGCACAAATAACCAAAACATATTTTAGATGATTACAATGCTCCATTTCAATAAAGACAAAGTGAATTACCTCAAAAGGGACAGAAGGTGGACCAAAACTACCCTTTGGTGTCGATGTACCCTTCCCCACATTGTGTATAGGCAGACCATACAACTCTGGACAAAACGCTCCGCAGTTTTCGGGATGTTAACGTTTACCCAGACAGTTTCTAACATTTTGCAAATTTTCCTAGCACATATGTGGGTGGGACCATGAACCATTGAAACCATCATAGTGATGTACGCGTCTGACAACATCCATTTTCCCTCTAAGATATCCACCCAACACCCATCATCATCCAACCTCGCCAAGCCCTCAGCCCATCGCTTAGTTTCCTCTAGAGTGGCATCTGCTTGGATATTCTTTATGGAATTGATTCGTTCATCTAAAGTACAGACAATTGTGGCTTCCCTTGTAATGTACATATCTGAATAGAGATCAGTAGCAGTCCGTTTACCTATCTGGTCGGCAAAAGCGTTCACTTTTACTACATCGTCTATGATTTTCTGATGTGCCGCGCACTTCATAATTGCTAGCTGAGTGGGAAGTGCAAGCGCTGAGAGTAACGGAACTATTAAGGTACCATATTGAATCTTTGTTCCATGTGAGGTCAAGAAACCTTGTTCTGTCCAAAGTCTACCGAAATTATGAATCACCCCAAAAGCATACAGACTATCAGTACATATATTCACCCTAAGCCCTTCAGAAAGTTCACAAGCTCGGGTCAATGCAATAATCTCTGCGGCCTGCGCATAGTTATGCAAAATTCTTTTGGTTTCCACAATCGTGCTTAGTGTAGTGATGGCATGAGCAGCAGTGGATGTACCATCGGAAGTTTGAAACAGGAGCCATCGCAAAACAGCTCTCCTTGTGGATCGTTCAGAGGTGTATCTTTCAAAGCAATCCTGCCTTTAGTTTCTTGTTCTTTGGTATAAAGGCAGTCATGTGACATTTCGTCACTGCAAGCAATATCTTGCGGAAGAGGTGATAGTTCAGCCGGATTCAATACACAACACCTCTTAATTTGGATATGCGGTGCAAACAGGATCAATTTGTATCTCGTTAATCGTGCAGAGGTAAGATGTTGTGTTTGCGTTCTGTTTAATAGAACGTCTACAGAGTGCGGTACCAACAAGGTTAAAGCATGGCCTAGGACCATTCCCTCGCTCTGTTTTACAGACGCAGCAGCAGCTGTGACAGCTCTCAGGCATCTCGGCAAAGCGCATGCAACAGGATCAACGGTGGAGGAAAAGTAACCGCACGGCCCATTCTTCCCCCCATGTTCCTGCGTGAACACAGCCAAAGCATATCCATCACGTTCATGCATGTACAACTCGAAGGCCTTTTCATAATTTGGTGTGCCCAAAACTAGTGCTGAACACAGTGCAGTCTGGAGGACATCAAAAGCTTTCTGGTGTTCCAAGTTCCATGGCAATGGCAAAGAAATGCCCTCTTTTGTCAAAGCCAACGTAGGTTTGATCACTAGCAAAATGTTTGGGATCCACTGTCTACAGTAAGAAGCCATTCCTATCAAGGCTCTGACTTCCTTTTGCGTATTTGGGACAGACATGCCAGAAATGATTTTAATTCGTTCAGGTGTCAATCTTCTTTCATCCTTTGACAGGAGATAGCCCAAAAAGGTGACCTCCTGTTGACAATATTGAAACTTTTTCAGTGAAGCTTTATGTCCATGTTTTTCTAGATGAATAAGCAATAACACAGTGCCTTCTTTACAAGCACTTTCTGAATCTGCAGCCAAAAGAAGATCATCAACATATTGAAGCAATATACAAGTAGTAGGCAACTCAAGCGTGTCGAGCTGTTCTTTCAAAGCCCTACTGTAAATGCTCTGACTTTCCGTGTACCCTTGCGGCGCACAGTGAATGTAAACGAGTGTCCCTCTAGGGTGAACGCGAACAGGTATCTGCTATCCTTGTGTATAGGAATGCTAAAGAAGGCATTCTTAAGATCTACAACACTAAAATAAGTAGCAGAAGCTGGGATCATCGTTAATATCGTTGTCACATCAGGCACAATAGGAAATTGTGGAGCAACAATCTTATTGCTAACACCTAAATCGATAATGAAACGGAAAGGAATTGCATTATCCCCTTTCTTATACACCGGTAAAATAGGACTATTACACAAACTACCTGCAATTTCTTCAATTACTCCACGGTGTACAAAATCGGAAACTATACACTTCAAAGCTTGCTCATCATCAATCGAAATCTTATACTGAGGAATACGTGGCAACTTTACTCCAGGTTTCAGAATGATTTTAATAGGCTCGATTTGTAAAATACCAACATCATTGTCATCAATTGCCCATACACACTCCGGAACGTCACTAAATTCCAGCAGCAAAGGTCTAGTCAAAAATTGTGAGATAGAAAATTGCTGTGGTGAAATCATCAAACACACTCCATCCACTTGTCCTTGGCCTCAAGCCGTGGGATCGTATCTCTCCAGGACTGAAATCCCTGCACTGGCTCCCAGTGGCTGCGAGGATTAAGTTCAAAACCCTCTTCATTGTTCACAAGGCCTTCTGGGGTCTGGGGCCGAAATATCTTAAACACTCTCTTCCTAAATATCTTCCTTCTTGAGCTCTTCGCTCATCCTCCTCCAACTCCCTCAGTGTCAGTCGCTTCTCCAAGCAACAAGTTGGTGGCAGATTACTCTCTTCGGCTGGGGCTTCTCTCTGGAATAGCCTTCCTTCCTCCCTGAAACTCGAGGAGAACCATCTCCGGTTCCGGAAGCACCTCAAAACCTTCCTCTTTGCCTCTGCTTTCTCTCCCCCTCTCCCCTGCTGATTTCCTGACTGAAACTGCCTGGGTTACCTGGCCACCCTTTCTGATCGCTGGCCCAGGCCCCATCAATTGCCCACTGCACTGCCTCCCTGGCAACCCCTGCACCTGGGGACCGTTGTTCTGTAGCCCTACAGTCCCACTACTAGCACTTTGTCTGCACTTCCTCGCACTTGCCACCAGCTGGCCGTTATTTATTTTTCTTATTTATTCCACTTTTTCCCATGTACTGCATTTTTCCCCTCTCCCTTCCCCCGCGCACTTTTACTTTCCCCCCCTTCCCATGCACTAGCGTGATCTGAATGACACTTGGCCTAGTAGGATCGTTGTCTGTCCTCCCTTTGTTCCCCCCCTGCCTCGTCGTGCCTTGAAACACTTGTGTATAGGCGCGTTATAAATGCCATATCATATCATATCATCCGAAGAACAATGAATTACTGCATTTAATTCCTTCAACAGATGCAACCCCAACAAATTCTCACCACAGTTTGATGTCAAAAGAAACAGACAGTGATCCGTGAATGGACCCAGTGAAATCAGTACCGGCAGAGAAACCGGACTAACCACTGGCGTACCAGAAAACCCTACAGAAACATTAGTTTGCCCTGACAGTGGAATGTCTGGAAACCGTGAATGGTCAATGGAACACTTCTGTGCTCCTGTATCTATCAAAAATAGATGTTTCCTATTTCCCACCATCATCTCAACATAGGGACCTTTCTGAATAACGGGAATAGGCGTTGGTTCCAAACCCTGCTTTGGGCAATCCTAGCAAAATAATATATCATTGAAGGGAATGTCTTCAGAGAGATATGCAGTAGAAGGATGATCAAAAATATTTCTATTATCCACACTCAGTGGCTGATTGTCTTGCGAAAAGGACTGAGAATTCTGAGAAAACTGGCTTCTACCACAATCCCCTGTCCCAGGGCGGCCTCTGGATCGTCTACCCATAATACCATATGTACTATTCGACCTCTACTGGAGGATCGGGCATTGTGCTCGCCAATGACCCTCTTGTCTGCAATAGGCACATTGGTTCGCATGTACAGGACCCAACGGTACATTACCTTGTGGAACATACTGTCCCTGAAACTGTGTACTACCCCCTCTAGGTCCTCTAACAATCTGTTGCAACAACACCTTAATTTTCAAGTCTCCCTTTTTCTTTTCAATCCTTTCCTTCTCATTATTGACTTGGTTTTCGTAATACTGAGCCATACGTAACACTTCAGAATGAGACTTAGCTTGCCATGCACTCTCAGAAGTCATAATTTGTGACTGGATGTCAGGTAACAATCCACACACAAATTTGTCCACAAATAGTCTTTTTCCAGACTCCGGGCCTCATCACGACTTGGGCGGTAACGCCGGCAGTATTACCGCCGGCGGTATTAGCCCTACCGCCGAATTCCCTGCCGCTAATAGCGCCGGATCACGAGTTCGGCGGTAAAGTAAATCCCCATTCCCCATTGAGCCCATTCGGGAATGCCCCATTCCCCATTGGGCTCAATGGGGAAAATTTGCGCTCTTACTATTCTCGGCGGATTTTACACCAGCTCAGAGCTGGGTTGAAATCCGCCGAGGCCCAGATTCGGCGGACCCTTAAATCCGGCGTTAATAGCGCTACCGCCAGATTTAAGGGTTACCGCCGAGGTCGTGATGAGGCCCTCTGTGCTTAAATCATGTCCGCTAAAATCTGAAAATACTTGTTCAAACCAATTAAAGAATTCGGTCGCACCCTCAGATTTTCCTTGGATACAAGCAGTAAGTTTGTCCCAAACTATCCTTCTCTCAGGAATTAAGGCTTTCAGTTTTGTCACTATTATATCCGGCCAAGTCAGTATCATCTTTGTTGGTCTTTCATCAGCTGGCCTATCTCTATCTTGCGTAGTCAAATTATCCCATGTGTCCCCTAACCCTGGTACATCGTCTACTGTCCTAATCTGTTTCCACAAATCGGCAGGTAGGAGCACAGGAAATAACAAATCTATATCACCCAGAGTGAATACTGACGACTGCACGACAGATTCTATCTCCTTATAAAACCCTGTTGGATTCTTCCTAATATCTGGGATAGATTGTCTAATGGTATTCACTTCCTGTCTTGAGAACGGGATGTGAACAAACTGCGATACATAATGTGCCTCAATATCATAGGCGGCAACGCCTGTTGCGGCATTAGCCGGAACCCCGACTTTGGGGACAAATGTCGGAGGAACCTCTCTAATAGGCAACTGAGTAACAGGTAACTCCGAACGCTTACTGAGCAACAAAGCTAAATCGAGGGCTAAAGCAGCTGAGGGAGTGTCAGATGAAAAAGGTCTCTTATAGATATTCAATAATTCTGCGGGACAACAAATCTTTCTCTGTATATATTCATCCTGTAGGTACTCTACCATAACCTGTATCACTTTCCTCTGCATTTCTGGCGTATACTGACTATACGATTCATATACTTCTACGGGAGATATTGACATATCTGAAATCCATCTACGTGCATCTCTCGTGCCAATTTGCGTTTCTTCACTCATCGATTTATTAAGCGAAAGGAACCGTTTCTGTACAAAAATAGCGCTCAAACTATCACCATCTACTTCATCATTCCGTAACTTTTCTAACTCCCTTCTAAACTCAAATACCCTCTCGACATGCTCATATACTTTCTCTGCAGTATCTCTTAAATATGCTAAAACATTCAGATCCCTTAACCCTTGTGGGATATCTACATAATTCAGTCTGTTCCCATCCCTTCAATAAAAACAATGTTCTCAGGGAAACTATCCAGATTAGAGAGTGTAGCAAAGACATCAGATTGTTTACCCTTCTACATGCACTGTCTATCCCATGCATTCAGATCTCGCTTTCTTTCTTTAGAAACTGTATTGCGAGTTACAATCTTCGATTCCGCTCCCTTATCAACTACAAGCGGAGCAGAACCACTTGGAAGAGAAAGAGTAGACAAATCTTGTACAGTAGGTAATGAAGGTGCTGTCACTGGTGTCAAAGACAAATCTACCGGACTCATGGCAGCAGACAAAGGTGGAGGTACAGGTGGAGGAGCTACAAAAGGAAATGGAGCAATAACAGGTGGAGAAGGAGTTATGAGAGGAGTAATAAGAGGTGCAGGAATTACTACGGGAGGAGGAACAACAGCAGGAAGAGGTAGAGCAACAGGAATGGGTACATAAGGAGGTGGCGAAGTGGAAACAGGCCTTCGTTCATTTAAAAGTTTATCGATCAATTCATCTGATGCATGAAAATCTTTGGACAGGTATATTTTCTGAATGCCAAGTTGAAAAGCCCTATCCAGGTTTCTAACTGACTCTCACTGTTTTTGTTGATCGTATAATAACGCTTTCTCGGCATTCGACATATGTCGGCATGCATGTTTCTCTCTACTTTTAAGTTGCTGCATAGCTTCTTTTTTCCAATTTTGTAATACATCAAATGCTGCAGGTCTAGCTTTTTTCTTTAACAATTTAGATTCTAAATATTCTATATTAGAAATCTCGAAGCTACCATTGATTGGCCACTGCAGTTCGGAAGCATGTCTAGTCTGTCTGTGCCAAATATCGTTGAACACTATTCTACCAATGCCGTACTTACAGTACATAGTACATGCCGGTGACACCTCCTGTGGTGCCGGATGGCCAAATTTCAAAGATTGTCTGTCTCTGCGGAATAATGCCCTGAAACAGGCAGACAATTTCCCAGGCATGTCAGATTACTGGTGTTACCTGGTCAATAATTGTACTCGCGAGGACAATGCACCGAATCAAATATCACAATACTTAGGAATCGGGGCACGACTCACCTGATCAAAGGACAAAGGGAGGTCTGATCGGATTACTAAGGACAACAAAGGACCCTCGTGGTTGGTGATTTCGGCAAAACTGCCCGCCTCGATATATGGACCCTCGTCAAGATGCCATCTAGGATTGCGTGCTCACCGTTCAGGGATCAGGCCGTGCAGTACTGTTGAGGTGTTGCATCTCATCCAAGAAGGTGCCCCCTTTCTCACCGTCCGATCCCAGTCCGATAGCTGCATCAACTCTTCAACAAGATGGTATCAATCTTGAGGGTCCCTATTCGGGCGCCATCTGTAAAAGCAGAATAAATATCGAGGCTGAGTACCACAAAGGAAATTCACCAAACACGGGCTACAAAGATTCACAGATCTTTTATTCTGCGCAGTTTACAAAGAAACATAGATACAGAGAGCTATCTGGCTCTCAACACCCCACAATGGGTACCAGCCTGTCAAAAAGAGGAGAGAGAGTGCTGGACATTAGAAACATTCGTGCTTTTATACATTTCTGAATAATATTGTCCAGCCCGTCTTCGTGTTAATAATCTGCGGTCTAGAGTTTGTGCGTAGTTCACATACAGTTTATACAATAATATGCAGAAGGATTACATGAGTTTGCATTTCCATCAAGTTACAATGGTGATGTATATTCTCGGATCCCGTGGTAAGCCTTAGTCTATATCCCTTCACAATGTAGTTTGGCCTGTGTCCACGTTTGACGTTTACTCTTCATTGTCACAATGTTTACACTGGGATTAATCTTATGTGCACAGACAATGCTAGGACAACAGTTCATATGGAGCGCAAGGTCTCTTTACCCCGTCTAAACAGTCAGCTCTTGGACAGTCTAACCATTAACAGAACTCAAAGGTCAGAGGCTTGGTTGCAAGTTGAAAACACAATCCACCATTTTAGAACAGAGAATCGTACAAACAGAAATCAAAATGGTGGATGACTCTAAAATGGCGGCGAAGTCGATCCAAAATCGGAACTTTTCAATGCGGTTTTCCCCATAGAGCGACTAGGCTTAGGCTAATATAAATCAAAAGGAGGCACTATATGATTTCCGTTTAACACAATGTGTGAGCATTTTCGTCTTCACAGCAAGTATCAGGTGATATATGTGTGCAGCACATTTGTCGGGAGTCTTGCATACCTTGCTAGAGGCCATGCTATCAACGTTGATGAGGGGGTGGGCGTTTCTGCAATTTGCCCACGGTGCCCCTGCATTATTTGGAAAGGGCCTAACCCCATTGTGAATTGATGGTGACCCTGTGAACTGCAAGAGCTCTCTAAAGTCCATCCATTTTGGGAGCATATGCTATCTGAAAAGATTCTTAAATGGAATGATTGACCCGCTTAATTGGCCATGTACCTTAGGGTTGCCTTGCAAAGCCGAATGCCCCACAACTGGAGAAATGGTGACACATGTGGCGACATGAATTGGGCCCGTTATTAAAAACCAAGTTGGGGCACCTTTCCTTCTGAAGAATGGTGTCAAGGACAGTGAAGGTGGCGTGCATCAGTGCTTTCCTGGAGGAAGCGGGCCAACCAGCAGTACTTCACCTGGAGCCAGAGCTAGATGAGCGCGATGCACAGGTGTCTTTAAGGGGCCATGCCTGCCATCTGGGTGGGAATGCTTTTAGACAGAATGTGCATGTTGACACGTATCAACAGGCCAGATTATCCCATGATTTCCGAGGCTACTTTCCAATGCTGTTGTAGTCCTTATTTGGGGGAACGTTCTGTAGGCCATCCTTGAGCCACAGACACTTCTAAGCATAGCAAAGTGGGACAGTGGCAATGAGGTCAGTCCCTTCGGATGTAGTGACTCAGCTGTCCACTTTGAGGGCTGCTTCCCTCGTTATGTCTGCTATCTACTCTTGCTTATCCCTGTCCATGCCACCAGCAGATGGTGAAGACAGTCTGGGGAGGCAGTTGAGTTGTGCGTTGTGCAAACCCAGGATATATTGTGCCCAAAGGGACTCATGCATTTTGGTCGCTCGATGGGCTAGGGTTGAATGTGACCTTCCAATTGCCTTGTTTTAATGCCTGTTGGAGCACAACCCTTGAAAACCATTTCACAATGTTTGCACCCTTGCAGGCAGATTATGTGAGCCTCGTAGGCTCCTTTTTCCACATCAGGTAACTTAAGCTTCCCTTCATACGGAGGAAATTCATCAGAGAACATGTCCGCTGGAATAATGGAGTAGTCAGAACTTGAGTCCGCTAACAGGGGCAGCACGCAGCCATCAGTGCGTGCATACCAAAGGGATTTCTTGTTTGAGGTCTTTCCGGCAGAAATATAACAAGATTCATCATGCCATCTTCCACTGTGTCTGAGTCATTATTTCTGCCCATGGGAGGGATGGCATATGACTGTTTGGCATTGCCATATCGGTGAAGTGGCTGTCTTGTTGCAGTCTTCACCCTTCTTATCAGGAGGGCACGTGCTTTGGTTGGCCAGGTGGTTTGCAGTTGTTAGCACTTGCACCCTGTGCCGCAGGATCACCAGTACTTCCCAGATCTGAGTGGCGGATCTGGCTTTGTATGGGAGTCAGCTTTGCTCCTGCCCTTTCTTCTGCAAGAAATCCTCAAAGCACACTCCTCGCCTTTAGCTCCTTGACCTTATGCATGCACTGGATTGGATGTTAAACTGCCTTTGCAAGAGCGGGGGCTTCTTCCAGTGAGGGGTGACTGCTCATCCATGTACCCCCCTGGACCTTCAGGTCATGGCGGTGATCCATCCAATCAATTTGTCCCGTATAAACTGATCAGTGACAGGTCCAACCCCACACAAGTTTGGCAGTTGCCTTAGTGCTGTAACAAAGTCATCAAAAGATTCATCCGCAACCTGAAGGCACATGTAGAACTGATTTCTTTCCATGATGATGTTCACCTTTGCGCTGAAACGCTGTGCCAATTGGGCGAGGGCAAGCTGGGAAACATTTCGACAGGGTGTGTCACTCGCCCACATGACAGGAGGCGTGATGGAGTAAATATGATGGCCTTCTGTGCGCAGGATAGAAAGGAAAAGCCCTCCCTGATGCCCTGGTGGGTGGCCTGGCTCTTATAGCTTCTAATTGCACCAGAAAGGACTATCTCAGTTGAGCCCATGGAATTAGCGGGGCCTCCAGGAGGCTGCACAAATGGAATAAGGGGTGACCCGCTTTGCATATTTGGTTGACAAGCACACATTTCACATGAATTCGAGAGCTCCATGTTTACGGGGTGGACGCTGGTCAAACATCTTCGAGGTGGTGACAAGTCATGGTCCCAACTGGAGACCACTGTGGTTAACATATTTAAAGCAATCTGGCATTCACTGAAGAGAAGAAGACAGATTTACTGAGGCATAAGAAGAAGCACACAGGCCTCAGAAGCACCAAAGAACTCTGACCTTTGTTAGCAAATGTACAATTTGGAGCACACCTGCAGCACCCCCAGGATAACCAAGGGAAATGCTGCTGGCTTTCTCTTAATATTGGCTGCTACATTTCTTGTTCTCGCTGCAAATGCGTTGACATGTTTGTATCATTGTGCTATGTCATGGCACCTTCCTCTTCCTGCAGCCATTTCACCAGATTCGGGCTGGTAAATTTCACTGCATTCTTTTGTTGTATTTTTAAGTTTTTAAAGGTGGTAAGGGGTCAGGTGTATGGAAATAGTCAGTAGAGGGGTGGTGGAGTAAGGGAAGGGAGGACAGTGGATGTGGGGCTGCCCCCCCATACAAATACCACAAATAAATTGCTGTGAACTGTTCTGAGCGGGAAATGTCATAGACCCACTTGAAGCAGTAGCAGCTGGTGAATTGTGTTTATTGGAGGGGTGTAAATATTTCGCATTAATGTGTGTGAACAACGGAGCATAGTGTGGGAGCCCCAACCAACCAATAGGTTAGAATATTGCAAATAGTACACTTTCTGTGAAAAAGTGGATACAAAGTCACACAGTTTACAGTCACTTTTGTACGGCAGCACGTGAAAAAATACAGTAGAAGCCAAGTCACTAACAGTGCATAAGAGCATTTTTTGCAATGCATTTTCATGATGCCTTTGCCCACAATATAAGGCAGTCTAAAAACATGTTCATGCTGTCTCTGCCCAAACATGTCGATGTTGGCTGCACCAATATGCCTGTACTTGGACATACTAACACACTCCTGTTGGCTTTGCCCATAATACCAGTAAACCTGTCATACCATTGTAAGAAAATATGCCCATACTGGCTGCACCAATATAGGCCAGTGTGTCAATGTAGGAACACTCATCATGTTGACTTTGCCCATAATGCCAGTAAAAAACTGCTTGTCACTGTAAGAAAACATGTCCCTACTCGCTGCACCAATGTAGGTCACTATGCTCATGTGTGAACAGTCATGGTGGCTTTGCCCATATTGCCAGTTAAAAATGCCATTCCACTGTAAGAAAACACGTCCCTGCTGGCTGTCCAAATGAAGCACACCCCCACCCACAAATGAAGAACACTCATCGGGCCTCATTACGACCTCAGCGGTAGCCATGCCGCTATTGGCGGCATGGCTGCCGCCGAAATTGCGTCCGGGTCCTCAGAATGAGGAATTTCCGGGCCATTCCGAGTTCGGAAGGCCCAGTAATTCCTCCCTCCAAGGACCCGGACCCGGTCCTTCCCCATTCCCATTCAGCCGGTATAGGGCTGAATGGGAAGGGAAGAGGGAGCAAACAACGGGCCATTACGAGTTGGCCCGTTGTTTGTTCCCTCTTCCCCTCGCGGGACCCGGTAAGCACACCTGGTTTGACCAGGCGTTGCTTCCTGGGTCCCGTGAGGGGACCTCGTAATGAGGCGGTACGGGGTAAACGGCGCCGGCACCTTTTACGGCGCTGTTTACCCCATACCGCCAGGGTCGTAATGAGGCCCATCATGTTTGCTTTGCACATAATGCCAGCAAAATTAATATCCACTGAAGGAAAACATGTCAATGCTGGCTCTCCAATATACCCTCCAATCAAAGGCTCACTCCCTGTGCACTCGCACACACCTTAAGACATATTCACATGTGCCCCCGTACAACATCACACACACACACACACACACACACACACACACATACACACACACACACACACACACGCTTCTCATTCACACGTACACCTGTACAACATACACACGGATGGCACTATTCCCCCTGCACAAACATTCAGAGGTTACAGAGACAACCCCTTGCTTGCATAGATGCATGCATACACCCATACATACAACATATCTTACCTGCTCCTGCTCTGGACTCTGCCACACATGCGTACAGGGTGGCCCTCTGTCTCCCATCCACCACACAAATAAGACTTGAGAAGCAGGGTGAACTTCCTGGTTTCTGACATCTGCAGTGGAGCTGGAGCTCCAACAAATCACTGGCCCAGGACCACTTAATCTGCTGGATGAGCAGAAGTGCCCCCTGCATGTATTTGGCCCTGCCCTAGCACAGCCTGCATCCCCAATGAGTAATTTAAGGTTAGGAAGTAAAATACTCATGCCCTTGCAATGGCCATTGAGCATGCACTGCTGGGACATGTTCTGTAAAAAGGAAACCATCTTTTCCAACCGAGCTGGCTCAATCTTAGCTGCTTGCTGCAGCTGAGGACATGATCAGTGTTTTTCCCTGCGTTCACTTGCTTTTTTGCTCCTCTTTAACAGGTGGCGGGTTGTTGCTCCATCATCTGCCCATTATTGATGAGCAACTCTTACTCTGGAGTGTCAAGGGAGAATTCCCTCATGGTACGGCAAGCAGAAGCGAGCATTGTGCACTGGAGTGTGTTGCTAAATTGCATTTATTCCTGGTATATTCCTCCAGAGAAGTGGGAAGGTAATACATTCCCCAATTGTTCTACCATTGTTCCCTTCCTTCATTTCACCTGCCCATGGTTCCAGGGACGGCAGCGAATGTGACAAATCAACTTCCCGGGCACCAGTGGTCCAGGGATGAATATCGGTTTCTAAACCATCAATGAGCCACACACCTCTAGTAAACCAGAAGGGATTGAACAGATTGGAAAGACAAGTACATTATAAACCTCATTGTCCAATTTTGGTAACGTGAACGGAGCGGCAGGCTTATCGCCGCAAGGTTGTGGATTGTTGGTTAGTTTGGCCTCCTTCTGCTTTTCAAGTGCCAGCTTGCACAGCTCTATGGTTACCCTCTCCCGCTGTTTCTGTTCCTCTAGCGCTAGTCTCCTCCTTCAGCAAGAGCTCTCAAGCCACTACCTCATTAACAGCTGAAACAATTACTGAGCCACTTAAAGACTGTGCTGAGGCCTGGGACCTGCGAGACCTGTCCTAACTGACACTCTCGAATGTTGAGAAACAACACCTCCCCCCGGTGGGATGAGTGGCGAGAAACACTGCTCCTGCGGTCATCCTCGTCTTGTCCTTATGGATACAAAGGGCCGAGATGTCCCCTGGGGTCTACTCCCCAACCGCCCTCGCGTCTACCCGAGCTTGGAGGCTGGTCAGCAACTCAGGTTTATTAACCTTAGTTCTGTTGGGACATCCCCTCTCTTGACATAAGACACACAGGACATCCTTGGTCATGCCTTTTACAGTCTCCATGTCAAGCTCCATGACTATTACTAATACCTAGCAGTGACTAAACATTGCCTGCAACAGTAGTTTTATCGTTGGGTGACTAAGCTGTGCGCAAGCCTCCAACTGATCCGACTGCCTGCCACCAAAGTGACAAATCAACTTCCGGGGCACAACCGGTCCGGGGATGAATATCGGTTTCTAAACCATCAATCTGCCCCACACCTCTAGTACAAAAGAAGGGATCCGAACATATTGGAAACACAAGTAAATAATAAACCTACTTGTCCAATTTCGGCAACGTGAATGGAATGGCAGGCTTTTCTGTGCAAGGTCGTGGATCGTTGGTTAGTTGCGACACAGCGAAAATACAATTATTACCCATTGATAAAAGGGATTGTCCAGTCATGGTTGTATAAAAATATCTACTTTATTATTATTACAACAGACAGTTCTAGCATACTACAAAATACAACCCACAGTGTAAAGGAACACAGAGGACAGACAGTTTCACAAAGGAAAGGGATGCACTCTGGATTCTGACAGGAGGGTAGTCAGTAAAGCAATCAGTCTTAACTGTTCAAGGTTATTTGGTTTTAGCACCAAGGGAGAAAGAGCTAATAAATGTCACTAGTGGCCTTCGGAGAAGGACCAGGGGGCAAGACCACAATGTACCTGGTGCTTGCGATGTTCTTGATGCTCGACAGCGTCAAGTCAGTTCCAGAATGCTTTGCAGTTCCTAAGACAGAGTTCAAGATGGGAGACAGCTGCGAGTATCAGGCGGCAGGCAGTTCGGCAACGCGAGGCTGGATGGATGGATGCAGGCTGGCCTACAAGGTGGCTCGGGGTCAAGAACTGTTGTCTCTGTGCTGGTTGGCGGATATGGAATGCTGGTCGAGGCGTCTTGGGCGGCTTTGATGACTGCAGCATGACAACAATCAGTGGTGCAGCTGGTCGCGATTCGAGGGCTCAACTGTCTCGAAAATGTCCTTAAAAGATGGACGATGGTTGATGCTTGTGTGACACTCCTCCTAGCTTCTTCACAGGGCTTGTGGCGTCCTTTCAAGGCAGACGTCCCAGTGCTGAGGAGAGTGTTTGCAGGCAACTGCCTTGTTCTTCCTTCAGAGACTCTGGCACTTCTCTCCTAGGAAGTTTGGTGGTAGAAGCTAGCAGGGCACGCTGTGTGCTGGCTGGGTACCAGTTCTGGAGCTGCTGGATGCGTCCTCTGAGTCTGTATCTCCCTCTGTTCCCTGGGAGATGTTTAGGGGAGGGATCCTGCTTCCCTCTTGGAAATCCTGGCCTTCCTTCACTGCAGAAGATGTAAGGCAGACTGTACCTTCAGGCAGGGTCCAATGCTGAGTTCTTCTTTCCTGCTTCTGGTGAAGCCTTCAGATGATCTGTTAACTGAGGGGCTCAGCCCCCTTTAGGTCAGGACCCGAGTGCTTTGCGCAGGAAAGGTAAGTGGTGACAACATGTACTCCTAAGTCCCACCCATCTTCCTGTCTGTTGTAGATCAAAGTGACTCTTTAGTTAACTGAGCCCTCTATGGCTCTTGATCAAAGCACAGGTCTTCCTTGAAGTTTGTAATGAAAGAAGAATTTCTGTCTCCCTTAAATCACATACTTCGTCTGCTGAAAGGGGTCCTCTCTGCAGGGATTTCCAACAGAAATAGTGGATCCAGACATGCCATTCATGTACTTCATACAGAGGGGTGGGAGCTAGCTTCAAGGTGACACATTGCATATCAAAGAGGTGTTAGTTTTCCTGCCCATTGTGAAGTTTTGTGACCAGGCCTATTTGCAGGCCTGCTTCAATTAACTCTCATCAGCATGCGCCACCACCACACAGAACTTAGATAGACCAGGGCATATCCATGGCGCCTTTGATATTTCAAGGTGTTTCCCTTCTGCTCTGGATGTTTTCATGCATCTCTCGCTGTCACCTGTCAAATAAATGTGACAGGAAGGACTGCGCCTGTAAACTGTGTGCCCCAGAGTACACTGGACTATGTGTTTGTTGTGCGGGCGAGCATTAGAAAATGTGTGCAGATTAGCCTCACACATTTTTGCAGGTTGATCTCCCATCATTCATTTTCATTTTTTAAAAAAAACAAGAAAGCCCATGCGAGCGCACACTCCCCCGTGTGGATAGTCAAATTCCTCACAGCGAAGGGGACCTTTTATATTATTCTTATTTTTTACTCCTCCCCTTCTAGGGATTCAAACTTGGCTCTGCTAGTAACACTTCCATGCCACATCCTATTGAGCTATTTCACAAACAGGATGCATTTTGTTTATTTTAAGAGTGCTTGGGACATAAGGCCCATTCCCAATCTGCAACAAAGCTCTGCTGGGTAGTGATCCACTTTATCTTCTGTAATTAAGCATGAATTGCTGCAACCAGAGCTATCTGTACAGGTAATGGGAGGGTGTGTGTGGCTACAGTTCTGGGGATGTCCCTTAAGAGGCTCGAATGGTGGGGGATTGGAAAGTGGAGGGTGCACAAAACTGCATGCTGTGGGGGACAATGAGTGAAATTAATGGTGGTAATTTAAATGCATTTTCACTGTGATTTCTTCAGTCCTGATAGTACTGTTGTAAATCACAGGGTTGTTGAGTGGAGTGGAGGAAAGGCAGGACCCAGGTATAGTGTTTGGGTTAGGGGGCAGTGAGGGTGGGTATGGGGTTGGTAACGAGAGGGATGGGTAGGGGGGGAGAAGAAGCGACGAGGGCCCAGGGGAAAATAGTTAAACGACTTTATTTTGAACACTTCGACCCCTGCTGCAGACTCTGCAATCAGATACTCCCTTACCTCCTCAAACAGAGCCTATTTATTTCACCTCCATTATAATCAATGCTTGAAATGGAAAAAAAGAAGTGCATGTACTCACCAGTCTAGGTTGAAGTGGGCGGGGTCTCAACACCGACAGGGTCAAAGGGTTGCAATAGTGCTCGGTCCCTGCCAGGCTTACCCACCTTACTTCTGTTAATCACACTCTCTGTTTCCCTCTTTCCGTCTCTATTTGTGTAGTTCGCCATTTTACTCATTTTCTGTGTGCACCCCACTCTTTTTATCTCACTCTTCTTGTTTTGCTTTTCATTACCCTGTCTTTGGCCCTTTCTATTTGTCTGACACAGCCCTCTTCCCATACCCCAGCCATTGCATAGAAACTGTTTGCGCTCTACCAGAAATGTACACCTGGCAGTGGGTAAATAAACATAGCAGATTACAGAGCAATGATGCATAATGATAGCATTGAGTCATGACAGTTATCACTGATAAAGTCACCTGCTAATGTAGTGAAAGATGATGCAGCAGAGATGTACAGACGTCATAGGATGCAGCAAGCTAGAGGCAGTATGAGACAAGATCTTCATACAACATGTCATTACTTCAAATACACAGGATGTAATGTAGCCTGACTATACCATTAAGGATCACAAATAGTTTGCATTAAGAACTTTCTTAGCAGAGCTTATGTTGTCCAGCATTGCAAAGCGCCAAGGCGACCAGTCACCTCTGGCAGACTCTGTCCTGATTGGAATTCTATACTAAAGCATTGTCCAGGCTGTCTGCAGATGTGTCTTGGCTCGTGGGGGCCCATTTCAACATGATGCATTCCCCTATCCTTGCTTAGAGTGGAGAACAACAACCTGAGGCAGCCTGTGGGGGGAGAGAAAGAAATACAGCCAGTGAGTTAATAGCCACCGATATCACCAGACAGTGAGCCTTCAGGGAGCTGAAACACTAAATGCCTACTGAAAAGCTATTCATCTTTCTCAGCAAGGAACTAATATAGGGAAACAGGAGTAACATGCTACCGAAGGAGGTGACCCCCCTGAACGGCTCCAGAAAATGCAGCTTGGAATGTGCGTGTGAGGTGTTTCTCCTAGGAGTCCCGAGCCTGGGATACTTACACCTTACCGCACACATGCGAATGACAACCGAGGGTAAATAGGGGAGACCCTCATATGAGGACCTATGACGGACCTCAGAGTGGACAGTATGATCTGTGGGAGGGACTTCCCTCTCCTCTTGGCTGGATAGCCATGGAGGCTAACCGTGAGTGTTGTACACCAATGGTTAAATAAACAGTCACAGACTTATCTCATTAGACAGCTTGACAGCCTTCTTTATATGACAGAAATTGAAAAAAAACAGATCCTCAGTCTAAAATCATTACATGATATCAACAGTCACCAGTGAGCAACGCAATTCACCTTGGGTAAATAAATAATTAAATATCATCAATTGGGCCTCTTAGGAGCGAGTCAGTTCACATGTGGTACATAAATAGTTAAATCTCATAAAGTGGGTCACCTGCGAGCGAGTCAATTTCCATGTGGTAAATAAATAATTAAATATCTAATACATGAGGTGACCCATAACTATCATAAATCGGGTCACCTGAGAGCGAGTCAGTTCACCTTTGGTACATAAATAGTTAAATATCATAAATTGGGTCACCTCTGAGCAAAGTCAATTCACATTTGGTAAATAAATAATTGAATATCTTCACGTGGGTCACCTGGGAGCAAGTCAGTTCACCTTTGGTACATAAATAGTTAAATATCATAAATTGGGTTACCTGTGAGCAAAGTCAATTACATTTGGTAAATAAATAATTAGATATCTTCACGTGGGTCCCCTGGGAACGAGTCAGTTCACCTTTGGAACATAAATAGCTAAATATCAAAAATGGGGTTACCTGTGAGCAAAGTCAATTCACATTTGGTAAATAAACAATTAAATATCTTCAATACCATAATTGTTAGAGTACTGGCCTCTCCCTTGCTTTTTTGCTTGAACTTGTTTTACTCTTACCTTACCCCAATACTCCTAAGCACCTGGTAGCTGCAGACTACCACATGGCACACTATGACTAACATAAAGACTCCCACAGACACAATACGACTAACATGAGAAACCTTCCACCACAACCCTGTGCGTAGTGCAGGGTAATTTATTCACACTGAAGCATCCGTTTTTCCACTGACTCCCCCTATCTATACAGACACCAGCTGGGAAAGTCAATGTCATCCCACCCGTCTCAACATACGATTAGCCCAGGGGTCGGAAAACTACTGACACCAGAATATTACCTGACCAACCCTGCTTTGGTCTCCCCCGTTCTCTCATTGCCAAAATAACAAAACCCCAACGGGCAGCGACCACCACCTGATTAACTTGTGGTGGCGCGAAGGGAGCCGGGGGTTACTGCCAGAGTTTGCTGCTACCCAGTCCTTCGCAAACCTTCCAACACCGAGTACACATCCGACTTCCATGCAAGTGATGAGCTCACTGGAGGGAGCGTTTGGCACTACTGAACCGGTGGAAGACTTAATGATGAGGTTTCATACCACCACTTTGAAACTAGGAGAGAAATTGTCCGACTACCTGGTGAGGATTGAGCAAATTCTACGCCTGGCACACCATAGAGGAGGAGTAGAGGCCTCCCAATTGAACCGGTGCTATCTGAAGCAGATACTCAGCGGGGCCAAAGAAGCCGCCATGCCCATTCTCAAATGAGACTGTGTAAGAAATTGGACACACCTCCATCCTACGAAGACCTACTAAGGTCAATAAGGGCACTGGAAGAAGAAACTGGCGATATCAATATCCAGAGCCACCCTGTCCAGCGCAAGATCCCAGCACCCAACAATGCTCCTTCCCAGTAGAAACAGATTGAAGAGCTGCAACAGCTGGTAAAGAAACCACAGACCCAGCTGTTAATCAGGGATGGTCCGAATGCCAATCAACCATGAGGCAGAGAAGTGTGTCCTTCCTCTCATGACCGAGAACCTCATGCATTTCGATGAGCTCAAGAACCTCGAGAATATTTTACCCAATCCTCTGCAATCTTACCATCATGGAGATTGTGCCATCGATGTGGGGATGACAGACACTCCACTCGTCTGTGTCATCAAGACCAAGACTATGCCCGAGTAGCTGCTCGATTTAATGCACTGAAACCAACTCCAGCCTGAGCAGTGTTTGGAAACGCACAGCAGGTTGTAGCGGAGGAGCAGCTAGAACCTCGACCACAGGAGTAAGCGAAACTGCCAATAACTCCTGCATCTCCATAGGGACACTACACTCCAAAGTACCAACTACCAAGTATCAATGTAAGCTCAGGAGGGTCCCACAGCTGACCACTTCCGTTTAGTCCAGGATCTCTGCAACCCCAAGAAGCTACTACGAGCAACCTACAATAGACTACAAACTCAAGCCCGCCTTCCCCGAGACATTCCTGCTGGCCTCATTGGGCCCACCATGACCATCCCCGTTGACCTGGAAGGGTGAAGGACTACCGCATTGCTGGGCAGTGGGTCCCAAGTCACCATTGTCTATGAGCCCTACTATCCCCAACATCTGGCCCATCTACCATTAGAGTCCTTGGAAGGATTAAATCTGTTGGGGGTAGGAGATGCTGCCTGCCGATATCTGGGGTATACCTGTGTAAAGATCCATTTAAATCAGTTAGTGGCCGAAGTGAACACCTCTTTGACCACCTTGGCATTAGTGTGCACCACGAGGAACCCAAACCCGGAAGTACCCCTAGCCAGAGGCACCAACTATGCACGGTTTGGCACCCTAGCCAAGATGTACATGGAGATGGCTGGTCCTCAGTTTGCACAATCTCTGAAGATGCACCCAGCTTGCCAACAAGCATACCTCAGGAGAAACCTGGAGGAGGCAGATCAGACTGGCGGGCCAGTGGGAGATGTGACCACTCCCAACCACGGTCAAGCTGACATATTTCCTGGCCAGACGATGATGGTGCCCGGCCATGTGTGCCTCCAAGGACAAACTCGTTACAGGAGATTAGTGATGGAGTCCCCTGAGGGTGAAGAACTGCCTGGAGGTCTGATGGTTCAACACACCCTGATCAGGGACACCGGCCAAGGAATCAAAAGCATTAGACTCCCCATCACTAATATTACTGACAAGACAGTGCACCTACCCGGGGGTCTGAAAACTGCAGTTTCACTTTGCTGACTCAGTGGCCCAGGCAGCTGGCACCAGAAGCATATATCCTCCCTTGAATGTGGGAAAGATAAACTTTGAGGAGTCACCATTGTCGGAACGTGAAACAGACCATCTACGAGACCAGCTATCCCTGCGAGCAGATGTGTTCTCGACCAGTGTTTGTGACTTGGGTGAGGCAAAGGGAGTAAAGTATCACATTCATCTAAACGATGTCACCCGATTTTGAAAGAGGTCACGAAGGCTAGCACCTGCTGATGTGGAGGATGTTCGGCGTCACCTTGAAGAATGACAGCATGCAGGTATCATGCAGGAGTCAAGAAGCCCTTATGCTTCACGCATCGTAGTGGCACGAAAAAAGAACAACGATGTGCGGCTGTGCTTTGACTACCGGCGGCTGAACAGCAGAACAGTGCCAGAATAGTACACCATGCCCGAGTGGATGAGGCTCTTAACTGTCTTTTTGGAAGCAAGTGGTTCTCTGTCTTAGACCTACGGAGTGGGTACTATCAGATCCCCATGTGACCCGAAGACAAGGATGAGACTGCTTTCATCTGTCCCTTAGGATTTTACCAATTTGCGCGAATGACACAAGGGATATCAGGAGCACCAGCCATGTTCCAACGCTTGATGGAGAGGACTGTGCGGGACATTAACTTACTTGAAGTACTGGTTTACTGAGACAATGTAATCGTGTTTGGAAAGACCCTAGAAGAACACCATCAGAGGTTGCTGAACATGTTGGATCATCTCCAGCAGCAGGGGCTAAAAGTGTCCCTGGAAAAGGGCCAGTTTTGCCGGACCACTGTAATGTATATTGATCATGTGGTGTCAGCTGAAGGAGTGTAGGTTGATCCCACCAAGATGGAAGCCCTGGCAACCTGGACCCATCCACAAAATCTGTGAGAAATGAGGCGTTTCCTGGGTTTCTGCAATTATTACCAGAGGTTTGTGCCCGGATTCGCTACCATAGCCAAACCACTCACTGAATTGACCAAAGGCTATCCCACGCCACAGAAGACGGCGGCCAGAAATTAAACTCAGTCCAAGGCCCGATATCATCCCAAAGAGGACTTTGGGCTATGATGGAGTGAGGAGTGCAAACAAGCCTTTGCTCATCTAAAAAAGACTCTTACTGAAGCAACTGTACTGGCGTATGCTGACCCCCAACTGCCTTATATACTACATGTGGATGCCAGTTTTAACGGGCTGGGTGCTGTACTCTACCAAGAACAACAGGGAACGGTCAGACATGTGGCATTCGCCAGCCATCGACTAAGCCCCTTTGAAATGAACTACCCCACTCACAAGTTGGAGTTCTTGGCACTGAAATGGGCAGTGACTGAAAAACTGCATGAGTAATTATACAGAGCTACTTTCACCATGAGGATGGACAACGATCCACTCACATGCATCCTCAGGTACGCCAAATTGGATGCTACTGGCCATAGATGTTTAGCCGCTTTGTCCATGTACATCTTCCATTTGGAGTATCGCCCTGGCGTCAATAACATAGATGCTGACGCACTGTCCCGCAGGCCCCACTCAGATGACAGTTCGGAATCCATCCCTATCGAAATGGCTTCTCTAGCCACTATGAAAGCCATATTGCGGAAAGGAACTGGTCAGCCAGGGGAACCAGCGTGCTTTATCGTCTGCCTAGGGGGAACTGCCCACGGGTTGCCCGTGAGCTACTGTGACGCAACCAGTCTAATGGCTCCTGAACTGCTGCACATGAACCAGGCGGAGGTAACTGGAGGGGCTGCCCAAAACAAACACTGGACTATGGGCTGTAATTAGATATATACTAGAGAGGGGGTTTGTCCTGGCTGTGGTAGTCAAACGTTGCAACTTATTTCAATGCAAGTTGAATCAACTGTGTAGTAACAATCCACAGCAAATCCTACTTTTTGCCTATTCATGATTAGGTGTACATCAAAAACAAAACATGCACTTTCTTTATAGCGATATTTGGTACAGCTTTTAATATAATGTTGCCATATTTATTATTTTTGTATATTCATGGGATAGCACAGCTATCTGTGCGGAAGTGCAATTATCGTACAAAACAACAGTCGTGGACAATGAATACAGAAAGGCAATAGTTCACTAAACTACAGGCGTAAACCAAGTAAAACAAATTGGTACAGGGATATACTTCATAGTAAAACAAGAACAGAAAAACACATACATGAAAAATATTCTAATACATGTTGGTGTCCTAGTAGTACATCATGGTTTTTTAACAAATTTTACCAATCAGACCTGAGGCAAAAATTATTACAAGACTTAGAACTGCTGCAGGGCAAAGCGAATGGTGCGAAAGGGACACCAGACCACAGAAATATGCCCAATTACCAGATATATTGAAAAGAATCGAGATCACTAGTGATGAAGGGAGGAGTGCTGTACAAGGAGAGTGAAATCTAAGGGTGTCAGATACACCAGCTTGCACTATCTCGGTCCTTCCACTGGCGTTGCGCACCATTCATGACCAACATGGACACCTGGTGAGTGAACAAACCTTAGAGTTGGTAAAAAGCTGATTTTATTGGCCACGCCTGGGCCCAGAAGTAGAAGAGTATTGTCACACTTGTGCCCGATGCATCACCCGAAAACTCTCAGCCATCCTGCTGCAACACTCCAACATCTACCGAGCTCTGGACCCATGGACTTAGTTTGTGTGGACTTCGTGAGCCTTGAAATAGACCACAGTGGGATTCAGAAAATTTTGGCAGTAACCGACCATTTTACTTGATATGCGCAAGCATACCCCACCAGAGATCAGAAGGCGACTACCATAGCCAAGGTACTCTGGGACAAATTCTTTGTGCATTATGGCTGGCCTGCTCGCCCATTCCGATCAAGGGTGAGATTTCGAATCCAAGCTCATTAAAGAACTCATGCAGTTGATTGGAGTAAAGAAAACCAGGACATTGCCTATCACCCCCAAGGGCATGCACAAGCTGAATGTTTCAATCGCACCTTGCTGAGAATGCTGGGGACACTAAGTGCCAAAGAGAAACTCAAGTGGAGCCAACATGGGTCTACTCTGGTTCACGCCTACAACTGTATCCGGAATGGTAGCACTGGGTTCACACCATATCAGCTGATGTTCGGAATAGATGCTTGGCTACCTATAGACTTGAGTTTTGGGGTATCCTCTAATGGAACAGGTGTAGAGAACTATCGCCAGTGCGTGAGAGAACTTCAAGACCAATTGTCACAAGCCTTCGAACTGGCGCAAGTCACAGCTGAACAGAATGCGCAGCAAAACAAGAGAAGATATGATGAAAAGGTTTGGTTCCACAAGCTACAACCCGGTGATCAGGTGCTCATCCAGAGTTTAGGGAAAAGAGGATGAAACAAAATGGGAGACCGCTTGGAATATTAGCCATACCTTGTTGAGACAAGATGAAACAACATGAAACAGCATGCGAAACAGTACTGCAAAGCAGTTTAGGAATGCCACTCCTCCCCCTCACTTTCCCTCTTCTACCTCGATGCACAAAGCATACGCCAATGTGCGAGAGTGGCACGTCTCTGACTTAACAGAGCAGCGCCAGCGATATGGCAAGCCCAAGCCAACTATAAACCTCAGCGTCGAGCACCAGCACGCCCTCTCAACCCTGGACTGGGGAGAGGGAAAGGCCAGCCTGCAATGAGGATGGCCTACAGGGGATGTCCCTTCCACGAACAGAGAGCCTGGCTGCCCTCTCTGATTACTCCGGAGCAATCTCCTTCATGCCACACTGTGGCACACTTTCTCTCCACAGCCCTACCCACCAGTTTCTAACACGCAGGGACATTTGACAGGAACTGAGGTGGAATCACCTCAGTCATACGCCCGCTCCCCCTGCTGGCGGAGCATACCAAGTCTCCCCCAGACTGTCGGACTGGATTCACAATAAAGAAAGAGAGAGACATGCCAAACAAACGTGACACCAGAGCCCATTCACATCTGGCAACCCAACTGAAATGTGGGTTTACATGTGCACTGCAAAGCAAACATTTAAAGAGCAGAATGAAAGGACACATTACTGTGTCATGAGAAAGCTGATGGCCAACATGAGGGCAGTTTTGAGGGCCCCTATGAGGATCAGGCCTCTTGCAACTGATACTGTGTGCTTTGGGCAGTGAACATTGACAGTTCCAAACAAAACAGAAAAAAACTCACAAAATACAATTTACCTGACTTTTAGGCACTATGATAAATGCTTTAAACATACACTGGTTGACATGTGAGTAAACGTGATACATGCACTTTTGGCCTTACAATAGTCACCATCTAGGTATCCGACATAAAAAAGTGCTTAACTCACAACTGCATCTGTTTGCTGTATGGTTTTTTCCACATAAACTGTGAATCTGCTTGTTTATACAACAGTCCATTAGCACATCGAAAAAGAGACCTACCCTGAGTCATCCATGCATTATTAAAACAGTCTTACACTACTGTTTAGGCCGGGAAGTGCTTACTGCAAGGGACAACTCACAGAAAACTGAATTCAATTAATGTAATTGGAAATCGGCAAATCCATTGATTGCTAGGGGGATGGGGGGATCTGAAGAACATGACTCAAAAAGAAAGAAACATTGGAAGGTCAAACATGTTATTGGCCCTCCTAGAAATCAGCTGATCAAAATGAAGCTAGATTTACTGCAGAAGGGAGAGCAAAACCGCAAAGGATTATTTATATGTATTGGCTGTTCATAATGCACCCATTAACAAATCATTAACACGTTCACAAAGAATTTGCCTAGGGCCAACGTGTGGATTCAACTGGGCTGCCTAGACTGCGTTTACATTTCAGCTGTGCCATTTACAGTGTTTATGACTTTATCTGTCAAGGAAGACAAAGAAGTCAGAGGTGAGAATGAAAAGGGCGCATGGTGGGAGATCTGGGCAGGGAGCCTCTCGTTTAGCAAGGCCACCCTGAATGCCCCGCATGTCTCTGCCTTTGTTTTTCTGAATGATGTCAAGAAGTCCACTGTCTGCAGGGTGGGGCTGAAACGTGTCAGGATAAGATGAGCGAGACGAGGGCAGTGCTTAATTTGTAAAAAAATAAGTGCCAGTGCCCAAAAAATATTGGTCCCATAATGCATTGTGCGGCGCTGCTCGCAGTGATGGCGCGCGGCCCGCGCCAGTTCAGTGCTAGACCTAGATCGGCCCATCACTCTGCTGCTGCTTCATGTCACATGTTTGGTGCTGCAGCAACTGCTGGCACAGGCTAGTAGTCGGATGGATGGGGAAGGGCACACATGGGTTGAGAAAGTATAATTCTTTAAAGTTGGAAAACTGTAACGCTCACCTGACTCCCACGGAGGCGCTGGCCTGGTTCGCGCTGCTGTGACCTCTTCTAAGGTGATGCGCAGGGTTCGGAAGACGGACTGGACCGGGCCCCCAAATCTGGCTTGTCTGGCTCGCATAAGTATCCTTCTGTAGGCGAAAATAGGGGATTAACTGTCTGCGGGGTAATGCAATCAGCCTCCCACTTTCCCCTCTCACCCTCCTCGAAACCCTTCTGTGATTCCTCGTAGCGTCTCACCTTAGGGTCTGGAAGGACGAGCTCTCCATCCTGCTTCTGATGCAGGGGTGCGTTGGTATCCAGTTACTTCACTGGATTTTCGGATTGGTGAGAACCAAACTTGCTTGGCTTCCAGGTAAGTTTTTTGATAAGAGGTTCCCCTTGTGTCCATGCATTAATGTACTAATGCTAGTGTCTTTTTCCCCATAGGGGCCGGGGTACGGAATGCCGGGGAACAGGCACCGACCCGAGATGAGAGATTAAATCCTTGCAGAAATCAGGTAAGTCTTTAATGAGCGTTTTTTGGTAATGTCTTTTCATTCGCTCATTAACGCTGATGTCTCTTTTTCCCCTTAGAGGCCGGGGTCCGGAAATGCCAGGATGCGGCGCGGACCCGAAATGAAGAGGGAATGTATCAACAGGTAAGTCTTAACAAGGAGATTTAGCTTTCCTTATTCCCTTCTCTCTCTCACCTTTTGTTCTGGTCTTTTTCTCCCTAGGCGCTGGGGCGTGACTGCGAATCCGGATGATCGCTGCTGAACATGGAGGCGTCCTGTAAAGGTGAGTGGAATGCGGCGCTGCAGCGATCGACGCGATGAACTTTTAAATAAAAGTCTTCCTTTTCAGGATTGTCGGCGAGATGTCTCCGGGATGCGGATTTAGCAGGTAAGGACTTTTCCTTCTTCTGTTCTCTTCTTCTCTTCCTTTGCAGGTGATCCAGGATGCTGGCAGGCGTGGGAGAAGTCAGGATGCAGGAGCAGACACGGTGAGCGTCCAGCTGCTAGATGCAGAACAACGCGAAGCACGTGTGGCTGTTCGGGTGGGGTTTAAATAGCCTTGGAAGAAGTTCCAGGTATGTATCCTTCCTCCAATCAGGTATGTATCCTTCCCCGACCACGCCCGGATGGTAAATTAGTCCCACAGGTAAAGTAGTTCCTTTCAGGCCTCAAGGAGGCCGGGATCCTGCAGCATGGTCTGCATCAGGTAAGTGCACCCAAGCACTTCCATAATGAGCTTGGCGCCTATGGCGCCAGGACTGATGTCTTTTATGAGCCTGGCGCCATAGGCGCCAGGACACTGTCCAAAGGGCCCCTATATGGGGTTGCTGGGTCCTTCCTTGGGGACTGGATGTCCGCTTTCGGGGACGCAGGGCTTGAACCGGCTCCCCGGGAGCGGGCATCATGACAGCACTCCCCCCAAAGGCCCCTCCCAAGGTTGTTCCCTCCGGGGGTTTTGGTTTGTCTGGGAAGAGTCGGTGGAATTTCCTGACTAATTGAGGTGCATGCACATGGTCGCTGGGTTCCCACAACCTCTCCTGAGGTCCGTACCCCTTCCAATCAATTAGGTAGAACAGTTTTGACCTAAACATTTTTGAGTCTAAAATGTTCTTCACTTCGAATTTGGGCTCCCCATCTATTAGAATAGGTTCTGGAGGTTTGAGTAGTCGGGTTCCGGGTACCACTGGTTTCAGAAGTGACACATGAAAAACAGGGTGAATTCGCATACTAGCTGGTAAATCAAGTTTAACAGCCACTGGGTTAATTATTGCCGTAATAGAATAAGGTCCCAGATATTTTGGGTTAAAAGTTCGAGGCCCTTTGATTGGTAAATGTCTGGTAGCTAACCACACTTGATCCCCAATCTGATACGGAGGTGCTTCACTCCGATGTAGATCAGCATTCTCCTTGTATTTTCTCTTGGCTTGTTGTAAATGCGTAGTTGCCTCTTTGAAGGCTTGGGTAATTGTAGAATGCAGATGTTCTACTGCAGGCATTCCGAGGTTCTGAGGTGAGTCAAGGTTTGAGGTTCGAGGGTGATGCCCAAACAAAGTATAAAAAGGACTGTGGCCAGTTCCAGAGTGTACCGAATTATTATATGCGTATTCGGCTATCCAAAGAATGTCTTTCCAGTTGTTTTCAGATTGCTGTAATATACACCGTAAGTATTGCTCAAGGGTCTGATTTGTCCTCTCGGTCTGACCATCGGTCTGAGGGTGGTGACTGGTCGATAATCTTACGTCGATCTGCGCCATTTGACAACATTTGCGCCAGAAGTGGGAAATGAATTGGCTTCCCCGGTCAGAGATTAGTATAGATGGGAATCCATGTAGCCGATCAATATTTTCGAGGAATTCTTTGGCTAGGACAGAAGCTGAAGGTAAACCTTTCAAAGGAATAAAGTGGGCCATTTTGGTAAACAAATCCACAATTACCAGAATAGTATTGTACCCCGAACAAGGAGGCAGGTCCGTAATAAAATCCATAGATAGGGTGTGCCAGGGTGCTGGCGGTATGTCTAGAGGTTGAAGGAGACCGGCTGGTCTTTTCTTTTAACTTTTATTTTGGGCGCAAACACCACAGGACATCACAAAAGATTTAACATCTTTTCGCCAAGAGGGCCACCAAAATTGCCGTTTCACCTTTTCCTCTGTCTTGGCAATACCGGGGTGTCCCTCTATTAATGCATCATGATAACCGGAAATAACTAGTTCGTGTAATTCCTTATGTGGCAGGAATAAGCGTCCTTGGAAATAAGGTAAACCATTATCTATGGTAAAGTCTGATCCCTTTTGTATCCAATCCTGTAAGGTTGTAGGGTCCAGGAGTTGTTTCACTCTGGCTTGAATGTCTTCAAGCGTCTGTAACGAAGTCATGCCTAGAATCCTCTGTTCGGGAATTATTGGTACTGGTTCTGAGTTTGTATCAGATTCTCCCATTCCAATTCGGGATAAGGCGTCTGCTTTGCCATTCTTGCAGCCAGGTCGATAGGTAATCACGAAATCAAATTCAGCGAAAAACAAAGCCCATCGGAGCTGCCGTGATGACTGAGCCTTGGCGGTTTTCAAATACTGTAAATTCCGGTGATTAGTGATCACTGTGATGGTATGTCGAGCGCCAAGCAGATAATGCCGCCAGGCTTTAAAAGCGGACTTAATGGCTAACAGTTCTTTGTCCGTGATGGCATAATTAACCTCGGGCGCCGAGAATTTTCTGGACCAAAATGCTACGGGATGCAGATGGTTGCTTTCGGGATCTCTTTGGGACAGGACAGCTCCCATGGCTAGGCTGGATGCATCAGTCTCGACGATATAAGGGAGATCTGGATGCGGGTGTTTCAATATAGGTGCAGAGGTAAACTTAGCTTTTAAATCCTGAAAGGCCTGCTCGGCTTCTTCAGACCATTCAAAACGTTGATTTTTCCTCAAGAGTGCAGTAATGGGTTGTACCACGCGTGAAAATTCCGGGATAAACCTGCGATAGCAATTGGCAAAGCCGAGCATGCTTTGAACCCCTTTTACAGAGCTAGGTGATGGCCATTTGAGGATGGCATCCTCTTTTCTTGAGTCCATTCAGACTCCTTTGGGTGTCAGGATGAAACCTAGAAACTCGACTTCTGTGGTATGGAAAACACATTTCTCCAATTTAGCAAATAGTTTGTGTTGGCGCAGTTTTTCAAGTACTGCCCTGATGTGTTTTCTGTGATCAGATTCCGAAGAGGAGTACACCAGAATGTCATCGATTATATATGACAACACAAACATCGATGAGTTCCCGAAGGACATCATTCATGAAGTATTGGAAGGCAGCCGGCGCGTTACACAATCCGAAAGGCATCACCTGGTACTCGAATAATCCGTATTTAGTACGGAAGGCAGTTTTCCATTCGTCGCCTTCTTTAACTCGTACCAGATGATAAGCCCCCCGGAGATCTAACTTGGTGTATATGCAAGCGTCCTTCACCTGGTCAAGGAGTTCAGGGATCAGAGGCAGAGGATAACGGTTTTTAACCGTTATCTGGTTCAATGCGCAGTAATCGATACAAGTTTTAAGGTCGCCTTCTTTTTTGGGCACGAAGAACAAAGCCGAGGATGCCGGGGACTTTGACGGGCGAATAAAACCATTAGCTAGGTATTGATCCAAATATTGTCTCAAATGTAGATTCTCAGGTTCGGTAAGGGCATAAACCCTGCTACAAGGGGGTTGTGCAACGGGCACCAGATCGATTTGGCAATCGTACGATCTGTGAGGAGGTAACGTGTTGGCCTGTTCCTTCTGGAAGACGTCCTGAAAGTTTTGGTATTCCGAAGGTAGTTGCATGGAGGCAGAGGTTACAGATGCTAGATTAATCTTCAGGTTTTCTGGGTAGCAGGTTTGTGTACAATCCGGGAAGGTTATTCTCTTAGCTCGCCAATCAATTCGAGGATTATGTATCTCTAACCAAGGGATTCCAAGAATAACCTGAAACTGTGGAGCCTTGATTACATCAAACACAACACCCTCCCGATGGCCGTCGGGACCAATAAGAGTCACCTCAGTAGTGGAATGTGTTACCGGTCCAGAGGCAATTTCAGTTCCATCGACTGTGGTGATGACATCTTTGTTGGTTTTAGGATGGCGAGGGAGGTTAATCCTAGAGACCAATTCACGATCCACATAGTTTCCAATAGCCCCACTATCGATGTATGCCTTTATTGCATGCAACCGCTTAGGCTGTTCTGGATCTACGAGAACCATTGGCACAATGAAATGCGAGGTCTGAGAGTTAGTTTTCAAGCTCGGCAAGCGGACCCCTACACTTGTCGGGCGGAGTCGTTTCCCGAAACAGAGTCTTCATGGTTTTTATCAGCGGCTCCTACCGCCTTTCGGGGCGGTTTTGCCGGGCAATCTCGTAGAAAGTGTCCAGAATTCCCACAATAAAGACATAATTTTAACTGCCGCCTCCTTTCACGTTCCTTTTGAGTTAAGGGTCCTTTAACCCCTCCAATTTGCATAGGCTCAGAGACATCAACTCCCTTGGGATTAGCATGGGTCTTGACCAACACCCGGGTCTCAAACCTGGACCGATCTGCTTTTCTGTTTTGAAGTCTGTGATCCAATTGGACCACTAAGTCTATATACTCTGTGCATTCTTGGGGCGGATTTACAACTTGGGCCAAGACATCTTTAAGTTCTCCGCGTAGGCCTCGATAAAAACAACGTGACTCTTTTATCCTCGGGCCATCCCGTTTCCACAATTAGTCTATTAAAGGTTGCAATATAGGATAGGAGGTCCTGATTACCCTGTCGCAGGGATAGAAGTTCGTCATCCAGAGCCTGCCCCTGAGAGTGTCGAACAAATAACCTCTCCATGCTTGCTTGAAACCTTTGAAAATCACGGAGAATCGGGTCATCTTGAGTAACCAGTGGAACTGACCAATCGGCAGCGCAGCCGCTGAGATATGACAATACAAAGGCTACCTTGGTCTGATCATTAGGGAAGGCCCTAGGTCTGCATAGGAAGTGCAAACGACACTGATTCATGAATACGGCGAATCGTTTGGGGTCCCCAGCAAAGCGTTCGGGTGGGGCCAGCGGCATGTTTCCAGGTAGATTAATCTGCACAGGGTTACTGGAAACCACAGGAGCGGGGTTCCCTCCGGAACCGGATAGAGGAGTTTGCCCAGCTTCACCTTGCAAAAGCTGTCTGGCCAGGTCATCAGTTCTTTCCTTTGATATTATTAATTCCCTCCTGAGGGCATTAGTCTCTTGACGAGCGGCATGTACTTCGGCCCGTAATTCCCCCAGTAATTGGGCCAACTGATCAGTCTCAGAACTTTCCATTGCGCCAGGGTGGGAATTTGTAGGAAGGCTTCGCGTTCTGTAACGCTCACCTGACTCCAACGGAGGCGCTGGCCTGGTTCGCGCTGCTGTGACCTCTTCTAAGGTGATGCGCAGGGTTCGGAAGACGGACTGGACCGGGCCCCCAAATCTGGCTTGTCTGGCTCGCAGAAGTATCCTTCTGTAGGCGAAAATAGGGGATTAACTGTCTGCAGGGTAATGCAATCAGCCTCCCACTTTCCCCTCTCACCCTCCTCGAAACCCTTCTGTGATTCCTCGTAGCGTCTCACCTTAGGGTCTGGAAGGACGAGCTCTCCATCCTGCTTCTGATGCAGGGGCGCGTTGGTATCCAGTTACTTCACTGGATTTTCGGATTGGTGAGAACCAAACTTGCTTGGCTTCCAGGTAAGTTTTTTGATAAGAGGTTCCCCTTGTGTCCATGCATTAATGTAGTAATGCTAGTGTATTTTTCCCCATAGGGGCCGGGGTACGGAATGCCGGGGAACAGGCACCGACCCGAGATGAGAGGTGAAATCCTTGTAGAAATCAGGTAAGTCTTTAATGAGTGTTTTTTGGTAATGTCTTTTCATTCGCTCATTAACGCTGATGTCTCTTTTTCCCCTTAGGAGCCGGGGTCCGGAAATGCCAGGATGCGGCGCGGACCCGAAATGAAGAGGGAATGAATCAACAGGTAAGCCTTAACAAGGAGATTTAGCTTTCCTTATTCCCTTCTCTCTCTCACCTTTTGTTCTGGTCTTTTTCTCCCTAGGCGCTGGGGCGTGACTGCGAATCCGGATGATCGCTGCTGAACATGGAGGCGCCCTGTAAAGTTGAGTGGAATGCGGCGCTGCAGCGATCGACGCGATGAACTTTTAAATAAAAGTCTTCCTTTTCAGGATTGTCGGCGAGATGTCTCCGGGATGCGGTTTTAACAGGTAAGGACTTTTCCTTCTTCTGTTCTCTTCTTCTCTTCCTTTGCAGGTGATCCAGGATGCTGGCAGGCGTGGCAGAAGTCAGGATGCAGGAGCAGACACGGTGAGCTTCCAGCTGCTAGATGCAGAACAACGCGAAGCACGTGTGGCTGTTCGGGTGGGGTTTAAATAGCCTTGGAAGAAGTTCCAGGTATGTATCCTTCCTCCAATCAGGTATGTATCCTTCCCCGGCCACGCCCGGATGGTAAATTAGTCCCACAGGTAAAGTAGTTCCTTTCAGGCCTCAAGGAGGCCGGGATCCTGCAGCATGGTCTGCATCAGGTAAGTGCACCCAAGCACTTCCATAATGAGCTTGGCGCCTATGGCGCCAGGACTGATGTATTTTATGAGCCTGGCGCCATAGGCGCCAGGACACTGTCCAAAGGGCCCCTATATGGGGTTGCTCGGTCCTTCCTTGGGGACTGGATGTCCGCTTTCGGGGACGCAGGGCTTGAACCGCCTCCCCGGGAGCGGGCATCATGACAAAAACACTTGTTATGGTAGGTGTAGTGGTTCCAGCATTCTGGCAACATCAGAGGCAAAAGAGTGCATTTGAACACATATCTAAGTTCTAGACCACACTGGTTAGACGTCTGGACCATACTTGCTGTCCTGAGTAGTACCCACGGGGGAGGATTTTTGATAAAATATGAGGCAAATTGTGCATTTTAAAGAGTATTTTTTCAGTGACACTGGCCCAAACTACTAGCCGAACGGTGAAGTAACTCATCAAATTGGCCCCCCGATGATTAGTTCCGGTGCCCAAAAAAGAGTGCCGGTGTTGGACACCGGCAACCACCCCCACAGATTAAGCACTGGATGAGGGGCGACTTCTCATAGCAGAGGCTGCAGGAGCACTCGCGCTATATTTGAGTACCAGTACTCTCCTTCAGTTTGGAGCACTGATTATAATCTTTCCGGCCGCACGTTCCCCTCAGAACCCCATTCAGAGGCCACCGAGTTGAGTCCAATTAGAAGCTCATCCTTCGCTCAGGGGCCGTTTGTTTTCCCAAATTAAGCAATGGCAACTCATGACATCTTCTCGAACTCAATTCCCCCTTAGCGGCACGGCAAGCAACCGCACCCCACTCCACCCCAGACTACCGGCCAGCCGCACAATGCACACCCTGACCCCGTGATCCTAATTGCCTGCTGCTGTAACTAGCTCTGGTTCATCCCCAGCACACGATGGAGGAGTTTAGGAAAGGAGGCAATGCCCAGCTGCGTTTTGTTCATGTAATGCAGCTCCCGCTAACCCACCGCCCCCTTACAACATCCACTTCGGATGAAGAATATTCTGAGGATCTGGGTCAGAGATAGCTGCGTGAAGAATTCTTTGAGTGATCATTAATCACGTCCATAGGAGATTGAAAAAATACACATTTTGGCCACCAGGTGGCGGCAAATGACTGCTGAATGTGTTGGCCATTAGGTAAAAGGAATTTGCATTCATATCGGAGCTGCCGGCTCCATTCCTTTTCCTATTTGAAACCATATTTACTGATTGCCCCCTGCCTGCTTTTTGAAGGGGCTCGCCTCTGGCAGTTCCACCCAATGCTTTCTTTGTGATTTCGGACTGATGTTGTCACTGGCGACTGACTGCAGGCCGCTCATGCTGTATAGTGCATCCCTCGCCTCCGAACATGGATCACTCTGTGACGTCTACTCGAGCCTGGGCATGTCTGCTTCTGCTTCATACTACCTTGCCTGGTATGACGTTCATTCATTGCCCGTTTTTTTTCGCCGCATTTTTCGATGAAAGTTTTTTGCCGAAAAAATCATCAAAAAATAAGGGCCGTGTGGGGGGCAGTGGGGAGCAGGTAGGGCGTGGCAGAGAGGCAGTAATGCCATATGAGGGGTTAGGGTGGTGTGGGGTATAGGAAATAAATAATTGGGGAGGGGGAACACATTTCGATCAATTTTTTCGGCAAAAAAAAGCAGCGGAAAAAAATGGGGATAAATGAACATAGAACCTCCTTGTCAACAGTATGTCAAGTTCTGCTCTGCTATGTTATGTTAAACAATTTTAAACTGTGCCCGTCGCCACCATTACGGGGGTCTCACAGCACTCAAGCTTTTCTGGAAAGTACCTTATTGTTCCTTATTGTGCCCCCATTTGGGGCGAACCAGATTGTTTGTCTGTGCTGGAAAGGAAAAATTAGGATGTCATGTATTACTAATTGTTTTTAATGTCTGAATTTTATAATTGAATTTTATGATCTATTTCTTGTTTGTATAATTATGAAAGGTTTTATTATAAACCAAAGCACAATAAAAATAAAATCAATAAAAACAATAAAAAAGGAAATGAAAAGGGAGACAGGTAAGAGGATAGTGGGCAGTCTGACTCCAACAGAGCGATCCTTAAAGAAATATGGATCTCTAGGAGGACACTTGGAAACACACCAGTCATGCATGTATGTATGTATGTATGTATAAATCCGATTTATATAGTGCAAGCTCATCTAAGGAGCAGCGAGGACCAGTACGCAGGGGACACACCCAGAGATGCATAAGAAGAGGTGCAATGGTAGCAGAGGTGCTGGGATGGATTGGAGGAGCAGCGGAGGACACAGCCCCAAAGGGAAAGAATTAGGGCTCAGTGCAGCGATAAGCGAGATCTTCTTTGAAGAGTAGGGTCTCCAGGTCCTCCGGGAAGTGTCGGAAGGAGGGGGACTGTGTTATCTGCGCTGGTAATTTGTTCCAGAGATTGGGTGTACAGCAGGAAAAGGCTAGTTTCCTGTTTTTCTCCCTCTTGCAGTTCTTTCAATGATGGCAACGTTGTGGGTTCTGGTGGTGCGCTGGCCTCTGGAGATAGTGAGTTTCTCATCCAACTAGAATAGTGTTTTGGTGGTGCACTGGCCTGCGGAGATGGTGAGTTTCTCGTGTGATGGCTTGCAGAGATGATGAGTTGCTCATGCAGCTAGAATAGTGTTTTTGTGGTGTGCTGGCTTGCAGAGATTGTGAGTTTCTCGTCCAGCTACACCGGTGCTTTGGTGGTGTGCTGGCTTGCGGGGATGGTGAGTTTCTCATCGAGCTAAAATGTTGTTTGGGTTGTGTGCTGGCTTGTGGAGATGGTGAGTTTCTCGTCCAGCTACACCGGTGCTTTGGTTTTGTGCTGGTTTGCGGAGATGATGAGTTTCTCATCCAGCTACAATGGTGTTTTGGTGGTGCACTGGCCTGAGGAGATGGTGAGTTTCTTGTGTGCTGGTCTGCGGAGATGACGAGTTTCTCATCCAGCTACAATGGTGTTTTGGTGGTGTGCTGGCTTGCGGAGTGGTGAGTTTCTCATCCAGCTACAATGTTATTTTGGTGGTGTGCTGGCTTGCGGAGATGATGAGTTTCTCATCCAGCTACAATGGTGTTTTGGTGGTGTGCTGGCTTGCGCAGCTGGTGAGTTTCTCATCCAGTTACAATGTTATTTTGGTGGTGTGCTGGCTTGCGGAGATGACGAGTTTCTCATCCAGCTACAATGGTATTTTGGTGGTGTGCTGGCTTGCGGAGCTGGTGAGTTTCTCATCCAGCTACAATGTTATTTTGGTGGTGTGCTGGCTTGCGGAGATGGTGAGTTTCTCATCCAGCTACAATGGTGTTTTGGTGGTGTGCTGGCTTGCAGAGCTGGTGATGGTGAGTTTCTCGTGTGCTGGCCTGCGGACATGGTGAGTTTCTCTTCAAGCCAGAATAGTGTTTTGGTGGTGTGCTAGCCTGTGGCGATGCTGCATTTCTAGTCCAGCTATAGTGGTGTTTTGGTGGTGCGCTGCCCTGTGGATGGAGATGAGTTTCTCTCGTCCTGCTAGGGTGGTGTTTTGGTTCTGACAATAAACCATTATCGAATTGAAGGAATGGAATGACTGTCTTCGTTGGGAGATTTTCTGTGCTCTGTGGGATGAGCCACTCCCCCTTGAAGCAGACTCTGTGTGTGCTGGATCCCCTGAGAGACACCGTGTCCTTTGCGGACTTGAACGCTGGGGGTGGGGATTCAATAGCACAGCTGTTTCATTCTGATATTAAACATTTCACACCTGGATCAGTGCGGAGGGAAGGGGTAGACGGAATGGAAAGCCACTTTGCAGAAAAGATGAAAGATACACATGATTGCAGGCAGCATGCATGCACAAACATGCACCCCGAACACACAGGTGGAACAGAGAGCCAGTCACAGTCAGGCAGAGGCGGACATGCACTATCACAATCCCAGCTGGAGACATACACCATCAAAGCCAACCCCCAGATAGAGACAGACAGAAACACACACACCCCTTCACCACCCGTAACTGGGTCTGGCTGTCTTGTCAGCTCACCCCACACCCGAGGTAGACAGTCGGACACAGATGGCCATTCACCGTGATACATGGATACACATACAATATAATAACAGCAGATACACCTAGAGATATACGGGACTATAGCCACTTCCAGATAAAGACACACAAGGACAGAATCACCCCAGGTAGACACAGACAGATTCAGAAGTACAGCCCAAGAAAGATACTTAAAATACAAAAAAAAAACGTAAATGACAAGCCTCTGCACAGCAACATTTCCACACAGAGGCATACAAGGGCAGACTTGCCACCAGGTGGACACAGACAGATCCATGTGCAGACACCCAGACAAAGACGGGCAAGCACATAGATACACCCAAAGATGCATAAGCCCATAGACAAAGTGAGACAAGATCATCCAAGGAAAGAAACAGAGTCAGACAGAGGCGGCCAAGCACAGAGATAGATACACCAAGAGATGCATAAGCACATAGAGACACAGCCAGATAAAGGCATTCTAAGAAAGAGAGCCAGACAGAGACGGGCGAACAGAGAGATACACCCTGACAGAGACGCTGAGGCACAGCAACATACCCACACAAAGGCATGCAAGGGCAGAATTGCCACCAGGTATTCTCAGACAGACTCAGAAGTACAGCTCAAGAAAGGTACTTAAAATAACAAAACTTAAATGACACGCCTATGCACAGCAACATTCCCACACAGAGGCATACAAGGGCAGACTTGCCACAAGGTAGACGCAGACAGACCCAGGTGCACACACCCAGACAAAGACGGACAAGCACATAGATGCACCCAGAGATGCATAATCCCATAGACAAAGTGAGACAAGATCATCCAAGGAAAGAAGCAGAGCCAAACAGAGGCGGCCAAGCACAGAGATACAGACACCCTGAAATGCATAAGCACATAGAGTCAAAGCCAGATAAAGGCATTCTAAGAAAGAAATAGAGCCAGACAGAACCAGGCAAACAGTGTCACAGATACAACCAGGGAGGAACAAAGATAGACAAACCCAGCAGATGCACATGGAGACTGATAGGTAACCCCAAACACAGACAGACACAGATAAATACAAACAGACAGAAGCAGAGCGGGAGACACAGAGATACCACCAACCAGATACTGAGAGGCACAAAAACACCTAGATAGATGAGAGGCATTCACAGATACACCCAGGCAAAGACATGCAGCCAAAGATAGACACTCACAGACACGGACAGACAGAGGTAGATACCCACAGACTCAAGCAGAGAGTCACAGATAGATATACTCAGAAAGAAACAGGCAGATACAGATGTACCAAAACAGAAGCAGACACATTTAGAGACATCCACAGACGAACCCAGACACAAATGTATGATACCCACCCTATCATGCACTCTCCCCTACCCACCACCCTCAAAGTGACGGACAGAACAAAATGACAAACTCAGTTTACGACATGCATTGGCCAGTCTTGGGTGTGCATTGGCTGAGGGACTGCTGGTATTGGGTGGAAATGTCCATAGGCACTAGCGCTGCTAGCTGTGGTCAATGGGTGGGTAAATAACCAATCAACATCACATGCTTTGTGCCCCTCTTCACAGCTCCTCTCTCTCCTATCTTCACTTCCCGTGACAACAGATTCTGCTCATAGGCAGATGTTACAACACCACCTAATAGCCAAAATCAAAAAATGGACAAACATCTAGGCACACACATAAATACATAGACACGTACACAACCACACGCATACTGAGAAGTGAGGAGACAAACCCAGACAGTGATGGAAACATACAGTTCAATACACTCAGGCATAGACAGACATTAACAGAGACTCAACCTGTCCTGGGTGGACAAGCACAGACAATTCCCAAAAATGTCAAAAATTTTCACAGGTCACCAAACTGAGTACTATTAATTTGAGTAACAGTAACACTTATTCCTAGCTGCCCTATGACATGGCAAAACGTTTGGTACAAAGCACTTTATAAATACACACACATATATATATATATTTATTTTTTACTTTTTTATTTATTGTGATATAGTACAAAATTCGACTTTTCACACAATACAGAACAGAAGAAGAAAACTAAAATATGTACATTCATTCATTATCTATAAATATTAATCTAAGTGAAAAGGAGAAGAAAAAAAGGAAAGAAGAAAAATGAAAAAAAGAGAATAAAAAAAGAAAAGAAAAAAGGATTACAATCATGTATGATTCTTCAAGAGATTCAATTCACAGAGCAATATTATTACTACCCATGTTAAGAGGGTCTCGTGGGCCGAACTCATTCACTCCCAGAACGATTGTGTGTACAGCCACCAATCCTTATCCACGAATCTCTCGAACATGTTCACCCTTGCAGCATGAGTGCCTTCACAATCCACCAGGATGTGTCTCACTGACTCAATGGTTGCAGCATTGGCACAAATTGTCACTATATAGATTATTATGTCTGGTAAAAAGGATTTCCCTCGTAGGTAACATATTGAGTGGAAATCTCAAGAAGTCAATTCTACCTCTGGAACTTGGAAAATGTTTTAAATAAACAAGTAGAAAGCTCTGCGGCTTATCGTGCATCGATTAAGATTGTGATATCTTTTTAGCTCACATCTCTATAATAGCGCGAATCCAGTCAGTTCTTTTTAAGCACTTTGTTACATACCCTGGGTTTTCTGAGAGATCACTTACATCACATTCACAAGATCTTAGGATTTCAAGAGCATATTGAGCTAATCCATTAAGAAAAAGGTTGTTGTTCTTTTCAAGTTCTACTTTCACATCTTCGTACAGCGTGTTTAATCGTGGTACCAAGATCAGCCTATATACAGACAGTATTCTCCACTCTATATGTGAGCGGAGAGATCAGAGACCCAATTCGTACCTTACGGATGATATCGGGAGAGACTGAGGGAGTGACAGTACATTTTTCCATAATATCCCCTCTAACCTAGCGCAGTTTATTGTTTTTATTGCTGGGTTAACATGCACACAATATGTAAGGATGGGGACCACTTTACAAATATAGAATTTTATCAAAGGCAGTATTGAAAATTTACAGAAACTGTATTTTAATTTCTTCATTTGACTCCCCAGTTGATATGATATAATGTGAGATGGCATTTATAACACGCCTGTACCAGTGGTCGAAGTGTACGAAAAGAAGTAGTGGAACTATGTTCCCTACTGGCCTGCACCGCTCCCCACAAACCTCATCGCCATACCCCCGCCCATGCGCAATACAAACCACAAAACACATGCACCTACTTTTTAAGGGAACGTTCAGTGCACTGCACTGAAAGTGCAAGCTTCAACTGCTTCCTACATTTTTATTTTAAAACGAAACCATTCCGGAATGGTTTCTTTTTAAAATAAAAGTATAGGAACGGTAAACCTTAATTAAAAGAAGTAGAGGAGCACCGCTCCCGCCCATTTCGACCACTGCGTACACAAGTGTTTCTAGGCACGACAAGACAAGGAGGTGGGAAAGTTGGATTAGTTTACATTCCACGATTCCCTCTACATATCCCTGCGAAGGAAACGAGCGAACATTAAATCCCAAATATAGAACCTCCTTACCGATAGGTACTACCTGGTCAGACAGCCTCTAGGTGAAATTAAATTCCTTTTTCAACGGGCACTTAAAGGCAACTATTTTTGATTTTAAGGGCTTTATCTTAAGATTGTTAATCAATGCATACTCTCCCAGGGCATCCAACATCCGCTGCAGTGCAACGGGGGTGTAATCTAGCAAGATAATGTCATCTGCGCATGCTACCCAATTCAACCTCTCAGAGCCCACAATGGGGCTCGAGAGGCCACACCCCCAGACCTTTAGCGAGATCTGCCATATACACATTGAAGAGGCAGGGGGCAACTGAGCACCCCTGCCCCACTCGCTCTGAGTCCTAATGCTAGTTGATAAGTTGCCTCGGGCATCCAGACATCCTCAAATAAGATCGCTCCTCGAGTTCAATTATTATAAGTAAGATCGATTCAGGGAGTCCCCACTGGTCCAGTTTCTGCCACAGTCGGGCTCTATTGACTGTGTCGAAGGCCTGGGACATACCGACCCAGGCCCCAAACAAACATGGTCCACCTTTCTGAAAGGATTTACTCAATGTTATACTATATCAGTCCATTCAGTGTGGTGGACCGGCCCATGCAGGACCCTATTTTATTCTTCGATAGGATTCCATATTTTTTTACCCAGCATTCCTAATCTTTCAGGACCAGCCTGCAAATATTTTGCTGTCAGGATCAATGAGGGAGATCGGGCAATAATGTATTGGATCTGCCCGGTCCCACTTCCTATAGATCTGTATCACGTCTGTGGTCCTCCACCACTCTGGTAGGGTCTTTAAGCAGATTATCTCCTGAAAAAAATTCTATAATATTTTGGACCACAGGGTAACATCTGATTTAAAGATCTGATTAATGAGCCCATTGTGCCCAGATGCTGTAGATCCAGAAGAGTTCTTTATAGCTTCCTTTAAAGAGTCATTAGTAAAATTCAGGACCCAGCTACCTTTATAGGAACTAGGTATCAGTCCCCAGTCCACTGGACCATAGAGACAAGAGACGTAATCCACCTGTACGGATTCCTGTATTACATTACTCTGGGAGCTTACTTGCCTCTGATCTCTCTTGTTGACTATTGACCAAAGGTTTCTAGAATTAGCCTTCCCCACTGCCTTTAACATCTGTTCTCCATCGTTCTGTAAGCGAATAAACTTATGCAACGTAGACCAATTTCTATATGTTTGACGCAGCCTTCTTTTCTCTGATTCCAATTACTCACTATTTAGAAATTTATAATTTAGCCTTCACATTTCCCTCCTTAGTTCCCTCCTTATTGTATGTGTTTCTTCACTAAAGGAGTGCAGATGATTATGCATTGGTCGCTCACCTACTGGTTTGGGAGTTTGAACATCCCACAGGAAGTCCACACACGCTGTAGTGTTGTGGATCTGTTTGAACTCAAGATCTGACATCGTCTGTAAACTTCTTGTCAGACCTGTGTTCAAACTTGACCCGCCAGTCTCACATTTTACCGGTCTATTTTTCCCATTGTTGACAGTTACGTTAGGGAAATACCGACTTTCAGAGTTCATGGTCACAATTCCAAAGGACCCCAGCAGCATATCATGATCACTCATTACCGTTTTTTTTAATATTACATTTTGTACAGTTATCAAACAAATCTTTTGTTAGAAATAGGTAGTTGATGGTAGAACCCTGTGTTCACTTAGACCAGGTCAATGCCAGAGGGACATCCCACCCAATGTTACCATTAGCCATAAAGACATTCCAATCTTTTAGGAGCGAAAGCCACTGCCGACCATTCAGAGTGGGTTCCTTCCATTGATCTTTATTTAAATGTGTACTAATACATTGGGCATTCAAGTCCCCCGTAAGGATTAAACTTCTTGAATCGTGGAATATCTCTATCCGTGTAAGAACTTGTGCCAGTCGCCCCAGGAAGACGGGAGTGGTGAACTAGCAGGTTTCCAGAATATATTGATCACTAGTGGGGTTAGGGAAGCTTTTTTGTCCCTTAAATTGGTTTTTATTGCTAGAATTCCCAGGATTTTTTGGCTGACTGTCTCTATGGAGGATAAGATACAATTTCTCAAGGCTAGCAATAAGCCCCCAGGCGGTCTACCTTTACCTTTGCATGAAGCTAGTTGTTCTATTACTATGAACCCATCTACCTTACATTTATGCATTAACCAGGTCTCTTGAAGGGCTATTATATCATACTCACAAAAAATCTCCTCTCTGCTTTTCTTATTTTTAAACGAGCTGGAGCCCCTCGTGTTGCAGCCTATCCATTTTAATTCTCGTAAGACTAAAGTGAGTCCTCAGCCAGCCCTAATTTATGGAAAACCTTTCAATAAAAACTCTGGTACTAGAGACCAAACATTCTGTGGCTTTCCCGAGAGTTGAGACATTCTTTGTTTATCCTTCTTCTCTGTCGTGTAACGGGATGTCCTTTTTGAGAATAATACTTTAATCTCTGTACCATCGTGGGCATTTCGTTGAGTACCAAACGACACTCCATTCTCACAGAAAGCTTTCACTGATATCTCTATACTGTGAATCCTAAGAGCTGGTGCTGCGGCTAGAATAGCTTTGACCCCTATTCTTGACTTCAGACCCAACTCTGTGATGTTATTATTTCTATGATCTGGGAATGTAACATATTTAGGGGCCGATTCATGGAACAAACGTGCGCCGAAAATCTACGCGCAAGCAGGCGCAAGCGGAAAAAAAGAGGCGCACGCGCACGCGTGCGATTCATGGAAGACCCTGCGCGTGTCTTCCTCGGGATGTGCGCCAAACCCGTGCATGGCGCACACGTCACTGCAACATCCCGAAAGACGTGCGCGACGCGCACAGTGAAAGCGCACAACCTCTGCACATACACTAGAAAGTGGGCGGAACACGGGGCGTAACGCGCGGAATGGGGAACAACTTGCGAAAACAAGGGCGTAACTGGGGATGTACAGCAGGGAAGCAGAGGGAACTCCCACACGCACCCGAACCACACGTATTCATGGAACCAAATAGGGCAAAGCCACGCACAGCGAAAGAAACGCACAAGCCGATACACGTCCGCCACACGAAGGCAGGCGGTAGCGTCCCTGCGCATTACAAAAGTGGCAACATACAGCAATTGTGCGAGCGGGGCACGTGTATTTCGGGGGTTCGCGTGAACTTACTCACGCGATCGGGCCTGGGGGAGCGGGCTACGTGTATTACAGGGGTTCGCGTGAACTTATTCACGCGATCGGGCCTGGGGGAGCGTGCTACGTGTATTTCAGGGGTGCGCGGGAAGTTCCACACGCGAATAGCCTGGGCGCGTGTATTTCAGGGGTGCGCGGGAAGTTCCACACGCGAATAGCCTGGGCGCGTGTATTTCAGGGGTGCGCGGGAAGTCCCACACGCGAATAGCCTGGGCGCGTGTATTTCAGGGGTGCGCAGGAAGTTCCACACGCGAATAGCCTGGGCGCGTGTATTTCAGGGGTGCGCGGGAAGTTCCACACGCGAATAGCCTGGGCGCGTGTATTTCAGGGGTGCGCGGGAAGTTCCACACGCGAATAGCCTGGGCGCGTGTATTTCAGGGGTGCGCGGGAAGTTCCACACGCGAATAGCCTGGGCGCGTGTATTTCAGGGGTGCGCGGGAAGTCCCACACGCGAATAGCCTGGGCGCGTGTATTTCAGGGGTGCGCGGGAAGTTCCACACGCGAATAGCCTGGGCGCGTGTATTTCAGGGGTGCGCGGGAAGTTCCACACGCGAATAGCCTGGGCGCGTGTATTTCAGGGGTGCGCGGGAAGTTCCACACGCGAATAGCCTGGGCGCGTGTATTTCAGGGGTGCGCGGGAAGTTCCACACGCGAATAGCCTGGGCGCGTGTATTTCAGGGGTGCGCGGGAAGTTCCACACGCGAATAGCCTGGGCGCGTGTATTTCAGGGGTGCGCGGGAAGTTCCACACGCGAATAGCCTGGGCGCGTGTATTTCAGGGGTGCGCGGGAAGTTCCACACGCGAATAGCCTGGGCGCGTGTATTTCAGGGGTGCGCGGGAAGTTCCACACGCGAATAGCCTGGGCGCGTGTATTTCAGGGGTGCGCAGGAAGTTTTACACGCGAATAGCCTGGGCGCGTGTATTTCAGGGGTGCGCGGGAAGTTCCACACACGAATAGCCTGGGCGCGTGTATTTTAGGGGTGCGCGGGAATTTTCTCACACGATCGGGCCTCGGGGAGCGGGGTACCACTCACCGTCTGCCTTGCGTGTAGTAGAACGCGTAGCCAACACCCGCTGTGAAGTAATAGCGTGTGAACCCCAACGGATGGAAAACACACGCACCGCACGAAAAGCACGTACAGAACATAAAGGCACGCGGGATCTCCAAGCCCTGCCAGGGCAACGCCCGTGCGCAAAACGTCACAGACGCGCTTACGCTGTAAGGGCCTTTGGTCCAATGAAATCGCGTACGCGTGCTGACGCGCTTACGCGCTAAGGGCCTTTCCTCGAATTACACGCTGACGTGCAGATTTTTCCCGTGCCAAATCACTCCGTATCAAGCTGGCCACACGAAAACACACGGAAGACCACGCTCCTGCCCAGAAGGCCGAATCACTGCCCCCCAGTGCCCCGAGCAGCCTCCCACGTGCCATCTGCTGCTGCCTGCCTGCCTGCCTGCCTGCTGCCACCGTGCCCTGCCATTTGGTGCCTGCACATCAGCCATCTGCAGGTGTCCAGTTGCTGTGTCCACCCCTGCTGGAACAGAAGACTCCCGACTCGGATAACATCGCTCCACAGCCCAGCCCCAGGACCCAGTTGCCCACCCACTCCTGCCCCTGGGGTTGCCATGTCGGGCACATCAACATCTGGCACCAGTGGCAACCCCCAGCCAGAGGGGCAGAGGGGCACCAGCTTCACTGCCACCGAAGTTGGTGTCCTGGTGGAGCAAGTCCTGGGGCAGTATGATGCCCTCTTCGGATCGTCCCGCGCCAACAAGGAAGGACGGGACAGGATCTGGGCCGACTGTGTGGTTGCCATCAACGCGGAGGGGGTGGCAACCCGCACCATCCAGAAGGTCAAGAAGCGCTGGGAAGACTTGAGGTCCAGGACCCTCAGGAAGGCCCGGCGCCTCGTGGAGGGGGGCCGGGGCCGCATGAGTTCCATCCAGTTGAGGGTCCTGGAACGCGCACACCCAGCGCTCCACGCCCAGGTCCTTGAGAGGGAGACCCGTCTGGAGTTGAGCGGTAAGTGGCCAAGCATTGCTGTGTGAGACAGGGCATGTTGCAGTGTGCTGGTTGTCTGATACTTGCCTGCATGTGTGACATAGGCCATGTACGCATGTATGTGTGCAGGGACATCATGGGAATGCATGTGCGACCTGTAATGTGTGAACCGCACGGTTGTAGCATGTGTTTGAATGCGACATGGGGAGCCCTGTGCAGATTGCACACATGAGAGCATGGCAGTCTCTGTTCCTGGACATGGGTGGGGGCGAGGGATGGGTGCTGATGCCAGATACATATGTGGTATCCATGTGTGTGTGCCTGACCTGCGTGTCTGTGACTTGTGAGTGCCATGGATGCATGACACATGTCTGTGACAATGTACAGATTCACTGATGCAGCCTAGTCATCCTTGTATGCACTGTGATTGGGGTGTACGGGGCCAGATGTATGTGACTGAGGTGAAGTGTGTGCATGTGATAGGCATGACCCATGATGCATGTGAGTCCCATTACATTGTATGATTCGAGAGTCCATTGGACATGCATTGAAATGTCCATGGCACGCACCATGACTGTCACTGTGTGTGTTTTGCCTGGACTGACACATGTGTTGTGGTGTGACATGATGGAAGTGTACTTTGACAGTGGCACTCATCTGCTATTGCTTCCTGTCTAGGGGACCATTGTACAGTACCCTGATGCTTGTGTTCTATGTCTCCCTCTACGCAGCGGCTAGTGAAGGAGAGGGCGGAGACGGCGCTGTGGAGCAAGGCGGCGGGGATGCCCCCACGGCTGCAGCGGAAGGGGTGGGTGAGCCCCCACAGGGGCCTGCTACGGCGGTAGACGGCGAGGAGCCATCCAGGTTGGTGGTTTCCACAGAGGAGGAGGAGGCCGCCACTGAGGCGCACATGGGGCCTGGTGGGGGCATCCCTGCTGGTGCAAGTGGTGCAGTCCAGGGGCAGGGGCAGGAGGCAGCACAGGTCACCGTGGAGGGGCCTGTGCATGTCGCTGTCCCTGAACCTGTGGGTGCACCACCTTGCACCAGCAGGGATGCCCCGTCCCAGGCCCGTCCGCAGGTAGAGGGGATGTCCATGTCATCTGACTCCCCTCCACCTGTGGACGAGGGGACCCCTGGCCGTGTGGAGAAGGTCCTGATTGGGGTCGCGATGCGCACGGCTGTGATTCGTGATGCCGTGCGTGCTTTCCAGGAGGAGCACGCACGTCATCACGAAGAGCACCGTGCCGACGTGGCCCAATTGGGATCGGCCATGTTTGGGGGTTTCCTGCATGTGTCGGCCAATCTGGCGGCCCTCTCCTCCTCTGTGGAGACCATACGCCAGTCGTTCTCCTTGCCGTCTTCCGGCCCAGATGCCACCAGGGCCCCCTGTGGACCTGCCCTGACCAATGCAGCCAGCTCGGTGGGGATCCCATCCCTGCCACAGTCGGGAGTCAGAGGTCCAGCAGGGGTGGACAACACAGCAACTGGACCCCAGCAGATGGAGGATGTGACGGCATCATCGGGCAGGGCACGTGCACGACGGCGTCGGTGGTTTCCATCATCCTGGATGCCGTCGTGCTGGCAGAGGCAGTGGCGTCGGAGGCAGCAGCAGGCTCGACGTGGGAGGCATCATGGCTCGGGGCCATCACGATCAGAGGGGCAGGCATCGGCCAGAGGGCAGGAGAACCCTGGGATGGTAGTGTCTTCCGTGTGGGAGCAGTTGGTCCAGCGGATAGGTGCGGAGCGGCAGCGGGCGGAAGAGGAGCGGCTCACCATGGTCAGGGCGGAGTTCTCCATGCGTCGGGCGTTGAGGCGGGCTGAGTGCCTCAAGGAAGCTCGCAGGGAGTTTGAGGTGGACATGGGGTTATCCCTGCGAGACCTCGGGGCCAGGACAGAGTCCCGCCTCCAGGACATCGACATGGAGTTCGATGATGCCCTGGCCGGCAACATCACAGAGTGAGCCGCAGGACTTGCCCGCTGCCATTGTATATAGTTATATAGTTAGTGGTAGGTTTCCTTTAGAATTTGATTTTTTTTTTATTTGGTTGCGATTGGACAATGTGCCACTTTTTTGTATATAGTTCAGTTTTTAGTTAGTTGACATAGTTAGGTTTCATTTGGTTGGGCTCATGGACCCGGATTGTCTTGTATATAGTTCTTCTATGGATTTTTGGATTATTTGGATTTTTTTCATTCATCTTCTTTTTGTTGTTTTGCTTTGTGGTTTTTCTAATTTCATTTCCATTCTTGTTGATTTTCAATACATTTTTATTTTCATCCTTCAATGTGTCGTATCATCTCATTACTTTCATGCATGTCATGTTGGGTGTTTTAACATTCACTTGCAGCCATTGTGTGTGACAGACATGTGTTCATTTGCATTATTTACATTGGGTGTGTAACATGTAATTGCCTTTGATATGTGGGTGGATGTGATAGTTGGTTGGGCCTTTTGGCAGGGGAGGATGGCCATTACGGACATGATTGGGGATTGTTGGGACCCAGGTGCAGGGGGGCATGGATGGGACATGGGTGGGGGCCTGCTGGCAGGTGCCCCACAGTGCTGGGGGGTGGGGGTGGTGGGGGACATGAGTTGGGCATGGGTGGGGGCCTGCTGGCAGGTGCCCCACAGTGCTGGGTGGTGGGGGACATGAGTTGGACATGGGTGGGGGCCTGCTGGCAGGTGCCCCACAGTGCTAGGGGGTGGGGGTGGTGGGGGACATGAGTTGGACATGGGTGGGGGCCTGCTGGCAGGTGCCCCACAGTGCTAGGGGGTGGGGGTGGTGGGGGACATGAGTTGGACATGGGTGGGGGCCTGCTGGCAGGTGCCCCACAGTGCTGGGGGGTGGGGGTGGTGGGGGACATGAGTTGGACATGGGTGGGGGCCTGCTGGCAGGTGCCCCACAGTGCTGGGGGGTGGGGGTGGTGGGGGACATGAGTTGGACATGGGTGGGGGCCTGCTGGCAGGTGCCCCACAGTGCTGGGGGGTGGGGGTGGTGGGGGACATGAGTTGGACATGGGTGGGGGCCTGCTGGCAGGTGCCCCACAGTGCTAGGGGGTGGGGGTGGTGGGGGACATGAGTTGGACATGGGTGGGGGCCTGCTGGCAGGTGCCCCACAGTGCTAGGGGGTGGGGGTGGTGGGGGACAGGAGTTGGACATGGGTGGGGGCCTGCTGGCAGGTGGGGGTGGTGGGGGACATGAGTTGGTGTTCATTAGTTCAAGGAGACATGTGCCTTTGCTGGGGGGCATGCCCATGTTGGGTGGGCTGCCTGCGGGACATGACCAGGGATGCAGGGTAGTCCCCTGTGGTGTGGGCTGCCTGCAGGGGCCGTGGAGGGTGTACAGGGAACACCTGGGAGGACCCACACTGTCAAATCACATGTAGGACTCCCCGCCACCCCTGAAATACACGTACCCTGCTGAAATCGCGTGTAGAACTTCCCGCGAACCCCTGAAATACACGCGCCCAGGCTATTCGCGTGTAAAACTTCCCGCGCACCCCTGATATACACGCGCCCAGGCTATTCGCGTGTAAAACTTCCCGCGCACCCCTGAAATACATGCGCCCAGGCTATTCGCGTGTAAAACTTCCCGCGCACCCCTGAAATACACGCGCCCAGGCTATTCGCGTGTAAAACTTCCCGCGAACCCCTGAAATACACGCGCCCAGGCTATTCGCGTGTAGAACTTCCCGCGCACCCCTGAAATACACGCGCCCAGGCTATTCGCGTGTAAAACTTCCCGCGCACCCCTGATATACACGCGCCCAGGCTATTCGCGTGTAAAACTTCCCGCGCACCCCTGAAATACACGCGCCCAGGCTATTCGCGTGTAAAACTTCCCGCGAACCCCTGTAATACACGTAGCCCGCTCCCCCAGGCCCGATCGCGTGAAAAAGTTCACCCGAACCTCTGAAATACACATAGCCCGCTCCCCCAGGCCCGATCGCGTGTAAAAGTTCACGCGAACCCCTGAAATACACGTAGCACGCTCCCCCAGGCCCGATCGCGTGAAAAAGTTCACGCGAACCCCTGAAATACACGTATCCCGCTCCCCCAGGCCCGATCGCATGAAAAAGTTCACGCGAACCCCTGAAATACACGTAGCCCGCTCCCCCAGGCCCGATCGCGTGAAGAAGTTCACGCGAACCCCTGAAATACACGTAGCACGCTCCCCCAGGCCCGATCGCGTGAAAAAGTTCACGCGAACCCCTGAAATACACGTAGCACGCTCCCCCAGGCCCGATCGCGTGAGGAACTTCACGTGAACCCCTGAAATACACGTAGCCCGCTTGCCATGCTGGTACAGGGTTAGCGCAGCCCTTTGCGCTGGATTGGGGATTTTGATGGCTTTTCCCTGCGCGGAAGGCGTTCTTGGGGGCGTAACTGGCGCTGCTGGAAGGTCGCTGCGCCACTGTGCGCCACGGCTGGTTTTGGTGGCTGGAATCCATGAATACGCTGTGCGCGGAAATGGGTTTTGGCGCACGCGGCTGGCGCAGGGATTCGCACGCGCACACTGTGCGCCAGCCGCGTGCGCCACTTGTGCGCTGAATTCTATGAATTACCCCCTTAATGTTGTGCTAGGAGAAAAGAAAAAGTTCATCAACCTTGTGTAAAATGGTCAATATTCCACTCCTGTTCAAAGATTTAGATTTGTTCCTAATGTCTATTCATTTATCCAGGACTTTAGAGATGGCAAATGGCTCCAACGTTAAGTCAGATTCCTCAAAACCATTACATTCCAGTTGCCACCTGAATTCTCAGAAGAAAAAACACTCTGCCCAGTACATTGAGCTAAGCCTACACTTTTTACTGTCCTTGTTTGTGAACAATGCTGTTTTACTCTCTCGGACGTTTGACTCGTTACAGTGTTGCTGGAGCCTTCTCCAACACAGGCGACTTCTCAATTTTTTGAGTCTGCTAGTGTGAGAGTGGGAAAGCACAGCTTATCTTTCTTACCGCACAAGAATATTAGAGTTACCGATATCAGTTTTTGAGGCGTCGTTGTTTGGACCCCAACAGTTATTTTTGAGCTTCCCGGCATCGCTCAAAAGGTTCCTTCCCCAGGGGTTTTACCCTCCCCCCGAGTGGTCGGGTGTTCTGTATCGATGATACATCCATGCCCACTACCAGACTGTAGATTATACTCTGTTGCCTTCGAGTCCCTCAGTACCTTATTTGATTTACGAGGAGTACTGGGAATGGTAATAGCTTGTACAAACTGGACCGTGGCTGATTTCTTCTTCCTGGGTACTTTCTTGTTCTTTGTTTTTTGTAGTTGAGTGATGTTCTGAGAAACCTAATTTTCACCCTCTACACTCCTTTTCTTTCTTTTGATCTTATGTGGGTTAAGGGCCTGCTTCCTACCTTGTACGAAGAATTTTTTCAGGATTGAGCCAAGCGAATACTTTCTTCTGTAATTGACTCGGACAGAGGCGTATCATTAAATTCAGTTTTATCCCTCCCCTGATTATTCCTTTCTGACATTATATCTGCGCCCAACCTCCTTTGGGTGTCATCTAATAGAGATCCAATGGTAGTGGTCAATATGTCAACTGAATCCTGTGTTGTTGACCATTTCCCATGCAGCTCCTCAATAACCGTGGACTGATGCTTAATGTCTATTTTTAGTTCGGCTAAGGGAGTGACCAGAGAATCAGAGACTGCTGTTCTTAAGCCAACTGTGGAGCTTTCACACTCACTGACCTGCCTGGTCGGTTCGAGCAATATACCTGTATGTGATTGAACCTCACCTCTTAACAGTTCAAAAATATTAACCAAAGAACTTAAAACAAAATTTAAAGCTGTTAAAGTGGTCACAATAGGTTCTTTATGGGCCTCTGGAGTGACGTTGCCCTCATTAAGTTTCCTTATGCCTTACTTTCAGGAGCTAGCCTACTTGCCGCAGCCACCCGATGAACCTGTATGGGACAAAATTAGAGACTCGATGATGAAAAAATAAGTGTGGCAATTGGGTGGGACACCTTAATCTGATTTGATGTCTTAATCTGTTATTGCTATCTCCTAGGTGGCACGTTAAGTGCAAAATGCCTGTGAAATCATTCATAGAGTTCTGCATCGCCTACACTATGACATTTCCTTCTAGGAAAGAAGTCTTTAATAGTTATTTTCATGGTGCTAGCTATTGGAGTATATTCCAGACCCTTCCTCTGGAACAATTATGAGCTCAAACAATTTGTAGGTGGGGCAGGGCCCTTCATTCGTTCATTTTCATTAACACCCCCAGAGTTTGAGGGTTGTACCAGGTAAATGGAGTGTTGGGTTTGAGGGGATGAAATTGTTTTGCCCCGAGTCGAGGGCCCTTTTTCTCCCGGTCTCCCTAGCACCACTGAACCATCCAGTGGGGGTGCTCTTAGGTCATCATCCAGTAACCCACTCCTGAGATAATACATATGCGACATTCTTAGAATGCGAAAAAATCAAGAACGTATTACACAATCAAAATGTTATGGCACTACAGGCCTGCTGGACTTCCACAGAAAAGACTATGGTGACAGCTCAAAGGCACTTGAGACCGCAGTTACCGCCCAAAAAATTGCATTATACTCCAAGCAAATGAATGAGTAGAGGCCAATGATGTCAAGGGAGGGGTTTTGCTGCTGCGCCTTCTGGAGTGAAATCAATCGGCTCAGCGCCACTACTGGCCCGTAGTCACAAAAAAAACAAGTGAATGAAGAATATGGAACGGCTCAAAGACGCAAAATGACTGCAGTCACCGCTCAAACTACGTAATTAGGACTAGCGGTATCAGTGTCGCCAAATGTGCATTTCAGGACTCTGAACCACTACAACCGGCTGAAAAACAGTCAAGAAAAACAGTCAAGAACAGCAATTACCTCCCTAGAGATGATTTGATAAGCCAGTAAGCCAGTAATACTAATAAGAGGACAGCCTGAGATAGCAGAACTCACAGCTGCTTTGCAAATTAGGTGCAGCACAAACAAGGACGAACGCAGAACAACTCTTCTCTCTCTCTCTCTCTCTGTCTCTCTCTCTCTCTTTCTCTCTCTCTCTCTCTCTCTCTCTCTATCTCTATATATATATATATTCAGTGAAAAAACTTTGTTAAAGGGACATTATGGTTAAGTTGCGCTGCTAAAAACCTATGAAATTTAGTGAAAAACACTTTGTTAAAGGGACGTTATGGTTAAGTTGCGCTACTAAAAACCTATGAAATTCAGTGAAAAAACTTTGTCAAAGGGACGTTATGGTTCCAAGTAAAACCGAAAAACCTTTGAAATTCGCCAGTTATGGTAAGCTAAGCAACCATAACTCGCGCCACCACCGTGCACTGCTAAGACTAACACCCAGGACATCAAAGATGACATCACAAATGTCATTGATGACATCACTGATGACATCACATGTGTATGTACTTTTCATGAAATATGTGTACAAGGGATTCTTATTATAATGTTGCAAAACAAGTTTCAAGGATCATTGCAATAAATATCATACCCTAATTAGTGCATTGAACGATGCATTGATATAAATAGCATTCTATTATGGGGTTCTATCTAGTATACTAAGCTACTCATACAGAAACATAACATTGTGTGCAGCGTACAAGATGAAGGTATAATATTCGTAATGTTAATATGTTGAATAATGAAATGATAATTGTTTTCTTAATAGATTTTTGTGTACTGTGAAATATGTAATAAGTAGCTAATAAAACACATGTATTACATAATTGCATTACTATAGACAAAACACAAAGAAGACACAAGAACACATACCAATATGGGAATATACAGGGAAAGTGAAGTTAGCAAAAAAGCACAAGTAGTAGCAGAAACAATTCATAACTTAACTGATTATTTTCATGCAAATAAATTATTGCTCTGTTTCAAAGCTGCTATTTACTCTATGTAAATGTATCACTTGATGTGATTTGACCCTAAGGAAAGTAGTGTGAGTACAATGTATACAAATATGATCATATACAGGGAAAATAAAGCCATAAAAAAAAACATAACTATCAGAAAGTGCTCATTAGTCTATTGATTATCTTTATGCACAAAAAGGATTGCTGTCTTTCAAGCTTGTGTCTTCCTGTATGTATATGATGTGACTGGACTCTAAGGGAATTACTGTAAGAACCTACTTGAAGGATACGTCTACAAATAAAATAACATTTTTAGTTTCTGACTGTTACTGAAGAAAACCATGTGGCCTAGACATGTCAGCAAAAGAAAAAAGAGCGAGCCAGACATGTGATGTCATCAGTGATGTCATCAATGACATTTGTGATGTCATCTTTGATGTCCTGGGTGTTAGTCTTAGCAGTGCACGGTGGTGGCGCGAGTTATGGTTGCTTAGCTTACCATAACTGGCGAATTTCAAGGGTTTTTCGGTTTTACTTGGAACCATAACGTCCCTTTGACAAAGTTTTTTCACTGAATTTCATAGGTTTTTAGTAGCGCAACTTAACCATAACGTCCCTTTAACAAAGTTTTTTAACTGAATTTCATAGGTTTTTGGTAGCGCAACTTAACCATAACATCCCTTTAACAAAGTTTTTTCACTGAATTTCATAGGTTTTTAGTAGCACAACTTAACCATAACGTCCCTTTAACAACGTTTTTTCACTGAATTTCATAGGTTTTTAGTAGCGCAACTTAACCATAATGTCCCTTTAACAAAGTTTTTTCATTGAATTTCGTAGGTTTTTAGTAGTGCAACTTAACAATAATGACTTTCACTTTATATACATATCATATGGAACTGACTGAATCTCTTCTACTGTACTTGATGTCCGCGAACTCATTTAATGTTCGCGGACATGTTCGAAGAACAGTACCACTACCTAAAAAACTCTGGGGGGGTGTGTTTGATTGTTATATCATAACATAGAAACATTTAACAAATTTAGAAAAAAGCACACAAACACATTATATGTACTAATACATAATAAATGTAACCCATATATACAACACACTAACCATTCATTTAAATGCACTATGTTCTAAAATGGAATATACCACAAGAAAATAAATTGGCTTCCAACATAATTACCTCACAAACACAACAGAACTGAGAACAAGAGCAGACCCACTGAGAACATAGGACATATCTTACCTGAAATAGTAAGTGTACTTAATTTTATTCATATATTTATAAACTTTCTGTATTAGATAAAAAAATATGTTATCTTTTTTTTTTCTCTCACAGAAATGTCTAGTACTCTGGAATGGCTAGAGGAACATTTCCCACATGAAGAAATGTTAGAAGATAGTGAAACTAATGGTAAACACTTTATAATATAAACCATTTAAATATTATTATTTTGTATATATATTTTTTTTGTACAGAGCATAACAAAATAGAAACTACCTCTGAAGAAGCTGTTATGGAAAACACGCTTGACAACATAAAAGAAAAAATTGATTTATTGTTGACCAATTTTAATAATTTGAAAACTTTTGTTGAAGATCATTTTAAAACAAAAACGTCATACCATTGCCCCACATGTACTTGTCCCCCCTCACCATATCCCAGTCAATTATCCCCAAACCCTCTCCATAACCCAAAACGTTTTGATGAGACTTCCATCCCTTCTTCACCTAATAACAATCATGATGAAACCCCTAATTCTCCTGTTTTTGTTTCTGTTTCTGCCTCACCTTCTCTGTCATAAATTATTAATATATGTTAAATAAAGTTTAATTTTTATATTGTGTTGTAAATAGTTTCGTTTTTTTTACAAAAACAATGTAGGTGTCCGCAGACAGTGCAGTGTTCTAAAATGTTCGTAAATAAACGGAAAAAAAATGGAGGTGTCCTGCGGACATGCGCTTCCTTCGCGGACTTGTTCGCGAACGGATCATATGACCGCACCCACGCTGATCGCGTGTTCTGAATGCGGACACTGTTCGGGTCCCCGAACAAATTAAAAGTACATTTTCAATTAATCCATAATATTTTTCAATAAAATCTCACCATGGCACAAGTCCCACATAGTAATCCTGAGTTTCTACATACCTTTTGAAACTTTTCAAACTTTTTTTTGTGTTCGATCTGTCCGCGGACAGCGTGCATGTCCGCGGACTGCGCACAAGCACCCCTATAAAAGACCACGCCCTAGAGCTTATTCTCATTGTGTTTCTGGCTATTCTTCGAAACACAGCGATTTTTGCTGCCAACTGCAGATTTCCATCGCATCTTTGATGGCATCCCTGGCTGCTGAACTTCCACCTGGTGCTGCACCTGCTTTAGCACCACCCCCACCCTCTCCACCACCACCACCTCCCCAAGGGACTGAAGAGGGGAACAGGAGTGAGGATGCAGAGGAGGAAGAAGAGGATGATGAGAATGAGGTAGAGGAAATCCCTACTACCCGCGCTACGCGTGAGTCTTGGGTGTGGCGGTTATTTACCATTCATGTAATGTTCCTAAGGCTCGTGCGAACCGTGTTACCTGCAATGAGTGCAAAATGATACTCAGTCGTGGGAAGCACGGTAAGTACAGCTTTGGGACCACTACTATGAAGCGACACCTGAGGTCATTTGACTCTGGGGCTATTCGCAGGGTTGTACCTTGCGAAGAACGCAGCAGGTTGATTTCCTCTACTTCATCCTCTGTTTCTGATCCTGTCATCACAAGGACACCTCTGTGGGACAGCGTCTTCCTCAAGCTGCCTCACAGGCCAGACAGAATGCTGATGACCCTTACCTTTCGAGGGTCACAGTTGTATGTATGTACTGTGACACAGTACTCTGCAGGGGGGAGCGACTTCATAGTGCTTTTGAGACTATCGTCTCAGAGCACGAGCAGATCTGCTCACTACCCAAATAAAACCCACTCTACATCTTCCTCTCTCAGCTCACCCTTTCTTATCCCTGTGGTTGGTGTCCCCCCCTTTACCTTCCTTTCCCCTCCTCTCCTAGTGTGTCGTGTATAAAAAAACAAAAAAATACAAAATATCAAAAATCAAAAAAAAATAAGGCTCTTTTCAGAGCCGTCTTTCACAGTTAAAAAATAGAAGTGAAAATAAATGAAGCAGGGCCCTTTGTGTTTTTTAGAAGTCCGCGGACAGTTCGCAAACATTTAAAAAATTGGGTTGCTACCCCATCACAAACATTGCAATTTTCTCTGGGAAGAAGTGGTGGCTCTGAAAAGAGCCTTTGGGTGGTGTTTGTAAGTCAAAAATTATAAATGCTTAACACCTACTTCAAAATGGTTGTTGTAATTCCAAAAAAGGTCGCAATGCATTTTGTACATTTCTCAGAAAAATCTGATTGCCAGCATAAGTAAGATGGACTCCATCTCTGCGAAAAATGTATGTAGTATGAAACATAATATTTTCATTGTGGAAAGAGGACATGCCAAAATCTCTTAGAAAGGCACAAACAGCCTTATTAACATTGCACCTTGCTTTTTCCATTTGTGGACCAAATGAAGAACAACGAAGCCACATTTGTCTTTGCGCAATCCGTGAAAATATCACTTGAGAATTAGGAAACATATCCATAACCTTCCCAAGTCCTTCTTTCATAGCAAATTGCAAAAAAATTCCAGTCACATGTCCTAAACTGTTCCCTCCACAATGAATTACAATTATGTCTGGATGTTGCTCTGTCTCCAAAGTAGCACAGAGAGGTAGCAAGTCCAACCACTTCATTCCACGTACTCCATGCCAGTGTACTTCCACATGTGGGAATCCAAGATCTACAGCAACTCCACAGCTTTCTGCATGCACCTTCAACCAATGTATCCACGAATCTCCCAAAATCCAAACAATCTGTTTTCTGAAACACACAGCCATAGCTATCTTTTGTTCTCTCAGCAAAAAGAGTATCTGAGAATCTCTCTCCTGGCACAACACACCCACTAAACTTTCCTGACCAATCCCTTTCAGTGCTTATTCTCATTTGCATGACTTCTGAACCCAAAAATCCCCGGATGTAACTCCCGATGTCTGCGAACTACCGCCATGTCCGCGGACATATCGTAACATGAACAGCCCTTCTACCATTTCCACTTCACTCTCTCTGCCATTCCCTCATTGGATGTAGCTAAAAATTCAAATGACCATGCACCAATCACATTCAAGACCTCTAGATCTAACTGCATCATCATAGATCAGCACTGCAAATGTACTGTGAATCTCTCTGAGTACAAGTGTCATATCATTGGCAAGCACCATCTACCAGAAATACTGTACAAGTCTCCAAGATTTCTACTTGCAGCTCCATGCATATCCATATGCATGAACACAAACTTCAGTTATGCATATTTTCTGTACAGTAGATGAACACATTTTCAAACAGACTTTTAGCTTGTGTAATCTGTAAAATGAATTTACTGTATTTTTTCAATATCCTAAAATCAACTATCACTTATAAACCTTTATACTATTTACTTTCTTTATACACACACACTCAAATCATGTTAAACTAACATTTTTTAAATTAAATATATAAACTACATATATTCAAAAAAATTGCATGCAAGCACAATCTATGTTTAAATCTTTAAAAAAATACTTATACAATTTCATTTTTTTTGTTTTTATTTATTTATTTGCTTAATTACTTTAATTTAGACATGACATTGAGGCGCTATTACCTAGAACAGCTTACTTACAGAAATAGTAGTATTCACTGGTATATTATAAATTTCACAAGAATAGTAAAGATATTTTTTTTGCTACAGTTAGTCATTCAATACAATTTGTTCATTAAGAACATATCATATGTACTGAACTGATGCAATGTATCTTATGTAAATAAATGAGTTTAATGGTTTTAAAGAAGGCACTGAGGATTTCAATTAAAAAATTCAATATCTAAATTAAAAACAGCGCTATATACAAACAAAGTTACTAATTTGAAGCTTTTACAATTGCAGTGAAGACCAGTCTACTGAAAAGAAGCAGCCGAATTCGAAGACCAAAGAACTAAGTAGTTACCTGTTAATTTAAGAAAAAAGTAAGTAGAATATCACCATAATATTTGTTTTATTAATCAAACATACTATAACATTAATACAAGCTATTTTGGCGCCTAAAAATAGAGATTGTGTACCATTTTGTCCAAAAATCTCCATGTCTTAAACAGTGATTTACAGCCAGAATGGCCCACAAATTCCTATTTTTGGACACACAAATTACCCAACTGAACCGCTACAATTTTCATATTATAGAACAAACAACTGTTTTAATTGTATACATTAGATTTACTAATTGTACTTTTCCACAACAGTAGCTTATTTTTTTTGTCATCTGAACCCCAGTTTAGTAACACATAAATTCAAGAATACCTATCCATATTAGTTGTAGTTCCCAATGCACAATCACACACCACTACATACATCTTTATCATCTTACTCAAACACTCATGCACACAGCACACATACATTCCAGAACACCCCAACCCATATCTTCTTTATTTTTTTCAACAGACCCTAAAGAATGCCTACCAAAAGTCAAGTCCATAGAAAGCAACGCAAAAGTAGAGCAAATGAAAATAAAAGTGTCCAACATAAGCATCCATCTCTAGCAGAATTTGTAAAAAAAAGTTGAAACAAAACAGCTAATACAGTCATTTAGTGAAAAACAAGAAGTTTCAAGTACAAAAACTTTGCCTCCTCTATCAAAATGTAAAACAAACCAAAAAACAATTAACAGAAAATCAGCTATCACTACAGATAAAACTACTTCTTCAAATGTTAATATAGTGCAAAGTAAGCATACCAATAAAAGTATTTTAGCCAAAATGTACCGTCACAAAGTCCTTCAAAATCTTATAAAAACAGGAGAGAAATCAGGTTCAATGCTTAAAACCTATCGTAGGAAATTAATCTTAGAAGCGTTGATGGACAGTGCAATTCTTCTGAAAAGAAAGTTATTTATTTTACTGTTAAACAAAATGAAACCACTAACAAAACTAATAACTAAATTACAAAAAATACTTCTCAATAAGCGAAATGTCAACAAAAGAACTTCTTAAGTATCTGCGGAGGTGAATGGAATCAAACTACGAGCACAGAACCATATTTTAATGAAGAACCGTACAAACAAAAGCAAACAAATACAATTGCCATACATAGCAGTGGTCGAGGTTATGAAAAAGTGAATAATACCATAATGGAACAAGAAGTACTCCTTACAAAAATATGCCCTGAAAACTTACAGTTACCCCTCCATTCAACTGAATCAGAACGTCTAGTGTACAAAAGGCCATGCACGTCAATGTGTAACATTCCCAAACAATGTTTCAAATCTTTACGCCAATTCCTCAATAAATATGTAAAAAGCAAAGACAAAATCAAAATGAAATTACTGCAAAATTTGGATACCTGTCCAGTGCGCACGTACACAGGACTACAAGGACATTCATTGGCCTGCATTACAGGACCTACTTGTAAAACCACTTTCCATGATATCAAAAGGATATCAACACATCATTCAACTATAAGAAATCTAGACTATAAACTGTACTATGCTAAAAGTCCTGCTTTAGCACTAGCAAAGTTAAATAACATCCTTCTACATGGTACAGCAAAAGACCTACTTGAAGAAATTCACTATATCCAGAAAAAATATTTTGGAAGTGAAAGCCATTTACAGAATGAAATAGCTTTAAACCAATTAAGCAACAGTTCTACACATGGCAACCTTTTGCTAAACACATACAAAAAAGAAATACTAAAATTTAAAAGTACATCAGCTGAAGTACCAAACCATGTATGTGTATGTTGCCGTAGAACTTTTTATAAAAGTAACACAAACACTGTAGACCTATCATACAAAATAGAAGACAATGAAGATTCTAAATGGTTTGAATTAGTTCTCTACCTTGTAGCAGAAAACAAATACGAAATAACTGAGCCCTTAATACTTTGCAGTTATTGCACTACAAAACTTGACAACAACCAAACTCCTTCACGTGCTATCACAAATAATTTGGAATTATACCCAGTACCAAAACCCCTACAACAACTTAATTTATATGAGAGCATCATAATTCAAACAGTACACCCATTTCAAGCAATAATACGCCTTCAACCAAAAACAGCTAAATTACCTCCTTCTGAATTGGTAAAAGGCATTAGTGGAAAAGTAGTTTATTTACCATTAGATCTAAAAGAAAATGTGCATACTCTAGGAGTGCAACGTCCAATGCAGCAATCTTTAATTATCTTAGTAAATGGAGTACCTACAATAGACAAAAAAATATGGCAACAGCTGGTAGATTTATATAAAGTTAGACACGCCTTCCAATATCTTAAAGAGAATAATGAATATTACATAGAAATTAATATTGAAGAATACTTGAAAGATACAACTGAAATAATTCGAGAAACACAAGAAGCTGGTCAATTTGAGCTACTAGATCCTGCTACAATATCAAATACTTTAGACCATTATACAATTCATCCTTTGCACTGTAATGACACCGTAGAAGATGCACTGGAAACTTACCAAATGTGTCAAACAAAAGGATCGCCAATCAGCATATGGGAGAAAAGTATAGAAGCACGTGCTTTTCCTCTACTCTTTCCTACTGGCAAAGGAGGAAGGTATGATGATAGACCTATTCAAATATCAGCTTCAGAATACCGCTCATTACGGATGTATTCTGAAGATCCCAGATTTAGACAAAATGTGGAATACATATTCCACCTACTCTTTGAAAGTGAACTAGCAACTTTATGTTACGGAGTTGCACACATATTAAAATCAGGATCACACTTTCAAAATATGACAGCTACACAATTATTAGAAAAAGTGCGACAAAAGGATGAGGTTTTACAATCAAATATTACAAATCTATTAGCAAATATGAGTGGTACTAAAGAGTACTGGTTTCGACGTCATGGAGATGTACGTTGTATGATCAGAAACCTTGGCCCACCCACTTGGTTTGTTACATTAAGTTGTACAGAATATGCATGGGAAGATTTACATGATTTCCTACGCATATCAAATAAAAACAAAACAAACATAGATATACTAACACCTGGAGAACTTTGTTCTTTGGATCCTGTTAATGTTTCAAGATATTTTCACCATCGCTTCATTGCTATGCTACATTTTATTTGTAATAAAACTGTTCCTCCCCTTGGAGAAGTGCAACACTTCTTTTGGAGAAAAGAGTACCAAGCCAGAGGAGCACCACATATCCACATGCTTTTATGGATTAAAGATGCTCCTAAATTTGGTCAAGACAATGATGCCACTGGTTTACAGTTTATTGAAAAATATGTCACTTGTGAAATTCCATCAGAAGCCACAAATAGTGATCTTCATGCACAAATTTTACAATTTCAAAGACACAAATGTGGAAAATATTGTCGTCGCAAATACAAAAATAAAGGGAAATACTACACCAAATGCCGATTTGGTTTCCCTAGACCAGTTACAAATGCAGGTCAAGTGAACAACCTCATGTCTTCAGTTAGGTAAGTCACCTAAAAATACACATTACATAAAAAGAAAAAAGAAGAAAAATATATCAATGATTATAATGCAATCATTGCCCATTTATGGAATGCAGACATAGATGTGCAGTACATTGCAGACAATTCTACTGCAGTTGCACGATATGTCACAGCATACTTAACTAAAGCAGAAAAGACAGAGCTCCAAGACCTCTGGAATGACCTGTCATCAGATAAAACAGTATCTCAGAAATTATACAGTTTGGGCATAAAATGCTCACCCATAGAGAATGTGGATCATATGAAGCAGCTGATCGTTTAACTGGTACTGCATTGTATGGTAAATCTGAAAATATAGTATGGCTAAGTCTTGGTCCAGCTAAATCTAGAAAAAGAGTTCTAAAATCATATGAAGATATAGAAACAATAGCCAAACATGATCCCAACAGCCAAGACATTTTAAAAAACTATTTATTGGACACATACTACCCAAACAGAAGTAATACTTTGGAAAACATGTGTCTATACCACATAGCCCAAAACTACACATACAAAAATAATATGAAACCTGATGAAAGAAAAGGTAAATATAGAGTGACAAACTGTGAAGGCAGCTTAGTTAAACTCACTAAACCAAATTTAATTAATCATATCAAATTGTCATTAAAGACTCCTCAACATAAAGAAGTATATTACATGTCCCTGCTACAACTCTTCAAACCATGGAGAAAAGAACAACAATTACTAGATAACTATGACTCATATGAGGATGCTTTCAAAGCAAATGAAAGCACTATAACTGATGTAAACTTTACACAGTACAAAACAATGTTGCGCAAATGAACAGCAACACGAAGAAGAACTCCAAGCCCAACTAGATAAGGACACTCCTGACAGTAGTCAACCTTCTGTAACAGGAAGCCAAGAACCACTGGGAGAACCACTAATAATAAATGAGGAAGAATTAGCTATGATAGAAGTAGAAAACACAATGTGTCAGTATGAAGATAAGGAAGACTTAACTATACTACAATCAAAACTAAACAATGAGCAAAGTAGCATTTTTCAAGAAGTAACAAAACAAATTGCACATGGTGTAAAACATGAAAATAAAGAATGTTCCTGCCATAATTATAAACCTATACTACTGTACGTCAGTGGTGAAGCTGATTCTGGCAAAACATTCCTAATCAAAATCATTAGTAAGTTCCTTCAACAATTGACAAACAACAAACTGTCAGCTGTTGTCACTGCCCCCACAGGTCTAGCTGCCTACAACATAGGTGGTGTTACATTACACTGATTACTACTATTACCAGTGCAACCCCAGAACAAATTAGACTATTACAAACTTTCTGCAGAAGCTGCAATGGAATTACGCAGAGTATTGAAACAAATGAAAATGCTACTAATAGATGAAGTGAGCATGGTCTCCAACCTGATGTTAGCTTTGATTCACCTCAGATTACAAGAAGTACTCAAAACAGACTATGAAGAGCTCCTTGCAGGAAAACACATGATTGTTTTTGGAGATCTGCTTCAATTAACACAAGTAAAAGGTGAGCCTATTTTTAAAACATTAGGACACAAACTCTGCCGTAAAACTGTTGGCAGCATTGGAAATGTCAACCTTTGGCAACATTTCCAATACAGAGAATTAACAGAAAACATGCGGCAATCTGCAGATCTCACTTATGCCAACATTTTAAAAAGTATCAGAGTTGGTATACTTTCTAAAGAAGCAGAAGGAATATTGAAAACCCGGCACATTAATGCACTTTATGGCGATAATGCATGTGCTACAGATGTTATGGAACAATTATCCCACAAAAATGTCAATTGTATGGCCTTAATACCAACTCTTGCAAGCTGTTTCAAATTGAATGAAATCATGCTAAGTAAAGAAATGCAACCAATCATGGAAATTAGCGCCACAGACAAACTAGATGTACATGGTATGACACTACCCATGTGTGACCAAGCCACAACAAGACTAAATAGTTTAGAAAAATCAATCTCAAACACAGCAGGCTTAGAAAAGATATTAAAATTATCCTTAAATTGCAGAGTAATGCTTAAACGTAACCTTGACGTGGACCAAGGACTAGTTAATGGAGCACTGGGTACAGTTGTTGGCTTTCAAACATACCCACGCGACAACAAAATTCAGTTTGTCAATATACTCTTTGACAAACTTTCAGAAGTAAAAAGGATAGGACGCTCAACAGCTAGATTCCTTCTCTTCAAAGATATGTATGTACGCAGAGAACAATTTTCTCTAACTCTTGCATACGCAGTCACGATTCATAAATCACAAGGTCTTACCCTAGACAAAGCAATGATAGATATTGGTAACACAGTCTTTAAAGAAGGCATGAGCTATGTAGCACTATCACTCTTACATACACTTGACAGTCTATTTCTAATCAACTTTGATGCAAGTAAAATAAACGCTGAAATTCCTTGCATTTTAGAATACAATAGACTTCGCTCACTATACACTCCCCACCTAAACACATATTCTGTTCTACAAAAAGTAAAACGTTATGAAAGAAAAATAAATCAAACAGAAATGCAACAGGATGTCACTGCAAATCCTCCAAAGAGAGTAAAAGAAACTAATACTTCATCAAGTACCACAAGCAAAAAAGAATCAATTAGCGAAAGTAAACCAAGTACTTCTTTAAAGAAGGAAGACAAACTCCAAAAAAAGCAGTTAGATACAGAACTACCTGGACCATTTAAATTCTCAAATATAGTTGGTGTAAGTTGCTACGCAAATGTAGCAATGAATATTCTATTTCAATTACCACCAATTGTTGACAACATTTACTTACACAGTACAGACCCATTGTGTTTGCAAATGTTAGTACTTCACAGAAATGCAGCAAACAATCCTGACAACACGTATAGTGTTTTTGGAATAAGACAACAATTGGACTACTGTGCTGGAATGGTGAAATTCACTATAAATTCACAGGAAGATCCACAAGAATTTCTAATGTACTTACTACAAGTACTGGAAAACAAAAACATACCTATAAATGAAATCTTTCAGATTTCATACATGTGGAAACATACATGCACTCTCTGCAACAATGTGACACAAGAAGAAATCCCCAATGAATGCTTCATATATACATCAATACCAAATTGTGAATCCATTCCATTTCAGCAACTTGTACAAAATCCAAACCATGGTAGATTATGCTCTACCTGCAATTCAGATAATCGCTCCACGTTAGTAATACAAACACATAGTAAATACATAACACTAATGCTTCTACGTTACAATGCAGATGGTACCAAAAACAACTGCAAGCTGACTGGATTCACACATGGTCAAATATCACTTGGTAAGAAAACCTTCACAACAATAGGTATAATCTACCATGCAGGAGCCACAACCAATTCAGGGCACTACACTGCATATATAAAAAAGAAATGTGGATGGTTTGAATGTAATGATAGTACCATTACTCTAAAGCAGAGATTACCAGGAAATCTTACAAACGCTTATTTGATGTTCTTAAAACCAAAATTTGATAACTAAACTGTATTTAAGCCCTAAGTAAACTTGTGTTAAAAAATATAAACTGTCAGAATACTCCAAAAGCTATCTAACTGCTCAAAGATTCTACAACAACTAATCAGATAAATGAATACCACTAAATTAGACCAAAAAATATACAGTTAGAATACACCAATTGGTATCTAACTGTCCCAAAATTTTACAATATCCAAATAGATAAATCAATACCACTAAAATATATAAAAAAAATAGACAGTTAGAATACGCCAATTGGTATCTAACTGCTCCAAAATGTTATAATATCAAAACAAATAAATAATATGTTACTGCTCCAAATAATACAACAAGCCAAAGTATTAAGCATTAGCCAGAAACAACAAGTGAACACTGAAAACAAACAAACAAATAAACTGTAGCATAACAGACAAAGGTTTTTTTTTAATCCAACATGGATTTTTTTTTCTCCCACAGACCCAATGATTTTAGCAACAAATACAGAAACTGAGCAAATTGCACAGTACTCTGATTTGTAATCTACTAAATATGAGGGTCCAAAAAAAAAAAAAGTATATTGATTATACAATGTAATAAGTCATTACAAAATACTAATACTAACATGCTATTTTCTTTTATCACAGAAATTAACAAGAAGAACATGGACTCCCGTTACTAGACCAAACAGTAATTATACAATAATAAGGAGAACCATAGCAGCATATCACATCCATAGTATCTAATACCTTTGTTCCTTATACATTTGTTTTTCACCCAAAGTTATAAGCAAATATGAATGTGATATGCTGCGGTGGTTGTTGCCAGGGCATAGAGACTTGGGTGCATGGCCAAATGGCCATGCACCCAAGACTCTATGCCCTGGCAACAACCATCGCAGCATATCACATCCATAGAGTCAAACATTTCAACTATAGTCTATGGAAACTTTTAATGTCCGCGGACATTATGAGTGTTCTTAGAACACTTTCAACTTGCCAGCGAACAATACGGACAGCGTTTTCAGGACACCCCCTACGAACATTTCAGAACAACGCGATAGTTCTTAGAACACTTTCCACTTGACAACGAACAATACGGACAGTGTCCTCAGGACACCTCCATTTTGTTTATTTGTGAACATTTCAGGACTCCGCGAGTGTTCTTAGAACACATTCAACTTGCCAGCAAACAATATGGACTACGCCTTCAGGACACCCCCTACGAACATTCCAGGACACAGGGAGTGTTCTTAGAAACGTCTTCAGAACACCTCCATTTTGTTTATTTGCGAACATTTCAGGACTCCGCGAGTGTTCTTAGAACACATTCAACTTGACAGAGAACAATACGGACAGCGTCCTCAGGACACCCCCTACGAACATTCCCCGGACACCGCGAGTGTTCTTAGAAGCGTCTTCAGAACACCACCATCTTGTTTATTTGCGAACATTTCAGGACACCGCGAGTGTTCTTAGAACACATTCAACTTGACAACGAACAATACAGACAGTGTCCTCAGAACACCCCAATTTCGTTTATTTGCGAACATTTCAGGACACCATGAGTGTTCTAAGAACACATTCAACTTGACAGAGAACAATAAGGACAGGGTCCTCAGGACACCCCCATTTTGTTTATTTGCGAACATTTCAGGACACTGCGAGTGTTCCTAGAACACATTCAACTTGCCAGCGAACAATACGGACTACGCCTTCAGGACACCCCCTACGAACATTCCAGGACACCGGGAGTGTTCTTAGAAACATCTTCAGAACACATCCATTTTGTTTATTTGCGAACATTTCAGGACACCGCGAGTGTTCTTAGAACACATTCAACTTGACAGAGAACAATACGGACAGCGTCCTCAGGACACCCCCTACGAACATTCCCCGGACACCGCGAGTGTTCTTAGAAGCGTCTTCAGAACACCACCATCTTGTTTATTTGCGAACATTTCAGGACACCGCGAGTGTTCTTAGAACACATTCAACTTGACAACGAACAATACGGACAGTGTCCTCAGAACACCCCCATTTCGTTTATTTGCGAACATTTCAGGACACCATGAGTGTTCTAAGAACACATTCAACTTGACAGAGAACAATACGGACAGCGTCCTCAGGACACCCCCATTTTGTTTATTTGCAAACATTTCAGGACACCGCGAGTGTTCTTAGAACACATTCAACTTGACAGAGAACAATACGGACAGCGTCCTCAGGACACCCCCATTTTGTTTATTTGCGAACATTTCAGGACACCGTGAGTGTTGTTAGAACACATTCAACTTGTCAGCCACAACCCCATTCATATTTGCGAACATTTCAGGACACAGCGAGTGTTCGACAACGTCTTCAGAACACCCCCATTTTGTGTATTTGCGAACAATTCAGGACACCGCGAGTGTTCTTAGAACATATTCAACTTGACAACGAACAATACGGACAGCGTCCTCAGGACACCCCCATTTTGTTTATTTGCAAACATTTCAGGACACTGCGAGTGTTCTTAGAACAGTTTCAGTTTGCTTGCGAACAAAACAGACACATATTGAGTCCTCAGAACACCCCCCATTCAGTTTATTTAGAACATTTCAGAACACCCGTGATGTCCGCAGACAAATCGAACACAAAAAGAACGTCTAACACATAAAAAACACAACTTTCATCCTATCTCATACACTCCCACCCTCCCCAAACACTCCTACACACCAACACACTCTACTAAATACAAATTTTTAACAAAGTTTCACCGCGCTGTCCGCGGACAACCGCGAATCCAAGATGGCGGGCGCTACTGAAAATCTGACGCGCTTCACGCTCCACACCGTCCAATCAGCGAACACGTTGCATGTCCGCGAACATCACGCAAGCCGATTGGCCAATAAGGACGCTGTCCGCGGAGCGAACAGGGAAGTCCGTCCGCAGACCGAACACAGATATCACACATTTTTTTTGACCTATTTTTTGGTCATTTTTAAAAAAACTACTGGACGGATTTTCACCAAATATGCGAAAGCATGCTTTCGGGACCAAGCCGCTGCTCCTGGTCCAAATTTGGTGAAAATCCGTCCAGTGGTTTGGGCTGTAGACGCAAGCAAAAATGTTTTCCCATTCAGTCTATGGGAAGAAAAAAAGTTTTGGGACCCCCCCTATAACTTTGCCCCCCCTGGACGAATCCTCATCAAACTTTGCAAAACAATTCCGAGTGACCCAAATACTTTTTTTGCAAAGTTTGGTGAGGATCCGTCCAGGGAGAGCGAAGTTATAAGCCACCCAAAAAGTGCTCTTCCTATGGAAACACCAATTTAACCATAACTACATGGCCACTACCGTGGCCATGTAATATATATATATATATATATATATATATATATATATATATATATATATATATATATATATATATAAACAACTCATATAACCAAAAATGGACGGACACCGTGACAGAGTCAGACAAAAACCCATCCTGACAGAGATTGACAGAATATCAAACAGCCATAGAAAGAGACACACACACACACACACGCGCACACACACACACAGAAACACACACACATACAACATACACTCAGAATTGTCTAAAGACTACGCACAAACAACTGTGCTCCAACACACTGAGAGTCTGAAAAATGCAATTCATAACCACTGAGAGGTAAGTACACACATACACATGAAAGAGATTGGTAATTGCACATGTGCACAGACACTGTTTTGCATGTGCATGTTTTGTAAGGAGTTATACCCATGCACAGCACATACATCAGCTCACACATAGAGCCACCCTCCTGCACAATCAGTAGTTCTTCTGCTGGTGTTCATACAAGCACACAATCTCAAAGACAGAGATTCCCACATCCAGACACATTTGCAAACGCTGAGACACATTCACACCAACAAGAAGTAGGCGGGGGGAAGGCAATGCTTAGACATGTCAGATATTTCCTTCCTGTAATTGCTTTCTATTTTGACGGCTTGTTCGTTTAATTAAAATGGAATCTGCTAAACATACAAAGGTTAGTTTGGTGGCATGGTTCTGTAATTGCAACACTCTAGATTAAATGTGTGTCTCGCGCTTAGGCAGTGCTTTGTGTGGATGAATGAGTGCAGGCATCACACCTCCTAATGCCATGGCCGTAGAGTGCAGTGACTCGAACCTTGGCGGTCTAGGTTCAAATGATGCCCCTCTGTGGCTGCTTCGGATATTCTATGGTTCAGCCTGTTGTGTATAATGTAAGGAGGGAGGAGGGAGTTAGTTAATGGCCAGTTTAGCTATTCGGCATGGAACAAAGTCTGTCTCTGTACACAGCATGTATTTTTCAGTGGAGTTCCAGTTCTCGCATTTACTTTGTCATGGAAATATCGAACTTTCGGACAATTTTTCATGTCCTCCGTACCCCTACTCTCAGTGGATAGTTACTCTGCTTCAAGATGGCCAAATGTTTAGGCCACATTGAGATTACGTGTCATATGGACATGCAGCAGCTTCCACCAGCACATCTGTATCCGCTGTCCAAAGCTACCCTCCACACACTATTTCTGAGGCGAGTGAAATGGTTGGGAACCCTCAAAGGTCCCCCGATCGTGCTGCATATCAACAAGGCAATCAAACTGGTACCACAACATCCCAGATGGGTCGGTTTCCATCTGCAGCACATGGTGTCAGAAGAACTGAGACTTCTCCGTGTGGTGGGCATCATTGAAAGAGCTATGGGATCAACCCCATGGGTTTCACCGGTGGTGGAAGTGCCTAAAGAGGTGGGCTGAATCAGGCTCTGGGTCGACTTGAGGATCCCCAGTACATCAACTTCCCTTCCACCCATCCTCCAAGCTGATAAATACTTTTGCAACCCATGATGGGTTATACAGATACAAGAGACTCACTTTCGGGATCTTGTCTGCAGCTGACATTTTCTACGAAGCCATCAGATGCATCCTCCTTCCATTTCAGCAATAATTTAACTACAGTGACAATGGGGGTCATTCCGAGGTTGGAGGTAAGGGATAAACGATGCTGGTAAAGGATTACCAGCATTGCTTACCGCTACGGGCTATTCGACCAGCCAAACAGCTATTAGCAGCATCGTAAATTACGATGCCTCTAATAGCGGCATTGGCGCGGGCACGCGGGCCATCATACCGGCAATAGCGGCATGCCGTAAACTGGAGGAGATCACAAGTGAAGTGGACATGCAAATACCGGCATCATAAAGGTGTTAAAAGTGGTTTCCGGCATGGCGTAAATACTGGCATCTCTGACCAACCGTAAAATGCCATGTGCAGTGTTCCCAACTGCCACAGGTGCACACCATCAGCACAGGTAGAGACAATGGAGTCTGGGCCTGACCAAAAGGAGCACATTCACACACCACACCCCTTTCCACACCAAGATCAATCCAACAGTAGCATCAACACTTCAGCTGGTGGACATGCATGCATTGCAACACCAGCAACAACAACAACACCAACACCAACACCAACAGCAGGCACCACAGAGGAGATGCAGCAGGAGACGGAGGGTGAGACAGGCCCAGCATGCCCTACGAGTGCAGCCAGCGTAACCACGCATGCAGCCCCCAATCCCGAACATCAGAGCCAGTCCCTCCAACCCAACCCCGCAGCACAACCACACCCTGTACCATCTGGACTTGGACACCATCAACAACATTGTGGACATGATACACGATTGTCAGCCCCATTGAAATATGCACCGCCATCCCCCCTCTACTGAAGGTAGTGTCGGTGCTCCACTTCCTTTCCACAGCCACCTACCAGCACACAGTGTGCTACATGCATGGCATATCACCACCCTCATTCACTTGCATCCTGAAGAAAGTGCTGGATGCCTTCCTCAAGCACACAACGGAATAAATATCCCTACCATGGACTCCACGGGGGATTCTTGAAACAAAAGGTGGCCTCCATGCCATGGAGGTGGTTTACCGCAATCGCAAACTATACCACTACAAACAGGTGCAGATGGAAGGCGACGCAAGCAAGATCATCATACATTGTTGTGCCCGAAATCCCGGATCAACCACAGGAATACTGCATGTCACCATGGGAAAAATCAGCGCAGAATGCCTAACATTGCAGACCCTACTGACAACGCACCCCATCAGAAAATCCTACAGAACACAACACATCACTAAATTTACAGAAACAGAGCTGTATGCATACACAATGCATGAGCTACAATACGGCAGAGCACACCGTGTATCATCTTGAAGATGCACCCACACCATTATTCCATGGCACAGGACACATCGAGGGCCTAAAAATGGCGTCCATACAACCAGGGAGATGTGCATGTGACCAACGATAATCTGCCAACATGTGTGACTAGTACAGCTGTCCATCATCAATCGACTGACATGTAGCTTTTAATGCCTCCCATGCAGGTGACAGTGGCTATCCCTTGATGCTGTGGCACATCACCCCTGTCTGATACATACAGAACAGGCATGAGGAGGACTAGAATCGATCCCACACCCTTACCCGTGTGGTCATTGAGCAGACCTTTGGCCTGTTGAAGGCATGGTTTTGCTGCCTTAGGTCGTCAGGTGGGGCACTCCTCTACAGGCATGAGGAGGTGGCCAAGACCATCATGGCATGTGTTATGCTGCACAACATGTTAATCCAACGCAACTTGCCCCTGACCCCTGACATTGAACTGTTACCACCTGGTGATGATGAAGGGGATGAATAAGAAGTGGCTGCACATCATTGCGGTGCTGTGCGTCAGTCAGTAATTGCACAATATTACTGACAGACATGGCTGCAGAGGGTGACATGATATGCTGACAGAGGCCACTGGGTGTGTGGGTACATGCACACTATGCACTGTAAATGAATAAATGACAAATGCGCAATGATGAATGTCCACTCAGGTCTTGATTTTGACACAACGGATGTATTACATATAGCAATGATAACGAAAGTGCAAAAAAAAACCACACACCCTCCCCTCCTCCCCCCACAACTCCCCCACACACCCTCACCCCCTCCACCTCCCCCCACAACTCCCCCACACACCGTCACCCCCCTTCCCCTCCCCCACAACTCCCCCATACATGTCCCATCAAGTCTCCAATGCCTACATGAGGCTGCCCAGACTATCAATTTGCACTCCCTGGCCGGCGAAAGGGGACGTGCTGACCTGCGCAGCAGGCTCGTCTGGGTTGAGCTAGATGATGACGGTGTGGCCGCCTGCTCGTATTGGGTAGCCGGACGTCCTGCCTCCATGGCATCGGCTATGCGGCCTAGTACCTGGCGGAGGGCGGAGACCTCCTCGCAGAGGCGGCTAGTGTTTTCGGCCAATATTTTGGCCATGGAGGCGGTGTTCTCGGAGATGGACCTGCCTAGAGAGGTGATGTTCTCCCGCCACTCCTGCCTAGCCAGTGTGTTGTCCTCAACAAACTGCTGCACAAGGGCAGTCAGCTGTTCTGACTGCTGTGGCCCTGCGGGTGCACCTGTGGAGGTTGATGGTTTCTGGCTGTCCTGCTCAGCCTGTTCAGCCTCAATACTCTGCAATATGGGACTGAAGTGCCCTTCTGTTTGCTCCTGCCCAGGCAGCTCCGGGGTGGTGGCATGGTCAGTTTCGAGGGATGATATTTGGGGGGATGCCGTTGGACTGGGCGTGTGGAGCACTTCTGATGCATCTTCCTCAACGGGCACCCATATGTCATCCTGTGGGTCCTCCACAGCCTGGGGTGCTGTGGCTGCCACCTCCGCAGCCAAACTGGACTCCTCAGAGTGTGGTGCCTCGCTGATTCCTCAGGCTGGCCAATGGGCAGTGGTGCTTCGGCCTCTATGGCCCTTGGCGGCACCGGTGTACTGGCAACCTGGGGTGTTTTGCCTGGTGGTGCACAGAGGCCCCTGGGTTGTCCCTTCGGGGTCGAAGAGCAGTTGGCGTCATCCCGGGACCTCTTCCAGGGTGTGGTCTTGAGGGTAATAGGCATTTGAGTTTGGATGAGCACCTTGTTTGAAACATGGGTGGGTTATGCAGGCATACGTCGGGGTCATTCATGTTGGCCAAGAGCTATGCTATCTGACATGCATATTTGTTGGGGCTTGCATGCTGTGTGACTTATGGCATTTACATCTTTGTGTGGTATGTGTCAGGTACGGCATTGCCTTGCTGCAGGCATCTGCATGTGTCTGTGATGCGACCGCCTACTTTGCTGGGAGTGTGCGCATGTTGGACCATGGCTTGACTCTTTGGACTGATATATTTGTTGACTTTCATCAGACTCGGCATTACATTTTTTTCTTAGGACCCTCACCTCCATCGGCTAAAGTTGTGGCGCCACACTCCATCTCGCCAACACCTTCTATACCCTCCATTCCGATCATGCTGGCACAGATGTCTTCCCATGGGGTCAGCTTGATGGGTGAGCTGGGACCTCCTCCTGTTGCCATTGCCTGGCTCCTGTTGACTGAGAGGATATTTCTCACTATGAGTCGCAAGTCGTCCCAGCCCTTACGGCAGTCTTTGGTGGTGCGTGGGGTGTTTCCAACAGCACTAACTTTCTGTGCCACAAGTGCCCAGATCTCCTTTTTTTCAAGATGGCCTCCCTCTTCATACTGTTGGCAAAGACAAAGGCCAGCATGCTCCTGCAGTGTCCCGGCTAGCATCTCCAGCTCATCCTCGTTGAATCTCTCCTTGCGTTGGCGGGCAGATCCCTTCTTAAGGGCCTTGGGCATAGTGGTGTGTTTGGAGAAGGTTTTCTGACAAACAGCAGAGTGCCACAGGTCCTGTGTGGTGAGGATGGCAATGGATTGTGTTTTTAAAGATGGCTGCCGTGCTCCTTCCCGTTCCTGTGCGATGACGCTACTTCCGGTTCTGCTTATTTACGGTGACCGCTGTTAGCGGCGACCGCTAATGCCGCATTGGTTCATGCCGGTAGTGCTATCTGCGATATGCATGATGCCGCTAGGGGCCTTTTTCGTGCCTTTAACGGCATGGCGGTAATGCCCTCATCGGCATGGCGCAAAGCTTGTGCCCGCAAAGTTGTAATAGTGCTCTATTTGCGGACTAATGACTGCACGGACACGCTATTTACGCCATTCCGTTAAGGACCGTTACTTACCTCCAACCTCGTAATGACCCCCAATATCCTTGTATTTGGGCGCACCCAGGTGGAACACGATTAGACCCTGATCAACGTGTGTCAGGCACTCATGGAGGCAGGGCTTATCCTAAATATGGAAAATTGTGAGGTCAACAAGCCCGATCTTAAGTTCTTTGGACATATTTTTTCAAAGCAGGGGATGATCCCGGACCCAGTTCAAGCCAACTCCCAAGCCATTGTCTCTAGCTGACCTCCGCTCTTTCTTAGGCATGGCTGGTTATTGCTCATGCTACATCAGGTACTATGCCACAACTACAGGACCTATGAGGAATCTTCTGAAAGCAGAGACCACATTTCTGTGGACATGGCCATGCCAGTTGGAGTTTGAAGAGATCAAAGTTACCCTTGCAAAGGCGCACCATCTGGCCTACTTTGATCCTATGAAACACACAGAAGTTATTGTGGACGCCGCCTGGTGGGACTGTGTGCCATCTTAGCCCAAGCAGATTCTGAGAGGGCACAAGAGAAGTGCATAGTTGCGTATGCCAGCAGAGCACTCTCCAAGACGGAAGTGGTGTACTCACAACCTGAAAAGGAGAACCTTGCAGCTGTATGGAGGTGCAAGCACTTCTACCATATCCTCATTGGCAGGAGATTCACGTTAGTTACAGACCATCAAGGGTTGCTATCCCTGTTCAGTAACCCCCGCACAGGCATGCCTCCACACATTGAACAATGGTTTATGAGGCTTCAGGAATACAACTATAACATCATTCATTGGCCAAGGAAAGACCTCAACCCGGCATATTATGTCTTGAGGAACACGGCCACCCAGACGACTTCACTATATGGCAAAATGGGGGAGGCATGCATCAATAACTAGCGGAACAAGTGCTGCCTCCAGCAGTATCAGCAAGCATGTCTCGATAGCATCCAGGAACATCCTGACACAGTGATCGCACTTACAAAGGATGACTAGTGGAAGGTGTATGAACAGCACATTGAGGGACTGCAGGGAGTTTACAGAGGAGACTTTGAAAATGCTAGCAACTGTTCACACCGAACTAGCTGTCTCGGATCACTCGCTACTCATGAGAGGCACACGGCTGGTTATTCCGTCTGCCCTACGAAAGGCTGTCATTAAAGTAGTGCACGAAGGTCACCGGAGAGTGGTCAATACCAAGCGATTGCTTCACCATTATGTTTGGTTTCCTGGCATTGCAGGGCCTGCCAGATGACAACAAGAGAAAACACAAAGATGCCATTTGCAATAGGAAACTTACCATACACTGTGTGGTACACCGTGGCTATGGACTTTAATTTCCCAACTAAAGAGGGGTCATATATTCTGCTATTCATTGATGAGTACTCCAAGTTCCCCATCACCAGGGTGATATCCTCGACAAGCTTCAAGTCAACAGCCCTAGCAATGGACAAAATATTCAGTGTTTGGGGTATCCTGGTAATCATCAAGTTAGCTAACAGGGCGCTGTTCCATGGTAATGAGTTTGCTTGGCTGGCAGCACATCTGGAGTTCCAAAAACAGAAAATAACACAGTTGTGACCCCAGGCCAATGGAATGGCTGAGAGGTTTATGGGGGCAATAAAAAGGACAGTCCAGAAGGTGGAAGTTGACAACATACCTTGGCATCAAGATATGTGCAAGGTGTTGAGCAATTATAGGTTGACCCCACATGAATTCACGGGAGAGACACCCGTTGAACGCATGATGGGTAGACCTCTCAAGACAAGATTACAGAGTTGCATTGGGCCTACGAATGTGGGCAATGAAGAGTTCCGAGTAAAGTATAACCAGAGGAAAATGGTGGCAAAAGCATATACGGACCGACGAAGAGGACCATCCCTGAAAACCTTTGATGTTGGAGATGTGGTATTGGTGCAGTAGATACAGACGAAAAAGATAGATCCCTGATACATGACTGATACAGCTACCATAGTGGTGCAGAAAGGATCCATGATCATGGTGGGTCTAGAGGATATGGAAATGATGAGGAATGAGTCGTATTTTCGACCATTCAGAAGATCTGCAGAAGAAAGATTCGAAGGAGCAGAAGGATACAGTGTGGAAGACGATGACACTAGTGTGAATCCTGATCCGCAGATACCCCAGATGCGATCAGGGAGAGTGATCCGTCGACCTCACCAATGGGTAGTAGAGATCTAGAACTGGACAGATAAGAGGGGGGAAAACATTGTGTCCTTGGAGGGGCACCATACGGGGAGAAGGAGGAGTGGAAGAAACAAGGAAGTGACGTAAGGAAGGAGGAGGGAGTTAGTTACTGTAAAGAATAAAGTAGAAGATGGTTATCCTCCATTGCCGTCTTCTGTGTCTTTCTTTACCTGGATCCCCCTGCAGTGTGAGGAGGAGACATAACACAGGCCCCTAAAGGGTGATCGTGCATCGGTCAGAGCAGGTCATCCAGACTATGTGCTGACCACTGGATCATAATGCATTGGTCAGAAAGCATTGGCCCCCTTGGTTATCAATGGATGTGGCACATATAGCCTACAAGGCCTTCTGGGAAAATGGGCAGCTAAGGAGGAAAAACAAGGCAGAATAACCAGGGGAGTGCAGAGTTAACACCTCTGGAACTGCTTGGAGTTCCCCCTTGGAGCACTGCCCAGCCTTGACTCCTTCAAAAGGGCCTAGCGCATCTGCCTGTGTTGAAAGACTCCTGTCACTCCTTACCAGATGTCACTAGGAATACCCCTGCTCCATGAGGAGGAAGGCTGGATGTAACCTGCACACATCCTCACACTATGCAGAACTAATAACGCTGAGGCCTAGGAAGCAAATTTGACATCCCATATCTAGGTATCCTGTATATTACGGGCAAGGAAATCCATTCCAATGTTTGTTTATTTGTTTGTTTATTTATTTGGTAATGTGCACCAAACCCGTAGGTAACCAGGTGCAGCAGGGTAAGAATATTTACAACTTAGTTACAACATGGCATCAATACAGTGAATACAAAACGGATACAAGTGGGTTGCGTTGAGGGATAAAGTCGGTTACAAGAATACATGTAGGGATAGTACAGTAGAAAAGAGCAATCATGGTCAGATGTATTAGTAAGTATTGCAGGTGACCAGGAGTCATATGTCATTGGAACACAGCCATTTTAGGGTGTTACGTCTGAAGCTGAGAGGGCTGTCAATTCTGAGGCACAAGGGTAGTGCATTCCAGTGTTATGCAGCTTTCACTGGGAAACTGCCCCCTCCAGATTTCGTTAACTTATATCTGGGTATTTCAAGACAGTGGGAGTTGGCTACTCTGGACGGGCGAATTGAGGTTTTTCTGGTCATTCTCTCTGTGAGGTATGGTGGAGCTGCGTTGTTGAGGCATTTAAAGGTGAGAGATACAGTTTTAAGTAGGATCCTATCACTGATTTTTAGCCAATGGTGGTCTCTTCTGAGGTTAGAGATGTGTTCTCTTTTGGTTAGGTTAAGGGCAGTTCTCAAGGCGTTGTTCTGGAGTATTTGTAATTTGTTAAGGATATGTTTGTTCGCTCTTAGATATAGGGCATTGCAATAATCCAGTGTTGACAGTATTAGAGCATTAGCGAGGGTGATACAGCTTGCTTCTGTTAGATAAGGTCTACAGGCCCTGATGATGTTGCCTTTGTAAGCCATAAAGGAGGCCAGGGAGTTAACCTGTTTGCCTAATGATAGGGTGGAGTCAAGATAAAAACCTAGTGTTTTTACCTTGTTTACTACTTTGATTATATTCCCATCTATGTTGACTGCAGCATAGTAGGGACTCAGTTTGTTTAGGTTAGCTTTGGAGCCCAGGATCTGTATCTCTGTTTTATCATCATTCAGACAGAGGCCATGGGATGCCATCCATGCCTGAATGAGGAGGTACATTTCATTTACCAAGGCCGTATCCTTATCAAAATTGCCCGAAAGGGGAATGAGGATCTGGGTGTCATCAGCATAGTCAGTGTATGTGACACCCAGTCTGTCCAATTTGTCGAATAGGGGATTGGTAAATATATTATACATAGGGCAAGACACAAGAACCTTGTGGGACAACGCATGTAGTTTGAATAGGGTCAGCCGATGCCAATGTGGAAAAGACTCTCATAGTTCTATTTGCCAAAAAGGAATGGACCCATGCTATTGCATCACTCGAGGAATGGGCCGCCGTCGCTAGGTGTTTGCACAGAACTGCATGGTCCACCAGGTCGAAGGCTGCGGACAGGCCGAGGAGGAGTAACATGGCAGTTTTGCCATTGTCCTTTAGTTTGTCTATTTAGGTCAATTAACGCCGTTTCAGTGCCATGTTGTGGCCTCAGTCCTGATTGGCAAGATCCTAGGAGATGGTCAGCTTCAAGGTAGACCTGAATTTGCAGGTATGCTGCTCTGTCCATTTTTTTAAGGAGAAATGGTACTGTAGTGATGGGTCTATAGTTTGTGGGGATGGAGGGGTCGAGAGTCTGTTTCTTGAGGAGAGGTAGAACCCAAGACTCTTTGAGGTTCATTGGGACAGTGTTGGTCTTGAAGGAGGCATTATTTAGTTTAGGACATGTTGAGATGAATCCTAATGTAACAAAGCAACATATAGGAGCTCTAGAAAGGAAATGAATACATGCCACTTAGAGAGATGTTGGGGGTTCTGCGACACAACAGATCTCCTCTTGGTGAAGCCTGCATGCACACTACTCTTAATGCACCTCTATCAGGGAGGACTTCAAGGCGTGACATGCTTTTGGGTGGGAGTGGGGAGAGAATGATAGTCTAGAGAAAAACAACAGGTTGATACTGTTGTGGAGTCTGAGTTTATGGAATTATGTTTCGTGGAGGAAAGCTGGAGGATTCAGCCATTTAATGATAGGGGGATTATGAGAAAAGCATAGTCTTCCCCTATGTTTCGGTGAAACTGCAGGCGCAGTGTTCTACAGGTGACCATTCCCTGGTGCCTGGAAAAATCCTTTTGAGGAAGAGCTCAGACTGATTGAGTGTAAAAGGAGACACCTTCCTCAGAACAGGACCCAGAACAGGATGGGCTTTAAACTGGGACAGGTCCTGTTGGTCCAAGACCTGACAAAAAACAATCAGCGGCTTTGAGAAGGGTCGATGTCGGATGCCTTTAACTAAGATTGTTTCCCTTCTCCTTACGGGAAGCTGGGATGTGAAGATCACAAGAGCTTGCATCACTGCTTTTCTCTGCACAGGGTAGAAAAAGGGAACCCATTCTCCTACAATACAGTGGTATGCAGATGCTATGCTAAAAGACATTTATATATCCACAGTACATCGAAAACTCCACCTTATTTTCTGGGGGACTGATCCTGGAGAAAATTAAATGGTAAAAATGATCTCAAGCAAACAGTATATCCTAAGCCTTTAGTTTCAGGGAGAGGAAAGCAATGGCCACTGGTATAGAAAATGGTTGACTGCGCTTGTGATCCTGGGTAAACAGTATACTATCTTTTTCTTTTGAGAGGAGGAAAGTGGAGATTCTATATCTACCCGGTCAAATGCATTTTTGCCATGGATAAGTATGCTACATAAAATGAAAAAGCATATTCTGTCGCATTGTGGATTGATTATATGATCTCTATGGGGAGATTCCGCTTAGGAATGCATCAAACTAAGTCAAGAGGTTTTGGTCCACACTGGCTAGGCCAAGTCATAACTTCCAAAGGACATAATACATAGAAAACACTCCTGATAAAAGCTCCTCAATTAGACCTGCCAGCCCATGCTCTCGAATGCTGCTTTTCCCACCCTCCACGTTTTCCATTTCATTTAAAGAGCTGGAGCAGCATAATCATAGAGAGTGCATAGTCAGCTCTACACATAAACTAGAGGAAACAGGAAAAGTCTCACTACAATCCCACCAATGGGAGCCTGTGGGTAGGAGCAGGTCACGGTGATGGTGTAACAAAGTGCTTGACCAGGGACTGCCCGTCCCGCTCGTACAGGGTCTGTACCTTCTCACTGAGTCTGTTTACTTCTCACACATCCTGTGTTTACTCCTCACACATCCTGTTCTTACAGGATCCGTCCCTTCTCACTGAGTCTGTTTACTTCTCACACATCCTGTTCTTACAGGATCCGTCCCTTCTCACTGAGTCTGTTTACTTCTCACACATCCTGTTCTTACAGGATCTGTCCCTTCTCACTGAGTCTATTTACTTCTCACACACCATGTGTTTACCTCTCACACATCCTGTTCTTACAGAATCCGTTCCTTCTCACTGTGTCTGTTTACTCCTCACACATCCTGTTCTTACAGGATCCGTCCCTTCTCACTGAGTCTGTTTACTCCTCACACATCCTGTTCTTACAGGATCCGTCCCTTTTCACTGAGTCTGTTTACTTCTCACACATCCTGTTCTTGTAGGATCCGTCCCTTCTCACTGAGTCTGTTCACTTCTCACACGTCCTGTTCTTACAGGATCCGTTCCTTCTCACTGAGTCTGCTCGTTATTGCTCAGGGTTGGTCTGGTGAAACTAGGTCCATTTCCTGCTCTGGTCCATTTCCTGCTCTGGTCCATTTCCTGCTTCCAAAGGCGTTTTCCTTCTTGCACAACTTGTTCTCGCTTCTAGGAGCTGTCTCTGTCAGGAGGCCAGGAATCTCGGGTGATAAGATTACCCAAACCTTATATATACGTGAATCACCACATCAGCTTTACCACCTAACTCAATGATGTCCCGGCTCCTTTCTTAGGCCATGCAACACTGACGTGATCTTGAACTACTGAAACTGAACTAAAGGAACGATACTTGCGTTTTTAGGGTATGCCTCACCACCCATTACACAATTCCTCAGTGCTTTTGGACGCTTGGAGTCAATATGGCGGTCCTTATTTAGAGTAAGGCAGTGATGGGTGGGTCCTCGGAATAATGTAACTTGTGTATATACAGTGCTCAAGTGCCTGGTTTTAAAATTCAGTGCTATGCCTTTATCTCTATCTGACAAATCTGCTCTCTGATCCAGCTGGGTCGCCCAGTCAGCAAAGACATCAGTGACTACTAATGTCTATGTTCATAACAATGGGTCATTATTAAGTGCAATTTCCGAGATCACACGGGGTGTCACGATGCTATGCCAAGAGTCAGTTGTGGGCCGCAGTGCCTCACAGATGGCATCAACGAAGGTGCTTCGCAGATGGCATCAATGAAGGACTAGTCTTTGGGCTTGATTCCATTATGAGTGATGACATCTATTAAGTTGAGTGCAGGAAGCACAAAGAGGTTGTTAAAAAGTCCGGCAAAGCAAAAAAAGCAAATTACACATTGCATTTAAACCAATGCAAGCAAAGATGGAATTAGAAGGGGCGCAGTGAGCTCTGCAAGCGTAGCCCCTGTCAGCGTATAAACACACAGCTCGCTCTACGCTCCCCAGCAGCTCTAATTGGCAGTAATTGAAAGCTGGAGAAACACTGCGCAGCGACGCGGTGCCTGGAGTCTGCCTATTGCCAACCCAGCCTTAAACAGTAATGACACCGCAGAAGGCTGGCCGTGATGAGCTGCCATTAAAAGCCCATTGTGTACATGGCGCGCGCTCTAATGGGCGCTCCCAGGGCCTTGCTGTGGGAAGGGCCGGGCCGCGTAGGCGCTGCCAGGGGTCCACTCTGCCACAACATCGTGTAACTGACTGCACCAGGACAAGGTGCCCGGCAAAGGTGCCCTGTATCCGCTCGCAGGGTGGGTTTGGAGGTTATGTGCAGTGTGGGCGTGTAGAGGAAGGTGGAAATGACAATCTAATTCAATCATACGGTAAGGGAAGCTACCCAGGGCAGTCACCCAGCTCTCCAGCAACCCCAATTATACCACACCCTGGCACAAAGAGTTTCGAATTCCAATCCCGAGTGCTTTAAATGGAAAAAAGAAGTGCAGGTACTCACCAGTCTAGATTGAAGTGGGCGTTGCATCAACCTCCCCGCTTGCCCCCATTTCCCTCCCTCTCCACCCCAAATCCCCTCTCGGACATGGTTCAAAAATTGCTCTCTGGCGCTGTCAAGCCTATCCCGTTACTTCTATAAATATCACTCTCCCTATTTGTGTAGTTCTCCATTTGACTCACTTTCTATGTGCTCCTCACTCTTTTTTTTCTCACTCTTCATGTCTTGCTTTTCGTGACCCTCTTTGTGGCCCTTTCAACCGCCCCCCTGTGTCCCCCTCCCACCATTTCATATAATCTGTGCGCCCTGGTGCCAGCCTTTGTGTGACAAGTCCACACAGACCATGAAGAAGAAATCCAACCCACGACTACACACTCACCCCGAGAGGATGGAGTAATGAGACTCAAGCCTCGGTATCCAATAATCACTGCAGGTGGATAAAATCTGTCAGCAAGAAGAAGAAAGAAGGCCTTATATGTACACCTGACAGTGGGCAAACACATTGCAAATTACAGGGCAATGATGCTTTACGACAGCATTGGGTCACGACAGGTCTGACTGAGAAAGTCAGGTGCTGATGTAGTGAAAGAGGGACAGTTGGATGGGATAGGAATGCAGCACGCTGGAGGCGGTATGAGACAAGATGTTCATACAACGTGGCAATACTTAACACACGGGATGCAACGTAGCCTGACAATGCCACTGAGGAGTTCAGATCGTTTGCCATAAGAAGGTCCTCAGCAGGGCTTATGTTGCCCAGTATTGCAGAGCACCTAGGCCACCGGTAACCTGTGATATTCTCTGTCCTGATTAGAATTCTATACTAAAGCATGGCAGTGCCAGCTGAAGATGTGGCTCGGCTTGAGGGGGGCCCATTTCAACACGATGGTTGTGGCTGATGTAGAGAAATCTGAGCAAAAAGGTACTGAAATGGTTCAGCAAATGCAGCTTGTAATGTGCACGCTGCAACGTGCACATTTAAAGTCCAGAATGAAAGGCGTATAGTGCTATGGCATTAGAAAGCTGAAGGCCAACATTGGGGCAGTTGTTGTGGGCCCCCCGAGGCTCAGGGAACCTTTCATCTGAAAGAGCTGAAGGCCCTGATGCCAGCCCTGAGCATTTGTGTGCTGTGGGTAGTGAGCACTGGGACAGTTACAAACAAAACTGAAAAAAACACAAAATACAATTGAGTTCAATTTTAGGCACTACACTTTTATAATGGTCGCCCTCAGCTTCCAATATAAAGGAGTGTTTAACTCACAAATGCAGCAGCAGGCTGTATGTTTTTTTTTTACCACATATACTACAAATCAACTTGTTGCTACAGCAAACCATCATCACATCCAAAAAGAGACCCACCCAGGGTCAACCAATAATGATAAAAAGCAGTCTTCCAAGGGGACGCTGCTGACGGATGTAGCTGCCTATTGCATTAGCTCCACACCGACCCGCTACTTATCCTGATTTAATTAGATTTTACAACGTGATCTTGCACTGAGAGCGGTGCAAACTCCTCTTGAAGCCGGTCTGTCTCACTGGTGGACTCCCGGAGCCTGATATCCCCGGGTAACGAGTGTTCCAGTGCTGCGGCCTGCACGTGCACCTGTGAACACCAGTGTTGCATGGAGGTGCAGCGTTGCTGGAGGCTGCATTCTGGAGGTGCAGCACGGGTACCGGCTCCTCTGTGCCCTGGTTTCAGTCAGGCGTGCCCATGCAGTAGATCCTCGCCCCTACCCAAATGGAACATTCCGGAAAGCACTGGTGTGCTGTGCTATACGGGCGGCAGGCCCTGTGTGCCCTGGTTCAAATTGGGGTGGGCCCCCGCTGCGGATCCTTGGCCCTCACTGGAGCAGGCAGAGGAACTTTGGTGTGCTGTGCCGCTACGGAGTGGGACATAGACTGTCATACTACAGCTGATCGGCCATGGATGCGGGCAGTGAGTTGCTGTCCGACCTCCCCATTGATCTGAGATTCTATACCCAGGGACGAGGGAGTGAGAGGCTCGAACTGACCGTGGTGCCTCAGGGGCTGCTGCATGCCTTTTGGATCTGCTGGCAGATTGCTGAGGCTCTGTGCTACCTGGTGGGGGGAATGTTGTGCCTGGTGCCCCTACCTTTCCAGCTGGTGGGAGATACCACTTATTGTCCCCAATATATTCACCTGAGGCGTGGGCCATTTGTCTCCTTGCTTGACGCAGTGGTCTGGCCATTGCCTGTTGCTGCTATGGCTAGGGACAAGCTGCGGAAGACTAGCCACCAAAGCAAAATGGTAACCCGTGCCACAGCGCCACACACAGCACATGGAAACCCCCAAGTATGGCCTGACGCGGCCACGGATCCGGTTGTGTCTGCACCAACTCCCTTCATGCATGATGTCTCAGGAGGATAGCTCAGGGGCAACATGCTCACCTTAGAAGCAAGACGACACGAAGCAACACAGGTTCATTCCCCGGGTCTGCGCTTAGACACCTCCAGGTATTAAGCGCACCATAAATAACCTATCATATCATGTCATGCTGGCCATAGCCGATTCAAGGTCCTCCATGGAAAGGAAAATAGATACCCCCAGCATTGATGTGAATCTTTTGCGGCAGGAACTCCATAAAATCTCGGCCTGGACGAATGAGGTGGAGACCAGAGTCTCGAATGTGGAAGATACCCTCTCTAGTGTTAAAACCCAACTGGTGGAATCCTTACGGTGTACTAAGAGCCTGGAAGAAAGAATGGAGAATGCTGAGGGGTGCTCTAGGCATAGCAACGCCCGGCTGGTCGGCCTCCCTGAGAAAATCGTGGGACCCTCTGCGGAACATTTTCTGGAATTCTGGAATCCTGGTTTAAAGAACATCTTTTCGATTGAGAGGGCTCACCGGTTCCTGGCTACATCCCCACCTCCAGGGGCTCCGCCCAGATTGATTATTGCCAAGATATTAAACCTCAAAGATCGGAACTCAATATTACAGTGGGCATGAAGGAAGGAGTTGCTGCAGTGGCAAGGTACACGGGTTGCATTGTTTTCAGACTTTACCCGAGCGTTGCAAAGGCCACACAGTCGTTTTACGCTATCAAAAAGCGCTTGGTGGTCAAGGACATCAGATATGTGCTATACTATCTGGCCAGTTTAAAGATAAAGCATGATGTCCGGGCTTTCTTTGACCCAAAACAGACATGGGAGCGGCTTGACCTGTGCATACTTTAGAAGACAGCCCGATGGAACAAACCCCAGGCCGGGCCTTGCCCCGAGGCCCTCCGGAAGCAGCGCCGTCTGCTTTGAAGATCCTGCCGGTTTCTGCCTGCACTTATGAGTGAACCCAGATTCCATATGCTACTTGGCATATTGTTTAGGGGTGCCCACGATCAGTGATACGAGACTCCAAGTGCTCTGATATTTGTGGGCTGGGAGGGCTGCATGCACTGGAGGACTCGGGGTGGGTAGGCTACCTAGGGCACAATCTTCCCCGCACCTCTGTATTATGTTGGGGTCCCATGTTACAAGGGGACTCTAATGTTTTGTGATGGTGTCGCAGAGCACAGGTGAGCGTTTTGGTTATTTCGCTCTTGCCTCTGATTTGAATTGGGTTGAATGTTTGGGTGACAGACACAACGGGTTCCATGACTTAATGGGGAGAGAGGATTTGTTGGGGTTTTTTGTTTTTGGTTGGTTTTGTTTATCGACCAGTGCCTCTGTTTGATTATGATCATGTAGACTCCACTGTGCTCCCTTCCATCGTTATTATTATCTACGTATACCAGGAAATCCCCTGTGAGGAAAATGGGTGAATTACGTTTATCTTGTATGTCTTGGAATGTTAATGGCCTGTGCGTTAAGGTTCCAGTTTCTTAACCCATGTGAGCATTCCATTGCCTTTCTCCAGGAGACCCATCTGGCCGATAATGATTGCAAATTCTTTTGTAAATCTAACTTTCGGATTCCATTCCGTCTTCACTAGAGAGCATCGGGGGTGCTGATTTTATTCCATGAACACACACCTTTCAACTTGTAGACAGTAGTTTCTGACAATAGAGTCCAGTATATACTAGTTATAGGTCTATTGACTGGTAGGGTGTGACTTCAATGATGTTATGAATCGGTCTTTGGCACACCATACTCTCTCGACGTCAAATGTTGAATCAACGACCAGACTCCATGACTTTGTGAGTGCGATGGGTCTGGTAGATGTCTGGCGCGCATGTCACCCCCTGAAGCAAGGTTATTTCACTCTGGGGTGCACACATCATTATCGAGGATTGTGTTCTTTTTCATGCCAACTCCTGATCTTGCTTGGACATGCATTATCTCTCTAGAGGTATTTGGGATAATTCTCCATTGTTGTTGTCTCTGGTCCGGTCGCGCCTGTCTACTAAGACCAACTGGCTGCTTCTCTCATACTACGTAGGCTTCCCAGAGACCATGGGGCCTCATTACGACCCAGGCGGATTTCGCGGTGCTAAATGCACCGCGAAGCATGGCGGAAAGCCGCCGATAGCGCCATGGGGGTTGGCGGATTTACCGCCCCATTCCGACCTCGGCGGAGCGGTAAATCCCCAATCCCCATTCTGCCCTTCCCCATTCCCATTTTTGCCCCATAGGGTATAATGGGAGTGGGGAAGGAGTTAATTACGCCACCGTAAAATACGGTGGCGTAATTAACAACGAGGTCCCGTAGCGCCATGGTTTTCTCCGGCTGGTAAAACCAGGCGGAGAAAACCTCCATGGCGCTACGGGAACTCGTAGTATGGCGGAGAGGTACGCCATGCACTACGCTGGCGTAATACCCTCTCCGCCAGGGTCCTAATGAGGCCCCATGAGGGGTTTACTGATGAGACTGTGGAAAACGTTGAGATAAATAACGCCTCGGTGGACGACCCCCGGATACTGTGGGAGGGCTATAAAACGGTAATGCCTGGGGAGGCAATTTTCGATCCTGGTGGCCAGGGAGAAGAATAGGACATAGGAAGTCACGATTTTGGAAATGTAATTGACTAGTCTGCAAGCTGAGTTTATCGCTAACCAGACTCTGATATGCAGAGGTTGCTGTTGCAGGCCTGTGACACCTGTCATAACTGTGCAACCAATACGGCTCGTCAGTCTCACCTGGCCACCTGTGTCTGGACATATGAAGTTGGGGACAAGGTCAGTAGAATGTTGGGCTGGTTGGAAAAGCGAGAAGGGCCCCCGAGCTTTGTGCATGTGATTAAGGATGCAGAGGGCGGACTGAAGAATGTCGATGCTGATATATGCAATATCTTTGCAGATTATTATACTCATCTCTTTGCCACACTGATTGATACAGCCCAGCCAACATTCTCCGACCTGCTGGAGGAACTAATGCTGCCCAATATTTTGGCCCAACAGAGGGACGAGTTGGACTCTGATATTTCCCAGGAGTTGTCGGTGGTCATGTCTGCTCTCCAATCTGGCAAATCGCCAGGACCTAACGGGTTCCCATAAGAACTTTGGAAGAAGCTGCACATTAGTGTGACTGGTCCCTTGCTGTCGATGTTTCAGGCCAGCAGGCACAGTGGAGAGCTTCCCACCAACCTGAGGCAATCAACTGTTGTAGTGCTGCCCAAGGAGGGTAAGCCAGCCACTGAGTGTGCATCTTATAGGACTATTTTACTTATTAACACGGAAGCAAAGGTACTGGCCAAAGTACTGGCGGTACGTCTCATGACTGTTTTGCCCACATTGATCCATCCGGATCAGAAAGGCTCCTTACCTGGAAAAGCCACACACATGAATATACGTCAGGTACACGTAGCCCATAGCCCTGAACAGGGCTCTCACTCTCTTAATGATGCTTTCGCCTTGCAAACAATTGACTTTGAGGAAGCGCTTGACTCGGTTGGATGGGACTTCCGGTGTGCGGTGATGTTGGCGATGGGATTTGGTGAGGGGTTCTTGCATTGGATCAGATTGCTCTACCGACACCTGCAGGCGTCGGTGCATGTTAATGGGGGCTTTTCCTGATCATTTGCTTTGGTGAGGGGGGTGTGCCTGGGGGGACCTCTTTCGCCCGTGCACTTTCTCCTATGCATCAAACTAGTTGCAATATGACTCAGAGGCGACCCCCTGTGGAAAGGCTTTGCCTGGCCACCGGGTCGTGAAAATCAAGTGTCTCTCTACGTGGACAATCTCCTACTGTTCACGTAGACCCTCTCCGGTCCTATCCCAGGGTCTTGAAAATATTGGGAATATTCAAACGATTTTGTGGGCTGCATGTGAATTGGAGCGAGTCAGTCTTCTTTCCAGTACAATGCGGGATGCGGGCAATACCTCCAGGGTGTATGTTCTCGGTGGTCCTAGACAACCTTTGCTATCTGGGTATCCATATTGGTCATGACCCACAATGCTTCTTTACACTCAGTTTGGCACCCATTACGTTAAACTTTATCACGGATGTTACATTTTGGTAAGCCCTTCCTCTGTCTGTGCCTGGGTGTGTTTCCCTACTCAAAATGCTGATTCTACCTAAATACTTCTATGTCCTTCAAAATGTCCATATTTGGATAACTGGCACAGAATTTGACAAGATCAAGTGCACCTTGAAGAAATTATTGTGGCGTGACTACCAATCCAGAATAGTTTTGGCTACTGTATATATGTCAGTTTGGGAGGTCGGCATAGGCGTCCTGAATGTCCGAGCATATTATTGGGCCTCCCAACGGATGGTCGCTAATGAGTGGCTCCATGAGGATCACACTCTCCCACATATCGCAGTTGAACTTTCCTGGCTTAAATGCCGTAATTTGCTGTATTGCACTGGCCTGTTAATAAGCTCCCAGAGACATTGCAACAGGTTATCCGCTCAAATCGCGTAGTCACCAAGGCTACGGGCTGGCGTGCTAGTGTGTCTTTAAAATCTCTGCTGTGGGGCAGTAAGGACCTTCTGGAACTCGGGAGCCTGGACTTCGATAGGAGGTGGGCAATAGGAATATTCAACTACTAGAGTATGTCCCTGCTGGAGATCAACTTCAGACCTTTGATGCATTGAGGCAGTGCTTTTAATTGACAACTAGTTGTCAGTTTTTGTATTTGCAGTTCCAACATACTATGTCTGCATGGATTCACGACTCATATGACCTGCACTCACAACCTCGTTAGAGGTCAACATTGATGATGCTTTGATCCTGTCAAAGCCTATCTCAACATTATACCAGGTTCTTCTAAATTTTACTCCCTACTCTCTTGCAAACATTATGTCAAAGTGGGAACGGGATATAGGCCCAATGAAAGCCAAGAATCGGCAGAAAGCTTTAATGGCTCTTGTGTGCTTACCTTACTATGGTTTGTGTACTTTTCAAGCCACCTTTTATAAACATAGACATTTGTAACATATTTCTATGTTCATAAAAGATGGCTTGAAACGTACACAATTCAAGCCATCTTTTATAAAGCGTTGAGGAGGGACAAAACCCAAGATAGCTTTGTCCGTCGACAAAGCTTTATAAAAGATGCCTTGAATTGTGTACGTTTCAAGCCGTCTGTTATAAACATAGAAATATTTCTACGTTTCTAAAAGATGGCTTGAAACGTACACAGTTCAAGGCATCTTTTATAAAGATTTGCCAAAGGAGACAGGCACCTCGGGCTCAGTGATCTCTGCTCTGAGCAGAGATCGCAGAGCCCAAGGCGTCTTTCACCTTCTGGGAACCCGCGGGCTCCGTGATCTAATCTACATATTAGATCATGGAGCCTGCGGGTTCACAGAGGGTCAGTGACCTGGCGAGGGCAAACAAAGGAACTGTAACTTCCCTGATGACCCCTCAGATGGGGGGTCATCAGGGAAGTTACAGTGACTGACAGAAGTGCCAGCTAGCCTCAGCGACGCAGTGGCTGGCTGGCACTTCTGTCCACTTGCCTAACGTTAAACTGGCGGGCGCATCTCCCGTCGCGGCTGCGGCCGTGGTGGGATAATGCGTCGTGCCATGGCGTGGTGGGACTGGAGCCCCACTTTCGGAGACTGGCGTGGCCCGGCCCGGCAGGCCCCAGCCCACTTAAAGCACTGATGGACATGCACATTACACACTGACCAGTAGACACTGCCAACAAATGTTAATGACAACCACGTACACATTTACAGGGGACAGTGCCTACCCGCTGAGCACATCCATGATGACGCCCGTACGGAATCCCACCACACCAGCTGAGGTAAGGTACAATACTGCCCATGTAGCGACTAGGGGCATAGTGTAGCCCACATTCAGAGTGCTTAAGTCACGTTTCTTCTCCCTTGACCACTCTGGTGATGTGTTGCTATATGCACCACCAGTTGTGTGCAGGATCATTGTGTCAGCATGTGTCCCGCACAATGTCGCCATTCAGCCATTCTCTTAGGCCAATCAACCAGAGCCGGCAGGCGAACGCCGGCCTCCCGAAGTAAGGCCTGAAAGAAGGCTCCTGTCACGAGACTAGCAGAGCCCAGGGCCAGACAACATGCCTGATTCCTACCAGCGTGGGAACTACACTACGTCATTCCAATCGTCTAGCCAGTGACCTGGTAAGACTGCAAGAATCCTGCATTCCGAACAATTAGTGCCAACACTCCTGTTACTGTACTTACTACTGCCAGCTTGCCTACCACCATATCTGTACTGACTCACGTGCATACTGTGATTACTAACCAGACACAAGCATCACCCTGGGTACATCATGCTAATGTGTAATCATTCCCAAAATGTGCTACATATACTAAATGTATGAAAGTCTATTGTTTACATAAGCTACATTGCAACCATCTTGTCTATGTATATGCCTCATGCTACTGCCTTTGATGTATGCACCCCTATCTGTGGAACCAAACCGTATTACATTATTTCCACAAGCACACTCTAGCCAGATACCCTCAACCTGCGCCGTAATTTGTGCTTATTTACAACTAGTAGCTGAATTTTTAATGCAGCGCCCACCCTATAGACCCACTACATTTGACATGCACCCCCTCTTGCCCCACGCTCGTATCAGACCATAGCACCTGCCCCAATGCATTAAACATCAGGTCTTTACGGCACACAAGCTCAGAATATTATGCATTGCCATAACAGATTCACAGACAATAATCTATTCAGCCTATTGCATTGTGCCTATTTTGAACTTAGCCTATTTATAGCCCACCGTGCCTATATTGAATTTAGCCTACTGCAACCCACTGTGCCTACTTTGAACTTAGCCTATTGTAACCCACTGTGCCTATGCTGAATTTAGCCTATTGCAGCTCACTGTGCCTACTTTGAACTTAGCCTATTTATAGCCCACCGTGCCTATATTGAATTTAGCCTACTGCAACCCACTGTGCCTACTTTGAACTTAGCCTATTGTAACCCACTGTGCCTATGCTGAATTTACCCTATTGCAGCTCACTGTGTCTACTTTGAACTTAGCCTATTGTAGCCCACTGTGCCTATGCTGAATTTAGCCTATTGTAGCCCACTGTGCCTATGTTGCATTTAGCCTATTTCAGCCCACTGTGCCTACTTTGAACTTAGCCTATTGTAGCCCACTGTGCCTATGCTGAATTTAGCCTATTGTAGCCCACTGTGCCTATGTTGCATTTAGCCTATTGCAGCCCACTGTGCCTACTTTGAACTTAGCCTATTGTAGCCCACTGTGCCTATGTTGAATTTAGCCTATTGTAGCCCACTGTGCCTATTTTGATTTTTGCCTACTGCAACACAGCCCAGTTTAGTGTACTCATATGCCACTGCTTAGAGGGTGCATCAATTTAGAATACGCCACCTCTTACATAATGCCACATCATGATCTTCATAGCCCGTAGCATTTGAACCTACATATGTCTACTGATCATTACCCACCAGACAGCTGGCAGTAGCCTCCCCACAGCGTTCAAGCGAGTTCTACATAATTGCAACCTATATATTTCTATCCACCCCTACCATTATGGAATGCCCCGTTCCGAGTCCCTCAAGTGGGCCTCAAATCAATCCATGTAGTCTACTCCTCAGAAACTCTAGACTCTGAGCAAGACTCACAAGACTCCACGAGCCCCTGACCAGAACCCTACCTCCCGCCAACAAAAGATCCAATAACCAGAAGCTAAATATCACTCACTTCAATATCCTGAGGCCTCTAACTACTCCCACTAAAATAGAACCTACCCAATCCACTGCAGTGGCCCCCCACTTAAAGGAGGATTAATAAATGCCAGATCCTTGACTGCACACGCCACGGATATCTGCAACTTGATATCGTTTGATAATCTGGACTTTCTTGCTATCACAGAGTCTTGGTTGCACAACACATCAGGACCCCTACTTTCTCTAGCAATCCCGGATAGTTATCCTATACTGAGACAGGACAGAACTAATATGCATGGCGGCGGCATTGCTATCATCGCTAAGACTAGCCTAGGCATGAGAACTACACCCACCATAGTTTCAGAATCATGTGAAGCTCTCACCATCAAACTTCCTCTAATTAACTCCCAGACATTGACCATCCACCTCATCTACAGACCACCTGGACTCTTAGGGACATTCGAGGAGGATATCTACAGCCTACTTTCCAATAACCTCAACATTTCTTCACAACTACTTGTCCAAGGGGACTTTAACTTGGGTTACAATGACCCTCTAGAAAAAAACTCCACCACCATTGCCAACATTCTTTCTGATCTGGGTATAACTCAAAAAACTCTCGAACCCACACATAGCAAAGGGAGAATCCTCGATTGGTTAGCAGATTACAACTGCACCGCCAACATGAAATCGATCGACCCACAACCCTGGACACACCACTTCCTCGTATCCTTTGAACTATCCACCTCTAGACCACTTTCACCAGTACCCACCATGGCCCGCCATGTCCAACAAGAAATAAAAAGAGTATCACCAAGGATAAAGTGATTCCTGCGATCCTACCCACTCTTACCCAATTAACGGATCAATTAGACCCGGAAACACTCGTCGACGAGCATAACAAAATCATGTTCACTACCCTCGACAACATCGCCCCTCTAAAACTTAGACCGAGTAAACCCAAATCCAATTTAAATAAATGTTTCACCCCTGAACTAAAGGATCTACGACAACTTAAGAGGGGCTGCGAAACAGCATGTAGGATAATCCACTCAGAAGACCACAAAAACAAACTAAAGGAAATTTCCTCCCAATACAAAAGGAAATCCACCTGGCAAAGCGAAACTCAAACAACAAGCGTATATCTAATGCTAACTCGAGTATGAGGGAACTGTTCACCATCCTCAAGGAACTAGAGTCACCTATCCCCATTCCGGACACTTGCTCCAAAGATAAAACATGGTGCTGGGATTTTCAACAGGCACTATCAAATAAAGTAACCATGCTTCAAAGGAAAATAGCTAAGAAAAAAGCCTCTCTCAATCAACTATCCCAGACCAACAATCTGACTACTGACCCCCCTTCAAAGCAAAAAGACTCGGCTGCACGATTCATGTTCTCTAAAACCTCTACCCTTGAGGTAGAGAAAGTCATCCTCTCAAGCCATCCAACTGCCAGGGCGACCTTTGTCCTGCCCAGCTTATAAAGGACGCTGCCAGAGATGTATCCTCATTTGTATCGAAAATTGTCAACGCCTCATTCGCGTCAGGCACTGTGCCGTCCAACTTGAAACAATCTTGGGTACTGGTTGTGCTAAAAAAGCAAACCCTAGACCCACTTATACCCACTGACTACCGTCCCATCACACCAGTACCTTTTTTGCGTAAAATCCTGGACAAGATTGCTTACAACCAATTTCAAAAATTCTTGGAACAACATAAGCTCTTATGAGCATGCCAATCAGGATTCCTACCCCAACATGGCATTGAGACTGCCCTCATCAAGTTGAAGGCACAAATAGATGAACTACGAGATAAAGGTAAAATGACTCTTCGCCTGCTGTTGGATCTTTCGGCTGCATGTGACTCTGTGGACCACAAGGTCCTTTGTAGCCACCCAGACTCAGCCGCACACTTTCCAAAGAGGCCATAACTTGGATTGAGTCTTTCCTCAGCGACAGGACTATGAGGGTGTTCTCCCCTTCGGCAGTGACTGACCCGATCCCCATCCTGTGCGGAGTTTATCAGGGCACTTGCTTCTCCCCTACCCTATACAACATATTTATTAAGCCCCTTTTTGATGATCTGGACCTTCTTGGTGTCACCTACACTAACTATGCACATGATACCCAGATTCTCCTCCCACTTTCCGGGGATTACAACAAGGATTTGGCCTTGGTATATAGGGTGTATATCATCATCCAGGCATTGATGGCAACCCATGGTCTATGCCTGAATGATTCTAAAACAGAGCTTATCATCCTGGGGACTCGTTCTAACCTCAATAAATTAGGCCAAGACTACAACTCATTTGTGATTGATGGTAATATCATCAAGGTGTCCAAGGAGGTGAAGACACTTGGCTTTTATATGGACTCAATCCTCTCCTTCGATAAACAGGTGAAGTCTATGGCATCTGCCACAGCTTACACTTGTAAACTCATTAGAGCAGGCAAACACTTTCTCCCAAATAACAACTGCATTACATTATCTGAGCCAGAGCCTTGATTCTGTCTAGGTTCGACTATTGCAATGCCCTTGACATTGGTGCTAACAAATCTATCATCCACAGAATTCAAATCCTACAAAATAATGCCTTGCGATCAGCTCTTGGCGTGTCCAAAAGATCGCATATATACAAGATCAGGCGCCAAAACAACTGGTTGTCTACCCAAAATAAAATCCACTTAAACGTTGCATCCCTTGTTCACAAAGCTCTGAACAATGCCTCACCGAGCTATCCCATGGACAAATTCCCAAAGAGAAGCTCCACCCGACCAGCAAGAACCACCAATGCCAATAGCCTCATCATACCGAGATTCAGGCTGACTAAGGCTGGGGAAGGCAGCTTCCTGGTCCAAGCGGCCCAATTATGGAATTCACTGCCTCACCCTCTACGTGAGGAGCAGCCCTTTTTGAAATTCAGATCCAAGTATATCAATCTGCTGAAATCCGACGATGACTAGTTGCCCACTAGCTCTTACTAAACTCCTGAGACCTCCCAGTGTTTATATATATATATATATATATATATATATATATATATATATATATACCCACCTACCTGATGCCCATGTGTACATATTCCCCTTCTGGCTAGCGACTTGACGTGAGTTGACATCCTGCTAGCGCCTGTATATATTCTGTCTTCCTCATAATTTGTAACTGACCTTCTATGGCCTGTACATATTTTGCTTTGTGTGTAATCTGTAACTGACTTTCTATGGCCTGTATACATTTTGCTTTGCATGTAATACATAACCTTGTAATTTAAGCCTTGCATATTCTGTACTGCTCTGCCCTGCTACCTTCGGGTTTGGTGCGCATTATAAGTGAATAAAACAAACAAACAAATATGACGTGGCGTTCCAGTGAACATGCAGGTGGGCCACCACCCGCACCCACAGGCACAACCCTTGTGCATGGCTGCACCTGTGGAGTGCACACAATCAAGCCACATCCCAGGTGACATTCAATGATGACTATGGGCCAATCCTCTGTGCCCACAAAACACCCTGAGAATGTGCCGCTGGGAGGGCGAAATTGTGTGCATCCATTAGACATAAAACACCATGCAGAAGTGTGGCCAAATGAAAGACGCATAAGTGGGAATATATCACCATCACTGCAGCAATTATGGAGTGAAACCAGCCCTGAGGCACAAAAACATCACACATGTCAGCCTGGCAGTATTTCCTTTGCCATGACATGGCATGCCATCATGATTGTAGCCCTGGGACAGCGCAGTGAAAACTAGCAGTGGAGGCAATGATGTGAAGCCCAAGAACGTTTGAACCCAAATATTCACCAATTGCACTGAAGACAGGATCTTGCAGAAGGCAGCCCTTCACAGAGACAGATTTCAGACCGGAAGGCTGGGCACGAGGTAACTGGCATGAAACACACAAGCAGACACGACACAGCAATGAGAAAAGGAGACAAAAGACAAATGCACACAAAACGGAGCAGGTGTTAAACAGAAATCATATTATGCCTCCTTTTGACTTATATTGGCCTAAGGCTAGTTGCTCTGCGAAGAAAACCGTGTTGCAAAGTTCCGATTTCGGATCGACTTCGCTGCCATTTTAGAATCATCCGCCATTTTGATTTCTGTTCATATGATTCTCTGTTCTAAAATGGTGGACTGTGTTTTCAACTTGTAGCCAAGCCTCCCGACCTTTGAGTTCTGTTAATGGTTAGACTGTCCGCGGACTGACTTTTTAGACTAGGTAATGAGACCTTGTACTGTGTATGAACTGTTGTCCCCGGATTGTCTGCGTTAACAAGCCTCAACCACGAATACACATCGGCGACAATGAAAGGCAAACGCCAAGCGTGGACACAGGCTGAACTGCATTGTGTTGGGATATAGACTAAGGCTTACTGTGGGACCTGAGAATATACGTCACCATTGTAACTTGATGGAAATGCAAACTCATGTAATCCCTTTGCATATTTTTGTATAAGCTGTTTGTTTGTTTGTTTGTTTATTTATTTATTGTGCGCACCGGACCCTGACGTAGCAGGGCGCATGTGGTAAGAGGGCTTACAGCTTGGTTACAGAGGTTACAAATATACAGATCATGGTAAAAACAATTTTCTTAGCTCCACAGGGTGAAGGTAAGGCAGTAGATAACATATAAGAAGCAGTGAGTAGACAGCAAGTCTTCATATAGCGGATGTTTACAAAACAGCAGATCTATGTCAGGTACAGTGCATACAGTAGGTGCGTGGGGAGAATGTGGGTTACATAGCATTCTCGGTGAGCCATTTTATTGTGTTCTTTCTGAAGTTGTAGAACGTTTGGTCAGATCTAAGCGCGTGAGGTAGGGAGTTCCACAGTTGAGCTGCCCTGACTGGGAAGCTGGACCCTCCAATAGTGGTCAGTTTAAATCTGGGCACTAACAGGCAGTTGGGTTGACTGTTCTTGTTGATCTAGTGTTTTTTTTTCTAGTAAAGCGTTCTGTTAGGTAACGAGGGGCTTTGTTATTTAGACATTTGTGGCATAGGGAGGCAGATTTGAGGTTGATTTTTTCTTGGGTAGAGAGCCATTTGTGTTTCCGTCTTATTTCAGAAATATGTGCTCTTCTGTGAATACTTAGGGCCGCTCTGAGTGCATTATTTTGGCGCACTTGTATTCTGTTAATGGTTTGTTTAGTTACCCCTATGTAGAGGGAATTACAATAATCTAATTTTGATAGGATAAGGGCTCTGGATAGGATTAGGCAGCTGTCATCTGACAGAAATTGTTTCCCGGCTCGTATTAATTTACATGTATAGGCCGTGGATGAGGCCAGTGAGTTTACCTGTTTGGTGAGGGATAGGGTCGAGTCGAGGTAGAAACCTAACGTTTTTTCTTCTCTGGTGACCTTCATAGTGTTTCCATCGATGATGAATGCTGAGTAATTTGGGTTGAGTTTAGAAACGCGAGCAGCGGTGCCCATGATGATGAGCTCCGTTTTGTCATCGTTCAGGCATAGGCCATGGTTGGCCATCCATGCCTCAACGATGCTATAGACTCTGTTCACCAGAGCCAGATCTTCACCACAATCCCCGGTAAGTGGTAGGAGAATCTGGGTATCGTCTGCGTAATTGGTATAGGTGATACCCAGATTATCAAGATCGTCAAAGAGTGGCTTGGTGAAGATATTGTAGAGTGTGGGCGAGACACAAGATCCCTGGGGCACTCCACAAGTAATGGGTATCGGGTCTGCTGCCGCTGAGGGGGAGAACACCCTCATGGTCCTGTCACTGAGGAAAGACTGTATCCAGACTATGGCCTCACCTGAGAAATGGCCGCAGAGTCCAAGTGACTGCACAGGACTCTGTGATCCACCAGGTCAAAGGCAGTTGAGAGGTCTAGTAGGAGGAGGAGTGCTAATTTTCCCTCGTCTCTGAGTGAGTCTATTTGGGCCTTTAAGTCGATAAGGGCGGTCTCTGTGCCATGTTGGGGGCGGAAGCCAGATTGGCGGGTGCCAAGGAGATGGTTCACCTAGAGGAAATTCTGAATTTGGGTGTATGCTATCTTATCTAGTATTTTTAGTAAAAATGGGACCGTGGTGGTGGGCCTGTAGTTTGTGGGAATGTTGGGGTCCAGTGTTTGTTTTTTCAGGAGGGGGAGTACCCAGGATTCCTTTAGGAATGGTGCCAGAGGTAAAGGAGGCATTAATAAGTTTGGTGATGAAGGGAGCTAGGTCTCTAGCAGCGTCCTTGATCAGTTGTCCTGGGCATTGGTCGCCTTTGCAGTTGGATGGTTTGAGTCCAAGGATGTTTTTCTCTACCTCGATCACTGAGACCTTAGAGAAGTTGAATTGGGTGAGTTCTTTAGGTTTAGGTATAAGGGGTTTTTTCAGGGGAATTTGGGTTTGGGATGATAATGAGGCTTTCTTTAGAGCATTTTTTGTTTGGAGGTTTGCTACTTTGTTGGTTAGTGCCAGCTGCATGTCTGTGCACCAAGTTTTATCTTTAATGGAGTCATCCTGTACTGCAATAGGGGTTTCTAATTCTTTTAGAATAGAGAAGAGCTCCTTCATACTGGAGTTGGCTTGGGTAATCCTATTATTGTACGTTTCTTGATTGGCCAGGATGATATCCTTTTTGTATTGCGTTGAGATATTTATTAGATTTGTTTTATTTTCTGCGGTAGGATGTAGGTTCCATACCGTTTTGCATTTTCTTTTCTGTAATCTTAGTTTTTTTAGGTGGGGCGTGAACCAAGAGTTAAGATGCTTTTTTGGTTTACTGTTCCTAAGTTTAAGTGGAGCGATGCTGTCGAGGGCCGTGGTCATAGCGTTATTGAATACCTCCACTAGAAGGCCTGGGTCAGTATGGTCTGGTAAGGAGTTAAGCTTCGGTAGGATATGGGGCAGAATTTTGTCTGCTGTGATATTTTTCTTGTTTCTAGTTAGTGTAGGCGCTGCGAGGGTGGGTGTTAGAGCAGTGAGTCTTTTAGTATTGAGAGTGAAGGAGATTAGGTAGTGGCCAGTCCATATTTGTGGGGCAATGGAGGTAATGGATAGGTTGCAGTTGTGACTGGCAATCCAGTACAGCGTTTCTCCCTTTGGTATGGGTGGACATGTTCACTTTTTGCTTGAAGCCTAGTTCTGTCAGAGTGTTGGCTACGGCAGTGGCCTGGTGATCATTGATATCATTGTACCCTAGGTTAAAATCTCCTAGCACTAAGGTTTGTGAGGAGTTTTCTAGCTTCTCCGAGCTGTATGTGAACTCGGCACAAACTCTAGACGGCAGATTATTAACATGAAGAGCACTCTCTCTCCTCATTGTGGGGTGTTGAGAGCCAGATAGCTATCTGTTTCTATGTTTCTTTGTAAACTGATCAGGTGAGTGGTGCCGCGATAATTTGATTTGGCGTATTGTCCTCACGAGAACAATTATTGACCAGGTAACACCAGAAATCTGATATGCATGAGAAATTGCCTGCCTGTTTCAGGGCGTTATTCCGCAGAGACAGACAATCTTTGGAATTTGGCCGTCCGGCACCACAGGATGGGTCGCCGGTGTGTACTATGTACTGTAAGCACGGCATTGGTAGTATAGTGTTTAATGATATTTGGCACAGACAAACCAGACATGCCTCTAAACTTCAGTGGCCAATCAATGGTAGTTTTGAGATTCCTTTTACAGAATGTTTAGAATCTATATTATTGAAGAAACAAGCTAGACCTGCAGCATTTGATGTATTGCAAAATTGGAAAAAAGTAGCTATGCAGCAGCTTAAAATTAGAGAGAAACATGCGCGACGACATTTGTCGAACACTGAGAAAGCGTTATTATACGATTAACAGAAACAGTCAGTTAGAAATATGGATAGGGCTTTTCAACTTGGCATTCAGAAAATATATCCGTCTAAAGATTTTCATGCATCTGATGAACTAATTGACAAGCTTTTAAATGAACGAAGGCCTGGTGCCACTGCGCCAGCTCCGTATGTACCTATTCCTGTTGCTTTACCTCTTCCTGCTGTCGTTCCTCCTCACATAGCAATTCCTGCTCCTCCTATTGCTCCTCTTCCTCCAGTTATTGCTCCTCTTCCTAGTGTTGTTCCTTCACCTATACCTCCACCTTTGCCTGTTGCTATGGATTTGGTATATTTGTCTTCTCCACCAGTGATAGCACCTTTGTTACCTATTGTACAATATTTCTCTACTCTTTCTCTTCCAAGTGGTTCTGTTCCGCTTGTAGTTGATAAGGGAGCGGAATAGAAGATTGTAACTCGTAATACAGTTTTTAAAGAAAGAAAGCGAGATCTGAATGCATGGGCTAGACAGTGCATGGAGAAGGGTGAACAATCTAATGTTCTTGCTACACTCTCTAATTTGGATAATTTTCCTGAGAAAACTGTGTTTATTGAAGGACTGGGAATTCATTTATCCGTAATGTGGAACAGACTGAATGATATAGATATCCCGCAAGGGTTGAGGGATCTGAATGTTTTAGCATATTCAAGAGATACTGCGGAGAAAGCATATGAGCACCTCGAGAGAGTTTTTGAGTATAGAAGGGAGTTGGAAAAGTTACGGAACGAAGAAATAGAAGGTGATAGTTTGAGCGCTATGTTTGTACAGAAACGGTTCCTTCCTCTTAGTAAATCGATGAGTGAAGAAACACAAATTTGCACGAGAGATGCACTTAGATGGATTTCAGATATGTCGATATCTCCCGTAGAAGTATATGACACGTTTAGTCAGTATACGCCAGAAATGCAGAGGAAAGTGATACAGGTAATGTTAGAATACCTGAAGGATGAATGTATAAAAGGAAAGATTTCTTGTGCCACAGAATTATTGAATATCTACAAGAGAGCTTTTTCGTCTAACACTCCTTCAGCTGCTTAAGTGCTCAATTTGGCTTTGTTGCTCAGTAAGCGTTCGGAGTTGCCTACTTCTCAATTGCCTATGAGAGAGGTTCCTCTGACATTTGTCCCTAAAGTTGAGGTTACGGCTAATGCCGCAACGGGTGTAGCCGCCTATGACATTGATGCACATCATGTATCACAGTTTGTTCACGTCCCGTTCTCAAGACAGGAACTGAACACCATCAGACAATCCATCCCAGATATTAGAAAGAAATAGAATCTGTCTTGCAGTGGTCAGTATTTACTCTGGGTGATATAGATTTGTTATTTCCTGTGCTTCTACCTGTTGATTTGTGGAAACAGATTAGGACAGTAGACGACGTACCAGGGTTAGGGGACACATGGAATAATTTGATTGCACAAGATAGAGGTAGACCAGCTGGTGAGAGACCACCGCAGGTAATACTGACCTTGCCTGATAGAATTGTGACAAAATTGAAAGCCTTAATTCCCGAGAGAAGGATTGTCTGGGACAAACTTACTGCTTGTATCAAGGGCAAGTCTGAGGGTGCTACCAAATTTTTCAATCGGTTTGAACAAGTATTTTCAGATTTCAGTGGACAAGATTTAAGCACAGCGTCTGGAAAACGATTATTTGTGGACAAATTTGTGTGTGGATTGTTGCCTGACATCCAGTCGCAAATTATGACTTCTTAGAGCGCATGGCAAGCTAAGTCTCAGTCTGCAGTGTTGCATATGGCTCAGTATTATGAAAACCGAGTCAATAATGAGAAGGAAAGGATCGAAAAAAAAGGGAGACTTGAAAACTAAGGTGTTGTTGCAACAGATTGTTAGAGGTCTCAGAGGGGGTAGTACACAGTTTAGGGGACAGTATGTTCCACAAAGTAACATGCCGTTGGGTCCTGTACACACGAACCAATGTGCTTACGCAGGAACATGGGGGGAAGAATAGGCCGTGCGGCTACTTTTCTTCTGCCCTTGAACCTGTTGCATGCACTTTGCTGAGATGTCTGAGAGCTGTCGCTGCTGCTGCATCTGTAAAACAGAGCGAGGGTATGGACCTAGGCCATGCTTTAACCTTATTGGTACCTCACTCTGTAGACCTTCTAGTAAATAGAATGCAAACACAACACCTCACCTCCTCACAAATAACGAGATACGAATTGATCTTGTTTGCACCGCATATTAAAATCAAGAGGTGTTGTGTACTGAATCCGGCTGAATTATTACCTCTTCCGCAAGGTACTGTTTGCAGTGACAAAATGTCACATGACTGCCTTTATGCCACAGAACAAGAAACTAAAGGCAGAATTGATTTGAAAGATACACCTTTCAACGATCCACAAGGGGAGCTGTTTTGTGATGGCTCCTGTTTCAAATTTCCTGATGGTACATCCACTGCTGCTTATGCCATCACTACACCGAGCACAATTGTGTAAACCAAAAGAATTTCGCATAACTCTGCGCAGGCCGCAGAGATTATTGCATTGACCCGAGCTTGTGAACTTTCCGAAGGGCTTAGAGCAAACATATATACTGATAGTCAGTATGCTTTTGGGGTAGTTCACAACTTCGGTAGACTTTGGGCAGAACAAGGTTTCTTGACTTCACATGGAACGACGATTCAATATGGCCTCTTGATAGTTCGGTTACTTTCAGCGCTTGCACTTCCCACTCACCTAGCAATTATGAAATGCGCAGCACATCAGAAAATCATAGCTGATGTAGGAAAAGGGAACGCTTTCACTGACCAGATAGCCAAACAAACTGCTACTGATCTCTATTCAGATATGTACACTACAAGGGAAGCCACAAATGTCTGTACCATAGATGAGGGAATTGAGTCTATAAAGAATATCCAAGCCGATGCCACTTTAGAAGAAACTAAGCAGAGGGCTTGGCGAAGTTGGATGATGATGGGTGTTGGGTGGATAACCTAGAGGGAAAATGGATGCTGCCAGATTCGTACATCACTATAATGGTTTCAATGGCTCATGGTCCCACTCATATCTGCGCTAGGAAGATTTGCAAATTGCCTGGGTCAATGTTAACATCCCGAAAACTGCTGAGCGTTTTGTCCAGAATTGTATTGTCTGTTTACAGCACAATATGGGAAAGAGTACATCAACACCAAGGGTAGTTTTGGTCCACCTTCTGTCCTTTTCGAAGTGATCCACTTTGACTTTATTGAAATGGAGCGTTGTAATGATTTCAAATTTGTTTTAGTTGTTATCTGTGCTTTTAGTAAATGGGTTGAAGCCTTTCCTGTAAAAGATGCCACAGCAATGACAACGGAGAAAACCATGCTTAAGGAATATTTTCCTAGGTTTGGTTTGCCAAGAGTCATCTGGTCGGACAATGGTCCACATTTTATCGCTGCTGTAATTCTACAAATATGTGTGGGATTACAGATCGATAAACGGTTCCATTCGGCCAGACACGCACAGAGTGCTGGGTTGGTAGAGCGACACAATGGAATCCTAAGAACAAGCTAGCTAAAACGTGTGCCGGCACCAATTTGAAATGGCCGGATGCCTTACTGATAGTGTTACTTTCGATGCGGACAACCCCGCAGACTATGACTGGACTCTCCCCATATGAGGTGGTGATGGGGAGGCCAGCTAATATTTGCAATCCTCCTAAACCTAGAGCTTTGAGGGATATAGAGTGTGTACTTCTTTCTGAATACTGCAAACAGTTGACTAAAAATCTGTAGTTGATTCATCAACAGGTGCGAGAAGCCCTCCCAGCTAAATATGAGGGGGCAGGTCATAGCATCCGACCTGGACAGTGGGTGCTCACGAAAGCATTTGAAAGAGCATCCTGTCTCGCACCGAGGTGGCGAGGGCCTATCAGGTCCTATTGGCCACACAGACGGCAGTACGAGTAGCTGGCAAGAAACACTGGATACACGCTTCGCATGTTAAGAGGATACCTTTCCCTTTGCCACACAACGGAGAAGATAAGGAGAAACTTACTTGCTCTGTTTGCAACGATCATTCAGCATTGAGCAGTGTTGAGAGTGCTTCGGAGACACTTCCTGAGCCCGCTGGGTCTGGGGAAACAGCTGCTTCATCTCCACACTCTCCTACAGATTCCTTTGCATCTTTGCCTGGTTCTGCTGCAAATTCATCACTTCCATCAGGAAGCAACGATGCACTGTTCCCAGATCACACTGTACCAGGAGTCACAAGGTACAATCTGCGTCCATGGAGCTAGATTTACTGCACGGTTCGGCTGTGACCCCAAGGAAAGTAACCATAGGGTTTGTCCTTCGCTCCATCTTTTGCATCTGAAGGAAAGTAGGTGGCTGGGGATAGGGAAAGACTAAGAAAACGTGTGATCAGGAGATCACCAGCAAACGGACTACAGAGTTTTCGCATCAAAGGAACAATGCCTGTTATCGCCCCTACTCGTACGGAACAAATAAGTGACTGTGTGGCCAACAATGACAATGGATGATCAAATACATGGTCTTTTAAAACATATTGTTTTCTTGTAATTATGTTAACTGGTTTCGCAGTATTAGTTGCCTTAGGATTTTGGTATATAGAAGAAGTACACCCACTCCAAACATTCTTGACAACTGAGAATGTTCCAACTGTACCTACACCTTTCGTGCACCTGCACACTCTATCTCCTAGGGACTCTCAACACAGACAGACTTATCATAATAACACACTACTGTTAATAATGAACGCAACCCATGCTATTTTGAATAAGACAGACTGCTGGGTTTGCTCTCATTTACTGCAACATGGGGAAAAAAGGTTGGGCTGGTATATTCATCCTTTGCCTCTAACTACTGCATGTTATGCTTCTCTACGGGCACTATTCTTGTGCCGATGGAATGATAGCATCTCAGGGAACTTTGATGGGATGAATATGAACGAGTTAGAAAGGCGAGTCCTAACCCTTCTGGGATGCTCACTCTTCGCAAATAGGAGCAAGCTTAATGTTGCTTCTATTAGGCCTTCTGATAGACTGTCCCGACCATTCCAATTTTTAATCTCTTTTAAGATGGCTCCTATAGGCAATAGGGATGCCACGCCACCTTCCTATACTGTCAATCATAGCCCCAACTCTGTTTCTTTCTGCATACAGAGGAATGGTAGTCAGTCAATGGGCAATTTCGGGGGTTGTACTAATGTTGCAAACTTGACCAGTGAGGACAGACCTTTGTATGTAGGCGAACCTGTCTACTTTGTTTGCGGTAATGAAGCTTTCCCATGGCTACCTAGGGACTGGCAGGGAACTTGTTATTTAGGAATTCTGCTGCCAGGGGTATTTATAGCTAGTACCACAGAAATCTCTAGGTATTTATAGCTAGTACCACAGAAATCTCTAGGGCTCGTCTGAGGTAGGACGAGAGCGGTGGTACTCCTTCACCAATTCTGGGTGATGTAGCAAAATCTTTTGTACCATTTTGGGGACAAATTATGAATACTGAGGATATTAGGAGATTAGCGAGAGTACTGGAGAAAACCATCAACCAGACCACTGACATACTCTATAACATGACTCTAGAACAGAAAGCAATCAGATTAGTGGCGCTACAAAACCGGATGCTATTAGACGTCATCTTGGCTGAGCGTGTTGGAGTATGCAAATTAGTGGGGTCCGCGTGCTGTGTTTTCATACCAGATTCCTCTCCAAATATCTTTAAGGCAATACAAAATCTGCATGTCCTAAGCTCTGAAGTGCATGTTCCCGAGGGAAATTGGGATCTTAGTGCTTGGTTTTGGGACTTCTTACGATCTTGGGGATGGAAGCTTCTCTCAGTCTTATTAATTATTCTGGGTATTCTGTTGTTTTGTTGTTGCTGTATGCAATGGCCCTTATTCCAAGGTGGGCGGTAAGGGATACCGGGCACCGGAAAGGAGACCGGTGCCGGTAATCCCTTACCGCCCTACTACAAGGTCCTTTAGCGGGTCCCACCATTAATGGCTGGTCTGACCAGCCATTGTGGACGGGACCCGTTAAGGGACCAGGACGCAAATAACGGGCTCGCAAGTCGCAAGCCCGTTATTAGCGCCCTCCCCATTCCCATTGAGCCCTATGGGGACTGTGTTTTCAACTTGCAACCAAGCCTCCTGACCTTTGAGTTCTGTTAATGGTTAGACTGTCTGCAGGGCAGACTGTTTAGACTAGGTAATGAGACCTTGTACTGTGTATGAACTGTTGTCCCAGGATTGTCTGCGCTAACAAGCCTCATCCACGAATACACATCGGCGACAATGAAAGGCAAATGCCAAGCGTGGACACAGGCTGAACTGCATTGTGTTGGGATATAGACTAAGGCTTACTGTGGGACCCGAGAATATACATCGTCATTGTAACTTGATGGAAATGCAAACACATGTAATCCCTCTGCATATTTTTGTATAAGCTGTATGTGAACTCGGCACAAACTCTAGACCGCAGATTATTAACATGTAGAGGGGCTGGACAATAGTGTTAGAAATTTATAAAAGCATGAATGTTCAGATGTCCAGCACTCTCTCTCCTCTCTCTGATGGGCTGGTACTCATTGCGGGGTATTGAAAGCCAGATAGCTATCTGTGTCTATGTTTCTTTGTAAACTGTACAGTCGAATAAAAGATCTGTGAATCTTTATAGCCCGTGTTTGGTGTATTTCAATTTGTGGTACTCAGCCTCGATATTTTCTTTTGCTTTAACACAGGGAACTGGAAAGTGCAAGGTAACACAGACTTCACTGTGACTCGATTGCTTTGGGCCAAATGTGCATTGAATAGATATAATTGACATGCACCCAGCAGCTGTCAACATGCCGCTGTAATCCTCATGGTGCACCATGCATGGCACATGCATGGCAAACAACAAACCCTGCTCAATGTAGTGTGCCTGGTGTCTGTTGACAACATAGCATCCCAAACATGTGCATCATTAATGGTGTCATGTGTGTGGATTATTCTTTGGAACGCACAACAAGAATGGTGAACCCTGAGTAAGAAAGGCTAAATAATGTCTTTCATGTACATGAATCAATATAGGTGAATCAATGTATGGGATGCCATGTGTCAGACAATACACATGTGAAAAGTGCAAGGAAACACACCACCACAACCATCAACATGTGTCACAACCCACAAATAGTTGGCCTTGCCCCCTCTTGACAACTCCACAAGAAAGGCCCTCAAGAGATCGGCCACCCACAACTACGATCCCGCAACCAGACGCACCATGATACGATTGAAAAAACAGCATGCGCAGACACATGAGCATAAGAACACCATGTGACACATGCACTCACGAACCTGGACCTGTGCCCACAAAACAAGTTAAACATAAGTGAATGCACACAGTGCCAGACTCCCTGCCAAACACCACATCACAAGTGACACCCTGAGTGCCCTTCACTTACCAGCAGAGGGTACCCACCTGACCTGTATACACTGCATCCCACCGGGAAACACATCCTCAAATTGTAAAGACATGCATTGCAACAACTTAAAGACAGTGGACATCCATGACAACCATTTAGGGAATCAGGAAACAGAAACCCCAGAGTGCAGAAGCACCAATAATGCATGTGACCAAGCAGCAGGTGCATCCACACAGAACAAAATCCTGACAATGAGGAATGTGACAATAGTGCTGTAACACATGCACACACACACATGCATGTGTACAGACACACATCAGCACATACATTCACTGTGACACAAGGTGAACACCACCAGTTGTTCAAGATGTGTACTGCATACAGAAACCATAGAGAACAATTACACAGGCAGAACATGCAAGACAGTGCACGTGCTTACCTGCTGACTGAGCCAGCATGATGTGATTTCCGCATTACCTTCACCAGGGACTGTGCCTCCAAATGCGTGAAAGGAGGTCCAGTGCCACGAAGAGGGCATGGGGAGTAGGCATGTCAAAGGGTGCAGGGAGCACTGTAACAACATGGTACAAGCCATTATAACATCCATAGTACAGTACCATACACACCACAGACATGTGTCAATATTCACTCAATCCAATGTTACCTGCACATGCCATCCCATCCACCATGATACAACCATGGCAGTTGATGTCACTGTGCATGGCTGCATGTCCACCACTGTATACGTCATGGTAAATGCACAACTCAAGGGAAATGGTAAAATCAAAAAGAAAATAGAACAAATTCCACCTTGGAAAGGGATGAACAAAAACACATGCCAACATCTGTGTCAGGGGTCTTGAAATAAAAGAAAAAAGCAAAATGCTGTGGTTAGACCCGGTAAAGGTGTACCCCATTATACCATTTAAGGGGAGAGGGGAGAGGGGGTTGCGGGGGTGCCCCTGCTCCCCTTCAATGGTATAATGGGTCCAGGGTTGCGGGGGTGTCCCCCGCATCCTTTACATGATTGTGGTGGCAAAACCACAGCATTTTTTAGCCGCGATATTTTGTATACACAGCCATTTTTGCCACGATTTTAAGACATGGAACCGTGCTGGAGGCAGACCATGCAGTGCCAAGGCCTGGTCTTCAGAGGCGGCTGCCATGTGTGAAACTGATAAATGCACCAGCACAGTTAGGTTGATGATGTCTTTATGCATTGCATTATGGAAGGCAACAGAGTCTGTATGTGCACCCGCCCGTGATGTATGGAGTTCCTCTGAGAGTGACTGCCTGAAGGCAACCACCTCATCATGGATCAGTCTCCTTGTGGGTTTTTGTTCTGCTCTGTGCCTCTATCTCAAGCCTCAAGGCCTCTCTGTATGCCTGAGCGTCTGCATGCAGGGAAGCCTGCAGACATTCCAGATAAGCCTGTCTGTCCTTGATGTTGGTCACCAGGCGCAGTCTGTGGGAGCTGCATGTGGACTGAATGACCTGCAGCTGTTGCTCTGCCCGGGTTGCTGGCGGGGTCATGGATTTGGCCATCTTATCCATGCCCTCAGATGTCTTATTCAACACATATCCATGTTGGAGGGCGGCACGCAACATCTGCTGCGCCCACTCTGTCTCCCCAGCCAGCACACATCCCCACGTGTTGGGGACCCATGGCAGCCTGATGCAAGGGACCATGTCCTTTGCTGTGGTGCCCTGTTGTCGGCTGCAAGTCTGCATCCCTCCCTTGGACATCAGGTCCAGGACCTGATACTAATTCTGGGGAGGGTGGCCTTGTAGCCGTAAACACTGCAGATGGGGGTTCCACCACTGACCAGCCTTGTGAAGCCAGCTGCCCTGCCACAGACGCACTGGCCTTGACTGATCCACCCATTGGGGCACGCACCTTTGCCCTCTTTGAGGATTGCACATCCGGTTCAGCATCAGAGACATCCGAGTTGAAAGAGTCTAAAGAGTATACAGCATGACTCAGGATGGTCTGGAGCACCAGTGGGTGCTCACGGCCTACCACACCTTGTCCCCCACTGGTGGTCTGTCACACAACCTGTTAAGGGACTTCAATTCAGCACTCCAACTAAGTCAATGCCGAGTCTGGGATGCCCAAGGGAAGGCCTTATTTATATATTTTTATGACAAGTTCATGGATCTGGATGATAAACCCTTGTATAACACCCCTCTCTTTCAATCCCCCTGACCTCACTGAGCCAAGAAGTAGGTTTGTTTTGCAATTTACAAATTTATTGGAAAATTAAACAAGATATATATATCACACTTTTATAAATAAATTAATATTTGATAACACACTTATGAAGATAATGTTGATCAACAATGGATCGTAGCACACTTTTTTTCATCAGTTAGGAGTTGGTACAGAAAGGATAAAATAGCTGAGAAGGGTTTATGGTTTCAAGGAAGAGTAATGGTGGAAAGAATGCAGCACAGGAATAAACTGATATGGGTTCAACAAGAGCTAATATAATCACTTTTCCCCTTGTGGCAATTCACTCCCCCCCTATGCAATATAAGGAGAAGGAAGTAATGCACACAGTTTTCAGGAATACAATCAACATGCAATACAGATTCAGTTCAAATTCTAGTAATCTTGGAGCACCCGGTATGCTTTTAAACATGCAGAAATATTATGAATGGGATTTGCGATGAAATGAAAATATGCTAAAAATGATTTTAATTCCCTATAGGAGATTCAGGGTAGGTAACAGCTACTTTGAATTAGTTCAGGTCAACACTATCAATGATTCATGAGGGATTATCAGGTTGAAAACTAATTTCAGCAATGCAATGCAAAAGACAGTGGTTTTTGACAGGTGGTGAAATGAGCTAGTTGCAATTCGCAGCACTTTTTCCGAATGCGTTAAGCGCAGTTACAGAAAAACTACAAGGAATAGAAAGTCAATTCTGGATTCCTTGGAAAGCCTAGGTTCTTAGCTTTAAAAGGAAAGTTACATCTCGCTTCTAGGGTTCAAGAGATACGGACAATTTTGTGAAGGTAGTTTCTCGAAATTAAAGTAAACTTCAGAATGACAAAATGACACTTTTACAGGTTTAATCAGAGAATGGACACACGATTTCTATGATGCAGTTCTGGACAGGTTAAAATGGTTTGAATCAGATTATTTTAGACTAAGAGATTGGTTCTGGCACAGTTTTCAGGATACTCACTCCTAGTCTTGGAAGGAATGGGCCTCTGTCACAGATCTGGTCAACAGGTTTAGCTGCGGTTCTCTTGCCACGGACGGTCTCTGGTACCGGTTCTGCTCACAGCAATCTGGGTCAGCTCTGCTCTGCTGGTCTGGATCTCTGGTTCTGGTGAAAGTTCTTGGCACTGCACAGCGGTCTGGTCTGGATACAGCACTGCTTTCTGGGTTCTGGCATAGGGTTCTAGCCAGAATCAAACAACACAGCCCGGCTGTTGAAGAGTCAGATTGCAAAAAATGTTGAGGCCTGCTGAAAAAGGATTCAGCTGGTGGTTCAGGCCCCTCTGCTACAAGTTCTGGAGTCTGGATTCTAAGTTCTGGATGGTCCTTCTTGATATTGTCTGGTCCGGCAGAGTGCTTTGCAAGAATTCAGGTGAAGTGGAAAAATGAGTGTCCCTACCTGGATTTCAGTGGGTCCTTTTAAGCCTTTAGAAAGTGGGTGGGTGTGTGGGCATAACTAAGCCTGCCCCTCACAACTTATCATTGGCCAAGTTCTCTTCTCTCCCTTGATTGGGGGAAGGAAATGGAGTGCCATCGTGATGAGGTAAGTTTATGGGTCAGAGGATCCTCCTCTTGTCAATTTGCACACAAATCTATTTTTGATCCAAATACATATTTATCTATGCACAATTTTTCTCATATGATATGTCCAGTTAACATATTTTCTGTAGCACCAAATCATCCGATCCTTGTCTTTGTAAGATGTCATGTCCACTTCTGACAGAATTCTGCCCTTTTCATCAAGAACACAACCTCTAAACCTTTCCAGAATTTACACACACATGCGCAAGAAGTATGGGCATCAGATGATAAAGTGTCAGATTTTTAACATACAGACATTTGGAGTAATACCTTATTTTCTGCTAATATCCCCCAGAACATACCACCGAGTCCTAACACCTCTTAAAATGTGCACAGAAAAATCACAAGAATAAATGATATTATTATATAATTTTGACAATTTCGTACTATGAATTATCCGTTTTTTTAAAATTATCTCTGGCCCAGATGGGTGTGGTTTAGGTTCCAAAGCACATGGGGGGATTTCTGTCTGTCCCCGCCCGCCTCCAGCTCAGGTGGCTCCCAGAAGAACTGCTCCTCCCAGTTTCTTCCAAGAGGAAGCCATTTATGACCCCCCCTAATTTAACATTTGCCTGAGCCAAGGAAAGCTCATTGTTCTGTTTCCTGCAGCCCCAGGTACCCCAGCCCTAATTCAATCAGAGAGGTGTGATCTCCTATTGGTGGTGCAGCAGAAGGGAGGCCAGGCCTGGGAATGCAGTTGCTGGGCAAGTTTCCACTCCTGTCGGGGGTAGTTGTCAGGCAGAATTCAATCTCTTCAAGCCAGGCTTCAGCTAAATGTGACTTTTGTTCCATTTTTCTTCATTGAAATCAAACTTACAATTTTTACACATGCAGCTAGAATGCTGATTCTAAGTTCAAAACTATGATATTTAAACAGTTGCAACATATGTGACACTCAAAATGTAGGTCACTCATTTATTTTAAACATTTCGATTTTAGTGGTTTTAAGTCCAATTTCACTTAAGCTGCTGACATCCACCGCTCAGCCAGTTGTGTTATGAACATTATTTTAGGCTCTTCATCTTTCCAGATTTTGTATGCACACAAGACTACATTCTGCCAAATGTCTGCTGGTGTTCAGTGAGATTTTTGAATATCTTGCAATGTTTAAAATAGGCATTTGTAGCTTGCATTTCAGATAAACAAAGGTTATTTCAAGGCGCTTTTTGAGCTAACCGGCACTGCTGTTTTTCCTTTGGCACCACGTTTCACTCATGGTGCTTCTGGCCCATCACGCTTGCACTGGTGGGTGGCAGGTCAGGCGACCATTTTGGTGTGCGCAAAACTGCGCGGTTTTCCTGGATTCTGGTGCAAATGTGGGCTTTTCGCCATCTTGGATTTTCTAAGCCCACAGCACCAAATGTTGTAGCATAATAGTTCAAACGTGGGTCAAGACACCCAACAAGCCCCCCCGCCCGACTGCACTTTGATTTCGAGTCGAGGGTGAGTCGGGTGCAAAGGATGTTTTGATCCACGCGCTGGGAGGTCCGCATCATCTTCTTCTGATTCCGCAGATGGCACAGTTCATCATCTTTCCTCCATCAGAGTGGATCGATCGGTTCTCCTCGACGGTCCTGATGGGAGTTTTGGGCGGTACCCCAGGCCCCTCTGATCTTTGCTCTCGGTCCCCGGGTCGTCCTCCTTGGTCAGTCTCCATGGTTTCATCTCTCCTAGGATGACAAAGCAAAGCGGCAATACCTATTCGTAGACATTTCTCCCCCACTATTGATATAGTGGAGCGGCATATACATTTTATAAATCAAGAGACATTTACATTCTTATTTTAAAAAACAAGATATAATCAGGAGACATTTGCATTCTGTTACTATATTTTTGATATGTGGAATATTTTAGGGTTGGAGTTTTTATTGATCTGGGGCAGCCCCCTCTGGGATTCCAGAGGGTTCCTCCAGTTGTTGCAGAGTGTGCCTGGGATGGCAACACTTTAGCTGATTAATGTGGACCCACTTATCTTCCCCCTCTGCCGAACTACCTTTGGGGATGCGGATCTTGTAGGCGACTGGGGAGATCTTGTCTACAATTTCAAAAGGTCCCTTCCATGTAGGCAGACATTTTCGCTGTTTGGCCTGTTTCCTTTGGAAATTGTATAGATAGACCCGGTCTCCCACATTGTATTCGTTCCTGGTAGTCTTCAGGTCATAGTGAGTTTTCATACTCTCGGCTGATCTTTCTAGATTCCGCTGAGCATAGGCAAAAGCATGTTGGAGGTGTTTCCTTAAATTCTCCACATACTGATGAGTTGTGGAGGCATTGATTAATGTCTGCTCTTGGGTCCTGTAGAGCAAATGCTGGGGAAGCACCATCTGGCGTCCAGTCATCAGCTCAAACGGTGACATTTTAGTTGCAGATGAAGGGGTAGATCTGATGGCCATTAGGACCAGAGGTAATCGGATATCCCAACTTGGCCCAGAATCTGCCACAAACTTTTTTAAGATGCTCACAATGGTTCTGTTGTACCTCTCCACTACCACAGAAGATGCTGGCTGGTAAGCAATATGTAGCTTCCTTTTAACCCCCAGTATCTCCCACATCTTACTCATTACTTCGCTGGTACAATGGCTACCTTTGTCTGACTCAATCCTTTGGGGTAGACCAAAACGCGAAAAGATGTGGTTGATCATCAGGGCAGCTGCTGTTTCTGCCTTGCAGTTTGGGGCCGGGAGACATTCCACCCATTTAGTAAATAAGCATGTCACCATCAACATGTACTTATTTCGACTGGAGGAGCGAATCACAGGGCCTATGAAGTCGACTTGCAAATCTGACCAGGGCAGTGTCATCCCCCTCTTTTGGAGAAGCGCACGGTGTGTGAGGGATGTTGGCTGAAATTGTGCACACACAAGACACCCCTACAAGTATTGGTCGAGGTCCTGCCCGATGTGTGGCCATTATGCAACCTCTCTTAAGATCTCAAGTGTTGTATGAAACCCCCTACGACCGGCGGTGGCCGCATCATGGGCGTGACTTAACATCAGGCTTTGGAATGAGGTAGGGACCACCCACTGATCATGGCCATCTTGGGATTTCCTTACCAACAAACCGTCTTGGATTCGGAACATTTTTGAACATTTCATCAACACTCTAAGGTCCTCTTTCCCAATGTAATCGGTATCCGTCAGGGGAAAGTTCTCAGGGTTCTCAATGTGTTGGTAAAACTTACTAATTATTGGATCCCCCTTCTGACCCATAATCAAATCAGCATCTGGGGTCTCCTTGCTCCATTGTGCAGTTGAAAGATCATTGTGAGCATTTGTTTGGGACCTAGTAATAGCAGTGACCTGGACCCCAACCCCAACAGGGACTCAATCTCTATTAGATCCCCTTGGATAGCCCCGGTTTTGGCCAGCTGATCAGCTAAGTCATTTCCAGTTTTGTCTGGTCCCTCTACTTTGGAATGACCCTTGATCTTTTTCCAGTAGATGGTCATCCCATTCACGGTGACCAGATCATCAATGTTTTGAATTAGCTTCCCATGTTTCAAGGGTTTGTTATCAGCACATAACATGCCTCTGGTTTTCCAATTAACCAGGTGCTCCACGAACCGGTTCCGTACATAATCCGAATCTGTGATTATGACCAGTTTGTGGAGTTGAGGTTGGACAGCAGTGAGGATGGCTTGATGCACAGCCATCAACTCTGTCACCTGACTACTTCGGGGACCAATTTTGTACTCAGCAGAGGGTTCTGGGGACTCATTCACCCATGCATTCCCTACGCCGGCCACCAATTCTTTTTCCCCGTTGTTGTCAACATGGGAAGAGCATCCATCCACATAGACAGTGGGCATTCCCTCACACTTGTCTTCCTCAAAGACTTTGTGTGGGGAATTAAGGTATGCCTCCATGTTGTCCTTGATTTTTAGACTTTCGTCCTCGAGACAGTTTTCTCTGGCACAATCATGCAAGTCAGCCAGACCTTTCGCGAGGGGACTCTTCTTGTTTTGGCCATATCTGACCTCCACAGGAAAGCCTTGCATTGACAGAATCCAGGAAGTAATTTGGGAATTACTCACATTTCCGGCCCGGATTCTGTCACTTTGGAGATATTGCAGAGGCTGGTGTGGAGTCTCCACTATGATGTGTTCCCCCTGGATAAACGGGCGGTAATTCTTCAATGCCCACACCGTTGCCAGGAGTTCCTTCTCACAATCGTTGAATTTTTCCTCCACAGAGGATAATGTTTTGCTCGCATAGGAGATTACTTTATTGACCTTGTCATGCTTTTGATATAATACCGCAGTCAAGCATGTATTAGAGAACCCTGTCTCCAAGAAAAACTCCTTGTTTCTGACAGGGTAAGCTAGGCAAGGCGCTTGTGAGAGGCTTCTTTTGAGCTGTCTTACTGCCTCGGATTGCTCTGGACCCCATTCCCACCTGAACCCCCCCTTCAAGAGATGAATCAGGGGTCTGGTGATCTCTGCGTAGTCCTCAATGAACTTTCTGCTATAATTGGTCAGTCCAAGGAGGCTCCTTAGTTCCTGCAGAGTTGTGGGGTCTTTCAGTTTCTGAAGTGCTTCCACTTTCTTTTCCTGGGGACAGAGACCCTGAGGAGTAATCTCATGCCCCAAGAAATTAACACAGGTTCTACACCACTGTGCTTTCTGAAAGGAAAGTTTTGCTCCGGCGGCCCTCAACTGTGTCAGAACATAACCGATCTCCACTATGTGTTCCTCCACAGATGAACTTTGGATGAGGACATCATGTACATAAGCCAGGTTACACCTCGCACCCAGGTCGGGCATGGCCTTATGTAAGAAAATGTTGAATTCATTGCCGGAGTTGAGGTATCCGAAGGGGGTTCGGGTCCATGTGTACTGCTGGCCCCCAAAGGTAAAAGCCAGTTTGTATTGGTCCTCCCTACTGACAGGCACAGTCCAGTATCCATTGGTCAGGTCTATTGCGGTGAATACCTGTGACCCCTGGATCTGGGCCAGCCCTTGGTCAATGTAGGGAAGAGGCCATCGGGAAGTATGGACCCGTTTGTTGAGCTCCCTAAGGTCGGCGCAGAGTCTCCACTGGCCGTTTGGCTTCAATATTCCCAGCACCGGATTATTGAAGGTGCTGTGAACTGGACGGATTATCCCCCGGGACTCCAGGTTCTTAATTATTTCAGTAAGGGACTCCATGGATGCGAGAGGCAAGCGATATTGCTTCACAAACACTGGAGTCATGCCAGGGTCCGTGGGAATTGTTGTTGTATGGATGTCGGTGCAACCACAGTCATATGAGTCTACTGCAAAGAGATCTTTAAAATCCAAGAAAACTTGTTTCAACTTTTGCTTCTGTTCCAGAGTCACACAGGCATCAGCTAGGTTGACTCTCTCTTCCACCATCTGCCTGAAGCCTGGAAAGACTTCTGGTTTTGCTATCTCAGCGGCCTCCTCCAGCTGGGTGGAGAAGTCCCTGGCCAGAGTGCTGATTTGGACTGGAGGCTTCAGGTGGGAAAGGCAGCCCTCATGGACCTGGAAAATCACTTCATCCCTTCTGAAGTCACAAATCACATCTTCCTTACCATAAGGGCAGGAAGTGTACACCAGGAAGTCCCCCCCCCCCGCTCATGCCGGGTAAAGATCCTGTCTGGTGTTGTATTGTCATCACTGTCACTGTCAAAACAGTCCTTGGGGATTGGTCCTAACAGTTCATTTCCTAAATCAATGGAAAAATGTCAGTCATCAACCGCCATTCCAATAATGGTGCCTGCGGCTAGAATAATACTCTTAACGTCGCTGTTATCCACCTCTATTGGAATGGTGTCATGTTCTATGTTGACTAATGGTGTTGGGTTTACCCCCAACCCTTGCTGTTGGAGAAAAGCATTTAGATGAATATAAGCATCAGGGTTTTTCAATGTTTGTCCTCTTTTAACTTTCACTTCCAGGGAGAATTGTCGGGTCCTCTCTGGGATGGTGACCTCCTCTTTAATCTGAATTTGAACTGCATAAGGTAGCAATTGAGCTGACCTAAATGCTTTTTCTGGATCATCAAAGCCCATGGGATTATCCGCTAATCGGGACCAAGCTTTGAAGTTTATTAGGTCCAAACTAATGGCAAAGCGATTGAGAATGTTACTGCCTAAGTAAAAGGCGGCAGTGACGTCTCGAACGACCCAACAATTATGGACTATGCTCTTGTTGCCAATGGAGATTTTGAGTATACACCTGCTTGGCAGAAAATGTTTGGAATTGGGTGTTTCCAGATCCATTTCCCATTTGTCTATCAGTTTGAATGTGGGAATGGCTGGATCTTTTGGGAGTTGGCGGAACATGGCTTCGCTGATGAAGCTCTTACCGTTGTTCACACACACTTGTGCGAGAACAGAGTCCTTCCCTTCCGTTAACTGAACAGGGATGAATAACTGCTCTCCAATTTGCTGAATATCAGACAGGCTCTGAGCTGATTTCACATCTGTCTGGACTATTGGAGTGGGAATGTCTGATTGTGGATTAGTAAAGAATTTCAGAGTGTTTCCTTCCAGTGTAGAATACCACCTTAAACTGGAAGGAAGGTTGATTTTCAGAAATAGAGAGGACCCCCCATCACCAGTCTGTTGTCCTACTGCTATTACTGTCACGTCTGGAATTTGGTTGTTCTGGAAGTGAAATTTTACTTGGTCAGATTTTTGTTCAACCATGTGGCAGGTGCCGTTTAAACTAACATGGTTGACACTCTGTTTTAATTTTATTGGTCGGCTATTCTGGGTCCAGAGGACCTTGTTTACGCAATCTATTAGTAGTGACAACCTTCTCAGGAGGTCATTCCCTAGTAAACAAGGGGTGCCCTCTGGAGTCACTACTATGACCGGGTGTTTCACCTTGTGTCGCCCAATTTTGATGTCCAAATCTGCAGTCCCCTCGACGGGAATTTCCTTCCCGTCAAAGTTCTGAAGTTTTCCAGGAAGAGAGGTGAGAGAAATTCGGTAATTCCCCCCCCCCTTCCTGCATTTAGTTCATCAAAGGCCCTTTTGGACAGAAGGGTAGCTTGGGCTCCAGTGTCCACCAGTGCCAAAATTGTACCCTGCCCCTGTACTTGTACCGGGCATAGTATCTTCTCTCCTTCTCCTCAAGGGGGCACAGATAATGCACATTTCTGGACAACTGGTGGGCTAATTTTCTGGTTTTGGACATTGAGAGAGAAGAGATTTGGGCAGAGTTCGGCAGGGAGTTTTGGGAATCTGAAAGAAAAAGTTGGCAATTGGATATTGATGCAGTTTTGGGTTCCCCTGGTTCCGGTTCTGGGCCGCCCACCCTTTTTGGAGGCAGACACCAGGATGGGTTTGAACCAGGGGTTTTCGGTATTGTTGGTTCTGGGATAGAATGATGGGCGGCGACAGCTCAATCCCCACCTCTACCCAGTCTATCTTGGAATCCCTTGGGACCCATTTTTCCTTGGGAGGAGTTCCCCCATCTCTGAAGGAGAAGATCCTTTTCCCAGGGTCCTCTGAGGATCCCTCTCCCTCAAATTGGAAGACCTGTACCTCCTCCACAAAATGGGTCTGTTTGGGTCCTTTGTTTCTCCTACCTCCTCTCTGCTCCTTGGGTGGCAGACTTTCAGGGGTAGGAGATTTTGTTTCCGGTTCCTGGGTTTCCACGGGCTGTTTACCAGTGGGGAAGGAAGCTTCCTCCAAGGCTTTACACCCCCCTTCCGCTTGTGCCTCCTCCCTGGGAACCGGTGGGTTATCAGGGTGCTGCCCCTGTCATTGTTCTGGAGCACCAGGCCCAGAGTTTAGGGCATTCTGTGCCAGCATGCTCGTCTGAGGGTTCTGTTGAACCCTCAGCATGTGACCAAGATCCCGTGCCATATTTTGGACCTGGCGCTCTAACTGGGAAACCCGCTGAGGCTGATACGGGGTTCTATTTTCTCCCCTGGGCTGATTCCGGGAAGAGTAGCTATCCCTTCTCTGGTAGTACCCCGGGTTGGGGAGATTTGGGTACCCCTCCACCCTTGGCCTCCCCTCTCCCGGATTAGGTTGTCTGGGCTCAGGGAATTGGGGAAAGAAGGATGGATGCTTTTGGGGCTGGAAATTGGGTGGATACCTGGGAAAAAAAGTTTCTGCCCTCCTATGGGAAGTTAGGAGGAAAGTTCCCTGGTTTGAGTGCCTGGTTGGATCCCCCCCCTTGGGCTGGAGGAGTCCACACATTCCCTTGTAGCGGGGACTTACATCGTCAGGGGAGCGGGGGACCCCATTTGTGGGACTACCTCCTTGACTCCCTGTCTGTGACTGGCTCGAGGGCCTTCTGGGCTGAGAGTTATTCGGTGCAGGCAAGTTTTTAGGCCCCCAATCTCCAAATCTAAAATGGGGGCAACCTTTACCTCGGCCACCTTGGCAGCAGCAGGGCTGCTGGTCGGTTTGGGACTTTTCTGGGCGTTGTTTTTATTTTCTACGGGCTTCTGCACCTCATAGATCCGGGTGGCCTGTTCAATGACCCAGTCTAGTGACCTTTTCTCGTGAAAATCTCTCACTAGCTGGGTCATTATGTATTTGGGTAAGGCATGGAAAAATGTATTTACAAACTCTTTGCTGTCTGTGCGCACCCTTCTGGTAGTCTGCACAAAGGCACGCTTAAATTCCTGCACACATTCTTGTGGGGCCTGATCCTCCCCACATTGCAAATTGTAGGCTGCCTTGCGAGCCTCTTGGGGATTCCGGTGAACAGAAAAATGTTTCAAGATGGCCGCCCTATATGTGGACCATCTTGAATGGTTTTGGTCCTCCAGCCCCGCAAAGAAACTGGAGTATTCTGGGGAGAGTGTCCACTTTACATATTGAATGCAGCTACTGCTGCCTTTCAAATGGAAGGTCTCCATCATTTGCTCATAAAGCTCCAAGTGTTCCCAAACAGAATACTTGCCGTTCTTGTGATAAGGGGTGATGACACTCCTTATTGCCTTAATCTGTTTTAAGGGGTCCTTAAGCAAGGCCCTTTTTGCCTTTTTGGCCTTTTTGGTTCGGGTAACCCTGGTCCATTCATCCTCTGACTCAGAAGCACTGCTCCCAGAGGTGCCTGTCTGATCTTCCAGGTTTTCCCGGATTCTGCGAGCCTGGGAATGGCTGGCAGAATGTGGGGACCTGGTCTCCTGTGTCCTGTGACGCTCAGAGGAGTCTTCAGATTCCTTCTTGCTTTAGGATTTGATGAGTACCCCCCCCCACTGACCTAACTGGGCAGAGGTTTTCAGGATGCCCTTAGGGGCCTACTCTCTCCTGGGGTTTCCCACTAAAATGCTCTGTACTTAGGTGCCCATACCCGGATGCCCGCCCATCCATTCCTGGGTGGTACTGGCCTATGAGCCCCATACTTTTGGCTGGATGGTAATCTGCCATCCCTGTGGCCCTGGGCTAATGTGCGCCATGGGACATGGGGGTGGCAGAGTCCAAGGACTGGGAGAGATGAAGGCCTCTGGTACTAGGGCTCCTGAGGTTATGCTCAGGTGTTTCCCTTTCCCAGCGAACCTCATCTCTATCAGCCCCTGCTCCCTGTTGCCATACAAGAGCCTGTGCTTTCAGTTCCTCAGTTAAGGACTTACTAGACTCTATCAGTCTCTCCTGCATGGCTACCTGTTGCTGGAGCCTATCATTGTCCTGGCAGAGATCCTCATTCTCTCTCTGTGCTTCCTGGTTAGTCTTGGAGTACTGGGCCAGTCTTTGCTGCAGGAGGGTTACCTCCTGGTCCCATCCCTACTGGCCTGCTCCTTTCTTGCCAGAGCATCTTCCACCCTCCTGGTGTGCTCTAACAAGTTCTGATGCTCTTTTTGGAGGTCACCCAGTCCCTGGAGGGCCAGGTGATTTTCTTCAATTTGTTCTTTTAATTGGCAGACTTCTTGGCCTAAGGTGTCCCTTTCCTGACTAAGAGTCTGCATCTCTGCCGCCAGGTCGTCCCTCTACCTTTTAAGGGCCCCAGCCTTCTGGCACTCTTCTTCAAATTCTGTCTGGGTATCCAGGTATTTCAGAATCAGTTTGTTGCTCTCTGCCTTCTCCCTATCTAGGTGGCTTTGCAGGGTGACTACCTGCTCTGTGCATGCCCTATTGAAGTCCAGTTGTTTGGTTGTTTCCTGGATTCTAGTTTTGATTTCCATGGTGGGGTCTTTTTTCAATCATTTATAGTTGGTTGTTTCATCAAGGAGGTTCCTCACCATGCCTTTATATTGGTTAAGACTTTGTGCAACTATACCTCCAACCTTATCAGCCAACTTAATGACTATTTGCATGTTGGCAGAAAGATTTTTCAGAGCTCTGTGTTCGTCCGAGGACAGGTTGGATCTTGGTTTAGTAGTGGTGTCTTGAAGTTTGGACAAATAAAGGCATGGTGAGGAACCTCCTTGATGTAACAACCAACTATAAAAGATTGAAAAAAGACCCCACCATGGAAATCAAAACTAGAATCCAGGAAACAACCAGATTTTCTTTTGAACATGGGTGGCCAACTGATAAGGAAGAGACCTTCCTCAACACCTCGGAGGGCAGAACTCCAGCATTTTATGCCCTCCCCAAGATTCACAAAAATCAACTGGACCCGCCCGGTAGACCCATAGTATTCGGCTGTGGGTCCATTCTTGAACCCATTTGCAAGTTTGTGGATCATTTTCTCAAACCTCTGAGCCAGGAAACACTGACATGCCTAAGGGATACTATGGCCACCATTTCCATCTTTGAGAACCAAGCCTTCCATCCCACAAGAGAGTTACTGGTCACCATGGACATTGCCAGTCTTTATACCAGCATTCTGCAAGACTCTGCCATAGAATGTATCCGCCACCACCTTACACATCATATGTCTCAAACCAGAGTCCTGATGAACTTCATTGTGGAGCTCCTTGAACTGGCCCTTATGAACAATTTCTTTTCCTTCGACAAGGTGTTTTACCTCCACGTCAGTGGGACTGCCATGGGGGCTGCATTCGCCCCCAGCATGGCCATCATATTCATGTACGAATATGAACAACAACACATTTTGAACACCAACAACCCCTTCAGAAACAAGATCTCCCAGACCAACGACTAGGTCCTTTTCCCATGAGTCAACTTCAAAATACTCTATGTCAGAAAGCATGTTTTTTTTTAGTTTTGATTTTGACTTTCTTTGTATTATACAGTTGGTTGCCCCGTGAAAGAACTCAATATTATTCTTTGGTATATGTTGCACACTGAGGCTAACCACCAATGTTAACACGGCTCTGAAAACTGCTCAGCACATGTCTGTATATGTTTGTTGTTAATATTCTTCTATGCATGTGTTGATTAAGTTAATGTTCTTGTTTTACACGAATATGAAACACTAAAATTGGAATGTGAACTTAATGCAGAATTGTATCTGCATCTCTTAACACTTGCTAAATAAATAAGCTAATGTGATACCCTTAAGGGTTTGTTTGCTCACCTTTCCTGTATGAGAGTTAGCTCAGCAATACAGCTCTCTTTATACTAAGCATGCTAAACAGTTAAGCCTTTACAGAAAATGTATGTGTAAAGTGACTAAATATATGTGGTAGGACGCCACCTTTTTGTTTCCACTTCTATCTGTGTGGGACAGTGTCCTGTGCCGTGTCTTGGGGTTGAGCCTCTTCCTCCTGTGCAGGGCGTTCCTTCCTTCCACGAGTGGCACAGGGGGTTGGAGCTACCCTTGTTTGGCTGGAACCACGTTGGTATCCAGGTGCCGTGCCACCTTTGGACGGGGGCCTGCCATGTCCTCCTGGGGCTGGGGCAAATGTTTCACCACCACATCTCCAACCACCTGGGGCTGGGGCAGGTGTTTCACCACCTTATCTCTGACCACCTTCGGCTGGGGCATGTGTTTCATTGCCATCACCCCCAGCCCGACCTGTCTGCCCCCTTTCCCTCTTGGGGCCTTGCCACTCATGTCACACATGTTAGTGAAATATGGAAGGCACACCAAGGTATTGTCCTGGGCAATATGAAGGGCAGTCTTCGTGATGTGTGACGTAGATGTGTGGTCCTGCAATGCTCAAAAGTATCCCAAAAGTGGGAGAAATGGTAGGCATTTTATGCACTGGCACCCTGAAAAAGCAAATATTGCACAGGCGATACCCGGAGAGCTTCTGAAAAAATGAAAAGAACAGTACGCGATGCGCAGTGGCACCCCCAAACCAAAAATTGCATACGCGATACCTGGAAAGCTTCCGTCAAGTCAAAAGAGTGGTACACGATACACAGAGGATCCCAGATATGCAATGATTGCATACGCGACACACCGTAGGCATCATATAAAACAATACAACATGCGAATATGAGCAGAGGCAAACCCCCCCCCCAAGAAAATGGGTACATGGTACCTGAAGGGAATGATTCAGTAGCAAAGAAATGGAACCAACTCTGAAACTCCCCACTGTTCGTATTCTTCATGCCACAACTGGCAATGGACATCACATGACTTATATCATGGCATACTCGCTCTGTAGGTGTAGGTGCGCAGTGTCAATGCACAAAGGACGTAACTTACACGTTAAGGGCCTTTACTCTGCTATCAGCTGCAGCGGATGCGAGATGCACACCACGAGTCCTCCTGCTCACACTACTGCTCATTTTGCCTCCCCAGGCCAGATTTATCCTCTTCCACTCTTATAGTGCTGTTGCCTGCTCAGGAGTGAGTGAGTGCTTGTCTGCAACCTGCACTGTCTTCTTGTGCCAGCTGCACCACTTTTGCCTGGAATCCTGTGTTGGCCCTGCAACCACCTTTACTGTACTTCCTGTGACTTCCACCTCTGCCAACACCGCTGTAGCTCCACAACACCTACCCAGGACCCAGGAAGACCATACCTGCTTCAGGTGTGCCATGTCTGCCCCATCCGTATCATCTGGGGAGGGCAGCACCCTCACGTTGAGGCAGACGGTGGCCAATTTCAGCAACATCGAAGTTGTGGATCGAGTCCAGGATGCCTATGATCCCCTCTTCAACCCAGCTACGCAGCTGGGCACCGATGCAAGGCTGAGGATCTGGAATGACAGCCTGGCTGCCATCAACGTGCAGGGGGTGGCAGTCTGCACTAGGGACCAGGTCTGGAAATTTTGGGATGATCTCAAGACCCATAGCAATATCAAGGTGTTGGCAGCCCTCAAAACGGAACCTACTGTGGAGGTGTACCATGCTGGCTGCCACTGCTTCTAACGGACACAGCTGCGGGTACTTGAGAAGTTCTATCCGGACCGCCACTCCCAGTACTTAGCCTGGGAAAGTCGTCTGAAAACTGCTTGTGAGTATCCATGTGGATAATGCTCTATGGCATATGTGTGTCATGCATGTTTGCAGATGCCACATCCTGCTTGTATCTTGTGTGTGTTGTGAGTCGCAGCTGATCGCTGACTCATGCCAATGGGAGACATTTGTTGGGTCAGACATTGTAAACTGGAAGTTGTGTGTCGAGTGGTGGATGGCGCATCCATAGCTTGTTATTGGGCACATGCAGTGTGTGTGCATGGAGCAGGAGCTTGCACATGACAGATGTGGGCAGCCTGTGTTCTGGGCATGTGAGTGACGTGCATGATGTCTGAGTTTATGGGCCTCATTACAAGGTTGGCAGTCCCGTAATAACGATACCGGTAAGGCAGCACCATCATTGATTACCGGACCTGGCCATCACGACCTGCAATCCTGGTCCTACCGGCATCGACAGGGACCCGCTTTGACCGTGCACCACCGCACCGGACTGTGCGAGGACAGTAACACTGGCATGCCGCAAGGAAGAGGACATTTTGAGTTGCTTGGACATGCACATACCGGTATCCAGATGCCAGTAAGAAGGGTAACCATGGTGCCATTAACACTGGCATCGCAGGACAGGCGTTAATGGCAATCTGCTATGCTCAGACCTGCCACAGGTGCACACAATCAGCACAGGTGTAGGCAATGGAGTTTGGCCCGGCACAAAAGGTGCACACCCACACCCCTAACAAGACCAAAATGATTCCACTAGCTGTTGCCATACAGGGGCTGGAGGGCATGCCTGCACTGATACTCACTGAGCAGGCAGTACAACATGGAATACAGAGGAGACGCAGGAGGAGGAGCAGGAGGAGGGTGAGACTGGCCCAGCAAATACCACAAGTGCAGGCAGTGGTTCCCCGCAGGCAGCCACCAATCCCTCGCATAAGGGCCAGTCCATTCAACTTAACCCCTGCACAGATCTGCACCCTGTACCACCTGGACAGTGACACCATCACCACAATCGTGGATCTCCTTCATGATGACCTGGTCAGCCTGATCAGCATCCGCACCGCCATCCCAACACTGCTGAAGGTAGTGTGTGTGCTCCACTTCCTGGCCACAGGCACCTACCAGCACACAGTGGGGCAGCTGGATGGCATCTCACAGCCAGGTTTCTCCAGTGTGCTGAACCAGGTGCTGGATGCACTCCTAAAGCATGCAAGTGCCACCATATCCCCACCACAGACTGCACAGGAGGTGAATGACACCAAAATAGCATTACATGCACTGGCAGGCATGCCTAACGTCATTGGTGTCCTCGACTGCAGCCACATGGAGTTGGTAGTCCAGCATGCCGTGGAGTTGGTGTACCGCATTCGGAAGCAATACCACTCCATCAATGTCCAGATGGTGCGTAATGCAAGAAAGATGATAACACATTGCTGTGCCAGATACCCAGGATCCACACATGATTCAATGGTGCTGCAGAACTCTGTGCTCCCCCGCTACATGGAGCAACATGCTGCACGACGTGCCTGGCTGTTGGGTAAGTCCGACCACAGGGCCATGGTGCTCACTCGTGGGGAGGCATATGCATATCCAACCTGTCTGTTTCCTGGGTTATGGGGTAGAGTGGAGGGGAATACCAGCATGCCAGTTGACACCCTGCAACAGTGAAGGGACGGATCCCTACACTGGTGGACCATACCACCAACCACATCGTGCCATGGTCACAAGGGTGAAGGAGTTGAGGGACATGTGCATGGCGTCATCGACTCATTGAAAGCATGATGGTCAAATCCACCTGTATCATGTAGGACATCAGCCAAATGCATCATACAGTGCTCAACATGCATTTGGTTCAATCACCCGCCACACACCCCTCACATCATGTACCTTAACACTTCATCTGGGTGAGTGGTGTATCTCATGTCAATGTCCCTAAATTGTGTACGTCACCCATGCCCCCCACCATGGCTTGCTGAGTAGTACACAGGCCTAATATTTGCATAGATGCAATGGCAAAAGCTGACATTGGAAATGTATTGCATATGGACATGAACAATGTACAGGCAGTGCAGACATGGAATGGCATAAATACTCACAATCACACTTAATTTGCCCCATGCAGGTGACGCTGGCTATCCCCTGAAGCTGTGGCTCCTCACCCCTGTCATGAATCCACTGAACCGGCACGAAGAGGACTACAATCGTGCACATACACTCACTTGTGTGGTGATAGAGCAGACCTTTGGCCTGTTGAAGGCATGGTTTCGCTGCCTCAGCAGGTCGGGCGGGCCACTCATTTAAGGGCCAGAGAAGGTTGGGAAGATTGTATTGGCATGTGCCATGCTGCACAACATGTACATCCTGCGCAACGTACCTGACATGGACCAGACACCACCGGGTGACGATGATGATGATGAAGAAGATGCTGCACATCGGCCATGTCGCGATGCGCGTGAGGGATGTACTGTACGCCAAACCTTGATAGCACACTATTTTTGATGCATTGGGTCACAGAAGGTGCTAGTAATGTGTGACACTAGGCACTGGGATAGTGGGACTCTGGGCAGTGGTCACGGTTGAACAATAAATTGACAAACACTCAAGAAGCAATGTCGAGTCATTTCACTTTCTTTTCACTCAACAGGTGTATTAATGAAATGGTACTGTGTACATGAATTAACCCTCCACCCACATTACTCTACAGAATACTCATACCCCCCACCCCCAACACTCCCAAAAACCCATGCCCCCCACCCCCCAACACCCCCACACACCGACACCCTCCACCCCTCAACAGCCCCAGACACCCACACCCCCCAACACCCCCACACAACCACACCCTCCAAACCCCCAACACCCCCACACCCCCACCCCCCAACACCCCCACACACACGCCCCCCACCCCCCAACACCCCCACACACCCACACCCCCCAAGCCCCCCAACATCCCCACAGCCCCCACCCCCCAGCACCCCCACACACCCACGCCCCCCACCCCCCAACACCCCCACACACCAACACCCCCTCAGCCCAATTGAGTGCAAAAGGACTGCCACATTGCATGTCCCAGCGTCCCTGGCTATTGTCGCCCCCGCTTGAATGGAGGGGTATGTTGTTCTGGCTGGCGCAGATTACGCAGGGACCTGCGGACAGGGCTTGTCTGCGTCGAGCTTGCAGGTGTAGTGCTCGTTGATGGTGGTAGTGGTTCGGTTGGGGCAGGACTTTGTTGCGCCATGTAGTCAGCCATACAGTCGACAGTCTGTGTCAAGGATAAGATGCCCTCATGTACCTGCGTCGCCACATGGTTCACTGCACGTATTATAGCCTGCGTCTTCTCCCTGTTTGCCCTGCGTTTGGCCTCCCCTTCGGCCAAGTGCTCTTTTACCATGCCATGCATGACCTGCTGTCTGGCCTCCATTCTGCTCAGCCGTCCCTCAATGTCTCGTATGGCTATGCTCCCAGATGGTTGTACGGGAGGTTGTACAGGAGGCGGTGATATGCTCATCATGGGGCTGAAGCTATGTTCAGCCATCTCCTCCTCAGTGCTGTGGGAACCAGCCACATGTTCAGGGAGCACTGTGGTGTGTCCTGCTCGCTTGGGGTGTGTTGGCCTTCCCCCAACATAGTAGGTTCTGCAGTGTGTCCGTCTTCAGGCCCATTGTCCTCCTCGGCACTTTGTTGTGCTGAGGCTGCCACCTCGCCATGGAACTTGTGGCCGTTGAATGTGTACCCTCAACATCACTGGCCACTGTGGTTGGGTCATCTTCAGCAGGGGGTGCCGGCAAGGAGGCGAGTTTCCTCATTGGTGCAACCATTCTGGCCACTGCATCTTGTTGAAAGTGAGCCTTTTTGGCACAAATGACTCTGGCATGGTGCTCCTGAGTGCCTACTGCAGGTGTCTGCTCCTCCTGGTCCTGGGGATGTACTCCCTGTTGGGCACTGGTGTGTGATTTTGGTGTCACTGTCTTGCGTGTTGCAGCCCCGGAGGTTGATGGCCTGGTGGCGTCATCCTCACCCGGGCCCATGCGTGCAGGTGTCTTCCCTGTTGATGTGCCATGTTCGGTGTCACTGTCTGGATCCGTGCCTGTGGGGGATGGAGAGGCAGGGCATCAGTCATCGGAGTACTTACATCCTGCATGCATCGATGTTGGTACAATTTGGGTCATGTGCATCGTTGTGTGCATGTTTGAGGGGCACACATGGTGCTTGCAGGATTGGGGGGAATTGTATTGGCAACCTTCTGGTACTGCCATGCTGTCCATGGTATCAGTTGTGTGGCCTACAGGGGTTTTGTGGCTTCTGTGCTGTAGCCTTGCCTCAGGGGCTGTGTGCCACTTTGGTAGTGGAGAGGCGTGCAGGATGCAATGTAATGGGACGGTGGTGATGCTAGCATCTCAACAGGGTTGTGTGTGTGTGTGCATGCATGCATGCATGTGTTGCTTGTGTGTGCAATTGTGTGGTCATTTTGTTAGTGGGTTTGGCATTGCTTGTGTGTTATCATGGCCGTGATGTGGTGTTTGGTTTAGGGATGTGTTTAGCCGGGGCTGATGGGCCATGTATTTCCTCCTATCTACTTCCCATTTGGAGTTCAACTTTGTACATGGGACATCAGGTGTGTGTGGTGACTACTATATAGCGCAAAGGGTCACTCACTGTCATCGTTCGATGATGGGACTCCCATCTCCGCATGGCAAACCCCTTCAATTGCCTCCATATCCATGACAGAGCTGCACATCTCCTCCCACCGTGCCAACTTCATGGGTGAGGCAGGTCCGCCACCTGTGGCCTGCCCCTGGCTGCGGTTGGCAGACAGGATGTTTCTCACTTGCAGGTCATCCCATCTCTTCCTACAGTCCTTCACGCTGCATGGGGTTGTCCCCACAGCAGAAACCTTCCTGGCCACCTTCTCCCATATGTTTCTTTCCCTGATTTGCGCTGCACAGCACAGGTCAGCGCAAAACACTATGTGGGAATGCTCGACGAGTGTATCTGCGAGCATGTTCAGTTCATCATCAATGAAGCTGGGTTTCCGCAGGCAAGGGGTACCTTTTCTGGTTGTCTTAGACATGATCTGAAAGGCTGGGTAGTGTGTCCTCTGGAAGAGGTCCTGTCTGCAGTGTACGGCAATGGATTACGGTTTCAAAAATGGCCACTGGCGCATTTCCCGTTCCGGCGCGATGACGTTGCTTCCGGTTACTGTAATACTGGTAACGGTATTAGCGATACCGGTGTGAACCGTGCCATTCTTAGCGGATAGGGCAATGCCGGTGGAGGTCTCTGCAAATTCAATGATGCCGCTATTGGGGGCTGTATGGACCTTTCAGGCATGGCAGTGCTGCCGCTACCGGCATGCCGGTACGCACGTGCACGCGGACTCGTAATCTCCTGTTCATTACGGGCACAGTGCAACACGTAATTGCTGTTTCTTACCGCCAGACTCGTAATGAGGCCCTATGTGTTGCAGTACTGCCACTGCATACTTGCAGGCACATCTGATGGTGGTGACACAGGTGCTTGGATGCCTGCATGTGTGCAGTTCATGCACTGCCACCTCCAGGACTGGGATGTGTCATGTCATTCCACTGGATTTGTGGTAAAAGTGTATGAGTGTCCATTCAATATTTGTATGCATGGCCAATTTACATGTGCAATTAGTTCACAGATAAGTGTGGCAGTACATGCTGCTTACTTGCAGGTCATGCTGTCACATGTGGTCATGTGTGACCATGTTTGTGTGTGCAGGTGCCGTGGTGCTTTCCCCATGACCGTGTCTGCATGTTGTTCTTGTGTTGGTTGGTCAGTGGTATGTTGGCATTGCCTGTTTGTGCTGATGTTTTGTTGTGCACTGTTCAATGTGCTTAGTTCAGATGGGCATCGGCATGCGTCATGACTGTGATCATGCCTTAGTATTACACTTATGCAACATTTGCATTGCAGTTTGCCAGGGAACATGTCTGTGTGTGTGCATTACGTGGGTCTCAGTTCATCGATGTGACATGATGCGTCACTTGCCATGTTTATTTTTGTGTATGCCAGACATCCATTGATGACGATGACTGATGTCAATGTTTTGTCTCCAATTTTACTACAGTTGCAGCAGCTCGTGGAGAGGGAGGAGGCATCATTGTGGAGCGAAGTGGCAGGGACACGACCACCGGACGTAAGCACACACCCCTGACCGGCTGACTTGACTCCACCTCATCAGAGGGTGAGTCGGCTGGGGGTGCGCATGTTGCATCGGGTAGAGCTGCTGGGGCTATGTCCCAGGAGTTTTCGTGGTGGGGGACGCCTCAGTGGTTGTGGGCCAGGGTTCAGGGACGCAGGGGACGTCCTAGGAGGAAGGCTCTCTGGAGTCATCCAGGGAAATGGAGGTGGTGATGGAGGAGGAGGAAAATGAAGGCCAGCGCACAGGGTTGGGTGGGAACATCCAGGAGGGGGTTCAGGCTGCACCCCTGGGACAGGGACAGGAGGATGTGCAGTGCACCGTGGAGGGGGCTGACCATCCACCTGTCCCTGATCCATCTGATGCAGCTGGGATCAACCTTGTTAATGCCTCTAACCAGGCCGGGCCTGCCTTTGGGGCCAAGGTGGTCACCCCTAAACCATTGCACGCCCTGCTGGCTGGGAAAGCGAGGAAGGTCGGCGTGATCTGTGATGATGTGAGGGCGATTTGTGAGGGGCTCTCAGATCATCAAGGATCAATGTCCGGCTCCCTGGCCCAGCTGGCACATGTATTGCTCTCGGATGGTCTCTGTGCCCTGGTGCATTCAGCTGCCCCCTCCTCCACTGCCTCCTCCGTGCCCCAGTCATCCTCCGGGGGGCCTTCCTTGACGGTTCCCACCACGACCCGCTCTACTCCTGTCCTGCCCACACCGCCCAGTCTGGTGGTCAGAACATCCCTGCCTAAGGTGGAAGTCCCGGGAAGTACAGTGGTGGTGGTTGCTGTGTCTGCCCGCCACCTTCGCAGGAACAGGCATCAGTGGGGCAGCTGGCAAAGCAGGACAATACTGGTGCTGTACCACCCATCGTACAACATCCAGATGGTAGGGGTGCATGCGCAGGGTACGCCTGGCCAGGCAGCAGCACTATTGGAGTGTCCAGGGGCACTCTTCACAGGGCCATGCTACATTGGGGGTGGCAATCTACACGAGTATCAGTCACCGGGCAGGATGAGTGCTGCCGCTTCTGGGAAATGGTGTGCGTCCAGATGGATTTGTATCTGCAGCCAATGGTGGAGAGGGAGCGGACTAGGGTGGCAGAGGTTACCAGGGCTAGGGCAGAGGTGGTGGAGTTGAGGGCATAGAGGTGGGTTGAGATCCTGGAAGAGGCTTGCAGGGATGTGGGGGTGGAGGAGAGCAGGATGAGGGACAGTCTGAAAGCCATCCAGGACAGGACAATGGCCCGTCTCCAAGTGGAGAATAAAGATTGCGGCTCTGCCCTGGCGAACCTAATGGACGAGTATTGAGCCTGCTGCCCTTGTAAATAGTTACTGTGTGTTTTGGGATTTTCAGTTTTCCTATTGGACATTTCCCCCTTTCCATGTGGTAGTTTTATATAGTGTATATATTGTTAATACAGTTTTGCATTATTCAACACACGATTGTTGTCTCTTTGTTCATGTGCAGCATGTGCTTTGCTTTCATTTTGATATGCATTTCTTCTGTGACTCTCATGTGCGCTGTGGGCATGACTTTGGTGGTGTGGTATAGGCTCATCAGTTAAGCGGGGGGATGGGTTGAATCCCAATTCATGGACAACAACCAACACACATCAGATTTGATACAGTGTGTGCTCTCATGTCATGCTACTCATCTGCCACTGAGAATCTTCTTCATTGCATCTGAGTTTAGGAATATGTGGCTGTACACATAATCCATCTACTTGGGTCACACACTCTCAGACTTCCTTCACATCGCCCCAGCCCATGCATGTTCACATTACATTACATGCAGGGCCTTTGGTTGCTGTGCCTTCTGTACTCATTGCCTTGATTCATTGATTGTTGTTTGCGAATGTGCACTGACATTACAAGTGACTCTGTCCCATCAGTGAGGACCTGGTGTTCTCTCCACCTGGGTCATTCACCTACAGCACTTTGTTGCCATTGCAGTGGCACATGTGCACAATGATATGTCACTTTACTTCTCATTGCTTTGCTGTGTGACTTGTACATGGTGTTTTCACTGTGTAGCAGCTGCTGAGTTCTGCAATCTTGTTGCTGTGCCACTGGTTGTGCTGTACCACTGTGTCCTGTGATGTCCTACACACATGGATTCAGGATCAGTGCACCCAGTTGGTGGGTATATGGGTGTGTATGTGACCAGTGTGCTTCATTTTGGTGGCAGGGCAGTCGAGTTGAGGAGAATTGTTCAATATTGCACTGGTAGGGGGTTGATGTGCAGGACAAGGCTGAGTTGGTGTTAGGGATGATGGGGGCTGGTGGGTGGTGTGAGTGATGCCTGGGTTAGTGTCGGGGGTGTGGGGGGCTTGTGGGTGGTGTATAAACTTGAGGGGGCTGCCTGGGGCAGTGTCGGAGCTGAGGGCAGTCTGGGGACAGGAGTGTACTGTCAGGGGGCTTCCTGGGGTAGTGTTGGAGGTGAGGGGGGCTGTTGGGTGATGTGAGGCCTGCCTGGGGTAGTGTCAGAGGTGGGAGGGCTGGTGGGTGGTGTGAGGGGTGCCTGGGATACTGTCAGGGGTGAGGGGGGCTGGTGAGTGGTGTGAGGGAGCTGCCTGGGGTAGTGTTGAAGGTGAGGGGGGCTGTGGCTGGTGGGTGGTGTTAGGGGTATCTGAGGTAGTGTCGAAGGTGAGGGGGGCTGGTGGGAGGCGTGAGGGAGCTGTCTGGTGTAGTGTTGGAGGTGAGGGGGGCTGGTGGGTGGTGAAGGGAGCTGCCTGGGGTAGTGTTGAAGGTGAGGGGGGCTGTGGCTGGTGGGTGGAGTGAGGGGTATCTGAGGTAGTGTCGAAGGTGAGGGGGACTGGTGGGAGGCTTGAGGGAGCTGCCTGGTGTAGTGTTGGAGGTGAGGGGGGTTTGTGGGTGCTGTGAGGGGTGCCTGTGGTAGTGTTGGAGACAAGGGGGGCTGGTGGGTGGTGTGAGGGATGCCTGGGGTAGTGGCAGGGGTGGTGGGTGCAGCCATTCCTTACATAGAACCTCAAACACAGTAGCTGGGGTGCAGCTGTTCTTTATGTGGTCCCTCGTGCAGAGTAGCTGTGGTGCAGCCGTTCCTTACGTGGAACCTCACGAGAGAAGCTGGGGTGCAGCCGTTACTTATGTGGGACCTCACGCAGAGTAGCTGTGGTGCAGCTGTTACTTATGTGGGACCTCACGCAGTGTAGCTGAGGTGCAGCCGTTACTTACTTGGAACCTCGCGCAGAGTGGCTGGGGTGCTGGATGTTGTGTCGTAGCTGGACACAAGGAGCTTTGCAGAAAGGTTGGTCTTTGACTATGTTTTTGGTTTGCTTGGGGGCATGTTGTGGGCGTTCCTCGCACAGCTCAATTCCCTTTGTGTGTCTGCTACAAATGCGCATTTCAATCCATGAATATGTGCAGCATGCCTTTTTTTTTACCTGTGCGCAGGCTTGCACAGTCTTCTCGGCGTGCAACCCCTGCAGGATTTCGGCGCACATTTCCATGAATCAGGCCCTTAGTATTAGCTAAACGCAACATGGCAATGTTGTGGGGAACAAGCGCGCCACCCACGATGTCAAAATGGAAACGGGATATGGACGCATGCATGATGCTGGAGGAATGCGTATATAGGTTTAGGGGCTGTCCCCAAAAGTTTGGGAAGAATTGGGACAAGTGGAAGATTTAAGGGTGACTTATGTCGGGTGTGGTTGGGTTTGCTTTATTGACTCTTTGGTGAAACTTGAATATGTATTAGCACAGTTACTGGTTGTAGACGGTTTAGAGATGTTTATCATTTTCGCACATTCTGTTCTGCCTTTTCATGTTATCTTATCATTCATAAAGCGCACATTCACCCCAAGGGGCATCTGGGGGCTGGGACTCAGATAGGCCTAGATGATGCGGACCTTGCCTAGTGTACTCCTGTTGCAGGGTATCCTTCAAGTTTCGTGGTCAAATGTGTATCTTCTTTTGAAATACCAATAAAAAAGTTCATATAAAAAACAGTCTTCCATCTTCTGTTAAGGGCTAGGTGCGCTTACTTTAGAGAGAACTCACAGAAAAGTGAATGGAATTCATGTCATTTGAAAATACACAGCAAAATGCATTGAATTTATGTAATTGAGAATCGGCAAATCATGCACAGCCAAATGGCGGAGTTCGGCAGCAGAGTTGAAGCTGCAGTCAGTAGCAGTCCACCCTGAGTCCAGAGTCTCTCTACAGTAGCAGTCACCAGCATTTTCAGTGTGTGAGTGGGAGGTGCATAAAACCCCACCACAACCGCGGAGCGGCCGCGGAGTTCGGCAGCAGAGTTGAAGCTGCAGTCAGTAGCAGTCCGTGGGCAGGACGAGCAGCCCAGCAGAATGGTCCCCAAACCACCGGTGGGCCGGGAAGAAGAACGAAGACAGACAAGGAGTGTAAGTATTTCATTAAGCAAATTAGAGCCAGCTAGAAGTGCCTTATCCCGAGGCTGTCCGCCACACACTCTATTTCTCACCAAAGATTCTAGACTCAATCGTCATTCTAACCCGTCTGGTGAAACCTTGGCGGCAGACAATTCATTCATACAACTCAGGTCCCCTACCCCAGCTAAAAAGCTCACTTTTGTGCAAACAACCTCACCTGGACCTGATGCCGGCAGCACCGGCGCAGAAATGGCATCGGTGGAAGTTCTTGCCCTTGCCCTTGCAGGGTCTCCGGCTTCTCCAGGCGGCAGAGCGGAGTGTCTGCAGCCACCTATGCCTGCGGAGACACTCATGCCCGGCTCGCCCCCAGTGCAGTCGGCCGAAGGGCGGATTGCGAGGGACTCGCAGGCCGGGTTGGGTCGCGCTGCAGAGGAAATGGACGATTGCCTTCGGAGTGGTGCGGGGGTCCCACTCGTTGAGCCCCGGCTGGGTCCCGAGGAGACGAGAGCTTCGACGGTGGAGGTGGTTTCCCCCGTGGCCGGCGCACCGCCGACGAGCTCGTTGGTGGAGCTGCGGGTGCGGGACACGGAGGAGGAGCCAGACTCTTCATCGGAGCGGCGGCGGATCGCTGTGCTTTTCCACGCCGCGGAAAACGACGCCCCGTTCCTAGGGGAAGGAGGAGTCAATACCCACTCAAATGAAGTGGAAAAAGAAAGAGAAAGAGAGAGAAAAAAAAAACAAAAGGAAATTAATGGGTCAGCGCCGGAAGGGCGAAAGCCTTGCTCTTTGAACTTGGAGCCAAACATCCAAATAGATGAATCCATTGTCGAAATGAACACCACAGAGGACTCTACCTCCTCCATTGCGACCCCTCCGCCAAAGAAAAAAATCAACAAAGGAAAGCAAGGGCCAAAAGTGCCTATTTCTGCAGCGCAAAGAAAATCAAAAAGCTTGCAGCAAAATGCACAAAAACAAAAATTCTGCAATACAAAAAAGAAATTGCCTGCTCTAAAGACTATGTCGAAAGCAGTGCTATGCAACTCCTTGAAAGAATACTTTACCAGCCAAGGAAAAAGGAAATACGATGTCCTAAAAGAACTTACAGATGCAGAGATATTGGAAGTGTCTTGTGAGCATCTAACAGAACCATCTCAGAATGAGGAGGATTCGACTGGATTCAACAATTACAATAAAGTCCTTGGACCGTTTAATTTTTCAAGTGAGGTTGAGGTCCCCTTGATGGCCGTGTGCTCGATTACCTTACCGGCCCCGGCAAGTCCAGTACCTAAAGAAAACCGCAAGGCTGACACCAACGACAAAACCGGTGGTCCGGTATGCCCAACTGTTCTACCACAAAGTCCGTTACCATCGTCCACTTCAACAATATTGCTGAATCCGCGATCCCTTTTGCCAAACACGGCTCAATCGGAAAGCGAGATGGATCCAGAAAACCCAATAGATCTTCAAAACGGATCCCCACTTCAAGGAATTGCATTGAGAAACCAGACCAGTTCCCAAAGAACCTGTTCCCCAAATCAAGGACATGAAGCCCTAACAGCTAAGGCTTCGAGTTGGAGAGAGGGGAAAAAGAGTCAGAAGAATATCCCTCTGCTTCCACTATCTCCTCCTTTAGCAACATCAAGGAGGAAAAGTAAATCAGGAGACCAGCCTCAACAAGAAACTCAGAAAGATTTGCCTTCTAAGCGGCTGGATTTAGCAACGCTGATGTCAGCAATCACTATTGCCCTTGCCCCGTTTGGCAAACTTTACGAGGCAGTAAGTGACTCATTAAAAGACCACACTACTCTTTTAGCAATGATCCATACAAAATTGATTTACCTGGAAGGGTATATCGCAGCAAAGGAAAAATTGGACTCAGAACTCTTTAATAAAATCCTGCTGACATCCTCTAAAACGATCACGACGCCACAACAACCAAGACAGAGACCGATTGAAATTAAAGACTCTACAGACCAAGGATCTCAAACCGGACCTGTACTTCAGATGACGCACCTTCCTGAGGCCAAACCTCCTGCGTCCCAGTCCAAACACAAAAAGAACACGTCTTTCTTTCCGATGGCGGATACAACTAAGCCAACTTTGTCGACAAAAGAGGGGAGGGGTCTTTCCTCTATTCAACCACTGCCCAAAGAAGGTCCTGCTAAAACGCACATCCCTAAAAAACCTATGAATAGCCCGAATAGCCCGACTCGCCTGACAAAAAGGAGGGATTCAGCAAAGGTCCTGGTATACAGAGATAAAAATATAGACTCTCGAGAACAAGAGTCCACTACCCCGAAATCACTTTTAACGGAACCTGTGACGCGGCCTAAAAATAACCACCTTAAGGCCAAAGAACATCTATTTCGAAATACGGTTTCTGAAAACCCAGAAACTCTACCCAATCAAAGAAAGTCCCCAATTACAACGGAAGATTTTATGAGAGAAGACCTTATCATGAACCTCTCCACCCATTCATCACTGATAAGGGATGAGGGACCACAAAACTGGTCACTGGAAAAACAGGTTCTGTCACCTGAAAAGAACAACCCTCCCTCTCCCCTACCGCCAAAACGAAGAAGACGGAGTGATACTTGTTTTGAAGACTCTGATGATAATTCGAGAAGACACCCAAGAGGGCCGAAGGCAGGCGGTCAAGTTTCATCTCCAATAAAACAGCGTCGGAAAGAACTAGATTTCAAGGACGACAACTATCGCAACTCATACAGGAGAAGATCTTCAACTAGTCCTAGAAGACACCGCACTTCAAAAAAACAAAACAGCCCAACTAGACAAAAAGTCTTTTCAAGAGTCCATAGACCTGAAAAAATACTTCCTCCATCGACAATCTTCAAAATTGAACAAATCCCGCAAAACTCAGAAAAAACGATACTGAACAGAGGCACAATCTTAAAAATTCTGAAGCATTCGAAATTCTTAAAACATCTAACAACGGCAGATTTAACCCTAGTGGAACCCTACCATAACGGAAACAAAGCTAAGGCTTTTTTTCATGTTAAACACCAAGCGGCAAGGAGATGCAACAGTGACGATTCAAGCGATCTCCGCAAATGCGGGTACATCATAACGGAATGGTTAAGCACAGCAGACAAAGAAACCAAGCTTGGGCAGCACCGACGACACATTCAAGGCGAATCAGAAAGAGAACGAAATAGAAGTACCGACGACTACAGCAAACCTTCAGGTCAAGAGACACTCTTCAGATTAAATAATAATAAAAAGGGGGGAGGCACAAATGAGAAAACAAACCAAACATCTGCGACAGTAGCACGTGAAAAAAGAGTAGAAGACTACACAAGCACAATGCCAAAAGATTCATCGGCGATATCAAGATCTGAGAAACACATGACAACTGAAAAACCAAGGTCAAGGCCCCTCCAAGCAGAAAACTCCAAATTATCATTTGCCCCTATAAAACAACTGCTTGCGTGGCTACCTCAGGCATCAAAGCCATCAATGAAAAAATAGCAATTATCACCAGTGGGTCCGAGAAATAACGACTCCATCTCTCACCGACTCTCGAGAGACTCACAAGCCTCAACGCCCGATGAACGCTCTGATATTACGTTGATGTCCTGGAACACAAGAGGATTTAGCCACCTTACAAAACCTGGGGAGGTAAACCTTGCGGACTATGACATTATCACCCTGCAAGAAACATGGCTTACAGAAAAACCGGGAATCGACGGATTCTCAGTCATGGTAGCACCAGCGAGAAAGGGTCGTGTGGGACGCCCTTCTTCCGGTCTGCTGATAGCAGTACGGAACGGAGTAGGTCTCACAATTAAGAAGCGTCTGGGTGCCACTCAAAATCATCTAGCCGTGCTTGTTGAATGGTCAAAATCCTCGGAAATACCAACTGATGTAAATAAAAACAGGAAAAAAAAAGAGACACATTGGCTCGCTATTATCACGACGTACTGGAATCCACAGGCCATTACAGACGAGAAATTTCTGAACATCATTGAAGCTGAGATAGATGGAATCTTAACAACTCAAGAAGACCCGCTGATCATAATAACGGGAGACCTGAACGCAAGATGCCCAAGAAAGGACCAAGGCATCACCTCCACAAAAGAAAAAATCAGGACAGACTCTCGAGGCGATAAATGGCAGCAATTGATGAACACCAGAAACCTGCATAACATCGAGGAAGCACTCCTCCCAATGAACCCGATTCCATCATGGGAAAGAGGCACGCAAAAGGGGACAATAGACTACATTTTCTCTTCAGAGGGCCTGTTAGCCCGGTTGACCTCGTTTGAAACTTTGCGCTCTGAGGCAAGCAACCATAACATCTTAAAAACCAGCTGGCCATCCAAACGAGACGCTAGCCTCTTTCTATCAGAAGCCTCGGAACCTACCCTGCAAGGAAACCGATTCAAACTCACGAGCGAAAGGATCATAGAATTGACGGAGGCGTATGAAAGGCAGCAATACAGAGAAGCGAATCCTCTAAACCACCTAGCGGACTACCAACCGCTGCTAATTCCTTATTACTCTAAAACTCAACCAAAAAGAACTGCAATTAACCCCTTGCATGAGTACAACCGAGAACTGGTTCTTAAAAGACGAGAGCTCCGAAAACTGAAAAGACAGGCGACAACCTTAAGAACGCCCGACGCTGTGAAACTTTATAGCCAAGAACAAAAAACCTACAAAGCCTGTCTACGATTCCATCGATTCGCCTTCTACCAAAAAGACGCCGAAGAAATGCTCAAGAAATTAGCAGATAAAAATTCGGGAGCGTTTTGGCAACTGATAAACAAAAACGACGGTTCCAAAATGTCATCCACAACCTCTAACTGTGTTGGAGAGGCGGCATGGATATCCCACTTCTCATCCATTTTTCAACCCCCTGAGATGAACGTGATGAACAGATTATCACCAGCTACAAACAGCGTCTGGGAGGATTTTTCTGACATTAACGACATCAGGCTAGCCATAAAAAGGTTAAAACCATCTAGAGCCCCGGGCCCCGACGGAATTACTAACATCGACCTAAAAAACCATCCCGATGAATGGGCCTCGTTTATCAGCAAAGTGTTTAAGAACTGCACTCTGTCTAGATCAATTCCGGAGTCCTGGTCTACTTCAGTGGTGGCCCCGATATACAAGAAAGGGAATAGGTCGGCCCCGGTCAACTATCGCCCAATTGCACTGTTGGATACTATTGGAAAGATCTACGGGTCGCTTTTACAAAAAAGCTTTCAATCATGGTCAAAATCGGCAGAATGTCATGACCCCTTCCAAGCGGGTTTTACCAAAAACTGCGGAACCCAAGTCAACATATTGACTCTCAGTATTTTGAAGAGCAAAGTCATCGAAGGGTCCGGAAAGATCTTTTTAGCCTTCATAGACCTTACCCAAGCTTTCGACCAAGTTGATCGCGAGCTGTTATGGACCAAACTTTCTGCCTAGAATTGTCCGCAATCATTATTGGCACCGATCAAAGCACTCCATACAGCAACTTCTATGAGAGTAAAATTGAATCGTCAAGGCTTACTGTCTGAAGCTATATCGACCTCCAGAGGGGTGAAGCAAGGCTGTCCCCTTGCCCCGGCCCTATTTATCTCCTTTCTGGGCGACTTCAAAGAAAGCGCAAGCCAAACAAGATCTTTTCCACCTAAAATCGGGCAAACACCTTTAGCCAGACTTCTCTACGCCGATGACATCATTCTTCTCGATCAAACAGAAATTGGCCTACAAAGGCAACTCAATAACTTGTCTTCGTATATTTTCACCAACAACTTGGAAATCAATAAGGAGAAGACAAAAATTTTGATAATAGAAAAATGCCAGGGGAAGAAACAAAGAAAAAAACCAAGCTGGTTCATTGACAAAATACCTTTGGAGACCATCAAAACCTATAAGTACCTCGGCGTAACAATTGATAGCTCCAAATCTGAACTCGCCATGCAGCATCATCTGTGGGATAAAACCCGAAAACTAACAACTCAGGCAAGGATCATTGATAGGAAGTTTGGACGCTTCTCGTTGATGCCGGTGCTCAAATTCTACAAAGGTAAGGTAATCCCTTGCCTGGTCTACGGAGCCGACGCCCTTCCCAACCTCCCGATGGATTTATGGGGAAAAATGGAGGGGTATTTTTGGCGGAAGGTCCTTAATCTTCCAAACTCGACACCGATTGCAGGTATCAGAAGGGAGTTAGGTCTTCGATCGCTGAAAGCAGCTAAAGAGGCGGGTGAAATGTCACTATTCAGGAAAATACTTATGCCCGAATCACCTCCGCTATATAATCTGCTAAATACAGAAATGAGCAATAACACCTGTAAGATGTTGACGACATGGACGTCCAAACAAAGAGCTATTCTTGAGAAGATTGCATGCACAGAAGAAACATTGATTGGTAACCCAGTCAAAGTAAAAAAAAAAATGGACCAAGAGGACTGGATTGAAACCCACACTATGGCCGAAAAGATCAAACTTCTAAAACATCTCCCGTCTCTACCTAAAAAACTGGATGCGATCCCTGAAATAATCAAAAGATTTCCAGACAGAGCTCTCCGCTCAACCTTTTTAAGGGCAAGATTAAACCTCTTGCCGACAAACGAAATTCGGTCCATAAGAGGCCTTTCGGACTCAAACCTCTGTCGACTGTGCAATTCACAATCAGAAAAGGAGACTGTGAAACATCTTCTTATGAGTTGCCCCAAGACTTTCAAATGGAGAAGAGCGTTTGTAGGTCCTCTATTGAAACCCTTTGCACAGTACGACGAAGACGTGTGGTGGTCCCGTTTAATAAGTGGTTCACGGACCACGTGGTCTATTGCAACAGCCAAAATTCTCAACGCAGCGTTGGAAGAATGCGCTAAGAAAGATGTGGCCATGTGAAAATGTGAAGATGTGAAAATGAAATTAAACGTAGTAACAATATTGCAAAATCATAAAAATGATAAAAGCAATAAAAAAAAAAAAAAAAAAAATTAAGAACATAGAAAGAAACTTAGGAAAGGACAAACGTGTTATTGCATGAAGCTGGATTTACTGCAGAAGGGAGAGTAAACCACACACCTGTTTGATGCATTGGTCGTTTCTAATGCGTCCATTAACGAAACAAAGATCACGTTCACAAAGAACTTGCCTCTGGCTATGTATGGATGATCTGTTAAATTGGGCTGCCTAGACTGTGTTTACTTTGCAGCTGTGCTATTTATAGTTTTTCTGACAGATTAGCTGTCACGGGAGCCAAAAAAGATAGAGTCGAGAGAAGGACAGAGGGGCAATGTGGAAGCCCTGAGCAGGGAGCCTCTTCTTTGATGGCTTTAGGGAGGCCACCCTGAGTGCCCTGTAAGGCTCTGCCTTTGTTTTTCCTAATGATGTTAAGAACACTGTATGGGGCTTCGATTGTCTGCAGGATGGGGCTGAAATGGGCTGGGAAAGAGGAGATGGAGCAAGCATGGCTCCCATGACAGGGGCTGGTGGAGCAGTCCTGCTACAGTTAACAAATTAGTTTCATGTTGCTTATGGCTTCCACCCTCTCCCTGATGCCTCCACACATAAAAAAAAATTATAATTGCACCCACCGAGGAAGGTCCTTGTGTGGCTGAAGAGTGGCTGGAGAATGTATATTCTCAAGCGCTGTTCCAGCCATCTGATTGGTCAATGGCCCTTTCCTGAGGGCGAAAGTACCGTATACTTGAGTACCGGTACTCTCCTTGAGTTTGGATACGTCCCAGTAATCATTATTGAAATATATTTGAAGTGCCAACCCCCAGAGCCTGTTAGGACACTTTTTTCCGAAGTCCAACTAAGGGCTTAGTAAAACCATTCAACTGATGCAGTTCAAGGCTCCACTATTAGTATAAGGCTGTACCACCTGAGATCAGGGTAGTGTAGACAAAAGGCTGTAGAATCAGTACAAATTAAATTGTAATACAAATGGTCCAAAGAAACGCTGAAACACTATGGGCCTCAGGTAGCAGGTTGCCGCCGGACTTGCAAGATTTACCGGCACCTGGGTATAGGACTCAATGGGAATGGGTACCACAGAAGCACCGTCACCATTCTTCCATGAAACTCTGTGGGCAGGTGCCGTTCTGCCCAACAGGTCTGACACTGGCGGGCGGAACAGCACCCGCCCACAGAGTCGTACTGTGCCAGTCCGGTAACAACGTCTGTATGCTTACCGGAACCGTTGTTGCCGAACCGCCACAGTCATAATGAGGCCCTATGTATTGTAAAAATAATTGTTTTATTTAAATACAAGTAGGCACAGATAAATATTGGGGGAAATAAGTACTATCATATCATATAGAACCACAATTATAAAAGCACAACACTATGCTTGAAGGTGCACAGACCAAAGCATATAACCTTATTTGGAACACCTAACAGGAGTTATAGGGAAGTAAAAACCAATAGTTACTTTTAAATTACTTTCAGTAATGCCAGGGTAGTAGACCCTATGAGTTGTATTGTGACGCTCAGCAAGAAATCACATAGTAATATCAACTGGACAATATACTTTTCTGATCTTGTAAATTGTGATTCTAGAAACAGTATAAAGCTCTAACTCTGATTCAGGATAACACAGTTATTGTAGGGGTTTTGGAAGCTGGGGTGTAATATTCGATTACAGTTGCTTTTCAGTTGACAGACTAAGAGAAGCAATAGCTCTAACTTATTTTAGGATAACACAGTTATACTCAAGGTAAGTAAAACATCTACACTTTTTACAGGACCTGTAAGAAACTTAAAGACAGGTATAAACCTAAGACTCTTTTTTTGTGTCTGTCTAAAACAGACCAGGGAAAGCAAAACCCAGTGTTACACTTTATGAATGACTTAAGATTATTCTATGTAGGTAAAACCTAATTCAGACTTATTCTGGATATGCTAACAGCAGGTCAGGGGAAGCAAGACCCAGTTGGGAACTTACACACTTATTTTCTGAAGGAAATAGTTAAGTGAAGCCAACAGCATTACTTTTGGTGAAGAGGCACAACCAATTCACAGGTGAGTAAAATACATGTATATCTATTTTTCAGAATGAAAGAACATTTCTAATTTAGGTAATAACTTTTGTAACTGTTCACTCTCAGAGTTACAGTTACCAACCAACTTCCTTTACAAGTAAGTAACTTTTAAACACTTATTCTCTTTTCTAGGCAAAAGGCCCAATCCTTAGAAGTCTTTCACTTATTCTTGGAGCATGAGTGGATGTCAGCGAAAGGAACAAGAAAGGACAAGAAACACTAAAATGGTGAAAAAACAAGACAGGGGACATTTTGGTAAAATGAGCACCCATGTGCAAACCGGCTGTGGTAAAGGTGCACCAAATTAATAACATGTATCACTGCCACCAGCCATTAAAGGTAAGCTTGTCCCTGTTACAGAATTGTTACAGTTTTAGTGTGAAAGGGGATATACATTGTATCTCCCCAGCACTCCACACAAGAAAGGGATCCAAAGATCCTTTCTACCCTTGGGAACTGTAGTTCTCACAAGGTTAGCCAGGGAAAGTTAAAAGGGGAGCTCCTAGGGCCACCCAGCAACAATAGGCACTTATTGCCAAAAAGTTGCCAAAGAGGATAACATTGAAAATACACTACGGACAGTAAAAAACATGACACCCATAAAAAGAGTAAAACATTTTATGAGTGTGCAAAAAGTTTCCCACTCACTGAGGTATAGGGAAAAATAATCCACCAGTAAAATCAAAAAAGTTCTGGGGTTGACACAGGTCAGGAGGATTTATCATTAATATGAAAATCTTACCTAACAGAGCATAGGACTGCCTCATTTATAGCATGGAACCCCCAAATAGCCGCACATTAAAAACTCTTCTCCAGAAAAATATGATAAGAAGAACTGGACTGGATTACCACCATCGATTCTGCTACCCGATATAAACTCACTAACCACCTTCCAGCGTTTTGCAAGAAACTTGACTCTGTCCAACCATACCTGAAACTATTCCCAACTAGGGCTGCGAGAAACTACTACTTAAGAACTCGACTTAACCTTCTGGAAACAAATGAAATCTTAGCGATCAGACACTTATCCTCTACCAGCAACTGCCGGCTCTGTAACACGGCCAAGGAAACAATACGTCACCTTCTTCTGTCTTGCCCGATAACGACGGACATCCGCCGCACTTATCTGAAAGAAATTTTCACAAACTTCACCTTGCAAGATGAGGAATCGTGCTGGAACAAACTGATAGACAAACAGTCATGGCAGCTTGCAACAATAAATATCATGACCTACATCTTAAACGTGCTTCTTCCGCTGCAGACCGCACGACAAGTTCCATCAACATGACCACCAAACATGCAGGACATTTCCCTTTTCTACTTCTAGACGCTCCTGACGCTCTGGAATTTTAAAGTCCAACCACCCTGAAACCTTAGTTAAAAAATCTTTCAGATTATAAAAACAAAAAAAAAAAAAACAAAAAAAAAAAGATAAGAAGAATCCATGTTATTTCAACATCGCCTATGCAGTGCCTGCCAGTCTGCTATAAACCATTGGTATCTGATGCGTTGCTAAAATTAGAGATAATTGGAAATCATTGAGACAATGTGAGAATGGGTGTGCAAAATACTGCAGCGGAAGCGAAATTATTTACATTTGCCTCCAATTTTGGTTACTTGGATGAGCATTGTTTTGCTGATTCTCCTCCTTTGTGTTAATTTCGTTATCCCAGCCCCCCAATTTACACACATATCGGGCAAACTGCCCAAAAACGACATTTCTGGCAGAAAAACGCCCAAGGGTTTCTCTTCACATGTGAAATTGAAAAAGCAGGCGACTTTTGTCATTTCTTCCACAGAGTGATTTTCTGACATTTCACCCATCTCTAACAGGGAGTTCTTATGGCTGGGACCGAAGATAGGGTTCCATGTGATAATATCCCAGCAAAAATGTCACCATATAAGAATGGCGCCGTTTTTTGCAGCAATATTACCCATTGGAACCTGCGGGGTACACCACTGCAACCCCCAGATTTTCTTAAGGGGCAGGGAACACACCCGCTCCCATTTCGCCCATAAATTATCCACAAAAGTAATGTCACCTTTGCTGATCCTGATGACTATATGTATGGTGATATTATTTATGGGGATAATATTACCTGATACCGAAGAAGGGGGTGGAGAATAATAAAGGTGTGGGGGATTGTCCAAGAGGGGAGGACTAGGGCTTTTCTAAAACAATGATTTTCTCCCAACCCTCTGGCTCTGCGAGTGGATTTCACTGCTGTTAGTCGGCAGTTATTTCACCTCCACTGCAGGTTTTCTTTTGTTTGGATGTGTGGAGTGGGCCTGCTATTGATGACCAATGATGCTGCGCCTTACTTAGGCATTTGGAGATGCACTTGGCATGTGATTTGATTTTTATTTTGTTTATAGTTATAAGTAGTTACATTAAAATATTATTTAACCTTCTTGAATATCTATTATTCTAAAGACTAAGTAGTTTGCATACTTATGATGCCATTGTGTGTGTTTTAGGTCCTTCTGCTACCCCTGATAAAGAACTGCAACCTGTGGCATCGCTTTTAGCTTCTAGTGGAACGTGCTTTATCAGAGCTGTTGCAGCAGTATGTAATGGTATGTTATCAGAGCTGTTGCAGCAGTATGTAATGGTATGTTATCGTTATCAGAGCTGTTGCAGCAGTATGTAATGGTATGTTATCAGAGCTGTTGCAGCAGTATGTAATGGTATGTTATCAGAGCTGTTGCAGCAGTATGTAATGGTATGTTAGTAAGCTTTTATACTGCACCAAATGACTTCCAAAGTGATTTCAGAGTTCCGAGTCTTGTCTGGTAGTTGGCACATTTTCCGCCTCCAGGGGTGTACAGAACATAGTTTGTGGAGGAACAGGGACAGGGATGCAGGGGTGGGATCAGAGGGCTATGATAATAGGAACAGGGATTTAAGCAGGATGGATGACGCTCAAAAGGAGAGGGTTGATGCTTGTGATAGCTTGGGTGCATGTTGATCTAACCAAGGTGGATTGTAAACACGGAATGCAGAAAAGCTAGAAGGGAACCCAAAAGGTTTCTGTAGGAAAAGGGAGTGTTTTCTTGGAGGCCGTTTTAAGAACGACAGATACGTATTTCTAATTGTAGTGTTGGGCTCTGTGATGGACCCAAATACTCAAGCATGAAGGCTTGTTTTGATAGGGAATACATTTAATTTCTCAGACCAAACCCTTTCCAGAATAGTAATCCTGGGACTGTCAAGTCTATGGGCCAAGCGTGGCTAAGTCACAAAGAGGCTGTGGGATAGGTGATTGTGAAAGGAGACCCTGGCGAGAAGTGAGGGATAGGGCAGGTGTCCACTCTGATATAAATACACTGACAGGCCTGGACGCCTTTTCATGAAATGCTAGAGTCTGGCATCCAATTGTATACAATGTTTACAGTGGGTAACATTTAGAGAGAGAAACAACGTACCAGTTAATGTCCTTGTGCCCAAATATGCCTTGTTTGCCAAGTTCACTGCAGTACTGGTATAGGCAGAGTTAATCTTGTACTTATCTAGCAATCACAAACAAATAATATCTTACTGAATGAAGGCAAAGATGGCTAGGGGAATGTAGAAACCTAGTACAACACATTTGCCATTGTTACTAAACACAAAGGATGTATAGTAAGACTGTCACCAAATATGTTAGGTAGTGTAAATATTCCTAACCTTAAATTAAATGGAGAAAAAACAGAAGTTCTTCTGGTTGATTCTATTGTTAAGGGTCAGTTGTGGACCTGTGATGATTGGCCTCCCTCCCTGGGACTGTGTCTAGAGTCATCTCCAGTAGTGAAGGGCCTTGGGATTAAATTTATGGCTACCAGCTCTCGGGAAGGCCAGGTGTCTGCAGTTTGTCAGATGGGCTTTATAAAACTTAAGGTTCTGAAAAAAGTTCTACCTTTCCTTCCAGTTGCCCTCAGGTCAAAAAGTGTTACTGCATCAATTATGAGCACAATGCAATTTATCATGGTCAACCGGAGAGGCTACTTCAATGTCTTCAAACCCTCCAGAACGCAGCAGTGCGTCTCGCTCTTGGAGCTCGTACATTTGTTCATTCTCAAGATCTGTTACATCAACTACATTGGCTTCCTATTAGAAATCGAGTTAAGTTTGAGGTTCTCTGTCTTGTTCACCGTGCTATTCACAATGTCGGGGCAGAATTCCTGTGTTCCAAACTCATGCCCTACATCCCAGGCCGTTCATTGCGTTCGACAAATCAATCTTTGCTATGCTTTCCTAGATTCTGCCGCACCAGAGTGGGAGGGAGATCTTTTTCAATTCTCGCTCCCATGCTTTGGAAAGCCTTATCTCTTGACGTTGGCAATCTTCAGGAGTTTTCTCCATTACGCATGGCTCTAAAAACGGACTTGTTTTAGTCTAACTTTTCATCAGTCTCCCTTCACTCTCAGCGCCTTGATACCTTAAGGTCTTTGTGTGCCTTGTAAATACTACATACAATACAATACAACCCTAAATCAAGGAGAATAACCTTTGAAAATCTCATTGTCTGGAAGCATTCTCCAGTTCCCCACAACCATAAGGATAAATGTACATAGGCAGGGTACTGATGCAACATCACAGGGTTTAAGAGATTGTACATATGAAAAGATATTGCTTTACGGCATGGCGCTTTACTAGATTTCCTTAAGTAGGCCCCCCAAATGCTGGGAACAAAACAAAAAATAACGATGGAAAGCAAGAATACCGTCATACAGCATTAAAGGAATATGCAAATAAAGGAATACAACTCAAATACAGTGGGGTACTATCCAAGAGGTATGTAGAAGGCTTACCTGAGTAGGTAGGGAGGCTCAGGTCTCAGTCAGCTATTCCTTGATGTAAAACGAGTGCATCACGGTACAAGTTATGTAATGGCGGCAGCCATTTTGTGCAAGCTAGTGTAACTGCGACAAGAGATGTTGAATGTTGCATTTAAGTCCTTTTTTTGTTTCCAAGATGCTTGTTACATGGATGTTTTTTTAAAGTTTATGCTGCATTGGAGAGTGAATAAGACACATAATAACAGGGCCTCACAATACAAAGCAATCAGCTGCTTCGTGAGGCGGAGAGTGCATTTTTGTAGGCCTTTGCAGCTTAAATAAAGCAGTATTTTCACAGGTTCTATCTTGGGATGGTAGGAGACAACTGACAAAATGATTGTTCACTTGTGTGAATCAACTCTGTGATAATGTTTCTATTCAGTGTGCCGTTTCCATGAGTGTGACAACTTGGAGCTGAGTTATTTAATGGTACCTTATACGGTATGTCACTGCATTATATTATCAAGGAACGTTTTGCCCATATACCTTAATTCTGTTCTGCGGCACATAATGACACGTCATTGGCATTTTGAAGCTTCCCTACTGCAAGTTGGTAAACTATAAAACATCCAATAAAATAACAAATAAGAGTTCATGAATCGGGATTGTATTATCGGGGGTCATTTCACTGCTTGCATTTTTGTTGTGTCATACAACTTTGTCTGTCCTGGTATATTATAGTAACAACTGATTATGTGTTTGCAAGACAGTGCGATTGGTTTCATTACGTGGCTTCTGGGTGGTGTGGACCACTTTATTTTTAAGGTAGCTTGTAATATTGCCAGTGTATTGTACTGAACACGTTTTTCCAAAGTAGATTGACTCGTTATATAAAGAGCACAATTTCTAAACAAATAATCAAAGTTATTTCAAAGTTATGATGATAATGATGATAATGTTTATATTTGTACCACTTTCTATCCACCAAACCTTCTCCACTAAGTCCGTTGTGAAAGTATAACCGGAAAATATCAGCAGTGTATGGATCAAAGAAGAGGGCTTTGTGAGTATGAAAATGAGGCCAGACCACTTTCTGGAGAATGCATCATTGGTGCTAGTCAGGGAAATTAAATTATACATGAGACTGCATAGCAAATACACAGCCTGGCAATCTGGCAGACATGAAGTGGAAGCATTGGGAATTCTCTTTAATGGCAAATCTACAATAATAAGCGTTACCAAATGCCAATAATGTTGGCTTTGCACATGCATAGAGAAATCCTTTTTCATTGTGTGCTGTACCCTCTACACTTTCAGAGGCAGGTCTATTGGCTTTGGCAAGACTTGTTTTTCATAGAGTGCCAAGAGGCCTTGCAAATGTCAGCAGTGCACATATAAAACTCGCGAACCTCTTGAGTGAGTGATCTGAGTGCGCTTGAGCTCTAATTGGCTGAGGGCTAGGTGCCGGGGGCTATTTGATTTGCTTTTGAGGCTGTCCTTGACAGTCTTGAAGACTTTGGGGACGCTGCGTGTTGCTAGGATCTTTTCTAGTTTCTGAATCACAACCTCTCGACTCATGGGCTTCACTGTTTCTGCTTCGGGGGCCCGGAGCACTCATGGACTGTGACTAGGAGGTGAGGCCTGCCTGTAGCAACCAGATCTCTGTGCTGACAGATTCCCATGGGTAGTGTGTTATTTCTCATGGGTGGCTAGAGGATGAATGACCCCCTGCTCTGGTGGACTGGCACATGATATAAGAACTTACTTTCTCCTCCCCTACCTGGCCAACCCTGGAAAACTATATCAACTGTCTCAGTCTGTTTTATGATCGGATAAAATCTTCATGGACCTTATGTGGTAGTAGTCCCTAATGCAGCATCTCCTGGACGATCTGAATGCACACTTCGTGGCTGATGATCAGTTTGCCACCTTCTTTGGTGCCACCAACATGTTATATTTAATGCTCCATGAGCAGTCCCAGAGGCCATGACAGTAAATCTGCAGAATTTTTCGTGCCCAGTCTTTATACCAGCTCAAAGTCATATTCTTTCATTGCAAACATCGATGTGTCTATTTTTGCAACAGATTGGGCACAGTTCCGTGGACTGTGGGCACCAGAACCTGTGGTCTGTTATACCTCCAAACCAATAACTATACATGTAGAGGTGGAAGTTCCTTTTCCCCAGAGACCTTGAGTCTCACCCAAGGCCCCTACCACTGCCAATCTGTAAATACCAATGTTTGGTGGGGTGAGTGTCCAGCTGGACCATACGTTTGACTTTCCATTCTTGTGAAACTTGGTCAGGACCTTTCCGATGCCACTAAGGCTTATCTGGCTTCTTTTTCTGTGTGTTTAGTTGTAACAAAGCAGGCCATGGTGGTGTCTCCGATAGTGGCATCCATTTTACCTCTGTGAGAATTCTTGGTGGTGTGCTGACCATTGCGACCCGGTGTCAGATCTTGTGAGTTTGCATTGGGAGTTCTGTCAAAGTCATTATCCTTGGGATGAACTGCCCACGTTAGTAGTAGTTAGGCATGATAAGGAAAGTGTACACTTTGTTGACTTACAGTGAAGAGGGCTTTCCTGATATCTTATACCATGTGAGGGTCTTCAGTAAAGTCCTCTTGATAGAACAGAATCCCGTCTTTTAGCAATTCACACTTTTTCCTGTGGAGGGTCAGTCAGGCGTGGCTGATCTGTTGGAGTGTGAGTCTCAGCCTAGGAATATGTTCCTCCACTGCGTGAGGGTATACCAGTGTGTCATTTCTCACACTGATCACTTTCGAGTCCTTTGAGGGCATTGTGGATAACATCCTGAAAAGCTTGCCGCACAGATAAGATGCCAAAGTTCACACTGTGTTTTCTTTGAAGGCCAACAGGAATAGAGAATGTTGTGGAAGAGTCCAATCAGTCATGGTCTATCATCACAGGGTTGGTTGAAGGCCTTTGTTGGAGGTGCCTCAAATAGTCTACATGGAGAAGCGGGCAGCTTTTAGAGGGCAGTTGAATTGGTCTGGTCACTGAGCTGAAACCTTTGATGCTCACTGGGTATACATGTATCCTGGAGTGTGGCTTGGCATTCTTTGGGAAAGTGATTCTATTCTGCTACATCGAACTCTGGCTGTGGATGAGGAGGGCTGCCACATTAAACACATGATAATGTGGCATTTGGGAAAGTGCAGCATTCCTGGAACCCCACCTTTTGTGTTGGGGGGATTCCTATGTGGTGTTGTTGGAAGGTGGGTTGAGCTTAGTTGTGCAGCTGAACTACATCATCTTCCATTGCTGATGCTCTTTTTCCAATAAAAAATATCCCAGTTTCTGGAGTATTTGTTTCCTCAGGTGTGTGGCTATGCACCCCTGAATACCAGGAGTGTGAGAGGCGATGCACTCGCGAGTGGAACTGGACATTTGTTAACCCTCACCTGGATGATACCTCGCGTGGCGTAGAGGAAATGTATCGAAATCAGGGTTTAATTGCAGATGAAAAATGTGGGACATGCTACAGTTGGTGCTAAATATTGGTCATCTTATCCAATGTTTGGCGGGTCAGAAATAACTTGTGTATGTGATCTCGCAAAGATGGAGCTCTTTGGATCTTGTCACACCCGGGTCTGATTTTCTGGTGCCCCGGCAGTAATTGTTTAGTTGGCCCAGTCACATGGTCCATTGCAGTCCCACCGACAATGCCGCCTCTGGGGTATTGCATGAAGGCAGTTGGAGAAGTGCGGAGCCGCTGTGCACTGTCTTCAGGGGTGGACCTGGCCTGCATGGTGTTGGCCCTACCGTGTAAAGTAGGCTCACAGTCTTATTTTACATGTGAGAGGGATGGAGGGTGCACGTAGGGTAATTCCTAGCCACCATTTGTTGTGTCAAAACAGTCTGCATAGGGCTGTCCAGGGTATGGCTACACAGTTACTCAGGGTACGGAATATGCGGCTATAACTCCTGATGTGGATGCCTGCTTGAATGTGGGATCATTTCTTTTCGGGCGGTGCCTTCACACGCAAAGGCCCATACTTGTGTGCGTGAGTGTAGGTGTGAATCTGGCAAGAGCCAAACCAGCGCAGCAGTCCCACGCATTCCACTCCCTATCAGCCCGATGTCAGAGGGCCCCATTTAGGTGGAGGGCCATGCGCCACTGCAGAGTACGCCCTGCCTTTCACCCACGCCACAAGCAAAAACCCATGTGTGAAATGTACCATTATCCACTCTTCGCCAGCGCAAAAATAGAAGAGGTGTAAATGATAACACAACTGTTCACTCAGTAGTGAATCTCATTGACATCTCCTGGGGATATTGTACCAGCCACACATTTCACAGAATACAGGAGAATCTTTTCCTTAAGGAAAATGTGTTAATTCCATTGCAACGGCACACAGCTATTGATAGTGACTACAAATAGGAGCCACTTGGCCGATGCAGCCCTCCAATTTACCTCAATGCTTCGAAAATGTAGTCCCTACTAAGTGCCTGAATTAGGGCTCAGCATCCATCAATAAGCACCACAAGCCCAAATGTCCCTGCACTGCAGCATATGGAGTCCTGCCTTCTGTGGATGTTATGGCAAAGCTGGTTATATGTGATTTTACCAACCACAATTACAGAGTGGTAAATTTAATTGTGGAAAAAATACCAAACTTTTTTATTTATTTTATTTAGGGGTCCCCCGTGCCCCAAATCCCTTGTTTTTTACCCTTATGACGCCACCCCAACCTCATTTTAACCCCTTTACCCCACTTGCCTTTATTTATTGAAATTGTTTTTGCAGTGTTTTTCAGTATTATGATCCACTCTGAAATTTACCACTCTGTGATGTTTTGGATATATTGGCTGGATACCCCAAAGTTCAGCATGAAGCATGAAGTATCTTTATGGGCTGACGGGGGTAGATACACATTGCGTTAATCAATGTCGTCTTTTTTTGGAGGTGCCTTGGATGGTGTATATGAGGAACCTGTCTTTGTGACAGCAGTCAGCCTCTGGAGTGTGGTAAAACTGCTCTGGCTACTGGTCTGAATGCTTCTTACCACTCAATACTTACCAGGCGCATGCGTGGCTTGAATGTAGCTCTGCCTACTTTGGTGAAACGGTTCTACTTGCCATATCCCTTACGTTTTCATCCTCATGTGGACACTCCAGTTGTGGGTGAGGTATAGGCTGCCTCGCTATCCACATGAGGATGCGGTACATGTAGGGATGGAAGTGTAATATAAATCATCGTCACAGCTTACCACTGGCGCATTTCTTTTTTAAAGTGAGTACCTTCAGTTCATAGGCTAACGAAAAGTGTCCTGGACGCGTTTTCTTTCTTCCTAACCAAATATAGAATCAGCATGGCTTGGAGAAAGCACTGGCCATTTCCCAAGTCACGGCCAGTCTAAAACACACACAGGGCATCTGTGGCTCTGCAGCCAGCACCTTAACGACCTCACTCACACATTTATTTTGTAATCAGCAGCAGGGTCTTTCAAATCCGTGAAGGGGCGTTTGCAACTGAAAGTCCCCACATAGCACCAGTTATCTAGCAAATCTGTGACAGTTAAAGTGAGTAACGTAAAAAAGCTCCCATTCAAAGGTTTATTTATATCCATGTCTACTAGACTGACATGCAAAAAGTAAAAGGTTTGTTTTTATGTTGATAGTCAAATGTTTTCAACATTACTCACAACTTCGAGCTGGAAGATTGTGACAAAGAATCTGGATACCTAGAAAAGGGTACGTCTTAAAGTGCTACAAGTACAGTGGTGTTAAATCGATTTTTCAGTATTGTATTATTTTGCATTCTAAGACTTATAGTATTACATTAAGGACGCCCAAAATAGAGCTACAATGATTGTTTGGCTTAACATGTTTCTATAACGATGTTCATGCTGTCAAGTTGCTTTACTATGCAATGAGTGTATTTTAAACGAAACTCTATAAAAACAGAATATTGTAGGCCTTGCAATCCAAGATTTAAATATGTTTCCAAGAAAAGCTTGGAATGTATAGGGTCAAGTGCCTACATTGTAGAGTGGGTTAAAATCCCCACTTCATTCTAGCCAAAGTGTATGATCATGGGCAAATAATGTAATCCCACTCTGACTTAACTGCAAACACTGTTATTCCTTATAAGTGATTAATTTCGCACTATTAGCCTCACAAAGGGACAGATTGAATGGTTATAAGGACAAAACCTTTTTTTTTTTAGGCGCCTCTGTTAATGGCCCTCAAAAGCCCACCTACAATTACATTATCGTTGCACTGGCTCTCCTTCCGTCCCAGCCACTTGATTTGACAAGCACATATGTTGTCTCACTAGCCAGTCAATACTCCATAAATTCCAGTATAGTGGACTGACTTCAGAAGAACCAATATTCATTTCCTCCCCCACAGCTGCTAGTAACGGAAGTTGCAAGAGCCATCCTGAGTGCTGCCCCACACTAAAATGAGTAAAGACGTTGCTATGCCCTGTAATGCTATGTTATTGTGCCTTTTATAGCTTGCATTGGTTCTATGCGAAAATGTCCCCAGTGGGAAAAAGTCGACAGGTAGGCAGCCTTTTTCCTTGCAACCATAAATGCCCCCTCCACCCGTATTCTTAGATGGATAAAATATTCTATTCTAACTCCAGCCCTAGAATATTTTGGGAAAGTGCTTGATTTTCATGGGAGTGCAAATTTGGGAAAAAGTTGCCCCATGGCGACCTTTTCTCGGGCGACTTTATCACAGGATACCCTTGCATTCTGGCATTTTCAAAGTTTGTAGGAGCTTCAAGATCTGTAAGAGGTGGGGGAGGGGACTAGTACAGTAGCAGGGTGAGATGGCAAGGTTGCTTCGTTACAATGTTGATGTGTGCAGATCTGAAAAAAAAGATAGGGCTCTCTGGGGTGTACGTTTCAGATATTTTGTAAGGTGACTGGAGCAGTGGTCAATGTGTGCTTCACGTTTCTAAGGTATTGTTTCTGTGGTCCTCTGTGGGTCTGTCAGAGCGTTGCTTACAGAGTGCGGGGAGTTGTGTTGGTATATCTATGGTGGGTTAATTTGGTGTTTAGGAGAAAATTAGTGCAGAGACATGCCGGTGGATAGTGTGTAACCTGTGTTGTTTCGGGGAATGGATTTTGTGTCGTGCCAGTTGTGTTTGGGGGAGGTAGAATACTATTGAGGTGGTTATTGGTACCATATCTTTCTCCGCTCTGATCCTGCCGAATTTTATTGCATGACCAAATCATGCAAGCATGGGAATTTGGGGCTTTTAAGATGCCCTTTAGGCAGCAACTGCTTCCATTTGTTTTTCCGGGCGACTCACCAGGGAGCCATGGATCAGAGGAGTAATTGATGAAAGGAGCAACCCACAAGAGTTCTAAAGACCAAATGAGAGTGACTTACTGGAGCTGCCAAGTAGCAGACAGGCAACTGTCCAGAGAGCTTTGCTTTTACCTTAGTTTTACTTCAGTGCATTCTGAGTTTTGGCTTTAAGCGCCAAGTATGAGGCACTAAAACCCTTGCACTGGACTACAGCTAGGAGTGAAATGACATGTGCGGAGTGACAAACATCTTGAGGGTGTTTTTTGGTTATTTACCGACCCATTGACTGCTGCAGGCCATTTTAATCCCTATGGCCATTCCCATTCATTGTCTGTCCCACCGTGCCAAAAGCACATTCTCCTGGGATCTCTTTGAGCTACCTCTATCAAGCAGTAACATCAAACTTTGGCCTGTCAGTGTTATTTATAAGTAATTTGCTAAGGGTGAATGGCTTAAATGCAGCAGTAAAGGCCCTGTTGGCATCATAAACCTGTCATAACCAAGTGTGTCTTCAGCCACTTGATTTATGTCTGGTCCTTGCCTTTAGGTCTTGTTTAAACAAGCATTGACACAAGGAATAGTTTTTGGCTTGTGCATATGTATTAGCCATATGCAGGCACTCTTATTAAATGCCTAGGTAATCCCACCATTTTGTAGCTGTTGCCATCTTTTAGCCAGGTATTACTGTTATGGCAGTGCCTTGCAAATGCCTATATCAAGCTTATACAAAAGCCAAAACTGTTGACTTTGCCACTGCTTACCTACTGCAGCCAAATTATTACTTGCAACTACAAACTGTATTGAGTTTAAAGAATTAGCTGTATTAGCTGTATTGACTTCCTGTGCTATGTTTGTAGGAAAATTACATTTTTACCTACTGACACCTTTAGAGCCTTATGCAGTTCTAATTTAATGCCAATGCATGCGCCATCTTGGATACAAGGTAACGGGCATTTTGCTATTTTGTTGCTTTTCCACTAAAGATAGCTTTCATTTTTCCAAGACTCTTTTCTTAGGGTGGGGGTTCTTTCTCTCGAATGGAGGGGGTTGGGGAAATCTGTAGCTGTCGTGCCGTCTCCCCGTGGGTGGCGCTGGTTGGACTCATGTTCACTGTTGTATTTTACAGAAGTGAGTGTTGTGGGCAACACATGTGTTGAGTGTTATACGGTCTGCGTAGGGCTGTGCAGAACTGTGCAGAACGTGGTTACACAGTGACGGAGAACATATAGGAGCTCAGGAGTCAGGAGGCATAACGTGAATGAAAGGTGCAAAAAACCTTTAGTAAGGCTTTACCGCCTTTTATTCACTCCACGCCCAATGTTCAAGAATTCGTATGGCAGAGAGGAGGGTCGGAACGCAACTTGTGTTTCGGCCGCTCCCTTCCTCTCCCCCATTCAAATGCTCTAGCATCTGCGCCGGTATCGATTTCATGCTAACGCAAATGCTGGAGCGTCCTATGGGGTCTGCCTGCTTTATTGAGAGAATGAGTGCTGCATGCAAGGATTGAAGAGGAGTTGGCGGCCAGGATTATGTAATTGGAGGGGGGAACAGAATAAACAGTCACAGAGGGAATGGAACTAACATTGGAGAAAGCCGTCCATGAGAGGATAATTCTGGGCAACAAACAGCTAGTAATGCCCAGAATTCCACAACTCTGATTAGGTGGGCTACCATAAACATTCTGGAAAGAGTCCTAAAATCTATTTGTACCTATGCTGATCCAATTCTATGTTCTAGCTCATATTTCTTTTTGTATTGTTCAACTGAGAATCCTCAGATGGCAAGTGGTGCAGGTATGACGTGCACCAGCTACCGGGGCATTACGGAGCTCCCCTTCTTCCTGCCATTGCTGATGAATCCTTCGCCCTAATCCTACCTACAGAAGCTGAGCAGTTTTTTGAGTGTGAGAGTGCACCGCGTTCTAGGTGTTCACCAGGCCAGGTCAGGTCAGCCACAGGGCCTCAGATCGCCAATGGTTGTGCAAATTCGCTGATCTACAGGCAGTTCGCAAAGTCAAGACTGAAGCTGATGTCTAATACTACTATGGGAGAGACGAAGGTGGGATGCACTGCTGTGGGCAGGAGTAGTGTTATGATGTGCTGCCAACAGCTCTGATTTGGGTTATTGTGGGCATTTTAGAGTTCAAAATTACTCTTTGGTTTTTTACCTTAGTACTTGGTGTCATTGACTGACCACAGACAATTGCCAGGGTTTTCGGTTGAAGGGGAGTTGATGACACATTTCATGTTAAAGAACAGAACGTTTAATTTTTCTTTAAAAGTGTTTTGGAAAGCATATCTCTCGGCTAGCTCAGGGGCAATGCGCTCATCTTGGAAGCACGACTCTATCCCCAGGTCAGCCCTTAGAAACCTCAGTGTATTAAGCACATTGTAAATAACCCATTACAATTACAATGTATGAATCAATGGTAGTCAGGCATATTGCTAGAGATTCATAATTATTTTGCTGATTGTGACGAGTAGGGAGTGTTGGGTGACATCAGTGCAGGTGTGATAGAGTAGTTTGCAGATATCTAGGACCCCTGTGGTGCCAGAGGAGATATTGAAGAGTACTAGTGAAAAAGGAGATCTGTTTGTGTCTGCACATGACAGATAGGAATCTGAGGAGGGTGGAGTCACTGGCATCTACTCTACATGCCATAAAACAGCACCTTACTCTACAAGTACTGACAGAAACATGTGGTACAGTATGGCTCGGAGACCTAAAAGCAGCACTGAAGATTGATTAATGGATGTTTGTTTAATCAAGCATAATTACTAGGGGAACACTTCAACAATTGTTTTTCAGCCTGCCACACCATTACAGGATATGGGGTGGAATATGAAAATCAGGCTTGGTCCCACCCCAAAAAAGTTCAGCTTGCACTGCTATGTCACATTCCTTCCCTTGGGCATCATGAGTGCAGAATAGCTTGACAGTATTAGCACAGCAAGGTTAGTGCCGTTGTCTGGGCATACCTGTTGAACCTAGGATGACTTATACTACCCCAAAGAGTGATGGCTCGAAGGTCTTTAATCAATCTTAACCACTGATGTTGGCTTAGGCAACTCTCCAATCCACATCTGATCGGCTCCTTGTGGTATTACAGACAAAGAAAACGAAGATTCAAATCTGGCTTCAGCCAGAAGGGGCAATCAGCATGAACTGGAAGGTCACACCCCTTCTGCAAGCTGGGAAGCAGCATCCCAACTCTAAAAAAGCCAGCTCTCTCTGCACCCTCTCCAATGTGGCAGCCTCATTTCAGTGAGAAAAGGTGCGCCCTGTGTTTGCTGCAGAGGATGAGTTGGTATTGCCCTGGAGCTCTGAATGTTCAAAGACTGGTCATTACAGACTAGGGAACAGAGATAGTAAAACAAAAAACAAAAAACCTCTATGAAACTATTCATTGCAGTTCTCATTTTTATTTCATATGTCTGGCGGATGCCTGAAATTGGAGGTGCCGCTTGACATTTGGACTTAAATGTCAATGCTGCAAAGCATGAAGCCCCGCTTTCTGATATATCAACATCATATCACTGCTCGGGTCAAGATAGATCAGATAATGAAGCTCCTGCGGATGATCGCATGACATCACTTTTATTTCCGGTACAAACTATGTGTGATTGTCTTTTCATCAACCTAGCACGTGACTGCGAGCCTGTATCGCAATAAGCCAGCGACGTGAAAAGGGATAGGAACTAAGGGCAGTGCTTGAGCTCAAGATAGCTCGACCGCATGTTAGCTCTCATGTGCCTGACCAGGGACTAGCATCTGCATAGCAGTCCGGGCCTAACAGAGAAGAGAAAATCATGCTCTACGCTAGCTTTTGGTACTCTTGCTCCGAGGAGATGTGCATAATATTTCAAGCTGGACTGCCTCTGTATGGAGAGTCAGGCACATACAAAAAAAGATATCCTTGTTGCAGTATACAACAGATGGTTAAAACATGATGGCAGTCCTTCTGGGTGGGTTGTGGCTGATAGAACAGGCTATTTCGTTTTTGTTCTTTCTCAGTAGGGTATAACTCAGATTGCTGGATGATATTTAATTGTTTGGGATTTCACCCACAGTGAGTGCTGGAAACGTTGCTCCTAGAGATCCTGCTGCACAGCACTGATTATGCCCAACAAGGCAGAAACACATGGGGGGGGGGGGTTGCTTTTGGAACCCTTGTTCAGCAGTCAATTGCCTGCCATCTTAGGCTGGAAGGTCCTTGTGAGCGGGATCAGACCAACATGCCAGCATGGATATTCTTCCAGAGTCTAGCAGAGTGAAAGTTGACTGAGGTCCTCCTGAGTTGGTCACACCCTCTAGAGCCTGATATTTTAACTTTACATTCTCACATTGGCTGCTAATTGTGTAACATGCCTGCTATGCCCCAGGCAATGAAGCCACAATCAACCCAGGCCAATCCCCTTTAGATGTGCATCGACCGCAATTACAATACATGTAACGTAAGTTGCTGTTTCCTGCAACTTGAACTGGCCCTGTCCTTGTGCATGCAAAAGAACACGCTGATATCCACAGCGCAGTGCAGCTAAGCACGGGCCCAGGACCCCGCCTGACATGACTTGATGTGTAAAAGTAAGACGTTATTGTAGCAAAGAACAAGAGCCGCCCCGCCATCGTTCCTGCACAACAGCCCGTCGGTGTGTAGCAGTGCTGGGCAGTGGTAGTCTCGTCAAACACGGGGACCCGTTTCATCATCCATCAAGTTGCACAAATGTGGTGTTTACATGTGGAATTGCCTCCAGTCTAAGTGGTCGTGATGGAGGAGGCATTGTATAATGGACACATTGCTGACCCTTGAAGGCAGAGATTTGCTCCAAGTACGGCTTCAGAACAATACAAGCATTGGCAAGTCCAGCAGCAGGTGTGTGGGACAAGGCCGGCGCCGCGGCCTGCACTAATGGTGATGTGTGTGTGGGGGTGGCGAGTCGAGTAGGGAGGGTAGGGGGGACCTTGTTATGATCGACCTGCCAAGTAATTGCAGGGCTTTCCCTTCAAACCGCACCTGCAGAGTTTGTGGGAAAAAAGTCCCTTTGCTGCAAGCTTACTCAGAAATACAAACTGGTAGAGTTAACTGCGTTGTTGTTGTTTTATGTAGCAAACACACGCCGGCTGCTTCCAAGCTCTGCAGCCCAGACAGGAGGGGGCACTTTGACTTACCTTAGCTGTGTAACTAAGTGAGGTCTCTCTCGTCGAGTCTCAGCCTCTCAGGACTCCAGGTCGAGTCGCCGTCGCAGGAGCAGTCTGTCAGAGTCTCACTCTCAGGAGCCGAGCATGCATCACTGGCTGCTGGCTAGTGGCTTCTTCTGGAAGAGAGGAGGCTGTGCAGCAGTGCACTGTGCACACGAGTCGCAGGGGCACGTGCAGTATGTTCCCCGGCCTGGCCTGGCTGGGCACGTGATGCTCCAAGCAGGCGCGGGGGGAGGAGGAACGCACAAGCATGAGTTCTTGTTGTAACAAGAATCTTTAGAACCTGCTGCTGCTGAACTGCATGCAAAGTTCAGAGTCTGAAGTTTGCATGCATCACTGCACATGCTGCAGACTCCAGAGAGACACACAAACTGGGGGAGATAAATGCCATTGTATCCCCCACTTATAATTGAGGGGGGATTTGTCCCTCCTGTTCCCCCATGTCTGTTATGCTCACCTGGTATCCACAGGGACGCCACCCAGCCGGGTTACTCGCTGGTATGCTTCTCAGCTTTGCCATGATGTGGTCTGCGGGGAAGGTTCTGCCTGAAAATACAGGAGGACTGTGTTCAAGACTGACCGACTGGGGAAGTATCCTCCCTCCACCCCCATATGATTTCAGTCCCTCTGGCGCCCTCTCCTCACCTTGTGGTAGAATTAGGCGTGCTCTCCGTCCTGCCTTCTTTGCAGGGGCGCGTTGTCTTTCATGGGCAAGTGCGGTCCAGTTACTTCACTGACGCCAGCCCGTTTGATATTGTTCAGGTAGGTCTTATTGCTGTTCTTTAGTTTTGTTGCTATCCTGCATGCCTTTCATTGTTTAAAATGTCTCTTTTTTCTCCCTTAGGTATGCAGAGCTTCAGCGCAGCGAACTGGCTTGGTTGAGCCCCGCTGGTAAATGATGGCGCATTAAGAGCACCATGATGCAGTAAGTAAGCGCTATGCGCAGCGCTGCGAAGTCTTGCCTTTGCTAACCTTTTCCTTCCTTGTAGGTCGCGGTGTTCTTCAGCGCGAGTGGAATGTCTGGAGTGGTGCTAGCCGAGAGGCGACCAGCCAGGTAAGCCTTTTGAGCAGTTTGTAATTTGTAAATGTCTCTACTGCTTTCTTTAATGTTGCCTCTATCTTCCTATTTCAGGTCATTCTGTCTGGGATGCGTGCAGATTCGAGGAACCTGTTCTCAGTAGCTGCAAGTGTTTAAAGATGAAGACTGCAGGTAAAATGCTGCTGCTAATGATGTTCCTTTTGTCTCCTTGCAGGTTCTGCTTCTCTGAGGTTCGAGGGAATAGCTGGACACAGTGAGCGTCACGTTGCAAGCTGCAAAGTAACGCGAAGCGTGTTGTCTTGCTCGGGTGTGGTTTAAATAGCCCCAACAAAATAGTCCAGGTAAAGTAGTCCCTAGGCTACCACACCCAAAACACTAGACCGCATAGCTTGTTTCTATGCTATGTGGATACCGCCATGTTGGCTGACAATACAATAAAGTAGTTCCCAAGCACATTGTTTCTCATGGTGTATGAGCCTGGCGCCATACGCGCCAGGAATGGCCCCATGAGGGCTTTTGAAGTGGATGCCAGGCTCTAGAAGCCCGAGTCCTGACTCCACCTGGCCAATGGGTTTGCCAGAGGGAGTTTTTGGCGAGGGTCATGACAATGTCCTACGCCCATGTCAATACAAAATACAAATAATGCAAGACCAATTTACTGCTCAGTGCAATATATTTCAGAAAAAGATGCTGAAAGTTAAAGGAATAGTGCGCTCAAATATGTCATTGTCCGGAGCATTCAGGCATGTGGTTTTAAGCAAACTATGACCGATCACAAAAACATTTCCTATGCACCTTACCTTAGAATTCCTCACTTTTACACATGCGAAATCAACGGGTGGGGCGCGGCCATCTTGTGCTAATCTTATCCGTGGATCGATCGCCCTAAGTTCAAGTGCCCCTGGCACTAAATCATACCACCCCTGAAGCTGATATCACTAGACGCGTACAGCCCATTTCACAACGTGAATGCACGTCTCGTGTCAATGTTCTCTGTGCGCCAGCTAATGACGTGTCTCCATGGAAATGACAGGATGCCTCTTTCCTCAATAAGTATAAACAGACTGCTTCTCATCAGACAATATCAGAGTTGCTTTTTCAATCGCTTCACTGTCTTTTTTTTTATACAGCCTGTGACTCGTTTCTGCTCTGTTCAGCTATCTTCGTTGCACGGAGCCCCTGCGAACAGATACTTATACTAGCATTACTATTGACTTCAATCATTACTTGCATTTGATTTAAACATTTTGGCATATAATGGCAACAATACAGCCCTACCAGTATGAGCTGGAGTTTTCAGGGGCAAAATTAGTTGATAGAGAAAGATGCAGAAACGATGGGGCATCGGATGACAGTTGGGAAGACAAATCACTGGATCCTGAGCCTGAGCCTAGTCGCATGGAAGACTTTTCCACCTGGTGTACCTGCAATCAGTGCAAAGTCATGCCAACCGAGGAGGAGAACTGCTGCTGCAAAGAAAACTCTGGATGATTGGCCTACATATCAGAAGAAGACACACCACCGCTATGCTTTACTGAGATGCATGACTTTAAGGTAGCCTGCCCCACAAGGTCTGTGTTGAGGATTATGATGGTGCTTATGCACAAACTTCGCACAACAGTTCGCCCATGCATTCCAAGTAACAAGTAAGTGTACACACAACGTGATGTCATTTTGACCACTGAGGCCACTAACATTTCATGTTTGTCTCCTATATTGTCGTAACTTTGATCTATCACTGCCTAATGAATGTAGTCTGCCAATTCAATACATTCTCACGCTTTTGGGAAATCAGATTGTTCATCTTATGTGTCTTTTATGTTCAACTAAGAAACAATCTTTCTCTGTTCCCCAAACGTTATGGATTGCATGTGTGTGTTCACTTTTGTAATGTGTGTACACTTCAAAGCCCAAGTTCATTGATCCATGAAGTAAACTTTGTATGGGCAACTATGCCCTAGGATACAGGGTGCATTTTCAAGTAAGGTTTGTACACTTATCAGGTTCATTTAAATACGGTATGTAGGTTTCTCTTCCACAGGTGGTACAGACTGGTGGCCTACCGTTCATTTACATGGTGGCTTTATGGGAGGCTTGGATTCCTCGTTCGATGAGTAATACCCGCCTGTGTCATTGGAGCCATTTGCGCCAAATTCCCCAGTGACAGCGGACAGTACAGGGGATTTTCACACACTTTGCTGCAAACCGAAATATAAATATTTGTGCCATCAACATCAGCAACAAAATAAAATACAAATGTACTTTCATGAATAGTTGTTTCAATTTTTCAGTGAATCAAGGACCCGCTCACTTGTCTATGATGTGATATGGTATGATATGGCATTTATAACGTGCCTATACACAATAGTTTCAAGGCGCGATGAGGCAAGGGAGGGGGAGCAGCGGGAAGACAGAGACAACCATGTTACTAGTCCCGGTGACATTGAGATTGAGCAAGTGCAGGGATGGGGAGGGAAAAGTGTGGGAGGAAAGGGGGAGGGGGCAGTGCAGTATATAATATAGGATAACCATAAAATAAATAAGACAATACATAAAATAAACAATAAATAAATAAGAGACAATAAATAATAGTGCGGCCAGCTGGTGGCAAGTCTATGAGGGACATGAAAGAATGGTTGGTGCCCTTTTATGCTCACCTACTCCACAAAAATCATCCACCCTCCTTTATAACCCACTACAGTACTGGCAGGGCGGGAACGGCCAACGTGCTAAGCACCATGTACACTTCAAAGGTATCTTCCGCACAGGGGCCATTCTTCACACTGCCCCCTCAGACCCAGTGTCTCCAGGCTCCCCTCTCTCGCAGACCCCGCCCCTGCAATCCACAGTGTTCCGGGCCATGTCTGCACGCCCCATGCCGATCCACCCTCCTCCAGTATCAATAACAGTTTGTACCTGTGGCCCTGCACTCCCAAGGGGGCTAGGATGGTGGGAACGGACAAGGTGCCAAATACCATGTACACTTCAAAGATATCTTCCGCACAGGGGCCATTGTTCACACTGCCCCCCCAGACTCAGTGTCTCCAGGCTCCCCTCTCTCGCAGACCCCGCCCCTGCAATCCACATAAGTGTGTCTCCCATCAGCAGTGTTCCAGGCCTCGCCTGCATGCCTCTTTCCCATCCATCCCCCCTCCAGTATCAGTGGCAGTTCGCACCTGTGGCCCTGCGCTCCCAAGGGGCTGGCAGGGTTGGAATGGCCAAGGTGGCAAACACCATGTACACCTCAAAGGTATCTTCCACACAGGGGCCATTGTTCACACTGCCTCCCCAGACCCAGTGTCTCCAGGCTCCCCTCTCGCAGACCACGCCAGAAACATGTCACACATTCACATGCACACCCACTTTTCAAATCCTTTATAAACCCCTCGATATTTTGCCATATTACATCTCTGAGCACTGGAAGGCAAGTTTTTATCGTGCTACCTGTTCTCCTGCTACTCGCTCCTCTGCTTGCTGAATCTAATTGTTTGTTAGTCAAGGTAAGGGAAGGTCACCTATTAACTTCTCTACATTCATCTATTTCTGATCTCAAGTTTTCTATCTATTTTGACCGAATGTACCCTCTAGTGTAATGTTCATTCATCTCAATGACTTTACCATTGTCTAATGTTTCAAGTGTTTTGATCTCGATATGTAGCACATTTATTCAATGTCCATTGTAATAGAATATCATCTTTCTTGCATCAATATCATGCATACAGTAAAAAATGTTTTAAATTATTTATATTTTTTTATACAGATCTTATAGATTTTTCAAGAATGCCTGCTTGTATGGTTTTCGAAAACCCTTCTAGGAGCCATGTCAAAAGTCAGGGCACAGTCCTGCATACATTCCCGAGGAATATTGATTTGATAAGAAGATGGGTTTGATATTGTGGTTTTGCAGTGGACGAGATTGAAAGTAGAGCACATGATGTCTTGGAGGACGTGAGGGCCAATTGATTCCGCATCTGCACCCTGCACTTTACAGACGATATGTACGACTAATCGAAGTACACAAAAAAGCGTTGACCCAGAATTTTTCGTAAATTGCTTCCAAATACAATTCCAACTCTATTGATGCGCACACTGCCTCAGGTGAGTCCCGGATGATGAATTAGCTGTAGGAGGTGGGATACTGAAAAGGCAACTTCATGAACGGATTGGTGCTTCCGGTGTAAATGTGTCTTACTAAAGTCTGCATATTTACCAGATTGTATTACATTTTCACTATATCACACTTTACTATGGTTTAGGTCGAAATTACCGAAAACAAATTGTTGCATTGACCAAAAGTTCTAAAAATGCTACCACCAAAGGTTCGAACACCAAAAGTTTGAACCTTTGGTGGTAGCATTGAAAAAAAAAACAGGGGCTGCTGGGTATAGTGAGCGGGGGTTGCGGGGGACACGCCTGCAACCTTCTGTTTAAAAAACAAAAAAAACAAACAGGGCTGCGGGGGTGTCCCCCGCCACCCCTGGTCACTATACATTATGGTATAGTGAGAAGGGGCTGCGGGGGACACCCCCGCAGCCTTCCATTACAAAAAAAAATAAAAAAAATGAAACGGGGCCTGTGGGGGTGTCCCCCGCCTCACCCTGCTCACTATACTTTATGGTATAAGGAGCAGGGGCTGCATGGGATACCCCCGCAGCCTTCCATTACAAAAAAAAGAAAAGAAAAGGACCCTGCCGTGCCGGTTCCCGATCACGGAAGTGAAAGGGAACTAGCGCTGCAGGAACCCAGCATGAAGATGAAGGTAAGTGGGGTTTGTTTATGTTGGGGGTGTGGGTGGGGGTGTGCTGAGGGTGTGGGTGGGGGTGTGTTATGGGTGTGTTGTGTGTTGTGTGTGTGTGAGAATTAATGTGTTTTCGCATGAGAAAGGTGGAAACTTTTGGTAGTTCACAGCTTAATCATGCGAACGATTTGCCCGCGCTACTTTCAGCCGCGGGCAAATCACTTAGATTCTTTACTATACATCTGTCCCTGGTTTATGGAGCCTAAAATGAAGTAATTATGACCATAGAAAACAATGCCATAGTGCCCTTCAAAGGAAGCATAATATTTTTGTAATCGGTTGCTTGACATGTACATTTCCTTAGGAAAGCATACTGACGGAAGCACAGACCCTCGCAAGTGATGAAACCACTGACACGTCCAGTATACCAATGGTGATCCCTACAGACATACAGAAGTTTATATTCTCGACAGTTGGCTCTTCCCACATATCTAACGCAAATCTAATTTTCCCTTGGACCACTTTATGACAATGCACTGAAAATGAAGGAGCAAGATTCAACATCCATTTCTGTTTCAGAGTCAACAACAACTTCAAGCGCGTATCAGGTAATTTTATTTCACTTTTCATTTACTAGAATGTATAATGCTTGGAATTTCAAATAATATGAAAACGTTTATGTATCCTGTCGGTTGTTTACACTAGGTGGCATTTATGGGTTTCTCTTTAAATGCACCATTGTCTGCATCCCATTGTCTCAGTCCCATTTCTCTGTTTTCATCCATACTAAAACAAGCACTGTGTTACAGGGGGGTGCTTGTACTTTGACTACAATTACATCGTCCTTTGCAGCTGGTCCAGAGTATGAGGTATGCGTACTTACAGTTCCCTTGAATAAAAGAAAGCAAATCCTACATAGGATACTATTAGACAGTGACATGCAAATAAATTGCATTGTTTCAAACTTTTATGATTTCAGTTCTAATGTTACACTTCCTCCCTAATGAAGAATACATTGCAAAATGTTTGAGGGCAACATTACAATCAGTATGTTTTGCACGGTGTCTCTGAATCTCTGATCAAGTATACTTGCCATCTTGGATGGCTATCAGGTGAAATATGAAATGTATATTTTGACTAAATGATGTACACTGTTTGCAAGGTTTTTGTGCAAGCGCTGTGTCCGATGAAAGATTTTAATTTCCAATACGATTGACTTTTTAAAAAAATGAATATTCTATTCAAGGAATCTAAACAAGGTGTGGAATTAGAAATGGAGGCACACGGATCAGAGGTGAACATAAACTACTATTGGATACAATTGAACATCAAATCGCATTTTTAATACATTTTTATGTATTCATTTTTTAATTCAATCAATTTGGTTCTGCTTGTAGATATTTAAATATGTTTGTTTACGTGTAAATGAAATGTGCTTGATTTAAACCATATAAAAACGTTTTTTTCAGCTTGCTGGTGTGCTTGTGAAAGAGAAGACCATGGTTTCACAGATAATCAAGGAAACAAGGGTAACTAACAAACAATTTCTTTTTCTAGAAGTGTTTTGGGCTGGTGTTTTCTTTCTAACATGTTTTTGTATTTAAAGTGTAATCTGCTGTATGTGTGCTATACATTGAACATGTTTTTACAACACATCTCCTACAGGCCCAGAAGAAAAAGAAGTATAAAGACACAGACAACAAATGAAACCAAAGATGTCGCTTGCCAAACAGATTTCACCATGGAGCAACTACTATTGGAGGCGCAGCGTGGTCCAGTCAATAAGCAGACTCATGATGCTTATGCCCAAAGGCTTTAAACTGAATGGAATGTGACCGGCAAAGCCAGCAAAGTGTTCTTTGACCATTGCTACAATGTAAGAACTCGACAAGATGAAACTGAATATAATGAAGATGCATTTGAATTCCTTGCAGACCATTTTATACAATCTACACCTGCAAAAAAAGGTCCACCCAATAAACATTCGATGTTGACGGCTTCTTCAATTCGTGTGCAAATAACACAACCTGAACTAACAAAGACTGAAGCTTCAACGCAATTGACCGAGGGACTTGCCAGAGATCTCAACTAAAGTTTGCCTAGTTTGGGCAATTTGTCCACCACAGTTGAGTCACAAACCACATTCATGCAGGACGATTGGCTAATAAAGGAGCCAAAATACATTGTATTGTACAGCTGCCTGGTAGAGATTATACTGATGCTGGAATGTGTCCATACATTGAGGGGGAAAATATGCGGTGAGTCATTGGTTAATGTGTCTTGTGTATAACAAGGTACTAACCTGAAAATCCTAGACAGCTGTGTCCACCTCCATGATACATTTTCATGGTCTGCTCAATTGTTGCTGGGCAAAGTGCCAGCTGGAAATCTAATATGATCCGCTGTTTTACTTTTCAGTGGCTCGACTTTTAGTAAGATGTCCAGTTTCTGTCAATTTATGGGAGGTCAGTTCCTTGCTAAAACCCAGTACAACAAATTATATAGGGAATTCGTATTCCCTGCTATTAGTCAAGCCTGGAAAATTGAACAGATGTCAATTGAAAGCACATTCTCTGGCAAATGTTTCTGGCTAGCTGGCGATGGACAGTGCAACAGCCCCGAATTTTCAGCAAAGTACTGTACATACCACTTTCAAGACATGGAAAGTTAAAAAATGGTGAGTTTGGAGATTGTGCAGGTGTCCAAATGTACATCTTCTGTGGCCATGGAGAAACATGGTTTCATCAAATCCCTTGAACATCTTCAAAAGTGGGGAATGCAAATAGACCTTATAGCCACTGACAGACCTTTTTCAATAGCCAAGGCCATGCAAGAGCAGTTTCCAAACATTTGTCATCAATTTGATGTATTGCCAAATCAGTCAATAAAAAAATTACAGCTGCTGGTAAAAAAAGGGGTTGGAAAATGTCTTGCAGTGGTCTCAGTCTTTCAGCAACCATCTTTGTTGGAGCTCCAAAACTTATGATGGGTCTATAGAAATTCCACTTGAAAAATGACAGTCATTGATGCACCACTGTTCCAATATTCACTCATGGACAGAAAACCAACATTTTCACGAACGTGCACATGGACGTTTATCGGAGGAGCAGGAACGCAAGAAGAACTGGTTGGTGCCATGTTCACCTCCACACAAAGCTCTTGAGAAGATCGTGTTCGATAAAACGCTTTCAAGAGACCTAAAGGGTCTCACAGAATTCTGTAACACTGGAGATTTGGAGGTGTTCTGCAATATGTGCCTAAAGTACAGGCCCAAAAGGTTGCATTTCGGCATAGACGGTATGCAGGTCCGAACATTACTAGGTGTATTAGCACACAATGAGAACTTCAGGAGAGAACAATTGACAATGGCTGGAAACTTTGGGATGCTTTGTTACACCTTGGCATTTGCAAAAAGAAGCAAAAAAGGGATGGCCAAGCCAATATATCAGGAAATGAAATTAGACTTTGTGAAAGATCTCACTTTGACTCTGTTGGACATGCATACTCATGAAATCAATCCTCATTTTGTTCCTAGGAGGCATACAATGCCACAAAAGATTGCAAACGAGCCCTGTCCACCTAAAGCTGAACTTGTTAAACGGTTGACTTCCCCGTATAAATGATTGACAGCAGTGTTCTTTATGTGCCCACTATAACTTTTGGGATATGTTCCCCAATGTTTGTAAATTGTACATCAACAATGGAATGCCATTAAACTTGAATTTCAATGCTATAAAAAGTATTAAGAAGTATTTAATTATGAAGACTTAATCCGGTTTATGATTAATTAATTATCGTTTTCCTTCCCTTAATTTATATTACTGGTCCCCGAATGATAACATACATTTCTGTGGTTGCTTGGTGTCTGTAAATCCCTCTGCTAGACCCAAACCACATCCTCACATGCAATGCATGCCTCTGGCGTTGATGACCTATGGTGGGTAACATTTTCTTCGCAATGATAAATCATCTGACCAAAGTCTACCCCATAACATACACTTACATAGTGTTTTGATCTTTTTATGTGTGTGATTTATTTTGGGTTCTGCAGAGCTCGACATAGGTGGTCATAGCATCCAAATTGTCTTTTCAAATGTATCCTCTTTGTCAACATTTTGGCAAGAAGTGCCTGTTGTAGGATGCCATACAGTGTAACTCTGTGTTTTGCCCCCTCCCACATTCGCCCCGTGCTTTTACCCTTCCCCCCTCAACTGGTCCTGCGTGATCTCAAGGTCTCTCTGTTGCTTTTGGCTCATGTGGGTCAGCTTGGCTCATCTATACGTTGTGAAGGTCAGAGCAAGGGAGCAATTCATCGATCGAACTAAACTAAACAACAGAAACTGATAATGCAGAAATAATGGCACACATAAATCATGCATGAATAGGGGTACTTCGGTGAAATGAGCTAATATATTGGCATTCTAACCTTTACCCTTTGGAATCTATTTGATACCACAATCTCTGTACACAGGTGTACAACCTAAAGGTTTGTTCGGGCATCTGCCCTGCTTGGGTCCTCAGGGTATAGCTAGACGTGTGTTGCTTTTTGGGAGAATATATTACTACATGGGATTAGGGCTGTGATGTGGGTCCTTTACTTATCAGGGCATGGGCGGGTCAGATGGATATCAGCATGAAAGGAACTGCGTGGTCTGAGCTGGTGGTCTCAAGCTTGGCTGGGTGGTGGTTGTTAGTGCACAGAAAGTTCAGTGGAGATGAATGGGCACTTGGATTTCTGACTTGTCAGTGTCTCAAGTTATCAGCAGAGCACATTCCTCCGTGAGAACAGGGCGTGCACAGACATGGCAATGGGGAGGAGATGGTGTACAAATGGAATCCTAGGTTACACCAGACTTTCAGTGGTTTGTATTATCTGTTTTACCTACCTTCAGTGTAACTGTTGTCCAAAAATAACGAAATCACTAGCACTATTGATGGGTAAAAAAGTATTCATGATCGCGCTGCATTGGTGGATGCCAGCAAACAATTTGTTTATTTTTCAAACATATTTCAAATGCCACGTTGGTCGGCTGGGCTCATCGATCCCATCGAGTGAAGGTCACTTTGTGTGATGTTGCTTGTGGGGAATTCACACTGACACAACTTTTACAGTATGTTTTAGATTTGTGGCTTTCTTTCACAAAAACGAAAGCTAACATACATAAACACTCTAAACAAGCTTCAATTGTTATTGGACCTTGGATGAAAGGGAGGATTTGCTATGGCTTGAAGGATCAGTATGGCTTGAAGGATGGAAGGTGTTGAATACCCACAAAAATAACATTCACTATTTTGAAACTGGACAGTGGTACATTTACTTTCAATCTGTGCAAACCGTTGTTCTGAGCGGACACTCTGCATTACACCAAGAGAATGGAACTACCAAATATAATGTAAGTTGAACTATTCAGTTTAAAGACGAGTTTAAAGACAAACAAGTAAAGGTTTCATTTTCTCACCGGTGTTGCTTGCTTACATTGTTATGGGTTATTAGTTGGAGCATATTGTGACGATTATTCATCGATGACCCGCAAACACAACCTGTATGCAGGCTAGTGATATCTAAACCACTTCGTCCAAAGGCATGTCAGGGTGTGCCATCAACGTTGTATTATTGGATGTGCCGGGTGCAGAATATTTTCCAAGGGTACTTGGTTCGTGTGTCGAAATTTGATGTTGCCATTTCTGTTACATTTTTAAACAAGGTAGCAGGCCATCGCTTTTTGCTCAATGTACCTTTCACAGATGGGAAATATCCATTTGCAAATCAGTCTTTGTCCGGGCCACATGGGCAGTCCAGCACTAAAATGCTATGGCAATTCCCTTCTGAACAAGAGTACCTACAGCAACTCCATACACGTGTTTCAGCCTTGTTGGGCCTCATCAGTGAGTTGGAGCTGTGGTCTCTGAGCACAGTGAGCATGGAGTCCACGCCTGGGTTCCCCCAGGGAACTTAGGGTCACCAACCCCAAGTTCCTTGCAAATATTCCGTTATAATGGCATCTATGTTCAATTTTTCCGTCACCTTCCGCATCCCATTGGGAGCTATACATACTCCACAGCGCTAACCTCTCAAGCAAATCGTAGACTCAAACTTTCCCCGATGTTTTCTGTGTGTTTCCATTGTTTGTGGTTTGTGTTTGTTATTAGGTTTCACGCGGTGCAGAATTACAGGGTAAATTATACATTTGTATAAAGAACGACTACTAAAATATATTTTTATTATGTTTTCTACACAGCTACATTGTACCGTTCTGAAAATGCCATAGTTTCCCGATAATGACAGATGGTTTCTTCAACCAGCACTGCCAGATATGCCTAAATTGATAGATTTCCATTACGCTGATGTGGGACGATCGTCCGGGAACGATATGCCCTTTGGCGGTACGAGCGACAAGGAGCAACCTGTCATCGTTTATGGTCTAGCAAGAAGCTGATGCCAAAGTCTAGCGATTCAAGGTGCGTTGAATGCGCATCTTCTCCCGAAAGGAACACTGTGTGCCTCATGATAAAGTTTGGATGCTCTGACCCAAGGACATTCAAAAATTGGTGGTTAATTGAAATCAGCGGATGTTCTTGGAGCATTTTTGTGTGAAATAAAAGCATATTATAAATTTCAGAGTATTGATGTTTCCTTCAAAAATAGTGTTTTCTATTCCGATTTGGGATGCTCTGTGCTGTGAGAGGATGTGTTTGTTGATATTTCGGGTTCTGTGTCAACTGACGTTAAGACTTAGGTGATGACTGGGTGCATTTGAATACGCTGCCCACTAACGTCATGAAAATATGTGGTGAATGTTGCTGGGGAATAGTGATGTCAGCTTCAGGGGCGGGTGATATGATTTAGTGCTGCAGGTGTAATTGAACTTAGGGCGATCTATCCACAGATAAGATTAGCACAAGATGGCCGCACCTGACTTGTTGATTTTGCATGTGTAAAAGTGAGGAAAATTAAGGTAAGGTGCATAGGAAATATTTTTACTATCGATCACAGTTTGCTTAAAACCACATGCCCGAACGCTCGGGACAATGACATTTTTGAGCGCACTATTCCTTTAATGCTAATTGCGCTCAACATGATGTTTGGCACATTAGGGGCACACGTAACCCTACCGAGATCTATGGTGGGTCCTAAACACAGATCACTCACATTGCAGCAGCTGCTGCACCTTCACCACACAATTCCAGGGGTTCAGGAGATCTGGAGCTATTCCTTTATGGAATATCTTCAAACTAAAAAGGTGCTCAAAGCTTACGACTATGGAGGATAATTCAGCCTCAAACCACAGGCAGTGATTGCAGTGGAAAAAAGCACAGCTACTCACCATTTGGATAATCAAAAAGATGCACAAAAAGATGTGCAAGGATAAATGTATGTATTCTATTTCTTAAGCTTTTCAGGGATCTCGCTCTTGCCCTTTTCATTCTTTTACCCCATGACCCTCTTTTACCGTTTCTCCCTTTGGGTCTTCCACTTATGCTGTTTCTCTGTGTATGTTGGCCGGCTTACAGACATTTCACTCGACTATGGATTTCTCAACCCAATGGCACTCGGTTCCAGCAGCAGCAAAGAAGTACAACCAGTCGGCGAAGGTCTTCCAGCAAAGTTCGTCTCTGGGTTAGTTGGCCCCAGTAAACCAAGGGAAGTAGTCGTCCCTTCTAGAGCTTCTCTTGTCGATTAGGGAAAGGAGTTGCAGCAGGGCTTCACTGGGCAGTGCAACGGTCCAGCAGGATGCAGCAAGCTTCTTTTCATGACTCCTTCGTCAGATGTTTCTTCCAGTGGTCGACTCTGTCTTCAGTCCCAGAAGCCTCGCCTTTTATGTAGGTTCATGCACAGCCTAGCTGTCACTCAAACATCAGGGTGGTTGTCCTGCAAGGACAGTCAGCCAGCCAATCAGGACTGGGTGCATTCAGGTAACCAAGGAGACAAGGAATAGGGGAGTTTCGGGCATCTCCCTGACTTTCTGCCCTTCCAGACACACTGGAGCCAGAGGCGGGTATCAGCACTGAAGCCCACCAAAGGCAAAATGAACAAAGGGCTTAAACATGGGTTGGAGAGCAGAGTAAAATCTAAGAAAGACCTCACAAACAAGAAATGGTGAAAAAAGAAGACCAGGGCCATTTTCACAAAATGGTCACCCATAGGTGCTACATTGCAGCTGAGGATTCAGCCTGTGGTAGAAAAGCACAATGGTAGGAACATTAAACTACTGCCACCAGCCATTTAAAGTAGTGAGGGTAACATAAAAGTAGGAAAAGGGGCTACTAAGTATCCCCCCAGCACTTCCACATAAGGTGGGGTGTGCTGGGCCTACAAAGAGAAAAGGTAAGTAAAGTCAAATTCACTTTAGTATTCTTGGGAACGATAGATCACTCAAGAAAAGGTATTTAAATCTCAGTCTGTGACACTGCACTGAAGGTGCTGGGTGTCACCATCCAAAAAGTAGATGCATAGGGAGTTTGTCAGAATCAAAAAACAAAGAAATGATGAATCAAAATCAGGTCAAAAACACGTGAGTGAATGAGAAAAAGGGCTCACTTACAACAGGGTTAAAATTAAAAAAAGTCATTGAGTCCAGCAAAAGAGGTGCGAGTCCCTAAGGTGGGAGAAATTAAGCATTAAAATCAAAATTCTCCCTAACACAGTCAAAATCCACATACACCTTCTGGAACTGCTAGAAGTGCTCAAAGCACTGCAAGCTAGTGCACCTGTCAGGTCAGACAGTACAGGTCCTCACATACAGCACAACTGCCATGTTTTACAAAAAACAAGCAGAGGGGCACACACTGTCCAAGTCTGCCCAGTGCAGCATAAAAACGGGGAAGTGGGCACTCAAGCGGGGCAAGTTCCTAACATTGGAACATGTTCCACGGGAGCTCAATTCTCTGGCAGGCTCATTAAGCAGAGATCCTCTACTCAAAGAGCATGAGTGGCAACTCGACAGAAAGATCCTAGACTATATCTATTCCCTGTGGGGTTACTCCCATTTAGACTTGTTTGCCACAAGCCAAAACACTGAATGTCCAGACTTTGCATCCAGGTTTCCCCAACACAAGTCCAAGGGTACGCCCTGTTGATGAACTGGTCAGGGAAATGTGCCTACGTTTATCCCCTGACCAAGCTACTGAGCAAGTTGATGAACAAAATGCACCAGTAACCAGTGACACTTATCCTAGTGGCTCCTATGTGGGCAAGACAACCTTTGTTTCCATATCTGCACAAACTGGCGATGTGTGATCCAATCAAACTCCTGTGCCCCTACAACATGCTCGCACAGCACGAGGTATAAAATACCACCCACAACCTCAGTCTGTGAACTTGGCAGCTTGGCTCCTGAAGTCATAGAATTTGGCCATTTAAAACTACCTCAAAGGTGTATAGACATCCTCAAGGAGGCACGCAAACCAAACACCAGACATTATTTTAACAAATGGAAAATATGTGTAATATGGTGCCAGTCAAAGAGTATAAACCTGATAGAATGTACTCCATCACACAATCTCCACTACATGCTCCACTTACTAGACTCCGGGTTAGTATTCAACTCCATCAAGGTTCACCCGGCAGCTCTATCCGCGTACACCACTTCTCAAAGAAAGGTCACCTGGTGGAAAGTCCCAGTCATTAAGGCATTCATGGAAGGAGTAAAAAGACTATACCCTCCCATTACAAACCAGCCTCCAGGGTGGGACCTAAATGTAGCACTTGCAAAACTCATGGGACACCCCTTTGAGCCTATGCATAAATCCAGCCTTAAATACCTGACATATAAGACTGCTTTTCTGGTGGCTATCACCTCCATAAGAAGAGTCAGTCAACTCCTTTTTTCAGCGTTAGCAGGTGAGTGTTGGTCCCCCCCCCAGGCCCTGCTGGATGACATCTGACCCTTTTTTCCCTTATTTTAGCCCTCCCGCCCTCAATCACGCTCTCCTCCCCCTGACCCTCTTCCCCGTCCAACTTCCTTTCTTCCCACCCATCACCCGCCTCCCAGCCTGCCCCCTCCCCTGACTGGGCTTCGGTGCTGAGCCGTTGCCTGGCCTAGTGCCTTGGTATCCCTGCTTACACACCACTGTTTTTTGGCATTAGCAGGTGAGTGTTGGTTCCCCCAGTCCCTGCTGGATTGTATCTGACCCTTTTCCCCCCTTATTTTATCTCTCCCATCCCTGATCGATCTCTCCTCTCCCCGACCCTCTTCCGCATCCAACTTCCTTGCTTCCCAACCACCACCCACCTCCCAGCCTGCCCCCCTCCCCTGATCGGGCATTGGTGCTAAGCCGTTGCCTGGCCTAGTGCCTTGGGCTCCCTGCTTGCATGCTACTTTTTTTGGTGTTAGCAGGTGAGTGTTGGTCCCCCCGGGCCCTACTGGATTGCATCTGACCCTTTTTTAGCCCTCCCACTACCCTATCGCACTCTCCTCTACCCGACCCTCTTCCCCATCCAACTTCCTTGCTTAACACCCACCACCCACCTCCCAACCCGCCCCCTCACCTGATTGGGAATCGGAAACCCACTTAGAGCACACTTTCAGGGCAGCCCCTGCCCATGCAGCCCCTGTTGTGAATGACCCAAGGTAAAGGACAACAGCTCCGAAGAAGCAGCTCCCGACCGTATTGGCCCGTGTTAGCCTGAGGTGCCTGCAGCTGTCCACCAGCAGCGACCAACAAGGTAGGAAACCAGCAGTTGATGCTCCTTTGTAAACTGTCCAAACTCATTGAAAATCTTTCTACTCCACCTGTTAGGTCCTATCACAGTTAGATTCTACCCCAGCCACATAGCATCATTACGTAGTTTGCTCGCAATAGCCATATTTTGCATCTAGTTAACATGTAACTCTTAGCCATATATTGCTCCGACAGACTATCCAAACGAGAGATATATTGTTCTTAGATAGCCCAAAGACAAACTTTGGTCTCAGTAGATTATACACAAGCCACATGCGCCAGATAGCAGCCTCTCACATCTAGCCTGACTGCCCTGGACAACCTGACTGAGACAGACAGCCATTTATCAGAATTGGCACGACTCTGCCAACTAGTACTAATTAGGATTTATAACTGAGTCTCTCTGATTACTATCTGCCTTTGTCTTCCTGCCACTACTGCTATTGCATTTTCTGCTATCCCCCCATGTCAGACCCTTTTCTCCCTCTATCCAGGTGTCTCCTTGCAATTCGCTTTTACACTCTCTTTCTCTCTGTTGTTAACTTACTTACTAAATTTCTTTGTATATTTTCTCTTTCAATAGATTAACTCTTTGCCAACATCAAAGGCTTCTCCTTCTTTTCCCCTCACCACATTCATCTGGATACATATGGTGGGTTTACTGGCTTGGTGTTCAAAACGTCACAGCGGAGCAACAAAGGCCTTTGTTGCTCTCTGTTGGCGTTTTGAACACCAACCCCGTGCCAACATGTGTGAACTGTCTAGCTTTCTGTAAGGAAGGAGGCAAGAAGATTAAGAGAAGTAAAGCCTACTTAAACCCATATCTGGTGGGTCCAGAAAAATGTGGTGAAGAGAAAAGAAGGAGAAGCCTTTGATGTGGGCAGAGATATAATCTATTGAAAGAGAAAACATATAAAAACATTTGCCCTAAACACGTGGAAATAATAAAGAGTTCCCAACACAGAAAAAAGGGTTTTGAAGATCGATTACAAATACATTTGCCAAAAGATTTTCTATGTTCTGATTAAGGCCCCGTTGACACTCATATGAGAATGTCTAGGACAGACATATCTCATATTAGGGGCCGAAACACAATGTGTTGACCTACAGCCTGACCAAATAGATAAATGAGTCCGTTTTTGTTTGATTTGGTCCTTCTCACAACAAGCCGGTGTTCTGTATTAGATATATCATCAAATAACACCTGGATTGAGTGTGATTACCTTGGTATACAGATTTGAATTACTATCTAAAAATTGTTGAAGGTTGGCACGTGTGTTTCGATAGTTCTAGGTTGAATGTGTGCCAGAACGAGTCTCTCTCCTTTTTAGTATGTTGTGATATAAGATAGTGTCACCTTTATAAGCTAACCTCGAAGTGTGACACAGTTTTAAAAATGTATTGGGGCGTCCATGATAGTTGATGAAGGGACGTCACAGGTTTTTGAGGAAATATTAAACTGATTTTTAACAGATTTCAGGTTGTGTGCAGTGAATTTTTCAACAATGGAACTTAACATAGCTCAAAAGTATTTGAATATGTGGAAAAGGGAGGGGTATCCTGGGTTTTTTTGTTGTTTGAGTATATTGTCTTTTCCCCGTATGATACAAGTCCCCTGATATCAATAAAAAGGTGGGAAGTACCCATAATATATTCTATGTACCCAAGAGCATCACCGGAAGAGGCATTAAATGGGGCTTTGACTCTCATTGTGTCATCAAAAGTGATGTCCTGAGGGCTTCGACCCAAAGATTTCACTTGAAGTAACATCACTGATGTACACAACAACTACGTTTTCTATGAGATGTAAAAGACAACATGGCTTAAGAAGCTGACGGGTTATCTTAGTTACCAGCTATGCATAACTAGAGTGCTGATATGATGTGTCAGGAGTGCAGCCATTACTGCCTCACTTGCCGGGTATACTATTTAAAAGCAAGGTTGAGCTTCACATGCACATACTATACCTCTATAACACGTGCAACCTCAAAAGCCCAGATACTGACCTCCTATGCCATTGTAGCCTCACATGCCAGCTACAGCCTCAAATGCAGATGAATTTACAGTATCTCTAAATGACAGCCTCAAATGCCCAAGTAATGATATCTTCTGTCAGGTAATCCCTCATTAGCCAGTATAGTCAACCTCTAATACTGCTATCTTTGGCCAGTAAGGCAACAAGTAGTAGGCATAGTAATCATAAGGACAGGGCAGACAGGCTCAGATGCTGGCTGTTAAGGATTTCAAACAGGCGATACACCCTGGTCTCAGCCTAGTATGCAGCGCACAACTGAAATGCTTATTTTGTTATATATAGGTTCAATATTTGAGAGAGACACCACTCATATCACACCGCCTTTTCAAATACCCCGGGTCAGAATGGACAAGGAACCAGGCTGGTAGGTAAAGGTAATATTTATTTATTTATTTGAAAATTCAAAAGAAATCATACAGTTTTTAATCAGGGCCAGCAATCACCAATGGGGTGATAAGAACAATAGGAATGGAAGCAATGCACTTAAGTTAACCTTCTAATGACACAACTACAAAGCACCAGGGAATAGGAGCACTTTTGTTTCAGAACAGAAATCAATTTTTACAAGGACAGTTTTACTTTATGCTAGGGCATTCAGGTTAGGCTACCAGCCCTGGCGGACCCAGTCCGATCACCCAAGGGAGGACTAAGGGTTTAGGATTTCACACAACAACATTATTAAAGAAGTTAGCACTAGCGCAAGGAATCAAAAGCAGGGTTTCAAGAATGATTGTGCCTATATTACAGTTATCAGGATAAGGATTGGATGACTTAGAGATTGGGATGGAACAAAGCAAGGCAATGTTTACTATGTTTCTATGCTTCCTATTGATACTCACAGTCCACTTTTAGTTTGTGTTTTGGACAGTCAGCGCTCTGGATCACCACACAGATCTGGTCTAACACAGGGCAGCCAGACAAACTCAGCGGGGCAGAGTCGTCAGCTGGGCAGGGACTGGGTAACAAAGGAAAGTTCTTCTGGACTGGCAATTCTGGTTACTGGATACCATAGGGCATCAGCATAGCAGGATAGCAGCAGCATGCAGCGAGTGGCAGCAAACCAGGTAAATTCAGGATACTTCCCCAAAACACCACAGTGCTTCCCTTGGTTATGGGGATTATTTTAGAACTGAGGCCTAGCTGAAGCAGGATCAGCAATTGCTTGGCCTTGTGGTTGAGATCTGGAGTTTAAATGGATAGTTGCAAGATGAAGACAGGAACAGACAGGAGCAGGAGGCCGGCGTAGGAATCAGGAATCAGTGTGTGTCCTGAGTGCTAGTCAGGGCCCTTATTTATAATGCCAGATGACATCATTTCAGTATATGAAAGGGGCAGGATTCACTACCCATGCCCCTAACAATAGTATTGGGCAAGGGCGTAGTCTCCACCTTGCTCACAATTGGTTGGATATTAGAAAAGTGATGTCGTGTTTATGAGGTGATTTTTACTGTATCTAGAAACTCCCACATTTCCTTCACTGAAAATCCGATTTTGCCAAAAACATATATTTATGCAGTTGCCACCTCTTAGTAAATCAGATACACAGGTTACATATTTTGTGCAGCACGGATAAGTCCATACCTCCAGTCTATGCGACCTTGTTTCTCCTTTCTGACACATTTTGGTAATTTTACACATTTAAGATTTGGCCCACAATTACCCAATTTTATACACAGATGCCAATTGTCCCCAGGGATGTATGTACAAAATGTGACATTTGCAACATGGAGGCTTTTTGGTAATACAACATATAACACTGTTTCTGTTCAGAGTGTGTCATGACATTCTACCAAGTTTTCAAACACAGCCCACAATTCCACGTTTACGCCGTGAAAATTCCACATTTTTACCAATTTTGACAGCTGAGATATAAGTCTTTTTAAAGTTCTTTATAAAATAGTCTTAAGACAAATGGGAGTCATTGTCTGTCATTTTTTTCTTCCCAGCTAACACCAACTGGCAGTTTCTTCCAAGCAGGATGGGGGGCCTCTCTCTTAATTGAAGGTTTTAATGCCCTTCACAGTTGACAGGTGAGTGTCCCAGGACTGCTACTGTCCCAGCCTGGAGCAAAGATGAATTTCTGATGAGCATGTGACCTGTCATTGTCCTATCCCATTCAAAGTTTTTCAAGTTGGTACTTTGCACGTAAGTGTCCTGGATTTAGGGTGTATCTCCCTTCCTAGGAGGCAGCAACTCCAGGAGCTGGCAACTGGAATTACAGGTTTCTGAGAGCTTGCAACTCCAGCCTATGTGTTTTAAACTGTTTAATGTCTTACTTTGTCTTGAATTAAACCAACCTATGACAGAAGACAATCTATATGTGTATTGTCACCACTAACATAACTCCTTTACATTGCTAAGTAAGCAGGCTTTTATTAACAATTGAGTTTTAAACAGGTCTTTTTTTTTCTCTTCAGTCAGCACAGCCCATTTTTCCACAAGTGTCAAAAACTGCTATCATTTCTTTCTTTAATTCGGTTTGCAGCTTCTCAGAGTGCCACTATCTTGGCAGCTGTAGTCATTTTCCTTGCAGCAGGACTCTTATCTAAAGTATAGATACAATTCTCCTTGACCTGGCTCAGAGGGTAAAAAGTCTCTTTGAACTGCTGTGGCTGGATACATTTTGTCAAGAAATAAATGCGTGTTTCCTGTGTGAGTGAAAATGAAGTTGCTTTTGATTTCTCTGAGAGTTGGTTTTACCTGGGCCTTTTTACTCACAGTGGTTTCAGAATGACAGATGAAATGAGATCAAAGCAGCATTTTGAAAGGGTGAAAACGCTTTCATTTTGAAGTGGATTTTGGCTTTTGCGGCAATGGCAGTCTTTCCTTTTCACTTGATTCCATATATGTTTCAGAACACACTGGCATATTTTTCAGTGTGTCCCCTTGTTCCATTTTGCCTGAAGTGTGTGAGGCAAAATGGTGCAGCCATTTTTCTGTTGTTGCTGCAAAAAGCAGTTTTGAGGCCCTGATGCGCACAGGAGCCAGCGCAGCCAGGTTACTGTTTCTTGCGCACAGGCACCTCAGTGATTTATGGCAATGCCGTTGAGTGGGTCAATATATCCCACATGGCATCATATACTATGTTCAGCCTCCACTGCACACATACACCCCTCTGCCACAATAATCAAATGCAACGTATTGCCAGCATGTGCACAAATATCTTCTCCCCACCACATACCAACATATGAAGAGTTATACCAGATGAACATCGATGCACTAAAATAGGTAAATAACCAATGATCCAGATCGGCATAATTCACAATTTACTGAGTAGTAATGCTGAGTAACGCCACTGTATTTTTATATGTGTTCCCCTCATTTAATAAACCTTAAACACATGCAAAACTGATATTTGGCTGTTTATTGGTCAGTGCAACAACACTGTAAATAATACTTGCATTTCTGTAACTGGTGAAAACAGTGCATACATCTCTTTCATGAAGTCATGCAGTACACACAAAAACAAAAGTAAAGGGATTCTGTTTGTTTAAAAAAATAGACAGCCTTGTTTTTTGATTGACGATCTGGGCAGTCCAGCAGCAGCAATTTATGCAGCACGTCGCCTAGAAAAAAACCTCTGCTAAAATGTTTAACACACTGTTTCTGGGGCAAGGGGTAGCAAATGCAGTGTAGGGGTTGCTAGGGGAATGCATAGGGTAGCATCTGATACATCCAGCGACCAGTGGTAGACGTGTTCCGAAAAAAAGTAGCAGAACTGTGATATCGGCAAGGGAGTGGGTGGGTGAAAACGTACTGCAACATTTAACAAGGAGTTGCGGCCGGGGCATTGCAATAGTCTAAATGACTGGTAACTAAGGCTCCTACCACAACTTTACACTTGCACAGGGACATGAATGGACAAATCCTCTATCTGGAATGGTAAATATGGTCCTGCAAAGTAGAGGAATGGTAAACAGAAAAAAGAAAAAAGTGGTGCAACACCTCTCCCGACCGTTCCCGCTCACTTCGATCAATGCTAGCGACCCAGAAATGACATTTATGGTATCTGCCCTTCATTGCTTTCTTCTCTCCCTTTTTTGCCCTCAGAGTTGCACATGCTCCCTATCCTCTCCGATCTCTCCCCCTTTGTCTGCTACTCTCTTCTGTTTCCTCTTTACCAGTCGCACTATTTTTAACTCTCTCTTCCTCGTGATCTCCACAGCACTTCTGCATTTCTTCCCGATTCTCTCTTTGCCACTGCCTCTCACTCTCCCTAACACACCACGCACACCATGCACACCTTTCTCCCCACTCTCTTCATCGCAATGGATCTCTCTTCATCGCCCTCACTTTACCTCTAATTTGGTCCCACTATCCATCTGTCTGGGCAAGGGCACGATGTAAATTCTGGAACTAGTCAATTTTTTGAGATTTTAAGAACCGTGTTCAGGTGGCCAGCCTCGTGGATGCAGATTTCCCGCCACCCGACATCTAAGCAAAGTGCACTGCGATTACTGAACAGAATGAAGTTCTCGCTCTTTAGACAAGTAGAACACCTGTGGCCCAGGACGCTGTGTCTGCAGTAAATTGGCTCTCACAGTGCAGGCTCTAGCAACCAGAGTTCATTTGTGGTCAAGCATCTTTCCCTTATTTTTCACTGGCTAGTGACTGCTGGTTCATTGTGGTTGACAGGGTTTCTCGCCCCCTTTCATTTTCCTACAGGCTTTGCATTTCACACTGCACATTGCTCGTCAACGCAGTCTGCTCTTTGGGATTGTACATGGAGTAATTACATGGTTAACATAATTTGGATAGGCGAGTGTATATAATTTGAGCCAATTCAGCAGGGCTATTATGAAGTGGTCAAATTTCCTAATAGCCCTGTCACTGGCACATGTACAGCACTGCACAGTGTTGCAGGGAGTGCAGAGCTGAAGTTACAATGACATCGCAGCCTTCATTGCGTCCATGGGTGCATAAAAACAAAGGGCCTCATTACAAGTTTAGTGGTATTTTGATGGTAAATTTCGAAACATCACCAAACGGATTTACAGGTACTTGGTCCAGAGGTATTACTGCTGCATTACAAGTGGTTGTAGGCAGTGTTAGTTCCCATTTATTGGAGTTTATAGAACTCCATGGGGATTTCAGCTGACTTACCACCAGCGCAAATTCTGCCGATTTGGCAGTTTTTTGGCAGTAAAACGGAGCAATTACCTCCAGCATTTTGCAGAGTTTTTTCCTCTGCCTTACCTCCAAAACGTAGTTAAGTGGTGCATGTGAGAAACTCGACCATCCGCACGGGGTGAGTGCGCTCGCCTGTGCTTTTTTGAAATGTTGTAATTAAAATGAATGATGGGAGATCAACTACCCAGAGAGACACTTTGATCCACAACAGACAGGAAGATGGGTGGGACTTAGTAGTACATGTTGTCACCGCTTACCTTTGCTCTAGCAAAGCACTCTGGTTATGTCAGGGTACAGGAAGTTGTAAGGGGGAGTCAAGGCTTAGTGAGAGGCCCAGGGCACAGAGGAACCAGACACAAAACAAAACAAACCCAAAGGAACAGCCTCCAGCCTTACAGGAGGCTTCTCTGTCCCTTTTGCAGGCAGAAGGCTCGCCGGACCACAACTCCCAGCAGCCTCCGGGCCAGGAACTACTTTTCCACTCCCAGGTTGGGAGGGGCTCGCGCACACGCATGCGCGCAGAACAAAGGCACGGGGCTTGTGCTTAAGCTCCCGACCGGAACGGACGCATCCAGCAGAGCTCCTGCCGACGGGGATTACGCAAGGGGCCACGCCCCAAGGAACCAGCATTCCGGCCCCTCGCTCACAACAGATAAGTGCGGCCAAACCTTTGCGAACGAGCGACTACTCCCTACATGGGAATCAGAAGCGCTGCAGCAGGCGGAGAGCGCAAACAAGCAGAGGGGCATTGGGACATCCAGTTCGTTGAGGGGCTCGCGCAGCGGGCACCGCCCAGCCATATTACATCCCCTGCAAGGGACAAAAGCTAAGTGCTAATCAGCGCTCCCCGGCATATAACAAGCCAGAATTTTGGCTACCAAGACCCATTACCATTAACGCGTGCAGCGTTTGTTATTGACGTGTTTTCGGCCACGTGCGGCGAATTTTGGCAGCACGGAGAGCATTCTGACCACAGCCACGTGTGGCAAACTTTGGCAGCACGTGGTGCTTGATATAGGCCACGTGCGGCAAAACTTTGGCGGCACGATGGATCTAGTTCCTTTTAAGCCACGTGCGGTGAACTTGAGCCACATGTTCTGAAACACACGCTGTTGTTGGGAACTAAAAGCTTTGAGAGCGTGTAATGTGCATGTGCCAGCACTGTATGTGTGTGGAATGTATTATGCCTATGTGAGTTAACACAGGTCACTAATACTAAAACTCTCTTGCAGCATTGGGACTGCTCCGAACTCCGGACCTGAGAGTGCGCAGGCAGGAGGCAGGCCAGCACTCAACCACAGAGCTAAGTGCTTTTGCATCAAAAGTTATTGTAAAACACTGTGTGTGGGTTGGGGTGATAGTGCATATGTTACTGTTGTTTTTTCCTATATGTCCCCTTGCCTGTCCACTTCCCCTCTCCTAACCCTCACTCCGGTTGCATGGAATATTTCCTCTATCAGATTATTTTTGTGGTGTTCATTACTTTTTTTAAGTCAAATGCTATTTTTTCTTGCACACTTTCTTCTAAGGGGAAGCTCACTTTAAGATATATGTTCACTTACTGTGTGTATATTCTTGGGTACCAGATTTTTGTTAAAAGTACCTGGGCATAGGTTATTCTTGCAGCCTATGATTTCTTTCCCTTTGACGTGCTGCTTAAATGTGGTTAATTGTGGTTGTGCGATGTATCACAACAGTCACAAGAGACCAGCCATAAAACAAGGGGCTTGTAGCCCACTGCTTAGCCAAAGTGTGTGAATCATGGTAAATAATGTAATCTCACTGGCATTGCCTACAAATATTGTGAGCTCTCAAAGCCTGTAATCTTTTATACATAATTAAAAAAAATAGATATTTTTACACCTACAGTGGGTCTCCCATCCATGCAGTAACTGGGACCAACCCTGATGGCCATGGCTAGTGGTATGGTAGTGTTCTAAAATATACAGTGGGCATTGCCGCCTAGGACTATAGTGATGACATCACAGATGCCATCACAAATGACATCATCTATGACATCACTGATGGCATAACTGATGACCTCACTGATGACATCACTGGTGACATTGCTAATAGCATCATAAATGACATGAATGATTATTTAACTAATGGCATCAGACATAAGATCACTCTATGTATTTGCCTATATTTAGACCACCCTTATGTTTCTACAAATGTAATATTAGTATTTTAGAATAGTTCATAAAAATGAGTACATTGTTTAAACCAGTAAACAGCTACACATTCATCATATCACAACTTGTGAAGGTTTCCTTTGTCGTACGTTGGTAAAAGATATCTTAATTATAAATAGTATACTGCTTTGAATGTTACTGTTTGTGCAAAATATATCTAAGACATGCTCACTATAATATAATCTGTATATACATTTACAAAAAATGTAGTAGAAATAAAAAGATAGCAGCACATGTTGAACTCTAATTATTTACAATGTTTAAAAATAAACATATGCAAATAATAAATCATTTTATTGTAAGAAAATGTGTACACGTATCATTTTCTAAATGACATGAGAAGAGCTTTAAAACGAGGAACAACAAAGTATTAGGATATAATTTGAGAATGTTCATACATGGGTATTGAAAAAAGTGATTATTACTCTAAATTTATATATGTATAGAAAAGAAATGAAGTTTTAAAATCAACATTTGCTTGAAAACATGTACATAGAAGTATATTTTTCTTTCTGCGTGTCTTTTGTAAGTGATTAACATGTTAAAATTGAAAAAAACACATACTGTAATCTTTAAATCGTATCCAAGGTATTAATACATTGACTTGTGTGTATGTCATAGATGATATCATTAGTGATGTCACCAGTGATGTTAGCATTGTGCTCATAGGCTGCGCAACAGGCGGCACTAAGTTAAGGTGGCTTTAACTGACTTTCAGGGGTTTTGTTGCATTAAGTTCTCACCTTAACAACCTGCAACTCAAGTTTTTTCCTTGAAAAAAAACCAAAATATATATTTCATTATTACTTCTTTGGCAGCTACTAAAATTACAGACATGCTGGATGCCTGGGTAGCAGCCCGACTACTTCAGGCTAAGGATCTCTTCAGTGAGCAACAGGAACTCCGGAGAAAAGAGATATCGAATCGGTGGGAGGAGCACTCTCTTCAAAATTACTTGGATATTGGCAGGATACCTCGCGGTCTACGAATAACGACTACTCCCTCTTTTGAGGATCAAGATCCGCTGATGCTCCAAGAGTGGGGCGAAGCCAGCAAAGGCTGCTCTACCAAGTTCTTAACCATTTTGGTAAAATATGCCAAATCGGATCGTGAGACGGCACTTAAAGAATTGGCAACAATAGAGATTGAGTTTACTAAAATTCCACCTACAGAGGAAGGCAAACTATTACGCACTAAAATCGATGACGGCTTAATCTCCTACGAAGATGAGATAAAACAACGCAAGCATAGGAAATTCCTTAGGGATAAAATAGACTATGAGATGGGACGTGTCTTCACTTTTGCCAAACGTTTTGATTCCCTCTGCAAAAGCACGGACACACAGTCAGCCATTATACAGTCTTGTGCTTCAGCTGCTGCTGCGTCTGAGTCAGATGTCTCTGCATCTGAAACTGATGAACCTACACCCAGACTGAATTTTTTAGATGAAATGCGGCTTCTGTGCCAGGATGGGAAAAATAAAAAAAAAGAGGCCGTGGTCGTGGCAAAACAAATGGACAACAGGAGGAAAAGGAAAAGGACACAAATCCCGGGCAGGAAAATAATCTGCCGAGGCCGACGTGGGAAACGGTCTAAAGGGGCACCAACAGGGCAGGTCAATGCGCTCTGGGATAAAAAATTAATAACAAACACCATGAAGTGCTGCCAAATAATCAATCTGTCATCCCATGTCCTCACCAAATCGCAAACCTCGCTCCTGTCTTTAGGTCTCAACTATTGTCCCACTGTGAGTTTTGACTATGTACAAGCACGCATTGATCTTGACAAATTTTTGTGAAAAATTAAACTCAAGAAGTTTTTTGCTGCCAATTCCGCGACTGTAAAGAGCTCGACACCACGTTCCGGTGGCACCGATCTCTTTATTTCCGATATACCTTCACTTATTGACCTAGCTTGCCTTGATGATGATAAATTTGATTCTGCTAACTTTGATTTGTTTGATTTTGATATCAGTCCGAATTGGGACATACACACCAAATTGAAGAGCAAATCAAAATTCAACCCTCAATTTACAGTGAGGGGCTGTATTGAGGCATTCAATGATCTTTGTGTTAGTGACCTGAGAAGACTGCGACAAAAAAACCAGCATTACCAAGCAGCACTTTACTCCTGCTCAATGCTTGGCCATTGGTGAACTTCAACAGTTATCAAGCATTGTCATCAAAACAGCGACAAAGGCTCTAACATTGTTATTCAAGACAGAACCAAATATGTGGCTGAGGCCAATCGACAACTGCATGACCGTCTGTGCTACACTGAGCTCTCCAAAGATCCTTTTGCAGAAATAAGAGCTGAACTCACTACTCTCTGTAGTGAGAGTGGGCGAGCTAAGACTTATTAGAGGATGATTTGATCAAATTCCTCTTCCCTGCATGCCACACAGTCCCCACCATTTATTTTCTTCCTAAAATCCACAAATCACTTAGATATCCCTCTGGTAGGCCTATTGTTACCTTATGTGGCTCACTATTAGAACATCTGGCACAATTCATTGATGATACACTCCTTCCATTTGTAATTTGTATCAGTGCTGGCATCCTACGTGAGGGATACTAAGAATTTCGTACACCACATCACTAATACACCGTGGGAAGAGGGTCTGATTCTGGCTACACTAGATGTAGTCTCTCTCTATCCCTCTATTGAACACACTGTAGGGATTAATGCATGCAAATATTTCTTGGACACTCGCTCACTTAATCATTTTGGACACAGCTCTATGATTTTGGATATGCTTTTGTTCTGCCCACAAAACAATGTATTTCTGTTTGAGGGGTCCTTCTTTCGTCAAGTCAGGGGGACTGCCGTGGGCAGCACATTTGCCCCGTTTTACACTAATCTCACGATGGGGTGGTGGGAGGCCACTTTTCTGTCTGATTTGCTTTTGTCTTGTTTTCCAACACAGATTGTCTCTTGGTGGCGGTACATTGATCATGTTTTTATTATTTGTAAGGGCACGGAAAGTGATTGGCTATTTTTTGTTAAGAGTATTAACATCAACAAGGCCAACCTTACCTTTACTGAATGTCATAGCCATTCTGAGATCATCTATCTGGATGTCATCATTATGTTGGACAGCTCAGGTATTCATATGGCACTCCACAAGAAACCTTCAAACCCTGGTTTGCCCCTCCATGCCAATAGCTGCCACCCTCCGTCATGTAAAAAATCGATTCCCTACGGTGAATTTATCCGGTTTCGTCAGAACTGTACTAACATTGTCTGGTTTGACCATCATTGTGCATTGGCGGCCGCTGACTTTGTGGAACAGGGGTATGATAAGAGAACCATTGAAATGGCCTATGTTAAGGCATGTGGAATTTCCAGAGATAAACTGTTGTATGACAACAATTCAGCCAAATCTATCATTAATGATGAACCTAGACTCATCATCTCATTCGACACTGCCTCCAATAGCATATGTAAAATTGTTGAGAGACATTGGCGTGTCCTTACCTTAGACAATGACCTCATGTCTGTATTGTCCAAATGCCATACCATGAATTTTAAACGTGTACCATCCCTCAGAGAAAAACTTGTGTCCAGCTTCTTATCTCCAGCTGAAAAAAATGTGTCTGTCATGACCTGGCTCCCTGCCTCTTCCATGGGGTTTACTAAATGTATGAAATGTAAAGCTTGCGGCCATGCCACTGTGCTGAAATTTTTTGTACACCCTGTCACCAAAAGCGATTACAAGTTAAAATATTCCATCAATTGTGACACCACTTTTGTTGTGTAGGTCCTCTCATGTCCCTGTATGAGATGGTACATTGGGAGTACTACATGTAAACTCAAGTTGTGAATTCTCCAACATCTCAGAGCCATTAAAAACTCGGACCCAGCGTACCCCATGGCCAAACATTTCAAACAATTTGCTAACATTTTTCGCAGTGGCACATGTCCCCATACACCCAAGGGGCGGGGACCAAGCCTTGAAACTCAGACAACTTGAAACAAGATTCATTTTGGACTTTGACACAAAGTCTCCAAAGGGGCATAATTTGGATGAGGAATTGTATACCTTTTCGGGGACTTGATTTTCTTCTCCATTTTGCATTCTTCTCCATTTTGGTGTTGCTCTTCCTGGTTTTGTTCTTCCTGTTTTCTCTTTTTGTTCCTTCATGATTATGTCTTCATGGACTTCCACTGTATGCTCTTGTATGGATTTCTTTAGCCTTAGGTATGACTATTTTATTTCGTATCCTTTTAATATTTTGTATCTCCACCTATTATCTGGCTGCTTACTATCGCTATCTGTGGGGAGTGGTATTCATATATCTCATATCCTGAGGTTGCCGTTCAATCTTGGTCGACTTACTTGTGTGGTTTTGACCGGCTGTCTCTTTTTTCTCTGTTGATTGGTGGTCGGTACAATGTGTCTCAATGAACCTTATACTTATTATGTTTCATGGAATCTGACCTCCTGGCTTCATGTTGTTATGTGTCCATTCTTATAGCTATTGTGGCATATGTCTGCTAGGATTGTTCTAGCGCCCTTCTGCACTTGCACTTTAGTATGGCCATGTTATCTTAAGGTTTATAGATATCTCTGCTGGTTTGCTTAAATTATGCACTTTAACTTTGGAACATTACCTGTATCTGTATTATATGCTACACTTACCATCTGCTCTTATCCCCTGATCAGAGCAGTAAGGATCCTATATATTAGTAGCATCGTTTGGCTTTTATAGTGGAATGACATTTTGTAATATTTCTATTATGAGGTGTGCCCTATGCTTATCATCACTATTGCGGCATTTTTAGCTTTTTTTTACAACCCCATCTGTTTTCAAGTGTGTAGATTAGAGTTTCTCTACATATAGGACCTTGCATATTTGTTATGTCCTAGGGTCAGGCTCAGCTGGTTTCTATCTTCTGACTCTGTATTCCGAGTCATAAGTATATTAAACCGTTATTGGTGGTGATTTCATCTCCACTCCAGCACTAGCACTTTAGCCCTTTGACCTTTTCCAACTTTTAGATACTAGCCTTCCGACCTGTTGTATTATTTGGGATGGGTTGTTAGCATCAGCCGTTTTTCATGTGCACACCTCATATTGGTCATTTTATTGCTATTTACAGCTCTGTTGATTTTAATATTCCATATTCTTATCATTTTTTCATTTAGCCATTTCTAATATGGGTACATATATACCTTTTTTTTGTTCCATTGTGTGCATGATTATTTGAAATTTGGAATTATTTTTGCAACATTCTGTGTTTATACTTGTATTTATTTATATATGTATATACTGTACTCTGACATGTTTCTTTGACTTCAATATTATGTGGTTTTATGTATTCCCTTCGTTGTGGTATTGCCATACACATGTAGCAGTTTTTGTGCATTATGCGTCAAAGTCTGTGGCATTGCCCTGTGTTTACCTTCATTGGGGTTTTGTTTTAGCCCTCTGTTGGTACCCATGCACTTTACTCCATTCCATCATGGCCGCTAGGTTTTTTATTAACTGCCTGGCCTACACAGAGTCAACTGACAGAGTAGTAGGACCACCTGTACTGTTTATATTTATACTAGCCACCTCCTCTCTCTCCCCCACGTGATCAAGTGCTCAGTGTACCGCGAAACGCGTTGTGTTGCAGGTCATGCAGCACGGCGTCCTGCCTCTGTCTGTTTTTAACAAATCCGTATCTACTACACAGAGTTTCTGTGTTTTTTTCGCTACCTCTGGAGTTTGCTGCTTGCTATTGGCCCGCGGGAGTGCGGTTCACCTTCTCCTCCTTTCTCTGGAGATATATATATATATATATATATATATATATATATATATATATATATATATATATATATATATACATATATATGTATATATATATATATATATATGTACATATATATATATATATATATATATATATATATATATATATATATATATATATATATATATATATACAGCGGCAATAGCTGCCCCGTAGTTAAGGTGAGTCAGATTCCCATAGGAACCCCTTAAAATTCTATTGTTAAAACATCATTTCTTTTTCTCCAAAGCTGGGGTGCGGCCTACTTCCCATTCATTTTCCCATGGACAAACAAGATACATTTTTGTCAAAGCAGACAGCCCACACAGTTGGACAGATATGGACCTGGTCCAAAACTACTTGGGCACGAAGCATTGACTCACAATCCATGCTTGGTTTGGGGTTATTCTGTGCAGTATTTCTTTAAATATTTGACGGAGAAGGGGATGCCTCCCTTTCAAAAAAATAGATAGCTATATTTCAGGGATTTACCCAAAACTGGGTGTTATGGAAATGTAGCAGAGGATAACAGGGAATGGAAAGTAGTTAAAAAGCTATTTGCAGGTTAAAATTATTGCAAACGACTTTAGTCTAGAGGTGGGAATGTTGCTGGAGGACACCAAGGGAATTTCAGAGTTATAGGAGGTCCAGGGACTGCGTTTGCAATACCAAACATTCTGTTGCCACTGCTTTTGCCTCGAATATCCGGCATCTCAAAGCAAACAGTGTCAGAGAAACAGAGTGTTGTGGGGAGGAAAGGCAGAGGGAAGGGGAGGTGAGGAGGCCATCTCGGGAGTGGGGTGAGCTGGCACAGATGAGGGGGGCACTTAGTGAGGGCCTGGGGGGCAGGGAAGCATTTTTTTCCAGCTGTTTTTCCGATATTTACAGCTATATTCGAGGCTATACAGGACTACAGATAGCAGCAGGTATCATAAGTTTCTTGCCCGCGGCTATAGATTTTGGGGTGTTTGTGTTTTATTTCTTTTAAAAAGTTATTTTTATAGGTATAGTGACGTTGGGCGTGAAAAATCAGTCGATATGGCCAAAGGCCATGGTCACTGACACAGTAGGTATTTGGGAGTATTATCTATTTTGGCTGTGTGTTTTCAGACTTTCTTACTCGTGAGACTGTGGAGTAAAAAAAGAAGAACATTGTTTTAAAAGATCACTAGAAAAAGGAGCCACCCTACTCTAGTTTTAGATGCCCCGTTCACTGTAATTTAGCTTGTATATTCTCAGCCATGCTATTATATCTTGTGTAATTTTCTAAATATGTACATATGTATGAAATCTGATGTGAGCCACCCCCTTTAACTAACAATTTCTAACAATGAATATAAAGAAAGTCAATGAACTGTAGCCATGGTTATACTGAAAACAATGATGGGGTATTATTTTATTGTATTTCTGTATTTATATGTGTTAAATAGTCCTTAAAAGGACTGTTTTTGTGTATACTCAGTGTAGTATTTTAGCACATTTGGAGTACTGTTTTGATGTTATGAAGGAACCCCACATTTCCTTCATTGGTTCAGTGTACTCCATCATGTCTGTAGAAATTGGCCATGTAGAAATGTATGAAATACATAATTGGTTGTGGTCTCTCATGAATGCTGAAACTACTTTATTAACATTTCTCTGTGATTTTTCAATGTTACATTAAATCTGGTGGTCAATCTCCATTTTTGTCTCTGAGTCAGATTGGAAAAGATAAAGATGGTGTGAGGAAAAAATTCCATTAGTTTTCCCATATCTTGTTTCATCATTAAAGTAAGGGACAAAGCCCTCACTTTAACTAACAATGTGTAATCACGGCTATAAAAATAGTGAATAAACTCTAGCTGCGGTTATACTGAAAAAATGTTTTGGGTATTATTTTATTGTATGTGTGTATTTATAAGTGTTAAGTAGTCCTTAAAGGGACTGTTTTGGGGTACACTGAGTGTAGTATACTAGCACATTTGTAGTAATGTTTTCATGTTATGAAGGAACACTGCATTTTCTTCATTGGTTAGGTGTACTCCATCATGTCTATAGAAATTGGGAATGAAGAACTGTATGTTGTTGTTTAAAATCCATAATTGGTTGTGGTCTCTCATGAATGCTGAAACTACTTTATTAACATTTCTTTGTGATTTTTCAATGTTACCATTAAATCTGGTGGTCTATCTCAATTTTTGTCTCTGAGTCAGATTGAAAAGATAAAGATGGTGTGAGGAAAAAGTTCAATTCGTTTTCCCATATCTTGTTTCATCATTAAAGTAAGGGACAAAGCCCCCACTTTTACTAACAATGTGTAATCACGGCTATAAAAATAGTAAATAAACTCTAGCTGCGGTTATACTAAAAAAAATGTTGGGGTATTATTTTATTGTAAGTATGTATTTATATGTGTTAAGTAGTCCTTAAAGGGACTGTTTTGGGGTACACTGCGTGTAGTATAATAGCACATTTGGAGTAATTTTTTGATGTTATGAAGGAACACTGCATTTCCTTCATTGGCATGATCTCCATCATGTCTATAGAAATTGGAATGTAGAACGGTATGCTGTTGTTTAAAATCCATAATTGGCTGTGATCTCTCATGAATGCTGAAACTACTTTATTGACATTTCTCCGTGATTTTACAATGTTACCATTAAATCTGGTGGTCCATCTCCATTTTTTAAATGTTTTTATTTTTTTTATTTTATACGGTTTATACAAACCTTTAAAATGTTTACATACCTCAACAAATCACAAATCACATACATTCAAAATCCAAGATCCACAGCTCCCCTTCTTCCGATTCATCTTACTTCTTAACCCCTGATGAACCTTCCTACACAACTCCCTTCCTAAGCACCAGAGACCATGCTTAGTTGGTGTTCGATTAACGCTAGAAATTGAGTCAATGGAATTAACAATTTCAGATCAGTTCCATTGAACATATGTCCCCACCATTCTTCCGCACACAGAGAGGGGTGGATTATTCCCCACGGACCCAAACGCAGAGTTCTTTCATTTCGAAAACTGTTACAAAATAAAACTAAATGTTTCAGTGACTCAGGTGCTTTTGTGCAGAATCTGCACCTGAGATTTATGTTTTTGTTACACTTCCATGTTTGCAATCGCTCTTTAGTTTTGAACAGATTCATACGAAAAAACATAAAACGTCTCCGTGCATTGGGTGCTGGGAACAAACTAATATAGCGTTGAGTCGTATTAAAGGCTCGAACCTCTAATGGGACACTTATCATCAGTTTTGCCATGGCTCTTTCAGAGCAAGTTCTCTCCCAGTCTAATCGCCAGATTTTCGTTTTTGCAGCGAGTGGGTTTTCATGAAGCAAATCGATCTTATTGTCAAATTCTTCCATTAAGCTTTCACATCTGTGCATCCACAAAGCCACCAGGTTCTGATCCTCGGCTGTTGCACTATGAAGGAGTTCAAATTGCAGGATGTTTTCTCGTGCACGAGTCTTTCGGTATAGAGATAGCAAGTTCCACATAATCTTGGCCTGTAATGAAATGAGAGATAGCTCATATCTAATACATGAAGTCGTCGTCCCTCTAGGGAGACCCAACACTTTTGTCCAGAATTGGTTCTCTAGGGAAAACCACACCTCGTGAGAGCATCCCAGGGCATTCTCTGCTCCGTAAATCAACACTGGCACGACTTTTTGTTGATAAAACAGCCGTACCGGCTCCAATGAAAATTTCCCAAATTTATTTTTCATGAGCAATGCTTGATTAGCTAACTGGGTGCATTTCTTTTTAGTGTCTGCCACCTAAGGGGCGTCATTAATGCAGGAACTTAAAACCAATCCTAAGTATTTGACTCTTTGAGATATCTTCATTGAGGTCCCACCCAAAAACCACTTATATTTTTTTGCTTTACTCGAGGTGACCCCTCTCAGGTTTTTGAATATTAAGACTTCACTTTTGTTTGCGTTAATCAACAAGCGATTCTCTCTTACATATGACTGGATTGCATCTAGTTTTCATTGCAAGCGACAGGTGTTAAGTTCATGACCACTAGATCGTCAGCATATATAAGCCAGTTTACATGGGCTTTGTTTATTTTCGGAGGATATGATCTTACTGCATCTATCGAGATTCCCAAGTCCGATATATAGAGACTAAATATTGCTGCGGCAAGCGGACAACCTTGTTTTACCCCTTTTCCAGTTTTGATTACCGATGACAAGGACCCCAGTTGGTCAAGTCTAATCTTGATCGAGGTGTTTGTGTGAAGCTCCTGGATTGAGGCTACTAGATCTTCTGGGCATCCCCACCAGTGCAGTTTTGACCATAATAGATCCCGATCAATAGTGTCGAAGGCACTAGAAAAGTCAATAAAGGCCAAGTAGATGGTAGTATTTGATTTCAAGGCCTCCATTTTTATCAGGCTGAGTAGCAATAGGTTTAGAGAACAACCCACATGTTTGGAAAACCCAGCCTGTCGGGCATCGACATGTGCCGTTTTCACAGCCCATGCTACCAATTTTTGTTGCAAAACAGTAGCATAGATCTTACCCAGAACGTCTAATAGTGCCACTGGCCTGTAGTTCGTGGGGTTCGATCTATCTCCTTTTTTAAATATTGGTACAATTACCGCCAATTTCCATGATTCAGGAGATTGGCCCGATTTATTTATTCTTTTGAATAAAGCTACACAAAACTCGGCCCATATCTCAGGATGTTGCTTGATGGTATGGTTAGTTAAACCATCCGGGCCAGAAGCTCTGGAATTATTCGCCTTCAAGATTATCAAAGTAATATTGTCTTTACAATAATCAATTGTTCGAGGCGGAAACAACAGTTCAGTTCCAGTATTGAGGATCCTATGGCCCTTATATAGTTCCTCGAAGTGGGAGATCCAATCCTTCTCCGTTACAGGACACATTTGCAAAGCCTTTTGTGGGGCCAGCATATTGTTAATAATCCTCCAGAACTCTCTTGAATTTTTGTTCTTCAATACAGTTAACATGGTTTCCGCATCATTTTGGATAGTCAAGTGTTCGCAGCACCATGTTTTGATTTTTGAGCCCAACGTTCTTGGTCTTGAATTGGAGCAATAGATGAGCATACTCCGTTTGGGTACTTTGATGGCAATAAACTGTTGCCAACTGGGTAATCTCGTGCGTCTCCAAACGTAGTCTGACCCTGTTTGATGCAACTAGGACCCCATGTTGCCACATTGGCATAGCCTCTTTTGTTGTTGTTGTAAAGGTTGTTATTAGCGTTTTGTGATCACTGCTAACTTGGTTCTTGATGTAAAAAGACTTTATTCGGGCATGCAAATTTATGGACACAAACATATAATCAATTATAGATGTAGTGTTAGCTCGATGCCATGTAGCTGCCGGTACCAGGTCCCCAGTCGTGTTCCCATTTAGCATTTGCAATTGTCTTACTTCCATTTCTTCCAGCCAATTGTGAGCAAGCACCTTTTTCTCATTTGTTGCAGGGTTGAAAAGGTCAATATTCAAATCACCATAGATCATAATATTTACACTCTCGTTAAGCACCAACAGGGAATCAAGGATTTCTGCAATTTGATCTACAAATTCTGTTTTACCTGCCCTCTGATGGTTCCAATATACATTTAAAACTATTATTTCCTCAGTGTCTTCAGGGGACAGCTTCTCTTTTGTGATCGTGGTTTCTTGGATAAAAGGAGAGTGATTGATCGACTTAACGATCCTGAAGCCTGAGGCCTTATTGACTAATGTTAACAAGCCCGCCATCGGGCGTCCTTTCTCCAGCTTTTTTGCAGGATTGAGTGCAGCTTCATATTCACTTGAAAGTGGACTTTCATTTAACCATGTTTCTTGTAAACAGGCAATAGTTATGTCTTCCAACCAGTTTGTGTTAAAGAGGTGAATAAAGCCTTGCGTGTTCCATGAAGCCATTAAACACTCTCTTGAGGATGTTAGATCCTGACATTATTGTTGGGCATTTGTATTCAGCATTGCTGCTACCCAACTCCAATCACAATTAGTGCCCTTAGAACTCAATCCATTGCTCTCTTTAACTGATGTATTTTTTGTTGAGTTAGGGTCTCCACATATCGTAATTCTTATGTCTGTTTTTATTGCCTCACGAGGACTCATCTTTTTATTGAGTTTTGACCAGGATTCTTTTTTCTCATCAAGACTTTTCTTTTCACACGTTGCTCTAACGGCAAGACTACTGGCCTTGTCTCTTTCCTCGTTATCTTCTGAGCGAAAATTTGTTACGTTGTCGTAAGGACATCAAATTGAACTTTGTTGTAGACAGCTTAGTGCGTCACCAATACCTCGTGCAGTTCTTTCAGGAGGATTCGCACTCAAAGCTGCCAGTTCATAAACTTCAAACCCCACTAAAAAAAGTGCGACATTCGCCTCCATGATAGTGTTGACTATTATTGATGAAGTCACATGTGGAATTACCTTATCGTTCCGTTTTTCATCAGGAAATTCAACAATCTTTATGTCATTTGACTTAATCGCACGTAGACTTGGAACCAGATCAAATAGGTGGATAATGTTCGCACGATTTAAAATCAACTTATCCACAGAATCAAGTCTCTCAATCAACAGTTTAAATACTGGCGCTCCTACTTTGACCTTTTTAATTTGTTCATTGTTCTTTTCGCAGGCAATCATTCTTGAGTCGAGTTTTATACTCGATAATTTGTCGTTCCCATCAACGATCAAGGTATCATCATCAGCCTTTATACTCTCTAGAGCACAACTGGGATCCAGTTCTACATTTCTCAGCATACCAAAACCGGCCTCCTCAAGACCAGTAGGGTCGGTGTTTTCTTGATTAATACATAATTTCAGCCTACTTTCGTGCATAGTCAAAAATGGTGGACGAGTTGGAGCAATTAAGTCTATTGAGTTCTCTGGTTCAGTAACAATACAGCAGGTTCTGTTATTCTTTACTCCTACAGGTAATATAGAGGCCACACGTTCTGTCTCCATTAACCTCTGAACCTCCGGCACAGAGTTGTCCCTCTTCTTGAGAACTTGACCTACACTAGGCGAGGTCGTTGAAATAGGTCCCTGGGATGCCAGAGTAGCCCCATCTCACTTTGAGGCCTCTGCACGCTTACAGTAGGCAAGGACATTGGGACAGATCCATCAGATGCTTGAGAGGCTGTGTTCGCACGTTGAGGCTTCTTCACCCCTGAAGATATAGCCTCTGTTTCTTCCACCTCATCATATGTGGACATATTTAAAAGCTCCACCATGGTGTTGTTTAATAACACTTCGTTTTCATTCAATGTTTTTTGACTAGATCCTTTTTCCGGCTGTTCACATCTTTGTGCATTTTCTTTCAAATCGAGTTTGTTGCCGTTTTTTGTCACTGTTTGCACAAATTGAATGTTCCTTAAAAATTTTCTTGCGCCTGTGTTTTTATAAATTTTCTTTGCCGGCATGTTTTTAGATTTTCTTGCGGGCTCTCTGGCTTTGATTTTATGTACCGTCGATTTTACTCTGCTTGAAGCGTCTTCAAAAATAGAGAATAACTTACATTTTTCTCTATTTTGGATACCAGGTGCTGCACTTTTCTCCGTATTTACTTGTACTTCCATATGAGATGTCGTTGGCGTTTGATCCTCAATACACAGTTGTTTATTACAAGCTCTTGATTGTTCAAAGGCCGTATTGAAGGAGATGTCAGTGATTTGATCGCACTCATGTACAGTGCTGACCACTTGAACCTGCGAATTAGGTATCATCCCCAAGTAAGAGTGATTTGCTAGATCTACACTCTTAAAACCCATGTGGGCAATTATCTTGTGGAGCTCGTTGCGCCTCTGCGTGAACTTGTATAGCCTTTGTTAATCCACTAGAGTCACCATCTAAGGTGACTACATCTGCTTGCTGCCTGAATTCTGTGTTCACAGCTGCGACTTGTTTCGAAGATCTTCCTAGTGCTTCAGATTTGTTAAATATAGCCAATGCTTCACGGGCAACTTCAGCCAATAGTTTTTTGTCAGGTGCATCGTTTCTCTTTTGTTCACGTTATGCTTTAAGTGAAGTATCTAGATTTTTCAGTACTTCATTTATGTTCCCTGAAGACTGGCTGCATATTTGTTCTAAGTATACCATTTTGGAGTTCATTAAGGCAGTCAATGTTGTAACATATTTCAATGAATCATTCAAGTTTTCGTAAAGTTTCATAAAAGGGGCCATGGAAATCACTATAGATGAAATTATTGCAGATTGTAGCGCAGTTGAAAACAAGGGTTCCTTGGACTCCAAAATATTAGTCTCTGAGGTACCTTTCGTCGTCTTTTGATTCTTAAAAAGTCTTCTCCTCCTTATTTTAGGAAAGGGGGGTTCAATGAACGAAGAATCAGACAAGTCATATGACCCCGATGTAATTGGACTGGAATGCTGTAAGGATCGTGCACTCTGATGTGTTGAGCTCAATTGAACCTGTATAGGGTTAATTGCTCTCTTTTGTGAATTTATCTGCTTAAAAGACATATAATTTGAAGACACCGTACTCATAATCTCTTTAGGAACACTGGACGGCGACTTCCTACGTTTGTATGCAACATTCTGCCATATGTCTTTATTGGAGTCACTAAGTTGGCCATTATGGCGTTTCAGGGCTACTTTTTGATTTTGCTCGCCATGTGAGGACGTATCTTTCCCCAAGATGCTTTGTGCTTTATTCATTGAAATTAAATTAAGCAAAATATTGTTTACGACATTCAGTGAGTCGCGGCTCTCGGCACCTCTGTGCTTTGAGTGCCCCTTCATAGTTCGAGCTTTATCAAGCTCCGCCTCTGGAATAAGAAGAACCTTTGGCTTCACATATGAGGCTCCAAACACTTCGTCATCAGTGTCCCCTTCCACACCCTGGACGGTGCGCGAAACTACACGCACCACTAGCTCAGCCGGCAACCCCTCGCTCCTCCTCTCACCTGAGTCACATGCGTCCCCCATCAACTCCGGAGTGGCGGCTCCAACTCTCTCACACACCCCGGCCACGATCGCAGGCAAAACAGGAGGGGCCGGAGCAGCTCCGCAGGACTGCTCGCCATCAGGAACACCGCCGCGGGTCCCGCCGGCCGTGGGCGACGCAACTCCGCCTACAGCTCCCACGGCTCCCACGCCATCACAGGTCAGCAACACCATTTCCGGACCACCGTCATCGGCACCTGCCGGCTCCACACATGCCCGCCGGACCACGCCGGATCCGCGCGGAGGACCCTCCGCTCCACCGCCAGCACCAAGCTCAGCCGCCAAGCGCGGGTAAGTTTTCATTATGTTCGTTGAGTTGAACTAAGTTTGTACTGACACTACGAGCCTGAGTTTGTGCCACATCAATATGGCTAGTGTAGGTCAAGTTAAGTGGACAACCTCCATTCACCAATCCGATGCCCTGATGTCCCTGAGAAAAATGTCCTTGAGTCTCAAGCACTGGCTCCTCATCCAGAATGATAATATTAGTATTTGTATTGGTGATAGGATTTGAGATGGCAATGTCCAGGTCCTCACATGTAGAGGCACATGAGTAGAAACGACTTAATTTTCTTACTGAAGGTCGATGATTTACGTCATCTTCTGCACCGCCAGGTCGCTCGCGTTTTCTTTGCGCCCGCGTTCTAGAGGGCGGGGACCCTTGTCCCGCCATTCGCCTTTGGCAGCTCGCCGACACTCGCCAAACAGCCTAACAGGCAAGATGTCCAGCCCTTTCTCCACAGGGCTTACTCCACAAGGGCGGAAGAGGCAGCCTTTTTAAGGTCAACAGTCCTCAATTCCTTAAAGGCACACGCACCTCTGTGTTCAGCGGTCAGTAGTCACAGGATGCACTCGCCACAGCCTAACAGGCAAGATGTCCAGCCCTTTCTCCACAGGGCTTACGCCACAAGGGCCGAAGAGGTGGCCTTTTAAGGTTAACAGTCCTCAATTCCTTAAAGGCACACGCACCTCTGTGTTCAGCGGTCAGTAGTCACAGGATACACTCGCCACAGCCTAACAGGCAAGATGTCCAGCCCTTTCTCCGCAGGGCTTATTTTTGGAGTCTCTGAGTCAGTTTAGAAAAGATAAAAATGGTGTGAGGAAAAAGTTCATTTGTTTTCCTGTAACAAAGTGACTTCCTTAGGCTTGCAGGTAAGTTCCAGTAACGTTATTTCTGAATACTCAGGTTATATTAAGTTAGCTTAGTATGAACAGATACTAGGAATAAACACAGGCTCCCATCACCCAGGCAGGGGCTTTGCAACTGCCTAGGCTAAGAACACTCACCACAAGCATTCCCTCACTCACACCATAACATACCGTCTTACATCACATACTACTACATTCTCCCCAAGCACAATACAACACTTCCCATGCCTTGTTTCATCATTAAAGTAAGGGACACACCTCGTACATTCCCCAAATCATTGCCTCCACAATGAATTAGTATGACGTCTGGCTGCCCTGTACTTCTCAAAAGGAACAATTTTGGAAAAACTTGGAACCAACGCATTCCCTGCAATCCAAACCATTTAATTCCTAGGTCCATGCTAATGATTAGCTAGGTCCATGTTAATGATTTGTTTCTCACAAAAAGCCAGTAACCAAAACAGCCAACTATCGCTGATCAGCTACACAGTTTTCAGAAAAGCCATGGTATCTGCAGTTTTTCTCTGTTTCTAGGAAATTATTTGTAACTTGAATTGAAGTAGGGTATGAATGATGTGGGTGCTTTGGTGTTTGTAATTGGTTGATGTTACTGTTGTAATTCTGTGTTTGTCTGTGATAGGTTACACTCAAAATGTGTCAGCCATTTTAGTATTTTGGTTAGAATATATAGTCCTCTTTTTGTGGTTTTAATTTTGGAAAGTATAAAAGCTATCATTGATGCAGTATTGTCCTTCTGATTGTAGAACTCTTTATGCACTATACCCTCATTGTTTGTGTCCAACTAATCCTTTTTCTGTTTTTGAACTTTATCCACCCTACCTAACCCTAATCGTCTAAATCCTAGCTATTATGTATACGCTATTATCATCTACTTTAAATAACCCCCATGAGCAGTCATTTATTGTATTGACACCTTTAAAGTATCATTTCATCACTACTGTCTGTCTCTTTTGTCATTTATTTTCCATATGCAGGTTCCTTTTTTTTTTAAAGAATCCTCATAGCCACGGCTATGATAAAGGGGTGTGATTGGTGTATTGAGGATCACGCCTAGCAACAGCAATGACTGGGTGTTTACCCACGGCTATTCAGCATCCATCTGGTGCGGAGTGTTGCTACCCAGGAGTAAAAGTGGCGCTGTGTGCAGCCCTAGCTATTTTCTGGCAAATGGCACGTTGTGTGTTTGTGGACATGTGGTAGCTGCGGATATCTGATATTTTGGGTGGAGTAGCATCATAGATGCATTGATTGTTTTGGGGGATTGGGAGAGACCAGGGGAGTGGAGGAGGAGCATTGGGAGTGGAGGGAGTGTGTATCTGCAGCCAACTGCAAACAGCCTTGAAGGGGCTTTTCAATAACTGCATCTATAAAAAGCATGTGCGTAGGCACATCAGTGCTTTTCTTCATTTTATTTGTTGTACTTGTAGACACGGCTATGGTTATAGCTGCGTCTTTTTAACCATACATTTTCTGTGCAATAATCATATTGTTATTTGGATGATACAGCACAGAATTTCGTTTGTGTGTTTTATTTGATGTGCTTAGGTGTTCCGTTGTTTTATTTGGTGCTTTGAAGCTTGGCCTCATTTGTTTTTGACTTTGCAAAAAATGTACATGTAGCTGTGGCTACAAAGAAAGATCTGCATCCGCGTGGAGTAGCCGTTGCTATGAAAGATGCTGAGTGGGGGAAGGGGAAAAGATTTGTGTGAGTTTTATTGTTTGTTATTGGTTGTTGTTACTGTTCTATTTGTGTAGCCCTTTGTGATTGGTTGTAGTCAAAATGTGTCATCCATTTTAGTAGTTTCATTGGTATATAGTCCTCTTTTTTGGTATTCATTTTGGAAAGTATAAAAGCCACCATTTTCTGCAGCGTTATAATTTGATTCCAGAACTCTCACCGTGCACAGGGCAGGAGCGTGGCTGATGTAAAAGTAAGTGTTAATAAATATTTATATAGTTGAAGGTTTATTTGCATTGTTGTGTGTGTTAGTTATATAAACCACTGCTATCAGGTGGTGTTCGTTATCATTTTCTTCATCTGCTCTGATTGTGTGGCAAGTATTTTTTGTTATGTACTTTTTAACTTTCACTAATCCAGACCTAAACAATTAGATTTGTCAATCAATGGCATTTATATGCAGGCATTCTGTTTTTGTATTCATGTTAGTGATGTTGAAGTTGCATTTGATTGTATTTGTTTTCATTTCAATGCACTTTCAGCTATGCAGTACTCTTAGGCGTTTTGAGTTTTCTGTGAGATAGTACAATTGATGGTGTTTTGCAAGTTCATTTTACGAATATCTTTTTTTGTATCTTGGTTGTAGCTGCATCATTCTCATCATCACAGTGAACTTGCACTAGATGCTGTACAGTTAACTTCCATGTAAGGCCAACCCATATTCAAATCATAGTTTTATTGCTGAAGATGGGAGCAGCACATCTGTAGTTAGTTCATGAAAATCCTCCTTTATGAAATTGTTTAGCATTTCTGATGATTCTTCAAATGGGGTGCTCCAGTGCCACAGGTGTTTTAAGACCATGGTTGTTGGTGGAAGAACCTTTAATGTGTGCAGGATGATTGTGCACAACCACCACTCACAGCTCCAGTGAAGAGGGAAGACCACATGTAAACCAAAAAAAGGCTGCAGCCTAGTATAGGGCAGACCATGTAGAAACATTTTAAGGCCCACATCTTGGTGTCTTTTTGCACAAGGTGCATTGGACTTTCTCCACTGCATACAAGATATGAGGGTCATAAAAACGTGTATGTGTTCTTTAACTAATTATGTTTTTCTTTTTTTACAGAGAGAAGGATATATATTGTTTTAACCATGGTTGATTAACCACAGCTATGGTATCTCCCAATGGGGTATTGAATTGCAGAGGTGCAGTGAACCACAGCAATGACTGGGGATGGTCATAGCCGTGGGTTCGTTGGACCATACCTGCTGCTATAGGCCTCACTGTTAAAATAATTATGCTGTTTGTACCTGAAAGAGTCCATTCTAAGAATGGTCTATTATGTATATATGTATACAAATCTATGTGACTTACCCCCCAAAGTTTCATATTGTAACCATGTTTAGGCACGGCTATGAGCGATGATAATTTTAGAAAACATTTTTGGAAGTTATTTAATTGTATTTGTGTATTCGAATGTGATAAGCAGTCCTTAAAAGGACAGTTTTGGGGGACAATGAGTGTTGTATTTTAGCACATTTGGGATGGTCTCTTCATCATCATGTACCTTACATAACACCTTTTAATTACCAATGTATCACTACTGTCTCTTTTGTCATTTATATTCCATACTCAGCTTAAAAAACAGGAAAGATAATCCTATAGCCATGGTTACATAAACATTTTCAATACCTTTTTATTAATTAACAATACATATAAGTGTACATACTTAAAAAAGGTAAATAAATATGCAAGGAAAATGTGTTAAAAACAGGTTTAATGGGGGTGTGTGTGGTTGTGGCTTTTCTTTTTCTTTTACTTTGAACACATGATACATCTTCTTCCTTGGCCCAATTATCTAGATTATTAATGTACATGATTTGTCTTAAATTTTTAATGTCCTTTTTCATTGATTGTTCTTTCTGAACATTAATTAATAGTTGTTTTAATTATTTCACTGTATCCATGATTAGTTTCGTGGGTAGTTCTTGGGGTGCTTCTTGTTTAATTTGTCTCTATACTTGAATGACTTCTTCATCTGTTTGAAAATATTTGAAATACTTTTAAACAATTGAAGATATAATACACTTTAAAAATATTTGTGTTGGTTCTATAGATATTTAATAGTAGATAAACTATATCTGTTTGGTGACTGATATTTGTTCATTAAAATATCATTGTTTGTCTCATTTTACATAAATATAAAGAATGCGCTCACAAAATCCTGAATGTGGCCTATTTTCGTCTGATTCCTTTTCTTAAACATCTTCTTTTTTAATTTCTTCCTCTGTAGGATAATTGTCCTCCAACCATTCCATGTAGTTGTCCATTTTACTGTGATAGAAAAAATGACCGCTTGTCACCTCCGACATTAGAATAAGCAATGGAGGAAGAGTACATGAGGAGAGAAGGAAGAATTTCTTGGATTTACTTTCTGATTGGTTGTTTATTGTTTGTGTGGTGGGCAGCTGCCAATAGGATGCCAAGTACCTCAGATACTGTTCACCTGTTGAACATATCAAAGAGTGTATATTTTGAGTGATGCTTATATATGCCAATAAAACTATAGATTATTTTGTATCATTGTATTAAGAGTTTTTCTACATTTGATATTTGAAACATGCAGCCAATTTCACAAGGAGAGGAATTTCATTGTTTAGAAGACTGTGGAGAATTTGAGAATTTTGAGAATAGGGTTAATGATGATGTTGAGGACATAGGTGATGTGTTGTCAAAGCATTGGCTTACAAAGTATTTATGGTTCTGTAATATTATTTTAGACAGTGTTTGAAATCACAGGTTTATGCTGTAATTGTGGAGAAATATTTTTGACAGGGAACTGTGAAGAACTCATGGTGGCAAAAGGTAAGACAGACACAGGTGATCACAGTTCAAGGGTGTTAATTGAACAATGAACGTGGTATGCAGGTTGGAAAAATGCCTAATCTAAACCTAAATCTAAGAGGGGAGCAAGCGTCAACCATCAAAGGAAAAATAAGGCAGTCCAAGTGGTGATGTTTCAAATAAAAGTGCCTATACTAAGAAACCCATTGCCAGAAATTATAACTAATACACAAAGGGTGTGGGATAGTTCTCAGAAAAAGAAAGAAGTGTTATCAAATATTATGTCAGGATGTAATAGCCTGGGTCTCCCTTCCCACGTTTTGAGCACGGGATAAGGTGGGATTGTAGGGCACAGCACACTTTCGACCTTTCCCAGCACAAGATGACAGTTCAGCTTTTAGCTGTCAGGGTTGTCGATGGCCATGTCTCGTTTCACTTGAAAGTCTCTTGCCCTCGAGGACCTGAGGTCTTCAACTAACAAAAACAAAAGTTACTTTAACAAACAAATGAAGATATGGTTCCAATGTTTACCAGGTGTTGGTTTCACCCGTGGTCCCCCTCTTCCGGGCGCTGATCCCATTTGATATAAGCATCCCATGGTCGGTTTTACTATGGCTTTTCATTCTACACAAAGCGTAATATCTTTTTAAACAGTTCCAGCGGACATCCCTCAGCCGGGTTCACTTCTGTCAACACAATGTTTCTTAGGACGTTAGACTTTGCCCCTCTTGGGATTCGCTTCTCTTGTTTTCTCTCAACTAGAGTCTCTTGTTTCAGCACCCACGTGGTGATGGTTTCCCTCTGCAGATGGTCTTCCCTTAACACTGTTACAGTTCTTTCATAGTTCATTGAACTTTGTAAAAACTTGCCACTATATGATCCTCAATTAACACGGCCCGGTTCTTATTGGTTCTCCCATCGACTCACCGGCTGTGATGAACCACTTGGCTTTCGGCTTCTCTGGAGTCAAAGCCGGTACCACGGTCGCAGGAGTTTCCCTCGCTCCTGCTTATTGGCGTAGGCCCGCCCCATGTACATCTGCTGCAAGATACTTGAGCTATTTTTTACAGTCTAATGCTTTATTCCTCGAAGGTTCCACAGGTCTTGGATGAAAAGGGCAAGGTCCCTTCTCTCCCCGCCACTCTCTCGATTCCTGCCTCCTTCCTCCTTCTCTTGAACTGCTGTGCCTGGTTAGCGGTTTCGCTGTGCTGTCTGCTGTGCTCGTACTGTGCTCTCGGGCTCCACCAAGGGAAAGGGTCATCAGGTGTGTGTGATTCTGCTTAATTGCCTGATTTTGCCTGTCCCTTGCATTGAGACATGTCAGGCAAATGGCTCTGTTGTTAGTCCGTCGTCCTTTGTGTTATGCGAAAGTGTTCATGTTGGAAAAGGGGGATCAGTGGTTTTGAATGTCCTACGTGAGAGGATGGGGAAAAGGTGCCAAAGAAAGGGGAATACCGTGTCTCACCTGTCGGTGTGCCACTCCCTGAGGACCACCATCCAGGTGATCCTCCCGCACTGGTCCACCCCCAGGAAATGGATCCAATAGCGATTGCTGTGTCGTGGACACCTGGATGACAGATCCCCGGGGACTAGCTAGAGAGACACCTTCAGGTTTCTCACAGAGCACAGGTTTTTTTCTCTCTGGGAAAAATAAATAATGAATCATCTAAAGAAAGAGCACAGAGAAATGTTCCAAGATTGTTTTAAATTTCAATAGAGGTGAAGCGTATTTCTCTGATTGAAAATATATTTGTTGGTTATATATTGGTAAAAGAACCCAAAGGTTCTTTTAAGAGCCACCCAGAGAACCTTTTAAGTATATTGGAAAAAGAAAATACCTATGGTGCCTTTTTTTAAAATAACCGCGGCTACAGCAGCAGCCAATGAAACATTGTGCCCTGTCAGAGGGGTTATAGCGGTGGGTATCACTGAGCCAATGGGGTTTCATGTATTTTTGGTGGTTGCAGCCATGGCTATAACCTTCGGCTTAGCCGCAGGTACAACGGTAACAATTCTTGTGCATTGATCATCATATTGCATGGATTTTACAGTACACAACTCTACATGTGTTTTTGATTCTATGCTCTCGTGTGTACCTTTGTGTTGTTTGAATTTCCACACCTTGTTAATATGTCTTTTTGAATATTGAAAAATGTTATGGGTAGCAGCAGCTACTGGCGGTTGACTAGACTTGCGGCTACCTATGCTCCAATCGGACATCGTATTTTATGGCAGGCTTTGGTAGCCGCAGGTATGAACCCACTGATTGTATACCCGGCTATAGCTGTTTGAATTTTGGTGCAGTGATCATATTATTTTATGGATGTTTTAGAACAGATTTTTACATGTCTTCCTGTTTTGATGTTCTCACCTCAAGGCATGTGTGATTTAAATTTTAAGCCTTAGCAATATGTGTTTTTAGTGCATTTGAAAAATGTATGTCTAGCCACTGCTATGGGAAGGTCCTTTCAGTGTAACCAGAGTTATAGCCATTGTTATCTAATTTGTGAAATAAAAAAAAAGGTTTTATTTCATTGTGTTTCTACATGTTCTATAAAGTTTTCTTTCGATGGATTTTTTCGCGTTTTTTTGACTTATATAGGTTACAATAAAAATGTGTTGGGCATTGAACTTGTTTGCTTTGTACAGTCCTCTTTTTTTGCTTTTGTTTTCGGAAAGCTATAAAAGTGACCTTTTTGTGAACTTTTGACTTTCTAATTCCAGAACTCAAAGTGTGCTTATGTCCTGCGTTTGGCTATTGTGAAGATCTATTCATTATTTGGAGCAGCTGGAGGTCAGTGATTGTGTGTTTTTCCATATTTCACGTATAATATGGATTGTTGTTTATATAAGATAAATTAAGTATGTTTAGGTTTCTGATTTAGTAAAGTTTCTAAGTATTATTTGGAAAGTAGGGTGTTCCATATTTTACAAGCAGTAGCACATGTTATGCTATGGTTATGTGTGAGAAAGAATATACTTCCACTTAAAGGTTGTTTCTCACTGACATTGGAACATATGAAACGAATGGGGGTGTATAAGAAACCCTTGCGTCAACCAGGCAGCATAACTCTACCCTTGACAAATATTGCATCTGTGTATGTGCTAGGATGGGTATCTGAGTTGGATATCAAGGTGTTTCCTGTAACACTATGTTAGTGACCTTCTACTGTGTAAGAGTTGTGGAAGTGTTTGAATGTGACTTTAAATTTGAGAAGTCGTATGAGGCAGTATACCTGATGAATGCTAACTTGGATATGATGTTCGCCAATGTTCCTTATTTGTGAAGATTTTTGGATTCTGTCACCTTTCTGGTAAGGTTAATTTCAACTGGGAAGTTTGCAGTCAACATTTCTTCTCTTGAGAAGGGGTTTGGGAATTGTACTCTGAAGTTATGGCTAGAAGCCACGTATTACTAAAGTATTTTGGAGTTTCAGCCAAAATACACCAGGTAAATGGTTTTTGAGAAATTATGAAGCAAAGTGAAGAAGGTGAATTCATAGTGGTTAAGTGGCTAAGGCCACATAGTTTACATTTCAGCTTTTCTGCAGTAATCCATCAAATGAGTTTCCCTCTTTTTATATAGGTATAACCTTGCAAATCACATGGATTATGCATATCTTCCTCTTAATATGTGCATGCTTTATTATGAATTGTTAGGTTATGAAAGAAATGGTTACTATGGCCTATTAGATGAGCTCACTTTTCATTTATATGACATGATAAGTCATTTATAACGCGCCTGTACACAAGTGTTTCAAGGCACGAAAGTCAGGCTTATCATTCAGAAAATGTACTGTGCCAACCACAAATATATCACAACCCGACAAACTCAGTGCCCACCTAGTGAAACTGTACTTTGCTCATCTTATTTTTGCTATATGAGCTGCTCAATACCATCCCACATTACTCAAGCACTTAGAGCAGAGGTCTACATGGGACATTTTTTATACTGCAGTATTTCCACAGTATTTTTAGGAGGTTAGCTCAGGGGCAACACAGGTTCGATCCCCGGTCCGCACTTCGAAACCTCTGGGTATTAAGCGCGTTATGAATAACCTATTATATCATATCACTCTCATCTGATTGCTGCATTATGTAGCTCAGCTATGTACAGTTTCCTCACCAACAATATATGCAAAATTGAGTCTAACATTTCAGTCATAGATTTCAAAGTAGATTCCATCACTGCATTGTATGTAGAACAGTATGGGCACTATAATGTTCAGCACCAATGCATGCATGGGTCTAACCTGTATGGTGGACAAAACTAAATATTGGTAGTCATTTATAAATAATAATCAGCAACTATATCTGGCAGATTCACAATTTGATTGGAAATGGTGTGCCTTGGAAGGGAAGGAACCTATTTAGGTTTCATGCTTTCTAATCACATATGTTGTTACACAATGCACAGACAAAGGGAGATGTAAAATGAATGGGGGTGTATAGTAATTTCCTATCATTGAACAAGCAGCATACCTCTACCCTTGAATAACATTGCAGCTGTGTTTGTGCTTTGAAGTTGGATATCAACCTCTTCCCTATGACCCCATATTTGTAACTCCTTTTGTGTCAGATGTGTGGAAGTTTTTGAATGTGGCCTTAAATTTGGCACGTTTTATGATAGAGTGCAGCTTATCAATGCTAACATGGTTTTGATGTTGGCAAATGTTGTTTTACTTATTTGTGGTAATTCACGGATTCTACCATCTTACAGGGAAAGTTAATTTCAGCTGGTAAGTTTCCAGTGAACATTTCTTAGAAGTGGTTTGGGAATTTTACTCTAAAATGATGGTTACAGTATGCCAGGTATTACTAAAGCAATATTCACTGGAATGGGGCAAGGGCATTATTGATGAGGTTAGCTAGGGTAGCTTTCTGGGGCTGCGCAGGACACTTGGCCATTCAAACCCTAATGATAGTGGGGATGGGCAGTGGAGGGAGGACATAGATGGTGATCTTTGTTGAGTAGCAGTAGTAGTGATTAGTTTGCAGGTGAAATGCAGGATAGCAGGTCAGGCCATTGGCCATATGATGCCTGAACAGGAACAAGCAGGTGAGCTGCTTGTCTTTGTACGTCCTTTGACGAGGACGCCTGTGGAGGACTGATTAAATGGGTGGTGGGAAATGCAAGTGTGTGGCAGGGCCCAGTCACGTGACCAGCAGTCTACTCAATGCTGTCTGTCTGAAGCTAGCCTACAGTCCTTAAGTAGGAGCTTGTAAGGTGTGAAAACTGGAGCTGGGTTGGGCAACTGCATTACCTTGCAGTTCTCTTCCCTCATCACCTTCCTCATACATTGAGGACACACCGGAGATGCATGAATGGTAGGTTGCACATCAAATCAAAGATGTGTAACAGATTATATTGCAAGACCTTTATGAATGTGAATTAAAAGGTTATGCTAATGTATGCCATGTTTACTGTGCTCAGGACTATGGTGCCCACTTTGCCCCATCAGTTTATAGTGATCAATGAATGTAGAGAGAGAAGACCTGTGCCCTTCCATCAAATCTGTGGTCAAGGAATGCCTTTTGCCCAATAGGCTGACATACCTCTTATAGATTAGTGCCATATGACTGGAGAAAGTGTGCAAGGGATTTCATGTATCCTAAATAAAATGAGCAAAGTAGAGTTTCAATGGGTGGCAATTAAGGTTCTCGGTTTGTGATGCATTTCTGGCTGGCAAAGTACATTTTGAAGATGCTAAGCCTGAATGAAACCTGAGCTAATTGTATCGATCATAGTGACCCTTCAGGAAAGACTGAAATAAAATATGGAAAACCCTACTTTCCAAATAATACCTATAAACTGTACTAAATTACAAATCTAAATATACTGAATATATTTTACATAAACATCAATTTATATTATATATTGAAAATATAAAAATAACAATCACTGACCTTCACCATCCCACATTTTTTCTTTACAGAATTTTCTAAGATGCCATCAAGCAAGCAAAAACAACATACTAGAAGGAAGAATTATTTGCAGGGAAGTAAACATTTATAATATAATATTTTTAAAAGTAGTGTTCTTAAATCTGTACCTACAAATACTTTAGATAATACAACAATACCTGTTATCGATAATACTTTGGAAAATCTGCAATTTTAAATAGGAGATGTGTCAACTGAACAAATTAATGAAACCCAGAATGTTTTTAGTGAAAGTAATAAAATAAAATGTATCAAATCTGTTCGTAGCTAGTAAAAAAGGAAGATTTTTTAGAAGGAAAGATAGCAAATGTGCTCTCAATTTGAAATAGAGGAATAAAGATATATATAGGAAAATATACCACTCTCAAGTTTTTACAAATCTTTTGGAGAAGTGTGAAACCAAAATCTAGATATGTTATAAAGCGTACAATATAAGTAATAATTAAAAAAGCTTTTCATATGAGAAGAAAATTGTTCATTTTCGTATTGAATAAACTTAAGAAATTACTCAAGGAGACTACACCATTCCATAGAAATATAGAACATTTCAGGTACTTAAACGTGACAACTTTTGTGAGATATTTGGTGGTGAGTAGAAACACACTTCTCATACAGAAAGATTTTTTTAGAGAGGAGAGTTCCATTCAAGGAAAGAATGTGCCCCTTGCTATTGATGAGAGTGGACGTAGCTACAAAGTCTAAAATGGTGAGATGTCTGAAAAAGAAGAAATCCTAAATTCTGATGATACAGAAATGTAAAGTGTAGGTCAGTCTAGAATAAAATCTAAAAACCAACGTGAGGCATGCACGTGCAATTTTTTGTGCAATATTGATAAGCTTTCTTGTAAAGTCTTAAAGAGATTTTTGCAAGTTTTGCACACAAATAATAATGTTCAAAGACAGATCAAAATGCTACAAAGAATAGATGACTGTGAAGTTTGCGAAAAAACAGGACTTCTGGGTCACTCTGTAGCTTGCCTTGATAAAAGTAGATATACGAGTCAGTTTCATCATATACGGATGCTGGCTGCACATCATTCTAAAATGAGATAACTTGTAGTTGAACTGTATGGGTGCAAAACACCACCAAGTATATCTCTTGCACTTTTAAATCAAACACTTCTGACTGGAACTGTAGAAAGTTCAGTTTCTACAGTTCAAATGATAAATACCATGCATTTAAAAGAGTACGTGTACGTTGATGAAACACTTACAGGAAATGGAAATGATGATCTGATGCTTTCAAAGGATCTGATTTTTCAACAGAATAAAAAAAGTATTGCAAAGTTTGAGTTGTCTTCTACTGAATGACGTGACATTGTTTGCGTATCTTGTCAAAACACTTTTTATAAGTATCAAGTGCAACACGTGTACCTTGAGGAGAACATTTAACAAAGTCTAGAAGATGTTTGGAAAGAACTTTATCTGTATTTGTTTGTAGAAGAACGATTTGACACAAGTGAGGCACTTTATGTTTTTAGACACTGTGTTGGGTTTTATATTCAAATAAGTACTCCTCCAAGAAGTGTCTTGACCGATATGGTAGAGTCTGATATCCCTGTTGTCAAAAATTGAACATGTTTGAAGTGATTGCATTGAAAACTGTTCATCCTTTCCAAGTTATTGTTAGAGCGCAAACAGAGATGTTAAGCTTGCCTAAAAAATCATTAGTGCAAGGCGTGAGAGGTGAAGTTGTGTATTTACCTCTCAAATTGGAAGAAAATGTCAACACTCTAGGAGTGAAGCGTGACATGGCAGATTCTTTGTTTGTTTTAGTAAATGGTGTTGCAACTAAAGATAAGAACATTTGGCATCAGCTTACAGACATTGGAAAGGAGAAAAAAGCATTGGTGTTTCTACTGGAGCACAATGATTTTTACAAAGGAAGTGTGACTGTACCAGACTTGTCTATGCTTGATGTTGAATCAACAAACAAAAGCAGTGAAGGTCAGTTCCAAAGTCTATCTGTTGCAGAAGGTAATATTTTATATGAACATTACACTATTTATCCTCTACACTAACCTTAAGTCATGGGCGAACAGTTTAGAATTGTATCAAATGAAAGCAATGAAAGGTGCAACAATCACTGGCTAGAAACTCGTTGTTTCCCTAGCTTTTTCCTACTGGTACATGAGGCAGGTTGGATGATCAGAAGGTTAGAATTTCTTCTTCAGAATATCGTTGTACAAGAATATATTCTGAAGATTTCTGATTCTGCACCAATGTTGAACATATCTTTCACTTATTGTATGAAAGTGAATTTTCAACTTTATGTTATGCTGTTGCTCATACACTTCAAACCTGAACTAGATTTCAAAATCTTTCTGCATGTGAGATGCAGCAGCAGGTGAAAGAATGTTTTTTTAAAGGGTAAACTCACTAATATTCTTGCTACAATGAGATGAACAAAGGAATATTGGTAAAGAAGACACTCGGAGGTTGGATGAATGATCAGAAATGCGGGCTCTCAAACTTGGTTTGTGAATTTAAGTTGATTTGATATGATATGGCATTTATAACGCACCTATACACAAGTGTTTCAAGGCACGACATGGCAAGGGATGGGGAACAGAGGGAGGACAGACAACGATCCTAATAGGCCAGGTGTCATTCAGATAGCACAAGTGCAGTGGAGGGGGAATGGGGAAAGTGCTGGGTGGGAGGGGAGTGGGGACAGTGCAGTACATGGGATAAATAGAATACATAAATAAACAATAAGAGCAGTATGGCCAGTTCGTGGCAAGTGCCAGGGAAAGTGCAGACATCAGATGTCAGTGCTGGAGGGGGACTGTAGGGATACAGAAAACAGTCCCCAAGTGCGGGGGTTGCGAGGGAGGCAGAGCAGGTGTGCAGGTGTGCAACAGGCGGGGGAGAGGACCTGGCCCTGAGATCAGGGGGTGATCAGGTAACCAGTGCAGTTTCAGCCAGGAGTTCAGCAGGGGAGAGAAAGCAGAAGCAATGAGAAAGGTTTTGAGGTGCTTCCGGACCAGAGATGGTTCTCCTCAAGTTTCAGGGAGGCAGGGAGGCTGTTCCAGAGGGAGTCCCCAGCCGAAGAAAGAGATCTACCACCCACTTGTTGCTTGGGGAAGCACCTGACCATGAGAGAGTTGGAGGCGGATGAGCGAAGAGTTCGAGAAGGAAGATATTCAGGAAGAGAGAGTTGAACGTATTGAGGCACCCGGACCCAGAAGGCCTTGTGAACAATGCAGAGGGTTTTGAACTTAATCCTCGCGGCCACTGGGAGCCAGTGCAGAGATTTCAGTCCTGGAGAGATACAATCCCTGGGCTTGAGGCAAAGGACAAGTCTTGCAGTCCTGTTCTGGATTAGTTGCAGAGAGCTGTGTAGATGCAGGCAGATTTAGAAATAGTTTGTTGCAATAGTCAAGCCTAGAGAGAACCAGATCTCTAGAGAGGTGCAGCTGATAGTGTGACTTCTTAGAGAAGTCAGAGATGTGAGGAGAGAAGGAGAGAGTGGAGTTGAAGATGACCCCAAGGTTTTTAGCCTCGCAGGTGGGAGCAGGAAGAGGGCCAAGAGAGACCAGCCAGAGAGTGACCGGAAGGGAGGCAGCGATTAAGTTGTGCTGAGTATGGTTGAGATGATCTTGCAGAGTGGATTAGTGAAACTTAAGTTGCGCAGAGTGGATACTCAGCACAACTTAATCTATGGAAAGAAGGCAAAGAACACATGACACCAGGAGAATTGTGTTCCATGGACACTAAGTGTATTGCGGTTGTTTCCTCACAGACTTTTAGCCATGTTATACCTTATACCAGTCACGTGGGGCTCCAAATATACATATTCTGTTGTGGATTAAAGATGCCCCTCAGTTTGGTAAAGAAAGTGATGGCTGCATTGTGGAGTTCATAGAAAAATATGTTACTTGTTCCATTCTTGCTCAGCATGTGAATGCTGATCTATGCAACAAGGTGGAAAGATTTCAAAGGCACTCATGTGGTAAGTATTGCCAAAGGAAAATTGCCAAAGGAAATACAAAAGTAAAGAGAAGTACTACACTCAGTGCAGATTTGGCTTTCCAAGGCCTGTGACACCAGTTGGTCGAGTGAACAGTTTGATGTCATCTGTTCAACACCATGTTACTGGTAAGTCACCAAGAAATACCTATCTTATAAAAATAGATAAGGAATGCCAATTCATTAATGATTACAATCCTGTCATTGCTCAGCTTTGGAATGCTAATACTGATGTACAGTATATTGCTGATGATACAACAACTGTTGCTCATTGTGTTACAGCATACATGACAAAAGCTGAAAAGAGCAATACAGCTGAGTTATGGGCAGACTTACCAGCAGATAAAAGACTTAGGCAGAAACCTCTTAGCTTTGGTCTGAAGATGCTCTCACATAGATAGTATGGTAGATATTTGTATTTGTATTTGTTTTATTTATAACGCGCTCCCTCAGGCCCGGAGGCATCAGGGCGCAACTTGGACAGATATGAAGCTGCAGATCGACTATCTAGTTTACCTCTGTATGGACGTAGTGTTAAGGTACTTTGGCTAAGTCTTGGCCTGGCTAGTACTAGAAATCGGGTACTGAAGTCTTTGAGTGAAATTCAGTAGTTAGCTGAAACAGTACCTGACAGTAAAGAGATTCTGAAAACCAACTTGATTGAAACATATCCACATCGATCTGTAGAGATGGAGGATCTTTTTTTTATTGTGATCAACAAGAGTACAACATATCCATTGCTGTACACTTTGACATTACAGATCAGCCTGTGATCAACCGAGTAGGTTTTTAACATTTTTGAACAACAGAACAGAAAGATAGGGAAAAGGGCAAACAATAAGAAATAAACCCTTTCCTCCCTCTCCCCTGTGATTTCCCTCCCTCCCGTCCCTCCACTTTTCCAGGTCCAAATAGATTGGGTAGGTGGGTGGTCCGGTCAGTGTACTCAGTTTGCATGGTCTTTCATCCCAATTTGGATAATGAGGAAGATCTGTCCATTGGGATGGGGCAGCAGGTTAAGCTAGGTTTGCTTGTGTAGCTTGTGAGTCTGAATGTGGTTAGGCGAGCCCCTGGATGGCATGATCTCAAGATGTGCCGGTGGGCAGTGACCTGCCCGTAGTGGCCCTTGGCTGTCGTGAAAGGTGTCAGGGCCTGGTGTTTGCTTCTCTAAAGAATTCTAGAAAGGGGAGCCATTGAGGGTCGATGTGCGTGTGAGATTCCATGAGTAGCGCTATGAGACTTTCCATCTCATAGATCTCCTTCAATTTGCGCAGCCAATCTGCTTTGGTGGGGAGCGTGTTTGCCTTCCATTTTATAGTTACGCATACATGTGCTGCCAGGAGCAGGTTCCTGGGCATGTGAGGGAGGACTTGGTATTGCTCTTCCAGTTGCGCGACCCCAAATAGCACAAGGAGGGGAAAGAGTTCTCTATATATGCCCTCTCTCTGGCCGATCCACCCCAGGACTTCTTTCCAATATGTTTGTATGTGGGGGCATCTCCACCACTGATGCCAGTAGGTGCTTATTTGGGGGCATCCTCTCCAGCTGTATGGGCAGATGCCTGCGTACATTTTAGTCAGGCGTTGAGGGGTCAGATGCCATTGTGTTAGGATTCTGCAATTGTGCATTTTGTATTGTACTGTGATGGTAGTTGTTTATACTGCTCTATGTATTGTGTCCCATCTCTTGTGGTTGTCCTCCCATCCTATTGCCTCATCCCATTTTGTTTTCATGCATGGTGGGGGCAGGTGACCTCTGTCCAAGAGGGCCCTGTTTATCTTTGTTATGAGACCTCTTGTGCTTTGGTCTGTGTTCAATATGCTTTCAAAAGCGGTGAGGGGACCTTGCAACTGCCCCTTCCATTTTGTGTTTGTCAGGACACCCTTTAACTGCAGGAATGTGAGTGGCTCAACCGCTAACCCTTTGTTGTGCATTTTCTAATTCTTCCTTGGTTAGGTAAGCTCTGTTTTTTCACATTTGGCCTGCTCTAATTAGACCCTGTTCATATTGTGGTTGGAAGCGTATAGGGTCAATGATCGCTTCTCTGATGGGGGCCCAGATGCAACCGAGAGGGGAAGGCCAGGAGATGATTCCCGCCATGTTAGAGTTTTTCGAATTCCATATGGACCACAAGGTCTCTAAGACCGGGTGTTCTGATGCCTTGCATGGGATGGATTGGGGGGGAACCCACAGCCGTTCTCCCAACGTGACTGGGGTGAAAAGACAATTTTCTAGGTGAACACACTGTTTGGTTGTTGACTCCCGTATATGATCTATGAGGATTTGCAACTGTGATTCTTTGTAGTATTCGTGAAGGTCCGGGTATGCTAGACCCCCTTTCTCCTTTGGGAGGATCAACGTGCTATAAGCAATTTGAGGCCTTTTCCTCTCCCAGAGGAAGGCTAAAAGGGCCTGTTTGGCAGTGGTAAAGGAATGACTCTGGGAGCACAACAAGAAGAGTTTGGAAGAGGAAAAGAAGCCACAGAAGAACAATCATCTTTATCGAGGTAAGCCTTCCGGGCCAAGAAAGTTTCAGTTTTCCCCAGCATTCTAAGTCTTGTTGAATCATGGCCCCAAGCGGTTTGTAGTTTGCTTGGTACAAATCGCTGAGTTGTCTAGTTATCGTTATACTCAGATAGCGTATGCTGCCTTGTGCGATTTTGAGGCCCCAGCTCGCTGGACTTGCAGCCTGCTGTTGGGTTACTCCTACCAGGGAGAGGGCTACCACTTTGCTGCAATTTATATGAAACCCTGATTGGGCCTGTATTCTTCGTTCCTTTCTAGGAGAGCGGGAATGGATTGTTCAGGATGGGTGACATAGACCAGCACATCGTCCGCAAATAGGGCCAGTTTGTACTCTTTACTACCTCTCACTAGGCCCTTAACCTATCGTCCTTCCTGATGTTCTGGGCTAGGGGCTCCATAACTAAGATGAAGACTATTGGCAACAGGGGGCACTGTTGTCTGGTTCCTATGGATAGAGTAAATTGGGGCAATGCTACTCCATTGTCTACAACCCTGGCACGTATATTGTTATAGATGGCCTGTGCATCCCTCACCCAGTCTTGCCCTACGTCTGCTTTCGGTAGGATCTGAGTCATAAAGCCCAATTCTACTCTGTTGAAAGCCTTTTCGGCATCAACTGAGATTAGTGTGGGGTCCCTGTCGTGCACATCAATCGAGGCCATTAGGTCCAGCGGTTTGCGGACGTTGTCATCCCCCTTGCCTTCCTTTAATGTATCCTACCTGGTCACTGTGAACCAAATGAGGGAGGACATTGCTCAGTCTATTGGCTTAGATGCTTACATACATTTTCGCATCTACATTTAACAAGGAAATTGGTCTATAAGAGCTGCACTCCAGCTTGTCTCTCCCCCCTTTGGTATGACAATGATCCTGGCTTCTGTAAATGATGGAGGAGGGTTCCCAGTGGTCATAATGTCGTTGTATAAAGGGGTGAGAAAGGGGGCTAGGGTCCTCTCAGTCTCTTGTAGTATGGTGGGGTAAACTCGTCTGTTCCTGGTGATGATCTCGCTTTCAGTTGTGAGATTGCATGGTCGACTTCTTCTGAAGTTATGGGGAAGTTCAGCTTATCACGGTCTGAGGGTTGAATACGGGGGAATGTGACACTAGCAAAACATTCTACTGTGTGCTCTAATGGGGGATTGCAATCAGAAGAGTATAACTGCCTGTAATATTGGGCAAAGCAATCTGTGATCTCGGTTGGGTTTACCAGAGTAGTACCGAAGAGAGAGTTTATTTTAAGGACCGCTCCATCAGCGCTTTGCTTTTGGAGTTTGGCTGCGAGCAGGGTGTGTGCTTTGCCTCCCCTCTCAAAGTACCTCTGTTTAACATACCTAAGGTGAGTTAGGGCTTTTTCCTGCCAAATATCCTTTAATTCCTGTATAAGGTTCCTAATTTCCACCCTGAGATATGGCGTGTCTTGTCCCTCTTTGCCGCTTCCTTGTTATTTATTCCTTGTTTGATTTTGTTTTTTTCTGAGGAGTTTCAGTCTTTTAACCAAGGCCCCTTGTGCAATTAGCAACCCCCTGATCATGGCTTTTGCCGCTTCCCACACCATGTTATGGGGGTCTCCCCTCTGTCATTTCTTTTAAAGGAGTCCTGTACTTCTTCGTCTAGCGATTCCCTGAATAGCTTGTCCTTAAAAAGTGCATTGTTGCACTTTCACCATTTTTCAATGTGTCTGCCTGGGCCCAGGTCGTGGTCTGTTGTGACCATATCATGGTCAGACCACCCTATCACTTCTATCGTAGTGTTTTTCATTTGGTAATCTAGGTCTCCTTCTAAGAATAAACAGTCTATGCAAGAGTACGTTTGGTGTGGGTCTGATGGGTGCTGGGTCCTCCATGCATCAATCAGCGAGTGGTCAGAAATCAGGTTTTGGAAAGCTTTTCTATCTGTTGGGGGCAGGCCCCATGTCTGTAGGATCTCCAGTCAAGATCTGGGTCCATGATAAGGTTAAAGTCTCCTCCACAAATAAGGCAGCCTGTTCGTTCCCCGTTTAGTTGTTGGAAGAGATCCTTGCAAAAGGCTAGCTGTTGTGAATTTGGGGCATAGGTGGAGCACAAGGTTATTGCTCCGGACCTGATGAGTCCCTGAACCATGAGAAACCTACCCCCTGAGTCTTAATGTGTTTGTGATATCTGTAGTTCGAGGGAGGAATGATACAGGATTCCCATCCCCCTTTCTTCTCTGGGCTGGATGCCAACACGACTCCTCCTAGATTCCTTCCTCTTAGGGTACATTCTTCATTGTGTCCAAATTTGGTCTCCTGCACAAAAAGGATGTCTAGTTCGGCCTGCTGGAAAGCTCTGACCAGCATGGACTTTTTCTGTGGCAAATTGAGGCCTTTGACATTCAAGGTCCCTATGCGGACAATGTCACCCGCCATTCCTCCCTATGTAAGGGGGTGTTTAGTCTGGTACATTTTCTCTTGCTTTTGGAGCGGCCTCTCTGCAACCAAGGACCGGATGGTTTCCTGGTCGGTTCCGATGAGGATAGCATCTCCTCACCCTCCAGCAATCCATCGTTGGCTTGTATTGCCTTTAGTACATTAGCAACCTCCTCTCCTTAGACAACTCTATATTCTTCTTCTTCCCCGTATGTGAAAGTGAGCGTAAAGGGGAAAAGCCATCTGTATCTCGTATTGCGTTTTCTCAGCCATGATGTTAGTGGTCTGCAGGCTCCTCTTCGGGCTAATGTCTCGGCTGAGAGATCCTGATAGATTTTCACTCTGGAGCCCTCAAAGTCAATGAACTCTTTTTCTCCATTTTGTGTTTATAGTGGTGGCATTTCGCCAGAACCATCGTGGGCCATCTGGGGGGCCACCTGCTCGATGCACCCTTTCAAATTCTAATTTCGAGGTCAGGGGAGAGGGTAGGAAAGTGGCTATCAAGGCCTTAATTCTCCTTTCCAAGGTGGCTGGGGGTTAATTGGGGGCTTCCTGAGGCCTTCAGTTCTAATGTTTGCTGTCCTCTCCCTGTTTTCAAAATCGTCAATCTTTGCCTCTAGGTCTTGGTTTCTCTGTTACAGGTCTTGGGGTGAGCCTTCGGTTTTGAGTTCCATTATGTCTATCAATTGTTGATAGTTCTCTAATGCCTCGACCTTATCTTCTATTTTGTGAACCTTCTCCTGGAGAAATGAGACTGTTGTGGTAGTGCTGGTTCTAAATGAGTGAATTTTGTCGAGTAGTAGGCGCACGTCGGCTCTGGTTGACGCTTCATGGTCTCCTCCTGGGATGATGGATACCCTGGGATTGCGAGGCTGCCATTGTTGCATATGTTCAGTGAAATTCTTGCAATTTCTGGATAGTCGAGGGGCTGTTCTTGCTTTGCATGTGCTCCCCAATTTCCGGGCTCTCGGGGGGGCTCTCTGCCGTATATCAGTGAGATGCGTTACACAGGTGTTATTGTCTCCTGTTTTGCATTGAAGCGAGCTAGTGATCCCCTTTGTGTTGCTTGCTGTTATGATGATCCGAGCAGGGCCTCTTGCAGGGGAGAGGTGGGGGAGGTCTGTTTTCGGCAGTGTGTTTTGTCTTGCAGGATCGTAAACTGGAGAGGGCCTTGATAGTGCCTGTCTGCTCTCTTCATATACAGCCCACTCGTAGTCTTGTATCCCCACTTGGCCGTGGCTCCGCTCTTGAAGAAGGCAAACTGTCTACCACTCTTCGTCCGCAGAAGTGCTGTTGTCTGGGCTCTTGTTTTCACTTTTCAGGGCTTGTGCAGCTTGCATCCGAGTCCAGTCCGGCTGGTGCTCTTATATGAGGGACCTCACGCTGCTTTCTCCGCTTTAGTATTTCGAGCACAATCATCCCTTACTCCGTATTGTGCGAGGAAGGTTTGGTTTTCCTTAGTGCAGGGATCTATTTGTGGAGTGGTAGTAGGTGCTGCATGTGGGAGAGGGGAGGAAAGGATGCTTTAGTGCTCTGTAGTATGTATCTCGTAGCCATCCCCGCGAGGAACGCCTGTCCGGAGGCCTTCATCTTTCTACAAGCCCCTTCCTGATGTGCGTGGGTTTCTATCTTGATTGTTGCCGTTATCAAATTGGGCTGGTTTACTCTGTTCAGTGCGTTGCGCTGACCCGAATTGTTGATTGCGATGGTGAGGGTAATGGCTTCCGTTTGAGCCTGTTGACAGGGTGCTGGATGGCCAATATCGTTGCCAATTGATTTTTACTGGCTTTCCCGCTGCGTGTACTTATATGTGGATTGCTTTGTGGGCGTGAAATGCCTGACCACACTGCCGCTCTGGTCTTGCCTGCCGGTGTGGAGAGATGAAAGGAAAGGAGGGGAGGGCACAGCCGATTTCTTTTAGCTGCAGTTGTGATTGGGCTTTAGCCCATCTTGGGAGTCTGTGCCAGGGGAATTGCTGCTTGATGTGGTTGGCCTCCCCCTTCTCCTCACCGGCCACCGCCAGCATCCGGTGGGCCGATGATCCCACGAGGAGGGGACCTCGGAGAGGGCTCCCGACACACCGCTGCTTCTTCTGTTGCTGTCCGGGGGGGCTCTGACAGTCGACCATGGGCCACGTGTAGTGCTGAGCCTGTGATGGACCACCGGCCTCTGCAACGTCTTGGTCCTGAGCTCGTCCGCACTTGGACTGCTAGTATGCTGGTGACTCCGGGGGTCCCCTTTCACAGCTCAGTCACTTTGCAAGACAGGCTGCTTTGGGTTTCTTGTTGTTTCGGGGAGGCGGGGGAGCTGTGCGCTTCCTTTACCCCTGGCTGGAATGACTGCAATGTGGCATCTGCACCGTCTACCGTTCTCCGCTGGCCCACGTGATCGGCACTGGTTACGGCTTCGATGACGTGTGTATGCTGCAGGCAGGGGCCTCTGCTACGAATGCAGTGTTTACTGTGGTGCCGGGTCCGATTTTCTCTGGGAGTCAGACCCCCAGCTGCTGGCTCTTCCCTCCTCGCTATGGGCTTTTCAGGGCTACTTGCGGGCTGGACAAGCGCTGGTTTCCCGCTTGTATTAGAGGGTTTGAACGTAGCTTCATGCCTAGGCAGCCATTTTGCCTGCGCCCCCTGGGGGTCTCCCGAGTTGGAGGATCTTTGTTTATATGAAGTAGCAGAATGCAACTCATATCGAAATAATGAAGCAAACACGGACAGAGGATGGTTTAAAGTACATGGATGTACTGGTTGTCTAGTGAGACTGTCTTGCCAAACTGCAGAGAAAAAGGAATTATTTAATTTTTGTCTTTTGCACTTGTTCTTCCCATGGCATGAAGAGAGTGATTTGCTTGGAAGTTTTGAAACTTTTGAAGAATCATGTTTTGCAAAGAAAAAGCTTTACTACATATCCACAATGTGAGCAGTACTTGGAGTTACTGGAGGAAGAACTACGTCAAGAAGAACTTTTGAAAGCTGAATTGGCAAAAGAGACTCCTGAGTGAAGTCAAGATTCTGAAGTAGGAAGTCAAAATGTTCTTGGTGAGCCAATTATTCAAAATGATGCTGAGCTTGCCATGGAAGAAGTAGAAATTGCAATTCAATAAAACAACCAAAAGTTTATAATTAGAAATAATTAGTAACCTTAATATAGGGCAAAAACATGTTTATTATAAAATCAAAGATAAGTTCTTGCATGGTTTACAGCATGACAAGCATGAATGTTCTTGTGTCCAATACAAACCTGTATTGTTGTATGTTAGGGCAAAAGCAGGAACAGGTACATATGTTTTAATTCATGCAATGAGAGCTATGATCCAAAATGTAACTGATTGCTCGTTGTCATACATTGTAACTGCTCCAACAGGTTTAGCAGCTTCAATGGAGAAGGTGTTACTTTATATCGACTGTGATGCTTCCAGTGGAGCATGATAACAAACTAGATTATTGAAAACCTATATCAAATGCAGCACCAGAAGTAGGAAAAGTACTTAGAAAATGAAATACCTTGATTGGAGATGAAGAAAGCATGGTCTCTAACTTGATGCTAGCTTTTATTCACTTGCGAATGCAAGATGTTTTGAAGACTGACTACAATGTTTTGTTTGGAAGTAAACTGTTAGGCGGAAACCTGTGCAGTTCCCTCTGGGACCACTGCAAAATATTTAGGACCACAGGCGTTTGGCGGTGAACCCACTTGGTAGCAGTCTGCACCACACAGATTCACTTGGTAGCTGTGGCTGAGCAGTCAGACTTCTCTCAAGAAAAGTTGAGCAGTATGTGGAGTATACAAAATAGGGCAATTCTTCACAGCAAGACAAGTAAACACGCAACAAGGCTTAGTGTAAAGATATTAAGGTATTTATTTATAACAGAACATCTATGAAAAACACTATGGCCCTATCACGGCAAACAAATCAAACACAATTACTAAACGAAGAAGAAAACGAGCAATCCCCCTAGCAATATTTCGACAACTCTAGGTTCTACCGGTACCACTTATTTTCAGACAGAGGTGTATACCTCAACCTAGATGACACTCGAATATTAGTTAGGACGGGAGAGAAAAAGATAGGCAGTTTATGAAATCAACACAGTTCAATCCTTCGCGGATAAAATGCAAGGCAGGAAGGCAAGAATCACAATAGATCGTAAAGTTCAGAGGCCAGGCCCACTCGGAGAGAGGCAAGGCGCGATGTCCCAAAAAGTCTCTAGTGGAGATGCATTCAAGTCTTTGTAGCAAATCGTTATCGGCAGATTGAACCAGTTCAGAACTATAAATGAGAAAAGCTTGGACGACCCAACGGAAAGGAGAGGATTAAGACACCTTACTCAATCCGATCGAAAGGGTAGCCAGGCGGACACGGTACCTTATTGTGGAGGGCAGCTCCGGCGGGGGCAGTTGTTCCTCGTGGTGGATGCACGTCGGGTCTTTGCCAAGAGTAGAGAGGTTCTCGACATCGAAGAAAAGGGAAGTCCGGTGCACCACCAGGGAAGAGACCAGCCGCGGAGTGCTCCATCACAAGGCACCACCTTTTGGTCGCGGTACAGGGGTAGTGGCTATCCGGTTGCGAGGTGCTCTGCACGGGCAATTCGACCACTGCGTCATGAGGCGAATAAAAAGCAAAGGGGGCTGGTTGTTCCCACCAGCTAGGGGAAGAGCCTCTCCGGCAGGGAGATCTCTTCTGTCGTCGGGAAGTGGTGAGTCGGCTCAGCAGGGCTCCACCGGAGGTGTCGTCGTTGCAGGTCGGCTCAGCGTTACCCTCGTCGGATTCTTAGGTCCTGTGGCGACTTCTGAAGATCCAGTCCCAAAAGCCCTGCTTTTATGCAGAAAACCCCCATTCATTCAGCCTAGCTGTCAATCAACACATGCTAAGTGGTGAGCGGGAAGGCTCACCACTTGGGCCAATCACTCCAGAGTGCGACCGGAGTTCGCAAGGCAACTCGGTCCAGGGTGCCTAAACCCCCTCCCAGACCCCGGTGGTAACCCAGCCAGAATGGCACCACTTTGGAGGGTCTCTCTGTACAGAGCCCGCCAAAAGTGGAACAAAGGGCTCGATATTTGGTTTAGGAGTCACAGAGACTTCAGAAACTCCAGAAATCCAGCAAAGCTGCTGGGGGACTCACTAGGTTAGGAAATTCAGCCTAAGCAGAGAATTCTCCCTAACACTAACGTACTTGTTTTTGGAGACTTGTTACAATTAACTCTTGTGAAAGGTCAACCAGTTTTCAAAATGCTACAATCTAGGGATAGTAACAAAACAATAGGAAGTATTGGTAATGTTAACCTTTGGAATTGTTTTGAATTCTAAGAACTTACTATTAATATGAGACAATCTGCAGACTTAGAGTATGCAGAAATGCTTAATAAGATGTGTATAGGTGTTCTTGAGGAGAATGTGAACACAGACTTAAAGGGAAGACTGATTTCTGACATATTCCATGCAGATTGCAGTCTGTCTGATGCCATGTTGACTCTTCAGGAAAAACTTTTCTTGTGCTGTTTTGATGAGCACACTTGCAGAGTGTAACAAGTTCATCTCTACAATGCTACTGTCAGAGAAGCAAAATATTGTGGTGATTAACGGGGAAATTTATAGTATTTCGCACACAAGTGACCACGCGGCTGGCGCACAGTGTGTGCTTGCGAATGTCTGCGCCAGCCGCATGCTCTAAAATCGATTTCCGTGCACAGCGTATTCATGGATTTTAGCCTCCAAAACCAGCCGTGGCGCAGAAAAGCCATCAAAATCCCCAATCCAGCGCAAAGGGCTGCGCTAACCCTGGACCAGTTTACAGGGCTGCCAAACAGCAAACGCCAAGCGGGGAATGTGTATTACTGGGGTTCGCGTGAAGTTTCACACGCGAAAGGGCCTGTGTGAGTGGGGTACGTGTATAACTGGGGTTTGCGTGAAGTTTCACACGAGATTGGAGCAGGTTACGTGTATTACAGGGTTCGCAGGAAGTTTCACACACGATTGGAGCAGGGTACGTGTATTACGGGGCTTCATGGGAAGTCTCACACGCGATTGGAGCAGGGTACGTGTATTACAGGGGTTTGCGGGAAGTTTCACACGCGAAAGGGCTTGTGCGAGTGGGGCATGTGTATAACTGGGGTTCGCGGGAAGTTTCACACGCGATAGGCCCTGTGCGAGCGGGGTACATGTATTACTGGGGTTCGCGGGAAGTTTCACACGCGATTGGAGCAGGGTACATGTATTACGGGGTTTGCGGGAAGTTTCACACGCGAAAGGGCCTGTGCAAGTGGGGTACGTGTATAACTGGGGTTCGCAGGAAGTCTCACATGCGATTTCAGCAGGGTACGTGTATCACGGGGGTGCGTGGGAAGTTTCACACGCGAAAGGGCCTGTGCGAGTGGGGTATGTGTATTCCTGGGGTTCTCATGAAGTTTTACATGCGAAAGAGCCCTGTGCGAGTGGGGTACTGTATTCCTGGGGTTCGTGTGAAGTTTTACATGCGAAAGGGCCCTGTGCGAGTGGGGTACGTGTATTGCTGGGGTTCGCGTGAAGTTTTACACGCGAAAGGGCAACGCCCGTGCACGATACGTCACAGACGCGCTTACACGCTAAGGGCCTTTGGTCCAATGAAATCGTGTACGTGTGCTGACCCGCTTATGCGCTAAGGGCCTTTCCTCGAATTACACACTGGCGTGCAATTTGTTCACATGCCAAATCACTCCGTATCAAGCTGGCCATGCATACACACACGGAAGACCACGCTCTTGCTCTGAAGGCCCTTTTCCTGCTCCCCAGAGCCCTGAGCACGCTCCCACCTGCCATCTGTTGCTGCCTGACTGTCTGCTGCCCACGTGCCCTGCTATTGGGTGCCTGCACATCAGCCATCTGCAGGGGTCCAGTTGCTGTGTCCACCCCTGCTGGAACAGAAGACTCCCGACTGGGATACCTTCGCTCCACAGCCCAGCCCCAGGACCCAGTTGCCCACCCACTCCTGCCTCTGGGGTTGCCATGTCGGGCACATCTCCATCTGGCACCACTGGCAACCCCCAGCCAGAGAGGCAGAGGGCCACCAGCTTCACTGCTACCGATGTTTATGTCCTGGCGGAGCGTGTCCTGGGGCATTAGGATGCCCTCTTCGGAACATCACGCGCCAACAAGGAAGGACGGGAGAGGATCTGGGATGACGTAGTGGTTGCCATCAATGCAGAGGGGGTGGCAACCCGCGACATCAAGCATGTCAAGAAGCGCTGGGAGGACTTCAGGTCCAGGACCCTCCACAAGGCCCAGCGCCTCGCGGAGGCGGGCCAGGCACGCATGAGTAACATCCAGATGAGGGTCCTGGAATGCGTAGGCCCAGCACTCCACACCCAGATCCTTCGGAGGCAGACCCGTCTGGAGTTGAGCGGTAAGTGGCCAAGCATTGCTGTGTGAGACAGGTCATGTTGCAGTGTGCTGGTAGTCTGATGCTTGCCTGTATGTGTGACATATGCCATGTATGGATGTGTGTGTGCAGGGACATCATGGTCATGCATGTGACACCAGTTATGTGTGAACCACATGGTTGGTGCATGTATTTTAATGCAACATGGGGAGCTCTATGCGGAATGCACACATGAAAGCATGGCTGTCTCTGTTCCTGGACATGAAGGGGGGGTGAGGAATGGGTGCTGATGTCATGTACATGTATGGTGCACATGTGTGTGTGTGTGTGCCTGAGAAGTGTGTGTGTGACTTTGAAACGCCATGGATGCATGTGACTTTGAAGGCAACATCTTGGTTTACAGGGGCCCTTCTACATGGATGTTGATGTTGATTGCAGGCGCCAGGACTGTTTCTGCATGTGTGTTGTGTGCATTCACCCATGTGTTGTGGAATGACAGGATGGAAGTGACATTTGACAGTGCCACTCATGTGTTATTGCTTCCTGTCTAGGGTATTTTGTACTGTACCCTGATGCTTGTGTTCTATGTCTCCCGTCTACGCAGAGTCAAGTGAAGAAGAGGGCGGAGACGGCGCTGTGGAGCCAAGCGGCGGGGATGCCTCCACTGGGCAGCGACGCAAGGCCCAGCCACCCTCCCAGGAATTACCATCATCCGGGAGCGAGGGGGCTGGTGCTGCCTCTGCCACAACGGCTGTGGCGGAAGGGCCGGGTGAGCCCCCACATGGGCTTCCAATGGGGGAAGACGGTGTGGAGACATCCAGGTTGGTGGTCTCCACAGAGGAGGAGGAGCCCGCTACTGAGCCGCACATGGGGCCTGGTGGGGGTAGTACCACTGGTGCAAGTGGTGCAGTCCAGGGCCAGGGTCAAGAGGCAGCACAGGTCACCGCGGAGGGGCCTGTGCATGTCGCTGTCCCGGACCCTGTGACTGCACCACCATGCACCAGCAGGGAGGCCCCGTCCCAGGCCCGTCTGCAGGTAGGGGAGAGTACCATGTCATCTGCCTCTCCACTACCTGCAGACGAGGGGTTCCACGAACGTATGGGCTCCGTCCTGGTTGGTGTCGCGTTGCCGCACGTGTGTCATTTGTGATGACGTGCGTTCTTCCTGGGCGGAGAACGCACGCCATCACGGAGAGCAGCGTCTTGACGTGGCACTGCTGGGAGGGGCCCTGGTTGGTGGGTTCCTACATGTTTCACGCACTCTGGTGGACCTCTCCTCCTCTGTGGAGACTATGCACCAGTCGTTCTCCACACCGTCTTCCGGCCCAGATTCCACCAGGGCCCCCTGTGGACCTGGCCCGACCAACACAGCCAGCTTGGTGGAGCTCACATCCCTGCCACAGTCGGGAGTCGGCGGTCCAGCAGGGGTGGACACCACAACTGGAGACCAGCTGATGGAGGATGTGCAGGCACCATCAGACACGGCACATGGACAGCAGCAGCAGGAGCAGGCTCTAGGTGGGAGCAATGATGGCAGAGGCGTTGCTAGGGGGGGCTAAGGGGGCTATAGCCCCTGGTCTTTTGGTTGTAGCCCCGAATAGAATCTCAGGAGCGACAGCCAAATTGCTGGCTAGCCCCCAGTCCCGACAGTTCCGAAATTAACATAGACCAGGGTCTTTTCCAGACCTAGCAACACCCCTGAGTGATGGCTCGGGGCCATCAACATCGGAGGGGCAGGCATCGGCCAGAGGGCAGGAGGACCCAGGAATGGGAGTGTCTTCCGTGTGGCACCGGTTGGGCCAGCAGATAGGTGCGGAGCGGCGGGGGGCGGAAGAGGCGTGGCTCACCATGGTCAGGGCGGAGTTCTCCATGCGTCGGGCTTTGAGGCAGGCAGAGTGCCTCGAGGCAACTCGCAGGGAGTTGGAACAGGTCATGAGTGCCTCCCTGCGAGACCTCGGGCCAGGACAGAGGCCCGCCTCCGGCAAATAGACATGGAGTTCGATGATGCCCTGGCCCGGGACACCAGAGAGTGAACTGCTGGACTTGCCCGCCGCCATTGTATATAGTTAGATAGTGTTAGGTTTCCTTTCGTTTTTTCTTTATTTTGGTTGCACTTGGACAATGCACCACGTTTTTGTATATAGTTTTTTATTAGTTAGTATTTTTGATAGGTTTCATTTCATCAGTTGGGCTCATGGACCCTGGATTGTTCATCTGTACATAGTTCACCATTGGATTGTTCTCTTTTTTTTTATTTTCACCATGGAGCAATGGTTTTCGCTTTCTTTTTTCCATTGGATTTGCTTTGTTGGACTGTGACTTTGGACACCATTTCTTTTGGATTTCTTTGGATTATGATTTCTTGTTTTTTATTCTTTTACGGATATGCAGCTTTTCTTTTATTATTTCCATTGTTGTGTGTTGGATTTAGATTACATTCATGTTGTGTTCAATACATTTTTTTCTTCATACTTTGATGTGTGGTATTATCTCATCGGTTTCATGCATTGTCACGCTCACCTGATTCCCACGGAGGCGCAGGTCTGGCTTCGAGTGCTGATGCTTCTTCAATGGTGAAGCGCAGGACTCTGATGATGGACAGGAAGGGCCCCCCTACTCTGGCTTTTCTGGCTCGCAGGAATATTCCCCTGTGCGTGAAAAGGGAGTATTACCTACTGACGGAATAATGCTCAAGCCTCCCACTCCCTTCCAACCCTCCTCGATACCCTTCCACGATTCCCCGTGAAGTCTCACCTTAGGGTCTGGAAGGATGAGTTCTCCATCCTGCTTCTGATGCAGGGGCGCGTTGAAACCCAGTTACTTCACTGGATTGAGGTTTGATGGGAGTTCAAAATAAGCTTGACTATTCAGGTGAGGCGCTGTTAGAGTTCTGTTGCAAGTTCAAAAGTTCAAGCTTAATAATAATGTTCATTGTCTTATTGCAGCAAGCGCTAATGCTTATGTCTTTTTCCCCTTAGGGGCCGGGGTTCGGAATGTCGGAGATATGGCGCCGACCCGAAGTGTAAGTTCTGGATGAGCGTTCAGGTAATGTCTTTGCATTCGCTCATTCAATGTCTTTGTCTTTTTTCCCCATTGGGGCCGGGGTCCGGAATGCCAGGAAGCGGCAGGACCCGAAATGAAATGGGAATGACCCAACAGGTAAGTCTTAGAAGGAAACTGAGCTTTTCCTATTTCCCTTCCTTCTCTCACCTTGTTTTCTTGTCTTTTCTCTCTAGGCTCTGGGAAGTGGGTGCGGATCCGGATGATCGCTGCTGAAGATGGAGGCGCCCAGGAAAGGTGAGTGAAATGCAGCGCTGCAGCGATCGAAGCGAAATGCTTTTAAAATGATGTCTTCCCTTTCAGGATCGTCGGTGTGATGTCCCCGTGATGCAGCTTTAGCAGGTAAGGTCTTCTTTCTCACCAATTCTCTCTTATCTCCCTTTGCAGGCAACCCAGGATGCTGACAGGCGTGGCTGAAGTCCAGATGCAGGAGCTGACACGGTGAGCGTCCAGCTGCGAGGAGCAGAACAACGCAAAGCGTGAGTTGCTGATCGGGCGTGGTTTAAATAGCTTTGGAAGAAGTTCCAGGCATGTATCCTTCCACCGATCAGGTATGTATCCTTCCCCGACCACACCCAGGTGGAAAGTAGTCCTACAGGTAAAGTAGTTCCATTCAGGCCTCAAGAGGGCCTGGATGTAGCAGCATGGTCTGCATCAGGTAAGTGCACATTAAAACACTTGAACACATGTCTAGCTTTATGAGCCTGGTGCCTAAGGCGCCAGGACAGGGGTCCAACATGAGTCTGGCGCCTAAGGCGCCAGGACTGTGTCCAAAGGGCCCCAGCTTGGGCCCGCTGGCACTTCCCTGGGGGGAATGATGCCTGCCTCTGGGGTTGCTGGGTCGGACCTGGCTCCTTGGAGGTAGGCATCATGACATGCATGTCATGATATGGGTTTTCACATTCACTTGCACCGATTGTGTGTGTGTGACGGACATGTGTTCATTTACATAATTGCCATTGGGGTGGTATCACGTAATTGCCTTTTCTATGTGGGTGGATGCAATACTTGGTTGGGTCTTTGGGCTGGGGAGGCTGGCCATAAGGGCCACAATTGAGGATCGTCATGACCTGGGGGCAGGGGGACATGAGTGGGACATGAGTGGGGGCCTGCTGTCAGGTGCCCTGCACTGCTGGGGTATGGGGGTGCAAGGGGACATGAGTGGGACATGAGTGGGGGCCTACTGGCAGGTGCCCTGCACTGCTGGGGGGTGGGGGTGCAGAGGGACATGAGTGGGGGCCTGCTGGCAGGTGCCCTGCACTGCTGAGGGGTGCGGGTGCAAGGGGACATGAGTGGGACATGAGTGGGGGCCTGCTGGCAGGGGTGGATGGGCTGCCTGCGGGACATGACCAGGGGTGCAGGGTAGTCCCCTGTGGTGTGGGCTGCCTGCAGGGGCTGTGGAGGGTGTAGAGGGAACACCTGGGAGGACCCACACTGCCAATTCACGTGTAGGACTCCCCTGCACCCCCGAAATACACGTACCCTGCTGAAATCGCATGTGAGACTTCCCGCAAACCCCAGGAATACACGTACCCCACTCGCACAGGCCCTTTCGAGTGTGAAACTTCCTGCGCACCCCCGAAATACACATACCCTGCTGAAATCGCGTGTGAGACTTCCTGCAAACCCCAGTAATACACGTACCCTGCTCGCACAGGGCCCTTTCGCGTGTGAAACTTCACGCGAACCCCAGGAATATTGGCCCTGTGCGAGTGGGGTATGTGTATTCCTGGGATTCGCAGGAAGTTTCACACGCGATTTCAGCAGGGTACGTGTTTCACACGCGAAAGGGCCCTGTGCGAGCGGGGTGTTAAAACGGATTTCTGAACTCTGTCCTGGCGGCGCAGAAGTTCAGAAGGCCAACCTAATTACTTGGAACAGGGTAACCTCTGGACAAGCCAGACCAATCAGGGTAGCGATCGCGGCGGTCAAGATTAGGGGCCTCATTACAACCTGCCAGTCCGGGACCGTGCAAAATCCGTGATGGCGGTAAAAACGTTTCCGTGTCCGCAAGGGTGCAGAAAAAACGCCCGATTACACGCTGTCGGTCGCGCGCACCACACGGACTCGGAAACGTTGTTACCGCCGTCACGGAATACCCCACGGAAATGGAAATAACGAAGCCACAAGTGGCGCAAAACCCGTTTCCGCCTCCGCCGCCACGGACACGGAACCGGAAATACCATGATCGCCAAAACAGGAAACAGAGAGGCGGCCATCATATAAAAGCACAATCCATTGCCATCCAGAGCCAGCACAAGCACAATCCTGACTCTGAGAAGCCAAAAGGGACCACAAGCATGTCTGCCAGGATTCCTGCTCAGAGGCAGCGCAAACAGCGCTTCAGCGAGGCGGAGCTAACCCTCTTTGTGGAGCACATTGTGGACAATGCTGAGAGGCTGTTCAGCGCCGACCAACGGCGTGCCACACAGCAGCGGAGGAAGGAGGTGTGGGCCGAAGCTGCACGCAAGTGCACCGCTGTGGGCGTGGCAGTGAGGAGCGTGAAGGACTGCCACAAGCGTTGGGACGACCTGAGGCTGAGGGTACGCAACCTCATTTCCACGCACCACCAACGCAGCAGTGGGACAGGCGGAGGACCCCCTTCCCCACTGAGGCTGCAAGCATGGGAGGAGCGTTGCAGCAGCGTCCTCCACCTAGAGGGAATCCATGGGATTGGGCAGGCTGAGGCAGGAGTGAGCCCACCTGCAGATGCCGGTAAGTGCCCAAACATGAATGCCACATGTAAATATGCAGTTGTGAGTACTGGGCCAAAGGACCCATTAACAATCCCCCCCCCCAGGCAGTGCATGTGTGGGCCAAAGGACCCATTAACAATCCCCCCCCCCAGGCAGTGCATGTGTGGGCCAAAGGACCCATTAACAATCCCCCCCCCCAGGCAGTGCATGTGTGGGCCAAAGGACCCATTAACAACCCCCCCCCAGGCAGTGCATGTGTGGGCCAAAGGACCCATTAACAATCCCCCCCCCCCAGGCAGTGCATGTGTGGGCCAAAGGACCCATTAACAACCCCCCCCCCAGGCAGTGCATGTGTGGGCCAAAGGACCCATTAACAATCCCCCCCCCCAGGCAGTGCATGTGTGGGCCAAAGGACCCATTAACAATCCCCCCCCCAGGCAGTGCATGTGTGGGCCAAAGGACCCATTAACAATCCCCCCCCCCAGGCAGTGCATGTGTGGGCCAAAGGACCCATTAACAATCCCCCCCCAGGCAGTGCATGTGTGGGCCAAAGGACCCATTAACAATCCCCCCCCCCCAGGCAGTGCATGTGTGGGCCAAAGGACCCATTAACAATCCCCCCCCCCAGGCAGTGCATGTGTGGGCCAAAGGACCCATTAACAATCCCCCCGCCCCAGGCAGTGCATGTGTGGGCCAAAGGACCCATTAACAATCCCCCCCCCAGGCAGTGCATGTGTGGGCCAAAGGACCCATTAACAATCCCCCCCCCAGGCAGTGCATGTGTGGGCCAAAGGACCCATTAACAATCCCCCCCCCCCAGGCAGTGCATGTGTGGGCCAAAGGACCCATTATGATCCGTATGGCAACCAATATCACTGAATGCAGACACCAGCAATCAGATGCATGTGACTAACACTATTCAATGTACAATCTTAATGACGCATGTGATGCACCCATCTGCCACCACAACAACACTAATTGCATGCCCTTTGTGTCCCCACAGCCGTTTCAAGTGACAGTGATACTGCACAACAGGCCAGCCAATCAGCATCGGCAAGTACACTAGCCACCGCCACCACACAGGAGGATGCTGCCGGCAGTTCTGCACCTCTGGCCACATTACCAGCCACTACAGATGTGCAGCACACCACCACCAACATCCCCACCATCTCCACACTGGCTGAGTCCAGACAGGTGCCACAGGAACCTATCATGGCCACCCAACACAACACCAAAGGCAGCAGCACTGCAGAGGGGGCGGCCTGCAGTGATAACAGTGCCCCGCAAGAGCACTCGGAAACGGGGCCACAGGGGGAGATGCCCACATTGGAAGACCTGGGCTCCTTCCATGAGCTGGGGTTCAGCCCCACTTCACTGGGGAGTCCCATGAGGTCGCCCACCCCATCCATGGCCGAACTGAATGCCCGCATGCAGCGGATGGAGGACCAGCAGGCTACCCTCACCCAGCTGGTGGAGAGGCAGCTAGAGGAATCCAGGCTGCAGAGGGAGAGCTACAGCGCCTCAGTGCGTCGCCTGTCGAGGTCCATAGGACGCTTTGCGAGCACCATAGTGACCCTTGCACGCCATGTGCGGGAGGGCAATGACCACACCTCCAGGCTTGTGGAGGCCATGTTGGTTGGCCAACAGGCAAATCTGGCACGGATGCCCTCAATCCCTGATTCTGGCCAATCAAACACTACCACCCCATCCAGCTCCACTACTGCCAGTCCAAGGAGGCGCTCGAGTAGGCTAACGGGTCCCTTGGGCAAGGTTGCACAGAAGCGCACACGGAAGTGATGGCATGTGTGTGGGGCAGTGCAGGACACATGTGGACTACAAGGGTGTGAGAGGGGTGGACACGTTTGGGTGGTGGGGTAGGTAGTTTTGGGGGTTTGGACAATGGGCTCTGGGTGGGGGTGGGCACGTTTGGGTGGTGGGTGGCCCCGGGTGTACAGCTTCCCTAACCAATGCACCTTCTTCCCTGTTGTGATTACATCAATACATCACCATTTCAAATCAAGACATACATGTGTGGACATTGATCATTTATTTTGCAGTGCAACTATTAATTCATTGTCGTCACCATGTTTGTGCATTACTGTGAATGTGCTGTGACTCAAAAGTAAATGCGAATCAGGGCATCCCGTGCTCTCTGGCCATCATGTGCACCCCCAGGGGGAGGCGGTGCCATCCCATCCCCATCTCCATCTCCATCCCCATCTCCATCCCCATCCCCATCCCCATCCCCATCTCCATCCCCATCCCCATCCCCATCTTCCTCATCTGCGTCTGGTGGCATTGGGATGTTCCTGCGCAGGCATATATTGTGCAGCATGGCACATACCAGCGTGATTTTGCCCGTCTTCACTGGGCTGTACAGCAGTGATCCGCCAGATCTGCTCAGACAGCGGAAACGGGCCTTCAGCAGTCCAAATGTCCTCTCAATCATTCCACGTGTGCGGATATGTGCCCTATTGTATGCCTCTTCATGCCTGTTCCTTGGTCTCCGTACAGGTGTCATCAACCATGGCGTGAGTGCATATCCCGCATCACCTACATGGGATGTAGATGGGGGAACATGTCAGTGTTTGTGGCATCATGTCCTCATCTGCTGCTGTGCATTCTTGTATCATCATTCATTCATGCATATGAACCATGCAGTGTCTGGAGGTATGTTTTGGCCATCACGAGGAATGTCGCTGACTGCATATGGGCCTACACATTAACTTGCATGTTTGCTGTGCCCTGCGGGTGACATTTGATTGTGTGCATGTCATGGTGCAGTGCTGTCCACACATGGCAGAGTGACTCCACTGTACGGAAGTAGTAAATACTCGTCGTATCATTTGCACGCCTCTCGTGCTTTTTGGGGCAGTGTTTCAATTGAGGGTGGGTGTCTGCAGTGGCACAGGGTTCATGGGACAGTGACGGGATTGGCTGTGGCAGCGTGTGCACGGGCACATTGTGGTGCCCTGTCATGTCTTCCTTCATGATGTTTGGCATCCGCTGTGTATTTGGTAGATGGAAGGGGGGTGATGCATGTGCGGTCACAGCGGCACACTCACAATGCTCATTGCCTGGACACACACACACCACTCCGACAGGGTTGTAGCATCGTCAGCTGTACTCACCCAATAGCCATGTGCTTTGTCCGGCATAGCGTTCCATGTACCGTGGCAACGTGGAATTCCGCAGTACCATTGAGTCATGTGATGAGCCTGGGAAACGTGCGCAGCAGTGTGTAATCAGTTGCATGGCATCACAAACCATCTGGACATTCAGAGAGTGATACTGTTTCCTATTGCGGAACACCGCCTCAATTGCATGTGGTACTGTCAGCTCGACGTGGGTGCAGTCAACTGCGCCTATGCAATTTGGCATGCCTGCCATGGCATGGAAGGCCAACTTGGTGGCAATGACCTCGGGGAGGGTGCGGGGTAGGGCTATGTGTTCCGACACATGGCGCAACAGGGCATCCAGTACCTGTACCAGGACTTTTGAGAAACACGGTTGTGATATGCCGTGCAGCTCACCAACCGTGTGTTGATAGGTGCCAGTGCCAAGGAAATGCAGAACTGAGACAACCTTCAAGAGGGGGGGGATGGCGGTGGGGGTGTCAATTAGGCTGCTGATTCTGTCCTCAATCATGGCGGTGATGTGCATGATTGTTGCACGGTCCAGCCGGTATAGGGTGTGGATCTGTCCTGGGGTGAGGTTCCAGGGTGAGGCCCTGATGCGTGGTATTGGTGGCTGGCGGCGGGGTCGGGCTGGCTGGGCAATGGGGTTTGCCATAGCTGCAGGGTTGGCTGGTTGCCGCCTGCGCCTCCTCCGCCTACGCCTCCTCCTCTGCGCCATTGCTGCCACCATGTGCAGTACTGCCTGTTGGTTGAGTAGGCCCAGTCCCAGTGCTACTAGCCCTGCTGCCTGCATGGTTCTGTGTTGTGTTGGGCTGGGTGTGGCCCTTTTGTAGGCTCCCAGTGGCCTGCTAGGTCCAGCTGGGCTGATTTGGTGCACCTGTGCCCTGATTCAGTTCAGCCGGCAGTGTATAACGCCATGTTCGCGGTGGCGGCGGTTCCGCCACCGTGATCACGGTATTTCCGCCATTTTTTTCCCGGTATTTCCGTGTCCGCGCTAGTTGTGATGCTCACGGTGTTTCGTGTTGCCGGTAACGGAGGGGTTTCCGTGCAGGCGGAATTAAGGGGAACCCTATTTCCGCGGTGGCGGTTTAGGGTGGTGCTATTACCGGGGCCGCGGGTCATGATTGCGCGGACATGCAAACGGTGCCGGTATGGTTTTACCGGCAGTGTTAATTCCGGACCGGAGTACTTGTAATGAGGCCCATGGTCTCAAGAGGGGTGAGGGTGACTGAAAGCCTGCAATGAGCACACAAAGCAAGGACATTTACAAACTACTCCAAACAGGTGTCATATTAAAAATATATACACATTTATTCCAAGGCCTTTGCAATAATGACGGTAGCGAGAAATCACAATAAAACTCTAGTAAACCAAAACATACCAAACCAATACAATATATATACAAATACAAACGAGTCTAAAGCATTAGATGCACGAAATGTGTAGTCCACCTAGAAGGGGAGGAAAACAGGCAGTGCGAAATAATGATTAGACCCAGTCCGCCTTCAGAGGCACCTAACTCAAAGGAAGTCCAAGCCCTACGAAGAGTGGAGCCTTGTGCTCAAAAGTACCTGCACACGCTGGTGCCAACGGGCAAAAAGGGGAGTCTCTTCGAGGGAATCAGGCAGTTCAGTTTGGTGCATAAATGAAGAAGAACAGAGTTCCGTGACTCAAGCGCAGCCTCCACTGTGGGCAGAAGCAGAGCGCGAGTACGGAAAGGCGTGCTGTTTTGACACAGCGGGGAAAAGCTATGGGCTCCTGCATGAGGGCGACCAGTTCCTAGCTATGCTACTCACCGGTCCCCGATGCAAGCAGACCCAGGCTTCTCCGCGTCAGTTTCATTGCTGGCAGGTTCAGGGGAGCAGGGGACGTCTCGTCGTCGTGTACATTCTGCAGCAGCAGAGTTGAGTTAAAGATGTCCCAAACAAAGTGAACCCGCACAGTTTGTTACCACAGCAGGGCAACGGAGTGGCTGTGTGTATCTCAGCCAAATGTACACTACTCACTTCAGACCTGGGAACGCCAAGTGTACGAATCGTGTGAGAGTGACAAGGACTCGAAATACAACACAACCTGGCGGCGGTTACAGAGCAAGACTCCTGGGTAGGCTGGTCAGTCTGCTGGATGGCCCAGAGACACTTCCGAAGGCTTACGTGCAGGAGATGGTGAAGATGCCGAGAATAGCTGTTCCCGCTATTCCAAGGGTCGAAGTACCAGTACAGGCCTTCTGGTTCGATCAGAGGTAGAAAGGGTTTCACAAAGCGACAGCAGTGCAGAGGAGCAGTCCTTCAGCGGGTCACCAGCGATTCCTCGGTTCCGCCTCGTGGTTGCAGGATACTTGGCTCCTGTATTCCTTTGTTCGTGAGAACTCGGGAGATCGACATGGTAGTGGCGTTTCCAGCCCCCTCTTATCCACGGTTCCCTTCGCGCCAAAACAGAGGGGACCCAATGGGAGATCTGCTCATCAACACTCACACCATACGTGGACCTATCACGGACCACGGTGGTCCCAGGCATTCACACCACCCTAGACTCTTTGGCACCCAGGATGTGTATTGGACCAGACATCCCAGCCCACATCCTGGAGGCACACACAAGGCCTGTAGAAGCCCGCGAAAGCATCTGTGTTTCGCGGGAAAGTACATGCCCAAATAAGGAAGGCCCGGGTCGGCTCGACCCGGGGAAGGTGAAGGGGGCAAGACGGTCAGCGGACAGGACAAAGGAGCCTCGTGGTCTGGCCATTTTGGGAGCCAGGCCACCATTTTGGGCTAAGCGCGAGAAACGCGCTTAAAACACCAAAAGGAGCTCAAAACACAAGAAACTATCGCTGCCACCATTCCCGTCCGTGATTCACTTGCACCGATCAGTTACAATCCAAAAAGAGTATCTAGGGCCTGTAGAAGGCTAGAGACCCAAGAGAGCAGTAACTTAGCTTACAGTGCCCTCTTGTGTCATGTTGCACGAAAGCCGCAACATGATAAAGAAACTACGGAAAACAGCGTTTCCCGGTACTGACTGTCTGGCATGTCAGTTTCCCCGTAAGAATGGAGCGAAAGCCCAGAGGGGTGCGGCAGAAGGCTGCACTTCTCTAGCAAAGTCTAGATCATGGTGAAAACAACAGCAAAATGTTTAGGGGTTGCCACATGCAAGGAAAATTACTCACAATTACGAAATCTTTCCTAACACGGGGTACGTGTATAACTGGGGTTCACGTAAGTCTCACACGCAATTTCAGCAGGGTACGTGTATTTCTCGGGTGCGCAGGAAGTTCCACACGCGAAAGGGCCTGTTCGAGTGGGGTACGTGTATTCCTGGGGTTCGCGGGAAGTCTCTCACGCGATTTCAGCAGGGTACGTGTATTTCGGGGGTGCCGGGGAGTCCTACACATGAATTGGCAGTGTGGGTCCTCCCAGGTGTTCCCTCTACACCCTCCACGGCCCCTGCAGGCAGCCCACACCACAGGGGACTACCCTGCACCCCTGGTCATGTCTCACAGGCAGCCCATCCACCATGGGCATGCCCCCCAGCCAAGCCACATGTCACCTTGCACTACTGATCACCAACTCATGTCCCTTTGCACCTCCACCCCCCAGCACTGAGGGGCACCTGCCAGCAGGCCCCCACTCATGTCTCACTCATGTCCCCCTGCACCCCCACCCCCAGCACTGAGGGGCACCTGCCAGCAGGCCCCCACTCATGTCCCACTCATGTCCCCCTGCACCCCCACCCCCCAGCACTGAGGGGCACCTGCCAGCAGGCCCCCACTCATGTCCCACTTATGTCCCCCTGCACCCCCACCCCCAGCACTGAGGGGCACCTGCCAGCAGGCCCCCACTCATGTCCCCCTGCACCCCCACCCCCCAGCACTGTGGGGCTCCTGCCAGCAGGCCTCCACTCATGTCCCCCTGCACCCCCAGCAGTGCAAGGCACCTGCCAGCAGGCCCCCACTCATGTCCCACTCATATCCCCCTGCACCCCCACCCCCCAGCACTGAGGGGCACCTGCCAGCAGGCCCCCACTCATGTCCCACTCATGTCCCCCTGCACCCCCACACCCCAGCAGTGCAGGGCACCTGCCAGAAGGCCCCCACTCATGTCCCACTGATGTCCCCTTGCACCCCCACTCCCCAGCAATGCAGGGCACCTGCCAGCAGGCCCCCACTCATGTCCCACTCATGTCCCCATGCACCCCCACCCCCCAGCAGTGAAATGCCGATCTCATGACACAAACCAAAAGTCAACTATGTACATCAACACATGTCCATCACACACATACACTGGTTGGCATTGCTTGTGTAAACCCACATTTTCACATGCATCAACCCAATGAGCGAATCCCACACATGGAACTAAAAAATGAAAATGTATTATGTACATGAAATCAAAAATGAAATGAAAGCATACCAAAATATGAAACATGAAATGAAAAGCATGTGAAAAAGATGAGTGAATGAAAATGATAACCAATCCAAAAAATTTTAAAGAAAAACAGTCCAAAGTCACCCTGCAACAACGCAAATCCAAAGGAAATGTAAAAAAAAATCTCCATTGCTTCATGTTCATAATAAAAAAAAAGAGAAATAAATCCATAGTCCAACTATTTACAATCCGTTGTCCGGAAAAAATAAATCCATTGCTCCATGTCCATAATGCAAAAAAAATCAAAAATGAATACATGATGAAACTATATACAATCCATTGTCCAAGGATGTAAAGGGTCCATGATCCCAACCAAATAAATGAAACCTACTTAACTAACTACCTAAAAATATAACTATATACAAATTTGTGTGGCATTGTCCATTGACCACAAATAAAAGGAAAACGAAAAGGAAACCTAACTCTAAAAACTATTTACAAGGGCAGCGGGCTAGTCCGACGGCTCACTTTTGGATGTCCCGGGCCAGGGCATCATCGAACTCCTGCTCAATGTCCTGGAGTCGGTCCTCTTCCATGGCCCTGAGGGTTCGCAGGGATGACAACATGTTCTCCTCCAACTGCCTGTGAATTGCCTCGAGGCACTCGGCCAACCTCAGGGCCCTCCGCATGGAGTTCTCCGCCCTGACCATTGTGAGCCGTGCCTCTTCTGCCCGCTGCCGCTCGGCATCTATAGCATGGCCTAACCGCTGCCACATGGAAGACACTTCCAGTCCTGAGTCCTCCTGCCCTCTGGCCGATGCCTGCCCCTCCGATGTCGAAGGCCCCGAGCCATGATGGCTCCCACCTTGTTGCTGCTGCGGCTGTGCTTCTGCCTGTGCCCTGGCTCTTGCTGCCTGCACATCCTCCTCCGGCTGGGGTGCAGTTGTTGAGGTGGCCACCCCTGCTGGACGTCCGACTCCCGACTGTGGCAGGGATGTGACCTCCACCAGCCTGGCCGCAGGGTCAGAGGCAGCTCCACAGGCTACCCAGGTGATACATGGGTGGGAAGATGGCATGGAGTACAACTGGGGCATAGAGGGTTCAGTTGAGGAGGGGGTCGGAACAAGGTCCAGAAAACGGAGGAATCTGGCCCTGGTGAGCTGTCCCAGTAGGTCAACGCGGTCAACAAGCCATTCGGGAAGACGTGCAGTCTCCTCATGAAAAGACTGCAGGTCACCTCGCATGGCGCGTTGACGCAACGCCACCCTACCCAGGACAGACTCAACCCGGTCCTGGATAGCCACGTCCGCAGGGAGAGGAAGGTCAGTTGTTGTAAGCGGATCCCCTCCCTGAAAACGGGCCTGAACGTAGGCATCCCTGCTGGTGCGGGATGATGCAGTCACAGGATCGGGGACAGGATTACACACAGGCACCTCCGCGGTGGCCTGTGCTGCCTCCTGTCCCTGCCCCTGCACTGCACCACTAGCACCAGTTGAATCCCCACCTCCAGACCCTGTCTGTCCCTTGCACAGCCTCCTCCTCCACCAAACCCTCCACCAACCTGGATGACTCCGTGCCATCTTCCTCCGTCGCACCCTGTGGGGTCTCAGCTGCCCCATCTGCTGCCGAGGAGTCCAACTCTGACCTCCGCCTCTTGGACCTTCCCTCGACAGCTGCGGCCTGTGACGCGGCACCGGACTCCTCACTCCCCGATAAGATGACAACCTGGGAGGGGAGCCTGGCCTTGCGTCTCCGGCTGGCGGGATGATCCCTGCCGCTGTGCTCCACAGCACCCTCTCCGCCCTCTTCTTCAGTTGACGCTGCAGACAGGGAGAGATAAAACACAGGCATCAGGGCACTGTACAATGGACTGATACACACATGACAGTTGCACATGAGTGGCATTGTTTAACTACAGATACGGCATCACACTCCACGACACACATGTCATTTTAACTCACACACATGAACATTTCAACAGCAATATTGCACCAGTTAGCACCATCCATACACATACAACAGCATGAACAGCGAAAGGTGAGCCTGACATCACATGAAACATAAGGAGTGCATGTTAAGCGGAAAACCTGTGCAGTTCCCTCTGGGACCACTGCAAAAGATTTAGGCTTACAGGTGTTGGCAGTAAACCCACTTGGTAGCTGTCTGTACCACACAGATTCACCTGGTACCTGTGGCTGAGCAGTTAGGCCTCTCTCAAGAAAAGTTAGGCAGTATGTGGAGTATACAAAATAGGGCAATTTACACAGTAGAATAAGCAAACACGGAACAGAGCTTGGGTGTAAAGATATGTAGGTATTTATTTATAACAACACATCTATGAAAAACACTCTGGCACTAATACGGCAAACAACTTCAATTACAATTACCATAAGTAAATCGATCCCCCTAACAAAAGTTCAGAGGCCAGGTCCACTCGGAGAGAGGCAAGGCGATATGTTCCAAAAAGTATCACAGTGGGAACGCACTTTGAGTCTTTGTCGCAAATTGTTATAGAAAGATTGGACCAGTTCAGAACAGAAAGTTAAGAAAGCTTGGAGGCGACCCAATGGAGAGGCGAGGATTAAGACACCTCACGCTACCCGTCACGAGGGAAGCCAGGCAGACACGGTACCTTGTATGTGGAGAGACAGCTCTGGCGGAGGCAGTTGTTCCTGGTGGTGGATGCAAGTCGGGGCTTTGCCAAGAGAAGAGATGCTCTCGTCGTCGAAGGAAAGTTGAAGATCGTTGCACCACCAGGGAAGAGACCAGCCGCGGAGTGCTCTGCCACAAGGCACCACCTTTTGGTCGTGGTAGGGCTAGTGGCTATCCGGTTGCCGGGGTGCTCAGCATGGGCAATTCGACCACTATGCCCTGGAAGCAAAGAAAAAGCAAAGGGGACTGGTTGTGCCCACCAGTCAGGGGAAGAAGACTCTCCGGCGGGGAGATCTCCTCTGTCGTCGGGAAGTGGTGAGTCGGTTCAGCAGGGCTCCACCGGAGGTGTCGTCGTTTCAGGTCGGCTCAGCTTTACCCTCGTCGGATTCTTAGGTCCTGTGGCGACTTCTGAAGATCCAGTCCCAAAAGCCCTGCTTTTATGCAGAAAACCCCCATTCATTCAGCCTAGCTGTCAATCAAAACACGCTAAGTGGTGAGCGGGGTGGCTCACCACTTGGGCCAATCACACCAGAGTGCGACTTGAGTTGGCAAGGCAACTCAGTCCAGGGTGCCTAAACACCCTCCCACATCCCCTGTGGTACCCAGACAGAATGGCACCACTTTGGAGGGCTTCTATGCAGAAGCCCGCCAAAAGTGGAACAAAGGGCTCAACCTTTGGTTTAGGAGTTACAGAGACGAACACAGACGCCATTTTAAAAACCGAGTTCTGGCAGAAAATACCAACCGATAGATTTATTTAAGACAAATAAACCGTTGGTATGTTAGAGACTAACGAGAAAAAGTATTAACCTCCAACAATGGGAAGAATCCCATAGAGTTATATTCAGGGTCGAATATAACAAGTAGTTTCCACTGCCACCAGCCAAAACTCGACGAGGGGGGACGGGACAGTGCCCCCTCGAATAACAGACCCAGGGGTAATCGAATTACCCATACTAGTACGTCCACAATAGGATGGTTTGTACTAGTCCTGTTAGTAAATTTAGGTCTAGTAAAGCCAATCGTGACTTTACATGCCCTGGGAGACAGTAGTCAGTCCCAGGGTATGGAGTCTATGGTGGGGGTCCGCTAGGACGCCCCGGTGTTACGGCACGGAGGGTGCGTTGTAACACACATAGCAAAACATATGAGACCCTATGGAGTAAAAGACCCCATAGCCCATAGAACACATTGACATTCAAAGGAATTAACCACATTCATGTCCAAGAGTGGGAGAAAAAGAGACTCACTCTTGGCAGGATGGAAAAAAAACAAACTCCAGAAATCCAGCAAAGCTGCTGGGGGACTCACTAGGTTAGGAAATTCAGCCTAAACAGAGAATTCTCCCTAACAGCAGGCCATGACGCACTTGCACCAGGGGTAGAACCCTCTATGGGGATGTCAGTGTTGGTAAATCCGCCTTTGGCGGTTACGGATGCAGGGTCACACTCCACAATATCTGATCCTGTTCCTGGTGCAGCAGATCAGAGGGGGAATGCAGTCCTGCAGCCTCAGGCAGTGCCGGCACAGCAAGGCACAGATCGCCTTGCCCCAAACAGGTGTGGTGCCCGCCGACACGGTGGCCGTATGCCACCAGCCAATACCGCATGGGAACAATCCATGTACGGTATGGCAACCCAACAGGCAGCATCAGTTGAGATGATGGCTCAAGCAATGGAGAGGGTGGCCACTTCCATTGTCCCCCTGAAAGGCAGATGGAGTAACTACAGCAGGCAACAGACTCCATTTGCCAATCACACAGGGAGGACATGTTGCCATCCAACAGGGACAGACGGGCGGCACTGGAGACTCTACGCCAATCAATATCAATAGAGTCCCAAGACCACAGGGAAGCCCTGAGGGTAGAACTCCATCACCTCAGGGAGACTCTTGTTGACCTTGAGGCTTCCACTAACTTGAGGACAGAACAGCAGCTGGAGCGGCTCACACGTTCACTCTCAGCTGAGATGCAGGCAACTCGGGAGGAGATCCGGGCATCACGTCAGGTGGTGCAGGGGGATCTCCGCACTATAATCCTCCAGAACGCGACCTTCCACACCCGCATGCTTGCTGCCATGGAGGACCATACCAGGGCTTTGCGTGGGCTGCCTCCCATAGCACCACCACCTCCTCTGGCAGCAGCAGAGGGTGATGAGAGCGACAGCAGCAGTTCTCCCACATTGGCATAGCCGTGCAGGCCATGAGCCCATGGAGGTTTTTTTTTTCTCCCAACATCCACACAGGTGGCTGTTGGTGCGCACCCTGTCCTCGGACCTCCTGGGTTACCCGCCACCCCCCACATGGCCATTTTTGATTTTTGATTTTTTTTTTTTACAGTGTGTTGCCTTGTGTGACTCCCGTGGGCATCCACTGTATTCCGGCTGGGCACATGCAGGTTTGTCCTGAGTTTGGGTTAGATGCTTGGGTTCTTGAGACACACACCCCTCCTGCTTCCCGTTTCCATGGGCTTGCAAAGGGTGTGCCCAAGTGACAGTGATTTACACAGTGATGTTGGACTCCCATGAGCTGTGTGGGCAGTCTGTAGTCAATACTGTGTATACATTCCTAGTGGATATTGTTGTTGTATTGTACACTGCATGGTGTATTGATATGTGCTTGTGCATCCATGTCTTCCTCCTAATTTGCAGGTTCATTGCTCATGTCTTCACAAGGCCGTCTACTTTGGAGACGGAGTTCATGTTGTAAGCAGTGCACTTACACATTTGCATGGCAGCAGCACTGTACAGTTGGAAGTGGTCGATGTGCTGGCATAATCAGGTTGTAAGACTACCACTACTTTAACTTAGTACTGTCATGTTTATGCTATGTTTGAGGTTGTGTAGCTGCATTGTATTGGTGGTAAGTATTTGGTTATGTGTGTTGTTAGTTCTACATTACTGGGAGCATATTGTGTGTGGCCAGTTTCTATTAGGGACACTGTACTTTGTGACACTTGTGTCATGTTTTGGGGATTGCTTTGTTTGCTCTCACATAGCATGACATGCCATGGTGTGTTGGGTGGTGGTGCTGGGGAGGGGTTGGGTAACATGGCACTGTTGTCATGTTGTATTTTGCAAGGGGGTAATGAATTTAGCAGCATAGAAGTGTGTCTTTTTATGACACAGCATTGGTGGTGTTTGTGTAGCTAGGGATGCACACAATGTAACACTTCCAGGTGACCAATCTCAGGCTGGTATGGTTGTGACAGTTGACTGTCCCTTATGTCATCATCATTGATTGTCAGATGGTATGTGCCAGGGCTGTGTGCACTCCACAGGGGTGTGATTTTAGGTGAAGTAATTAGTCACCAGCTGCGTACGGGCTGCCTCACCCCGTGCCCTTTCCCCTCCCATGCGCAGCGGGCGTGCATGTGGTTGGGGATGTGGGGGCACCACCCATGAAGATCCAGTCCCAAAAGCCCTGCTTTTATGCAGAAAACCCCCATTCATTCAGCCTAGCTGTCAATCAAAACACGCTAAGTGGTGAGTGGGGTGGCTCACCACTTGGGCCAATCACACCAGAGTGCGACTTGAGTTGGCAAGGCAACTCAGTCCAGGGTGCCTAAACGCCCTCCCACACCCCCTGTGGTACCCAGACAGAATAGCACCACTTTGGAAGGCTTCTGTGCAGAAGCCCGCCAAAAGTGGAACAAAGGGCTCAACCTTTGGTTTAGGAGTTACAGAGACAAACACAGACGCCATTTTAAAAACCGAGTTCTGGCAGAAAATACCAACCGATATATTTATTTAAGACAAATAAACCGGTGGTATGTTAGAGACTAACGAGAAAAAGTATTAACCTCCAACAATGGGAAGAATCCCATAGAGTTATATTCAGGGTCGAATATGACAAGTAGTTTCCACTGCCACCAGCCAAAACTCGACGAGGGGGGACGGGACAGTGCCCCCTTGAATAACAGACCCAGGGGTAATCGAATTACCCCTACTAGTACGTCCACAATAGGATGGTTTGTACTAGTTCTGTTAGTAAATTTAGGTCTAGTAAAGCCAATGGTGACTTTACATGCCCTGGGAGACAGTAGTCAGTCCCAGGGTATGGAGTCTATGGTGGGGGTCCGCTAGGATGCCCCGGTGTTACGGCACGGAGGGTGCGTTGTAACACACATAGCAAAACATATGAGACCCTATGGAGTAAAAGACCCCATAGCCCATAGAACACATTGACATTCAAAGGAATTAACCACATTCATGTCCAAGAGTGGGAGAAAAAGAGACTCACTCTTGGCAGGATGGAAAAAAACAAACTCCAGAAATCCAGCAAAGCTGCTGGGGGACTCACTAGGTTAGGAAATTCAGCCTAAACAGAGAATCCTCCCTAACAGCAGGCGATGACGCACTTGATGCTGTTGAGGTTGAGGAGATGGTGCAGACCCAGGAGGGATCTCAGGCACGACCGGGCACCAGCGGGGCATGTGGTGTGGTGGTGGGTGAGAACCCAATCTTGCTGCAGACCATTCTGTCCAGGAGTGTCTCTGGGTGCACCTCCCCAGACCTCTATTCAGGTGCTGATTCGGATGATGAGACCCATGTGCCGTCGGAGGTAAGTGTTTCTGGCAGGGATTCTGTTCTGTCCAACCCACCTGCACCAGGGGTAGAACCCTCTATGGGGATGTCAGTGTTGGTAAGTCCGCCTTTGGCGGTTACGGATGCAGGGTCACACTCCACAACATCTGATCCTGTTCCTGGTGCAGCAGATCAGAGGGGGAATGCAGTCTTGCAGCCTCAGGCAGTGCCGGCACAGCAAGTCGCAGATCGCCTTGCCCCAACCAGGTGTGGTGCCCGCCAACTCGGTGGCCGTACGCCACCAGGCAATACCGCATGGGAACAATCCATGTACGGTATGGCAACCCAACAGGCAGCATCAGTTGAGATGATGGCTCAAGCAATGGAGAGGGAGGCCACTTCCATTGTCCCCCCTGAAAGGCAGATGGAGCAACTACAGCAGGCAACAGACTCCATTTGCCAATCACACAGGGAGGACATGTTGGCGTCCAACAGGGACAGACGGGCGGCACTGGAGGCTCTACGCCAATCAATATCAATAGAGTCCCAAGGCTACAGGGAAGCCCTGAGGGTAGAACTCCATCACCTCAGGGAGACTCTTGTTGACCTTGAGGCTTCCACTAACTTGAGGACAGAACAGCAGCTGGAGCGGCTCACACGTTCGCTCTCAGCTGAGATGCAGGCAACTCGGGAGGAGATCCGGGCATCACGTCAGGTGCTGCATGGGGATCTCCGCACTATAATCCTCCAGAACGAGACCTTCCACACCCGCATGCTTGCTGCCATGGAGGACCATACCAGGGCTTTGCGTGGGCTGCCTCCCACAGCACCACCACCTCCTGTGGCAGCAGCAGAGGGTGATGAGAGCGACAGCAGCAGTTCTCCCACATTGGCATAGCCGTGCAGGCCATGAGCCCATGGAGGTGTTTTTTTTCTCCCAACATCCACACAGGTGGCTGTTGGTGCGCACCCTGTCCTCGGACCTCCTGGGTTCCCCCCCACCCCCCACATGGCCATTTTTGATTTTTGATTTTTTTTTTTACAGTGTGTTGCCTTGTGTGACTCCCGTGGGCATCCACTGTATTCCGGCTGGGCACATGCAGGCTTGTCCTGAGTTTGGGTTAGATTCTTGGGTTCTTGAGACACACACCCCTCCTGCTTCCCGTTTCCATGGGCTTGCAAAGGGTGTGCCCAAGTGACAGTGACTTACACAGTGATGTTGGACTCCCATGAGCTGTGAGGGCAGTCTGTAGTCAATACTGTGTATACATTCCTAGTGGATATTGTTGTTGTATTGTACACTGCATGGTGTATTGATATGTGCTTGTGCATCCATGTCTTCCTCCTAATTTGCAGGTTCATTGCTCATGTCTTCACAAGGCCATCTACTTTGGAGACGGAGTTCATGTTGTAAGCAGTGCACTTACACATTTGCATGGCAGCAGCACTGTACAGTTGGAAGTGGTCGATGTGCTGGCATCATCAGGTTGTAAGACTACCACTACTTTAACTTAGTACTGTCATGTTTATGCTATGTTTGAGGTTGTGTAGCTGCATTGTATTGGTGGTAAGTATTTGGTCATGTGTGTTGTTAGTTCTACATTACTGGGAGCATATTGTGTGTGGCCAGTTTCTATTAGGGACACTGTACTTTGTGACACTTGTGTCATGTTTTGGGGATTGCTTTGTTTGCTCTCACATAGCATGACATGCCATGGTGTGTTGGGTGGTGGTGCTAGGGAGGGGTTGGGTGACATGGCACTGTTGTCATGTTGTATTTTGCAAGGGGGTAATGAATTTAGCAGCATAGAAATGTCTCTTTTTATGACACAGCATTGGTGGTGTTTGTGTAGCTAGGGATGCACACAATGTAACACTTCCAGGTGACCAATCTCAGGCTGGTATGGTTGTGACAGTTGACTGTCCCTTATGTCATCATCATTGATTGTCAGATGGTATGTGCCAGGGCTGTGTGCACTCCACAGGGGTGTGATTTTAGGTGAAGTAATTAGCCACCAGCTGCGTACGGGCTGCCTCACCCCGTGCCCTTTCCCCTCCCATGCGCAGCGGGCGTGCATGTGGTTGGGGATGTGGGGGCACCACCATGTCCATGGGCAGGCCCCGGCGTGTTGCAACGTTGTGCAGGACACATGCTGCCACTATGATCCTGCACACTACTGGGGAAGCGTATAACAGCTGCCCGCCAGAATGGTCAAGGGAGCGAAAGCGTGACTTGAGCACTCCGAATGTGCACTCCACTATGCCCCGGGTTACAATGTGGGCTGTGTTGTATCTTACCTTGGGTGGCGTGGTGGGGTTCCGAATTGGCGTCAGCATGTGGGTGCTCAGAGGGTAGGCAATGTCCCTTGGGGAGGTGGTGATGGGTGTCATTAGTGGGGTTGTGACATTACTCAGTATCTGACATACATGCATGTGCTGAGGCAGTTATACTCACCGAGCAGCCATGTATCGCCATGCCGCCCAGCTTCTAGGTCCCGGTTTAGGGTTGACATTCTGTAAATAAAACTGTCGTGGGTGGACCCTGGATAGTTGGCATATACTGAGGTGATGATTCCCTTGGCATCACATACTACCTGGACGTTGATGGAATGCCAGTGCTTGCGGTTTCTATAGATGTGCTCTGATGCCCTGGGGGGACGTGGAGCCACATGGGTGCATTCAATGGCACCTAGGACTTTGGGGAATTGTGCCACCTCGTAGAAATCCTGGACGGCAGCCTGCCTTTCTGCAGGTGTTCTGGGCAGGTATATGTGCCTGCGGACTGATGGGCGTGCAGTCATGATGGCCAAGACCTGGTGTAGGCAGCGTGACTGCGTGGCCTGTGATACCCCCCCCCACTATAGCACTTGTCCGCTGAAATTATCCAGTGGCCAAGAAGTGCAGTACATTGAGGACCTTCTCGAGGGGGCTGAGTGCTTGGGAGCACAGGGTGGGTGATGTGAGGTCATCCTCCCACTCACTCACCAGGTTGAGTATTATGTGAGGTGGAAACCTGTACCTCCCATACACCTGGTTATCAGGCATCCCAAAAAGGCTGGTTCTGGGTGGGAAAATTCTGGGTCTGACTATCCTCCTCCTCCTCCTGCGGTATCCCACGACCACTGCTGCTAGGAACGGTATATTCATCCTGGCGTCTGAGCTTGTTTGTTGTTTGCGCGCATTTTTATGATGCGCGGGTCCACGTACGCCCGCTTTCTGCTGGCGTACGTGTTTCCGGATTAGTGCATCTTTTTTGGCGCACGCGTTAGGCCCGTTCGAATCCATGAATACGTGTTTTGAACGTGCGTGTGGGCGTTCTGCGCATTTGCCTTCTGTACTTCCCCTGTGACGCCCACATTTTCACGCGTTGTTCCCCATTCCGCGTGTCACGCCCTCTGTTCCTCCTACTTTTGTTGTGTGTGCCGCGCTATACGCGATTTCGCTGTGGACGTAGAGCATGCTGTTTGGAGACTTGTGCGCCAGCGTGCACCACGCAGAATTTTGGCACACATCCTGGGATTTACACACGCACAGACTTCCATGAATCGCTGTGTGCAGGTTTCGCTGCGATTTTCGCACTGGCACTGCGATTCGCACGCTTTCACATGCTTTCACACGCTTGCGCTGGAAATTTCAGCGCACATTAATTCCATGAATCGGCCTGTAAATCGTGTGATTTTTTAGATTGTAATATTGTGCCATTAGAGTTGGATAAGAAGGTAGAAGCTTGATTAGTTCAATTAGAGAATTCCATTTCTAAAACGGCAGGTCTAGAAGCAGTTTTAAAACTGTGCATCAATGCACAAGTACTTTTAAATAGGAAGTTGAATGTAGGAATTGGTCTAGTCAATCGAGCGATGGGGAGAGTGATTACATTTCACACTTTTCTCACAGTACAAATATTGAACATGTTGAAGTAAAGTTTGATCGTGTAGAAGAAACTGATTTGATTTCTCGGACATCTGCAAGTTTCATGCTTTTTAAGGATACCTTTGTGAAAAGAACACAATTTCCATTGTCCTCTGTATATGCAATTACTGTTAATAAATCACAAGGGTTAACCTTAGAAGCAGCACTTATTGACATTGGTCACACAGGCCCTCATTACGACCCTTGCGGAAAGTAACTGACATGACCGCCATAGCGTAAATAGCGTTTCCGCCACTGCACGATGGAGGAAAGTGCGGCTAATTCTGACCCATCAGGCACGAGCATTACGCCATGGCGGAAGTGCAAAGTCCGCGATGGCGGAAATGACCCCAAAACGCCCCTTACCGCCGTCGTACGTCGCCCTAGGTGCAATTCCGCCACCCATCTTAGCGGTCACCGTAATGAGCGGTCAGCGCAAAATACGGTCACCCTAAATATACGGAAACGGAAGTAAAAACATGGGGCCGGAACGGGAAACAGCACGCCGTACACCTATAAAATCAGAATCCCAACACAACCATAAAAAATCCGACCCTGAGACACATCCCAACCCGTTAGCCACCCCATTTAAAAAATTAAATATGGGAAAAGTTGCTAAAAAAGCGTGCGACCGCAAGCGGCAGGTCCACTTCTCCCACGAGGAACTCACCGTGCTCACAGAGACCCTCCAGGAGAATGCTGCCGTCGTCTTCTCTACGCAAATGACCAGGACGGCACTTGCGAACAAGAAGGCCATATGGGCGCTGGTGGCACAGCGGGTAAGTGCGGTGGGGACCGCACCCCGCAACCCACAGCAATGCAGAAAGCGATGGGACGACCTACGGATACGCGTCCGGAGCATGCTCTCTGCCAACCGGAACATTGCCACAGCTACCGGGGGAGGATCGGAATCACCCATCAAGTTGACCCCCTGGGAAGAAATCTGTGCCTCCACCATTGGAATGGAGAGCATAGAGGGAGTCGGAGGGATGGAGAAAGGAGTGCAGACATCAGAAGAATCAGGTAGGTGGCCCAAATAAAACTATGCCAAATCCACAATTACCAACCATGTGAAGTAGCATGTGTCCCCATAGTGCAATAGAAACACATGTCCAGGAGAACGACCACATACATTGCCATGACAGCGCCCCTTAAAAGTCAGATTAAATAAATAAATATTTAAAAATCCCAAAAACACACTCTACATGTGCAGCATGCACACCCTAACTGCAGACTGCAAAATAACTGCATCCCCAATGCACACAAAAATGAGACCACCTCCAAGGCCCTGACCCAAATCACCCCCAGGTACCACCCCAATGCATGTGATACAATTGCCATTACAATTACCACAGACCCATGAATAACGCTCGCCCTCCTTTACTCCACCACAGGGTCCGATTCCAACGACGAGCTTCAGGACACCCCTACCAGCACACCTGCAAAGAGGGCCAAGAGCAACGGCCAAAGACCCTCCACCTCAGCTGCACGGATCAAGACACGGCAGCTGCACAAATCGAGTGGCAGCACACTGGAGGGGACTCCAACAAGCACCCCAGCAGCCAGCATGTCCACAACAGCAGCACCACAGGTCCCCCCAATGGATGCCACAGAAGGCACTGCTTCTGGTGGCAGCAGCACCCTAGGTGACACTGCATTCATGCCAGCATGCTCCGACACAGAAAACGGTGCTGCCGAAGTAGGACACATCCATGACCTGTCTCAATCCCCCTGTTTGTATCATCCCGTACACCATGAGGAAACCACGCAGGGGCACCCACAAGACGACGACTGGCCAACCCCCACAAGGCCTGTTGCAAGGCAACATGAGGCGTCCAGCCCCTCTGTGACACCACCGCAAATGGGCATGGCCCAGCAGAGGCAACAGTCCCTCGAGCAGATGATAGTGCAACAGCAGCAACTGGCCACGCTCCTCAAGGAGCATGCTGCTGAATGTGGGGGTTCTAAGGCAGCCATTGAAACATCTACTGAGACACTTAGGGCAGAAATGGAGAGAAGTACCGAGAGCCTGAGGGGACAAATGGAGAGAAGCACCGAGAGCCTGAGGGGGGAACTGCATGCGACGTCCAAAGACGTATGTGGTGAACTTGCCGCTGTGCGCCGTGTGCTCACTGAGCCCTCACAAACCCTTAGGGACATGCATGGACGTGAGCAGGCAGAGACATCATCCGTTGCAAGTTCCGTCCAGGGCAGCCCCCAACGTAGATCTGGGAGGAACCGGCGCTCCACAGGCAGGGGTGCCCCTGATACCCGGAGAGGGGGCTTGCAATAGCGTCTGCCCACTGACAATGAGCGTCATTGGACACTGGTGTTCGTGGGGCGGGTAGGAGGGTGGAGGGGGTGTGTTGTGCTTCTTTGGGTGGCGGGTCGATTGGGTGTGTAATGTCATTTCACATCTGCAATACAATTCTTCATATTCATCCAATGAGATGTGTGGACATTGATCTCTGTGTACGAGGCCTATCTTGGCATACAGTCCACATTGTGCATGTTCCAGACACACACAGTGCCACAAGTCCCGTGTCCATGTAACAGCCACCAGGCGTGAATGCTAGAAGCATGCATCTAAGAGATTCTGACGTAATTCACGGGCCTCCTGTGCCTCGCGGACCCCTTGAGGTGCTGCCACATCCCCACCCTCATCATGACCATCTGCAGGTGCTAGCAGTTCTGCGTCGGGGGGCATGGTGACATTCCTACGTACGCACATGTTGTGTAGCATGACACATGCCATGACCATCTTTGCCACCTTCTCATGGCGGTACAGGAGTGCCCCGCCAGACCTGCTGAGGCAGCGGAAACGAGCCTTCAGTAGGCCGAATGCCTGTTCTATGACCACACGGGTACGTGAGTGGGCATGGTTGTAGTCCTCCTCATGCTGGTCCTGTGGGTTCCGGATTGGTGTAAGGAGCCACCTCTTCAGTGGATACCCGCAATCACCTGTATGTGGACAACAAAGGATGTTTGTGGAATGTCATTGCTACGTACGCACCCCCCCCCTTCCTGCCAGGTCATTCACGCATCACCTACCCCACATACTCATGCATTAAATGAGACTCACCGAGTAGCCAGGATCGGCGCCCTGCGTGTCGCTCCATGTAGCGTGGTATTCTAGAGTTCCGCAAGACCATAGAATCATGTGTTGATCCTGGAAATCGGGCAGAACAATGTGTAAAGATCCTGTTGGAGTCACACACCATTTGTACATTGATAGAATGATATTGTTTCCGGTTGCGGTACTGGGCCTCCATGGCATGTGGGACAACCAATTCCACATGGGTGCAGTCGATGGCACCAATGCAACCCGGTATGCCGCCAAGTGGATGGAATCCCACTTTTGTGTTTGTAAGCTCCTGCTCCGAGCGTGGTAAAGTGATGTAGTCGTCTGAGTGCTTCAGGAGGGCATCAAGCACTTGGAATAGTGTCCGTGAGAATAGTGGCTGTGAAATGCCATGCAACTGTCCGACTGTGTGCTGGTAGCTGCCTGTGGCCAGGAAGTGGAGTACAGACACCACCTTCAGTAGGGGTGGGATGGCGGTTGGGCTATCTATCATGCTGACAAGGTCAGCGTGTGTCATGTCGACAATGGCGGTTATGGTGTCCCGGTCCAAACGGTAGAGGGTGTGGATCTGCTCAGCTGTGAGGTTGAACGGATTAGCTCGGAGGCGTGGGATTGCGGGCTGCCTGCGTGGTGGTAGTGGCTGTGCTGGTGGGGCTTGCTGGCCATGCCTTGCCCTCCTCCTCCTCCTCCTCCTCCTCCTCCTGCGTCTCCTCTGTGCGGCCGGTTGTTGTAGTAGTTGGCGTTCGTCTTCTTCTTGAAGTTGGAGTACTTGCAGTGCAATCAGGTCCCCCAGGCCCAACATCGCTAGTCCTGCCGGTAGCATTCTGGAGTGGGTGTGGTTGGGGGAGGGGGTTGGGTGTGCAATTTATGTGTTTTCAGGCTGTATAGCCTTCACCTGTGGTGATTCATTCCACCTGTGTCAGCTGCAATGCCTTTCGTGCGAGCACGGTCCGCACACAACGCTGCAATTCGACGCATGGCATCTTGCATTTACATTCATGTTTTTAATCCCGATGGCAGTGATATGTTGGTTTATATGTTAATTCTGCTATGGTCCCATTGTTTCACATACTATATTTGCATTCGCGAGCAGACTTGTGAAGGGTCAGTGGAATGTAGTACTCGATCAACGGTGGACCCTCATGCAGCACTGTACCGACGTTCACCGACGGCGGGGAGTCCCATCAGTGATTGAGGCCAGTTACCATTTTCACACACAGCCGCACTGCATAGATGTATTTGTGAATACAAGCGTTCACAGATGCCTTTTCGACGTGATGTTGCAAATTAGGAATTCGAAGGACAGCGCTTTCGGTTTTCAACTAGCGGCGTGGAGACGCCCACAGGTCTGACTGGAAATGTAACGTTCTATTGTTGAATGTCCTTGGGACAGGGCCCATGACGGGAATGCAATGATTGATATGATTTGAATGGGATGCGCTATAGCGTAGTGGACGATAAGGCAGGACGTTCCCAAATACATGTGACTTCACTACACAAGGAATCCGGGCAGGAGCACAGTGGATTTTGAAGGCTGCATTACGCACAGACTCAATGGAAATTTCGAATGTTATGTGAGTGAATATTCAGGCGTTTTCATAACGGGATGAGGGAATGATGAATGGATGCATGGAAAGATGATTTAATTGGGAGTCTGCCATGTACATGGCTATTTGGAATCTATCCCCTTCCCCTGCGCTATGTGATGCAAGGCTGCCATAGTGGGACCATCGTCTGTCTGCCCTTGTTGAACCCTCCCTGTCTCGACGCGCCTTCAATCACTTGTGTCTATGCACGTTGATGATCCCATCTGATGGATCCTGTTCTGACAGGCGCATGCACACAGACACTCGTTTGAAATAGTGTATTCACCTCGATTTGTGTCGTAATAATTCGCAAGTGATTTTTGGGTGCTATTGATCCTTATGAGTGGGCTAGCATGCATATGGTTGTAGGTTTGGTGTGTTGAATGAAGTGAGTAATACATATGAAGTTCGGATGCCCATACTATCATTTTCTTCATTTGGGTGACAGGTATCTCCTCCCCTTCTGCCGCTGCCATCTGTACGCCACTCCTGCAGATGGCTTCTACAGTCGACACCTGCAGCTTCGAGTTAATCAGTGGAGCACCATTACGATCTTATGGGACGATCGCCAATGGCCCACATGCCCTTACGCATTACTAGTGGCTAGGTGCAGCATACCTAGCTTCCAGCTGGACTAGTGCCTACTTCATGGGACGGCCCTGCGGTCCTAGGCGCTTCCATGTTGCCTTTTTGGACGTTGATGTAGCCCCTGTGTGCCATGAAGGTACAGGGCGTCACACATGGGGAAGCTGGTCATTTATTGCGGATGCAGCCCACAGTAATGCTGATCATTTGTGAGTTTATGTTCAAATGGCTGTATGGGCTTGGTGATTTTGATGTGCATTAAATTTATATTCAGATATTAACCGTGTAGCGTTATTCTTTGCTAGTAATGTGGCATATTCCGATTTGTGGCGCGATGTATTGTGAGGTGTTCTGCATTGGGTTCCGGCTTCTGGGTACAGTTGTGTGGTACGTGCTTATGCTGATGGTTGGTTTGACTACTGGCATGTGTACAGGGCTGGTGCAGTCTCCCTCAGTTTACTGCTTTGAATGTTGATTTACACTGGTGGCAAGCGATGGGGGACTGTTGTTTTGTGTCATGGAATTTTCAGTTCATTTTGGTGTACTTGCACCTTCAGATGCCTGTGCTGCATCAGTACGGCAATGGTGTGTTGCCAATTGTGGATGGCCACTCACAGGGCACTTGGGGCCCCTGCATGCATTTGTTCGTTGGCATGCATGGGTGACTTCTACATTTCACTGGTTGCATGGTGTGACTGCATTGCGCCTACGAGGAGTTGTGCAATGTGGCCAGGGAGTGGAGTACAGGCACTCAGTAGGGCCATTACGGTTGGTTCGCGATGCCGTAGTTCTCGCCATGGCGGAATGGTACTTTCCGCCATGCTTGATGGCGTTAAGTGAATGTCCGCTGGGGTCAGCATTCGCGTACCGTTGCGCCATGGCGGATATTGCGGTTTTGCACGGCGCGCGTGCGCGTACTTGGTGCAGTTAGCGTTGGCGTTCGCATCGTACTTTACGGTGACGGGTCATGATCGCAACGGGCGGTATTCAATGGCGGTATTACATTTCCGCCATCGTTTTTCGTATTCCGCCAGGGTCGTAATGAGGGCCACAGTGTTTAAAGAAGGAATGTCATATGTAGCACTATCACTTGTGAAAAATATGGAAGGTTTATTTTTTAATAAACTTTGATGAAAGAAAAGTGACAGCTTACATTTCTTGCATTGAAGAATATAATAGGTTAGGTGTACTGCATGCTCTTCACTTGAACCTTATACCTGGACCTACAAAGAACTTAGCCAGGAAACATAAAGAGTCAGTGAAAGTACATTCAAATAGAATCATTCCTCTTAAGACTAAAAAAACAACAGAGTCTACCGCAGTTGGAAAGTTATTCAACTATGACATATTCTCATGGTAAATTTAGTAATGAAACAGGAGTTGAATGCTATTCTAAGCAGCTTTGTCTATGCTGTTTCAAATGACACCATTGATGCAAGAAATAGCTTCCACAGCAGACAAGCAGCTGTGTGTGGTAGTTTAATTTCTTAAAATGTCTGGGGCCTTCCTGCTGTTCGTGGGTTTCTACCTTGATTTTTGCCATTATTAAATTGGGCTGGTTTCCGCCGTTCAGTGCGTTGCGCTGACCCGAATTGTTGATTGCGGTGGTGATGGTAAGGGCTTCCGTTTGGGCCTGTTGATGGGCTGCTGAGTGGCCAATATCATTGCCAATCAATTTTTACTGGCTTTCCCGCTGCGTGAACTTATATGTGGATTGCTTTGTGGGCCTGAAGTGCCTGACCGCACTACTGCTCTGGTCTTGCCTGCCGGTGTGGAGAGATGAAAGGAAAGGAGGGGGGCACAGACAATTTTTTTAGCTGCAGTTGTGATTGGGCTTTAGCCCGTCTTGGCAGTCTGTGCCAGGGGAATCACTGCTTGATGTGGTTGGCCTCCCCCTTCTCCTCACCCGCTGCCCAACGGCATCCGATGGCCCGATGGTCCCACCAGGGGTGGCCTCGGAGAGGGCTCCCGATGCACCGCTGCTTCTTCTGTTGCTGTCCGGGGGGCTCCAACAGTGGACCATGGCCCACGTGTAGTGCCTAGCTTCTGACAGACCGCCGGCCTCCGCAACGGCTTGGTCCTGAGCTCCTCTGCTCTTGGACTGCTAGACTGCCGGTGACTCCGGGGCTCCCATTTCACAGCTCAGTCACTTTGCAAGACAGGCTGCTCTGGTTTTCTTGTCGTTCCGGGGAGGCAGGAGAGCTGTGCGCTTCCTTTACCCCCGGCTGGAACAACTAGTATGCGGCATCCGCACCGTCTCCCATTCTCCGCTGGCCCACATGATTGGCACTGGTTACGGCTTCAATGGCATGTGTATGCAGTGGGCATGGGCCTCCGCTATGAATGCAGTGTTTACTGTGGTACCAGGTCTGATTTTCTCTGGGAGTCGGACCCCCAGCTGCTGGCTCTTCCCTCCTCGCTCTGGGCTTTTCAGGGCTACTTGTGGGCTGGGCAAGCGCTGGTTTCCCGCTTGTATTAGAGGGTTCGAATGGAGCTACATGTTCAGGCAGCCATTTCGCCTGTGCCCCCTGGGGGTCTCCCAAGTTGGAGGATATTTGTTTATATGAAGTAACAGAACGCTACTCATATCGAAATATTGAAGCAAACAGTGACAGAGGATGGTTTAAAGTACATGGATGTACTAATTGTCTAGTGAGACTGTCTTGCCAAACTGCAGAGAAAAAGGAATTATATGATTTTTGTCTTTTGCACTTGTTCTTCCCATGGCATGCAGAGAGTGATTTGTTTGTAAGTTTTGAAACTTTTGAACTATCATGTTTTGCAAAAAAAAACTTCATTACATATCCAAAATTTGAGCAGAACTTGGAGTTACTGGAGAAAGAGCTACGTCAAGAAGAACTTTTGGCAGCTGAATTGACAAAAGAGACTCCAGAGTGAAGTCAAGATTCTGCAGCAGGAAATCAAAATGTTCTTGGTGAGCCAATTATTCAAAATGATGCTTCGCTTGCCATGGAAGATTTCTATGATTCCCTTTTCTGTAACCTGAAGCACTGTAGCCAATCTCTTAAGTTTAAGCGCCTAGATACCTCAGGTTTTTGCACGCCATATAAATAAAAAATAAATAAATAATTATAAAAAAATATTTATAAAAGATTTTTATGCATGATCAGAAAATTGTAAATGTTTCTGATCTTCTAACTAAAGCATTCTATGATATGCCATGCAGTGACTGTGGTTGTAATTGACACTATACACTGTATAATCTATTTTTTAATAAGTATGTATTGATTATGTTTCAAAGATACAGTGTAGATGAAAGGAAAATGAACACATCAGTAATTAATTTTGCAGGTAGTCAAGTTTCTATTAGTAAGAAAACCTTTAAGACGTGTGCAATTATTTTTCATGAGTGGGCATCTATTCGCCGTGGACATTTCACAACATGGATGTAGATTGGTTTGTTTATAATGACTCTATAGTCACACACCAAGGTAGATGCTTACTTATGTTGTTAGAACTGAAGTTTTAAAATATATGTTCTATATTCTTTGTGAATATAAACATACAAAATAAAAGTTTGAAATGGAAGAATATGGTAATACGTGTTTTATGTAAAGTAGACAATGGTGTTACTAGGATGTCTTTTGAAATCAGTACCAAATAAATTTAGAGATAATATTCTGAAGATTACATACATTAGAAGAGAAAACATCATTTTGCAATCTTCTAATTCTGTTTTAGTGTGTAAAACAGTGTATATTTTAAAATGTACAAGTGTTTTCTTTAAGTAATAGGTTACATGAATGGTTCCAAGTACATTTTTTTGAGTGTTAGGGAGTGTAGAGGGTCATGACTGTTTACATATGATACAAGTAAACAGTAGAACATAGATACAAAAAACAATAAAGTTCAATGTTTGTAAAAATAAACTAAATCTAACTACTAATAAGGGTTTTAGGGAAGGATTTAGATATACTGGGCCTCATTACGACCCTGGCGCTAAGTGAAAAACGATGGCGGTGAATGGTTACTGCCATCGTTTTCCGCTAGGTCCGATCATGACCCGTGACCGTTAACTACGATGCCATTAGCGGCATCGTAGTTAACGCAGCCGCTAACTGCGCCAAGGGCGCGCGCACGCGCCCTCCCACACCGTACTTAGCGCCATGGCGGAAAGGAACGCGAATGCCGACCCAAGCGGACATGCACCTAACGCCATCACCCAGCCCATTAAGTACCTTACCGCCATGGTGCTAATTACGCCATCGCGAACCAACCGTAAATGGCCATGTAAAGTGAATGCAGCTGCCACAGGTGCACAGAAACAGCACAGGTGAAGGCAATACAGACTCAGGAAGTATAAAAAGAGCACACCCCACCCCTTCCCACACCCAGTCACACTCCACAATGATACCAATACGACTAGCAATGTTGGGGCTGGAGGACCTGATAGCAATGCAAGTGGTACAACAGCAACAACACCAACAGGCAGCACAGAGGAGACGCAGGAGGAGAAGGAGGGCAAGGCAGGCCCAGCAAGCCCCACCAGCACAGCCAGTGCCACCACCCAGGCAGCCCCCAATCCCACGCATCAGAGCCAATCCATTCAACCTCACTGCTGAGCAGATCCACACCCTGTACCGTTTGGACCGGGACACCATCACCGCCATCGTAGACATGACACACAACGACATCGTCAGCATGATAGAAACTCCAACCGGCATCCCACCCCGACTGAAGGTAGTGTCTGTACTCCACTTCCTGGCCACAGGCACCTACCAGCACACAGTGGGGCACTTGCATGGCATCTCACAACCATTATTCTCACGAACACTCATCCAAGTGCTCGATGCCCTCCTCAAGCACACAGACGACCACATCTCATTACCACGGACTGCCCAGGAGATTGCAAACACCAAAGTGGGTTCCATGCACTAGCCGGCATACCTGGTTGCATTGGTGCCATCGACTGCACCCATGTGGAATTGGTGGTTCCACGTGCCATGGAGGTACCGTACCGCAACCGAAAACAGTTCCACTCAATCAACGTGCAAATGGTTTGTGACTCCAACAAGATCATCACACATTGTTGTGCCCGATTCCCCGGATCAACCCATGATTCTATGGTCCTGAGGAACTCCACAATACCACGCTACATGGAGCGACATGCAGGCCCAAGAACCTGGCTACTCGGTGAGTCCAATGTCATGACCATGGAAATGTGAAGTGGGTAGGTGAATGACGTACCGATGCATACGCCACCTGGCTGAAAGGGGGGGAATGATGCATACTCCACCTGGCTGAAAGGGGGGGGTGAATGATGCATACTCCACCTGGCTGAAAGGGGGGGGGTGATGCATACTCCACCTGGCTGAAAGGGGGGGATGATGCATACTCCACCTGGCTGAAAGGGGGGGAATGATGCATACTCCACCTGGCTGAAAGGGGGGGGAATGATGCATACTCCATGTGGCTGAAAGGGGGGGGGTGATGCATACTCCACCTGGCTGAAAGGGGGAGGGAATGATGCATACTCCACCTGGCTGAAAGGGGGGGAATGATGCATACTCCACCTGGCTGAAAGGGGGGGGATGATGCATGCTCCACCTGGCTGAAAGGGGGGGGAATGATGCATACTCCACCTGGCTGAAAGGGGGGTGGGGAATGATGCATACTCCACCTGGCTGAAAGGGGTGGGGAATGATGCATACTCTACCTTGCTGAAAGGGGGGGAATGATGCATACTCCAATTGGCTGTGAGTAGCAGAGAGAACGGAGACAGATGATACCCTAAAGCAACCCAAACTCCACCCAACACCAGTAAAGCCAATACCCAATGTATGCAGCCCTACCATGTGAATGAGGTTGTGTCCCAACCATGACACAACCATCTGCAAGTGCATTCTACCAAATCAGACCACATTGTCAACAATGAAAAGCACCTACATGCACGTCACCAAACACCATCAACCGATAGGCCTGTCCCCCATAACTGCCCACGAAAGAGGCACATGACGGACAGAAACATCAACACACCATTACACAGACAGCAGGGCCTCCAAAATGTCCCTGTCTACATCAGCATTGCTCACTGGGGTCATGATGAGGCCCACAGCAATGTTGCAATGATGTGCGCATTGCCATCACAGGACATGTGCCAGGCCAACTAACCAAACGGCATGAACGGACACAGTGGATGGGCACTCACAATGCACTCCACCCCTCTGCATACATTGTGTGATGGCATGCAAAACAGGCCATGGGAGCCATGAGCATTTACTGGTTGCATTGTGTGAATCAATTAGTGCATGTAGAAGTGAGCCAAAGTAACAGTTGGATGCAAGCCATGGTGGTACATCATGTTCTTGATCAGACGTCATGACTGACACATACATTCTCGCCTACATACAGGTGATGCAGGCTATCCCCTGAAGAGGTGGCTCCTTACACCAGTCCGGAACCCGCAGAACCAGCACGAGGAGGACTTCAACCGTGCACATACACGTACCCGTGGGGTCATAGAGCAGACATTCGGCCTATTGAAGGCACGGTTCCGATGCCTCAGCAGGTCTGGTGGGGCACTCCTGTACCGCCATGAGAAGGTGGCAAAGATCGTCATGGCATGTGTCATGCTACACAATATGTGCGTCAGACGGAATGTGCCCCTGCCCCCTGACGCAGAACTGCAACCACCTGACGATGAGGATGAGGAGGGTGCAGATGGGGTGGCACCCCATGGAGGAGGCGATGCACAGGAGGGGCGTGCAATGCACCAAAATCTCATCGACCACTGCTTCTAGCACACACGGCTGGTGTGTATCACATGGAGACTGCACTTGGGGCACTGTGTGTCTCTGGGACATGCACACTGTGGACTGTACACCAATAAAGCACACATATGCAATGAAAATGTTCACACATTTCATTTTGGAAAAGCAAAAAGTGTATTTCAATCATAAAACGTTGTGACACACCCCCTCCCACCTCCCCCCTCCCCCCTGCACACCCCAACACACCCCCTCCCACCTCCCCCTCCCCCTGCACACCCCAACATACCCCCTCCCACCTCCCCCCCTGCACACCCCAACACACCCCATGTAAGTGTCAACAGATGCCTGTGACAGTGGCCACAGGCTGTTACAAGCCCCCTCTCCCGGCCCCCGGGGCACCCCTGGCTGTGGAGCGCAGGTTCCGTCCGGAACGTCGGACGGGGCTGCTCTGTGCAGAACTGGCAGCGGAGGATGTCCCTGCCTGCTCCCGTGCATGCACGTCCTGTAGGGTGTGGGTGAGCTCAGTGAGCGCACGACGCAACCCGGCGAGTTCACCACAAATGTCCCTAGACATGGCCTGCATAGCATCCCTCAGGGTGGCAGTGCTCTATTTCGGCCCTTAGGGTCTCCGTGGCCTGTTCAATGGTTGCCCTAGCCCCCACACATTCCGCAGCATGCTCAGTCAGCATCGTGGACAGATGTTGCTGCCGTTCTATGATGTCCTCGAGGGAGTGCTGCCCCTGCTGGGCCATGCCCACTGCTGGTGGTGTGATGGAGGGGCTGCTCCCCTCCTGTGGACTGAGGACTGGGCATGGGGTAGAAGGCCACTCGTCCTCCTCTGTGTGCCCTGTGTGTGATCCTCATGGGGGCTGGCATTTGACAAATAGGGGGAATGTAGAAGGTTCTGACTTCGTGCTCCTCAATGTCAGAGTCAGAACATGCAGCAATTGCAGCTGTTTCACCCATGTTGCTGCTGGCAGCAGACCCGGTGCCTTCTGTGGCAGGCAATGTTGGTACAGGTGGAGCTGCTGCTGCTGGCCTGCTGCCTACTGGGGTGCTTGCCGGTGGGCCGTCCGGTTTGCTTGCAGTGGATTCTGCTTGTTGAGGGGTCTGCCTCACTGCAGCTGAGGTTGAGGGTGCGGGGATGGTATTATTGGCCTTCTTGGCTCTCTTCGTCGCAGGGGTGTCCTGGTCCTCGGGGTGTGAATCTGTGCCTGTGGTGGAGCAAAGGAGGGAGGGCGTTATTGATGGGTCTGCGGACTTCGGAATGACAATGATTGGCATGCATCTGGTCAGTAGATGAGGCAGATTTCAGGCAGGGCCATGCAGGTTGTCTCCTTTTTGTGTGGTATGTGGATGCAGGTATGTGGGTGCCAGCAGTGTATACAGGGTGGAGCTCGCATGTGGCTATGGGCAGTGTCGAGCTAATGTGTTGCATTTACACTCTAGGGCAACATTGTGCTACACATGAATGGACTGCAGTGACTATGGCATGTCTTGTTTGAGGCACCTACCTTCATCGCCTGATGTCGGAACTCCCCTTTCCATCCCTCCGACGCCTTCAATGCCTTCCATGCCAATCGTGGTTGCACAAATCTCCTCCCACGGTTGGAGTTTCAGTGGGGATTCCGAACCTCCACCGGTACCCAGGGCAAGGTTGCGGTTCGCAGAGATGATGGCTCTGACCCGTATGCGAAGGTCATCCCAGCGCTTCCTGCACTGCTGTGGGGTGCGGGGTATGGTCCCCACCGCGCTGACGCGTTCGGCCACCAGGGCCCACATGGCCTTCTTTTTTGCTATCGCCGGCCTGGTCATTTCCGGCGAGAAAATGACAGCTGCATTGTCTTGCAGGGTCTCCGCAAGCATGCAGAGATCCTCCCGGCTAAATCTTTCCTGGCGCTGGCGGTCACATGCCTTCTTAACAACTTTAGGCATTTTTGGGTGGTTGGATGGGTGGGTGATGGGTTGGGGCAGGTGTCAGGGTTGGATCTGGTGTTGTTCGGAAGGATGGCAATGGATTGTGTTTTTAAAGATGGCCGACGTGTGTTTCCCGTTCCGCCGCGATGACGCTATTTCCAGTTCTGCTTTTTACGGTGGCCGCTAATTGCGGCCACCGCTAATTACGGTGGCCGCTAATTACGGTGGCCGCTACTTACGGTGGTGGAAGTGCACCTTGCTCGCTCTACGACGCCGGTAGGGGCCTTTTCCGCCATGGCGTTATTTACATTACCACCATGGCGTAATGCTCGTGCGCGATGGGTCGTAATGTGACGCTCTTTACGCCATCGACCCACGGCGTAAACGCTCATTACGCCATGGCGGTAATGTCGGCAGATTACCGACTGGGTCATAATGAGGCCCACTGTGTCTTACTTGTCATGTGTGTAGGTGGCCAACATAAGGACACACACCACATTTTTTTTTAATTTTAGTTTATAGAAAATTGTCATTAGCTTGTTAAGTGAGTAGGGGGCCAAAAAAAGGATGCACACCAAATAAAAAATAAGTATTCTAATGGCAATGTAGAGATAATTATTATATTTTAAAATGAACTTTGAGTTCATTAAAAGAAAGTATTCCGCACTGCAGACAACGATCTGTGCAAATAGAAGTTTAAATAACAGTTCCCAGTTTTTAAACAATTCAGAAATGATGTGCACATTTTGAAATGTCATTATTAGCTTCTCATGTGTGTACGTGGACAAACAAAGGACACACACAGATTTCAGAAGAAGTATGGAAATTACATTTGTTAGGTTCTTAGTGTAGCTTTTGGTAAGTGTTAATAGGTTTTCATACACAAAACCTGTCATTGTCTACCTAATATTTGAAATATTGGTAAGACTACACTTTAAAAAGATGTATACTCAAAATAATGTTATGTTGGCATGTCTTGATACATTTATTTTGTAAAACTGAAGACATAGTTAGGTTTTATGTCTTGGGTTTCTGGTTAAGGTTGCATGAATGAATCTGCAAATCTGTCCTAATTTAATATTGAATAATGTCTGTACAGTATTGAAACATATCTTCACTGCCTTTATAGGTGCACAAACTATTGACATTGTGGGCAATTCTATTTAGAATTTGGTGATGCAAAACCAAATTCATAGTTACCTAAATGGTTAGTGTAGTTGAGGTAATCATAAAGAATTTACTTTTTCTGTACTACACTAGATGCCCCTTATCTTTGAAACTGTTATTCTTGTATGTTTTTTTTCAACATAAAGTTTATGTATAGACTTGCTAACATTTATATTTAACTTGTCATGTAGATATACTTGTAGAACGTGAGATAGCATATAATTTGTATGTATATATTGTTAAATATTTTAAAGAAGTGAATAAAGTTTTTTTCTCTCCAACAAGAAGTTCCTTTCCTCTGTAGCATGATTAATGAATACAACTGTTATTGGTTGTGTACTAGGAATACATTCAGTATTCACTTAGTACCATTATGAAAAAAAAAATCAATATTCTTCTTTTTATTTTATTGTGAAATACATTTTATTCAGTTTCAGAATTAGACTTCTTCTACAAAGAAGATGACACATATAAAGATAAGACATCTCACAAATATAATATATATATATGTACAATGCACATATGTATGCACACAGATTTGTATTTTTTAAATATTTCTATTTATAGCTGCAGCTACAGCATCTGCCAATGAGATGCAGGTATACACAGGCGCTGCTAAGGTGAGCAATGACTGCAGTGCTTATATCCGCAGCTACAGTCCCACCCACCCGCACTATAGTCACGATTATAAGTGAAAGGTTGGGGGATTTCAGTCACTCAAACTGCATCAAATAAATTACAATAGATATTGTAATATATTTCTGCAGCCTGTGTTCAATTTCATCTATTTTTGTAACTTTAAAGGTGGGCCGCTTTGGGGGGAAGGAAAGGAGGCGTGGAACATGGAAGGAAAACACATAAGGATGAAACATATAACAAATTGAGACAAATAAAAAGGAACATATTTTTGGGGGTATTTTCTTTGTATTTATGTATTATTTTTTTAAAGAGGAAAAAATGGCACTTAAACAAATTAACTAAGGATGACAGTTAATCTGGTGTTGAGATATCAGCTTCTCCCAATCCTTAGTTGTGGCACATCCCACGGCTACCCATCGGTGGCATAGTTCACACATGACTCTCATAACTGAGACAATGGGAGCCGGTAAGATTAAAACATGTGCAGTTGATACTGTTGCTGAAGTTGAGGCTTCATTTAGTGTCAGTGATGTTCCACTAGAGCATGCATATGCTGGAGGAGGTGCTGATTTTCGTGCGCGTAATGCATGAGCCCCATGTATTTTACGTTTTTGGTGTTTGTGCACTTTCCGATATGTGTCGTCCTCATTGTTCCAATGAACTCTCACTAGATGATTGATCATCACTGATGTTCCATGACTTTGCAATGGCAAATGTGATGGTTCACGTCTTAGCTGGCCTGATTCATGGAAGTGTTTTATAATAGTGTAATCCCATAGGAAAATGGTCCATGAATCAGGCCCTTAGAGTCTTCATGCACAATGTACACTCTAAATCCTCTACCTCCTTTTTTGAGAAGTGTTCTTTGACTTTGAAATATTACCAACTGTCTGGCAGGTTTTGATTCCTGTGGCTATCTGCCTGGGTTGCTATGGAATGGGAACCCTGATGACATCGTCATGGCTGGGGAGGAATCTCTCAAGTTAGAAAAATAACAACACTAAAAAGACAAAGCCACAAAAATGAAAACGTCTTTAAAAAAAAGAAGAAAAAAATAAAACAAAACATAGACAAACTGAACAAATGACAAGACAAGGGGGAAAGACAATTAGGGTAAAAGCGGGTAAAAAGGAGGAACAATTAAAGGGTTAAAGGTCCAAAAGGTCTTGTAGTTTCTTGGTAAACATTTCACTAACAAGCACTAGTAGCACTGATCAATATAAACTTACTTTTGTGTGGGTGGGGTGATTATTTGCGGGTACGCACTGCCATGCACTCTGGTTGGTCACTTTCGCACATGCAGATTTCATCATGCGGCATGAGCTTAGACGCGTCAATTCATCGCAACAACCATTTGTTGACGCGGATAGGAATCAGTGTGTGGACATGCAGTTGCAGCGCGTGATATGATTGGCTTTGTCATGAGGCTCAAAGATGCGTAGCTGCATTGAAGAAGCTTGGCGTCCCTGCGGTTGATTTCACATGTGCAGATTCTAACACAAAGCATGGGGGTAGCCGTGTCAATATTTCGTAATGTGTGATTGGTCTGTTTGTTGATGCGGCCAGGAGTCATGCGTGGACACGCATCCGCAAGGCGCGTGATATGATTAGTTGGTGCTACAGGCACGAAGAGAGCTAGCTACGTCGATGAAGCTTGACATTCCATTGGGTGATTTTGCATGCATGGATTTCATCATATGGCACGGGCATGGCCAAGACAATATACTGTAGTGTGTGCTTGGGCCATTTGTTGATGCGGCTAAGCGGCAGTATCGCAGCCTGTGATCTGAATGGGCATACAAAACCAGCGCAATGCCGCATAGCTGCGTGATCACAGCTTTCACAGTGATTGGGCTTTCCCTCGATGCAGCTACGCCCACGTGCAGGCGTGTCTTCTCATTGATTTAGGTGATTGGTCAATAATTTAGGCGCGAACACGTCATGCGCTTGGGTGTACCTGTGCATACGGAAACACATTCCAGTTAATCGTAGTTATAGTCCTCTCCCAATCACCTCTTTCCTGTTTCCTATCATTGCTTTTTGTCTCTTGTTGGCTGAACTTATTTGTAAACCTTCAGGAACTTTTAAAAGCAGTATCTTGATGTATCCATTCCTTTTTTACCTTTCTTCTTCCTATACCTTGGTCCTTTGTCTTGTATTTTGTAGTTTGTCAATTTTGCTATTTTAGCTTGTTATTTTTTAAAATGTTGTTTATATTAAGGGGCCAATTCATGGAATAATTGTGCGATGAAATCGGTGGCGCAAGCAAGAAAAATCCAGCGCACGCATGCAAATCGCACACAAGCGATTCATGGAAGCCTGTGTGCGTGTTTTTCCAGGGAGCTGTGCCGAAACCACGTGTGGTGCACACGGGCACACACGCCACTGAGACATCCCGAACGCTGTGCGTGATGCGCAAAGCGAAAGTGCACAACGTGTAGCGCACACACCAAAAAGGGGCAGAACATGCAGAATGGGGAACAATGTGTGAAAATGAGGGCGTATCTGGGGAAGTACTGCTGGGAAATACATGGAACGCCTACACGCTCGCGAACAGCACGTATTCGTGGAATCGAATAGGGGAAACCCGCGCACACCAAAAGACACGCACAGGCGTAAACACGTCCGCCACACGAAGGCAGGCAGAAGCATCCCTACGCAGTATAAAAGTGCGCACAAACAACAAACACGTATATAAAGCTATGATGAATGTCCCATTTCTCGTAGCAGTGATCGTGGGACACCGCAGGAGTAGGAGAATAGCCAGGCCCTGCATTTTTTTGCCCAGGACCATCCTGTTTGGGATGCCTGATGACCAGGTCTATGGCAGGTATAGGTTTCCACCTCATATCATCCTAGACCTGGTCACTGAGTGGGAGGATGAGCTCTCATCACCCACCTTGTGCTCCCAAGCACTGAGCCCCTTGGAAAAGGTGCTCAATGTCCTGCATTTTTTGCCCACTGTCAAAGTTGGGGGTGTCTCACAGCCCACACAGTCACGCTGCCTACACCAGGTGTTGGCAATCATGACTGTGTGCCCCTCAGTCCACAGGGGCCCTATGTCCACCTAGGGCCACTGAGAACATATACTGCAACCGCAAGCACTGGGATTCCATCAATGTACAGGTTGTATGCGATGCCCATGGAATCATCACCTCTGTCTATGCAAACTATCCTGGGTCCACCCATTACAGTTTCATAAGGAGAATGTCTGCCCTCAGCCGGGACCTGGAAGCTGGGAAGCATGGCGACAAATGGTTCATTGGTGAGTACAAATGTCTGTGCACATGCACGCATGTCACACACAGACAAATATACAAACCCAACTAATGACAACCAACATCACCTCCCCAGGGGACAGTGCCTACCCTCTGAGCACCCACATGATGACACCAATATGGAACCCCACCACACCACCCCAGGTAAGATACAACGCAGCCCATATTGCAACCAGGGACATAGTGGAGCGCACATTCGGAGTGCTCAAGTCACGCTTCCGCTCCTTTGACCGCTCTGGCGGCCAGCTACTATATGCACCCCCAGTAGTGTGCAGGATCATTGTGGCAGCATGTGTCTTGCACAATGTTGCAACACGGCGGAGCATACCGGTAGACATGGTGGTGCCCCCACATCCCCAACCACACGCACGGACCCAGCTTGTGGCTACATTTTTCACCTAAACTCCCACCCCTGCGGAGTGCACACAGGCCTGGCACATACCAGGTGACAATCGATGATGACAAAGAGACAGTCAACTGTCACAATCTTACTACCCTTAGAATGTTTCCACAGAAGTGCTACATTGCGTGCATCCCTAGCTACTTAAACATAACCAAACCCGTGTGACCAAAAGGAACACATGCAAGGTGCATATCACACCACCCCCCCTGCAAAACTGTTAGACGGGAAATCATATCGTGCCCTCTTGTATATATTGGCCTAAGCCCAGTCGCTCTGCGAAGAAATCCGCGTCGCAAGGTTCTGACCTTAGATCGATTAAACCGCCATTTTAGATTCATCCGCCATTTTGATTCTCACTCCAAAGTCACCCTGTGTTATAAAATGGTGGACAGTGTTCTTCTGTTTGTAACATGGCCGTCTTGACCTCTGTATGCATGTTAATGCCTAAACTGCCCATAGGCCAAATGTTAGGGTAATGTAATGAGACCTTGTCCTTTGTTGACCTATAGATCGAGGATTACCTGTGCCAACGATACTAATCCATGAACATATATTAAGCACAATGATGTCTAAATAACTGAATGTGAGCACTTGTTGAACTGTACTGTATTAAAATATGTACTAAGGCTTATTTTAGATCCGAGAATATACTATTGCTATTGTGATTTGTTGAACATGTAAACTGAAGGTGATCCATATGCATATGGTTGGGCGAGTCAGATGTGAACTCAGCATGAACCCTAGATTGGGAATTATTAACATACAGAGGGCCTGAACATCATGTTACAAAACTGTATAAAAGAGCGAATATTCTGATGTACGGTCCCACTCACTTCACACACCGAACAGGGCTGGTATTCGCTTTGTTGTACTGAGGGCCTGATAGCTATCTGTTGCTTTGTCCTTTGAAAACAGTTGTAGAATAAAGATCTGTGTATCTTTGTAAACCCGTGTTGGTGTATTTCCTTTTGGGGTACTCAGCCTCGATATTCTCTTTTTGCTATTACAGATGGCGCCCGAATAGGGACCCTCAAGATTGATGCCAGCTCGTTGAAGGTTGACGCGGCTATCAAACCGGGATCGGTCGGTGTAAAAGGGGGCCCCTTTCTTGGATGAGACGCAACACCTCAGCAGCACAGCACGGCCCGATCCCTGGATGGTGAGCACGCGGTCCGTGTCAGCATCTTGACGAGCGTCCATATATCGAGTCGGGCAGATTTGCCGAAATCACCAAACACGAGCGTCCTTTGTTTGTTAGAAAATGTGTATTTGATCAGACCTCCTTAGGGTTTGATCAGGTGAGTCGTGACCCGATTCTTAAGTATCCTGATAATTTGTTTTGGCGCATTGCACTCGCGAGTTCAATTATTGACCAGGTAACACCAGTATTCTGATATGCCTGGGAAATTGTCTTCCTGCTTCAGGGCATTATTCCGCGAGGACAGACAATCTTTGGAATTTGGCCAACCGGCACCAATGGAGGGGTCCCCGGCGTGTACTATGTACTGTAAGCACAGCATTGGTAGTATAGTATTTAATGATATTTGGCACAAACAAACTAGACATGCTTCCGAACTTCAGTGGCCAATCAATCGTAGTTTTGAAATCCCTCGTATTGAATACTTACAATCTATATTATTGAAGAAAAAGGCTAGACCTGCAGCGTTTGAAGTCTTACAGAATTGGAAGAAAGAAGCTTTACAGCAGTTCAAGAGTAGAGAAAAGCATGTGCGCCGTCATATGACAAACACCGAAAAAGCGTTGTTGTATGATCAAAATAAACAGTCTGAGTTAGCTAGGAATATGGATAGGGCTTTCTCACTTGGTATCCAGAAAATCTATCCTTCTAAAGACGTTCATGTTTCTGACGAACTTATTGATAAACTGTTAAATGAAAGAAGGCCTGGTGCCACTGCGCCACCTCGATATGTTCCTCTTCCTGCTGTTATTCCTCCTCATGCTGTTCCTCTTCATCCAGTTGTTGTTCCTCCTTTTGTCGTTGCTCCTCCACCTGCTCCTCCACCTTTGCGTGCTGTACCAGTAACAGCACCTCCGTTCCCAGATGTCCAAAACATGCCTACTCTCCCTCTTCCAAGTGGTTCTACACCGCTTGTAGTAGATCGGGGAGCGGGATCGAGGGTTGTTACTCGTAATACTGTATCTCCAGAGAAGAATTGTGAGTTAACTGCGTGGGCTAAGCATTGCATGGAGAAGGGTGAACAAGCTAATGTTTTTGCCACACTTTCTAATAGAGACAATTTTCCTGAGAAAAACGTTTTTATTGAAGGATTAGGAATTCATTTATGTGTAATGTGGAACAGGCTAAATAATACAGATCTCCCACAAGGATTGAGGGATTTGAATATTTTAGCGTTCTCTAGAGACACTGCGGAGAAAGTGCAAGAGCATGTTGAGAGGGTACTTGAGTATAGAAGGGAGCTGGAAAGGTTACGGAATGAAGATGAAGATGGAGATAGTTTAGACATTATGTTTGTACAGAAACGGTTGCTTCCCTGTCGTAAATCGATAACTGAGAAAACGCAGATTTGTGCAAAAGACGCGATTAGATGGATCTCAGATAAATCGATAACTCCCGTTGAAGTATATGACACATATAGTCAGTATACGTCAGAAATGCAGAGGAAAGTGATACAGGTAATGGCAGAATACCTACAGGATGAGTGTGTAAAAAGACAGGTTTGTTGTCCCGCAGAGTTATTGGATATTTATAAGAGAGCTTTTTTGGTTGACACTTCTTCGGCTGCTTTGGCGCTCGATTTGACTCTGTTGCTTAGTAAGCGTTCGGAGTTGCCTACTTCTCAGTTGCCTATGAGAGAGGTCCCTCCGACACTTGTACTTAAAGTCGAGGTTCCAGCGGATATCGGAACGGAAGCGCAAGCCTATGAAATTCCTGCACATTATGTGTCACAGTTTGTTCATGTTCCGTTCTCAAGACAGGAAGTGAATACCATTAAGCAATTTATTCCCGACATTAGGAAGAATCCGACAGGGTTCTACAAAGAAGTGGAGTCTGTCTTGCAATCATCGGTATTCACCTTAAGTGATATCGATTTGTTATTTCCTGTACTCCTGCCCATCGACTTGTGGAAACAGATTAGAACTGTGAGCGTGGATTGTTGCCTGACATCCAGTTGCAAATGATGTCCTCTGAAAGCGCTTGGCAAGCAAAGTCTTAGTCAGAAGTACTGCACATGGCTCAGTACTACGAGAATTGTGCCAATAATGAAAAGGAAAGGGTTGAAAAGAGGAAAGGTGATTTGAAGACAAAAGTACTATTGCAACAAATTGTTAGAGGGCCTAATTCGCAATTTAGAGGTCAGTACGTTCCACAAGGAAATGCGCCCTTGGGTCCTATAAACATTAACCAGTGTGCTCATCGTAGACAAGAGGGTCATTGGCGTGCACAATGCCCGATCCTCCAGCAGAGGTCAAATAACACATTTGGAAATATGGGTAGATGATCCACAGGTCGCCCAGGTGTAAGGGGTCCTGGTAGAGGTCAGTTTTAGCAGGATTCACAACAACCTTTTTCGCAGGACAATCAGGCACCAAGTGTGGATAATAGAAACATTTTTGATCATCATTCTGCTGCTTACCTCTCTGAAGAACTTCCTTTTGATGACATTATGTTTTGTTAGGATTGCCCGAAGCAGGGTTTGGAACCAACGACTATTCCCGTTAATCAGAAAGGTCCCTACGTTGAAATGTTAGTGGGAAATAGGAAACCTCTATTCTTGATAGATACAGGGGCACAGAAGTGTTCCATTGATCATTCTCGGGTTCCAAACATTCCACTGTCAGGGCAAACCAATGTTTCTGTAGGGTTTTCTGGCACAGCAGTTGTCTGTCCGGTTTCTTCACCGGTATCTATTACTTTGGGTCCATTTGCAGACCACTGTCCTTTCCTTTTGACTACGAATTGTGGAGAGTATTTGTTGGGGTTGAATCTGTTGAAGGAATTAAATGCGGTAATTCACTGTTCTCCTGATGGAGTGTGTTTGACGATTTCACCACAGCAACTTTCTTCTCACAATTCTTGACCAGACCTTTGCCGCCTGAATTCAGTGATGTTCCAGAGTGTTTGTGGGCAATAGACGACAATGATGTCGGTATTTTGCAAATTGAACCTGTTAAAATTGTCTTGAAACATGGAGTAAAGCTGCCACGTATTCCGCAGTATAAGATCTCGGTTGATGGCGAGCAAGCCTTGAAATGCATCGTCTCCGATTTTGTGCATCGAGGGGTGATTGAGGAAATTGCAGGTAGTTTATGCAATGGTCCGATTTTGCTCGTGTACAAAAAAGGCGATAATTCAATTCCTTTTCGTTTCATAATTGATTTGCGTGCCATCAATAAGATCGTTGCTCCACAATTTCCAATTGTGCCTGATGTGACGACGATATTAACTATGATCCCGGCTTCAGCTACTTACTTTAGTGTTGTGGATCTGAAGAATGCTTTCTTTAGTATTCCGATACATAAAGACAGTAGATACCTGTTCGCGTTCACCTTAGGGGGACATTCGTTTACCTTCACTCGTGCAACCGCAAGGTTACACGGAAAGTCTGAGCATTTATAGTAGGGCTTTGAAAGAGCAGCTCAATACCCTTGCGTTGCCCTCTACTTGTACACTGCTTCAATATGTTGATGACTTGCTTTTAGCTGCTGACTTAGAGAGCGCTTGTAAGGAGGGCACTGTGTTGTTCCTTATTCACCTGTCTAAACATGGACATAAAGCTTTGCTTAAAAAATGTCAATATTGTTGTCAGGAGGTCGCCTATTTAGGCTATCTCCTGTCAAAGGAGGGAAGACGGTTGACACCAGAATGGATAAAACTCATTTCTAGCATGTCTGTCCCAAATACGCAGAAAGAAGTTAGAGCCTTGATAGGAATGGCTTCTTAGTGTAGGCAGTGGATCCCCAATTTTTCACTAGTGATCAAACCAATGTTGGCTTTGACGAAGAAGGGCATTTCTTCGCCATTGACGGGGGACTTGGTACACCAGCAATCATTTGATCTGCTCAAGACTGTGTTGTGCTCAGCACCGATTTTGGGCACACCAAACAATGAAAAGGCCTTTGTGTTGTATGTGCATGAATGTGGTGGATGTGCTTTGGCTGTATTAACGCAGGAACATGGAGGGAAGAATAGGCCGTGCGGTTACTTTTCTTCCGCCCTTGATCCTGTAGCATGCGCTTTGCCAAGATGTTTGCAAGCTGTCGCTGCTGCTGCTGCGTCTGTGAAACAGAGTGAGGGAATGGTCCTAGGCCATCCTTTAACCATAATGGTACCTCACTCTGTAGGTGTTCTATTAAACACAACTCAAACGCAACACCTCACCTCCGCATGACTAACGAGATATGAATTGATCTTGTTTGCTGCGCCACACATACAAATCAAGAGGTGTTGTGTTCTTAATCCGGCTGAACTTTTACCTTTCCCGCAAGGTACTGCTTGCAGTGACGAAGAGTCACGTGACTGTCTTTACATTACCAAACCAGAAACATAGGGTAGAATCGATCTGAAAGATACTCCTTTGAACAATCCACAAGGGGAGCTATTTTGTGATGGGTCCTGCTTCAAACTTCCGGATCGTACATCCACAGCTGCTTATGCAATCACTACATTGAGCATGGTCGTGGAAACCAAGAGAATCACGTATAACTCTGCGCAGGCTGCAGAGATTATAGCATTGACCCGAGCTTGTGAACTTTCTGAAGGGTTTACAGTAAACATATATACTGACAGTCAGTACGTCTTTGGGATGGTTCACAACTTTGGTAGAATTTGGTCAGAAAGAGGGTTCTTGACCTCACATGGTACAAAAATCCACATGGCTCCTTGATAGTAGTGCTACTCTCAGCGCTTGCACTCCCTACTTAGCTAGCTATCATAAAGTGCGCAGCGCATCAGAAAATTGTAGACGATGTAGGAAAGGGGAACGCTTTTGCTGACCAGATAGCCAAACAGACTGCCACTGATCTCTCGTCAGACATGTATACTTCAAGGGAAGCCACAAATGCTTGTACTATGGATGAGGGTATTGATTCCGTAAGGGATATCCAAGCCGATGCCACGTTAGAAGAGTCCAAGAAATGGGCTGAGGACTTGGGGAAACTTGATGATGATGGGTGTTGGGTGGACAGAGTTGAAGGGAAGTGGCCACTTCCCGACGCATATATTATGATGATGGTTGTTATGGCTCATGGTCCCACACACATATGTGCCTGTAAAATCACGAAAACGTTGCAAAAAGTATGGGAAAATGACAAAATCTATAAAATAGCTGACCGCTTTGTTCAGGGATGCATGATTTGTTTTCAGCATAATGTGGGAAAGGGCACATCAACTCCTAGGGGTAGTTTTGGCCCACCTTCTGTCCCCTTTGAGGTCATCCATTTTGATTTTATTGAGATGGAGCGTTGCAATAATTTTAAATACTTGTTAGTCATCATCTGTGCCTTTAGCAAATGGGTTGAGGCTTTTCCTGTTAAAGACGCCACAGCCATGACCATGGCAAAGACTATGTTAAAGGAATACTTCCCGAGATTTGGGTTGCCAAGAGTCATCTGGTCGGACAATGGTCCATACTTTATCGCTGCTGTAATCCTACAGATATGCGCGGGATTACAGATCGATAAATGGTTCCATTCGGCTAGACATGCTCAGAGTGCTGGACTAGTGGAAAGACACAACGGCATCATCAAAAACAAGCTTGCTAAAACATGTGCCTGCACCAAACTAAAATGGCCGGACGCATTACCGATTGTGTTGTTATCAATACGAACAACCCCTCAAACTAAGACTGGGCTCTCTAACTTTGAGGTGGTTATGGGGAGGCCTGCTAATATTTGGAATATTCCAAAGTGTCGTTCTTTTCGAAATGTTGAAAATGTTCTTCTCTCTGACTATTGTAGCCAATTGACTAAAAACTTGTATTTGATTTATCACCAGGTGTGAGAGGCTTTACCTGTATGGTATGAGGGTCCCGGTCACAGCATACGACCGGGGGAGTGGGTCCTCGTCAAGTCATTTGAGCGATCTTCTTGTCTCGCACCACGTTGGTGGGGCCCCTTCCAAGTCCTGCTGGTCACACAGACTGCGGTGCGGGTAGCAGGCCGGAAACACTGGATCCAAGCGACGCACATCAAGAGGATTCCACACCCAGTGCCACATGCTACAGAAGACACAGAACCCCTTACCAGTACTGCAACCAACGATTTCGAAGAAGTAAATAGCATCAAGAGTGTATAAGATATTCTCCCTCAGCCTGTGAGGCTTGGGGAAACAGCCACTTCGTCTCCACATTCTCCAACAGTTTCGTCTTTTGAATTTGTCCCGGATCTTGCATCTGATCCTGCTTTGGATTCGTCGCTTCCAACGGGAAGTGACGACCCGTTGTTCACAGATCATTCAGTACCAGGGATTACAAGGTACTATCTGCGTCCGAGGAAATAGACTTACGGCACGGCTCAGCTGTGTGATCAACGAAAATCATCAAAGGGCTTGTTTTTTTGGCCTGATCAATTTTGCAAAAGGGGATTCTGTTGGCTAGAGTTTGTGGACGGACTAAGAAGACACTCGGCCTGGAGGTCGCCAGCAAAATAACACTGGAGCTTTTGTTTGAAGACTACAATGCCTGCAACCGCTTCTGCTCGTACAGAACTGATAAGAGAACGTGTGACCAGCTGCAAAAATGGACAATCCATTCCATGGGCCCCGAAAACGTACTGCTGTCTTGTGATAAAGTTAATTCGTTTTATAATAGTAATTGTCTTAGGCTTCTGGTATCTAGAAGAAGTATATCCGCTTGAGAATTTGTTTACTGACTGAAAATGTACCTACTGTTCCTACTCCTTTCATGCATCTGCACACTCTACCTCCTAGAGACTCTCAGCACAGACAGAGATATCATAATAACACACTATTACTCATCATGAATGCTACACATGCCATTTTTAACAAATCTAATTGTTGGGTCTGTTCACATTTACCGCAACACGGAGATAAGGTGCTAGGTTGGTATATTCATCCTTTACCTTTGACAACTGCATGTTATGCTTCTCTTATAGCACTATTCTTTGGCCGCTGGAACGATAGCTTCTCAGGGAACTTCGATGGGACTAATTTAAATCAGTTTGAAAAATGTGTTCTGACTTCCTTTGGATGCTCGCTCTTTGCAAATAGAAGTAAGCCTAACGTTGCTTCCTTCTATTAGGCCTTCTGATAGATTATCCCATCCTTTTCAATCTTTGATCTCTTTTAAGATGGCTCCTATAGGCAATAAGGATGCCACGCCTCCTTCCTACACTGTCAATCATAGCCCCAATTCAGTTTCTTTCTGCATACAGAGGAATGGTACTCAGTCAATGGGTGATTTTAAAGGTTGCACCAACGTTACGAATTTGACTAGCAAGGACAGACCTTTGTATGTAGGCGAACCTGCCTACTTTGTTTGCGGTATTGTAGCATTTCCATGGTTACCCAGGGATTGGCAGGGAACATGTTATTTAGGGATCATGTTACCCAGGGTATTTATTGCAAGTACTGTAGAGATTTCCAAGGCTCGTCCATGGCGTGACGAGAATGGTGACACTTCAGCACAAGTCCGGTGTGATGTAGCTAAATCCTTTGTGCCATTTTGGGGACAAATAATGAACTCTGCAGATATCAGGAGACTAGCGAGAGTACTGGAGAGGACCATCAACCGGACCACTGACATACTCTATAATATGACTCTAGAACAGAAAACAATAAGGTTAGTAGCACTTCAGAACAGGATGGCATTAGATGTCATCCTGGCTGAACGTGGTGGGGTATATAAATTAGTGAGGTCCGCTTGTTGTGTTTTCGTGCCAGATTCCTCCCCAACTATCTTCAAGGCAATACAGAATCTGCACGTCCCAAGTTCAGAAGTGCATGTTCCCGAGGGAAACTGGGATCTTAGCGCTTGGTTCTGGGACTTCTTGCTATCCTGGGGATGGAAACTATTTTCGGTCTTGCTGATTATTTTGGGAATCCTGTTGTTTCTTTGTTGCTGTATACAATGTCTTCCTAATATATGTTCGATGCTAGGAGGATGTTGCGCACAGGCGATGGGTCCATTAGGACACAAGGTATACTCTCCAGAGAATAGCTCCAACGAATATGTGCTAAAAGAAATCTTAGTATCTGATCTTATGGCAAATGACATCTCCGATAGTGATTCAGGGTGTATGGACATTGAGATGTTGAGTTACTCGTAAAGTGACTAGAAATAGTTTAGTGCTTGGCTTAGGCCAAAAGGAGGGTTTGTTAGACGGGAAATCATATCGTGCCCTCTTTATTGTATATATTGGCCTAAGCCCAGTCGCTCTGCGAAGAAATCTGTGTTGCAAGGTTCCGACCTTAGATCGATTAAGCCGCCATTTTAGATTCATCTGCCATTTTGATTCTCACTCTAAAGTCACCCTGTGTTCTAAAATGGTGGACAGTGTTCTTCTGTTTGTAACATGGCCGTCTTGACCTCTGTATACAAGTTAATGCCTAAACTGCCCGTAGGCCAAATGTTAGGGTCATGTAATGAGACCTTGTCCTTCGTTGACCTATAGATCGAGGCTTACCTGTGCCAACGATACTAATCCATGAACATATATCAAGCACAATGATGTCTAAATAACTGAATGTGAGCACTTGTTGAACTGCATTGTATTAATATATGTACTAAGGCTTATGTTAGATCCGAGAATATACTATTGCTATTGTGATTTGTTGAACATGTAAACTGAAGGTGATCCATATGCATATAGTTGGGGGAGTCAGAGGTGAACTCGGCACGAACCCTAGATTGGGAATTATTAACGTACAGAGGGGCTGAACATCATGTTACAAAACTGTATAAAAGAGAGAATATTCTGATGGTCAGTCCCACTCACTTCACACAATGAACAGGGCTGGTATTTGCTGTGTTGTACTGAGGGCCTGATCTGTTGCTTTGTCCTTTGAAAACTGTTAAGTTGTAGAATAAAGATCTGTGTATCTTTGTAAGCCCGTGTTGGTGTATTTCCTTTTGGGGTACTCAGCCTCGATATTCACTTTTTGCTTTCACAAAACAGTCCATGAAAATCACTGGTATGTCACCCAAACCCTCCCAACCCCCATCACCCTCATCGGCCACACCATGACATGGCATGCAACAGCAAAAGAGCAAACCAAATGCACAACACATGACAAATTAGTCACGAAGTGCCACGTGATAAATGGAAACAGCCCTGAGAAATCACACCTGACATGGAATCAGATGAAATGACTGACCAACAACCTCCCACACATACAAAGACATACACAAATGCATACCACCAGTGGTACCATCAACACAAGACAGAATGCCTGTTGGCATGTACATTGGCCAATCCAAATCCGCAAACCCCAAAACCGTGTGCTGTGTGTGTCCTCTGCAACACACCGCTCAGCACACAGCACACTGAGCGGCCATTGTGTTGGGGATACACCTTTAGCATCATATAAAAAAGGACAAGCAACTAAAATTACCCAGTGACACATGTATACGATCCAAAAATGGTAAGTGATCATGCGCTGCGGGGCACAACATGGCAGAGAAGGCAATCTGTGTGCACGTGTGGGCATGGATGGGTGGTTGTATGTGTGGTGGTGCATTGTGTAAGTTTGTGTGTCAGTAGGGACATGCACTCAATACATGCTTGTGAAAAAAAGTGACCCTAAGTGTCCTGTATACATCACATGTGAACATTGCCCATATGGACACCCAAGTGTGTCAAACCACACCAATCCCCTGACACCTGAAGAGTAAACCCAACACAGGAACATCCATTGACCAGCAGAACACATCATGTACATAGTATCCCACATTGACAATGTCAGACAGTGACCAATCCCTGTAGCCCAAGTATACTGTATGACAACAAAAGCACCTCCCTCATTTCCTCATCATCTTGACCTTCAGAAGAACTGTCTCTGGGGTCCTTCGGCTTCTTCCTTCTAGTTTACCTGGCTTCAGGATCCCTCTTCTCCTTGGTCTCCATGTTCTTCCTTTCATGTAAATAGGGTCCAGCCCCCTCAGAGGCCACCTTGACCAGTAATAATACCAAATTGCAGAGAACTCCAAGGAGCCAAACCCCCAAACCAGGGAAAAAGCCTCTAGGCACTGAAAAACCATGTAAGAGTCTCCAGTAGATGACTTGAAGTCGTAGAATATGACCAAGTACATGCCCAATCTGAATGATAGAATAACTTACAAGGTTGCACAGTTGTACAATGGTTCAACAGGATGGGTAGGAATAGTAGTAATCTATGAGGCTGTAGCAGGAAGAACAACAGGGACTAAAGGCACCGGAGTGCTACAAATGAGTAAAAGAGCTGTAGTCCAGTAGGAAAACTGTGCCGTCAAGCAGCAGTGAAGTCCAAGAGGGAAGACAGATACAACGTGCCGTCCAAACGGAACTGAGCGGAGAAGTAGTCTAGGCGGACATCTCAGGTGAAGACTGGACCGTGAGTTGTGGTTCTTGGGTCACATTCCTAATGCGTCCACCTTTGCCACAATTTCTAGGGGATGAACCTAACACGTACCAACTTGACATTGTCACCACCTGTCCCCCTCCCACCATCAGTGTGGCTTTGACAGCTAAAGAGTGCAGGCTACCGTCTACAGCATGAAGTGCATCAAGCACGCATACAGGCAAGAAATGATAAAACATCACAATCAACTTCAATAAATGCAAAGTTCAAAAATGTACTCACCAAAATTGATTGCAGACATGCCGTGGAGAAAACATCCATAATCCCCACTAGGGGTTGTGGGATGTATTTACCCATGCATCCTAGCCCTACCTCAAAACTGTGCAGTACTGACATGAAAACATCATGATGACCAGAGCTTCCCAGAAAATGCACCGGGAAATGCAGGAAGAATAGGCTGCCACCCATTTTTGCCGATGTTATGGGCACAGAAGGACGCTGCCTAAAACCACCATTGGACTACCCGCACAGTAGTCTGAAACCATTGTTTTGACCCATGTGGAATCATTAGACGGGGTAAATATGGGGATTAAGCTGTCGCTGCCCATCATTTTGCCCCAGAACAAAAATAAATAATTGGAGTGGGTAAAGATGGGGATGCGCTGTCGCCGCCCATCATTTCATCCCAGAATCCAGGACAGCTGCGCAGTTGTGCGCACACCAAAATGGTTACCTAACTTGCCACCCACCAGTGTAAAGAAAGGTCTTTGTTGACAAAATCCACTTTTACTGATGTCAAAAAGTTGCTGAAATCGTGACTCATTGGACCACTTTAAAGATTCAACCCTTTTTGTGTGTGTTTAGAATGCATTAATCCAAGAAAATCCCAAAGTTGCATGCAGTGCCAACAAAATCCTCTAGGCGGCACTAGCGGTCTAAACTCTGACTGGAGAACTGAGTGCAGTTGCTGTACAAAGGGATTTGACTCAGCTGACTTCAAAGGCTGCATTTTAATTAAAAAATTAGCCACATGCTGTTCCCAGAGGCCTGAAGCCTGGGAAACCCTCTCACCTCCAGAAGCTTCACACCAGGAGTTAGAATCTCACATGACCTCTTGATTGATAGAAGGCAGACTGGCTGGGAGCTTCCCAGAGACCACACAAAGGACCCTTTCCTCTGAAAGGAATATGTTAATTCTGAACTGTTTAATGTCAACAAAGCCCTGCCTGCCCAGAGGACTGACCCACCCAAGTCTTGGAGGCGGACCTCAACACTCTGAGGATTGAATTGAAAAGAAAATATATATTTTACAAAAACACTGATAACTCTTTGTAATCAAATGACAGAAATGTATAACTTTGAGAGCTTTAATTAAGAAAATGTACCTTTCATTCAAGGCCAAACTCGAATTTGAGTGATGTTCTGGGGCAAAACCCCATTGTTTATTAATATTACAGACTCCCTGTTTCAGCTAGACAAACGAAAATGCATTGGTATGTGGGTAGATATGTGAGGAACAGTTGTGTAAAATTTAATGAAGATCCAATGTTGTGCAGCACATGAATAAGTGCTAGAAGTGGCCGTTTTTGAATGCAAGCTCCGAGGATGAACACATTTGGACAGAGACATGGCTAAATTCAGCCACACCATGTATATGTGATTTTAATCAAATGTGTACCTGTGCAAATATGTTTTTAGGTCAGATATAGATTGTGTATAAAGTTGAAAGGGGTGGGTTCTCTGTATCATAAACAGACCTCATCATGATGACACTTCATTTCATTCCCCCAATCAAGTAAGGGATGAAAGCTGGACCAATGGAAAGTGGAGAGGGGCAAGGCTAGTGATGCGACACACACACCCACTTGGAGAACATATAAATGGACCACTGAAACTTAGGTAGGGACCTAAAATTCCATTTGCTGCAGCGCACTTTGCTGGACCAGACAACATCCCGAGATCCAGACTTCAAATTCATCAACCTCCTGAAAGCCAAACTAGAGACTTCAAAACCCAGACCAGAGGGAAAGCAGTGCTGTGCCTAGCTGTGAGCAGAACCCAGAGAGAAAGCAGTGCTGTGCCTAGCAGAGAGACCAGACCAGGCGCTGTGAGCAGAACCCGGAAAGACCTGACCAGACTGTTGACCAGATCGTGACAAGTCGCTTTCCTGTTCAAAATCTCTTGTGAGTACTTAGCAAACTCAGAACACATCTCTTAGTTAAATTCCTCTAATTCAATCCATTTAATCTAAGTAGAACTGCCTCCTAGCTGTCACCTGTCATTCTAGCTGCAAAAGTTTGTCACTTGTCATTTTGAAAAAGTGTGCGTTTAAAATTTACAAAACCAAAAACGACCTTTATTAAATCGCTCATATCTCCGCAACCGTTTGTGCTAGAGACTTGCAATAACTTTTATTTGATAGCTTAGAATCGTAGCTTTGAATCGCACCAAGAACCGCATTCCTAGCCCTTATAGTTTTACCGCAATCGCGAAACACGCATCCGCGAATTTTGCCGCGATTTGCAATTTCTTCACATGTAAAAAAAACTGCTGCTGCCTGATTTCATTGCCAGAAATTCGTTTAACCTGCTAACTATCCCTGCATCATTGCTAGTGTGAGCCTGGACTAATATTAACTAGATACCACTCACCCTGAACCTCTATAGGGGAATTAAAAGCAAATTTAGCATATTTCTCATTCATTGCCAGCACATATCAAAGAATTTGGGCCTGTGATTTCAAAACTCCTATCTGTTTTCTGTAAGCTTGCTGGGATTGAACTGAATTACAGTTGATTGCATTTCTGAGAACTGTGTTTTCCTTCCATTTCCTTGCCTTGCATCAAGGGGGGGAGGGGATTGCCAGAGAAAAGTGATTACATTGTTTTGTTGAAATCATATTGAGTATTTCTATACTGCATTTCATTCATTCAACCTTGCATCCATTTGAACTCTATAAAGCATTTTGTACCACCTTCTTCTTTTGTTCCTATTTACCAGTGTGCTACCTTATCCATTTCATGTCAACTCATTAGTGATTATAAGAAGTGTGCTAGTGCCAGATTCTCCGTTGTTGATCTTTATCATATCAGATTAAGTGTGCTATTCAATTATTAATTTATTATAAAGCGTGATATATATATATATATCTATTTTAAATTATCAAATAAACCTTTTAAACTTGCAAAACAGAACTACTTCTTGGCTCAGTGGGGTCAGGGGGATTCCAAGAGAGGGGTGTTATACAGGGGTAGTCATCCAGAACGCATGAACTGGACCTAAAGATATATCAATAAGGGTTTTCATTCAGTATTCTAGACTAGGCGTTAACTTGGCTGTAGTGCTGAATTGAATCCTCTTACAAAGTGGGGGCTCGAGCCGAGACGTTGGGTTAGATTTACCATTTGTGCAGATTAATACAGTGTGCTAACTGACGGGATACATACATCCAGTCGGATCACCACGCTGCATTACGCTGTGAAGCATTCCTCAAAAGGGACACTCCAAGAAAAGTTCTGTTCTGCAAAAATAAAATACAAACTTCTGTAAGTCAGGACAGAGACCAATCTCTAGAATGACGACCTTAGTAGACATGAAAATAGCCAGAGAGCACCTCTTGCATAAGCTATTTGTGAGAGGTGAATGGACCGAACAGGGCCAGGATGTGTGGTTGCAGGCCATCACACAACAGGTCACTGAAACAGGGTCAGATATATATAGAGATCAGGGTCCCTTACATGTGGCCCTGAGTGAACTATATATGGCTCCTAAAGCCAAAGAGGAACACAATAAGATTGCCAGGATAGCAGCATACCTGTACCTATATATGGGAGACATGCAGGATAGATGTGCTGAAAGCCAAAATCTGGCAAATAGGCAACAGATGGCATTACAGAAGGTCCAATCTGATCTGGACTCTTCTGAGCAGAGGCTGCAGAGGAGCCAGGAGTCAGAAAATGACAGCAGACTGTACATTACTAAAATAAAGGAGGATATGGATGTACTGCAAAAGGAAAAGTCAGAACAGGATACCAGATTTCTGGCCTTGCAGAAGGAACACCAAGAAGGTTTGGACTCCCTACTGCAAAGCCAGAAAAAGCTGGAGCAACAGCTAGACTTCAACAGGGTATGTGCTGAGCAGGTAGTCACCCTGCAAGGCCACCTAGATAGAGTGAAGGCAGAGAGCAACAAACTAATTCTGAAAGACCTTGATACCCAGGCAGAGTTTGATGAGGAGCGCCAGAAAGCTGGTGCCTTTCAACGGCAAAGGGACGACCTGGCGGCACAAATGCAGGCTCTTAGTCAGGAAAGAGACGCCATAGGCCAGGAAGTCTGCCATTTAAAAAGAAAAATGGAAGAAAATCACCTGGCCCACCAGGGACTGGGTGACCTCCAAAAAGAAAACCAGAACTTGGTAGAGCACACCAGAAGGGTGGAGGATGCTCTAGCAAGAAAGGAGCAGGCCAATAGGGACATTGCCCAGGAGGTAACCCTCCTGCAGCAAAGACTGGCCCAGTTCTCCAGGACCAACCAGGAAGCACAGAGGGAAAATGAGGCCCTCTGCCAACACAATGATAGGCTCCAACAGCAGGTAGCGATGCAGGAGAAACTGATAGAGTCGAGTAAGGCCTTAACAGAGGAACTGAAAGCACAAATGCAGGCTCTTGCATTGCAACAGGGAGCAGGGGCGGATAGAGATGAGGTCCGCTGGGAAAGAGAGACTCCTGACCATAACCGCAGGAGCCCTAACACCAGGGGCCTTCATCTTCCCCAGTCCCTGAACTCTGCCACCCCCATGTCCCCTGGCGCACATGAGCACAGGGCCACAGGGATGGCAGATTACTATCCAGCCAGAAGCATGGGGCTCATAGGCCAGGACCACTCAGGAATGGAGGGGTGGGCATCCGGGTATGGGCACCCAAGTACAATACAGTTCAGTGGGGAACCCCAGGAGAGTAGGCCCATTAAGGGCATCCTGAAAACCTCTGCCCAGTTAGGTCAGTGGAGGGGGTACCCATCCAATCCTGGCAGCAAGGAGGAATCTGAAGACTCCTCTGAACTGCGCAGGACACAGGAGACCAGGTCCCCACATTCTGCCAGCCATTCCCAGGCTCGCAGAATCCGGGAAAACCTGGAAGAACAGACGGGAACCTCTGGGAGCAGTGCCTCTGAGTCCGACGAAGAATGGACAAGGGTTACCCGAACCAAAAAGGCCAATAAGGCAAAAAGGGCCTTGCTTAAGGACCCCTTAAAGCAGATTAAGGCGATCAGGAGCGTCATCACGCCTTACCATAAGAACTCTAAGTATTCTGTTTGGGAGCACTTAGAGTTGTTTGAACAAATGATGGAGACTTTCCATTTGAAGGACAGCCAAAGCTGCATTCAATACGTAAAGTGGACCTTCTCCCCGGAATACTCCAGTTTCTTTGCGGGGCTGGAGGACCAAAATCATTTAAGATGGTCCACCTATAAGGCGGCCATCCTGAAACATTTTTCTGTTCACAGAAATCCTCAAGAGGCTCGCAAGGCAGCCTACAATTTGCAATGTGGGGAGGATCAGGCCCCACAAGAATTTGTGCAGGAGTTAAAGCGGGCTTTTGCACAGACCACAAGAAGGGTGCGCACGGATAGCCGTGACTTTATCAACACGTTTTTCCATGCCTTGCCCAAATATATCATGACCCAGCTCGTGAGGGATTTTCACGAGAAAAGATCTTTAGACTGGGTCATTGAACAGGCTACCCGCATCTATGAGGTGCAGAAGCCCATAGAAAATAAAAGCAATGCCCAGAAAAACCCCAAAGCCAACAGCACCCCTGCTGCTGCCAAGGTGGCAGAGGTAAAGGTCACCCCCGTTTTGGATTTGGAGATGGGGGGGCCTAAAAACCTACCTGCACCGAATAATGCTAGGCCCAGAAGGTCCTCGGGCCAGTCACAGACAGGGAGCCAGGGAGGCAGCCCCACAAATGGGGTCCCTCGCTCTCCTGACTATGTAAGTCCTCGCTACAAAGGTAACAGACCCATCCTGGGTTATGTGTGGACTCCTCCAGCCCAAGGGGGGGGATCCAGCCAAGCACCAAACCCAGGGAACTTCCCTCCAAACTTCCCACAGGAGGGCAGAAATGTACCAAACCCTGGGCAGAACTTTTTCCCCAGATATCCACCCGACTTCCAACCCCAAAATCATCCATCCTTCTTTCCTCAATTCCCTGAGCCCAGACCACTGAATCCGGGAGAGGGGAGGCCAAGGGTGGAGGGGTACCAAAATCTTCCCAACCCGGGGTATTACCAAAGGAGGGATAGCTACCCTTCCCGGGATCAGCCCAGGGGAGAAAACAGGGCCCCGTATCAGCCTGAGCGGGTTTCCCAGTTAGAGCGCCAGGTTCAAAACATGGCGCGGGATATGGGTCATATACTGAGGGCGCAGCAGAACCCTCAGATCGGCGTGCCAGCGCAGAACGCACCCAACTCTGGACCTGGTGCTCCAGAACAATGACGGGGGCAGCACCCCGATAAATCACCGGTTCCCAGGGAGGAGGCACAAAGGGAAGGGGGGTGTAAAGCCTTGGAGGAAGCTTCCTTCCTCACTTGTAAACAGCCCCTGGAAACCCAGGAACCGGAAACAAAATCTCTTGCCCCTGAAAGTCTGCCTCCTAAGGAGCAGAGGGGGGGTAGGAGAAACAAAAGACCCAAACAGACTCAGTTTGAGGAGGAGGTACAGATCTTCCAATTTGAGGGAGAGGGATCCTCAGAGGATCCTGGGAAAAGGATTTTCTCCTTCAGAGAGGGGGGAACTCCTCCCAAAGAAAAATGGGTCCCTAGGGATGCAAATCCTGACTGGGGAGATGTGGAGAGTGAGCTACCGCCGCCCACCATCTCATCCCAGAACCAACAGCAAGAAAATCCCCTGGTTCAAACCCATCCTGGGGATTGCCTCCAAAAAGGGGGGGGCGGCCCAGAAATGGAGCCAGGGGAACCCGCAATGGCTCTGATCTCCAGTTGCCAACTTTTTCTTTCAGATTCCCAAGACTCTCCACAGAATTCTGCCCAAATCTCTTCGCTATCGATGTCCAAAACCAGAAAATTAGCCCACCAGTTGTCCAAAAATGTACATTATCTGTGCCCCCTTGAGGAGAAGGAGGGAAGATATTATGCCCCGGTACAAGTACAGGGGCAGGGTACAATCTCGGCACTGGTGGACACTGGATCTCAAGTTACCCTTCTCTCCAGAAGGGCCTTTGATGAACTGAATGCAGGAAGGGGAGAGAATTACCAAATTCCTCTCACCTCACTTCCTGGACAACTCCAGAACTTTGACGGGAAGGAAATTCCCGTCGAGGGGACGGCAGACTTGGACATTAAGATCGGGCGACACAAGTTGAAACACCCGGTCATAGTTGTGACCCCAGAGGGCACCCCTTGTTTACTAGGGAATGACCTCCTGAGAAGGTTGTCACCCCTAATAGATTGTGTAAACAAGGTCCTCTGGACCCAGACTAGCCGACCAATAAAATTAAAACAGAGTGTCAACCATGTTAGTTTAAACGGCACATGCCACATGGTTGAACAAAAATCTGACCAAGTAGAATTTCACTTCCAGAATAGCCAAATTCCAGACGTGACAGTAATAGCAGTAGGACAAGAGACTGGTGGTGGAGGGTCCCCTCTATTTCTGAAAATCAACCTTCCTTCTAGTCTAAAGTGGTACTCCACGCTGGAAGGAAACACTCTGAAATTCTATACCAATCCACAATCTGAAACTCCCACTCCTATAGTCCAGAAAGATGTGAAATCAGCTCAGAGCCTGGCTGATATTCAGCAAATTGGAGAGCAGTTGTTCATCCCTGTTCAGTTAAATGATGGGAAGGACTCTGTTCTCGCTCGAGTGTGTGTGAACAACGGTAAGAGCTTCATCAGCGAAGCCATGTTCCGCCAACTCCCAAAAGATCCAGCCATTCCCACCTTCAAACTGATAGACAAATGGGAAATGGACCTGGAAGCACCTAATTCCAAACATCTCCTGCCAAGCAGGTGTATGCTCAAAATCTCCATTGGCAACAAGAGCATAGTCCACAATTGTTGGGTCGTGCGAGACGTCCCTGCCGCCTTTTACTTAGGCAGTGACATTCTCAATCGCTTTGCCATTAGTTTGGACCTAATAAACTTCAAAGCTTGGTCCCGATTAGCGGATAATCCCATGGGCTTTGATGATCCAGAAAAAGCATTTAGGTCAGCTCAATTGCTACCTTATGCAGTTGAAATTCAGGTTAAAGAGGAAGTCACCATCCCAGAAAGGACCCGACAATTCTCCCTGGAAGTGAAAGTTAAAAGGGGACAAGAGTTGAAAAACCCTGATGCTTACATACATCTAAATGCTTCTCTCCAACAGCAAGGGTTGGGGGTAAACCCGACTCCATTAGTCAACATAGAACATGACCCCATTCTAATAGAGGTGGATAACAGCGACTTAAAGAGTATTACTCTAGCCGCAGGCACCATTATTGGAATGGCGGTTGATGACCGACATTTTTCCATCGACTTAGTAAATGAACTGTTAGGACCAATCCCCAAGGACTGTTTTGACAGTGACAGTGATGACAATACAACACCAGACAGGATTTTTACCCGGCATGGGGGGAACTTCCTGGTGTACACTTCCTGCCCGTATGGTAAGGAAGATGTGACGTGTGACTTCAGGAGGGATGAGGTGATTTTCCAGGTTCATGAAGGCTGCCTTTCCCACCTGAAGCCTCCGGTCCAAATCAGCACTCTGACCAGGGACTTCTCCACCCAGCTGGAGGAGGCCGCGGAGATAGCCAAACCAGAAGTCTTTCCAGGCTTCAGGCAGATGGTGGAAGAGAGAGTCAACCTAGCTGATGCCTGTGTGACTCTGGAACAAAAGCAAAAGTTGAAACAAGTTTTCTTGGATTTCCAAGATCTCTTTGCGGTAGACTCATATGACTGTGGTCGCACTGACATCCACACAACAACAATCCCCACGGACCCTGGCATGACTCCTGTGTTTGTGAAGCAATATCGCTTGCCTCTCGCATCAATGGAGTCCCTTACTGAAATAATTAAGAACCTTGAGTCCCGGGGAATAATCCGTCCAGTCCACAGCACCTTCAATAATCCGTTGCTGGGAATATTGAAGCCAAACGGCCAGTGGAGACTCTGCGCTGACCTCAGGGAGCTCAACAAACGGGTCCACACTTCCCGATGGCCTCTTCCCTACATTGACCAAGGGCTGGCCCAGATTCAGGGGTCACAGGTATTCACTGCAATAGACCTGACCAATGGATACTGGACCGTGCCTGTCAGTAGGGAGGACCAATACAAGCTGGCTTTTACCTTTGGGGGCCAGCAGTACACATGGACCCGGACTCCCTTCGGATACCTTAACTCCGGTAATGAGTTCAATATTTTCCTACATAAGGCCATGCCCGACCTGGGTGCGAGGGGTAACCTGGCTTATGTAGATGATGTCCTCATCAAAAGTTCATCTGTGGAGGAACACATAGCGGAGATCCGTTATGTTCTGACACAGTTGAGGGCTGCCGGAGCAAAACTTTCCTTTCAGAAAGCACAGTGGTGTAGAACCCGTGTTAATTTCTTGGGGCATGAGATTACTCCTCAGGGCCTCTGTCCCCAGGAAAAGAAAGTGGAAGCACTTCAGAAACTGAAAGACCCCACAACTCTGCGGGAACTAAGGAGCCTCCTTGGACTGACTAATTACAGCAGAAAGTTCATTGAGGGCTACGCAGAGATCACCAGACCCCTGATTCATCTCCTGAAGGGGGGGGTCAAGTGGGAATGGGGTCCAGAACAAGCCGAGGCAGTAAAACAACTCAAAAGAAGCCTCTCACAAGCGCCTTGCCTAGCTTACCCTGTCAGAAACAAGGAGTTCTTCCTGGAGACGGGGTTCTCTAATACGTGCTTGACGGCAGTATTATATCAAAAGCATGACAAGGTCAATAAAGTAATCTCCTATGCGAGCAAAACTTTATCCTCTGTGGAGGAAAAATTCAACGATTGTGAGAAGGCCCTCCTGGCAACGGTGTGGGCATTGAAGAATTACCGCCCGTTTATCCAGGGGGAACACATCATAGTGGAGACTCCACACCAGCCTCTGCAATATCTCCAAAGTGACAGAATCCGGGCCGGAAATGTGAGTAATTCCCGAATTACTTCCTGGATTCTGTCAATGCAAGGCTTTCCTGTGGAGGTCAGATATGGCCAAAACAAGAAGAGTCCCCTCGCGCAAGGTCTGGCTGACTTGCATGATTGTGCCAGAGAAAACTGTCTCGAGGACGAAAGTCTAAAAATAAAGGACAACATGGAGGCATACCTTAATTCCCCCCACAAAGTCTTTGAAGAAGACAAGTGTGAGGGAATGCCCACTGTGTATGTGGATGGATGCTCTTACCATGTTGACAACAACGGGGAGAAAGAACTGGTGGCTGGCGTAGGGAATGCATGGGTGAATGAGTCCCCAGGACCCTCCGCTGGATACAAAATTGGTCCCCGAAGTAGTCAGGTGGCAGAATTGATGGCTGTGCATCAGGCCATCCTCACTGCTGTCCAGCATCAACTCCACGAACTGGTCATAATCACAGATTCGGATTATGTACGGAACGGGTTCGTGGAGCACCTGGTTAATTGGAAAACCAGAGGCATGTTATGTGCTAACAACAAACCCTTGAAACATGGGAAGTTGATCCAAAACATTGATGATCTGGTCACCTCGAATGAGATGACCATCTATTGGAAAAAGATCAAGGGTCATTCCAAAGTAGAGGGACCAGACAAAACTGGAAATGACTTAGCTGATCAGCTGGCCAAAACCGGGGCCATCCAAGGGGATCTAATTGAGATTGAGTCCCTGTTGGGGGAAATCCAGGTCACTGCTATCACTAGGTCCCAGACAAATGCTCACAACGACCTCTCAATTGCACAATGGAGTAAGGAGACCCCTGATGCTGATTTGATTACTGCTCAGAAGGGGGATCCAATAATTGGTAAATTTTACCAGCACCTTGAGGACCCTGAGAACTTTCCCCTGACGGATACCGATTACATTGGGAAAGAGGACCTAAGAGTGTTGATGAAATGTCCAAAAATGTTCCGGATCCAAGACGGTTTGTTGGTAAGGAAATCCAAAGCTGGCCATGATCAGTGGGTGGTTCCTACCTCATTCCGAAGCCTGATGTTAAGTCACGCCCATGATGCGGCCACCGCCGGTCATAGGGGGTTTCACACAACATTGGAAATCTTAAGAGAGGTTGCATACTGGCCACACATGGGGCAGGACCTCGACCAGTACCTGAAGGGTTGTCTTGTGTGTGCACAATTTCAGCCATCATCCCTCACGCACCGGGCGCCTTTACAAAAGAGGGGAATGACACTGCCATGGTCAGATTTACAAATCGACTTTGTAGGCCCTGTGATTCGCTCGGCTAGGGGGAATAAGTACATGTTGACCGTCACATGCTTGTTTACCAAGTGGGTGGAATGTCTCCCAGCCCCAAACTGCAAGGCAGAAACGGCAGCTGCCTTGATGATTAACCACATCTTTTCCCGTTTTGGTCTACCTCAAAGGATTGAGTCAGACAGAGGTAGCCACTTCACCAGTGAAGTAATGACAAAGATGTGGGAGATACTGGGAGTCAAGAGAAAGCTGCATATTGCTTATAGACCAGCTTCTTCTGGGGCAGTAGAGAGATATAACCGGACAATTGTGAGCATATTAAAGAAGTTTGTGGCAGATTCTGGGCCAAGTTGGGATATCCGATTACCTCTGGTCCTAATGGCCATCAGATCTACCCCTTCATCTGCAACCAAAATGTCACCATTTGAGTTGATGACTGGGCGCAAGATGGTGCTTCCTCAGCATTTGCTCTACAGGACCCAAGAGCAGACACTGATAAATGCCTCCACTACTCATGAGTATGTAGAGAATTTAAGGAAACACCTCCAACATGTTTTTGCTTATGCTCAGCGGAATCTAGAAAGATCGACTGATAGCATGAAGACCCATTATGACCTGAAAACTTCCAGGAAGGAATATCAGGTGGGAGACCGGGTCTATCTATACAACTTCCAAAGGAACCAGGCCAAGCAGCGCAAATTTTTGCCTACATGGAAGGGACCCTTTGAGATCGTCGATAAGATCTCTCCGGTGGCCTACAAGATCCGCATCCCCAAAGGTGGTTCGGCAGAGGGGGAAGACAAGTGGGTCCACATAAACCAGTTGAAGTGTTGCCATCCCAGGCACACTCTGCAACAACTGGAGGAATCCTCTGGAATCCTAGCGGGTACTGTATCAGACTAATTCAGTTCCAATCATAAAACATACCACATCTAGTCTCTAAAATATTGTGATTTGCATGAAACTGTCTCTTAGTTATACTGTTTTCTTTATCAAAATAAGAATGTAATGTTTTGTCATGATGAAATGCATATGCTGTCCCACCATCTCAACAGTGGTGGAAAAACGTCTATGAGTAGGTATTGCCGCTCTTCCTTTGTCGTCCTAGGAGAAAGAAAACCTTGAGACGGGCCAAGGAGGACGATCCGGAGACCGGGAGCTGAGACGCAACGGGCTCGGGGTACCGCCCAATATTCCCATCAGGACCGGCGAGGAGAACCGATCGATCAGTACCGGATGGAGGAAAAGATGCTGAACTATGCCATCTATTGGAAGAAGATGAGGAAACATCCCAGATCTTGCGAGTCCCATTCGTGAAATAGGATGGCCATCGCAAGAGGGGGGCTTGTGGGATGTATTTACCCATGCATCCTAGCCCTACCTCAAAACTGTGCAGTACTGACATGAAAACATCATGATGACCAGAGCTTCCCAGAAAATGCACCGGGAAATGCAGGAAGAATAGGCTGCCACCCATTTTTGCCGATGTTATGGGCACAGAAGGACGCTGCCTAAAACCACCATTGGACTACCCGCACAGTAGTCTGAAACCATTGTTTTGACCCATGTGGAATCATTAGACGGGGTAAATATGGGGATTAAGCTGTCGCTGCCCATCATTTTGCCCCAGAACAAAAATAAATAATTGGAGTGGGTAAAGATGGGGATGCGCTGTCGCCGCCCATCATTTCATCCCAGAATCCAGGACAGCTGCGCAGTTGTGCGCACACCAAAATGGTTACCTAACTTGCCACCCACCAGTGTAAAGAAAGGTCTTTGTTGACAAAATCCACTTTTACTGATGTCAAAAAGTTGCTGAAATCGTGACTCATTGGACCACTTTAAAGATTCAACCCTTTTTGTGTGTGTTTAGAATGCATTAATCCAAGAAAATCCCAAAGTTGCATGCAGTGCCAACAAAATCCTCTAGGCGGCACTAGCGGTCTAAACTCTGACTGGAGAACTGAGTGCAGTTGCTGTACAAAGGGATTTGACTCAGCTGACTTCAAAGGCTGCATTTTAATTAAAAAATTAGCCACATGCTGTTCCCAGAGGCCTGAAGCCTGGGAAACCCTCTCACCTCCAGAAGCTTCACACCAGGAGTTAGAATCTCACATGACCTCTTGATTGATAGAAGGCAGACTGGCTGGGAGCTTCCCAGAGACCACACAAAGGACCCTTTCCTCTGAAAGGAATATGTTAATTCTGAACTGTTTAATGTCAACAAAGCCCTGCCTGCCCAGAGGACTGACCCACCCAAGTCTTGGAGGCGGACCTCAACACTCTGAGGATTGAATTGAAAAGAAAATATATATTTTACAAAAACACTGATAACTCTTTGTAATCAAATGACAGAAATGTATAACTTTGAGAGCTTTAATTAAGAAAATGTACCTTTCATTCAAGGCCAAACTCGAATTTGAGTGATGTTCTGGGGCAAAACCCCATTGTTTATTAATATTACAGACTCCCTGTTTCAGCTAGACAAACGAAAATGCATTGGTATGTGGGTAGATATGTGAGGAACAGTTGTGTAAAATTTAATGAAGATCCAATGTTGTGCAGCACATGAATAAGTGCTAGAAGTGGCCGTTTTTGAATGCAAGCTCCGAGGATGAACACATTTGGACAGAGACATGGCTAAATTCAGCCACACCATGTATATGTGATTTTAATCAAATGTGTACCTGTGCAAATATGTTTTTAGGTCAGATATAGATTGTGTATAAAGTTGAAAGGGGTGGGTTCTCTGTATCATAAACAGACCTCATCATGATGACACTTCATTTCATTCCCCCAATCAAGTAAGGGATGAAAGCTGGACCAATGGAAAGTGGAGAGGGGCAAGGCTAGTGATGCGACACACACACCCACTTGGAGAACATATAAATGGACCACTGAAACTTAGGTAGGGACCTAAAATTCCATTTGCTGCAGCGCACTTTGCTGGACCAGACAACATCCCGAGATCCAGACTTCAAATTCATCAACCTCCTGAAAGCCAAACTAGAGACTTCAAAACCCAGACCAGAGGGAAAGCAGTGCTGTGCCTAGCTGTGAGCAGAACCCAGAGAGAAAGCAGTGCTGTGCCTAGCAGAGAGACCAGACCAGGCGCTGTGAGCAGAACCCGGAAAGACCTGACCAGACTGTTGACCAGATCGTGACAAGTCGCTTTCCTGTTCAAAATCTCTTGTGAGTACTTAGCAAACTCAGAACACATCTCTTAGTTAAATTCCTCTAATTCAATCCATTTAATCTAAGTAGAACTGCCTCCTAGCTGTCACCTGTCATTCTAGCTGCAAAAGTTTGTCACTTGTCATTTTGAAAAAGTGTGCGTTTAAAATTTACAAAACCAAAAACGACCTTTATTAAATCGCTCATATCTCCGCAACCGTTTGTGCTAGAGACTTGCAATAACTTTTATTTGATAGCTTAGAATCGTAGCTTTGAATCGCACCAAGAACCGCATTCCTAGCCCTTATAGTTTTACCGCAATCGCGAAACACGCATCCGCGAATTTTGCCGCGATTTGCAATTTCTTCACATGTAAAAAAAACTGCTGCTGCCTGATTTCATTGCCAGAAATTCGTTTAACCTGCTAACTATCCCTGCATCATTGCTAGTGTGAGCCTGGACTAATATTAACTAGATACCACTCACCCTGAACCTCTATAGGGGAATTAAAAGCAAATTTAGCATATTTCTCATTCATTGCCAGCACATATCAAAGAATTTGGGCCTGTGATTTCAAAACTCCTATCTGTTTTCTGTAAGCTTGCTGGGATTGAACTGAATTACAGTTGATTGCATTTCTGAGAACTGTGTTTTCCTTCCATTTCCTTGCCTTGCATCAAGGGGGGGAGGGGATTGCCAGAGAAAAGTGATTACATTGTTTTGTTGAAATCATATTGAGTATTTCTATACTGCATTTCATTCATTCAACCTTGCATCCATTTGAACTCTATAAAGCATTTTGTACCACCTTCTTCTTTTGTTCCTATTTACCAGTGTGCTACCTTATCCATTTCATGTCAACTCATTAGTGATTATAAGAAGTGTGCTAGTGCCAGATTCTCCGTTGTTGATCTTTATCATATCAGATTAAGTGTGCTATTCAATTATTAATTTATTATAAAGCGTGATATATATATATATATCTATTTTAAATTATCAAATAAACCTTTTAAACTTGCAAAACAGAACTACTTCTTGGCTCAGTGGGGTCAGGGGGATTCCAAGAGAGGGGTGTTATACAGGGGTAGTCATCCAGAACGCATGAACTGGACCTAAAGATATATCAATAAGGGTTTTCATTCAGTATTCTAGACTAGGCGTTAACTTGGCTGTAGTGCTGAATTGAATCCTCTTACAGGGTGTAAACACAAGTAGTACAGCAGCAGACTGGCCACAGATGTGACAAAAGTCCAATGCCCTTGTGTAAATTGCTGTCACACCGAGCCATCCTTGCAAGCCCATGGAAAGGGGAAGCAGGAGTGGCATATGTGTCTGGACCCCAAGCCACAAACACATACACGAGACAAGCTTGAATGGGCCCATCTGGAGCAGACAGTGGATGCTTTCAAAAGCCACAAAGCACCACATGAATGCACAGTAGACAAACAATATTATAAAAAGAAAAAATTGCCACATTCGACCTGGGGAGGGGGGTGGTGCATCAAGGAGTGGGGAGGTACAGTGTGCACCTCAACACCCACATGCAATGATGTTGAGATAAAAAAAAAACTCCATGGGCTCAAAGCCTGCACGACTCGACCTGTGTGGAAGATAAGTCGTCATCCGATTCACTCTCTGGATGGAAATCAGAAGGTGGACGTGGCACAGTTGCCTGTCCACGCCTTGATGGAAGCAAGCAAGTGGGTCTGGTAAGCCCGGTCCTGTGTGGCGATGGCACGTAGGTCAGCATGCAGCACCTCACGTGATACGCTGCTTCCTCTTGCAAGGTAGCACGTGTAACACAGAGTTCTGCCGGCATGGCCTCACATGACATCTGGAGCACCTCCCGGCATGCACGTAGCTCAGCTGAGATGGTGTTCTCAAGCTGCTCCAACCTCTCCTCTGACCGCACCTCTGGGACATGTTGAGCACACCCAGAGTAGATCTGAGGGATTGATGGTCATCCCTAAGGGCCTACCTGTGTGCCTCTGCGTGAGCAGCACGTGCTTGCCGCAGAGGTAGCATTTCAGCCCGGCGTACCCTGTCTGAGGCCACCATGCCCAGCCTGAATGAGCGGCCCGTGTACTGCGCTGCCTGCTGCTGGAGCTCCACCTGCCTAGCAGGGGGAGCACAGATTGGGCAACACGTTCCATGCTTTGAGCGATCTTATCAGTAGCTGCCCCCTGTTGCTGTGAACTGGCACACATGGATTGCTCCCACTTAGTATACCCCGGTGGCGCACAGCCACCGCGTTGCTGGACAATGACACCTGCCGGGACCCAAGGAGCCGTGGTCCTTGCTGTGGGGTGTAATCGTGCCTCCAGAACCACCACAGGCAGACGTTCCAACACTGTCTGGCTCCTCAGTGCTGGTGACGCGGACAGAAGATCGTCCACATCAGGATCACTCACCGGCGACTAATGAACATGTTGCGCATCCAACTCAACATTGTGCTCAGAGTGATCATCAGAGCTTGACTGATTGCCAGCCCTGGACACGATGGTCTGGCGCACAAGTGGGTTCTCGTGGTCTACCACCCCACGACCCCCACTTGTGGTGGGTTGCTGATGTAATAGCAATCCTGTGTCTGGAATGACATCACCATCCTCTAGCTCCATTGTGTCATCATCTGTAAAGTGAAAAAAACAAACATGACACACATGTCAGAAGCACATAACCCACACACACATAGACATCATATCGACAGCCAACACATGAAGCAGACATGTCACACACAAGTGGAATTCCGGCATGCATCCAGTGGCATTGATATGCAATGGCATTCCGAAAGCAGAAATGGATGCGTGTAAATTACAAAGCCTACACATGTACCGAATGTAGTATATCACCTCCATCTCACACTACCTCTGGCAGGCACATATCACAGGCAGAAATGACCAATGGCAACAAAGATATGGCACATAGCATAAGAATGTCTGAACAGCCAAATGGCCACAGCTGCAAGTGAATCAAAACACACTATGACACACGTAATATGCATGTACACATGCATCACTAAATCATCTTCACCAATATAGCTTCTTCCATCTGCAGCTCGGCCCATACTGGGTGTCATGGGCCCTGAAGACATAGTGAATGTCCCGAGAAAAGCGAGGGCCTGCAACGAGGCATGAGCGACCATAACGCCCAGTACGGTCCGAGCTGCCGGTCCATGAAGCCTCCAGAACACCCCTCAGGGCCTGATTCAGCACATTGTGCATTGAATGTGCTAAAAATCATTATTCAGTGTGTCAAATCACCACGGCCAGTCTCCACCAGATTTGCTAAGTGGGCCTCGGTGTACATGTACTGCACCACAGTGCACCTTCAGGATTGTGCCAGTTGAATGGGCGCAATGCTGAAATCTCAGCAGCATTTACGTTAAATAACAACATATTATTCATTCAACAAAAAAGCTGCTGAGAACACGTGTAAATAAACACTTTCACACACACCTAAGAAAGTAGCTGCAATGTTGCACTACACAATGTTGAAGCTGGTTGCATATGTATATGTGAAAGTGTTCAAATACACCCGTGTTCATATACACCTGTATGGTGTATATGAACAGCATCCTATACAGCAAAGCAAGCAGATCCAATGCTGCTTGCTTTGATGTATGTGAAAGTGTACACATACACACGTGCAGGCAGCTCCACAGTAATAACAACCCAATTGGCAGCCTATAATCAATCTGCGGCCTATACCAGTTGGTATAGGCCGCATATTGACCAATCAACTTTGCTAAACACCCGCTAGGATGCACCTGTGCCCGTGTGTATCATAACAGTGAAGGGATGACAATCTGAACATACATGCCAGGTCACTTTGACATTGCAGCAGTGAGTAGGCATGTAGAATGGTGTAACATGGCTCAGAAGTGGGTGGGTGCAGTGCAGAACATGTGTACGTTACCAACTATCTACATTAACAAGTACGTAATGATGTCAATCACTAAACATGAAGGTAGTGTAAGGGCAAGTTCAGCCATCATGTGCAATGTGCATGCACAGGGTTGCATGGCTACAGGCCACCCCCCAAAGTGAAAATGCAGGGAGGCATTGCATGTCAATGAAAGGTTGACCAGAGAACTGTGTATTGGCAGACAGTGTTGGCTAGCGTCAATTGCATCATCTCAGTCAACTGATACCACAGCAGATGAGAATGGGACAGTGAGCGGGACACATGAAGAACTCTCAGTAGTACACCCATTCATGCAGAAGGCACTACACCAGTTGAACAGAGTCAGGGGGCCTGCAACAGGGGGAGGCCTGTGCCCCACACAGACAATGACACCCTAAACATGTTTGTGATGCAGGACTGAGCCAGAGTGAGCAAGGAATGGATGACCAAATGCCATGATACGTATGTAATCCTGGACACGTACTACAATGATCATCCTGCCAAGGACACATAGGGGCATGCATGGAATGCACATGGGAACATAAATGGGCACTCATATCCCCGGGGAGCATCTGCCATCTTCACAGTCTGAGTGAGACACCCTGCATCAAGGACAAAGGATGTACCCCACAGTATGTGTCTGGCAGGTTCGCAGGGGGAAGTGTGCATGTACACAGGAGCGTGGAACAGGCCATTGCAGTAGTCCAACATGTTACCCACCAGTGCCATGGTTTAATTGAGGTGCTGGGGGCAGAGAGGCAGGAAGCATGCCCGTGTGGAGTACCCGCATGCAGGCTGAAAACACATGCACGTCAGGCATGCAGTGACATAGTCCGAGTGATGAGTGGAAAGACACCACAGGCTACATGCAGACAGGTCAGTGAGCTGGAACATGGACCGGAGGGGCAGCCGGGTGACTAGCATGTGAGTAGGGTGCATGTGTGGTGATGAGGACAGTCCCCGTCTGCTTCACATGTCCAGCATGCATCAAAAGATGAGACGGAGTCCGTTTGCTGCCATCCAAGTTTGTATTGGGACTGTGTGGAATGGATAGTTGGAGAATTCTTTGGATTTGGGGGTGGCGTTAGTGATTTTATTGTTGTAGGATGAAGATTTGGCGGTTGTTATGGCTTTTTCATAGGTAGCAGCACTGGCTTTGTAAGCAGATAGCGTGGCATCTTGTGGGGAGCCTAGCCAGTTCTTTAGAGATTTGCGTTTTCGTGTTCAGAGTTCCTTGAGTTCATTGGTGAACCATGTTTTGTTGTGTTTTGTTTTTTTAGCTTTTTTGTTCTGGAGAGGTGCAATGGCTTCAGTGGCGGATTCCATGATGGAGTTGTATGTTACTGCGAGTACAGTGGGGTCAGTGGAGGTGGGGAGAAGGAGAGGTGGTATTTCTAAGAATGGAAGGATGTTCTCTTTAGTTAGGTTTTGGACATTCCTGGCTAAAGCCTCAGGCATAGGTGCGTGATTTTTGGGTGTGTTGGTGCGCGTAGGGATGAAGAAGTGGATGAGGTGGTGGTGAGACCAGGGAACAGGTGTGTTAGAGCTGACATCTATTTCGCAGTTGTGGTGAATTACCCAATCAAGCATACGACGTTTGCAATGTGTAGGTGTGAGGTTTCTCTCCTGGAAGCTGAACTCAGAGAGAGTTTGAGCTAGGTCTTTGTCTGGTTTGTCTTTGGGGTAATTGAGGCCCATGTTGAGGTCACCTAGGACGAGTGTTCTGGAACAAGTTTTAAGGTTGTCACTTACGAGGTGCATGAGGTTTTCATGGAAGTGGGCTATGGGGCCTGGAGGGCGGTAGACTAGGTGGACGGTGATTGTTATGTTAGTTGAGGTGGCTATCTTGCTTGTGAGGCAGTCAGGGTTTTCACCGGGGTTTGAGGCAGTTTCTCTTATGGTCAAGGAGTCTTTTACTATGAAGGCTACGCCTCTACCTTTGGGTATAGTTCTATCTTGTCTGTAGATCGAGTGTCCTTGTGGGAGTGCTAATGAAATGGCTGGTCCTGCAGCTTGGTGTGGCCAGGATGTCTAAATCTAGATTAGTTATGATGTCATAAATTTCTGTGGCATGTGCTGGGAAGGATCTTGCGTTAATGAGTGCACATTGTAAGTGGGTGAGTTCTGATGGTTTGGTGGATGTTTTCTGAGTGGGTGTGATGCTTGCTGTAGTTGTGGTGCTAGGTTGTGTGGGTTGGTGTAAGATTTCGATTGTAGCATTGGTGGTTGTTATTTTGGTGCTGGTGTTGCGTTTGGTGGGCTCTGGGGGGCGAGTGTCAGGGTTCCCTTGGACTCCTCATTTTCATGTCATAGAGCGGGTGCAAACATGAGGAGACATTCCTGGTTCCCCAGGAGATTCAGCAATTCACGTAATAATGACAGAGTTACGTTGTGTCCTCAGAATCCTTGTTCATCCAAAAGGATGTTTCCTTTCAGAGAATGCTATGGGTTTCCCTGGAAACGCTGGCACCCCTTGCACACTGGCAGGCGTTCCAGCCTACGGCAGCGCGTTGTGCGTGCGGTCAACTGATCGGTATATTAGCCCCACCCTCGCTGCATGGCGCTGCTTCTGAATTTGTCATTTCTAAGCTGCGTATTTTGGTACCTTGTTCCCCTGTTCCTCGTTCCCCTGATCTACCCTTGAAGTACCTTGTCTTGTCCTTTTGTCATTGTTCATTGATCTCTGTTGCCGACCCGGAACGTCTCAGGACTGCAACTGCTTAGCCCTCCAAGCCTTACCTGCCCGCTGCAAACCCAGAACGTTATTTGGATTGCCTTCATTTTATCCTTCAAGTCTTACCTGCTTGCTGCAAACCCGGAACGTTATTTGGACTGCCTTCATCTCATTCTTCCACATCTTACCTGCTGGCTACTAAACCGGAGGACTCTTAAGAACTTTAAAAGACCTCAGCGCATCAGCGCTTGGATCATACTTAGGCGTCCTCGTGCCGGCGGGAATAGGAAATAAGACTTTGGGCCTCATTACGACCTGTGTGGAATGGGTTAACGGGTTCCGCTAATGGATGTGGACCCGTTAACACCATTCCGCACGATTACGAGGTCTCCTCGCGGGACCCGGTCAGGATGCCTGGCAAAGCCAGGAGTTGTTACCAGGTCCCGCGAGGGGACCAGGGAGCTAACAACGGGCCGGTCATAATCGGCCCGTTGTTCGCTCCCTCTCCCATTCCCACTGAGCCCTATGAGGGCTCAAATGGGAATGGGCAAGGTCCGGGCCCGGGTACACTGAGGGAGGCATTACCGGGCCCTCCGAACTCAGAATGGCCCGGTAATTCCCCATTCAGGGAACCCGGTAAAGGAGCCCGGTTTGGCGGCAGCCATGGAGCTAATAGCTCCATGGCTGCCGCCAAACTCGCAATGAGGCCCTGTGTGTTCCCAGAACTACCACGCAACTACAGCAGTTTTCTCTTCAGAATTACATCAGAACTCAACCAATCTCTTGGTAAGCTGCCACTACCTGGTTCCTTCTTGTTTTGCTACCTTGTATTAATAGTCATACTAATAGCTACATCTCTTGTTTCAGGGTGCTCACCTATCTAGCTTGGAACTTATCAGTCCCATCCACCATTCTTGCTTGTGAGTATCAGCTCATATCTTGCCTAAGTATTTCATTGTACTGAACCATACATATTAATACTTGGTTACTTTTTCTTGCAGCCAGCTGACTAGGTACCAGTGTGTACCAAATATTTTCGGGCAATACACACCTCAATCTGTCCTTTTGTACTCTTGAGGGGTATATTGTCAGAAAGACTCAATTGCATCACGACATGTCAAACCACCACGGCAGCATTTTGTTCTTGGGCCCTGACAGCGAGGTGTAATGGGGAGGGTGGATGGGCTGGCTGGGGGTCATGGTCAGGGTGGATGGGCTGTCTGCAGGGCATGATCAGGGGTGATGGGCTGGCTGCTGGGCATGTCCAGGGGTGATGGGCTGCCTGCGGGGCATGTCCAGGGGTGATGGGCTGCCTGCGGGCATGTCCAGGGGTGATGAGCTGGCTGTGGGGCATGGTTAGGGTGGATGGACTGCCTGCAGGGCATAGGGAGGGTGGATGGGCTGGCTGGGGGGCATGGTCTGGGTGGATGGCTGCCTGCGGGGCATGTCCAGGGGTGATGGGCTGCCTGCGGGGAATGTCCAGGGGTGATGGGCTGGCTGCGGGGCATGGTCAGGGTGGATGGGCTACCAGCAGGGCATGGGGAGGGTGGATGGGCTGGCTGGGGGGCATGGTCTGGGTGGACGGGCTGCCTGCTGGGCCCCGCAGGTAGCCCATCACCCCTGGACATGCCCAGTAGCCAGCCCATCACCCCTGGACATGCCCTACAGGCAGCCCATCACCCCTGGACATGCCCCGCAGGCAGCCCATCACCCTGGATATGCCCAGCAGCCAGCCCATCAACCCTGGACAAGCCCCGCCGGCAGCCCATCCACCCTCCACATTCCCCACAGGCAGCCCATCCACCATCCCCATGCCCTGCATGCAGACCATCCACCCTGATGATGCCCTGCAGGCAGCCCATCCACCCTGAAAATGCCCCGCAGGCAGACCATCCACCCTCCCCATGCCCCGTAGGCAGCACACCCACCCTGACGATGCCCTGCAGACAGCCCATCCACCCTGACCATGCCCCGCATCCAGCCCACACCACATCGGGGACTTTTTCCATGCTATTTGCCTGGCGCGAGCAGGGTAAGCGTATTCGTAGGGGCACGCAAGGAGTTTTACACGCGATTGGGCTGGCGCGAGCGGGGGATGCATTTTTGTAGGGGTGTGCGAGGAGTTTTACACGCGATTGGGCAGGCACGGGCAGGGTACAGGAGTTTACGTGCGATTGGGATAGTGCGAGCGGGGTATGCGTATTCCGAGGGGTGCGCTGGGAGTTTTACACCTGATTGGGCTGGCGCGAGCGGGGTACGGGTATTCTGAGGGTTGCATGGGGAGTTTTAAACGCGATTGGGCTGGCACGAGCGGTGTACTAGTATTCCGAGGGGTGTGCAGGGAGTTTTACATGCGATTGGGCTGGCGCGTGCGGCGTACACGTATTCCGAGGGCTGCGCAGGGAGTTTTACACGCAATTGGGCTGGCGTGAGCGGGGTATGCATATTCGCAGGTGTGTGAGAAGAGTTTTACACGTGATTGGGATGGCACGAGCGGGGTACGCATATTCTGAGGAGTGCGCGAGGAGTTTTACACGCGATTGGGTTGTCGCGTGAGGGCTGAGTGGTGTTTTTAGCATGTTTTCTTTGTTGGGGGGCTGGATGCTGGTCCACTGGCCTTTGCACCATGTAGGGGATTTGTGCAGATGTTTTTGGCGCACAGGGTGGGGCTGGGGGCGTAACTGGTGCTGTTGCAGGGTCGCTGCGCCACGCTGCGCCACAAATGGTTATGGATGTTTAAATCCATGAATACACGGTGCGTCAAAATGGGTTTTGACACACTCGGCTGGCGCAAGCTGGTGCAAGCTGGCGCACGCTCCCTCTGTGCACCAGCCGCGTGCGCCACTTCTGCGCTTGATACCATGAATTACCACCTAATTGTCAGAGTCCTTTTTGTGTTGTATATATTTATAGTTTTTATTTTTCCTTCACGGTCCTGCATTTGAAAATGACGACGACCTGCAGTGATGATGAGGTGGTGAGGGTAGCATCAGCTTTACCCCCACGGAAAAAGCAAATTGCACAAAAAACCAATGCTGATAGTTGGCAATATTTCAGTGTAAAGGACCAACACAGCAAACAGGAGATGGAGGAGGTCATGTGCAATTTCTGTGGTAAGGCTTTGTGGTGGAGACCTTCACACAAGATATCGCAAAGCTTGGGGCATCCATGTTAATTCAACATCTTGTCCGTGTTTGTTGGGATGAAGAGGATGAATCATATAGGAAGGCTTGTGTGAAACATAAGGTCAAAGCACATGGAGCAAGATCAGCACAGCAGTATTTATCATCTGCGTCACAGACCTCCAATACTACCAACTATTTTCAACCAACTAACACCCAACTTCAGTCCATCCTGCCTGCACCTGGTCTTTTAAATATTATTGTGATGTGGAAAATCTGTCACAGCTTGATCGAGGTGGGAGTTGGCACCCTAGGCGATTTGGGCAAGGCTCATACTACCATTGCCAACGCTAGGTAAATTTTTAAGTGTCCATTTTTGCACCCCATTCTTTACAAGAATAAAAAGATAAAGATTTACTAAATAAAACAATGCAAAAAATGTATGTTTTTTTTAACCAATTTTTATTTGTATGAATCCTAGGGTTTTTCCCTTCCCGGTTCCTACCTCTGTTTTCCTTGCCCACCAAAACGGTCATTTCAGGGCCAATGTTTCAGTTATAAAAATAGACAATAAGAACACTTAGGCAGTAATTCATGGATTATTTGCGCCGAAAAAAAACTGGATTTGTGCACCATTCTGCCTGCAAATTCCTGTTTAACAAATGGGGATTTGCAGGCAGAATGGCGCACAAATCCTGTTTTTTTTGGCGCAAATAATCCATGAATTACCCCCTAAGTGTTCTTATTGTCTATTTTTATAACTCCATACTGTCTATATGGATCAAAGAAACTTCATAGATTTTTTTCAATACTGTGTGTGTTAAAAAAAGAAATATCCTTTTGTATTTTATTATACCCGCAGTTATCTACTGTGAAGCTGCGGGTAAAACTCCCCAGTCATTGCCGCATTTATCCATGCATGAATCCTTCGGAGCCGCGGCTAGAAACCATTTATCATAAAAACATATTTAGATATATATGTGGGCAGTAGTCTTGTAAATAATTATTTTAGGATACATTGAGTGTGGACTTTGTACACGGTTATTGTAACACTTTAATATCTTTCTATTTATCAAAAGTACATATAAATGTAAACACTTAAAAAAGTTAAGTAAATATGCAAAGTTTTTTAAGAACAGGTTTATTTGGGGGGAATGTGGTTGCACAATTTCTTTTTATTTTACTTTCTACACATGATACATTGTTTTAAGTAGCTCAATTATCTGTATTATTAATGTCAATTATGAATGGAATAACAAAACCCCTGAAATTCAAGGAAAAAACTTTAGTTTCACGGATGTTAAAGTGAGCAATACGTTGTAAAAAAAAAAATTGAAATTCAAAGAAAAACGTTAGTTGCAGTGACGTTAAGGTGAGACTTTAATGCAACAAAATCTCTGAAATTTAGCTAAAACCACCTTAACTTCACGTTCCCTGTTGCACAGCCTATGACCACAATGATGACATCGCAGATCACATCACGGAACACATCACTAATTACATTATAGCAGTAATTGGCATTAAGCATGGCTTTCAGCCATGGTCAGTGTGCATGGCCAAATATATTTTAGTGCATGAATGGGTACAAGTCATGGCCTTCAGTTATGGACAGTGGTCACAACCTTGACCTATGTGTACCAAATATCTTAAAACACCAACAGGCTACTAACCATGGATTTTGGCTTTACTAGTGGATACAGCTTTCAACCGTGTCAACTGTATGTTAAATAGACTGATCAGGCAGTAGCCATCGACTTTAGCACAATACTGGCCAGTGCTCACAATCTTTGGCTGTACCCACTATATATTCGCTGTGCCCACACATAAATGGGCCACTAGCCATGGCCTTTGACCTTCAGCAGTTTGTACATTTTTTGGCCATGTCCACTGTATATTTTAAAATATTAAAATGCAATAAGGGATGGCCTTAGGCCGTGCCCACTATGTATTATACAACACTAACCAGCCACTAGCTATGGTCTTCAACATAATACTAGCCAGAGGCCACAGCCTTTGGCTGTGCCGACTGTTTGTTTGTTTGTTTGTTTGTTTTATTATTTATATAGCGCACCAGATCCAGGGGTATTCAGGCGCAAAGGCAGCAAGAGGGTTGTTCAGCTTAGGTTACAGGTTGAAGATTGGACATGTTGGTACAGCTGTATAGTCTAACATATTAATGGGCACTAGGTGTGGCATTTAGCCATGGCCACTGATTACAGCTTGCAACGTTGCCCACTGTAGATTTTAAAACACTGATGGGCTACTAGGCATGGCTTTTAACCATGCACATTAGTATTTTTGAACACTAGCTATGGCCTTTGGTGCTGGCCAGTGTCCACAGCATTTATCATGGCCAAGTCCACGACCTAAATTATTACGGTAATCAACGTTTTCATGCGCTAACTTATAAATGATGTTTTTTTTGCAATATATTTTTATTTTATTTTTAAGGTCAAACAAACACACTACAACTGTTTCAAAACATAGAAAGCATCATATTTCAACACATTTCCAAACTCCCCAACTCCCCTCTCCCCCTTTAAACTAGAGCCGGTTCTCACATAACATTTACGGGAACATCATTGGGTGGCACACTACCTAGACAGCCATCAACCGGGTCCTCTGTTTCATTGTCACCCTGGTGAGGGTTTGCCAACGAGGCCACCAATTGCCGCCAGGCTAGCAAGGGCCCTACTTCTTCTTCGCCCCCCCTGGTGACCGCTTCAAACCAGACTACGGATTCAGCTTCCGCCCACCTCAAGAGGTCTGTCCACCATAACTCCACCCTAGGTCTGTGGGCCGCCTTCCAGCCCATGGCGATCCTACGTTTGGCCAAGACATAGGCCAGGTCCTTCATCTTGCTTATGTGTTTCAAATGCCGGGGTCTAGGGAATAGTCCAAGCAAGCATGACCAGGCCGATTCCACATCCAGCACCACCCCCCCGCCAGCCAGTCTCGTCTTGACCTCGTTCCAAAATCTATGCACCTCCGGGCAAGCCCAAAACATGTGTAGCAGTCCCGCGTTCACCTCCCCACACCTGGGGCATTGCTCTATAGCTGATCCCCCAAACTTTGCCATCTTCTCGGGGGTTAAATAAGCCCTGTGGGTAACATACAATTGAAGCTGTTGGAATCTCGCGTTACGGGACACCTTTTTATGGTACCTCTGGGCCCGTTCCCACTGCCCATCCGTCATGGTTCCTTCCACCTCCTCCTCCCAATTGGAGCAACTTCTTCCCTGCCCTTGCTCGCAGGAGCTCATATATCCTCGATATTTCGTGCCCGCCCTCCGATACATCCTACATGGTTTCCAGGGAGGCATCTGGATCCTCCGCGAGCACTGTCTCCGGCCATCTTTCTCTAGTCTTTTTCACCAGCCTAGTGTAGGTTATATATTGGCCACCATGTACTCCTGTCTCTTCCTGCAGCCGCTGAAAGTCCACCGCCTCCCCTTCCTGCCATATGTCCCCGAGGGTGGCTAGGCCTACCTGTTCCCAGTATCTGCGGACCGATTCAAGTAGTTGAGAGTCGCTCCCACACAGAGCCGCCAAAGGGGCCTGCTGGGAGTATGGTTCCGAGTCCCCCCCAATCTTCCATGTCCTGTGCCAGATCTCCCAGCCCAACCTCAGTAACCGCCCCTTGCCCACCAGTTTATCTCTCACACCACTTCCATCAGAAAGTATGGGGCTATATCTTCGCGCAGGAGCCTGGCTTCCGCCGAATCTTCAGTCGAGAGCCACCTGGCCACGTACTGCAGCTGCCCCGCCAGGTAACAGAGTTCGAAGTTAGGCAGGCTTACCCCCCCCCTGTCGCATGGGTTCTGGAGCTTCCACAGAGCCACCCTATTCCTAGAGCTGCCCCACACAAAACCCCTACACACGCTGTGAAGTTTCGCGAATAGGCTCCTGGGTATCAGAAATGGGACGTTTATAAAAAAGTGCAAGAGTCTAGGCAGGACCACCATCTTGAGAAAGGCCGCCCTCCCCATCATGGTCAGGGGCAGTCTGGACCAAAATACCATACTGTTCTTAATCCCCTCTATCGCCTTTTCCGTGTTGTGCTTGTGTTCTGTCTCGATCTTGTGGTAAATGTTTATTCCCAAATACCTAAATGTTACGGGCTGCCACGGTATTGGCAGAACAGGCAGCCTCTGCACCGGGACATTCCTATATCTGCCAAAAGGGAACAGGCTGGACTTTCCAGGGTTCACCGATATACCGGAGAGGATGGCGTACCGTTCTATCACCTCTAGGACGTACTGTAGGTTTTCTTCTGGGTAGCGTAAATAAAGGAGCATATCATCCGTATATAATGATATCAGATGCTCTCCACTGGCCGTGTTTATGCCCACCTCCCCATATTGTTGACGCAGGCATATTGCCAGCGGCTCCAATGCCAGTATATATAGCATAGGTGACCAGGGACATCCCTGTCTGGTCCCCCTGCCCAGTTGCCAAGAATCTGAGACCGTGGACCCTGTCTTGACCCTCGCCATCGGGGTGCTGTAAAACAACTGTACCCATTTGAGGTATCCGGGTCCCACTCCATACCCCTTCAGAACCGCTTTCAGCCAGGGCCATCGTACCGAGTCGAAGGCCTTGACCGCGTCTAACAACACTATAGCCAGCTCGCCCGTGTCCTCCTCAGTTTGGTCTATGACATGGTGGTTAACGGTGATGTTCCTGCCTGGAACATATGCCGTCTGATCTGGGTGTATCAGTTTCTTAATCACCCTTTTCAGTCTATTAGCCAGCACCGCCGTGAGTATTTTGCTGTCCTGGTTGAGCATGGACAACGGTCTATAAGACCCGCGCTCCACGGCTGGCTTGCCTGGTTTCAGAAGTGGGATGATTACAGCCTCACGGAGGGACAACGGGAGTTCTCCCTTCTCATAGGCCTCGTTGAAAGTGGCAAGCAGTGGCTGGAGCAACTCTTGCTGGTATGTTTTGTAGAACTCGCCGGGCAGCCCATCCGAACCCGGCGCCTTGCAAGTGGGCAAGTTCCAAATCACTAACTCCAGCTCATCCGAGGTGACGGGTGCGTCCAACGTTCTCGATCATCTAAGGTGGGCAGCTCAATGTCCCCCGATGTGTCTAGTATGCCTTGGCCCATATCCTCCCCCGTGTCCTCATACAAGTGTCTGTAAAATTTAAGGAATTCCTCATTTACCTCTTTCTGGGTGTTGCATATGCTACCTCCTTCGCCCTGAATCTCACTAATCACCGAGCAGGGGGTCTCACTCTTGTACAGCCAAGCCAGCAATCTGCCCGGCTTATCGCCCCCTGCGTGTATCCTCTCCGTATATTTCCTGTGGCTGGGTCTGCACAGCCTATCCCAGAGTGCACTGCAGGACAACTGTAGCTCCTCTACTTTGGTTCTGTTATCATGAGCGGTGGTCACACAACGCGTGAGCTCCTCTAGCTCCCTTTCCACCTCCCGGCACTCCCTTTCGACCCCCCCCTGTAGCCCCTTAATTTAGGAAATAGCTACCCCACGCACCACCACCTTAAACGGTTCCCACAGTGTGCCCACAGAGCTTACGCTTCCCGTGTTTGTATCAAAATATTCTTCAATGGCGTCCCTCAGGCCCTCCTGAAACCCCTCATCCTGCAGAGCCTCAGTCCTAAGTCTCCATGTAGGGATCTGCGGGCGTGGGGGCTGGTGTCTCCAGTCTACCACCAAGGGCGAGTGATCCGACAGCACTCGGGCTTTGTATTCTGCTCCTTCTATTTCTCTCACTATCCCGGCTGTTACAAACTTGTAGTCTAACCTTGTGTACAAATCATGTGGCGCTGTGTAGTGTGAGTACTGTCTATCCGTGGGATGCAGCCTTCTCCACGCATCCTCCAGGCCTAGGTCTTTCAGTAGGGTACTCAGCGCTTTAGCCGCCGGTGCCGTTTTTCCTGCCCTGTCCTTGGACCTATCCATACTGGGGTCTACGGTACAGTTAAAGTCCACCCCCCACACCACCGTACCCCCCGCCAGGGGGCCAAGTTTACCGTAGAGGGTCCTAAAGTAAGCCGCTGTATCGTTATTGGGGGCGTACACATTTATGATATGTATTTCTCTGTTTTCCAAGAGACCCGTTACCACCACCATTCTGCCCTCCGGGTCCACCGTAGAATCAAGCACTCGAAACGGCACGTGGGGCGCCACCCAAGTGACAACCCCTCTGGCATACGCTGAGTATGCCGCCCCCACAACGGTGCCCTTCCATTTCCTCCCGACCACCTCCAGCCTTTCCCTAGTGAGGTGGGTCTCTTGCAGCAGGGCTATGTCTACGCGCATCCTCTTTAAATACATCATCACTTTGTTGCGTTTAAGGTAGCTGTTGAGGCCCCGTACATTCCAGGTCACAATTCTGAGATTAGCCGATGCCATCTAGTCGGTCTATCTCCGTCCCATCCCTCCCCATAATGTTCCCCATGCAGGGTCGTTTCCTGGCTCCTTCCCTTCTGTTAACGAACCGCGCCCCCTCCCCATTCCCCCCTTCCCCAACCTCACACCACTGCACACAACTCCTCCCCCCCCCTCCCCACCAACCCCCAACAATAGCCCAGCTCCATCCCTGGATCTCAGGCTTACCCACATCTGGACCCGTCTCGTGACCAAGAACAAGGACCCTGCGGGGTGTCACCAATCTAACAGTGACCTAACTAAGTGTACTACTATCGGGTGCAGAGGTTGCTCCCCAGGAGCTCCCAGTCATCTATTTAGGAGAAGTGAATTCAACGGGACCCGCCGGCAGATGCCGTGACTTCCCCCACACAAGCACAAACTATATTCTAGTCCCAATGTCATAGCTATGGCCTCAAGGGGTGCCTCTGCAGCGTGCTACTTATCTCCATCCGCTTCTGTCTGGGCATCCGATTCCTGTGGTCGACCTTGCATATCCAGCCATTCCATCGCGTCGCTCGGCGTCTCAAAGAAGAGGGATCTGTTCTTATGAATCACCTTTAACCTAGCGGGGTAAAGCAACATGTAGCGGTGGCCTGCCTCTCTGAGCCTCCTCTTCACCGTTCCAAAGTTCATTCGACTCCGTTGTACAAGCAGCGTGTAATCCGGATACGCTGTTATATTCGCTGACCCCCTTTCTATCATGCCCCCTTTCCGGAAAAATTTGAGAATCTTCTCGCGGTCACGATAGTTCAAGATCTTTGCAATCAACGGCCGCGGGGGGGGCTCCTGGGGCCAGTCTCCTGGTCAGGGCCCTGTGCGCTCTTTTGACCGCGAACCCCTGGGTCAGCTCTCCGCCTGTAATCTCCTGCAAAAGCATGCTTTCAATGAAATCAGTGGGGTTCGATCCTTCCATTCCCTCCGGTACCCCCACTATGCGAATGTTATTGCGCCTGGCGCGCCCCTCTGCCTGCTCTGCTCTGTCCTCCAAATTGCCCACTCTCTGCACGAGGGCATGAAGTTCCTTGGCGTGTGTATTGCATGCCTCCACGATCGGGGCCAACTCCTTCTCCAGTTCCCCAGTGCGCTCCGCGATCGTTCGCACATCCTGGCGCAACAGGTTCACTTCTTCTCGGACCGCTCCTATCTTGAGGTTTAGGCCCTCTTGCAACTCTTTCATGGCCAGGCCCAGCTTCGTCTCCCAGGCCACCTTCAGGTCAGCAATTACTGCCAGCACCTCCTGGATGGTACCCGGTGGGTCTGTCGCCGCCGCAGGGGTTTCTTTGCTCTTACCCCCTTCCGCGCCCGAGGGCGACCTAGCATAGGTCTCCATCGTAGGCTGCTTGATCCGGGGTCACCCCACCTTGGAAGACATCCTGTTGCGTCGATTGGGCCCACGCGCCCAGCTGTATCTTCACGGGGTTCGCTCGCCGGCCCCTTCTCAGCGAGGTTTCGCTGAACCTGGGTTCACTCTGCTAGCCCGCCACGACCCATGGCCTCTGCAGTGGGGGCTCGCCCTTATGTTCTTGCTTTCAGCCCGAGGCGCATGCGACCCGTCTATCTGGTTGGGCTCGCCCACGTTCCGACCAACCTTGTCTTCCTTAGCTCGTCGGACCTTTAATGGCCCTTTGTCCACAGGCGGCCATCTTGGGTGCTCCCCTTCCTTTGCACGACCGCCACCTTCTTAGGGGTCTAGTTCCGTGAATATGCAGTCTCGCCGTTGGGGAGGGCACACACCGTATGCCCCCCACTTTAATACGCCTTTAGATGCACCGTGGGCTCGAAAGTCCGCCAAAAACCATCACTTTTTCCGCAAGATCAGGATCGGATCCTCGGGAGCTCCTCCAAGGAACATCCTCTCATGTAGCCATCAAGCCACGCCCCCACTTATAAATGATGTTATGTCTAATTCCATTATTGATGCAATCAGTTATACACAATGTAATTAGTGTTGTCACCAGTGATGGCATTAGTGAAGTAATTTGTAATGTCATCAGTGTTCTCACACAACATGTAATTAGTGATGTTATCAGTGATCAGTGATGTGATATGTGATGTCATCATTGGGGTCGTAGGCTGCGCAACAGAGGACACGAAGTTAAGGTGGCTCTAGCTGAATTTAAGGGGTTTTATTGCATTAAGTTCTCACCTTAACGTCCCTGCAACTGAGGTTTTCCCCTTGAAAAAGAAAAAAAATACATTTATATATGACACATGACCCTATTCAGGAGAGCCACACTGTTGATTTTTCCCCCTGCCCCCAATTGGGGATTTACACTGTGTAATTGGAGGGTCAGTTGGTTCCTGGCTACCTAAATGGATTACAGCAACCAGAATTCCCTGAGGCCATAATTGGTACTAACTATTAACACCTGAACAGACTGCCTCCCTGAAGATTGCAGGAGGCATGAAAGCACTTGGAGGAGATCAACTGGACTGGGGAAGGTGCACCAAGCTGGGGATCAGAGTACCCCTCACCCCTTTCTTTTAAAAAATGTTTTTGGGAGTCCAGGGCTCCAGAGGTGGTGGTACCGGGGTGACACATGCACCTATTCAGGAGAGTCACACTGTTGGTTTTCCCCCTACCCCCAATTGGGGATTACACTGTGTAATTGGAGGGTGAGTTGGTTCCTGGGTACTGGAATTGACTACAGCAACCAGAATTACCCGAGGCCATATTGGTACTAACCATCAACACCTGAACAGACTATCTCCCTGAAGATTGCAAGAGGCATGAAAGCTCTTGGAGGAGAATATCTACTGGACTGTGGAAGGTACACAAATCTGGGAATCAGAGTGCACCCATCACCCCCTTTCTTTCAAAAAATGTTTTGGGGAGTCAGGGCTCCAGAGGTGCCGGCACCGGGGTGACACATGCCCCTACTCAGGAGAACCACAATGTTGGCTTTCCCTCCTCCCCCAATTTGGGATTTACACTGTGTAATTGGCGGGTGAGTTGGTTCCTGCCTACTTGTATTGACTACAGCAACCAAAATTCCCTGAGGCCATAATCGGTACTAACCATTAACACCTGAATAGACTGCCTCCCTGAAGATTGCAAGAAGCATGAAACCGCTTGGAGGAGAAAATGTACTGACCTATGGAAGGTACACAAAGCTGGGAATCAGAGTGCGCCTCTCACCCCCTTTCTTTCAAACTTTCAAAACATTTTTGTTGAGAGTCTCGGGCTCCAGAGGTGGCGGCACCGGGGTGACACATGCCCCTACCCAGGAGAGACACACTGTTGGTTTTCCCCCCTCCCCCCAATTGGGGATTTACACTGTGTAATTGGAGGGTGAGTTGGTTCCTGGCTACTTGAATTGACTACAGCAACTAGAATTCCCTGAGGCCATAATTGGTACTAACCATTAACACCTGAACAGACTGCCTCCCTGAAGATTGCAAGAGGCATGAAAGCGCTTGGAGGAGAAGATCTACTGGACTGTGCAAGTTACACCAAGCTGGAAATCAGAGTGTGCCCCTCACCCCCTTTCTTTAAAAAAAATATATATGTATATATGTAGGAAAGTCCATTTGAGCCATTTCACACATTCCACAATGCCACCCAGTACTTCAGCTCTGAACCACAACAGCAAGGCATTGTGGGTATGCAAATTAGTCCCAATGCAAACCTTTTCTCCTATGTTTTCTTCAGACCTAGGCTAATTTGCATACCCACAATGCCTTGCTGTTGTGGCTCAGAACTGGAGGTGAACTTCCAGCGATGGCTAGTAGGTGGCGTTGTGGAGTCTGTGAATTGGCTCAAATGAATTTTCCTACTCTCACATTTCAGGTGTAAAGTTTTTTTTAACACCTTTTTAAACCCACCCATAACTTTCTTAATGTATACATATATTTATATATACATTCACAGAAAAAACGTTGTCAAAGTGACATTATGGTTAAGTTGCACTAATGAAAACCTATGAAATTCAGTGAAAAAACTTTGCTACACGGATGTTATGGTTAAGTTGCACTAATAAAAACATTACATTTAGTGAAAAAACGTTGTTAAAGGGACGTTATGGTTACAAGTAAAACCAAAAACCCACAGAAGTTTGCCAGTTATGGTAAGCTAAGCAACCATAACTCGTCCCACAACCGTGCTAACACCCAGGACAGCCAAGATGACATCACAAATGCAACTTGTTGGCGTTTGACGAATGTGCACAAAAGATTTTAGAAAAGATTATAACCCCAACCTTTAATTTCTCTGCAAAGTCTGAATGGATTTTGTCAACTGGGAGCTAAGTTATATGACTGTTGTATGTACATACTTTTTGACACTTTTCAAAAAATGAAACATGGATAGATTTGCAGGAAAGTTGTCCATGGAGCACTGGCAAGGACTTGAAAGCATGGTTTTGCAAATATGTTTGTGTCTTATTTTATGAAAAGTGTCATGATGTAGGTAGAAAAAATAGAGATATACCATTGGTGACTGAGGTATAGCCGGTGGCCATGGGAAGTGGCTACTGGCCCTGACCACGAGAGATTGGCAATGGGGTTAAAGTGGCCCTGGTCAACAGGGACTGGGTTTGTTGTGACGTTTTTGAAAATCAGGATATGTTTGAATGGGAAAATACATTCTGCCCAAGTGCTGCACAGGATTGCATCAACAGATCGGTGTGACTATCGCTGCATAGACTCCAAGACAATTGTAATCAGCAGATAATTACCAAGCATGCCGAACGAGGGGCCCACGCGGTCACCAGGCCACCCCTTGAAAGTATTATCCACCCTTATTTGCGACCATAGTGGGACAAGATATTGTGATTGGAGGCTGGAATCGTATCCACATCCTCGCAGCAATGACGGGCCCACAATCCATATGCATTAAGAAAGATTAGATGGGTCGAATTACGTGTCAGATTATTATTTATTTTTCTTTTATTGTGTTTAGTTCACAAGAGAACCTTTACAAATTACATCTTAATTACAATATATAAAAGGTAATAAAAAGAATGTCATTTACATTTAAAATTTATTTTTGATTGCTAAAAACAATTTGTACATATAGAGCTTTTCTTAAAAAAATATTATAAATATTCATTTAGTATTCTTCAAGCAAAATCTAGATGGTTACAAGAGATTAATGTTCTTTTAGCACTTCCAGAATTTTCGTTAACCTAATAACCAGGTTAGTACTATTCCCACACATACATTTATTCAATAGTGTGGTCCTAGATAATTCAGATCCTGAGTACCAATGACTTCCGAACTCCTTAATTCTTAGCAACTCAAAATGGGTGCAATACATCACCAGATGTTTCAAAGGCTCAACCGTTTGAGGGCTACAACAAAAACGACATTTGCTGCTTTGGATTCCAAACTTTTCCTTTTATGTAGTCCAATTAAATATACAATCATAGGTACAAAATTGATTTAATCTGAAGCGCATGTATAAACCCCTTGCAGCCAAACACGGAAATTGGAGAATATATTTAGGTAACTCACCCAGTTTCCTTCTAAATACAGCGTATTCTTTATAAGATTTGTATTTGCCAATCCGATCTGATTGAAGACACCAGCTCAACAATTGGAATTTCCGCTTATTAGAAGGTAGACAAGATATAAGATCTTCCTTAGATATAATAGACAAATCTAAAATTTCATCCATTTTTCTTACAAATTTGGATAAAGCAGGTAACGATCCTGAAACAATCATATTGTTCAAGTCTTCATAGAGCTAGTTTTTTGAGGGACACAACATCTTACTATAATTATTCAGTAACCTCCAATTTTGTTTGGCTGAAAGCAGTAAAAGACCCAGTTCATGCCGAATTATATCATTGTGGATTGAATTTGCTAACCCCAACACCTTTTTCCATAATTTTCCCTGAGCCATGTCTAACAGGTCATCGATATCTAAGGTGCATATGTCAAAAATGTACAAAATGCATGGTTCAATTTTTAACAAATAAAATTGAATAATTGGGACTATTGAAAAGGTGCAATATTTTCAGTAAATGATACACATCTGGGCAATCAAAGGCTTCAGTTTTTCCCATAGATGCTCTTTCCACCAATTCTTTGAGTTCTGATCAGATAACGTGTAGCCAAGGTATCTTATTCCCTTGACTACCTCAAACTCCACCATGCCAATTGACCAATTGAATTTCTTTATTTTCCTCTTCCCATCAGAGAAAATTATAATCTGTGATTTTGCTTGGTTAATCTTTAGGTTAAGAGATTCAGCAAATAAATTAAAGGAAATCAATTTGTTCTGCAGTCCCAACAGGGTTTTGCTGAACAATAGCAGATCATCTGCAAAACTAATACAATTTAGTTTGAGATGTGCTATACATGCAGGATAAATTGTTACATCCTTCCATGTATAATCTATATCCGAAAGGTATAGGTTGAATAATACCGCTGCTAAAGAACAGCCCTGTTTTAGCCCGATTTCCATTTGAATAGGCTCTGTTAATGTTGCAATTTTGTTCAGCCGGACCCTATAGTAGGTCTTTGAGTGCAAATTCCAACCATTCCGACCTTGGAGGGCCCGATAATTCCTCATTCAAGGAACCCATTCCCATTTGAGACCCCATAGGGCTCAATGGGAATGGGGAGGGTGCTAACAACAGGCCCGTTAACAACGGGCCTGTTGTTAGCACCCTGAACTGCTTGCGGGACCCGCTAAGGGTGCCTGGTAAAACCAGGCAGCCCTAGCGGTTTCCCACAAGCAGACTCGTAATGGGGTGGTGAGGGGTTGACGGCTCCGGCACCTTTACCAGCACCGTTAACCCCTTACTGCCTACCTTGTAAAGAACCCCAATATCTTTGTTTAGAAAAAAACTATGAATAAAAACAGTTTTTTGACCTTCACAAAATTCTAAACCCATTGGCCTACACCACTTTCTGCGACAATGAAGTGATTGCTGACATTCTATTACTTAGACTTTACCAAACTAGGGTGGAATTCAGTTAAAATATGTTTCATCATTTGGCCAAAAGTACGGTCAACAGTGTTCTTTCCAGAGTTGATCTTCCACTTGGAGCTGTTGTCCTTGAGTTCATTGGAGAAGGAGCAGATCTCAGAAAATGATGTTACATTTCTCCAGAACCTACACAGTGGTGAATAACAGTGCTGGCTCATGCCCAGAGATAATTCTGCTCCAAAAAAAGTCTGAGAGCAACCCCACGCCCCGGTCCACAAACGTTCTGTAGATCGCGCACCGCACATTCCAAGATCCCTTACAATCCAACAGGAGATGTCTAGTGTTTGTTTTGATGGACACTCACAAACACTACATAATTTTTGGGCATCAATCCCTTGGTTTCCTATGGCCAAACCTTCCCCTGTGTGTACTATATTAAGCCAGACTCTGAGGAAATTCTTCCTTACCTGGCTATCCGGGAATTCTTCCTTACCTGGCTCTCCAGGAATTTGACCAAATACCTTGGGAGAACCCCCAGTTTTTTATCGATGGTCTGGAAAGAGTTTATAGGGATTGAGCTCCTCAGTTTTCTGATTGTCTCAATCCAATCAGCGAGTTCCAATTTGTTTTTTAATACTCTGAGGATTGGTGATTAACGTCTGGAGATCTGTGTCTGTTTTGGCAAGTGTCTCCTTGGCTCCTGCATCCAAGTTAAGTAGGAGCCTAGATTTCGAGTGAGCCAGCAGGAATTTAACATCGCCATGAAGCATATTCTGGTGTGCAGTACTAATCTGCCGATATAGTGATATTAGCTTCCACTCAGCCATAGAGCCCAATGATTTTAGATCCAACTTGAATCTCAGGCTCCATGAAGGAGTGCACTTCGGGAGACCCAGGACCTTCCACAGAAGACCCTCCCATTTGCTCCAGTTGGTTTTCCAAAGCAGGGGTTTTGCCTCAAGGCCGTAGAGAATCATAGCTCTTGTAGCCTAAATATGTTAATTCTTCCACTCTTGGGATAATATGATCATCCAGAGCCCACTTTGCATAATGGATCGTCTTATGAATGTGCTTGAACACTAGAAATTTGGATTTTAGGGGATTAAAGGAAAACCCATTTGATTTTGTATAATCACCCAATTTGGTCAGCAAACGCTGCAAGCTAATTGCTGTTTTATCCAGCAAGAATATTTCGTCTGCGTAGGCCAGCCAATGGATCCTCCTACCATTGATCATCGGACTGGCCAACACAGACGGTTCCAAGGAAATGCCCATGTCCACCATGTCTGCCAAGAACACGTTAAAAAAAGGGGTGCCCCCCAGGCAGCCCTGTTTTATGCCTCTCTCTACTTCCAGTTCTGAAAGGTGCCCCTAATCATTGAGGTGCACCTTCAGTGTGGTGTCTCTATGCAATTCGATCAGCATTGACAGCAGCACCTCTGGAATCTCCCTTCCCGTCAATTTGTCCCAGACAATCGCTCTGTCAACCTGATTGCATGCCTTTGATAGGTCCACCCAGGCCCCATAGTTTGGAGAGCCACCTTCTCCATAGAGTGTTCACAGACCAAGTTTATAATTAGGCCATTCAAGGAAGTAGCGAGGCGCCTACTAAACCCTGTCTGATTGCATGACAGAATCTATGAAGTATCCACCCATTGGTTGAGGGTGTTCAACAGGAGTTTCATAAAGATTTTGCTATCAATGTCAAGGAGGGTGATGGGGCAAAGGTTTGCCAGATGTAACCGATTGCCCCCCTTTGAAGAATGGTATAACTATAGCAATCTTCAAAGAAGCCAGAAACTCACGCTGCTGAAGTACCCCCCTGAAAAGATGATTTAATAGTTTTGACCAGAGCTCTGGCTCATTTTTGAGGACCTGGTACGTAAGACCATTCAGGCCTGCAGCTGGAGAGACCGACAATTTGGATATTATTTCCAAAATGACTCCTTCATCAAAGTGCAAATGCCAAGGGACATCCAGGTGAACATGACACAGGGGCGATTTTGAATACTCAAATATTTCTGACAGGTATTCTACCCAGTTGGATTCTGACACCAGATTACACAAGGTGCTATTATGGTTAGCTTCCAGCTGACCGATCACCAACCAAAACGTTCTGGAGTTGTTCTCTTTTACCAGCGGCAGCATGGCTTCTCCATTCTGCTGAAGGCGAAGCATTCTGCAGCTTCAGGGCCAATGAGAGTATTCTTGGTTTATTCATTTAGTTTCTTATTTGTAAGTGACTAGATCAATGGACATTTTCTCAAAATGTCTAAGTTTCTGTCTGCGCCCCCTCTTTTTTCCCTGGGTTTCTTTGCTGAAGTTGTGTGCATGGTTTTGTCCATCTCCGGAGGAAGTATCCTCCGGAGGCACAACAGACCAAAGAAACTTAGTAAATCTGGCTGGTTGGCAATTTTCCTGACACAAATAATCTGGTATCTTCTCAAGTTGACTATTCAACTTCGTGTCCCCATGCATATATTTAACCAGCCTTATTTTACCCTTGTTGCCTGTTACATCTTGGGAGAGTGTATCTACAAGAGTGGCCAACAGATCTGGAAATGTTAGCTTAAGACGCGAGTGATCACTCCCCCCATCATGTTTTATGGCCAAGGAAGAGGGTCGAGAGAAGAGACCAGGGGAAGCAAAAATATAGTCTAGTATGGATGATGATTTGCCCCTCTAGGATGTTGGCGTAGGGGCTGTCTCACCTATAGGTGGACCATTTAACATCCTTAAGCCCCAAGAGTCCAAAAAGTTCATCCATATTTGCCCCCTTTTTGAGCTTTTTTGAGAGCCCAAACACTTCTTCCCCTCTAATGATCATATACGATTGCTGTTTAGGTCTCCTGCAAAGATTATATTGGACCCCCCAAAGTCCAGTTTAACTCTCCCCAACAGTGAAGCCAACAAAGCTAGGAAATCCTGAAGATCGGTGCACACGGGGTTCCAGTAGATATTGATGACAATAAGGTCCGGATCTGTCATATCCAGTTTTAAGGGAAGTTTGCTTTGCTGAATTCCTTTTATGTTATTACAAATGGGAATGAAGGAGTTTACCGTAAGATTTTTAAAGGCCATCAGGAGACCCCCTGATGGCCTCCCTTTGGCTTTCTGGTAAGCGGGCAGGCAGTGAATTGTGTACCCCTCTGCCTCAATCGGGTTTACTAGCCACGTTTCCTGCAGCAATCTGATATTGCTTATCTCATACAGATGTTTTTTTTGCCTTAAAGGTATTGGGACTGATTCCAACTTATCAGGGTGAGCCCTCTCTGTCTCAAGAGGCTGCATTCCCACTCCTAGTTTCTGGAGAACCTGGGAAAGAATTTCTGGTAAGAGGGTCACAGTGTTCTCTTGCTTACTGACCCCCTTCGAAATGTACCTTATGTGTAGTGAGAGGAGCCGGTTTTTGGCTCCTCTCACTACACGTAAGGTACATTTTCGAAGGGGCTCAATTGACCTTTCCAACATCTCAACATCGACTATGTCAACATGATCCAGATGTGCCAGAGCTAACGCTATATGATAGTGGTTGTATGCCCATTTTCCCAATGGATCGAAGCCGGTCCTTGTTCACAACCTGATGAGCTCAGAGCAGCAAAATTCCTCGTTAGAGAGGTGTTCCCACAATGGGGGGCATGCGAGGTCCTGCAGACTGACAATGGACTAATTTTGTAAATGAGACTTTTGAACATATCACAACCTAACTGGGGATACAGCACACATTCTCCTGTGTCTATCACCTGCAAGCGAACAGGGTTTGGGATCGCCTCAACTGCCCGCTCAAAGAGAAAATTGCAAAAATAAAAGCCACTTTAAAAAAGGGTTGGCTTTACTGTTTGCCCTTAGCACTGTCCCATTGCGCAATCAGCCCAGATCCGACAACCACTTGATGCCCCATGAGGTGGTAACAGGATGATTCATGCAACTTCCCCAGGCTCCTCCCACTACGGCATTGACAGACAAAAATGCAACCTCTGATGTTCTTGGAAATTAGATATACGAGTATGTGGCTTCTTTGATGGCTAGTGCATCTTTAATTCATGCCAACTGCAGGCATGGGGGCAGGGCCATCTTAAGCACTTTGGGAGCATGGGGCATGGACACCTCTGGGGCCCCCTCCAACAGACCAAATGAATGAAGGGATACAGAATATCTAGTGCGCCGCACCCGGTGTCATGATAACAGCCCATAGATTGATATGCTGCCTCGCAGAGATCAAAATAAGCATGGGAAACTCCCTTTCGGAGAACTTACCCTCTTCATTTTTGTTATAATTAGAGTGATAAACCAGTAGCATTTCACGGGCAACATTACCATTCTACGACGAGGGTACTTGTGTTCAAGCATAGATACAGCAAACATGTCATCAATAGCAGCCACGTGGAAGGTATAATGGGCATAGTATAACTGCAGGACACAGATTTTATGACAAAAATACAAATAATCCAGAATAGTCAAACGACACAGATTAGCTGCCTCAGAGACAGCAAAAGTGCTCAAGCATGGATACAGGCGACCAATAGGAAGCAAGAATAAAACGACACATACCATAGCATAGAGAGTGTATGACGATTTGAAGATACCAGGAAGGTGTCTGTATCCAGACAGACTGAGATTAGACGTGGGACATGGTTTTCAAGCAGTGTTGCCAATTGAGAGCAAAGAAACAGGTGGCTGTGGTGTGTAATATAACAATGCTCACTATCATTATAGAGGAAGCAACACTATACATAGCCAGTGAAACCATAAATGAGTGTTTTTTACAGATCATACCCTGAGAACGAAATCACTTTAAAGGGCTGACAATTTTGAAAGGTTTTGGCACTTGCAATTTTGACAGGTGAGGAAATGCAAGATTAAATGAGATACCCAGGATCAAACATTGATTAAGAGGTGAAGCTGGGATTCGTACCCACTCTGCAAATTCTGCTATTTACCAATTTCTTTTCTAGTTTTTACCTTGAACTAAAATAATGCCATTTTACAGAACTGACTTGGAAAATATCAAAATCACATAACCCAATACAAACATTTTAAAAAAACATTATAGAAACATTATGCAAGATGGGAATGATTTTCGCTTCATTGTCTCCATCATCAAGGAAAGTATGTAAATACCAGCATACAGGATGTGATCTTAAAAGATTTCAGATAGATTTCTCTTTTGTATTTTAAAGCTTTAAATACACCCCAAACACAGGTTTGCGCAATGGTGTTTAAAAACGTGGTGAAAAACCTTTGAATTGGACAAAAAAGAAAACCGTTTTGTTGTCACAGAAGCAGACCTTAAAATATGCTTGTAAGAAGTCTGCAATATCTGGTCTGCATTCTTCTGTCTAGAACGCCTTCCACTCAAATGGCCTACATGATAGGAAAGATCAGGTAATTGGCCAAACAATTCCACCAGTATGTGAGAAGCAAACCTTTTCATAGAAGGCAGTACGGTACTGTCAGTGATATAAGATTTGTCCAAAATCACTGTATCATCTGCTGGCGAAGCCAGGATCCAAGCATGAATGCTTTGGTTCCACAATCTGGAATTTGGATACAAAAAAACACCACTAACACTTTATTGTCATTATCGGAGGTGCCTGTCTAGGTTTTACAACTCTCCATCTAAACAAACCAATTTCTAGACCTTCACCATACTGACACTATGTTTGTTTCTATAGCAACCGCTATCTGGTGCAGGTACATTGGTAATGATAACACCTGGAGTGCTATAAAACAAAGTACATATATATGCAGGCTTAACAGCATCATACATGCGAAATGCTCAGTCGACCTTGCTGGCATTTGGTATTGTAATCTTGAATATGAGCGCATATCTGTGCAATGAGTGCTTAACACACTGAGCTATCCTCTGAACCATCGGGGGAATCAAATGTATCAATATGTATTTCAACTTTGGCTATTGCATATGATCAATATAATCCCCACAGAAAGGTGAGAATTCTACAGGTATTGTGCCATGCAAACTATGTATACCACAGTGAACATCGCATTACAGGATGAAAAGATCAGAACAAAATGTACTTGTCAAAAACAGACAGAAAATAGGTTTAGCCTTAGCAGCACACCATAGAAAATCCTGATGTGTGATACTTAATTTTGATGACTTAGGGAAACAGACTATTTTTTTAATAAGGCTCCTTCTTGGGGCCCCCTTCAAGGTGGGGTCCTGGGGCAAGTGCCCCTTTTGCCCTCCCATAAAGACGTCTCTGCATGGGGGAAGAAGTCAAAGAATAGCAAAGAAGATAACATCCCAGACACAAATGATGGACGTCTGAAACAACCATTATTGTATGCTGGGGACACTGTCTTACTACGGAATTCTGTGAGGCCTTTGTACAAACCCAGATTCAAGGAGCGCTATGTGGTAGAAAAAGCCACAGATCGTGCAGTGAAATTGAGTGCGAAAAAGTGTGGAATTACATTGGAGACATCAAGCCTTGCTGAGGTGGGACCACTTCCCACCTAAAAGAAGACGATTTGATGCAAGAAGAAGGAAAAGACTAAGAAGAAGAACAACAACAACTGTGGCTAACACGGTCCAGAATGAGAGAGTTAGGGAAGGACAATACGCACACCTACATTAGGCATACTATCTTTTACTTACAATAGGTATTTTTCGAGAAAGTAAAGCCTGTCCGAGCCATATGGTTGTCAGTAGACGTAATTCTTTTCAAGAATGTTTTATTGGATTTGTGATACAGACAGAACCTAAATGAATGATTCCTCCACAACTGTTTTTCATGCTTTGCTGCTTTATGTAGCCCAGACAAATTCCCATAATTGACCAGTGGAAACCCATCTACTATTACCCTGCTTGCTGATTCAAGAATCCATATGGTGTGGCAGTGATTGTTCTTTGCAGCGCTCAACCATTTATATAGGCATTTAGCCTAATCTAACACACAATAATAATGAATTTTGTAGGCTTTTCAGATGAGTTTTACAGACCTTTCAAGCGACGCGAGGAAACAATCAAGAAAAACAACATGGGAAATGTAATTTGTTATGTTGAGATAAGGTTCTGTGCTTTCTGCTGTCTTCACATCTTTACACTCCTTGTTCTACGACGATTGCTGTTTTCCCAAGCACAAGCTTTGACCCTTACTAATGTAACCCTGATCCATGCTGTTATGAAAGCCTGGGCAGGCCATACACAATGCTAATGAAGTAAAGAGAGTTAGGCGCAGTGCAGAAGGATATTTTAACCAGGTAAATTCCTGTGTAACTGATTCGGCCATGTGGTATAGCCACATGGCCAAAGTTGGGAAAGAAACAACAAAAGAGAGTTGTTACGTCTGCTCTCTCATCCTCTATGCCATGAGTGCATCCAGAACATTTGTGGCACCTGAAATTCCAGCGGTAAGAGCACAATGCCTCATGCATTTATCACTCTACATTTATGACTCTGCAAAAGAAGAGGATGATTTCAAGGGAGACGAGCCACACTAGGGTGGATGTCCAAGAAAACATTTCCGTATGAAGATCACAACATAAAGTCTCAGGAAATGTGGGACAACTACTGGAATACAGATAAAGGTATAGAATATATCACAGAGGGGTCACATATGGTGGAACTACAGACAGTGACACAGAAGGAGTTACAGTGTCCCAAGACAGGACCCAGAGAAATAGGAGGAATTCCAGGAAGCTCGTAAAGACCACAGATGCTGGTATATAGACAAGTATACACAACAGATGGATGGAAGGAAGGAGTGGTTAGGAGTAAAGCACATGCTCTCCTAACGGTTCCAGTGAAAGTAGTACAGCAAGAAATTGAAAAATGCCTGAAAGAATGGGAAGCAAGTGTAAAACTGCTCACATGGGCAGAAAATGAAGCAGGGGCCATGCCCATCATACCGCTCTAGGGAGCTGCTTTATGTTTCCAGAATGATGGTGAAGTAAAGGTTGGAGAAAACAAAGGATGTAAGCAGGTGTCAAAGATACGAGCCTTGAAGGTCGGAACAGCAGTGCTAATGGACCACTACTGGGCCTGCGGGTTGAAGGCATACCTGCAGCTGCCACCCAACTGGGGAGGAATATGCTTGTTGGTACAATTGAACACTCCAGCTTTGGTAGTGCCTAGGAAACACATACAAACAGAAGGGTTCCCTAAAATGGATGGAGACCTGTAGGGTTGACCATAGGAAAAAAGAGGGAACTATGCCTCATCAGATTTGGAAAAGGCATTGGATGCGATACCACCAGAGCACAGGCTGTTCAGCAGAACTGAGATGTTCTTTGCATCTATTGTTCCGGCAGTCCAAGCAAGCACACATGCTAAATGGCTCCAGATCACACACTGGGAGCTGATGCAGATGATAAACTCAACCATCAATGGGTTAAGCCCCATCAAGGAAGAGCTGAGAGCAGCTAGGCAGATGGCCCTCCAGAATAGATACCTTCTAGATCTCCTTACATTCATGGAGGAAGGCATGTGTAGTAAGATCGGGTCCTCTTGCTTTACATTAATTCCTGCCCATGGCAAAGAGAATGGACCTGAGACAGAAGCTATCACTTGGCTTTCTGAACTGCATGTGAAGACAGAGGCGGAAACAAACACTTTAGGAAACGACAAAGGCTGGTTGTTGTATATCTTCTCATGGATACCAACATGGATGGCCAACGGACTGAAAGTATTGGCAGCAGCCCTGATACTAGCGTTAATAATATTATGTGTCATCAAGATAGCCATCACGTAGTGTAGGAAGACAACTAAAAAGACTTTAGGAATGAAGCTACTGATAGACGTAGAGACTGAAGAAGATGAGGAAACAAAGACACAGAATGCACTGAAGTCACAGCTGACCCAGTGTTCTCTGTTCCCGACAGGAACAGTGTTCGAGTTCCAATACAACATGCATGACTACTGGGAAAAATGGGTTGGGTGCAACCATGATGGAGACTGTAGTTATGTGACATGGAGCATGGATGATCATGCAACCTACTATGGACATCTTAGTGGGATAACAAAGGTTGGACGCCTGAAATTGCAGATAAACCGAGAGAGTCATGTAGGTAGTTTGGTAGACCAGTCGACCAGAGGGAGGATTTTAGATGGGGGGCTGAATATGACCCTATAACCTCAAACGACTCTCAATGTGAAGGCAGAGAAATGACAGATGTGCTTCACTCGTAGGTCCGTCACTGCAACCCTCGATGTATCACAGGTGTGAGAATCATTATTGTCGCAGACAGCCATTCAGACCATACCCAATCGATGAGTTGGATGATATGGAAATTACATCAATCGAGCAAGTCGACTAACTGCAAAACCAGAAATTAATGACATCACCACTGACATCATGATGTAGCCACACTTATAGATGAAGTACATATTCATCCATTTATGAAGTTACACGAACATGCACTAGTTTATTGCGTATAGGCATGAAGCACATGCTTATAACCCACAGAGCAAGAGGATGGATACACATACGTATTTCTATATATTCATATATTTCGCCAAAGCTGAAACCATAAGATGCACCGTATCCATATATTTAGCTTGCACATACTTGACTGCCACTAACATGGACAAGCCGTAGGGAACAATATGGAAGCTATAGGCCTATTAAGCAAACAAAGAAGGCGAGACAGGCTTTGGGTATGTGGAAAGGCTGACATGATGGCTACAGCCACAGGAAAGCAGAAACAAGGCTCCCAGCCAAGGACAAGTGAAGACAGGAAAGTTCCAGTTACCAAGACTATGAGCCATCTGCAGAAAATCAGACTAAAATGCTCTTAATTACAAGCAAGACAGCTTAATTTCGTGGTATCAACAGACATGACCCAGCTGGACAGAACAATTCCTATTCAACCAAGGTAGATGAATAGGACTGTTCCCATCGAACCAGAGGGAAAAGTTGCAAGTGTTGCCCACAAACTGCCAACTGAATGCACTCTCCCAGGCTTAGGTGATCAGAGATGGCAACATTAGAGAACACATTGCACCTCCATGTTCAATCTTATCGACGTAGCCTGGTAACCATCCAGGGTCCCAGGGCTTGGAGGACACATTCTGCCTAATCCAATGTTTTCCCTGCGACCTTGCAACGTTGTAGACTAACACCAGTAGAGGTGGTCCCAGGGGCAGCCACCAAATACGGCTATCCAATAGTAGAACTAACCCCTATAGCTCCTATATGTAACTCACCCAAACTGACCAATTTGAATGTCTAAATGGTTTCTGGGATGCAATCTGGAGTTGTGACGTCACACCGGGAGAAAACTGGGTGACACATGCTTAGAAGCAGAGAGCTCCGGAGAATACCTGTTTTCCTCGTGTGATCCCTGCCATTTTCTTTGCTAATAAAAGACAGTAAATTTGCCCCATGGCTGTGTCTTCCATTCTTGTGGCAGGGAGTCTTTCATGGGCCGGAGTGTTCTCTGCCGATAATTGGTGTGACTGCTAGAGAGCCCCAGCCACATGTAACCAAACCAAACAACAATCAGTCATCTACTTTGTTCCCTTAAGTGCAGCGTCAGTTAACTACTACTTGTGATTGGAACCAAACAAAATCCCCACACACTGTAGGCACTAAACCACTCTCACAGCACAACACAACCCACACACATAGGAAGGATAGCATCACAGCCTCATGCATTTCTGCACCTAGAACTGCTGTACAGTGTAGTAATGCAATAGGACGAAATGTCTGAATAAAAATTACCGACCCCACCGTAAGACCTAAAACACACACCACGAAAAGTTCTAACTATCAAAAGTTCAAACTTTTTGTGGTATGTGTTTAGGTGTTTTGGTGGGGTCAGCATGAAAACTTTTTTTTTAAAGTCTGCGGGGGCTGGAGGGCAGGGGTGTCGCCTGCAACACCCTGCTCACTACAGTTTGCGGGAGTTGCGGGGGACAACCCCGAGCTCTCCCAACAGAACAGGGGGAAAAAAAACAGGGGCTGCGGTAGTGTCCCTCGCATCATTCCGCTCACTATACTACACAGCATAGTGAGCGGGGGTTGCGGGGGAAACCCCTGCATGTTCGCATGGGAAATGTACGAACATTTTGTGTTCGTGCATTTCCCATGCAAACATTTCCATCGTGGGTAATGCAACCGCAGGAAGATCACGCAGATCCATATCAATGTCTAATTGCAGAGATCTGCAACCTTTGGCTCTCCAGATGTTTTTGACAACAACCCCATCCGCCCTAGCCACTATAGTCAATGGTAAGGGATCATGGGAGTTATAGTCAAAAAGATCTGGAGAGCCGTAGGTTGCAGCCCTCTGCACTATTGGGCTGCTTGTTGCCCCGATAACTGTTTGCTGGAAACCCAGTTGCTGTGCAGCAATGCAATGCCATGCAGCAAACATCACTACGAGATTCCACTCTGGTAGTGTTTTACAAATGGCCCAGTAACAGAACATAGATGCATATCCAAGCCCCACACCAAAGAAACTGCACTGCCAACACCGTCATGATAAAGATCCACATAGGCGATATTACTTTAAAGGGATCCCTTTCAACTTCAATTAACTGCTCACAATCGAAAGGAGTGTAAACAGCTCTGTGATTTCTATATTGGAATGTGAAGTGTATGGATGTGCATTCTAACTCGCTGGCCCAGTGTCAAGACTCATGCTGAAGGGAGGGAAACAGTTGGCTCCTGTGTTACCATCTTACACATCAACCATTCATGACAATCCCCTGTGGTGCCAGCTCAGGGGTAGTCAAATCCGAGAGTATATGTGGGCTTCGGAAGCACATTATGAGCGGTCTGAGGCAGCCTCACCCATACATGAATTCGGTTTTACAGCAAGACACAGTACTGTAGAGTATCATTCTAAAAAGGTTTTATTGAAAAAAAGAAAAAAGAGCTAAGAAGGCAATCTATATGCTGCTTTCCTCAATATTCCCCAGGAGTTCGACAGCTTGAACACAGCTTTGTGATGACAGCAAATTGATTCTTAAAGCATTGAAATGGGATCACTAGCAGGGACACAAACAGTGATTACAAGACATCTACCGTAGTCAGATGTAAGGTGAAAGGCCGCAGAGCAATGCAGTATCCAATAAATAAAGGGGCAAGGCAGGGCGGTTTCATGGCCTGCTCCTATGTATTATTTTCCTACAGATTTTGACATTGGCACAACAGGAAAGTTAATTAACCCTCCAGTGCAAGATAGACACAATGGTCATCAGTGTGTGTGTGCTAGAGAAATGCATGGGCCTCATCACAAGTTGAGCAGTGAGGCTAAACTCGGGGGTAATATGGTGGTAACAGAGTTACTGCTGTATTACCACCACATTAACACAATGCCCAACTATGGTTTTGGTGGTGAGGTGGAGAAAAAGCCTCCAGCTAAATGCTGGAGGTAATTCTGGCACTTTACTGCCAGAAAACTGCCATTTTGATGGAATTACCGCCCGCGGATTTACCACTGGTCCACCAAAATCCCCATGGAGTCCTATGGAGTCCATAAATGGGGACCAACACCGCCATACTGCCACTTGTAATCTGTCAGTAATTCCGCCAGACCAAGTGATGGTAACTGTAAATACGTTTGTTGGTATTTTGGTGCATTTACTGCCGAAGCATCACCAAACCTGTGATGAGTTCCATAGTGTTTTTGGACCTTACCTCATGAATCATCACAAAAGATTAACAGAAACAAAAAGGCATTTGAAAAATAAAGACCTGGGCTTCTAAAACCTTGAACAACTCTAGTCTGGTTTTGTAAAGGGAGGACAAAACACAAATGGCATTTGCACATGGTAATTTGGGCGAATTTTAGAAGTTTAGTGATCAATGTGCACTGTTTTCCATAAAGGGAACCTTTGCAGCAAACTGTAATTTTGGCTTCGCAGCAACGATCGTCAGCTCTGCACCGATTTGATCAACATTTAGAGAGTGCCCCACATACAATCCTTTGCCCAGTGCCGAGTGTACCGGAGCTCTGGCATATGCTATTAAGCCAGAAACCGATGGCCAAGACAAAGTAAGCTTGGACCTGTGTCATACTGCTTATCAGCATCTTTGCAGGTGGTCCAGGGTGGTAATAGTAACAATACGAACCCCCAAACACATGCGCCTGCTAACGTTCAGTGCAGTGCACTGAAGTACAAGTTTCAACTTCTTCCTACACTTTTATTTTAAAACAAAACCATTCCGGAACAGTAAAACGTATTTTTAAAAAAGTAGAGAATCGCCGCTCCCAACAGCTCCGTCCCACTTCGACCATTGTGATAGAAGCTGTAACTCTGTGCCAAGCTCCTGTTCTTTTCCTACAGGCAGAAGAGGCAGAGCTGACGCGGGGCCATAAAACAGGATGGCAGTGCGGGACTGAAGAAGGGAAAGAAAAAGGCAAGGAGGCATTTGGGTAGCTGGGCTGTGCACTCTTACAGGGGGGTAGGGGTGGAAAAGAGGACTAGGGGCAAAGCAGAGGAGGAGACATGCTGGGAACATGACAGCCCGGCAGGCTGAGCCCGCCTTCTGTTACACTGAATGGGTGGCACAGATTATTGACATCATTCCAAACATTCTGATTTCTATAGCAGCCTTACAGCCGACGCTGTATACTGCATATTTAATTGAACCAGTGCTAATAGCCTTATGAACCACAGGAAGGGGTCATTATCACTTGCAATAATGCCCTTCCCCCAACATATTGTCCTCAGCTTCACCTCAGGCAATAACTTGGTGGAAGGTGTTATGCCACGATAATGACTGCTTTTTCCATGTTTAAACCTTACAAATATCACATGTACATTGATTTGTTAATTATTCGATGAGGTAGCCATTACAAACTCAAAACTGATATAGATAGATACATAGGAAATATTTATGGCTTAGTTTCTTTAAGAATAAAAATGTGAGAGCAATTCAAAAATGTTGGAATCTGAAAAAAATGTAGATATAACGAAAACATGGTATAACAGAATCATTAAAACTACAATTATGAATACAATTAAAGATTTTTGGACTATATTAGAAAAGGGAATATGTGCGTCATATCCAGTGAAATGCCTGGATGTAACAATCTATAAATTGGAAAATGCTTTAGGACTCCTTTAGGAAAGGGGCATTTTCATCAAAAGTGTTTTATTGGCAATAAACAGAAGTTGAGCTTGTTTACGTTATAAAGGAAATCATAGTTTCAAGGCACACGACCTGATGAATTGGAAAAAAAGAAACCCAAACATTATTTTGCAAATGTTTGCATGTCTGTTTGCATGTCTGTTAAATTATTTTGTATAAACACTGTTGATTACTCTGAGTTAGATGGGTCGTATCATGATACCCTCTTGTAAATCCTTATCACCCTCACGGGGAGCTATGACGAAGATGTTGCAAAGCTAAATGAGATCTACTTGGAAATCCAAGCATGGGTGGCCACCCACAGCTTCTGTTTAAACAATGACATTTCCATGAACTGCTTATTGTTGGTTCCCAGGCTCGTCTCAACAAGTTAGCTTTCCTCTGGACCGGGTGAGTGTGGACATCGGCATTTTTTTCGAGCTACTTGTGTTTAAATCCTATGTTCTTGATAGCTAAGAGTTGTCATTTCTATTCTCAATAGAGGTTTAGGTGTTTTTCTCCTATCGTCCCAACTATAAGGTTAGTGCCTTTGAATGATATCCACTTTCTATCTCACCAGCGAATTACATAGAATTAATTAATCTATCTTCATCTTTCTAGGAAAATCCCAAAAATACCTTGAAACTTTACTCATCCTGCCCTGAAGATGGATTTGAAGAAATCCGAAACACGTTGGCACTTTTAGGAGTGTTTAGGATGAGTGACTGAGCAGAAGGAATGGTACTGCTCATGTATATAATACGCACACAAATCAATTTGATGAAGTACTTTTTTGTTATTATATTGAATGCTTGAATTCAACCAAACCTGGTTCATTAGAGTTGATTAGCAGCTCGGAATTGACACTGTGTTTGACGAAATTGATGAATGTTTATTTGTATTCATTTGTGTTTTGCACACTGATACCTGAACAGTGTGCTCTTTATGAATCTTGTTACAAACAAATATTCTCTCTACCTTGTATTATTTACGGTCTTGTTGGCTCTTGACTGTGTCAGATCAGGTTGACAGTCTTATTACTTGCACGGCTGTGCATCACTTGCTAAGCACAAGACATTTACGTACTTAAATGTATGCATTGAAACTTGTTACGTTAACCAGTTGGGATTGCGGCCTCCGGTTTGGAGACCCGTATTCACAACCGCCATATAGGTACCTGGGATTATATCCCATTTAGAGTGCAGCATAGGGTTATCGGTTGGCAAAACCCGGTGTATGTTGTTTGTTTTCAACTCCAATCCTCTACCCACTTCTGAATCCACCCAGAAATCGGTACACCCATCCTATCCCAATTTAGATGACCCTCTGTTCCTAGCATATGACCGGGGCAGGGGGCACAAACTATCTTATCCCAGACAAGGACAACTGTCCTTTAGCTACAGAGATATCAAATGTGTGGTGCTAAAGTGAACCTCCTTCCCATCTACAATGCACTCTTATTGTGTGGTTCAATAAAAACAATCATGTATTGGTGCACAACCTACCTCTGCACTATGTAGCATCCCAGTCTCACCGTTGTCCCATAATTCAATACTGAACATAGCTGGTATCTGCTGCAGTGCATGAGCTAAGTATTTATCTAAGACACCTTTAGGGTGTGAGGTGATCACCATCGAACCTCTCTTGAGCGCCTTACAACCACAGACCACAGTCTCAGCATTCATTTAGGCTGTGTGCTATATCACAACCTCTGGCAGCTCAAGCCCCAACTGGGACCTTACCAGGCCTTAGGCAGCACCATCCATCAGTACCGGAGGCAGCTTTTGATGCTAGGAGATGCAGGGGCAGATGATAGGGTGCCAGCGGGAGGTTGGGGGGCACACTTGGCACCAGGGGGAACACAGGGGGCAGAAACCCCCGCCTCTACCCCTGTCTCTGCCACCGACCCATACAGATAAACACCAGTTTGGGCCACTGTCAGCTCCACATCAGCTCATGCCCGTCCAGCCACTGTGTGGATTTGATACCTACTGACCTTCTTGTCAGTAGCCCATATTACCTATGTGCAAGCCCCAGCTGGACCACTCCTGCCAGCATGGATAGACTGTTCCCATTCCCTGCCAATGTATTTCAAATGGTGACTACAATGAACACTCTATGACCCTTTGGCCATCAACACATTGCATTCCTTGTGCCATACTGCTCTCACAGCAGCTGCACCTGTTCGCCCCTCTTGTGCTGGCTCTCTTGGCATGTAGTATCCTGCCAATCCTCTGTGGATTTCATTTCACCTGCTGCCACTGACCTTCATGGACTAGACCTAGCCCCAGCACCTCACCAAGAACTAGGACTCCACCGGCTCTCCACAGAGCAGCAGCATGCTCTCTTACATCTGTGCCATAGACTAGAGCAGCTCCTCTCTGACCCACCGACTCTGCAGCTGTTCTTTCTCCCAGCATGCAGCAGCCAGAAGAGACGGAAGGACACACACCAGGAAACCTATTAACACAGCGCAGAGCCGAGTAGCGCTTCTGACTGACGGACGGCTCGAGGTCTGTGTCTTACTGCATTTTTCAGGTAATCAATCACAGCCACTACGGCAGGATCGCCTGCTTACCCTATTCAGCTACTCCCTCTAGAACTGGCTCATTCTGAGCGCCCTCATGATGTTTATATTTACAAGCTTGTTCACGCTTAGCAGCATGTCCTCCCCCAGCTGCTCGTAAGCATGAGACTATATGACATAGTCCCTACTCTCTAAAACAAGACCTGCACACTGATTCATTGATAGATATAGACAGCCTCAACAGAACATTCACTTTTTTAGTACCGGATTTCTTAAAGTATGGTATATTTTCATTGAATCCTTTAGCTCACATATCTTGGGACTAACCATCCATCAGCTTATTTATACCTGGGGCGAGGAGCTTTCCTTTGGACCGAGTGAGTGTGGACATCAGCATTTTTTTCGAGCTACTTGTGTTTAAATCCTGTGTTCTTGATAGCTAAGAGTTGTCATTTCTATTCTCAATACAGGTTGAGGTGTTCTTCTCCTACTGTCCCAACTATAAGGTTAGTGCCTTTGAATGATACCCACTTTCTATCTCACCAGCGAATTACATAGAATTAATTAGTCTATCTTCATCTTTCTAGGAAGATCCCGAAAATACCTTGAAACTTTACACATCCTGCCCTGAAGATGGATTTGAAGAAATCCGAAACGCTTTGGCACTTTTAGGAGTGTTTAGGATGAGTGACTGAGCAGAAGGAATGGTACTGCTCATGTATATAATACGCACACACATCAATTTGATGAAGTACTTATTTGTTATTATATTGAATGCTTGAATTCAAACAAACCTGGTTCATTAGAGTTGATTAACAGCTCGGATTTGACACTGCGTTTGACGAAATTGATGAATGTTTATTTTTATTCATTTGTGTTCTGCACACTGATACCTGAACAGTGTGCTCTTTATGAATCTTGTTACAAACAAATATTATCTCTACCTTGTATTATTTACGGTCTTGTTGGCTCTTGACTATGTCAGATCAGGGTGACAGTCTTATGACTTGCACGGCTGTGCATCACTTGCTAAGCACAAGAAATGTACCTACCTAAATTTATGCATTGAAACTTGTTACGTTAACCAGTTGGGATTGCGGCCTCCGGTTTGGAGACCCGTATTCACAATCGGCCATAAAGGTACCTGGGATTATATCCCATTTAGAGTGCAGCATAGGATTATTGGTTGGCAACACCCGGTGTATGTTGTTTGTTTTCAACTCCAATCCTCTACCCACTTCTGAATCCACCCGGAAATCGGTACACCCATCCTATCCCAATTTAGATGACCCTCTGTTCCTAGAATATGACCGGGGCAGGGGGCGCAAACTATCTTATCCCAGACAAGGACAACTGTCCTTTAGCTACAGAGACATCATATGTGTGGTGCTGAAGTGAACCTCCTTCCCATCTACAACAATGCACTCTCACTCTCACTCTCGCCTCTACCCCTGTCTCTGCCACTGCCATCGACCCATACAGATCAACACCAGTTTGGGCCACTGTCAGCTCCACACCAGCTCATGCCCGTCCAGCCACTGTGTGGATTTGATACCTACTGACCTTCTTGTCAGTAGCCCATATTACCTATGTGCAAGCCCTAGCTTGACCACTCCTGCCAGCATGGATAGACTGTCCCCATTCCCTGCCAATGTATTTCAAATGGTGACTTCAATGAACATTCTATGATCCTTTGGCCATCAACACATTGCATTCCTTGTGCCATACTGCTCTCACAGCAGCTGCACCTGTTCGCCCCTCTTGTGCTGGCTCTCTTGGCATGTAGTATCCTGTCAATCCTCTGTGGATCTCATTTCACCTGCTGCCACTGACCTTCATGGACTAGACCTAGCCCCAGCACCTCACCAAGAACTAGGACTGCATCGGCTCTCCACAGAGCAGCAGCACGCTCTCTAACATCTGTGCCATAGACTAGAGCAGCTCCTCTCTGACCCACCGCCTCTGCAGCTGTTCTCTCTCCCAGCATGCAGCAGCCAGAAGAGACGGTAGGACACACACCAGGAAACAATCTGCTCCCCACTGAAGGGTTATGCACAGCAACCCTGGCCTCATCTTTTCCATCAGCACTACCACCCCTATTAGCTTCCATAGCTTTAGGTAGCAGCAGCTCATCAACTACTGCCTCACATTCTGGCTCCAAGAAAACTGCTCCGGATGACTGCCACCACCAGATATGGATGCCTTCAGTTAGGGTGCGGTGGAGTATCCCTACCTCACCACTGCCCCCCTCCTCAGCACATGCTTCATGAGCCTCGTCCCTAGTGTTTCAATGAAGGAGAATGAATCTATAGATCACAGTTAATTCACACAGATTTACACAGTTAAGTCATCAAGTAAGGCTTTTGTATGTCTCCTTCAGTTACAAAGTAAGAAGGGAACTCAACAGGTAACATCAGAGCCTCATTGGTAGAAATATACTCAGGCAGCCTCTCTCACCAGTCGCCACTCCTTGAATACCCAGTCAGGCATGCATCCAACATCCACTCAATGTTCCAGAAGTCATGCATGACATCACCGGCATTCTCTAACAAGCACTCACTTTCCAGATGCAGAATGCCTGAAGAAAAACAACACAAATCACTACAATATTTTACTCATGTGGACAGTGCTGATAATTCTCGAAAAGTTGCAGAATGCATTTTGCCGTAAGAGAAATGTATTTTAGCATTTCTTACCCCATGCATGGTATGTTTACTGCTCCTAGTATGGGACAAGAGATTGGTATCACATGAGGGCAGGTGGGCATCACCTAATTTACACAAATTCTTTATGGGTGAACCTCCGAAAAAAGGCCTGACAACCACCGGGGTAGACACTCAAAGATGCTGAAGTCATGACAATTTCCAAAAATACATATTTATTGTGTGTTTACTAGTCACAAATTCATATAAACACAATTTCATAATAAATCAAGCATGTTCCCTGGCTCTTGACGTGAGGGACTAATTCATGGACCGCATGTTTGGATCCCAAAATGTGGATTTAATTGGTTTTCCACATAATGCAACAGCTCATGTGGATTATATTTGCACATTGTTGTAGTTTCTTGTTATTTCTTTTTTAGCCTTTGGTAGGAGCTTTGATGTAGCGAGGTTGAATATGTTCGATTGTGTGTGAATGTGTGTGGTTTGATAAGAAACAAGTGTGAAAGATTGCTTTTGTGATGAATATTGGCACTTTTTGGAAATTGGTGAGACTTCAGCATCTTTGAGTGTGTACCCTGGTGGTTGTCGGGCCTTTTTTTGGTGGTCCACCCATATATAATCTCTGTAAATTAGGTGACGCCCACCTGCCCTCACATGATACCAATCTCTTGCCCCATGGTTCATATTCTTGACCCGAGGTATCAGAAAGTTCAGGTGCCCTGCCATCTCTTATTGCATACTACTCCTAGTATGAAGATCAATTGACAGAAGAAGAAATCTATGATGGTCCTGGACTGTTAACTCAGTATAGCATCTGTCCTCAATCTACAGCAGTATGTAAAGAGACAAACTTGTTCTTGATGTTGTGTCAGAGAGCCCGTACAGAATGCTTTGCAATGACTGGTTAATGGCTTGCTTGTGCAGGGCCTCTGTGACTCAATGTTTTGTAGAGAGTCCACCTGACTGTCATTGCACCATGAGAGTCATAGGGTCTGACAGTGTGTGCAGACAGAAAAGCACAGCACAATTCTTCATTAGTTACACCTATTCATCAGGCTGAGTGACATCAGCTTCAGAAACTGATATTTTATTTTCCTCTGTAAAACACAGACAATGTTCAGCCAGTGGACGCCACGGGCTGCTTGGATTGCCTCTCTCCCCTGCAAAGAATAGCAAGAGTGTACGTTGAAATCATGCCCTGTAGTGAGTTAGTGAATCTTTATTTTAGGTTTAAGTCAGGTTCTCCCCAAAGCCCTGAGTAAGTGTACCAGCCCTAATTACCCGGTTTACAAAGTCTCTGAACCAACCAGCTTCAGCCAGAGGGTATCTGCTTTCCATCAATTTCCCAGCTAAGGAACAACAAATTCCTCTGGGTGGAGTGAATTGCACAATCAGAAAAGAGAGACCTATTAACTGGCATGACTCTTGGAGGCGACCCCCGCTCCCTCCCTCCTCAACAAGAAATGTTGGCATGTTATATGATAACAGCGTAAACCCCACCCCACAAATCAACCTGACAGTACAAATAGCTAACTTTCAGTTTCATATGAGGAAGAAAATCCTTACTTACTGAACAACTACTGAGAGAATTACTGTTGCTCAAGCCCTGGTTCTCTTGACACTGGACTACTGCAATAGTGCTCTGCAGTAGCACCCTGAGCATTCCAAGTGCCAGATGGAATTACCAATAAGCAATCTCAGACCCATATAACCTGACAGACTCAAAGAATATGCAAAAATACGACTTTATTATCAGCTCACATAAAGTAGGGAAACCTGGTAAACAAATAGATTGCAGCTCACTCACTCTCATCTACATTTCAATCACACAAAGGCTTTATACCTCGATGTATGTCAGCTATGATGTCATCCTATGTGGCAAACAGTAAAAACCTATTGAAAGGCGGGATTGGTTACAGGAACATATATACCTATACTTTGTTTAGATGTTATTAACATAATTGGCTGCCCGTTATCTGGTAGGCACGCCTTGAACTACCTCTAAATACATATAATACAGATTAATAGGAACAAAACAGCAGCAGATTGGCCTCTGCAACAATGTATGATCCCCTGCTACATAGGCCTTCATGATTGGTTGCCATTCTCTCCCAACCTTGGACATTCGGCTTGTTAGCAGCATGTAAGCAAAACGGAAACCCATGAGCGGGGATTAACATCAGACTAATACCCACTTGTTGAATTAGCCTACTATCTCTCATCAGTTAGGCCCTAAGCCAAGGCTTCTTCTTTGTAGTTGACCTTGCTGACTGTTCTCTTCCTTGGGACTTTTAAGGGTGTGTAGGTACATCAATATCTTCAACTGATGACTAATGAATAGACCTTGTTTTCTGGTTTTGCACCACGTGTCAGGAGACCACAATTTTGTCAATTTCAGGCTTTCATTTAGTGCTATTTAATTCAATTGTACTGGGTACTATTACTCAACTGGGCCTCTTGAGACTTGGTTGCTCCCTCTTGTATATGCTTTCTGCATCTTTGATTGTTCAATACTTGGGATCTGCAAAAGTTCACTTCTTTCCTTAATCTAAGAGACATATGTCATGTGTATGTAGCTTATCCTTTTTGTCTCCCCCTGGGCCTGGCAATTACATCTTGATGTGGCATGCTTGATCCCAACCCAAACAGATATTCTTTGTTCCTCGCATGTAGCTGTTTTCCAGGGCCTGTCAGCTCTGGTCTCTCTCTTCAATGCTTCTTTCTTATTATTTATATAGAGTCGACGTCCATGTTTCCATCATGGCAGGTTTAATCATGTTATATTTTTACTGCAGCAAGCTTCTATATGTCTCATCTACCTTGCGTTTCTGCACATGTACATCTACTGATTCCCTTCTTATCTTCTCAGTGTGCATGATTTCTTCGTATTTGCATACAGGTTTCTCTTGTTACTTCAGCTACATCTTCATTCTTTAAGTATTTGCATATCGTTTCAGTGCATCCTTGTGTCTTCTCCTCATGACGTCACTTCACTCTAGTCTGATTTTAATTATAGCTCTTCTATGTCCAATGGTGTATGCAGATATCCATCCACCATGACAATGTGAGGGTACATTCAATACGGTTGCCTGAGCGCATAACATCTTTTGTATCTTCAATGCAGTAATGGGATGATACCTGACTTCTTATTAGTCTTCCAGTATGACAGAGGTGAGGGGGCGGGCACTAGAGATGACGTTTACATCTACCTCTCTACACTGCCTATCTATCTAGGCCTTTCAATGGAATCTATGGACAATTTCACTTCTCCAGAGCAAAGCAGCATGACTCATTTCCTCTCTCAAACTCTGGTACCAAATATCTGCCTCTCCGCAGGCTTTCAAATGACTTCTTGTTGAACACAAAATCATCTAAAATCCCTCAGCATCTTCCATAAGAATCATGCCCAACCAAGGTCCACGTTACCTCGCCTCAAGCATTAGGAGCCATATTCCCACCAGGAACTTAAGATCCTTATCTGAGAACATGTTCCGCACCATTGAATTCTGCAGAAACAGACATGGAGGCCGTTGATTCACTACCCTGGTTGTCAAACATTGGAGCAAGCCCCCAAACCTAATTAGAAAATAGACCACCTACTGGTGCTTTGACCACAAACTTAAAGGTCATCTATTGTCTCTGTAACTCTCTTGACCTCCTCTCCAAATCATTGACTCTTTCCCCTATTGCACCTTGTAAATACCTCTTCCCCTTGATTGTACTTCTGCAGAATGATTCTCCTCTCTCCCTGTAGTCAACCGTTACTGTGCTGTGCATCACCTGACCCTGTACCTAACTGTTACATTCTTGCTAGTTCTCATAATCATCTTTGCAATTATATTTTTGTATGTTGGACCTCTTCCATCACCTCCTTGAATGTGCATCACAACTGCGATTCGATGTATGTTTTGCACCCTCCCCCATGTTTTGCAGTGGTTCTACTGCAAACTGGCCCTATACAAAACTTCAATATAAATACAAAAATAAGTATGGGACAGCCCCTTGATTTAAAGGGTTCTTGGCAGTGACACTGCTCCAGTGTGTTCCAGTCACCTGACAATTTTTCTGGCATTAGTTTTGTAAGGCTGTGTCTCATTCTGAAGCCCCTTACTTAAAATCCCCGAGCAAGCACAGATTTGAGACAATTGTAGGAGCTGCTTGTTCCAAGGATGTATGTAGAGGTTACATGGTAAAAAAAACAAAGAGGGCGATTCATGGAATAATTAGCGCGGCGCAAGTGGGCAAAAACGTGCGAATCGCAGTGGAATAGCGAAAATCGTAGTGCAAGTGCGAAAATCGCACGAAAAGCAGCGCACATCGATTCATGGAAGGCCGTGCGCGAGAAAACCATCGGATGTGCGATAAAAAAGTGCGCGGCGCACGTTGGCGCACAGGCCATGTAACTGCGTGCGCCAGGTCACAGCGAAAATCGCACAGGCCACAGCGAAAATCGCACATAGCGCGGCGCACGCAACAAAAGTAGGCGGAACACGGGCGTAACACTCGGAATGGGGAACAACTTGCCAAAACGTGGGCGTCACGGGGGAAGTACAGGGCACAAGTGCGCGGAACGCCCACACGCTCGCCTACAACACGTATTCATGGAATAGAATAGGGCAAAAAAGCGCACGCTCAAACCTGCGCACAGGCACAAACACGACCGCCACAAGAAAGCAGGCGGTAGCGTCTCTGCGGCTGTAAGAAATGTGCGCCAAAAGGTGCGCCAAGAAATAGCACCTATATACTGCCATGATGAATGTCCTATACTGTGGCCCTCCAGGACAAATGACGTGCAAAGGGGTACCCACAAACACGGACACCCGCTGACAAAAAATACGTGTGCGTGTATACCGGGGTGCGCGGGAAGTCTCACACGCGATTTGGCCGGGTACGTGGATTTCAGGGGTGCGCGGGAAGTTCCACACGCGAATGGCCCCGTGCAAGCAGGGTACGTGTATTTCAGGGGTGCGCGGGAAGTTCCACACGCGAATGGCCCCGTGCAAGCAGGGTATGTGTATTTCAGGGGTGCGCGGGAAGTTCCACACGCGATTTCGTCAGGGTACGTGTATTTCAGGGGTGCGCGGGAAGTTCCACACGCGATTTCATCAGGGTACGTGTATTTCAGGGGTGCGCGGGAATTTCCACACGCGATTTCAGCAGGGTATGTGTATTTCAGGGGTGCGTGGGAAGTTCCACACGCGATTTCATCAGGGTACGTGTATTTCAGGGGTGCGCGGGAAGTTCCACACGCGATTGGCCCAGTGCGAGCAGGGTACGTGTATTTCAGGGGTGCGCGGGAATTTCCACACGCGATTTCAGCAGGGTATGTGTATTTCAGGGGTGCGCGGGAAGTTCCACACGCAATTTCATCAGGGTACGTGGATTGCAGGGGTGCGCGGGAAGTTCCACACGCGATTGGCCCAGTGCGAGCAGGGTACGTGTATTTCAGGGGTGCGCAGGAAGTTCCACACGCGATTTCAGCAGGGTATGTGTATTTCAGGGGTTCTGGGGAGTACCACACGCGAATTGGCCGTGTGGGTCCTCCCAGGTGTACGCACCACAACCTCCACGGCCCCTGCAGGCAGCCCACACCATGGGGGACTACCCTGCACCCCTGCTCATGTCCCGCAGGCAGCCCATCCACCATGGGCATGCCCCCCAGCCAACTCACATGTCACCTTGCACTACTGATCAACAATGCATGTCTCCCACCACCCCCACCCCCCAGCCACCAGGGGCACCCAACACCAGGCCCCCACTCATGTCTCCCACCACCCCCACCCCCCAGCAGTGCAGGGGCAGCCTCCACCAGGCCCCCACTCATGTCTCCCACCACCCCCACCCCCCAGCAGTGCAGGAGCAGCCTCCACCAGGCCCCCACTCATGTCTCCCACCACCCCCACCCCCCAGCAGTGCAGGGGCACCCTCCACCAGGCCCCCACTCATGTCTACCCCCCCCCACCCCCCCGCAGTGCAGGGGCAGCCTCCACCAGGCCCCCACTCATGTCTCCCACCACCCCCACCCCCCAGCCACCAGGGGCACCAACACCAGGCCCCCACTCATGTCTCCCACCACCCCCACCCCCCAGCAGTGCAGGGGCAGCCCCCACCAGGCCCCCACTCATGTCTCCCAACACCCCCACCCCCCAGCAGTGCAGGGGCAGCCTCCACCAGGCCCCCACTCATGTCTCCCACCACCCCCACCCCCCAGCAGTGCAGGGGCACCCTCCACCAGGCCCCCACTCATGTCTACCACCCCCCCACCCCCCCGCAGTGCAGGGGCAGCCTCCACCAGGCCCCCACCCATGTCTCCCACCACCCCCACCCCCCAGCAGTGCAGGGGCAGCCTCCACCAGGCCCCCACTCATGTCTCCCACCACCCCCACCCCCCTGCCACCATGGGCAGCCCCCACCAGGCCCCCACTCATGTCTCCCACCACCCCCACCCCCCAGCAGTGCAGGGGCAGCCTCCACCAGGCCCCCACTCATGTCTCCCACCACCCCCACCCCCCTGCCACCATGGGCAGCCCCCACCAGGCCCCCACTCATGTCTCCCACCCCCCCACCCCCCAGCAGTGCAGGGGCAGCCTCCACCAGGCCCCCACTCATGGCCCCTATCACCCCCACCCCCCAGCCACCATGGGCAGCCCCCACCAGGCCCCCACTCATGTCTCCCACCCCCTCCCCACCCCCCAGCAGTGCAGGGGCAGCCTCCACCAGGCCCCCACTCATGTCTCCCATCCCCCCACCCCCCAGCAGTGCAGGGGCAGCCTCCACCAGGCCCCCACCCATGTCTCCCACGACCCCCACCGCCCAGCAGTGCAGGGGCAGCCTCCACCAGGCCCCCACTCATGTCTCCCACCACCCCCACCCCCCAGCAGTGCAGGGGCAGCCTCCACCAGGCCCCCACTCATGTCTCCCACCACCCCCACCCCCCAGCAGTGCAGGGGCAGCCTCCACCAGGCCCCCACTCATGTCTCCCACCACCCCCACCCCCCAGCAGTGCAGGGGCAGCCTCCACCAGGCCCCCACTCATGTTCCCACCACCCCCACCCCCTGCCACCATGGGCAGCCCCCACCAGGCCCTCACTCATGTCTCCCACCACCCCCACCCCCCAGCAGTGCAGGGGCAGCCTCCACCAGGCCCCCACTCATGTCTCCCACCACCCCCACCCCCCAGCAGTGCAGGGGCAGCCTCCACCAGGTCCTCACAATCCCCAATCATGTGCGTAATGGTCAGCCTCCACAGCCAAAAAGCCCTACCAAGTAAACCATTCACCCACATGGAAATGGAAATTACATGTTACACCCCCAATGTTCATGAAGCTAATGAACCCATGTCCGTCACACACAATGGTTGCAATTGAATGGGAAAACACCCAACATGACATGCATGAAACCAATGAGATGATACCACACAGTGAAGTATGAAAACACAATTGTATTGAAAAAAATAAAGAATGCTAAAGAAAGGAAACAAACTACAATGGGAAAGAGAAAAAATAAGCTGCATGTCCGTATGAAAAAAAAAAACTGCAAATCAGAATCCAAAAAAATGTTGTCCAAAGTCAAATGTAAAAAAATCTCTATGCAATAAAGAACTATGTAAAAAACTAACAAGGGTCCATGAGCCCAACTGAACAAAGGAAACCTACTAAAAAACTAAAAATCAACTATATACAAAAAGTGGAGCAGTGTCCGTCGACTCCAAATCATAATAAGAAACAAAGGAAACCTAAAACTAAAGAACTATATACAAAGGCGGCGGGCAAGTCCAGCGGCTCACTCCGTGGTGTCCCGGGCCAGGGCATCATCGAACTCCTGTTCGATGTCCCGGAGGCGGTCCAGTTCCATGGCCCCGAGGGTCCGCAGGGACGACGCCGTGTCCTCCTCCAACCCCCTGCGGATTGCCTCAAGGCACTCGGCCCACCTCAGGGCCCTCCGCATGGAGTTCTCCGCCCTGACCATTGTGAGCCGCGCCTCTTCCACCCGCCGCCGCTCCGCACCTATGGCGTGGCCCAACCGCTGCCACACGGAAGACACTCTCTGTCCTGGGTCCCCCTGCCCTCCGGCCGATGCCTGCCCCTCCGATGTCGAAAGCCCCGAGCCTTCATGTCTCCCACCATGTTGCTGCTGCTGCTCTGCCTCTGCCCGTGCACTGCCTCCTGCTGCCTGCACATCCTCCGCCGGCTGGGGTGCAGTTGTTGATGTGGCCACCCCTGCTGGACCTCCGACTCCCGACTGTGGCAGGGATGCCTCCTCCACCAGCCTGGCCGCACCGTCAGAGGCAGCTCCACAGGGCACCCAGGTGACTGATGGGTGGGAAGATGGCACAGAGGACGACTGGCGCGTAGGGGGTCCAGTTGAGGAGGGGGTCGGAGCAAGCCCCATCAGACGGAGGAATCCGGCCTGGGTGACCTGTCCCAGCAGGCTGACGTGGTCAACGAGCCATTCGAGATGACGTGCAGTCTCTCCATGAAAAGACTGCAGGTCACCTCGCATGGCCCGTTGACGCAACACCACACCAGCCAGGACAGGCTCAACCCGGACCTGGATGGCCACGTCCGCAGGCAGAGGAAGGCCAGTTGACGTCAGCTCATCCCCTGCCTGAAAACGGGTCTGGACGTAGGCATCCCTGCTGGTGCAAGATGATGCAGGGACAGGATTGGGGACAGGATTGCACACAGGCACCTCCGCGGCGGCCTGTGCTGCCTCCTGTCCCTGGTCCTGCACTGCACCACTAGCACCAGTGGGATCCCCACCTCCAGACCCCGTCTCTGGTGCTTGCACGGCCTCCTCCTCCACCAAACCCCCCACCAACCTGGATGACTCCGTGCCATCTTCCCCTGTTGGGCCCTGTGGGGTCCCAGCTGCCCCTTCTGCTGCCGAGGAGTCCAACTCCAACCTCCGCCTCTTGGACCTCCCCCCGGCAGCTGCGGCCTGGGACGCGGCACCGGACTCCTCACTCCCCGACGAGATGACAACACGGGAGGGGAGCTGGGCCTTGCGTCTCCGGCTGGCGGTCGGATCCCTGCCGCTGTGCTCCACAGCACCTTCTCCGCCCTCTTCATCAGTTGACGCTGCAGACAGGGAGAAACAAAACACAGGCATCAGGGCACTGTACAATGGACACATACACACATGACAGTTGCACATGAGTGGCATTGGCAAACCTCAGACATGTCATCACAATCCCCAACACACATGTCATTGCAACTCGCACACATGAGCCATACCACAGCCATATCGCAACTGCCACCACCATCCATACACATACAACAGCATCAGCAGCCAAAGGGGAGCCAGACATCATATGCAACACAGGAAGTGCACCACACATGTACACACCACCACCACACTTGCATGCATGTGTACTCCTCTGCCAAGTGTCGCACTGTTCAGACGGCCATCCATGTCACACCTGCCAATCAGGCTTCCACATACCGCTGTCACATGCATCCTTGTTGCATCACTGTTGCACCCTTGTCAAATACACACACATGCACATGTACACAGTGCTCATGCTTGCAGCCGAAAACAACATACATGCGTGACATCACGGACATGTCTACTTACATACACATTCATACAAACATGTGTGCCCGCACAACTGCATTTGCCATGCAAGCCTACACACACAAGCACCATCCATGTCTCACACATTACAGCCCTCGCATGTGTCAGCCCCACGGCCCTGTACACCCCCACCCATACTCGACCCCATACTTACAGATGTGCAACCTGCACACTACCGAATAATCACCACACGCACTGCTCACAATCAGGATGCATGTACACTCACCGCTCGACTGCAGACGGGTCTGCTTCTCTAGGACCTGGATGTGGAGCGCTGGGGATATGCGTTCCAGGACCCCCATCTGTTCTTCCGACAAGTGGCCCCGGCGCCCCTTGGCATGCGCTGCCTTCAAGAGGCGCCGGGCCTTGTTCAGGGTCCTGGACCTGTAGTCCTCCCAGCGCTTCCTGACATGTTGTAAGTCCCGGACTGCCACCCCCTCCGCGTTGATGGCAGTCACGACGTCAGTCCAGATCCGAGTCCGTCCTTTCTTGTCGGCGCGGGAACTTCCGAAGAGGGCATCATACTGCCCCAGGACTTGCTCCACCAGGACACCAACTTCGGTGGCACTGAAGCTGGTGCCCCTCTGCCTCTCTGGCCGGGGGTTGTCAGTGGTCACAGATGGTGTTTGCCCCGACATGACAACCCCAGAGGCAGGAGTGGGTGGGCAACTGGGTCCTGGGGCTGGGCTGTGGAGCGATGGAATTCCAGTCGGGAGTCTTTGGTTCCAGCAGGGGTGGTCACAGCAACAGCACCCCTGGCTGATGTGCAGGCAGCAAATGGCAGTGCACGTGGGCAGCAGGCAGTCAGGCAGCAGCAGATGGCAGGTGGGAGCGTGCTCGGGGCTCTGGGGGGCAGTAGTTCGGCCTTCGCAGGAGCGTTGTCTTCCGTGTGCTTACGCGTGGCCAGCTTGGTACGGAGTGATTTGGCACGTAAAAATCCTGCACGTCAGCGTGAAAATCGAGGAAAGGCCCTTAGCGCGTAAGCGCGTCAGCACGCATACGCGATTCTATTGGACCAAAGGCCCTCAGCGCGTAAACGCGTCAGCACGCATACGCGATTCTATTGGACCAAAGGCCCTCAGCGCGTAAACGCGTCTGTGACGTGACCCGCACGGGTGTTTCCCACACAGCACTATGAGGACAGAGCACACGTGGAAAGACTGCACGTCAGAGTCTCATCACGTGTAATTGGACAAAAGTGCGCGTACACGCGATTGGCCTATGTACGTGTATATCAGGGGTGCGCGGACACTTACACACGCAAGTACGTCAGCGCACCTGTATCCCGGGGTGCGCGGGAATTTCCACACGCTATTGGACTGGGTACTGGATTTCAGGGGTACGCGGGTCACACGCTCGCCTACAACACGCGCAACGCATTAATTTGCGCGCTAACAAAATAACAAGCTCAGACCCAGGATGAACATACCGTTCCTAGCAGCAGTGGGCATGGCCTACCAAAGGAGGAGGAGGAGGATAGTCAGGGCCAGAATATTCACACCCAGAACCAGCCTTTTCGGGATGCCTGATGACCAGGTGCATGGGAGGTACAGGTTTCCACCACACATCATACTGGACCTGGTGAGTGAGTGGGAGGATGACCTCACATCACTCACCCTGTGCTCCCAAGCACTCAGCCCCCTGGAGAAGCACTTCTTAGCCACTGGATCATTTCAGCGGACAAGTGCCATTGTGGGTGGTGTATCACAGGCCACCCAGTCACGCTGCCTACACCAGGTCTTGAACATCATCACTGCACGCCCATCAGTCCGCAGGCACATATACCTGCCCAGAACACCTGCAGAAAGGCATGCTGCCGCCCTGGATTTTTACGCTGTGGCACGATTCCCCAAAGTGCTAGGTGCCATCGACTGCACCCATGTGGCTCTACGTCCCCCCAGGGCATCTGAGCACATCTATAGGAACCGCAAGCACTGGCATTCCATCAACCTGCAAGTAGTATGTAATGCCAAGGGAATCATCACCTCAGTATATGCAAACTATCCCGGGTCAACCCACGACAGCTTCATTTACCGAATGTCCACCCTAAGCCGGGACCTAGAAGCTGGGCGGCATGGCGATACATGGCTGCTTGGTGAGTATGAATGCCACTGCACATGCATGCATGTCAGATACTGAGCAAGGTCACAACCCCACCAATGATACCAATCACCACCTCCACAGGGGACAGTGCCTACCCTCTCAGCCCCTACATGATGACGCCAATTCGGAACCCCACCACGCCACCCCAGGTAAGATATAACACAGCCCACATCACAACCCGGGGCATAGTGGAGCGCACATTCGGAGTGCTAAAGTCACGCTTTCGCTCCCTTGACCGTTCTGGCGGGCAGCTGTTGTACGCTCCCCCAGTAGTGTGCAGGATCATAGTGGCAGCATGTGTCCTGCACAACGTTGCAACACGCCGGGGCCTGGCCGTGGACATGGTGGTGCCCCCACATCCCCAACCACATGCACAGCCGCTGCGCATGGGAGGGGAAAGGGCACGGGGGGAGGCAGCCCGTACACAGCTAGTGGCTAATTACTTCACATAGAAATCACACCCCTGTGGCGTGCACACTGCCCTGGCACATTCCATCTGACAATCAATGATGACTCAACCTGACACTGATCCTGAATGTCTGGAGAATGAACCGTGAAAACCATATCAGCCTGAGATTGTTCACCTGGAAGTGTCACAATGTGTGCATCCCTACCCACACAGACACCACGAATGCAGTTTTGTGAAGTAACACATTCAAGCAGCTAAAATGAATACCCACTTGCAAAATGCAACAAGAGGACAGTGCCATGTCAGCCAACCCATCCCCAGCACCGCCACACCACACACCGTGCCATGTCATGCTATTTGCAGGTAAACAAAGTAATCCCCACAACATGACACTAGTGTCACAATGTACAGTGTCCCTAATTGAAACTTGCAACACCTGAAATGCTCACAGTAATGCAGGACCAACAACAAACTTGAGCAGGTACTACCATTAACATGACATCACAAATGTTATATATCAGTAGTCTCACCACCTGGAAATGCCTGCACTCCCACCACTACCAACCGTGCAGTGTTGGCGCCATGTAGAGTTGTAGGTGCACTGCTGCCAACATGGACCCCATCTCCAGACTAGAGGGCCTTGTGTAGACATGAGGAAGGGACCTGCAAATTGGGAGGTAGACACAGATGATGAGTTACACATCAATGCAACATGCAGTGTACAACACAACAGCAATATGCACTAGGAATGTATACACAGTATTGACTACAGACTGCCCACACAGCTCATGGGAGTCCAACGTCACTGTGTAATTCACTGTCACTTGGGCACACCCTTTGCAAGCCCATGGAAACGGGAAGCAGGAGGGGTGTGTGTGACTCAAACCCAAGCATCTGAACCAAATACATGACAAGCCTGCATGTGCCCAGCCACAATGCTGCGTATGCCCACAGGAACCACGGAAGCCAACAAATTGTCCCCAAAAAATTGGGAAAAAATAATTAAAAATAAAAATAAAAATAAAAATAAAGAAAAATCTAAAATGGCCATTGATGGGCCCGGGGGGGTTGGGGAGGCCACCCAGGAGGTCCGAGGACAATATGCACACCAGAACCCACCTGTGTGGGTCCTGGGAAAAAAAAACACCTCCATGGGCTCATGGCCCACACGGCTACCCTATTGTGGGGGTATCACTGCTGTCGCTATAATCACCCTGTGCAGCTGCATCCGGAGGTGGTTGCACTATGGGAGGCAGCCCACGCAAGGCCCTAGTCTGCTCCTCCATGGCTGCAAGCATGCGGGTGTGGTAGGTCTGGTTCTGGAGGATGAGTGTGCGGAGGTCCCCATGCAACAACTCACGGGATGCCCGGACCTCCGCCCTCGTTGCCTGCATCTCAGCTGAGAGCGTACGGGTGAGACGCTCCAGCTGCTGTTCTGTCCTTTGGTGTGTTGAAGCCTCAAGCTCAACAAGAGTCGTCCTGAGGTGAAGGAGCTCCTGCCTCAGGGCTTCCCTGTGGGCCTGGGACTCAATGGAGATGGCCTCCTGCAGAGTCGCCAGTGCCGCCCGCATGTCCCTGTTGGATGCCAACATGTCCTCCCTGTGTGACTGGCAGATGGAGTCGTTTGCCTGCTCTAGTCGCTCCATCAGCCTTTCAGGGGGGACAATGGAAGTGGCCACCCTATCTATGGCCTGAGCCATCATCTCGGATGATGCTGCCTGTTGTGTTGCCATACCGTAAATGGATTGCTCCCATGCGGTATTGCCAGGTGGCGTACGGCCACCACGTCGGCGGGCACCACACCTGTCTGGGGCAAGGCGAACTGCGCCTTGCTGTGCCGGCACTGCCTGAGGTTGCAGGACTGCATTCCCCCTCTGATCTGCTGGCCCAGGAACAGGATCAGATGTCGCGGAGTGTGACCCTGCATCCGTAACCACCAAAGGCGTAGCTGCCAACACTGACATCCCCATTGAGGGTTCTGACCCTGGTGCAGGTGGGTGGGACAGAACAGAATCCCTCCCTGGAACACTCACCTGCGACGGCACGTAGGTCTCATCCGAATCAACACCTGAGTACAGCTCGGGGGAGGTGCAGCCAGAGACACCCCTTGAGAGCACGACCTGCAGCACTTGTGGGTTCTCACCCACCACCACACCACGTCCCTCACTGGTGGTTGGTCGGCCCTCGGACCCCTCCTGGGTCTGCACCATCTCCACAACCCCAGCAGTATCAGGTGCGTCTTCCCCTGCAAAGACATAAAAACAAAGAAATGGAAACAGGCATTAGCACCATGGCACACAATGAGGGCTGAGAAGCAAGAGAACCAGTACTTGATTGACACATGTCCCACATGACTAAAACCCTCCCATGCATGCACCCTCACTGCATATGAAGGGCAGGCAAATGGCACACACTGATGACACCAAGATGGAAGATGAACACATTTTCTGCATGCTGCCTGGCAGTGGCATCACACATTGGCCTGTGATTGCCAGGTGAAACACACATGCCATCACACAGATGGCATGTACCATTGCTATTGAGTGAAGATGGAGAGGAGGGCAGCACCTATTCATTCAGTCCAGTTCCCGCATGTAATAGCTTTTCTAATTCTAACAGGTCAGATTTTTCACCTGGAGCTGCCAGTCTGAAATGGTCCAATTGCACAGGGACATGTGTGAACAAATGATATCCAGGTAACAAAGTCACTCCACTTTACCATAGCCATGTCAGACATGGGACTAGTGGACTGCGACATGCCTAGTAAAGGTGGTGGAATGCAAACAATCTGACTGAATGAACAGTGAAGAATAAGCAACAATGTTGTGGCAAGGTGACACTTCAAGGGCAACTGGCGTGCAGTTGGGCTAGATGTCTACTGTTGGCAGAAGGGATACTGCTATGGCCAAATGCAGTTGTGCAGGATGTATTGCATGAAGCACATGGCTGACCCATACGACTCAGGCGCACACACTCTCACCTGGCACACAAACAGAAGCCCTCACACACACACCATGCACATGGATGACACACACATGCATGTGCACTCACCGGACAATGCCTCGTAATCAGCCAGATCTCCCACGCCTTGGATCTGTTCCTCCGTGACATAGGTCCCAGCGACTGACTCATGTGGAGTGAGTTCCATGTCTACTACTGGAGACCCACCTCCAGTCACTAGAGTTGCGGCATGACTTGAGGCCAGCTTACTCTTTGCCCTGCGGTTTAGGTAATTCCAGCGCTTATAGAAATCATTGGCTGTGCGCCTCACGATTCCAAGGGCACTTACGATGTCCGCATCGGTCTGCCAGTGTGCCTGGCGTTGTGCAGGTGTGGTCTTGGATCCTGCAACAATGACCATCTCGCTGTCATGTGCGGACACATACTCGACAAGTGCATTCAGTTCGTCATCCGTGAAGCTGGGCTTCCTGGACGGGCCGGACTGTGTAGCCGTGTCTGGGGCATCAGCCTGTGCCGGACGAGCACTCTTCCTCTTCCGCTTGGAAGGTGGTCGTGATCCTGAGTGTCCTGCGCCGCTCTGGACACTAGGGGCAGGAGCCCTGGTGGACTCTGTATCAGGAGTGTGGGATTGCACACTCAGCATGGGAGTTGGTGCAGGCATTGGCTCTAGTGTGATGGTGTCAGGGGGAATGTCAGCAGCATGGACTAGGACCGACACTGTCCTGGCTGGGTGTGTGAGGGCTGGGGTGGATGGAGCCGCAGCTGCCCCTGCAGCCTCTCCGCCCTGCCTACTTGGTGCAGCAGATGACCTTGCTGCCCCAGATGCACGTGGCATGGTGACATCAACGTGCACCAACACACGTGTCATAGGCCTGCTGACCTGGAAGTCAGCCATGGAGTCAGCCAGGTCTGGTGCCACAATGGGCTGGTCCAACAAGGGCTGAGCATGGATGGTGTCAGCCACATCAGCCTCAACGGGAGGGGGGGGATTATGGGTGCCCTTGACTGGTCCTCCACACATGGGGGGACAGGCTCACCCTGCAAGTAACGACCACGTCCCCTACCGGATCCACCACGGCCACCACTTGTGGCTCTTCCACCTTTGCCACCCTTACGGAATCCTCGCCTCCCAGCCATGGCACTGATGTAGATGTGCGTATGGGAGTGGCTGTAAACTATTGTCCTGGGCAATTGGGGGTCAAAGGGGTTGGGTACCAGATGGTAATTGTACCCGAGTGCTCTTGCAAGGCTGATTGTAACCCCTGGGGAAAGATGACGGGTCACGCTACGCACAGGAGCCCCAAAAAAGGGAGATGACGTGCACGCAACCCCTCCTAGACCACGTGTGCAGAAAGAAAAACCTGCACTACGCTGTGGCACCCAGTAACACAAGAATGAACGTATGCGTGTCACACGCAGCCTAGAATGACCTCTGAAGGGGTAGGCTACACACGGGGCAAGCACAGATGTTAGATACGACTCACCGTCTGCCAGGTAAAAGAGCGTGAAAAAGGAGCGCGTTTGGTTGGCAACACCCCCACCAAAAGAAGATTTGTACGCTGTCTGAGGAGACAGGACAACAGTAGAAGGGAACACTGTTTGAGGGAACAGGCCCCGGTAAACCAGTAAAAGAGAAAAAAGGGAAAAAGCTGTCAGAGGTAACAGGGAATACGAACTTGAAACGCCGTGAAGTAAATCGCGTGTGAAACGACAAGAAGTACAGAATTCACCCACTCGCTCTCCACGAAAAGCACGTACAAGGAAATGGTGTTCTACACGTACCTATTATACAGGCCCACACGTCCAGCGTCACTTACGCGGCGTGTACGCGCTAGGGCCATTTCCACCAATTACACGCTTTGTCACTTCTGCGTGTAGGGCCATTTCCACCAATTACACGCGATGAGACTCTGACGTGCTGTCCAATTACACGCGATGAGACTCTGACGTGCTGTCCAATTACACGCGATGACACTCTGACGTGCAGTCTTTCCACGTGTGCTCTGTCATCACGTGCTGTGTGGGAAACACCCGTGCGGGTCACGTCACAGACGCGTTTACGCGCTGAGGGCCTTTGGTCCAATAGAATCGCGTATGCGTGCTGAAGCGTTTACGCACTGAGGGCCTTTGGTCCAATAGAATCGCGTATGCGTGCTGACGCGCTTACGCGCTAAGGGCCTTTCCTCGATTTTCACGCTGACGTGCAGGATTTTCACGTGCCAAATCACTCCGTACCAAGCTGGCCACGCGTAAGCACACGGAAGACCACGCTCCTGCCCAGAAGGCCGAACTACTGCCCCCCAGAGCCCCGAGCACGCTCCCACCTGCCATCTGCTGCTGCCTGACTGCCTGCTGCCCACGTGCACTGCCATTTGCTGCCTGCACATCAGCCAGGGGTGCTGTTGCTGTGACCACCCCTGCTGGAACCAAAGACTCCCGACTGAAATTCCATCACTCCACAGCCCAGCCCCAGGACCCAGTTGCCCACCCACTCCTGCCTCTGGGGTTGTCATGTCGGGGCAAACACCATCTGTGACCACTGACAACCCCCGGCCAGAGAGGCAGAGGGGCACCAGCTTCAGTGCCACCGAAGTTGGTGTCCTGGTGGAGCAAGTCCTGGGGCAGTATGATGCCCTCTTCGGAAGTTCCCGCGCCGACAAGGAAGGACGGACTCGGATCTGGACTGACTTCGTGACTGCCATCAACGCGGAGGGGGTGGCAGTCCGGGACTTACAACATGTCAGGAAGCGCTGGGAGGACTACAGGTCCAGGACCCTGAACAAGGCCCGGCGCCTCTTGAAGGCAGCGGATGCCAAGGGGCGCCGGGGCCACTTGTCGGAAGAACAGATGGGGGTCCTGGAACGCATATCCCCAGCGCTCCACGTCCAGGTCCTAGAGAAGCAGACCCGTCTGGAGTCGAGCGGTGAGTGTACATGCATCCTGATTGTGAGCAGTGCGTGTGGTGATTATTCGGTAGTGTGCAGGTTGCACATCTGTTAGTATGGGGTCGAGTATGGGTGGGGGTGTACAGGGCCGTGGGGCTGACACATGCGAGGGCTGTAATGTGTGAGACATGGATGGTGCTTGTGTAGGCTTGCATGGCAAATGCAGTTGTGCGGGCACACATGTTTGTATGAATGTGTATGTAAGTAGACATGTCCGTGATGTCACGCATGTATGTTGTTTTCGGCTGCATGCATGAGCACTGTGTACATGTGCATGTGTGTGTATTTGACAAGGGTGCAACAGTGATGCAACATGGATGCATGTGACAGCGGTATGTGGAAGCCTGATTGGCAGGTGTGACATGGATGGCCGTCTGAACAGTGCGACACTTGGCAGAGGAGTACACATGCATGCAAGTGTGGTGGTGTGTGTACATGTGTGGTGCACTTCCTGTGTTGCATGTGATGTCTGGCTCCCCTTTGGCTGCTGATGCTGTTGTATGTGTATGGATGGTGGTGGCAGTTGCGATATGGCTGTGGTATGGCTCATGTGTGCGAGTTGCAATGACATGTGTGTTGGGGATTGTGATGACATGTCTGAGTTTGCCAATGCCACTCATGTGCAACTGTCATGTGTGTATGTGTCCATTGTACAGTGCCCTGATGCCTGTGTTTTGTTTCTCCCTGTCTGCAGCGTCAACTGATGAAGAGGGCGGAGAAGGTGCTGTGGAGCACAGCGGCGGGGATCCGACCGCCAGCCGGAGACGCAAGGCCCAGCTCCCCTCCCGTGTTGTCATCTCGTCGGGGAGTGAGGAGTCCGGTGCCGCGTCCCAGGCCGCAGCTGCCGGGGGGAGGTCCAAGAGGCGGAGGTTGGAGTTGGACTCCTCGGCAGCAGAAGGGGCAGCTGGGACCCCACAGGGCCCAACAGGGGAAGATGGCACGGAGTCATCCAGGTTGGTGGGGGGTTTGGTGGAGGAGGAGGCCATGCAAGCACCAGAGACGGGGTCTGGAGGTGGGGATCCCACTGGTGCTAGTGGTGCAGTGCAGGACCAGGGACAGGAGGCAGCACAGGCCGCCGCGGAGGTGCCTGTGTGCAATCCTGTCCCCGATCCTGTCCCTGCATCATCTTGCACCAGCAGGGATGCCTACGTCCAGACCCGTTTTCAGGCAGGGGATGAGCTGACGTCAACTGGCCTTCCTCCGCCTGCGGACGTGGCCATCCAGGTCCGGGTTGAGCCTGTCCTGGCTGGTGTGGCGTTGCGTCAACGGGCCATGCGAGGTGACCTGCAGTCTTTTCATGGAGAGACTGCACGTCATCTCGAATGGCTCGTTGACCACGTCAGCCTGCTGGGACAGGTCACAAAGGCCGGATTCCTCCGTCTGATGGGGCTTGCTCCGACCCCCTCCTCAACTGGACCCCCTACGCGCCAGTCGTCCTCTGTGCCATCTTCCCACCCATCAGTCACCTGGGTGCCCTGTGGAGCTGCCTCTGACGGTGCGGCCAGGCTGGTGGAGGAGGCATCCCTGCCACAGTCGGGAGTCGGAGGTCCAGCAGGGGTGGCCACATCAACAACTGCACCCCAGCCGGCGGAGGATGTGCAGGCAGCAGGAGGCAGTGCACGGGCAGAGGCAGAGCAACAGCAGCAACATGGTGGGAGACATGAAGGCTCGGGGCTTTCGACATCGGAGGGGCAGGCATCGGCCGGAGGGCAGGGGGACCCAGGACAGAGAGTGTCTTCCGTGTGGCAGCGGTTGGGCCACGCCATAGGTGCGGAGCGGCGGCGGGCGGAAGAGGCGCGGCTCACAATGGTCAGGGCGGAGAACTCCATGCGGAGGGCCCTGAGGCGGGCCGAGTGCCTCGAGGCAATCCGCAGGGGGTTGGAGGAGGACACGGCGTCGTCCCTGCGGACCCTCAGGGCCATGGAACTGGACCGCCTCCGGGACATCGAACAGGAGTTCGATGATGCCCTGGCCCGGGACACCACGGAGTGAGCCGCTGGACTTGCCCGCCGCCTTTGTATATAGTTCTTTAGTTTTAGGTTTCCTTTGTTTCTTATTATGATTTGGAGTCGACGGACACTGCTCCACTTTTTGTATATAGTTGATTTTTAGTTAGGTTTTTTAGTAGGTTTCCTTTGTTCAGTTGGGCTCATGGACCCTTGTTAGTTTTTTACATAGTTCTTTATTGCATAGGGATTTTTTTACATTTGACTTTGGACAACATTTTTTTGGATTCTGATTTGCAGTTTTTTTTTTCATACGGACATGCAGCTTATTTTTTCTCTTTCCCATTGTAGTTTGTTTCCTTTCTTTAGCATTCTTTATTTTTTTCAATACAATTGTGTTTTCATACTTCACTGTGTGGTATCATCTCATTGGTTTCATGCATGTCATGTTGGGTGTTTTCCCATTCAATTGCAACCATTGTGTGTGACGGACATGGGTTCATTAGCTTCATGAACATTGGGGGTGTAACATGTAATTTCCATTTCCATGTGGGTGAATGGTTTACTTGGTAGGGCTTTTTGGCTGTGGAGGCTGACCATTACGCACATGATTGGGGATTGTGAGGACCTGGTGGAGGCTGCCCCTGCACTGCTGGGGGGTGGGGGTGGTGGGAGACATGAGTGGGGGCCTGGTGGAGGCTGCCCCTGCACTTCTGGGGGGGTGGGGGTGGTGGGAGACATGAGTGGGTGCCTGGTGGAGGCTGCCCCTGCACTGCTGGGGGGTGGGGGTGGTGGGAGACATGAGTGGGGGCCTGGTGGAGGCTGCCCCTGCACTGCTGGGGGGTGGGGGTGGTGGGAGACATGAGTGGGGGCCTGGTGGGTGCTGCCCATGGTGGCAGGGGGTGGGGGTGGTGGGAGACATGAGTGGGGGCCTGGTGGAGGCTGCCCCTGCACTGCTGGGGGGTGGGGGTGGTGGGAGACATGAGTGGGGGCCTGGTGGAGGCTGCCCCTGCACTGCTGGGGGGTGGGGGTGGTGGGAGACATGAGTGGGGGCCTGGTGGGTGCTGCCCATGGTGGCAGGGGGGTGGGGGTGGTGGGAGACATGAGTGGGGGCCTGGTGGAGGCTGCCCCTGGTGGCTGGGGGGTGGGGGTGGTGGGAGACATGAGTGGGGGCCTGGTGGAGGCTGCCCCTGCACTGCTGGGGGGTGGGGGTGGTGGGAGACATGAGTGGGGGCCTGGTGGAGGCTGCCCATGGTGGCAGGGGGGTGTGGGTGGTGGGAGACATGAGTGGGGGCCTGGTGGAGGCTGCCCCTGCACTGCTGGGGGGTGGGGGTGGTGGGAGACATGAGTGGGGGCCTGGTGGAGGCTGCCCCTGGTGGCTGGGGGGTGGGGGTGGTGGGAGACATGAGTGGGGGCCTGGTGGGGGCTGCCCATGGTGGCTGGGGGGTGGGGGTGGTGGGAGACATGAGTGGGGGCCTGGAGGAGGCTGCCCATGGCGGCTGGGGGGTGGGGGTTGTGGGAGACATGAGTGGGGGCCTGGTGGGCGCTGGCCATGGTGGCTGGGGGGTGGGGGTGGTGGGAGACATGAGTGGGGGCCTGGTGGAGGGTGCCCCTGCACTGCTGGGGGGTGGGGGTGGTGGGAGACATGAGTGGGGGCCTGGTGGGTGCTGCCCATGGTGGCAGGGGGGTGGGGGTGGTGGGAGACATGAGTGGGGGCCTGGTGGAGGCTGCCCCTAGTGGCTGGGGGGTGGGGGTGGTGGGAGACATGAGTGGGGGCCTGGTGGAGGCTGCCCCTGCACTGCTGGGGGATGGGGGTGGTGGTAGACATGAGTGGGGGCCTGGTGGAGGCTGCCCCTGCACTGCTGGGGGGTGGGGGTGGTGGTAGACATGAGTGGGGGCCTGGTGGAGGCTGCCCCTGCACTGCTGGGGGGTGGGGGTGGTGGGAGACATGAGTGGGGGCCTGGTGGAGGCTGCCCATGGTGGCAGGGGGGTGGGGGTGGTGGGAGACATGAGTGGGGGCCTGGTGGAGGCTGCCCCTGGTGGCTGGGGGGTGGGGGTGGTGGGAGACATGAGTGGGGGCCTGGTGGGGGCTGTCCATGGTGGCTGGGGGGTGGGGGTGGTGGGAGACATGAGTGGGGGCCTGGTGGAGGCTGCCCATGCTGGCTGGGGGGTGGGGGTGGTGGGAGACATGAGTGGGGGCCTGGTGGGTGCTGCCCATGGTGGCTGGGAGGTGGGGGTGGTGGGAGACATGAGTGGGGGCCTGGTGGAGGGTGCCCCTGCACTGCTGGGGGGTGGGGGTGGTGGGAGACATGAGTGGGGGCCTGGTGGGTGCTGCCCATGGTGGCAGGGGGGTGGGGGTGGTGGGAGACATGAGTGGGGGCCTGGTGGAGGCTGCCCCTGGTGGCTGGGGGGTGGGGGTGGTGGGAGACATGAGTGGGGGCCTGGTGGAGGCTGCCCCTGCACTGCTGGGGGGTGGGGGTGGTGGTAGACATGAGTGGGGGCCTGGTGGAGGCTGCCCCTGCACTGCTGGGGGGTGGGGGTGGTGGTAGACATGAGTGGGGGCCTGGTGGAGGCTGCCCCTGCACTGCTGGGGGGTGGGGGTGGTGGGAGACATGAGTGGGGGCCTGGTGGGGGCTGCCCATGGTGGCTGGGGGGTGGGGGTGGTGGGAGACATGAGTGGGGGCCTGGTGGAGGCTGCCCATGGTGGCTGGGGGGTGGGGGTGGTGGGAGACATGAGTGGGGGCCTGGTGGGTGCTGCCCATGGTGGCTGGGGGGTGGGGGTGGTGGGAGACATGAGTGGGGGCCTGGTGGAGGGTGCCCCTGCACTGCTGGGGGGTGGGGGTGGTGGGAGACATGAGTGGGGGCCTGGTGGGTGCTGCCCATGGTGGCAGGGGGGTGGGGGTGGTGGGAGACATGAGTGGGGGCCTGGTGGAGGCTGCCCCTGCACTGCTGGGGGGTGGGGGTGGTGGTAGACATGAGTGGGAGCCTGGTGGAGGGTGCGCCTGCACTGCTGGGGGGTGGGGTTGGTGGGAGACATGAGTGGGGGCCTGGTGGGGGCTGCCCATGGTGGCTGGGGGGTGGGGGTGGTGGGAGACATGAGTGGGGGCCTGGTGGGGGCTGCCCATGGTGGCTGGGGGCTGGGGGTCGTGGGAGACATGAGTGGGGGCCTGGTGGAGGCTGCCCATGGTGGCTGGGGGGTGGGGGTGGTGGGAGACATGAGTGGGGGCCTGGTGGGTGCTGCCCATAGTGGCAGGGGGGTGGGGGGTGGTGGGAGACATGAGTGGGGGCCTGGTGGAGGCTGCCCCTGCACTGCTGGGGGGTGGGGGTGGTGGTAGACATGAGTGGGGGCCTGGTGGAGGGTGCCCCTGCACTGCTGGGGGGTGGGGGTGGTGGGAGACATGAGTGGGGGCTTGGTGGGGGCTGCCCATGGTGGCTGGGGGGTGGGGGTGGTGGGAGACATGAGTGGGGGCCTGGTGGAGGCTGCCCCTGCACTGCTGGGGGGTGGGGGTGGTGGGAGACATGAGTGGGGGCCTGGTGGGGGCTGCCCATGGTGGCAGGGGGGTGGGGGTGGTGGGAGACATGAGTGGGGGCCTGGTGGGTGCTGCCCATGGTGGCAGGGGGGTGGGGGTGGTGGGAGACATGAGTGGGGGCCTGGTGGAGGCTGCCCCTGCACTGCTGGGGGGTGGGGGTGGTGGGAGACATGGGTGGGGGCCTGGTGGGGGCTGCCCATGGTGGCTGGGGGGTGGGGGTGGTGGGAGACATGAGTGGGGGCCTGGTGGGGGCTGCCCATGGTGGCAGGGGGGTGGGGGTGGTGGGAGACATGAGTGGGGGCCTGGTGGGGGCTGCCCATGGTGGCAGGGGGGTGGGGGTGGTGGGAGACATGAGTGGGGGCCTGGTGGAGGGTGCCCCTGGTGGCTGGGGGGTGGGGGGGGTGGGAGACATGAGTGGGGGCCTGGTGGGGGCTGCCCATGGTGGCTGGGGGTGGAGGTGGTGGGAGACATGAGTGGGGGCCTGGTGGAGGCTGCCTCTGCACTGCTGGGGGGTGGGGGTGGTGGGAGACATGAGTGGGGGCCTGGTGGGTGCTGCCCATGGTGGCAGGGGGGTGGGGGTGGTGGGAGACATGAGTGGGGGCCTGGTGGAGGCTGCCCCTGCACTGCTGGGGGGTGGGGGTGGTGGGAGACATGAGTGGGGGCCTGGTGGAGGCTGCCCCTGCACTGCTGGGGGGTGGGGGTGGAGGGAGACATGAGTGGGGGCCTGGTGGAGGGTGCCCCACAATGCTGGGGGGTGGGGGTGCAGGGGTACATGAGTTGGACATGGGTGGGAGCCTGCTGGCAGGTGCCCCACGGTGCAGGGGGGTGGGGGTGGTGGGAAACATGAGTTGGACATGAGTGGGGGCCTGCTGGCAGGTGCCCCACAATGCTGGGGGGTGGGGGTGCAGGGGTACATGAGTTGGACATGGGTGGGGGCCTGCTGGCAGGTGCCCCACGGTGCAGGGGGGTGGGGGTGGTGGGAAACATGAGTTGGACATGAGTGGGGGCCTGCTGGCAGGTGCCTCACAGTGCTGGGGGGTGGGGGTGGTGGGAGACATGCATTGTTGATCAGTAGTGCAAGGTGACATGTGGGTTGGCTGGGGGGCATGCCCATGGTGGATGGGCTGCCTGCGGGACATGAGCAGGGGTGCAGGGTAGTCCCCCGTGGTGTGGGCTGCCTGCAGGGGCCGTGGAGGTTGTGGAGCGTACACCTGGGAGGACCCACACGGCCAATTCACGTGTAGTACTCCCCAGAACCCCTGTAATACACATTCTCTGCTGAAATCGCGTGTGCAACTTCCCGCGCACCCCTGAAATACACGTACCCTGCTCGCACTGGGACAATCGCGTGTGGAACTTCCCGCGCACCCCTGAAATACACGTACCCTGCTCGCACTGGGACAATCGCGTGTGGAACTTCATGCGCACCCCTGAAATACACGTACCCTGCTCGCACCGGGACAATCGCGTGTGGAACTTCCCGCGCACCCCTGAAATACACGTACCCTGCTCGCACTGGGACAATCGCGTGTGGAACTTCCCGCGCACCCCTGAAATACACGTACCCTGCTCGCACTGGGACAATCGCGTGTGGAACTTCCTGCGCACCCCTGAAATACACGTACCCTGCTCGCACTGGGACAATCGCGTGTGGAACTTCCCGCGCACCCCTGAAATACACGTACCCTGCTCGCACTGGGACAATCGCGTGTGGAACTTCCCGCGCACCCCTGAAATACACGTACCCTGCTGAAATCGCGTGTGGAACTTCCCGCGCACCCCTGAAATACACGTACCCTGCTGAAATCGCGTGTGGAACTTCCCGCGCACCCCTGAAATACACGTACCCTGCTGGAATCGCGTGTGGAACTTCCCGCGCACCCCTGAAATACACGTACCCTTCTTGCACGGGGCCAGTCGCGTGTAGAACTTCCCGCGCACCCCTGCAATACACGTTCCCCGCTTGGCGTTTGCTGTTTGCCAGCCCGCTGAACTGGTCCAGGGTTACATACTTGCCAACCCTACCGATTTAGGCGGTAGGATAACGCTTTTTAAGCAGTCCTACCGCCTACCGACTTCTGTGGCTGCACTACGGCCTTTTCAGGCCTCTGTCTGAGGCCCCAGAGCACTGGGGGCGTGACGGCCCCATTTCAGATTTTGATTGATGACAGAGGCGCTGGCGTGCGCCCGCGCACGCCAGCGCCTCTGTCATCAATCAAAATCTGAGATGGGCGGCCGTCACGTGACTCCGGCTCTGCCCTGCTGCGCACCAAGCAAGGCTTGGTTGTGTGTCAATATGTCTGCATTAGTGGCAGTGCCTGCAGCGCCGTCAGTGCCATCCTTCGGGCAGTGCTGGTCACAGTGCCTATTCTCACTTTGCTGAGAACCAACGCAGCCTCTTGTTCGTCGTATGTCCACCCTCTATCTAAACGAAACGGCGCTGCTTACGGAGTCTCAGCTGGCTGAAACGAATACGGCCTGGAGAAGGAGGCGTGTGAAAGGTATTTATTTTTCAAAAGAAAAAAGTCATGGCATTAAAGACATAAGGAGCTTAGAAACCCATACTGCAACACTAGCAATGCTCCTGGCAGTTAGTTTGCGGCACGCCTACTATTTCATTGTGTAATGGGGAGACTCAACTATGTAGACTAGTGTAAAGGAATGTGTTCCGACGTTGTTCAGAGTTCAACCTGCACTATAGTCTATAGGACTAAATATGTACTGCAGGAGCTGCCACTTCAGAGTAGTCGCAAACGTTGCCTACCAGCTCTGTGTGGATTATCTTCTGTGAAGTTAGGTAATTGAATTTGGTGATAACTTACCATTCACAATTATACATTTTAAACATTTGAGACTCTTCCATGTAGTGCTGTTTGATGGGTTGTGCATTTTGGGACACTCCACTGGTGCGAACAATGTATGTTTTGTAATTTTCTGTGATGTCAGTGTTATGCTATGTATTATTTTTGAAACTTGAAAAATCCTACATCTTTTTGGTCACATAATGTTGGCAAGTATGGGGTTAGCGCAGCCCTTTGAGATGATTTAGCGATTTTGATGGCTTTTCCTTGCGCAAGGGCGTTCTTGGGGGCGTTACTGGCGCTGCTGCAGGGTCGCTGCGATTCTCTGCGCCACGGCTGGTTTGGAAGCCTGAAATCCATGAATACGCTGTGCGCGGAAATCGGTTTTAGCGCACGTGCCTGGCGCAGTCAATCGCACGCGGACACTCTGCGCCAGCCGCTTGCGACACTTTTCTGCGAAATTCTATGAATTACCCTGAAAGTGTTTTACGCTTTTTCCAGGCTTTCAGAGAACAAACTACTAGAAGGATAAAAAGCAATGAATATAGAAATAATCTTACATCTCAAAAATAGAAGTCGAGCCAAGTGACAAAAGAGGTAGTAAAACGAAATATATTGGTTTATAATCATCAGTGAGCATAGGTCCTGCTTCCAAGGTCATTTCTTATTGAAAGCTAAATTAGAAAATGAAAACAAATTATGAAAAAGGGGGAGTAACCTGACATTGACAGCTGAGCTATCCTTCCTTGCAAGGTCATTTGATCAGTGTAGCTCAACAGAACGAATAGGGCAAATCAGAAAGAGCAGGCCGTGTTCCAATGCAAGAAAGCTGCTCTCTAAGCATTCCCAACGTAAAAGAGCCTGCTCCTAAAATCATTAACCGGATATGGTTGATGCATATGGTGCCTATCCATAAAAGCAACATATCCAATGAACGGCTAAACCTCAGAGATTCATTTATATGTGGCCTACAGTTTTTTTCACTGAGGCTGCTACCACAAGTTATGATTTCATTTAATGTATTATGTGGTCGGCTGACAGCTGGATTGTCTTCTCCAACATGTCTGCTGTACTTGATGGTATGGCTTCCTTTCTAGATTGACGGGCGGAACATTCAGAAGAATTATGGGTGAAATACATGCCTTCCTGTCAGGTGGTTGCAGAGAAGTATAAAAGCAGCAAAACAGGAACAGTGCAAGTCTTTTTGTTCGTTTGTTCGTTGTCTCTCTTGGTTGCCATTCAGTTGGCGTTCACTTGGCCTCACCTCTGCCGCGATTGTCCTCAAAGTCGAACCAGACAGATGTATATGTAACCCTAGGCCCAAATGGGGCAGAAATAAGTAAACACATCCACACACACCATTAATTATTTATTTTGATGAAGTCATAGGGCCTATATGTGTTTGATGGTGAACTGTGTGTTGACTCAAGGCCACCTGCAGCAGGGGTCTAATTAAATGTTCGTGATTAAGATAATGGTCTGATGATCCCAGTGGGTTTCAGAGGTATGGGCTGTGCCAACTGGGGACAGTTGTAAGGATCCGTTGGATGGAGGGGGAGATTTGAGATAAACAGTGCTGATCCCTGGGGTGCTGCTGCCCTTGGTTGGAGAGGCAAGGCAGAGAGGAGCTCATTTGGCGAGCATTGAGCGGCGAGAATTTGCCCATTTCTCATGGCACTGTGTTGAGAGGCAGCAGCTTGTGGGAAGACCTTCTGTCAGGCCGGCGGCATGCGGAAGGCTGGCAGCGTCAGGGCCGAGTCCACATGCAGGGAGAATCCTGGGGAAGGAGGACGGAGTGAATTGAAGATGAGGCATGTCGGCAGCCACCGTCCCCTGATAAAGATAGTAGGGAGGATGGATTGCAACCATGAGGTCATGTCTACACTGGTGTGATGTATCTTGAAAGCCATGGACCCGCCCCTGTCGTCATCGGTGCATGTGAAAAGAATACCAGAGGGCCTGGACATTGGTTTGGAGCGAGGTGAGTTTGCTAACCCAGCAGTGAGGAGAGGGACTAGGTGATGTGCAAGTAGGGCTACTATGAGATCGGGTGAGTGGGGGGACTGGCGTGGGCTGCCCCTCTTAATCACCACCTGGGCACAGTAATAGAGAACATGGGTGCCTGTCCCTGAGGAGTACTTATTGCTTGACAGTAGTCTGAGACTCTAATGTAATGGAATTACCATGAGGTGGAGAACGCAAGTTCATCAGCCGGCCAACATGCAGATACTGGACCCTAAGTAATTTTAATGGCTGACTGCAGCAGCCCAGGTTTAACATTGTACACCAGTTCCCAGTCAACATCAGACTCAACCCGTCACTTTCACAGTTCAGGAAGGAGCTCAAGACCCTCCCCTTCAAGGAGGGGCTACTCCCTAATGCCTGGGTTCACACATCATCCACTCCCCACCTGAGAATGTTTCTTCACCTGGTTGCTTGTAGACCCTTGCTGCCAAATTGCCCGCCCTCCCCCTTCCCACGTGTTGGCTCCCCATTCCCTTGTTCATCTGCCTCCCTCACCGGGCTTTTCCCCCTATGAATGTACAGCACTACGTTGCTTCCTGAAGCTAGGTCCATGCTCAATAAATACAATAATAATAATAATAATAATAATAATAACACTAATAATAATAATAACCAGTTCATTTGAATGCTGCAGCATCTTATAGGGTTACAGTTAAGAGCTCTGTATGAGTCGCTGAACCATGCCGTATATAGGGAAGTAATGAATCCATCAGTGGCAGCGATGGACCGCCGGGCAATCAAAGGAGCTACCTTCAAGCCTCAAGGTAGGGATATGGACCTGGGTTGGTTTAGTGAGCCCTGAGCAGTCCCTCATTCAGAATGCCATGGTTGTAGTATTTCCTAAAAGGTGGAGGATAGTCCCAGACTCTTAGCTAAGTGGTATCCTATGATATGGTAAGAATACCTGTATAGCGCAACTAGCACCAAAACTAGGCATCTTGGCACTGAAAAATCGCTAGAAATTCTATATGTATAATAAGTCACTTTGCACATAGATTATTTTGAATTCACATTGGCTTCATGAAAAGGGCCATGTCGTTGTTTTGAATACTAGCAGGTTATCCCCTCCTAGGAAATGAGGCATCAATAACACAACTTCAATTTAATTTGTATCGTAGAAACATTAACATACCAACAACACAAAATAGAGTTCGTTTGTCACCAACAAGCACTAATTTGACAGAAATACTGATTAGCCAAGATCACAACATAAATTTGGTTTGTTTTATGTTTGATTAAGTTACTCATTACTTGTTTAGCGCTAATGTTCTCATTATTAATCTTAGCATAGTAAGATATTGCTTCTTTGAATCTTCGCACAATTCAGTATCTACTGCTAAAGAAATGCTTTCTTCCACCCATGATTATTCTTCTGTCTGATGTGGTTCAATACCCCAATCATCCTAACTTCTTATTACCAAAGGTTGTTTTAAGTAGCATGTAAGCGCAGCATGATAAATGCATGTTTCTGGACTTTCTCCATGTGTCAGGCGCCATTTTGAAACTCTTATATAACTGCTGTGGTTGCAGCAACACGAATAGGACTGATTTTGGTTTAAGCTCTTATTGACCATTTCGTTTATTTTTTTGTTCTTCCCCTTTTTTGCCTGATTGCTTAATTTTGAAGTTGAACACTTCTTTATGTCATACAAGACGAATGATCATAACATTTTTATATTTGGATTTGCTGTTGAAAGATGTAATAAAGCTAGTGAAGCATAATACTCACCTCTACGTCTCCTTAATAGAAATAGTACTCCCGAATACTGACTAATGTGGGTAATCTATATATTATTAAACAATAAGTTATACAATGTAGTGATTATGAAGTTTTATAAGCAATTATGTAGGTCATTGACTAATTATTTTATAGGTGTTTGATTTGTGGGACAAGATCAAAGTGGCTAGGAGTTCCTACAAGAAGCGCATAACCAAACAAAACAAGAGCACTTACTCAAGTGAATGATGACAAAACAGAGATCATCATCCTGGGCACTCCCTCGACCCTCAAAAAACTCAGCCCTGAATACTCAGCATTCAACATAGACAATAATATTATTACTGTCGCCAAGGAGGTTAAAACCCTGGGTCTCTATCTGGACTCCACTCTCTCCTTCAACAAGCAGGCCAATGCCTTGGCCTCGGCCACAGCATATACATGCAAGTTGATTAGAGCTGGCAAGGCCTTCATGTCACAGGACAGTTGCATCACCCTAGCCAGAGCCCTCATCTTATCCAGGCTGGACTACTGCAACGCTCTTTACATAGGAGCCAATAAACAAACCATCAAAAAAATCCAACTCCTACAAAATAATGCGCTGAGAGCACCCCTAGGAATCCCCAAGAGAGAACATATCTCTAATACCAGAAGAGCCAACAACTGGCTCTCCACTCATGATAAAATGAAACTAAAAACTGCCTCCCTCACCCACAAATGCTTGAACAATGCAACACCTCATTACCTATCCGACAGATTCACTTTGAAGCCTACCACAAGAATCATCAGACTCGCCAACACAAGCTACCTCTGGGTCCCCAGATACAAACGTGCCAAAATCGGAGGCAGCAGCTTCCAGGGCAAGGCAGCTCTCCTATGGAACTCTCTACCATCCCCTCTAAGAATCAATCAAACCTATCACAAGTTCCGCCAGAGCATCACTAGTTGGCTCAAAGATGCCGACATCTAGGCATATATCTTGCTAACTTACCCCGGCACCTCTCTCTACACTGCATGCACCAACCGCACCAACTACTTTGTAAAACTTGGCATGCCTTCAATGTACCTGTCTGTATATATCGTAACCCTATTGTGCCCACATGTAACCAATCGGCACCTGCACACAAATGTATTTTACATGTTGTAACCAAGCTTTGAATATCCTTATGCCTTGCGCCTGAATACCCTTGGGTCTGGAGCGCATTACAAATAATAAACTAAACTAAACTCACATTGTTGGCCCCACTAGGGATGCAAAGCAATTCTGGTTGCTAGCTGCCGATATTGTAGCAAGAGGGCAGCTCTTGTTAAGCTCTACAGTTCAACTCTGAGAATGGGTTTGCATATTTCTGCTCCTATGCCAAGCATTGACTGTGGATTTAACTTGCGTCTAACTACTCTGCAGTCATTCCAGGGGTACAATAGACAATTTCACCCATTGTTGGGTCTAGAAGGAACAATGGTTTTATTTGCCAGAAATTGGGCTACGAGAAGAGCGGGGCCCTAATAGGATTGTTATAGATCTTGTTCTAGTGACTCGTGTACAGCCTTCACACCAAGCCTTCTGTCTTATAAAACAATGTTGTTGCAGCTGGCCATTACCCGCTACTCATGATTAGAAGCTCTGAAAATTCCAGAAGAATGATTGTGGTTGGTCTACATACAGTTTATGGTCCAATAATATCACTACACTTGAAGTATAATCTGTATGTCATTCTTCTGAAAAGAGGACTAATCTTGGGGCCAAGAAGTCAAAGTGTTGCCCTTAAAAAAGGATATGAACAAATGGCCAAACATTAAGATTTATATGCTACAATTTCAAGATCGGTAGTTACTTATCAGCAACAGCCCTTATTATATCGAAGCCCACATGAAAAAGGGTTTGATACTGTTATTTGTGTAAAGATCTGGGCAGTTTTGGTGGTGAAGGTGGGAGTCCATTTTAACATGACATAATGCCAGCTGCTGTATGAATGAGATGCGCCAGTGATGCCAGCCGCTGTATCAACGAGATGCGCCTGTGACGTCAGCTGCTGCTTGAACGGGATGCGCCTGTGATGCCAGCTCCTGCAAGAACAGGATGCACCTGTGATGCCAGCTTCTGCAAGCACGGGATGCGCCTGTGATGCCAGCTCCTGCAAGAACAGGATGTACCTTTGATGCCAGCATCTGCAAGAACGGGATGTGGCTGTAATGCCAGCTCCTACATGAACGGGATGCGCCTGTGATGCCAGCTCCTGCAAGAACGGGATGCGGCTGTAATGCAGCTCCTACATGAACAGGATGCACCTGTGATGCCAGCTTGTGCAAGAACGGGATGCGCCTGTGATGCCAGCTCCTGTAAGAACAGGATGCGCCTGTGATGCCAGCTCCTGCAAGAACAGGATGCGCCTGTGATGCCAGCTCCTGAAAGAAGAGGATGCACCTTTCATGCCAGCTTCTGCAAGAACGGGATGCGCCTGTGATGCCAGCTCCTGCAAGAACAGGATGCACCCGTGATGCCAGCTTCTGCAAGAACAGGATGCACCCGTGATGCCAGCTTCTGCAAGAACAGGATGCACCTGTGATGCCAGCTTCTGCAAGAACAGGATGCGCCTGTGATGCCAGCTTCTGCAAGAACAGGATGCACCTGTGATGCCAGCTTCTGCAAGAACGGGATGCGCCTGTGATGCCAGCTTCTGCAAGAACAGGATGCACCTGTGATGCCAGCTTCTGCACGAACGGGATGCGGCTGTAATGCCAGCTCCTGCAAGAACGGGATGCACCCGTGATGCCAGCTTCTGCAAGAACAGGATGCACCTGTGATGCCAGCTTCTGCAAGAACAGGATGCACCTGTGATGCCAGCTTCTGCACGAACTGTGATGCCAGCTCCTGCAAGAACGGGATGCGCCTGTGATGCCAGCTACTGCAAGAACAGGATGCGCCTGTGATGCCAGCTCCTGCAAGAACGGGATGTGCCTGTGATGCCAGCTCCTGCAAGAACGGGATGCGCCTGTGATGCCAGCTCCTGCAAGAACGGGATGCGCCTACGGGATGCGCCTGTGATGCCAGCTCCTGCAAGAACGGGATGTGCCTGTGATGCCAGCTCCTACATGAACGGGATGCGCCTGTGATGCCAGCTCCTGCAAGAACGGGATGTGCCTGTGATGCCAGCTCCTGCAAGAACGGGATGCGCCTGTGATGCCAGCTCCTGCAAGAACGGGATGTGCCTGTGATGCCAGCTTCTGCAAGAACGGGATGCACCTGTGATGCCAGCTTCTGCACGAACGGGATGCGGCTGTAATGCCAGCTCCTGCAAGAACGGGATGCACCCGTGATGCCAGCTTCTGCAAGAATGGGATGCACCTGTGATGCCAGCTTCTGCAAGAACAGGATGCGCCTGTGATGCCAGCTCCTGCAAGAACGGGATGCGCCTGTGATGCCAGCTCCTGCAAGAACGGGATGCGCCTGTGATGCCAGCTCCTGCAAGAACGGGATGCGCCCGTGATGCCAGCTCCTGCAAGAACGGGATGTGCCTGTGATGCCAGCTCCTGCAAGAACGGGATGCGCCCGTGATGCCAGCTCCTGCAAGAACGGGATGCGCCTGTGATGCCAGCTTCTGCAAGAACGGGATGCGCCTGTGATGTCAGCTCCTGCAAGAACGGGATGTGCCTGTGATGCCAGCTCCTGCAAGAACGGGATGCGCCTGTGATGCCAGCTCCTGCAAGAACAGGATGCACCTGTGATGCCAGCTCCTGCAAGAACAGGATGCACCTGTGATGCCAGCTTCTGCACGAACGGGATGCGGCTGTAATGCCAGCTCCTACATGAACGCGATGCGCCTGTGATGCCAGCTCCTGCAAGAATGGGATGTGCCTGTGATGCCAGCTTCTGCAAGAACGGGATGCACCTGTGATGCCAGCTTCTGCAAGAACAGGATGCACCTGTGATGCCAGCTGCTTCATGAATAAGATGTGCCTGTATGAGCTTAATTTCATTTGTGTTCTTTTGTAGTACACTAATAAACTGAAAGGTATAACAGCACAAGAGGCAAAGAGGGACGGTCAGGATCAATGGCAGACACTAGAAGAGGAGAACCTTGATGTTTTCCTCCTTATGCAGTAACTCCTCAGGCAGAGAATTCAAATGTTTGGACACAACAGCTCTGAGCAGATCACCAAATACTCTTGAACAGTTAAATCACAATATTATCACAGCACACTTTTTCTTGGAGCATGAAGATCCTGCTGGAAAGCACGATTCACTGAGGTAGATAGGAGCTTGGTCATACATTGCTTTGTGAGCCAAGGCTTGAGAGTGAAACCCTACACATGCTCTCACAGTGATCAGGGGAAGCTCCAGAAGCACTGCTGATGTAGGTTCATGACTCAGGGACCCTGCTACCCCTCTGGCTGCAGCAGCGCATGTAGACTTTGGAGCGTCTATTGTGAGACACAGTGGGTCTCGGACAGTAATGTCCAAGTTGACTGAGTAAAGTTAGGTAAGAGTTAATTGGAGCTGCAGACATGACTAACCCAGGAGTACAAAAAATGGTGACACCTGAGAGAGAGAGAATTGTGCGCGTAGCCTAGTTATCCTGTGAGTAGAGTGTGTTGAAGAAACCAACAGAAGTGCTGTTCTGTTTTTTTATTGTTTTCAACTGAGCAAGATGCCTTTCCTGCACTCCTAAGTCTACAAGGAGATGCTTACTATAGCTGCTATAAAGTAAGGTCAAATACATGACTGATGGGCGTCCCAAGACGCTGCAGTCGCAGGAAGACATTTGTACGAATCTATTAAAATTCACCAGACTCTATTCCGAATAAAGGACTCCTATCAATTTTGCTGCAGCCCCAGGCATGCCAAACCAGTGGTGAAGATTGCTCTTTAGTAATATGGAGGATTATCAAAGAGCACTTCAAACAGCTGCCAGTATGCATTATATACAGCTGTTATTTGGACCATTACATGTAACAGTCGTGGACCATAGCCACACGTCCTTTAGTATGGGTATATAGGTTTACGGAAAAGTACATCAGCAGGGACGTTATTTCACCAAAATGTCAGGGGTAATGTAAGTGATATCACATGACCCTTCACCCCACGATGACATCACATGAAGTGATGTCGTTTGACTCCGCCCCAAGTGACATCACAGGAAGTGATGGCAAATTCAGATGCGTCTAGCCCCCATGTTGCCAAGTACTCTCATTTCAGCCAGACATAAAAATTAGGGACAGATGGAAGCATGATTTGTCCACAATCACACATTTGGGAAATGTCATTTTCCAGATTCGACGTGGGGTCTATATGTAAAACATACATAATGCAGTATTTGTAACAGGGTAACCGAAATCTGTAAAGCAGGCTACAGCTATGAAACATCTATAGATCAATGGACACAGAAATAGACGTTAACTGTGGCATTACTGTGTTGAACAAGCCAAAAAATCACTGACCTGTGGAGGAGTGCGCTGCTGTTTACCCAGGAGAAAAATGTTGCATGAGCAAGGCCTGAAAATTATATCATTGACCAGGATTTAGTATCAACAAAACTCCCTGGTTATAAATGTATTTATGTATGAGTCAGCTACCACTACTATAGAAGAAACCTATTAGACTGGTCTGAGTACACACAGGTGGGTGCACTTGATAATGTTATCTTTGCTGGATTGTGATACCTGGGAAAGGTTATTTCAACATACCCAAGACCCTAACTGTAATACTGGGTGCCAGAGGACTTTAAAAAACACCATTTAATGTAATATCATTGCTGAAAGCATAAATCCATGGCACCACACAGTTATTTTAAATTGAAGACACCCAGGAGTTGCTTCTCACCTGGGGATGTTAGGAATGTGCATCCTATGTTCCTTTCCCTATGCTGCTGTTAATACAATGCTTGCTCTTAGTTTACTAGGATTTAGGACCACCTCACAGGGTCCTTGGTTCCATACATCACTGCATGGAACTTGGAACCAGGCTGTCCACAAGTTGGCTGGGTTCCAGATTCCATGCAGTGTCAGTTGGTGTGGGTATGAGCTTGGGATCGCTGCTTGACAAGGCTTGTCTTACATTGTACCCAATGAAGCCTTTTCATTGAAGCCAGGAGATGTACAGCTTGTCTTACTCCAGGAACTGATCCTAACAACTGGGGACGAGGATCAAAGAAGCAGCAGCGACCTCTGGAATCTGAGTTCCATCACGTATGCACGCATTCGTGGAAACATATACGCAGTTCTCTTTCAACTGGACTAACGCGAGAAACACATATTGCGGGCAGCTGCGGAGTGAAATTGTTTGCAGGATTCATCCCCAGTCTTTATTTCCTATGCTATTAAGGTAACCAGATCTGCCATGTGGTCAGTTTGTTATCAGAGGCGAATGTGTGACTTTTTCTTCAGGTTCATATTGATTTAGTAACTAACAAGGCTGCTCTATCATAGTAGACACACTCTACAATGTAGCGAGGACTGGAAATATTTAACAAGCAAATCATCATTTTGAGTGGGAACTAACATGTTTGATCTTCCCTGCCCGCACAATTTATATTTGATACTTGGCTCAATCCTAAATCTCATTCATTATATAGTCATCCTTACCTTTTTAGGTTCTACTTAATTCTATGGACATGCATACTATCTAGCATTCGAGACTCATCAATACTATCGAAGCTCATCCGTATCATCTACATTCCATTAATGGACACATCATTTGGATCCCATTAGGAAAACCAGAATACAGGTAGGAGCTGTTTAGAAGTTGTCTAATGTTTAAGCCTATGCTTTTCATCCCATCAGAGCAGTGGCGTCGCTAGGAGGACCTGGGGTGGGGTGGGCCTCTCCTCTGAAATCCCGGGCCCTCCCTTGTGCCCCCCTCCCGCTTCAGCTGGGCTAATTTCTCTGCACTGTCTGCAGTGCTGTGTTCACTGTAACAGCACACACACAGGGTCGCAATCAATGCTGCAGCACAACAATGAAGAGCTGTTAAGTTCCCTCTGCAGCCAATAGCAGCCCCTCCACTCCGAATGTAGTGACTTAATGGTTAATGCCTGCATTCTGATGGAAGTGGAGGTGCAGTGAGGAGTGGTAGTTGGTGTGCACAAAAGATTCTCCGCAGGATTGCTTCTGACGTCACACATTGCCCTTATATAGGCGGCCCCCTTACTTTTGTCTGCGTCCTCCCTTCTTTTGTCTGTATCTCCCTCTGTGCCCCTCCTAAATTTGATTCCTGGCGACGCCACTGCATCACAGCAATCAAGGTGACCTGGCACTGCAGCACTGCAATAGCTTTCCTGGGTAAACCCTTGCTGTGGCATTGCTGAACTTCAAGCATATGAAAGTAAGACGTGTTCATGATTGAACGTCTACTGACGTGTCAATGATCTGTGCAGCGCTAAAAACAGAGGAAGAGAAAGCCAAGCACACATTCACTGTAGTTCACTTTTAAACACAGTTTTTGCCAAGACGTAACCCTATAAGACTGCAGCGATCCTTAAATGGGGACCAGCAGTTTCTACAAGTGATGGGCCACGCCACACAAAAAGGGTTGATAAACCAATGTTTTTCGAGGTGATGCATCTGCCATGAAATGCAAGAGATCACAGAACGTAAAGGACAACCTCACCCCATGTGCCGAGAAGATGTGGGTGCATAACAGGAGCAGGACCCGCTTCATTCACCCGGGGTAAGCTGCTTTACTTTGTAATTGTAAACTGTATATTTTCCATTTTTAAGGCTATTGGAAGGGTTTGAAGCTGTATGGGAGTACAGTACCATCTGCTGTTTTCTTCTAACTACAGCAATTCCTATTATGAACGCCTCATTCATTTTCTATTGGCATTGGAGGGATTTTATATCCGTTGTGTAGTACCATGGTTCGAAAGAAGTGGGGGACCTTTTGACGCTCATTCAATGCAATCTGTTTAATAGAGTGGAGGCTCTGGATGATGCAGAATATTGGTGTCTTGCACTTGAGCTTTGCACTTTAAATAAGCACATGGAATCTGGGGTCCTAGTTAATATCTATCTATGACCTTGCACGTCTACTCAAGCTGAGAAGATATTATGGGAAGGTGGTTATCAGGAGAACGCATTTGACGTGCATGCAGATACAAGTCACCTTGTTATGGGATACATGAATGCAAAGCTAGTAGGGCCTCGGACAGCCATGTTAGAGCTGTCTGAGTCCACCAAGCTTGCCCCTTGCCTAAATAGTAAGAAGGGTGGCAGACTATTGGAGAATGTTATGCTAAGATGTTTCCACACTCATCTGAATGGAGATTTTCTGGTAGATGTTCCACCTCATCCTACCTTGGTTAGTGACAGTCATTTCTCAATTGATTATATTTGAATTTGGATTTTTTAGATGAACAATTGTATTGATTTTAAGGTAATTGACAGACTTGAAAGTGACTATAACCGCCTCTTCTGTTCTATGGAATTGTCAGCTGCATATGACAAGAATAATGAAATGCAGAAGAAAAGCTGCAATAACCAACGTAACGTAGCGCCCCTATCAGGGACGAAGCTAGTAAGGTGGTTGACGTTAAGGACCTTTTAACTAAATGTGAAACTACAGCCCCGAATCTTACCTGGGGAGGGAACTACTAATGGAATTCAACTCCTGAAAGATTTCTCCACCCTTTGTGACATCATGGTTCTTGCGATCAAACCCTTAAATCTATCCAAAGGACCTGAGAGGGAAGACAGCATGTCCTTTGGTTCGATGCTAACTGCTGTCCAGCAAGGTTGGTGTTATACAATTCTCTAAAATGTAATAATCTTTGAAATACAAGAAAGACTGATTTTTAAAAAAAAAGGATTATAAAGTCCAAATAAGAGTGAAAGGAAGGACTATAAATGAAAGCAATGGGATATGTTTTGCGAGCGGTCAGGGGGCAAGGACACTTGACTATTCTGGTGATTGTAACCAAAGTTACAAATGCTGTAACACATACTTCAGATAGTGGAGTGACTGGGTCTCTCACTTTCAGAAGGTTCTTTTTGACGCTGATGCTGCAACCATGTCATGTTCAGCAGATCAGACCAAGGTCACACCTCCACAGTCACTGAAATTCAAATAAGGCTTAAGTCTCTGAAAGAGAGGAATGGCTCCTGACCCTGATCAAATCAAACCTGCAATGTTTCTAGCCCACTAAGATTGGTGGGGAGATATTTAAAACGTTTTTCAGTAGAGCAATCCAGTCGAATAGGCTCCCAGAGTCCTGGTCCGATAGCATTATAGTTCTGATATTTAGAAAGAGAGACCCTACAGACCAGAGCTGCTATTGACCTATAGCATTCCTTGATATCTCGGGAAAGCACTTCACACGCTGGATTTCTAGCACACTGGAGGAATGGGTACATCCCTCCAACTTCATTTCAAGCAGTGAAGCTGGCTATCAACTAGGCTGTTCACCTATCGACCACTGTAAGATAGTAGCTACTGTGGTAGATACATACAACAGGATGTGGGCTTTGTGTAGCCTTTCTGGACCTAAAGCAAACATTTGTCTTGGTGGACAGGAACACACTATGGCTCAATTGAGACTATCTAGGGATTCCAGAGGCTCTTCTTAAAGGAATCCAATTGGTTTATACAAAATATACATGTCTGATAGTAAGGTGGTGGACCAGGTCTTCAGCAGCCTTTGAGTCATATAGGGGAGACAACAGGTCCATCCACTAGCTCTACTACTATTTGCATTAATGCTGGCGGATTTATATTGTGTCTAGTTGACCATCATCATGCAGCACCCTCTCTAAATGGTACAAAATAGCGTTTTCTGCTGTATGCCAATGATACAACTTTGATGGATTTAACTATGATAGCCCTACAGAGAAGTCCCCTGGCAGCAAATATTTATTTTAAATCTCCAAAGCTTGAACTGAATTTAGTTTTATAATTTGGAACGAAAACATGCACATTTAAATGGTGTGTAGATGGTGATAGTATAGAGGCTGTTTAACATTGGGATTCATGCATTTGTTAAATCTGAAGATAGGGGGACTTTTAAAATCTTACTATACGTTTGGTGCTCAAGTTCTTATAAAATATATAAAAGTATTTAATGCTAAAATACCTTCGGTTGATCTTTATGGAGCTAAGATATGGTGTAACTCTGGCCTAGGTCTCCTGGAAATGATCCAAAACCGGTTCCTAAAATCAATTCGGTGTGTCCCAAATTGCACTCCAATATGTGCAATCAGTTTGGAACTTGCAATTTCCCCATCCTCCGTATTCCTTTGTGCTGCCGTTCCACTTAGATATTTAGCTAAGGAATTTTCTGCAGGGCTCCTTAACCATAATGTTGAAAATTCAGTTTGTGAACTTAATAATTGGGGATCAACAAGCGCCTCTCTTCGGTGGTCTCATATTTTAACTTTGTGTCCAAAAGGGAACCTCTCGAACCCCATGATGCCTCAAAAGAAGGCCCTTATGGTGGAAATAAAAATCACGGCAGCAGTGGATTAACGCACACAAGATTGGGGTACTGCAAAGAATCGCAGCTCCTTAAAACATGTCCCAGAAGACTATCTGAGTTTAATACTTTCACTGAGGCTATGATCACTTTGAATTCGCGTTCAATTAAATGTTCTCCCAACCGGTGATAAAGCCTGATGCCTGACTAGCCTTGTGGCTAATAAAACCTCTGACTGTAAAATGGGAGACATTGATTACCTCTCTCACAGTTTATTGCTCTGTTCTTTATATATGATATATGGAAAAGTCTAAATAGGCCACATTTGTACTGACCATCAATTAAAAGAAGATGGGAAGCCCAAATGACAATTCTCTCAACTCATGATTAATAGCTTAACTACGGTGTGGCTTGTTTTATTGATGCAGCAATAAATCTAAGATTCGGTTAACAAATCTATATGTACAGTTTATAATGCAATATGTCTTTTAATGTGTTTTTGTATATTTTGTATTTAATTTTAATGGTGGAATTCGAATAAAATGTGTTAGTTGTTGTTGTCTTCTTTCTTTTTATGTAGATTCGTCATTTTGCTGTATGTTTCCTTACTGTAGCACCCACACCTCTGCCAGTGCTTAACTTCAGCTTGGATGACGCAGTGCCAGTGAAGAACACCATCGAGTGGGTGAATTGTCAGGGCCAAGAACAACTTTCTGTTTAACTTCTATTTAATGTAGTATAGGTGCAACGAGCCACAATAAGCCAGTCGATGACACATGGAGTGGGAAAATGAGAGAAGTCAGAACCTTTCTACAATCTTGACAACAGGGTGGAGATGCAAGAAGTGCACAAGAAGCCATCGGACAACACTATTGTGTGGGGAAAGGGTCAGGGGCGGAAATGCAAGGAGTGATTTGTGATGAAAAGGCTGATGTTTAGCAAGCCCAAGAATGGGAGGCACATCAAAAAAGCCCACACATCCTGGATGATATTTTACCACTCAAGGAACAAAGGGGCCTATTCTGACCCTGCAGGACAGGAAAAAAGGTGCCAGTATTTCCATATATCAGCACTTTTCCGGACCGGCAACATACAAATTTGCCAGTGAGGGTTGTGACGAATCAACTTACGGGGCACCAGTGGTCCAGGGATGAATATCGGTTTCTAAACCATCAGTCAGCCCCACACCTCTAGGACACCAGAAGGGATCCAAACAGATTGAAAGCACAAGTAAATTAGAAACCTCCTTGTCCAATGTTGGTAACGTGGACGAAATGGCAGGCATATCTCTGTAAGGTTGTGGATCGTTGGTTAGTTGCAACACAGCAAAAATACAATTTTTACCCAATGATAAAAGGCACTGTCCAGTAAAGGTTGTATAAAGATATTTAATTTATAATTATAACAACAGACAGTTCTAGCACACTACAAAATATAACCCAACCTGCAAAGGGACACAGAGGACAGACAGTTTCACGAAGGAAAGGGATGCACTCTGGATACTGATTGGAGGGTAGTTGGTAAAGCAATCAGTCTTGATGGTTCAAGGTTATTTGGTTGCAGCACCAAGGAAGAAAGGGGTCATAAATGTCACTTAGGGCCTTCGGAGAAGGACCAGGGGGACAGAACCACAGTGTACCAGGTGCTTGAGATGATCTTGACGCCCTGCAGCTCCTGCGACAGAGATGAAGATGGGACACAGGAGCGGGTATCAGGTGGCAGTTTGGCTGGATGGACGGCTGAAGGCGGGCCTACATGCCCGCTCAGGGTCAAGAATCATTGTCTCTGTGCTGGTTGCTGGATCTGGAATGCTGGTCGAGGCATCTTGGATGGCTTTAGTGACATCAGCGTGACAACTCTCAGTTGTGCAGCAGGTTGCGGTTTGAGGACTCCATTGCCTCGAAAATGTTCTTAAAATTTGGATGCTGGTTGATGCTTGCTGTGGCACTCCTCCTAGCTTCTTTACTGGACACGTGTTGTCCTTTAAGGCAGACGGCCCCTAGCTGAGGAGAGTTTTTTTGCAAGCAATGTCCTTTTCCTTTGGTCAGAGACTCTCTAGCACTTCCCACCTAGGAAGCTTGCTGGCAGAACCTAGCAGAGTACGCTGTGTGCGGGCTGGGTACCCTTTCTGGAGCTGCTGGATGGGTCCTCTTAGTTTGGTATCTCCCTCTGTTCCCTGGGAGATCTTTAGGGGAGGGATCTTGCTTCCCTTTTGGAAATCCTAGCCTTCCTTCTCTGGCAGACGTTGTAAGGAAGGCTGTAACTTCAGCCAGGATCCACATTAGTCCTTCTTCTTACTCCTTTCAAAGTCATTCGGATGACCTGCCAAAAGAGGGACTCAGCCCTCTTTTAAAGCCAAATGGGCCCCAGTGATTGGTGCAGGCTAAGCCTACCTTAATGAATCAATCCTGGCTCCCCACCAACAATTTTCTGTTACGCGTGAGGTCATAACCAGAGTGCTTTGCATGTACTAATAAGTCCCACCCATCCGTTTGCCAATATCCTAGCATGACACCCAATGTAAGCCTTCTAAGGAGGTCAGGCAAAGGGAGCATTTGGAGGTGGCAATGCTCTGCCGACATCCCTGGCATACTTTGCTTTCTCACTTGCTTTCCCGCTTTAGTCAAGCAAGTATCTCTGACATAGATGTCAGGCCAACACAAACTTACTCTCCCAGAAGTACCATGCACCCACACCCCCAGACTGAACCCTCCATAGATAAATGCAGACTCGTTCCGTCATGTATGACTTTATTTACTCCATATATGTATACATCAATTGATATCTGCAATATTTGGATAGATCAATGCCTTCAAATAAACGTGTATACATTTCTTATATGCACATGGGTTGGAGCAGACAGACGTAGACACATTACATTACTACTGTATACGGCCAACTGTACACATACCATTGCCAGGGCAAGAAGTTTTAGAGATGCTATAGTAGATGTTTGTTGTGAGGTCTTTCAAACAACAACTCCCATAAGGGCTCCCCAATGAAGTTGCTTATTAGGTCTAATGGGGTTCTATCCCAAAACATGTGTTAAGTAGCAGCAGAGAGAATAATGGGTATTCTGTCTTTTGACTGTGTACCTTTGTACATGTGTCAAAAAGACTGAATACCAAAGACTGTCTCTAAAGTCCACCCCCCCTAATGTGCATCAGCGAGAACCAGGAAGCTGCTGCACCGTGCAGCACGCTTTAGGCAAGGTAGGTGTGTGGGGGGATTGTTGGGTGTGCTGTGGGCGTGGGGCAATTTGTTCAGTTGCAACAAGCACTGGTGGGAGGGTATGGGGGGGGATTCAGGTTACAGGGGGTACTGGGATTCAGACTCCCCCTGATGGAGCACACCAGGGTGCGGGGTGGGAAATTAAGTTCGGGGGTTTTAGCTGCTCCAATTCAGCTAAGAAAGCAACCTTTAGCTCTTGGGTTTTTGACATAGAAGAGAATCATGGGATCAGAACGCCTGTGGCTCTAGAGAAGACAGAAAATGAAAAAACGTCACACTCATTAACATTTCAAAGCATTACTAAACACATGGAAAAATGCAATCTGCATGTTGTTAGCTGCTTCAAACTACTGCTCCCAACAGCTCAACTCCTTAAATACGTGCAGCTGGGGGGTGGGAGACGTGAAACACAAAAGGTCACTTCCATTGCCATTAGTCCACCTAACTAAACACAAACATATTACATTACTTTACACAGTACAGTTTGGCTACCACCATGCTCGCTACCCGCACCGACACCCGCGATTTAGCAATAACCAGCACATTACGAGATGAATGGGCCGGTAATTGCCCATTCGCGGGTGGCTGTATTGCCAGGCTCCCGTTCCCCATTCCGCCCCACAGGGCAGAATGGGGGTGGGGAGCATGATTGCACCGCCGGTGCAATCACAAGTTCTGCTTGCGGGTGCTGCACAGCCCGCCAGGTAAGATCTGGCGGGCTATGCGGGCTGTCAGGAACCCGCAAGCAGAACTCGTAATGCGGCCGGACAGTATGAACGGTGCCAGTGCCTTACCGTCACCGTTCATACTGTCCCTGCCCGCATCATAATCAGGCCCATTTTCTTGAGCTTCTGAAAAAATGGGGGGGTGTTGAGAAAGACATTTTTAGCATGTCTGGAATTCGGAGCTTCTAATTCATCTTAGGCTGTCAAGTCAATGCACATTGAAGGCGCCAGATGTTGTGCATGGGTCATAAGAGAGCCCAAAAACTCCTTTGTCATCCCAGAGGTAGAGGGGTCGTTGGAATCAAGCAAGTTCTGTTTCAGGTGTTGCGAAAAGAACGAGGTTATCAGCTCAGTAGCCTTAAGCTCAGTTGCATGGAGGTTAACTTTCTTTTTACTGCAAGTCCCACCCTCCACATGGTTATTAATAGTAACCACATTGATGTTAGCACCCCGAGAAGAATCTTCTTGAATGGGTGAGGCAGGGAGCAGAAGATGTATTGCAAAATGAAGCGCAGCCGAAGCATCCAACTCTTCTGAATGCTGAGTCGGCATGGTTTTCACACCACTCCTAACGTCCATTTAATACGGATTGCAAAAGGTAGACAGGTTCTCTCATGGGGTTTAAAGGCTGGTTGGCCAACAGTAACCCCTAGAGGAAGAAGGGAGGGAGAGAGACAAAATGAGGGACTCAAATGCACCAGGCCCGCAGATGCTCCACTTGAAACATGGAAGTCAAATGCAATGAGATTTTCTCTTTCAGAGTATTCAAAAGGAATAACACCCTCTATCCCACTCTCTTCCCACACTGTCACCTATGCCTGCATTCGGGGTGCCGTCTGCACTCACCACTTTAAGACCGTAGTTGTCAGTGAATGAGTATGAGAGAGTGTGAGGCAGTATGAGGGGATATGAGGAGGGTTAATTTCCAACACATTCTGTCAGTAGCTGTGCTGTGGCTCTACAAGCGCTTATGTGGTCTGGGTGTTACCTGGAAATAGCTAGAAGTTACTAGTGTTATTTCCGATGAGAAAGCGCTCTGATGGAACACACCTCCGCCTCAAAATAAGCGCTCGGCTCCTGGCGCCAAATGCTGAACACTGGACACAGGACGGAGCACAACCGCTCACAGCTTTCACCGCCTTCACTGCCTCGCTCGGTTGGAACGTTAGAGGAAAGCATCTAATGACTACCCAGGAGCGCGTCATGTCACACTGCTAAGCAGTTTCTCGTTTCACAGACTCTGACTAGTAAAAGTGTTCAGTGCATGACATCTGTGGGTACTGTAATTTCACAACATAGATAGATTGGTAAAGCATATTTGTGGAACAAGGGGGAAAAACTGAATTGATGACAATGTTGTTACTTAACTGTACTATAATGCACTGTACAAAACAGTCTTACATGTTATGGGTACAATGGGTGGTTAGAAGGGGCATTACATCAGTATTCAAATGGACTGCAAAATAAAATGAATTCGAAAAAGTCATCTTTGGGCTTTGTACTGTACACCCAAGTAATAATGTATATGGTTTTGATAGTAGATACCTGAACACCGGAGCGGGGACAGCACATAAATAAACCACTAGTCAACAAGGTAATTAAAAAAAGATCTGCACCTTCCCTTAGACACAACACAATAAGGAATCTTTAAAGTAGGAATGGTCCGGCTGAGGGGGAACCACACAAAGCACACACTAGCTGAACAGGAACTGGCCCACGCAATGAGTGGGTGTCAAAAAGAAATGCTAGAAACGGCTGTGCATAAATGGCCATGACTGTAGGTACTCTAGGTGACACACTGTAACCATTTTGCATAATGAGTAGATAGAAATCACCCACTGAAAAGGGGCGAATCTACATGTTTGCAAGAGACATGTCACAAAAGTCGAGAGGGCACCAGACCTCATCTACCAGGCGCTTCACAAGAGCCTGACTTATGACTCCATACACTATCAGCTGGGCACCTTGAGTCTGTATTACCAAACAACACACACACAGCCACTAATCCATCGTGCATGGAATGTTGAGTGGCAGGGGGATGTGTGAAGAGAGTGGTGAACGGAACAGACCAGAGAAGACATTATTTTCTACTTTACTGTTCGGGGTCTTTGGTTTGGCTCACCCCGGGTATCAATTCACTTGATAAAATTTTGTTTGTAAAATGAAAGTAGCTTTAATTGTCAAGAGGCAAACAACCTGAGCATTCCAATAAATACACAGACGACGGCCCTGATTCGTGGAAATCTGCACATAAATCCTGCAAGGGCCGCGTGCGAAGAAGGACACTGTGTGAGCCTTCATGCAGAATAAAAAAATGCATGCCCCCCTGTATTCATGGAATTGTTTGCGCAAAGTAACCGTATTCGCAAGTCATGGCCGGAAAACCTCCTGACACGCCTACATGTGAAGCATAAACAGCCAGATCAGCTAACTTTATGTGCTCCCCCGGGTACGAATACACACACTCTTTAAACAGTTCATAGGGTCCCTCGCAAGCAGGCCTGCATCTCAGGCACCCTGCGCAGGGTCCCCCATAACTGTTCCTGGCACCCCGACAACATGTGTATGAAAAATCGTAACTCAGTCTAAACTTGGAAAATCTGCATGTGAACCCCCGTAAACTGTTCCTGCACTCTGCTACACTGCCTATGCGCAACCCTAAGTAAGTTTGGAATCCCGGTTGTGTTCACACACCCCTAAATCCGACATGCAAACCCACCTCCATGATGCAAATCCTACGCGCAAGTGTACTTATGCCTGTCTTCAGGTGGCGGATAGTATGAAGGACTTGCATGGCCATTTCCCGGCCCGAGAAGTTGCACAATCAAATCCATTAATACATCTTGTGCCATGCAATTGTGGATGTGTGAAGAAATGCCTGCAGACCGTCCCTCGGAACGCCCACTTTTTAGCAAGTTCTTTTCTATTTTAGTTGTTCCGCCCCCTTGCCAGCCCTCTGCACAAGCCAAGACCGCACTCTGCATGGAGTCGCGTGCACGCCCCTCAACGGCTCGCAGAGGCGCGCTGTGCCTTCGTGAACTCCACGCAAGTCCAAGAAAAGCACAGCGCATTCGATTCCATGAATCGATAATGCGGATTTGAGTGCAGTTTGGCGAATAAGTACCCTTTTTGTCGCATAAACTATTCAATGAATCGAGCCTACATCTGTGAATGGACATAACCACCTTGTTACCAAGCCGCAAAGCTTAAAGTGTACATAACATTGAGCTTATATTGTTTATGAATCCACAAGTTGTAACCCAAAGTTCAAAGGACATACACCAAAAAAGTCTGCCAAAATAGTAGTGCACATTTCAATAATTAAACTTTTTTTCATTCTGTAGTTCGGTCATTGAAAAGTGTGACTATTTGCATGAAAGGAACAAAAAAAGGCAGGGGGAGGGAGGTCAGAACTTGTTTACTTTGAGCCATGGAGGGAATATTTCCAATGATCAAGCAAAAATACACATGCTGCGGGACAACCTACTTGGGGCCACGAACATGTGAGGAGAATTCATACCTGAAGCGTACATAACCTTTGAAGTATTCCTGGAGAGTACGTATGTGCTTGTTCCGTTTGTCAATGGGTGAACAAAAGCAGCACATTTCAGGAGGATTCAAAAAGGTTTTTGAACAGGTGGGATTCGAACCCAGCTCTCGTAGATGCTGCTTCAGGGTGAAAGCCCAAACCCCTTCACATCTATTAATTCTGTAGATGTGTGCAGAAGGAATTTGGGTGATTTGTCAGAGGAAAAAAAACAAATTCCAAAAGACCGAATTTGTTTTTCGTTCTCCCCATTTGACTGCATATATATATTGGGGGAGACCCTCGCAAACTCTCCCACTTACCCCTCCACATTTTTTATTGACTTTACCCCTCCCCCACATACATATATGAGGTCACATTGGGCACCCCATATTCAGTCATTTGGGATTCGGTCTATTTGCCCTCGATCTTTTTGGTTAATACCGTACAGAAGTACCCAGAAACCTTCATATGTCACCATGCACTCTGCTCGGACAAATTCTTGCCCATCTGTATCACTCTTTCCTTCTAGCGCCAGGCTGTACAGAGTCTAGAAAGGTGCCTTTAGTTTCTGTTTGGCCTCAAATCAACTGGTGGTTATTAGTTTAGACAGCAGGCCTTGTCTCGGGGTAAGAGTTCATTGCTTTTCTGTAGATATTTCAGATGTCAATGGCAAGTACTGTATAGGGTGTCATGTGTATATTCTATAGTGTAATTATACCCGACAGTTTTTCACATTGCTTTTTGATGAGAGGGGTATTTCTTTTCTTTTCCTTTTTTTATTAAGCTGGTTTCACACAGTTAGCACAATAAAAAAATTAGCTTGAAGTGTGGAAGTGTTTTTTTTCCAGAATGGAAGTCTCTGCTGCTGGAGTTGCGAGGGCAAATGCAGGTTTGCGCTGACTGCCAATGACACTGAAGTTGGGCTCAGTCTGATTGGAGTGTGCAAATACCCATCACTGTCCAACAGAGATTGGGAGGAATAGAAATGCAGTACCACGGCGCTTGTTGGTTGAAATACTGTGTGTTCTTCTGAGTCTGGAACCGGTCTCCTAGGGAAAGTGCCCCACTATCCCTGATTTGAGATAGAGAATCTGGTGTGAGACCAACCATATACGCGCTAAACACATGAAGAATTCACTTTTAGCTTTTTGCAAATAATTCTTCTTAAATCATACTCGAAGGGTCTTGTATTCTGTTTCAGCCACCTTATTTATTTTGATTTGCCGACACGTGTTTCGACCTTCTAGGTAATTTTCAAGACTGTAAGAATGTGATAAGCTCCTGTATTTTCTCTGATGAGGTTGGGGGATTCCAAAGTCTAAAATGCTGGTGGGTGATCCACAGACAGGCAGGAAGTGTGGCCTGTTAACAACGTGGGTGTGGACCTAGGTCACTATCACTGGATACTGTCCAACAGACCACACCATCTAGATGCGAATTTCCTTCTTGGGGATGATCCCCTGTCTCATGGTGTCTAGGATGTATTTGGTATTGAAAATGAATGATAAAGATTGGTAAAATGCGGTCTGGGTTTTTTTTTCTCACTATGTTATGAAATTGAGGGGAAAATCCATTTAGGCCGGGGGATTTAGTTGTTTTCTGATTGTCTCCTCCACCTTACACTCTGTTACTGGGATACTGATGTTACCTTGGATTACACACAGGCACAGCACCTCGATGGAACAGGAGTTGGGCAGGGTGACCAAGAAAGTTTTCATCTGAGGTTTTTCTGATCAGTGAATGAATGCAGTAATAGGATTGCCTATGCCTGGACAATTAGGTGCTGACATGGGGAAATATTCCAAACTCAGTAGAAAACAAGCAAAGCAACATATGAAACATTCCTACTGTAACAGGCTGTGCTCGCTTCTCTTTACTCAAAGCAAGTCCGCAAGTTAACCAGGATTGCTTTACTCCAATCATAAAAGTTCTGGCCTCCCAAGTCTGACTCAGCTAGCTCCTTGTCTACACCATGAACCGCAAGTCCCAAATGTAATAGTCCAATATCCCGGACAGTGGTATGGTACAAAACTGGCTCCCCAAACCTGCGAACAGGATAGGTAGGCATGCTATAAGAAACTTAGTTCTTCACTCAGCGATACCGTTGCCCGGAGCAAGTTTACTTCTGCCAAATCCACCCAGCCCCACAGTGCTCATAGTTATTTAGAAAACATAATGCAGCACCCAGATGAAAGTCTGATGCAGGGTGACTGGCTTTTTTCTAGTACTCTCCATGTGAATTATTCGACCATCCACACGGGGAGTGTGTATTCGCCTGGGCTTTTTTGTTTTTTTAGGAAATGGAATAATGGGAGAATAACCTCTGAAAATGTGTAGGGCTAATTCGCACGCATTTTCTCATGCTCTCCACACAACAAACACATAGTATAGTGTACTCTGAGGGACACAGCCTGCAGGCACAGTCCTCCCTGTCACATTTATTTGACAGGCGACAGTAAGGGGTGCCCAAAAACATCCAGAGGAGAAGAGCAACACTTTCCTCCTCCCATGGCCAGCTTAATTAAATATCAAATGATCCATGGATCTGCCCTGTTCTATTGTCAAAGTTCTGATGAGAGTTAATAGAAGCAGTCCTGTGAATAGGCCTGGCCACAGAACCTAACAATGGGCAGGAAAACTAACACCTCTTTCATATGCAATCTGTCTCCTTGAAGCTTGCTTCCGCCCCTCTATACGAAGGGCACTAAATGTCATGTCTGGGACAACTGTTTACAGTAGGAAAACTCCTTTTTAGAGGGACTAAGTATGTGATTTGAGGGGGACAGAAGTCTGTTCTCACCACAACTTCAAGGGAGACCGGTGCTTTGATTAAGAGCCACAGAGGGCTCAGTTAACCAGAGGGACTCTTTAATCTACAACAGACAGGAAGATGGGTGGGACTTAGGAGTACATGTTGTCACCTTTCACCTTTCCTGTTGCAAAGCACTCTGGTCCTGACCTCACGCATAACGGAAACTTGGTGGTGGTGACCCTGGATTGGTTCCTTAAGGCAGACTGAGCCTGCACCAATCACTGGGGCCCATTTGGCTTTAAAAGAGGACTGAGGTCCTCCCTTAGCAGATCATCCAACAACTTTGAAAGTAGTATGAAGAAGGACTCATTTGGAACATGGTTGAAGGTACAGTTTGCATTAAATCTTCTGCCATTGAAGGAAGGTCTGGATTTCAAAGAGGGAAGAAAGATCCGTCCCCTAAACATCTCCCAGCGAACAGAGGGAGATACCGGACTCAGAGGACCCATCCAACAGCTCCAGAAACGTTACCCAGCCAGCACACAGCATGCCCTGCTTGGTTCTGCCAGAACATTTCCTAGGTGGGAAGTGCCAAAGAGTCTCTGACCAAAGGACGAGGCTGTTGCATGCAAGCACTCTCCTCAGCTTTGGACCGTCTGCCTTAAAGGACAACACCAGCCCTGTGAAGTAGCTAGGAGGAGTGGCACAAAAAGCATAAACCAGCGTCCATCTTTTAAGGACATTTTCCTGGCAGTCCCTCAAACTACAACCGGCTGCACCGTTGACTGTTGTCACGCTGCAGTCGCTAAAGCTGTCCGAGACGCCTCAACCAGCATTCCAGATCTGCCAACCAGCACAGAGATAACAATTCTTGACCCCAAGTCGCTGTGTAGGCCATCTGGTAGCCATCTGTCCATCTTTTCTTGCCAAACTGCCTGCCGCAGCTGTCTCCCATCTAAAACTCTGTCCCATGAGCTGCAAAGCATCCTGGAACCGACTCAATGCTGTCGAGCATCAAGAACATTTCAAGCACCAGGTACATTGTGGTTCTATCCCCCTGGTCCTTTTCCAAAGGCCCCTAGTGACATTTACAACCCCTTGCTCCCTTGGTGCTGAAACCAAATAACCTTGAACAGCTAAGACTGATTGCTTTACCGATTACCCTCCTGTCAGTATCCAGAGTGCATCCCTTTCCTTCATGAAACTGTTTGTCATCTGTGTTCCTTTACAGGGCGGGTTGTATGTTGTCATGTGCTTGAACTGTCTGTTGTAGTAATAATAAAGTAGATATTTTTAAACAACCCTGACTGGACAGTTCCTTTTATTATTGGGTAATAATTGTATTTTATCTGTGTTGCAACTAACCAATGATCCACGACCTTGCAGAGGTAAGCCTGTGGTTCCGTCCACGTTATCAAAATTGGACAAGGAGGTTTATAATTTACTTGTGTTCCAATCTGTTCAGACCCCTTCTTGTGAACTAGAGTTGTTGGGATGATTGATGGTTTAGAAACCGATGTTCATCCCTGGACCATTGGTGCCCCGGAAGTTGATTTGTCCCAGGTTCTGACACTCACAGTATGTATGTTATGGGCTTCGTTTTATTTTTTCACAGATATTCTGGGCCCTTGCCCTCAACCCAGCAATTCTTTGACCATTCTGGGCATTTAATTGTTACCCTCTGATTCCACGGAAGCCCAAATGTTGCCAGTATGCAGTTCTGGTTTTCTTAGGCAGAAGATCCTGAGGAAGACTCTGGCTTTCCTTCTGCTGGAGCTTCGGCATAGGCTAGTGACTGAATCAATTATGGGCTCCTTACTACAATGGAATTGTGGTCAACACAATTTTTTGATTGCTGTTTACAGCTGCTTCAAACGCTGCAGCACGTCTGTGATTGGGAGCTGCAAGAATGTCCCATTCCTCTAGCCTTTCTCGCCAGCTTCACTGGCTCCCAGTGAAGAGCTGTATTCAATTCAAGGTTCTGTGTATTGTGCATCGCACATTTCACAATACTAGTCCCAAATATTTGCAATCTAAGCTGACTAGATATACTCCTGCTAGGCAGCTGTGCTCCACTTCTCTCAATCTGTTGGCGGTACCCAGGTTCCGTAAGACCCGGTTGGGGGTCGTTCCTTTTCTGTTCTTGCATCTTCTTTATGGAATTCTCTTCCTCCCCAGCTTGGGGAGATCATGGACCTTTTGAACTTTTGCAAGGTACTAAAAACCCATTTATTTTGAGCCTCAGGTTTTTTTTACTTGTGGTGGCTCTCTGTTAAGCAGCATTTCTGATCTTTGTCTCCTCCAACACCTAGACGCCTTCAGGCTTTTTGTTTGTGCACTATAAATTATATAAATAAGTAAACATTGGGAACCCATAAAGCTATTCAGTTTGCAACTTTTGCTATGAAATAAAATCTACTCTCAAGATTCACTAAACTCTAGTAACACATTCTACTATTTATCTCAAAGCTGTCTAAATCTTGCATGCCGGGCCCCGATGGACTTTCTAACTTTATGATAAAAAAAATCCCACTGAATGGGCACAAATTCTAGTTACCATTTTCAATCAAATTGTGTTAACTCGGTGTATCCCTGACTCCTGCTGGAAATCCATCACTATACCCATTCATAAAAATGGGGATAATCAAAACCCTAAGAATTATAGACCGATATCTCTTTTGGATATACCAAGGAAAATTTTAGCACGACTGTTACTAAGAGATATCAACAAATGGTTGAATGGAGCTGGAATTAGAGACCCAAATCAAACAGGCTTTATGCCAGGGATGGGGACAGCAGTTAATCTTCACATATTGGAAGTCATAAAGAAACAAGAACATCAGAAGGACCAGGTAGTTTACATGGCCTTTGTTGACTTCCAGGCCGCCTTCGATTCAGTGTGCAGGAAACTTCTAATCAACAAGCTAAAGTATGCGAAGTGCCCTGATTATCTCATTCTCAAACCACGGTTCAAATCAGATTGGCCCTAGACGGTACTCTGTCAGACCCAATTAAAACTTTACGTGGGTTGAAACAAGGGTGAATACTGGCGAGTACCTTGTTTAATTTTTTCATGTCAGCAGTGCAGCAAGAGTTTATGAACATCATATCTGTTGCCCCCCGTTTGGGAGGTCATGCAGTCCCCGGTTTGTTCTATGCTGACGATCTAGTGTTGCTAGCTAAGACGCCAGGGGGCTTGCAAGCTCTCCTATGTTGCTTAAGTAACTATGCCCATGCAAATCTGTTAAAAATTAACCAAGACAAGTGTAAAATCATGATACTTGAGCCTAAGAAGAAGAAAGCCTCTAAATTTAGAGAGTGGCAAATACAAAGCGTTAATTTAGGAATTGTTAATGAATACAAGTATCTGGGAATAACAGTTAGTAATGGCCAACAGGATAAACCATACTACAGAGAAATTGAAAATAAAGTTAACACCGGTATAACCCAGTCAAAGATAATACAGGCCAAATTTAGAAAATGTTCGCTACTACCAGCCATTACATTTTACAAGCAAAATGTTACACCCAAAATAACTTATGGGGCGGAAACCAGAGAGATCATCTTAGAGAGTGTTTGGCTAAGATTCAAGGGTCGTTTTTGGAAGTAGGTTTGTGGCCTCCCAATGTCCATATCAATGTGTCTACTAAGGCACGAAAAGGGGCTAGTATCCTTGTATGCAATATATTCATGGAAAGTTCTGTCATTGTATCGGAAATATCTGATAGCTGTGAGAGAAAATGGAATAATGTACACAATGGGAAGACACATGTTGGAATCAATGAACCCTAACATCATGAAATGGATAAAATGGATAAAAGTATTGATGGAGATGGCCGGCATTGATGACGATCTACTTATTAATAACCCCGAGAGGGTGAAAAATGAAACAGTGGTTGTATGATTGGATAAAAACTAGAGATGCATGCATGAAATTGAAAGTGTTTAAACAACAAGCTTTTGCAACCAAAAAACTTCATGTAGTTGAACATTATCTAACTAAGTTTCCTAATCCCAAATCCAGATATTCATATATGAGAATCAGGCTGAACATTTGCCTAACGAATCAAGTGCGCTTTATGAAAAATAATACATCCAACCCCAGCTGTAGATTTTGTCTTGCACCATCAGCTATAGAGACACTAAAACATCTAATCTCTGAATGTCCTGCGTTACTGCGGCAAAGATGTCAAATGTTTAAACATTTGTTTGAGAGTTATTCTATGTTGAGTGAGGAAAGCTTTTGGAACATTTTGTATAACAGTCAGTCTGCAAAAATGAACATTGCGAGTCGTTTGTTGAATCATTAAGCTTACAGAATCAAACTGATACTATTAATCTTAAAGTGAGATGATCCATCAAATAATTGTTCTTAAAACGTTGTGTTTTTTATGTAATGAAATGTACACATTAGAGATTGTATAGTGACATTTTTTTTACTGTAACTATTTTAATACTGTGTAATTTTATTTTTGAAAGGCTGTATTTTACAGCTATATCAAAATAAAATAAAATTAAAAAATAAATAAACTCCAGTTAATGATAATTATTGGTTATTTAAATAGCACTTTCACCAAACCACTATACATAGAAGATATTCACATACAATCATCACCCAACCATAGTTGCCACTGATTTATTGACCTTGGAAGGATGAAAGGCTGAGTTGGCACTGCTAGTATTAGAGTCTTCGACCTGCAGATCACACATACTTCACAGAAGTGAGCACTCAACCCACTGAGCTATCTTGTTACATATTAATAATATACTCTCCATTCATATAGTGCACAACAAACTCCTCTTGGCATACACATGAAAACCTCTTAATGTTAATACCAATGATGCCATATTGTACTGAAGATCAATGTCACTTTTTGTAGTGTTATTTTCTGTGATATTTCTCATGCCAAGCCATACCATTGGAAATAGGGAGTCTGCATGTCTTTGCTGTACAGGGCCTTTAAAATCCCAGGCAGGCCCCAAAGAAGAATCAAGCTGTCAGTGCCTTGGATTCCTAAGAGTCCTACCGTGTTATTTCACTGTGCTGTTTATAAGCTAAATACCTTTTTCCATAAATGATACCATGAGAGGTATGCATGATGCTAACTGTGCGTGATACAAACTGCTTCTGATGTACCATTGGCATTGAGCCTAAAGTTGACTCCTATGTGGTGGAATGGTGGGGGGAGGATGGTTTACAGCATGGAGCACAGCGGCTGGAAAAGGAATCCCCTAAGGCCATGAAACGGATGGTGAAGGGGTGCAGCTTGGACAAAAAAATCCAGCAAATCTGGGCAGAGCCACAGGGGACTGAAGTAGTGGGCCCGGTCAATGTAACCTCCCCACCAATGTCAGAAACATGTAGTTGGGGGGCTCCAGAGTGGTACACAAAGACCCAGAAAAGGGGAGAGGACCCCAGGGGAATGAGATTATCGACCCGAACCATGCAAAGCAGAATGGGAAGTGGGAATGGTGCAGCCGGGGCTAGAAAGGAGAAGAAATGCCATGAAATCAGGACAGGGCCCAAAGGGATGGTTGTGGGGCCCGGCCATTAAACCCCCAGTGCCCAGGTCACAGCAACATGGGTCGGGGTAGTGTGCAAGGCAAGCAGGCAGAAAGAGAGAACATGGTCTGGTAGCTGTATTACTTAACTTGGTTTTCATGGCTGCCTGTGCAATCGATGCTGCAGAAATAAACGTCTCTCCTCTTGGCAGTGCCCCCCCCAGTCCCCAGCCTTCAGGATACACACAACTTCAGGAACAATTACAAAGTGCATACCATGGCAACTGGCACCCTGCTAAATATAGGCCCAGTGGCCATGCCAGCTCCTTCTTCCTTCTGGGGTGTATGTAGCAGGTGATGTAGATACCTCTGCTGTACCTGCTCTCCACTGGCCCTGGAATGGAAGAAATGAAAAAGTGGAGTGAACCACCTTTGAACTGGAGCCAGGTCTGCGTGCGTCTGAGAGAGAGACTGGGAAGGAGCGGGACAGGGCACAGGAACCCAGTTGCCGTTTGTCTGCCCGGTGAGTGTTAAATCCACTTCTCCCCTCTGACACCACTCTTGTAACGGCCCTGGCCTCACTGATGCCTCTGCAAAGTGTACTAGGGAGATCACATTGCGATCTAAAATCCCCTGGGTTAGGAGTGCAGCACTTATGATGTGCTAATCCAATAAAAAAAGCTCTACTGTGGAAAACGTTTTGTGTCTTGCTCAGAAAAAAGTGCATTTCTACTCCATGGGTTCAGCAACTCCAGATTTCTGTGAAGGGGCAGCTTTCATCAGTTATTGACAACCATGCAACTACATACACAACATAGAACCATTCTAAATAAAATCTCATATCAAGAAATTTAGCAATTGTGACAGGTGCGCTGTCATTACAACCATAAATTAAATGTTATGCTCTTTGACATTATAGCATTACCTGATTTATATACAATATATCAATTGTATCCGGACCTGCAAACTCCGAGTTGTGCTCGTGGTGCCTTTCATTCCGTCATGCCTGACTTGGCGGAATGAAAGGCACCTGCGAGCACAACTTGTCTGTAGCACCGGCACCGTAATGATTGGTGCCGGTGCTACAGGCATCCCCATTCCCATTGAGCCCTATAGGGCTCAAATGGGAATGTGGATCACCCGATTCCGGCACCCGCGAAAGGGCAATTACCGGGTCCAGTGGGGCCGGAATACCCCAGTAATTACCCATTCACCGAGTGCCGGATATTTTTGCAAGTTTGAAGGTAGCCTGCCTGTATTACAATGGGCCTTATTAAATGTTTTGTGGTCCGGAAGTAACATACAGGTAATAATGTTTGCTGGCATTTTCCAGACCGGCAAACTACAAGTTTGCTGATGAGGTGGCAGAATTACCTCCAGCCTATGGCTGGATGTAATATGGCCACCAAATGGCCATAAAACAGCTGGTATTACCGGCACCTATATTACCGGTGCCGGTAATACCGGCAATCCCCCCATGGAGTCCTATGGCACTCCATGGAATGAGGATTAACCACTGTTGCTGTCACTGGGAATATGCCAGAAATTCCGACATACCAGGTGCTGGTAACAGTATTACCATTTGGTGGTATTCCACTGGATTTACCGGAGGGATACCACCAAACATGTAATGAGGCCAAATGGGTGCAGCTTTTAATAAAGGCGTTCAGGACCGTTCTTTCTGAGGTTTCTAATTTGAGGTGTGGATTTATCCAGCTTTGGGAGCACATCTTCATTCTAGCTGCCTCTGATCACCAGATGGAGTGGCCAAGAAGGCCTGGTTTATCTGGTTTGGGTCATAAACAGATTCTTTGGATCAATGTTACCCATCGTTATGATCATTCTTAAAATGGAATCACTTTAGAAATGTACCAGCATTTAGGGCACTTGATTACACCCCTGTAATTTTAACCCACATATCTTTAGGGACGCTGAGATGTGCAAAATAACCCCTATCTATCTCTTATGCACGTTGCCAGGTTCTTCTGTCGATAAGTAAGACTCCTAGAGAAGAGCAATATCTGCACCCTTTTTGTACAAATATGTTAGGACTTTCATTCTTTAAAAAGGGTTGCCCATTAATATACCAGGTAATTATTTTCGGGTTATATGTATGTTGCCATGAAGTAATTGTTGGCCATTTCTCAGGCATGCTCTAACTGATCCGTTTCTCAGTCTATGAGTAATTGTGGACCCCTACTTCACGTTTCTGGGCCCTCTCAGAGAATTGAACCAGGATCTCACCACATCCTTAGGATGAGCTATCTGAAAGTTACTGTTCTGAATGAATCCCCATGTGCTGCACATAACCCTCTATAGTAGCTTTCTTTTTTGCATCTTGATGCCTACTTTTTTTGTTTGTTCGAGATCCATGGGACTAGGTAATAGTAAAACCATACTTTATAGCATTCCCATTTTACCCGTTTTTTTTTATTTGTGCCAACTTTAAGAACTTCTCTCAGCAGATCTGAGAAACCTCACTATTATTTGCCTGTGAGGCTTCCTTGCATCTGGACGTGGCCTACCGGTTCAATGCCTTCTTTTAGTTTCTGTTAAATTGTAGTTGGAGCATGATGTTGAGTAGGCGTGTTACTATCTTCTTGATATGTCTACTGTCAGGGTCTTCAAAAACCCTATGAGCTTTTATATTGTTTCTTCTTTCTCAGGTTTTAAAGTTCTCTAGATAGGTCTTTCATCCCATTGGCCATCTTTGATAGGCACCCTGTTGGTCGTTTAACATGTCTTCTATTTTAGGAACCTGAGATTCCACCAACTGTATCTTGCCACAATGCCTGCTACGTCCACCCTGGTCGTTTAAATTGTGTGCTTCATCATGACGACAGCATGGGCCATGGTCTGCAAGAGTGTATACATCGTGGCCGGAGAGAGGTTGGTGCCATCATGTCTCTGCATTATTCTGATAGTTCATTGCCAGAGTTGTCTGTGCCTAGTGGCTATATTTGCTGCTCCTAATTGGTATGCCATAATTCATGCAGGCTAAAAAGGTACTTCTAGTATATAAGAAAATACAGTGTTACGCAGACAGCTGGCATTTATGAGAGGGTTTGTGTAACCACTCGTACTGTTCCATTCTGCTCTGTGGTTGTCGGCGACAGCATCTCGATGAGTGGCTCAGTCGGAGGTTCTCAAGTTACTTGTCAGATGCATTCCTCTATGAGTAGAGACATTAACTCTAGCATCAGTGTTCCCCTGAGCCCTGATGGACAGTTCCCTCTGGGACCACTGCAAAAGATTTAGGACTACAGGTGTTTGGCAGTAAACCCCTTGGTATCAGTCTGCACCACACAGATTCACTTGGTAGCTGTGGCTGAGCAGTCAGACTTCCCTCAAGAAGAGCTAGGCAGTATGTGGAGTATACAAAATAGGGCAATTTAAACAGTAGAACAAGCAAACACGGACAGAGCTTCGGTGTAAAGATATCTAGTTATTTATTTATAAAAACACATCTATGAAAACACACTGGCACTAATACGGTAAACACTTCAAGCACAATTACTATAAGAAAAATCAATCCCCCTAACAATAGTTCGACAAGTCTAGGTTTAACGGCACCACTTATTTGCAGACAGAGGTGAATGTTTTAACCTAGTTGGCAGTCTAGTATTCATTAGGACGGGAGAGAAAAGGCAGGGTATGAAATCAACTCGGTACCAACACTTTTACGAACAAATGCAAAGCAAGTAAGGCAGGGTCTACTGTAGATCGCAAAGTTCAGAGGCCAGGCCCACTCGGAGAGAGGCGAGGCAATATGTCCCAAAAAGTATCACAATGGAAATGCACTTCGAGTCTTTGTCGCAAATTGTTATAGAAAGATTGGACCAGTTCAGAACCGAGAGGTGAGAAAGCTTGGAGGCGACCCAATGGAGAGGCGAGGATTCAGACACCTCGCACTAACCGACACAAGGGAAGCCAGGCGGACACGGTACCTTGTTTGTGGAGAAACAGCTCCGGCGGGGGCAGTTGTTCCTGGTGGTGGATGCACGTCGGGTCTTTGCCAAGAGAAGAGATGATCTCGTCGTCGAAGGAAAGTTGCAGTTCGTTGCACCACCAGGGAAGAGACCAGCCGCGGAGTGCTCAGTCACAAGGCACCACCTTTTGGTCGCGGTACAGGGGTAGTGGCTATCCGGTTGCCGGGGTGCTCTGCACGGGCAATTCGACCACTACGTCCTGGAACGAAGAAAAAGCAAATGGGACTGGTTGTTCCCACCAGTCAGGGGAAGAGACTCTCCGGCAGGGAGATCTCCTCTGTCGCCGGGAAGTGGTGAGTCGGTTCAGCAGGGCTCCACCAGAGGTGTCGTCATTGCAGGTCGGCTCAGCTTTACCCTCGTTGGATTCTTAGGTCCTGTGGCGACTTCTGAGGATCCAGTCCCAAAAGCCCTGCTTTTATGCAGAAAACCCCCATTCATTCAGCCTAGCTGTCACTCAAAACACGCTAAGTGGTGAGCGGGGTGGCTCACCACTTGGGCCAATCACACCAGAGTGCGACTTGAGTTGGCAAGGCAACTCAGTCCAGGGTGCCTAAACCCCCTCCCACATCGCCTGTGGTACCCAGACAGAATGGCACCACTTTGGAGGGCCTCTGTGTAGAGGCCCGCCAAAAGTGGAACAAAGGGCTCAACCTTTGGTTTAGGAGTCACAGAGACGGACACAGATGCCATTTTAAAAACCGAGTTCTGGCAGAAAATACCAACCGATAGATTTATTTAAGATAAATAAACCGGTGGTATGTTAGAGATTAACGAGAAAAAGTAATAACCTCCAACAATGGGAAGAATCCCATAGGGTTATATTCGGGGTCGAATATAACAAGTAGTTTCCACTGCCACCAGCCAAAACTCGACGAGGGGGAATGGGACAGTGCCCCCTTGAATAACAGACCCAGGAGTAATCGAATTACCCCTACTAGTACGTCCACAATAGGATGGTGTGTACTAGTTCTGTTAGTAAATTTAGGTCTAGTAAAGCCAATGGTGACTTTACATGCTTGTGGAGACAGTAGTCAGTCCCCGGGTATGGAGTCTATGATGGAGGTCCGCTAGGATGCCCCAGTGCTACGGCACGGAGGGTGCGGTGTAACACACATAGAAAAACATATGAGACCCTATGGGGTAAAAGAACCCATAGCCCAAAGAACACATTGACATTCAAAGGAATTACACACATTCATGTCCAAGAGTGGGAAAAAAGAGTCTCACTCTTGGCAGGATGGAAAAAAAAAAAACTCCAGAAATCCAGCAAAGCTGCTGGTGGACTCACTAGGTTAGGAAATTCAGCCTAAACAGAGAATTCTCCCTAACAGACATTGGCCCTCATTACGACCCAGGCGGTAAGGGGTTTACGCCGGCGTAAACATCGCCGACCCTTACCGCCTGAGTACGAGTTCCCTTAGCGCCATGGCGGATTTAACACCTGCTTTTAGCAGGTGTTAAAATCCATGGCGCTAAGGGACCATGGAGTTAATTACGCCACCGTAATTTACGGTGGCGTAATTAACGCCTTCCCCACTCCCATTATGCCCTATGGGGCAAAAATGGGAATGGGGAAGGGTAAATGGGGATTGGGGACTTACCGCCCCGCCAAGGTCGGAATGGGGCGGTAAGTCCGCCAACCACCATGGCGGAATTGCACCCTTAGCGGCATGGACCATGGTGCTAATAGCACCATGGTTCTCCGCCAAGGTCGTAATGAGGGCCATTGTTCAGGAAGCCTCATCTTCATACACCGTTTTGGAGTGTATGAGATTTTTGCAACCATCTGGGTGTTTACATTGCACTCTCTTTGTTTAGGCATATGAGGCAGGAATATCTAGCATCTTAAATCCAAAGTACTGTCCTTCCGTTTGTAGGAGCAATGTACCCTCTCTTAATAGCGGTATCTTCCGGGAGTAGCAGTCTTGTGCTTCTGGTGTCCTGCGTATACTGATTTGTGGGCATCAGGCCTCTGTGATGTTAATGGGTGGTGATTATCAACCAGTTGCATACGTTGTAGGCCGCCATGTATCATTCGTTGTCGACCTATCCGACAGTTGCTCTTCTAGCACATCACCATATGTTCTTTCCTACCTGGCTCTCACTTAGTCTAAGAATGACAGTCTTCTATGCCTCACCTGCACTCGTTACTGTTTAAAGGCTTTGTTGGGCGTCCTGATTGGAAACGGACCCCTACTGTACTCACCGTGCTCCTCTCAGATGCTCACTCCCAGGGGAGTTGCTAGGTCTGGAAAAGACCCGGGGCTAAGCTGATGTCAGAACTGTTGGGACTGGGGGCTAGCTAGTCTTTTGGCTGTAGCTCCTGAGATTCTATCCGGGGCTACAGCCAAAAGATCAGGGGCTATAGCCCCCTTAGCCCCCCCCCTAGCAACGCCCCTGCTCACTCCTCCCTGTCTCTTCAAGTTCAAGGGAGGAACAGAGGGGTAGTAGACCTGTTCACACCAATCAGCCACCAACAGCGCCAATATGGGGCTTCGTTCCTGGTGCTAAAGACTTTCCACAAGTCTATGATGCGCCTCACAGCCTATGAGGGATGTGTCCTACCATTCCGTAGCTATGACTGTTCCTCAGCAGAATTCTCAATGTGGCAGGCTGCCGTGCCTGCGCCACCTACGTCGACAATTGCTAAGATTAGTAGCACAACATGACCCTCCATCGCTGCTGGGGATCTCTCACATTGAGGCTTGTGTTTTTTTTTACATAGCTTTTAAAGGTTTGGACATTTTAAGGTGTCATTTTCATGACCACTTATCAGGAGTGTTTTTGTTTAAACCACCATCTTTGTTGCTGCTCAACTGCGCCCCCAATCCATCCGCCACTCTTAAAAAAATCACTCCACTGAACAGTTGTTATTGAATTCATTATTTTAATGTGAAGGGGCAACAGGCATACAATCTGTAAAAGTGGAAATACCTATTCTAATGGTGTTGTTAAAAATCCTTTTTTTCTCCATCGGATTTTCCTAATTGGTAGTCAGAGTACCCCTTAATCATTTTTGAAATACATAAAATTGATTGAAAAGTGATTGACTTTCCACCTCAGCAGTTTTAACTTAAATGGATGCCTAATACTTGCATCTTTAGCCATATTCCAATCAAATTTAGGGATTTGCACGAGATTAAAGTCCGAGGGGATTACAGAATAGCACCCATCTCACTTTGACAGACTTAATGAATCTAGAAAACAAATTGTGATGCTAATATTCAATCTATTTCTGAGTCCACTTAAAGCAGACAAACCAGCAACAGCTTGAAGAAAAGTCGAGCTAGTCATCTCAAAATATAACTGTGGTAAAAGGTGTAGTGCTCATGTGGGCCCGGATGTAAATTGGTAACAGAGAATATTAGTAGAGCAGGAGGGCGAGTTTTTGTTTTGCAAAAGAGGACACAACCTGAGTGACACGTTTCAGATCAGTTAATGAATGCTTTATTAAACGGGTGAGTAGGGACAGCTCCAGGATAACCTCAATACATAAAGGAACACGGTGGATTCAATACAAAGGAAGCAACACACATGCAATTCAAGCGTTTCAGGGTGATGAGCAAAGCAAGTACAACTTTCAGACATAACTTTCTACCTAAGCTTGCCTGCATCCTCCAACCTAACTCGGTTATTGGCCTGTGCTTTGGATCACAAGTCCTGCAATGAAATGTTCCAAGTCATGAAAAAGGGGATCTGGGGGACACTGACTGTTAGACCATGAGGTAGAAACATTAACAGAAGAATGAGCTGAAAAAATGTAAAGCCAGGCTTAACAAAGATGCATCTTAAATACCTTTTTGGATGTCACATCATGAGCGAGGATCCTTTTCAGGGACTGCTGTCTGGAGTGTGGTCACCGCGAGCCCTTAAATCAGACACTACAGTGCTAATAGTTACTAGGGAGATTACTGCTTGCTCAGCTCCATTTTCCTTGGCCCTATCCATGCTCAGGTACAGCTTCACCCTCACAAGCAATAGGCCAGCCTCAGCATAGCCCCTAAAAGGCGCTCTTTTTGCAAGGGCTGGATCCCTGGCTGACTTGTCCTGGACTTCCCTCACCATCTCCTCTTCACCGGAGTTCCCACAACAGGGACCAGGAAAATGGTGAGCTGGGCGACCTCGTGTCAGATGTCTGGGGCAGTTGGGTCCCTGTGAAGGGTCCTTCCCCACTGGAGCACTATTCCCCGAGCAGGAATGCTTTTAGCAACATGTGACCAGGGATTGCATCCTACTTCATTGCAGTCAGTGTGTTACACTCCCTCACAGTTGCGCTTCCAGTCCCCTGCAAGGGTGAAGTGATTCCACTACATAAAAGCATTTCTAAATGGCACTATAACCATATAGCAATAATTCATACATTCGTTGAGGACAATTACTTCTGAATCACCAGACCCCAAGGAGGGGCACAGCACAGTAATTTTAGGTATAATATTCAAATGTCCTTTTCATCTCTCAGACATATTTCTCTAGTGACTAACATGAGAATTATACCCCACTTCAAAATATCACCTTCTCTGGTTGTACCATAGGCTAGTGGGTGAAATGTCATTCTATTCTTGCAATTTCACACCTTTCTATTTGTATTTGTTTTCATTTGAAGAATAGGGATGTCAATATCGATCAGAAACGACTTACAATAACACAATTAGAGATGGCATAAGCATTCCCTGGAAGGGTGGCTTTACAATAGCACAAAGAGCAAGTGGTGAGACAGTTTATTAGGGTGTACAAAAGTGGGACATAAACCAGGCACAAGCAGTAGTGGAGTTTACTGAGTACAAGAGTGGAGATTAGGGTTTTTGTAGTCAGTAAGAAATTGACACATTTTCTGAATGCTGAAACTGTTGGCAAGAAGGTCAGGTCAGAAGGAGACAGGAAGGGGAGGGGAAAGATGGCATTGGGATGCAGGAGGAAGATTACTTAAATTTTTGAAGAATATAGCATGAGGCAGCAGGGAGCCAATAAGTGATGAATTGCATTGAAGCAGTTGGTAACCTGCTCAGAGATGGCTGGAGCGAAGGAAGGAAAGGAGAAAAGGATTTAAGTGTTGTCAGCAAAACATTGATAGTGAATGACAAAGGATGACATAAGTCTACCTAGTGTAGAGGTATAGACGATGAAGGGAAGAGGACCTAGGAGTGATTTTCAATGATACCAACAGGGAGAGGGGCAAGGTCAGAGGCGTGCGAGTTCCAGGAGATTTTAAAGCAGTGACCTTCTAGGTAAGAGGCAATACACTTGAGAGCAGATTCGCTAAACTCATGGTCCTCCAGAGCGCGGCAGAGTGAGGATTTGCTGGCGGTGTCTAAAGCAGCAGAGAGGCACAAAAGGATGAGAATAGAAGGGAGGTTTGGATGGTGTATATCACAGAGAAATTTGGAGACACATATGAGTTCAGCATCAGTGATGTCTTTACTATGGAAGCCAGAATAAAGTGGATCATCAAGGCCACTATCCGCAAGGTACTTAGTGATCCACTTGGAGTCAACTCGCTCAAGGGCCTTTGAATAGTTCAACTCCTATTGCTGAGCAACAGCACTGACCACTGTGACATCCAGCCCTTGCTCTTCACTATGAACTTTGAGCGCTTCACAATCCAGCTGACCAACTTCCCCAAGCCGCTTGGATTCTACATTGAGAGTCATCTCTCCTTCAAGGGGCACATCGAAAGGAATACACAAACAGCTCTGGGAATCCCTTCTGTATGGCTTTCTGGTGACCACCCTTGCACCCCTGAGATGTGTCCTACATGCTGCAGCCTGACTCACCAAAGGACTCTGCAAGTTCAACCACATAACCTAGATCATCATCGAACTGCACTGACTCCTGCTGCAAGCACATATCACCTTCAAATTCTTCTGCATCATCAACAAGGCCATTGCCCTCAAGTCTCAACGCTACCTAGCTGAGCTGTTCAGTATCTCTGGAGGCCTATGGTCCACAAAAACAAGGACATGTGCAGACCTAAACTCCACCAATGTAGGAAGTAAAGGACTAGAAGATAGGACTTTCTGGTAGTAGGAGAGCCCAAGGGCTTAACACTAGCTCATGTGGGATGCATTATGCAATGTCTTTTGCAATGACACAATGTGTGCTTAAATTGACTGGCACATCCCACTCACAGGCAATTCACACAGCACCCTGGTGGACTTCTAGCTGAATTCTTTTTACCTCCCTCGTAGATCTACAAGGTGGTGCAGGGAGGCTTTCATGGGTATCAAGTTACTCTGGCCCGTGGAGTGCCGGCTTTATCTTGTAGCTCACCCATGTCTGTTACAGGAAGCTCCAAAGTGTTTGAGGGCATTTGCTGTGGGGGTTTCAGGTACTTTGAACCATACGCAAACTCCCATTTATTCTTGATCTTCAGTTTTACTGGACTCAGCATCGGCGTGCATTCTGAAATGATAATCAATAGTTTGTGTGTGCACCATTACTTCCCTGGTTGTCCCTGAACCAATGTATCTTGTTGATTCTGTTATCTCCATGCTGATCCACCCCTTTGACCTTTCTGCTTCAGGTTTGTCAGATGAGGTTATCTGAATGTCTTCCCAGATTGGCAATAGATGGTGGAGATGTAGTGCTTTGTAATTTTGCTTACCCTATCCCCTACACCAGCAAAATTGGCTTTTTGTGTTCTGGCTCTCATTTGTCAACTAGCTTGTTCTGGCCTCTCCTTCCCAAGTTGCAGATGCGTACTCTCCAGGTTGGAGTGCATGAAATGCAACTTTCTCATCATGTCTGTATTTGGTTTTTTGCTGGCATTATTTGGTGTAGTCCAGCCACCCATAGTGGTCAACATTATTTTCCTACAGTACTTTGACAACTGAGGCAGCCTTCTGGTCTTTTGTGGGGGAAGCTTGGGCATAGCCATTGAAGTGGGTGGTGACCACTAGAATGTTCTGAATGCACTTGTTGTCCATATCCATATTTGAGTGGTTGATGCAGATCAAGTCCATGGGACTGGAACTCCCTAGGTGATGCAAGGATAAAGCAAGCCTAGCAGTGGTCTTGTAGACAATGCCTTTGGTTTGGTTAACAGTAATCCTCCATATTCAAGATCTGACAAGGCCAGCAGAGTTGGTGTTTACCTAATTTTAATGTTCTGTACATACCCGATGGCCAGGCTAAATTTGAGGGACATAGGGCAACGGTTGTTGGAACGTTGGAGGTTGCATCAGTATGTGAAGAGCATGTCACTGAGTGCTGATTTTATTTGTAATGATTTTCTCTGCCAGTATCTTTCACTCTTTCAGCACAGACAGGCATAATTGGTACCTGCCTTTGGCAGGGTATCTTTGCTGGCAGCATTAGTGGTCAGCATTTCTGCTGTCCTTGATTTAGTGTTAAAGATTGCGTCTCTTGGGCGCTGAGTACCTGGGCTTCCGGTAGTTGTTCTTGGTGAGGTCGCCAGGCTGTCCGACAGGTGATTGAAGAATATGAGACGCGAGAAACCAGCACACCCCTTCCCCTAGAGTCAACAGGGTTAGAGGTGGACCAGCTCCCAACGCCACTAAAGTGCACCTTCCTGGTTCTTGCAGTGTTGGAGCAGTGTAGCAAGATAGAATTGCGGACGGAATGCCGTGGTGTTTCCAGAGGATGCAAATAACTGGAGGAGGCAGGCAAGTCTTGGAAGGCGAGGCAGTAGAGCAAGACCGTAGCGGGCACAACAGTAGAACAAGGCTGGAGCAGGCAAGGAATGGAGGGCAGGCTGGAGCAGGCGAGGACTGAAGGGCAGGCTGAAGTAGGCAAGGACTGAAGGGCAGGCTGGAGCAGGTGAGGACTGAAGGGCAGGCTGGAGCAGGCGAGGACAGGAGAGCAAGCTGGAGCGGCGAGGAATGGAAGGCAGGCTGGAGCTGGCAAGGACTGGAGGGCAGGCTGGAGCAGGCGAGGACAGGAGAGCAGGCTGGAGCTGGCAAGGACTGGAGCTGAAGCAGCGAGGCTTCAGGAGCGAAGACACGATCCGTGAAACAAACCGCATTGAGACGCGGTGAGCTTCAGGATCATGCGCCTTAAATAAGACCGGCAGCACTCGGGAGGCTTGGAACGCAAGCCGTGTTATCCCCGAGTGCTGCCGCGTCCGAAACGAGGCTTGGGAAGCAAGCTTGTGGCTTCCCAAGCGCCTCGAGGACTGCGCATGCGTGAAGACCAAGACGCGGTCTTCCGCGCATGCGCAGGCCCCGGGACACAGAAACCCCGGAAGCGCCGGGTGTCGCGGACAACCGCGGACCCCCCAACCGGTATCGGGGATAACAGCGCCAGGATGGGGCGCGTCGGAACCCATAACCGCGCCCCCTCCGACAGGTAAGTGAGGTGGAGGTGGTGACACTATGCCCCCTCCCAGAAAGTCCAGGAGCCCCAGGTTTCCACGGAAAGCGGCAATAGAAATCACGGATCAGGGGGGGGGCATGCACATAACTGCGTGGTTCCCAAGTTCTATCACAGGCTGGGTAACCCTTCCAGTCCACCAAATACTGGAGCACCCCTCGCCTGATGCGAGAATCGCAAATTTCCTGTACCTCGAATTCGGGAGACCCCTGGACAACAACAGGTGCGGGACGAGGGGCAGAACGGCCAAACGTGTCCACCACATATGGCTTCAACAGGGAGACGTGAAAAACCGGATGCACCCACCAAGTTTGAGGCAATTGCAAACGGAAAGCCACAGAAGACAGGCGTTTAGTGATCCTGAAAGGGCCAAAGTATCGGGGAGCCAATTTGGTGGGTAAATTACGAATGGGGAGATGTTTGGAGGACAACCAAACTAGATCCCCAACCTGGAAAGCAGGTTCAGGTGTCCTTCCCTTATCAGCCTGTCGCTTCATCCGTGCCTGCACCTCCGCCAAAGTACTGTGAGCCAAGGAGTGTTGATCCTGAATGGAAGTGATGAGCCAATCAGCGGAGGGAACCGTACTAGAAGGTACAGGACAAAAGGGTACCAATTTAGGATGTAAGCCAGACAAACAGAAAAACGGACTCAGGCCCGTAGCTGAATGAACAGTGTTGTTATAGGAGACCTCAGCAAAAACCAGATGGGACTTCCAGTTAGATTGAGTGGCATTGGCAAAACAGCGAAGATATTGTTCCAGAGTCTGGTTAGTCCTCTCAGTCTGGCCGTTGGTATGAGGATGATAACCAGAACTGAGTGCACGATGGATGCCGAGATGACTGCACAATTGACGCCAGAAAGATGACAGGAATTGAGACCCTCAGTCGGATATGATCTTTTGCGGCAGTCCGTGTAACCTGTATATCTCCAGAAGAAATGCCGATGCCATCTGAGTAGCGGTTGGTATTTTAAGGAACGGAACAAAATGTGCTGCTTTGGAAAAGCAGTCCACAACAACCATAATGCAGGTATATTCTTCAGACGGAGGGAGTTCTACGATGAAATCAACTGCCATGGTGTGCCAAGGGTAAGGAGGAATCTCGGTGGGATGAAGCAACCCTAGGGGCCTCTTCCTAGGAATCTTCACCTGGGCACACACAGGACAACTCTTTACATAACGTTCAATATCATGGGCCCAACCTGGCCACCAGAACTGTCTGGATATTAATTCTCGAGTTGCTCCGATACCACGATGGCCACCAACTCGGGAGTCGTGAAACCCCTGAAGCACAAGAGCTCGAAGAGAGGTTGTGGGAACATATAGCCTGTTCCGGAAGAAAAGTAGTCCATTCTCTTCAGTAACCTGAGGATTCCTCATGAGGCCTTCCCGATCAGGATCGGTACTAGTGTCTTGTAGAATCTTCTGGAGATAAGGTGATAAGGTGTATAAGAAATGCTTTGGGGATATAATTGGCTCCTCCCTGTACTGCTTTCTTGCTTCTACCTCCAAGGATCGGGACAAGGCATCGGCCTTTAAATTGCGAGCACTGGGGATGTATGTGATATGGAAGTCATAGTGGGAGAAAAAAAAGGCCCATCGGGCTTGGCGAGAGGTACGGCACTGAAGAGACTTTAAGTACTGCAAATTTCGGTGGTCTGTACGTACTTCCACAGAATGCCGGCCTCCAAGGAGATGATGTCTCCACTCTTCGAATGCAGTTTTTATTGCCAATAGTTCTTTCTCGATTACTGCATAATTTTGTTCGCTAGGCGTGAGCTTGCGGGAAAAGTATGCCACAGGGTGTTCCACACCAGTTTCTGGTTCCATTTGTAAAAGGACAGCACCCACGGCAAGATCGGAAGCGTCGGCTTCTACTATGTATGGCACTTCGTCATTAGGATGACGCAAAATGGGAGCAGTACTGAAGGCTTGTTTCAAGACGTTGAAAGCCTTGGTTGCTTGTGTATTCCAGAAAAAAGGCGTTTTACTGCTAGTTAGTTGAGTTAAGGGAGCCGTGAGTTGAGAAAAATGGGGTATAAATTGCCGATAAAAATTAGCAAACCCCAAAAATCGTTGTAGGGACTTTATATCAGAAGGTTGAGTCCAAACTTGAATGGCTTGTACCTTGGCCGGATCCATGAATATTCCAGTGCCACTGATCACATAGCCCAGGAATTCCATCTTTTTCTGGTGAAAAGAGCACTTCTCAACCTTAACGTACAGGTGGTTCTGGGACAAACGTCGAAGTACCTCTCGAACGTGTTCTACATGTTGCTTCAGGGAGACAGAAAAAATGAGGATATCATCGAGGTACACCCAAACTGATATCCCGATTAGATCACAAAAAACGCTATCCATAAAACGCTGAAAGACAGCCGGGGCATTGCACAAACCGAATGGCATTACCCGGTATTCGTAATGCCCGAAAGGAGTCTTAAAGGCCGTCTTCCATTCGTCTCCCTCTTTGATTCGTATTAAGTGATAAGCGCCTCGTAGATCCAACTTAGTGAACACCTGGGCAGTTCGAAGGGACTCCATGATGCTTCGAATCAATGGCAATGGATACCTATCTTTTCTTGTAATGTCATTTAATTGACGGTAGTCAATACAGGGTCGTAAGGTTCCTTCCTTCTTCTTCACAAAGAATAGCGGGAATCCAGCTGGTGATTTCGAGGGAGTGATATAACCCTTCCTAATACAGTCTGACAAGTATTCTTGAAGAACTGCCTTCTCAGTAAGGGACAGGGCGTATACCTTCCCATGAGGTATTACTGAACCAGGTACTAATTCGATAGTACAGTCAAATGTTCGATGAGGTGGCAGTGGTATGTCTTCGGGTTCAGAAAATACTGGCTGGAATTCGGCATATTCCTGAGGGACAGACAACAGAGCACAAAGTTCAGGAGAGCCAGTACCCCTCGTGAGGGGTATGGTTGAAATCTCCTTTCCTAACACACCGGCCGAACAGCAATCCTGGAGACAGAGAGCGGAGGTGAAATCCAAAAGGCGAGCTCCCCAATTGATGGTAGGATTATGGTGAAGAAGCCAAGGTAAACCCAAGACCACGGGATAAGAGGATGATTTGATGACATCCAAGGCGATCTCTTCCCCATGTTCTTTAATCTGCATATGGAGACACATGGTTTGTTGACGGATTGGACCGGAAGATAAAGGGGTTCCATCGATGACCTCGACTGGCAAGACACTTCTCCGGGGTAACAAGGGTATTCCTTGGCTAATTGCAAATGTCTCGTCTATATAGTTCCCAGATGCTCCACAATCTAGTAAGCCCAGCACCTCTGTCTTCTTGTTAAACCATGACAACTTGATCCTCACCACCAGTAAAACAGCCGGTTGCATGGGCTGAAATGAAAAGGCGGAACTGGAAAGGACTGAATACGAATCTGGACCTGTCGTTGCCCTTCCAATTGACGACAGGCCAACTAGTTTTCCGGCTTTCTTTGTGGGCGTAAAGGACAAGTACCCAAGAAATGCCCAGCAGCCCCACAGTATAGGCAAAGTCTTAGATTCCGTCTGCGTTTCCGTTCAGCTTCCGAGAGCGGACCCCTAACGGCTCCCAACTGCATGGGTTTGGGGCCGGAATCCGAAAGTCCGGAATTTCCAGTTTGAACGTTGGGTGGTCTTGTGAACAGCCGTTCAGCTCGTCGTCTCTCACCCTTCCGTTCCGCCAATCGATGGTCTATTCGCAACACTTGTTCAATTAATTGTTGCAAGGTATCAGGTTCAGGGATGTGTAGCAATTCATCTTTGTACTCCTCTCTTAGACCTCTTCGGAACAAAGTCTTTTGAGTTATCTCAGGCCACTGGGAGTCAGTTGCCAACTGACGGAAACGGCCGATGTAAGCTATAATATCCATAACACCCTGTTTTAATTCCATCAACTGATTCTGAGCTGCGGAGGCTAGATTTGGTGATTGAAAGACCTCCAGAAATGCCTTTTCAAAAGCTGCAAAGTCATTGAGTATGGGGCTATTGGCAGACACCAATGGAGCGGCCCAGGCCAGGGCGTTTCCAGTCAAATTCCCCAGGATATATCCTATCTTGGCTTTATCGGAATTGAAATGAGAGGCTCTGAACAGGAAATGTATTCTGCAATGGTTGCAAAACTCTGCCACTCGTCTCGGGTCGCCGTCGAACTTGATGGGCGTAGTCTGGGACATAGCCCCTTCTCCCTGGGACGCTACCCCAGAGGCTTGTGACACCATCTGTCTTAGACCAATGTTCTCTTGACGGAGTGCTGTCATTTCAGCTCGAAGAACACGCATCTCTTCCCGGAGATCTTGAGCCTCGTCCATCTCGAAGTCGGAAGGTAGGCGTCTCAATCTGTTAAAGATTGCGTCTCTTGGGCGCTGAGTACCTGGGCTTCCGGTAGTTGTTCTTGGTGAGGTCGCCAGACTGTCCGACAGGTGATTGAAGAATATGAGACGCGAGAAACCAGCACACCCCTTCCCCTAGAGTCAACAGGGTTAGAGGTGGACCAGCTCCCAACGCCACTAAAGTGCACCTTCCTGGTTCTTGCAGTGTTGGAGCAGTGTAGCAAGATAGAATTGCGGACGGAATGCCGTGGTGTTTCCAGAGGATGCAAATAACTGGAGGAGACAGGCAAGTCTTGGAAGGCGAGGCAGTAGAGCAAGACCGTAGCGGGCACAACAGTAGAACAAGGCTGGAGCAGGCTGGAGCAGGCAAGGAATGGAGGGCAGGCTGGAGCAGGCGATTACTGAAGGGCAGGCTGAAGCAGGCAAGGACTGAAGGGCAGGCTGGAGCAGGTGAGGACTGAAGGGCAGGCTGGAGCAGGCGAGGACAGGAGAGCAAGCTGGAGTGGCGAGGAATGGAAGGCAGGCTGGAGCTGGCAAGGACTGGAGGGCAGGCTGGAGCAGGCGAGGACAGGAGAGCAGGCTGGAGCTGGCAAGGACTGGAGCTGAAGCAGCGAGGCTTCAGGAGCGAAGACACGATCCGTGAAACAAACCGCATTGAGACGCGGTGAGCTTCAGGATCATGCGCCTTAAATAAGACCGGCAGCACTCGGGAGGCTTGGAACGCAAGCCGTGTTATCCCCGAGTGCTGCCGCGTCCGAAACGAGGCTTGGGAAGCAAGCTTGTGGCTTCCCAAGCGCCTCGAGGACTGCGCATGCGTGAAGACCAAGACGCGGTCTTCCGCGCATGCGCAGGCCCCGGGACACAGAAACCCCGGAAGCGCCGGGTGTCGCGGACAACCGCGGACCCCCCAACCGGTATCGGGGATAACAGCGCCAGGATGGGGCGCGTTGGAACCCATAACCGCGCCCCCTCCGACAGGTAAGTGAGGTGGAGGTGGTGACATTTAGCAATGTGAGCTAGTCAAAACTGTGCTCCATTCAGTCTTGACACTTCTTGCATTTCCATGTTGGTGATATTGCAGTTATTGATGGGACGATTGTAGCTATCACTCATAGGCAGTCCACAGTGCAAACTTAATTGGAGATCATTTGAGCAGCAGGCGTGCCACTGGTTCTGATGGCTGGAGCTCGGACTTCATTTAAAGGATGGTTCTCTGTAGCAGTGGTGGTGTAGGGTCTGTAAAACATGGCAACTGCATGGATGCTGGTCCTGCAAGGGTCATACCACAATTGAAAGTTGTAGATGGACAATGCAGTAAGTCATCTGTGCCATTTGGTGTCTAGTTTATTGGTGTTGGTAATATCGAGAGAGTCATGACATTTTCCCGAATACTGCCCACTTTAACATCAGGGACCCCAAACTGTGCACCAAATAGTTTTGCTCTGATGCAGACAATGGTCTGTTACTGAAGGCAACTGGTCTGGTCTCACTGTGTCCCTTCCCAGTAGAAAACGGCTTGCAAGCCATCCAGATTGGCATAGACATGCAAGATGCAGGGTAGTTGTGGATTGGCATTCATGAGCATACTTTCAGCTATCCCTCCGCAAATACCTCCCCTCTCGAGCTCTTCGCTCCTCTACCTCCAACTCCCTCAGGGTCAGTCGTTTTTCAAAGAAACGTGCTGGGGGTAGATCTCTGTCTTCGGCTGGGGCCTCCCTCTGGAACAGACTCCCTGCCATTCTAAAACTTGAGATGAACCATCTCTGGTTCCGGAAGCACCTCAAGACCTTCCTCTTTTCTGCCTTCGCTCCTCCTCTCCCCTGCTGATCTGTTCTGTCTTGGCACTGTGCACCTGGCCACCCTCTGTCCTCCGGGCCCAGGTACCTGCTCGCCCCACCACCCTCCCGCACTGCCTCCGGCCCACCCTTTGCACTGGGGTCTGTATCTGTACCCATACAGCCCCCCCTTTTTCTTACTGCACTTATCAGACCTACCCTGTCTGCTGACTTAAACCTAGCACTTGCAAATTGCTGGCTGCACTACCACTGTTTGTTGCCTTTATTATTTATTTATTGTTATTTATCTGTTTCTCCTCTGCATCGCACTTTCCACTTCTCCCCCCTTCAATGCACTTTTCCCTTCCCCCTCCCCAATACACTTGCGCGTTCTCAATGTCACTGGGCCTAGTAAGATTGCTGTTTTGTTCTCCCCTGATCCCCTCCCTTGCCTTGTCGCGCTCTGAAACACTTTTGTTGGAGCGCGATAGAAATACAATATCAATATCAATGAGTATTTTGGAGTTTGGTAAATTCTTGTCCACGGGGTGAAGTCAACCCCCCCCCCGAAAAGCTTTTGAATCTTGAGCAGAGCCCCTCAATTTCTTACACTCTTCTTTGTGGTTGGGTAGCCTTTGGTTAAATTAGAGAGAGGCTGACTGATTTTGACAAAGTATGCTACAAATCTTCTGTAATAGTTGCAGAGGCAGAGGAGAGTTTGAAGCTCTCTCAAAGTTTGCGGTCTTAGCCAACCGGGAAGGGCTTTGACTTTGCAGGGATCTATGACAATGCCATCATGGGATACAATGTACCCAATGAATGTGGCCCTACTTCTACAGAATTGAGACTTCTCCAGAGATACTTAGATGCCTGGGCTATGAGATGATTTAAAATCTTTGTGAGCCTTTTGTCATGCTTGTTCAAAGTTCAACCAGATACAGTTACATTGGGCCTCATTACAAGGTTGGCGCTAAAAATCCATCTCTACCGGCATGCCGGTAATAGCATGTCTGTGTAGCCTCGATCCCGCAAACAACAGCTGATCACGAGTGTGCGAGCATGCGCATACCTGCATGCCGGTAACGGCTGTACCAGCATACCGGTAACGACCCTCAAACCCCCAGACAGCAGCATCATGAAATGCGCAGATAACACCTCCACCATCGGCAACCCCCAAATAGCGGTACCAGTATTAACAGACTGGTATAAACGGGTCTGTTATTACCAGACCCGGAAATAACATCATCGTGCCGGAACGGGAAATGCACCGGCGGCCATCTTTAAAAACACAATCCATTGCCATCCTCCAGAGACTGGACCTGTTCAGGCTAAACCCCTAACACACCTTGGAGAAAATGTCAAAGGCAACCCACAAAGGCACTGCCCGCTTGCGGAAACCAAGGTTCAAGGACGAGGAGCTCAACATGCTAGCAGATACCCTAGTGGAGCATGCAGACGTGGTCTTCTGCACTGACCTCAGGTGTCCAGCACAGCTCAGGAAGAAGGAGATCTGGGAGGAAGTGGCAAGGAAAGTCAGTACAGTTGGCACCACCGCACGCACTATGAGGGATTGCAAAAAGCGGTGGGATGACCTGCAGCTAAGAGTGAGGAATATCCTGTCGGCCAATCGGAACCAGGGGCTGGCAACAGGCGGCGGTGCCCACTCACCCATTAAATTGGCAAGGTGGGAAGAAACTTTCAGCACATTAATAGATGTCGAATCCATTGAAGGAGTCGGTGGAGCAGAGTTTGGAGTTCCATCATCGGCAGATGAAGGTGAGTGTCCCTACAAATACCTGACAACCAATTACCACAGTTGACCACCAAATGTGACAGTGATGCGAGCCAATAATTGGCCCATCATACACACATACACATATCCCTGTCCAGATGCTGGCCCACCACTGTCACATCAAATTGCATGCTGCATGACGCTCCCATACCCAAATACACACCCGACACACAGATGAACTGCACATGTCACACAGCACACAAGACACAACACACCCATAGGCCCCACAGCAGACACCATGGTGAACATGTGAACACCTGAGGGATGGCAAAACTCCCCCCAAACCTTGCACACACCCAGTCCGCCACAAAAAAAGGCATGCAGCCAACCACACGGCACCAACTGCACAAAGACCAATAGATGCATGATGCAAGCACCGCCATCACTGATGCCCTGCCTCTCTCTGTCCCCCACAGGAACGGATGCTGACAACGATGAACGCGATGGAACTGCACACGCCATGACACCTGCCAAAAGGCCCAGGGGCTGGGATGATGGCACCAGGCCATCCACGTCGAGGGGATCAAGGATGGTCCAAGTGCCACGCAAGTCAGCCACCAGTGCCCAACCAGCCCCTCAGCCACCTACACAGGACCAGCACACACATGCCCCTGCACCCCTGGAGACACAATCCACACAAGGTGAGGCCACATATGTGGAAACTGAGCATGAGGGCTCACAGTCCGCCACCACAAGCTTGATAGGGGAGACAGCTGCATCGGCACTGCATAGTGGCGATGAGGAAGGGGTCCATGATGACGACACTAGTGCAGGAGTCTTCTACTCAGAGGATGTTGGTCAAACCCCAAGCCCCCAGGTCACCCCACAGGGCACCCCTCACCAGGATCCTGTAGGACAGGGCAGCCATGGAGAGTGGTCTCCAATAGAGCACAGCCCTGTATTGGCTACAGACGCACCACCAAACCTAGCATCCACCTCCACCACCTCAATAGGGGCTCTCAAAGGACGTCTGTCCAGGATGGAGGGCTGGCAGGAGGAGATGCATGGATATGTGAAGCAATACCTCGGAAATGGTGAGGCAACATGCCGTGCAATGCATGACACCACTGCGGCCATTATCAAGGCCATCAACCGGAACACTAAGCACGTCCATGATGGATTCGCTGCTGTGGGCCAGATCCTCACCAGGATGGCCAACAGTATGGAGCAGCGGCAAACAGCAGCATCGGGGACACAACCATCAACATCATCAGCATCTACCACGCCAGCAAGTTCCACTCAGACCAGCCCTGTGCACAGGTCCCTGTGCAGCACACGGCGCTCTGAGATGCAACCTCCTCCTCCAAAAGGGAGGTCCACAGTAGCAGGGGCACCCTGTACATGTTGACTTGCACTGCATCTAGACACCTGTTGTGCCATTGATGTCTTGTGGTGTTGGTGGGGTGGGGGGAGGGGTGTGTGGGGATGTGTGGGGATTGCTGGGGGGAGGGGGAGGATGAAGGGGGGTGGGAGATTTGTGGGGGTGTGTGGGGAGTGTTGGGGGAGGGCAGAGGGTGGAGGGGAGGTGGGGGCTGTGTGGGGGTGTGTGGGGGGTGTTGGGGGAGGGGGAAGAGTAGGGCAGGTGTGGAGGGTTCATTCACATTGTAAAAACCATCAGTTCAATACACCCATTGTGTAAAAAAACCTCACATGAGTGGACATTGCTTCTTCGGTGTGTGTCAATTTATTGCTTTACAGTGCACTGTGCCCATATACCCCCACGCCCAGTGCCCAGAGTCCCACATACATGGCACCCTCTGCATCCCAGTAAACCAGAATGATTGGTCTATGACTGATTGGCGCACAGCACGTCCCTCAAGTGTATTGCGTCCTGGTCGATGTCCAACATCTACTCCTTCCTCTTCTTCAACTTCACCTGGTGGTGGCTGGTCCATTTCAGGTGGCAGAGGTACTTTCCGCTGGATGCACATGTTGTGCAGCATGGCACCTACCATGATGATCTTGCCCACCTTCTCAGGCCCGTAAATGAGGGCGCTACCTGACCTGCTGAGGCAGCGAAACCGTGCCTTCAACAGGCCAAAGGTCTGCTCATTGACCACACACGTGCCGGTATGGGCACGATTGAAGTCCTCTTCGTGCCTGTTCTGCGGATTGATGACAGGGGTGAGGGGCCACACCTTCAGGGGATAGCCAGCATCACCTGCATGGGAGCAGAAGTAAGTATGTGTAAGGGTACTGCTCTATTTCCATTTGTGCTTGACCTGTACATCGTTCATGTTCACATGCACTATTCCGTTGATGGCAGCTATTGACTTCACATCTCCACAACTATCTGCCCTGTACAGTACTTGCCAATGCATGGTCTTGGGTGACGTACACGATTTAGGGGCCCTGACATTGGAACCACCAGCCACCCAGATGGATTAACAAGGTCCATGATGTACACACATGTGAGGGCTGTGTGGCAGGGGATGACTCCAAATGCATGTTGGCCAATGTTTGATGCATTAGGCTGCTGTACTACATAATATTGCTTGTTCAGACTATAATGCATATGGTTCATTGTAGACGCCATGCACGTGACCCTCAACATCTACAAACTCATCACAATGGCACATGTGAATGCTGGTAGTGTCCGCCAGTGTTGGGTAGACTACCTTAGATGATGCAGGGTTTCAACTTGCATGCTGGTACTCATGTGCTGTGGGCAATTCCTATGCCTATCGCACCCATGTAGGTGTTGCACACTACTTGATGGGTTCAATTTGATGCATCCTTGTTGCATGTGTACTACAATTTATTTTCATCTGCACATGTTGCCATGGTGTTATGCAGTGTTTCTGTCAGTGAGGGGCAGTGACAGCGGAATTACCTGAGGTGGAATTGATACTGCACACTCGTGGATGCTTGTACTGCAAGGTGCTTCAATGCGGTCATGTGTTTTCAGCTTCGTGGACATGTGATGGTGCGTTGTGGTGCTGAGGACATGGTCAGGTGATGTCTGGTGGACATGTTCAAGGGTGTGTGCTGATTGTGTGTGTGACATTTATACATTGGTGTGCGGCCAGAGTGCGTCAGACTCCATTGTCTGTGTCATGCATCATATTTGGTTGATTATGGGCACAGTCTTTGGCAGCATGGACAGTGTCCAGACACCCCATTGAGGGCACTCCCATGGCCCAGAGGGCAGTCTCCTTCCGTATGCATGTACACCCCCCAAACACTCTCCCATGGCCCAGAGGGCAGTCTCCTTGCATATGCATGTACGACCCCCAACACTCTCCCATGGCCCATAGGGCATTCTCACCCAGCAGCCAGCAACGTCGTACGACATCTCTTTCCATGTAGAGGGGTAGTGGTAGCATCATGCATGGATCCTGGGTATCTGGCACAGCAATGTGTTAACATCTTGCTGGCATCACACACCATCTGCACATTGATGGAGTGGAATAGCTTCTGATTGCGGTACACCGCCTCCACGGCATGTAGGACTACCGACTCCACGTGGGTGCAGTTGAGGGCACCAATTACATTGGGCATGCCTGCCAGTGCATGCAATGCTATTTTGGTGTCCGTGGTAGGGATATGTAGGTCCTTGCATTCTTTAGGAGTGCATACAGCACTTGGTTTAGCACACCAGAGAAACATGGTTGTGAGATGCCATACAGCTGGCCCACTGTGTGCTGGTAGGTGCATGTGGCCAGGAAGTGGAGCACAGATGCTACCTTCGGCAGAGGGGGGATGGCAGTGCGGATGTTGATCAGGCTGACCAAGTCTTCATGTATTAATTCCACTATGGTGGTGATGGTGTCCCTGTCCAGGCGGTGCAGGGTGTGGATCTTTGCTGACATTAAGTTGAATGGATTGGCCCTTATACGTGGAATTGGTGGCTGCCTGCGGGGAACAACTGCCTGCACTGGTGGGATTTGCTGGTCCAGTCTCACCCTCATTCTCCTCCTGCGTCTCCTCTGTGTTGCCTGTTGTACTGCCTGCTCAAGGAGTAGCAGTGCAGGCATGTCCTCCAGCTCGAGTATGGCGAGTGCAAATGGTATCATTTTGGCCTTGGAAGGGGTGTGGTGTGTGGTGGGTGTGCTCCTTTTGTGCAAGGCCTGGCTCCATTGCCTCCACCTGTGCTGGTTGTGTGCACCTTTGGCAGTTGGGAACACAGCAGTTTCCTATTAACGAGTGATCCGCGATGCCGGTATTGACGGCATCATTGTGGCCCTTCTTACCGGCATCTGGATGCCGGTATGTGCATGCCCGTGCGACTCGTGATGTCCTCTTCCTTGCGGCATGCCGGTATTACAGGCACGGTGCCCGCGCGCATGCCGGTACGGTGGTGTACGGCCACAGCGGGTCCTTGTCGATGCTGGTAGGACAGGCATTGCAGGGCGTGATGGGCCGGTCCCGTTAACGATGCCGGTAATGCCTTACCGGTATCGTTATTACCAGACCACTAACTTGAGGCCCACTATCTAGGTACATCAACCATGCACGCAGGTCCATGTCACCAACCTTTCTCTGCATCAGATTTTGAAAGGATACTGATGCAGGTGAGATCCCTTGCAAGATATGGGTTAACAAAGCAGCAAGAGCAAATAAAAGCTGTTTTCTCTCGATCTTTAGGACACATGGGGATCTGGTAGTAACCGCACTTCAGATTCAGAATAGTGAACCATCGGCACCTGGCAGGCATGTTTCATCCACTTAGTAGTTGGTGTTCTGGTTTTTACAGTGCGGCTGTTTAGCTTTAAGGCGGTATCCTAGCTTTGAATGACTAATCGAGGTGTCATGGGGCAGCTTCAGCATGTACCTAATGGTGGGGCCTCTAATGGAAGGGGGTATTGTTAGCCACTGATGTGCATTTCATCCCCATGAGCTTGTCCAATGCCCAATTTTCAGATGCAAAGGAAACATTGGCTTTCTTCACTAACTTGGCACGCAACTTGCTTCTGTCTCTGACAGATCTTGGAATCCCCAGAGTTCATTCTAAGTGGGTCGAACCCAGGAATATTCTGTTGGGTAATTGTGGCTTGTGCTACTGTTTCAGATAAATATAAATGATCTATCCTGACTCCGCCAGGCTAGAATGGTGTTAAGGTCAGTGCCCTTGGTGCTGGGAATCCTAATGTATTTCAGTCTCTGAGGCCTGTCTTTCACCAGGGTTCTCTGCACGAGTAGACCCCCAGGCATCAAGTCATTTTCAGCTGTTTCCATTACCAAACATCTCTGCTGGTGATTCTCTGCCAGTTGGACTTTCACCATGTGAGTAGCCTTATTAGAAGGTTGATTTGCTAGAAGTTGGTGGCGGTAACATGCCTTACTCGTTAAGAATGTGGATCTCCTGATGGCAAGTCTTTCTTGAAGTAGATTTCCTGACCTAGAAGGTGCATTCTCAGGATTCTAGCACATTTTGACTTAGGCCTTTTTCCAGCAGAGTTGTGCCAACACTCCAAACTTGGGTGCAGTTTTGTCCAAACTAACTGGAATGTCTGGGCTCTCTGCTTTGGTGGTAGATATAAGCACCAAAGTGTCAATGGCTGTTTGCATTCTCGCTATATTCCGATGTGCTACCTTGATGAAATCCTGGTACTGAAAAACTCTATCTCACTTACCAAGAAGATTCAGCCCAGGCACGGGCTCCAGCAGCAGGTGCGTTAGGTAGGCATGGTGGCAGGGCTTGTAGATTATGGCAGCCTGCAACCCAGTTTAAACCTAGGATTTGGTATGTCTTCCTTTTACAGTCATGTTTACCATCATGCAGAGACACCAAAATCCCAAGGGTAATCCTCCAACGCATTAGTGTGTCTTGCTTAGAGTGTCTGTTCTGCCTGCCTGGCAGGTAGGTTCTACTGGTGTTGGCAGTACAACTTTGTCTTTTCAGGGTGATGCTGATGCTGTAATGAGGCTCTTTGGTGGTGTTTGGGATTTTGGTGATTAGAAAACTAGCCTCTTGGCTGTGGATTGTGGTTTTGCGATTATCTTTTTTATTACATTTGAGGCTCTGGCGGCTCTCTATTCTTTAACTTACTGGTGTGTCCCAACACTGTTTTTTCTTTGAGGGCTAAAGCAACACACCGTTCCATAACTCTTCACTAATTTACACATAGGCACAAACTTGTGGTATGTCCTCCCTGTCTAGGAGTGACAGAACCTCCCATGTTGGAATGGCCCAGAGTACCCCGCTTCCTGCTGGGAGGCCATGAGTCTCCTGAACGCCGAATATTTTCTAGATTGTGGGTCTGACCCTCTTTCTCTTTCAGGCATGGACTAGGCAATCTTTATTTTACAGTAATCTGCATCCTTAGTCTGTGTTCTTGTGCCAGATTCCTGACCTGTTTGTTCAGAGACTTCTGAGCATTCATGGTGGTCTTCCAGACTCCGCCATTTATCAGTTCCTTCAGTGTTGTTAGGATTTGTAAATAGTAAGTATATAGCCACAAAACACTGAGGTCCCTCACGTACATGTTTCCGATGTTCCTGCATGCCTTGCCTGCAGCCCACAAAAACACTACACAAATAGAAATGATCAAATTAAAAAGGACTTTTTTTTACTAGAACATATTTTTCTTAAATATTTACCCTGATTAGAACATTAGAATTTTGGCAGTGCAATTGCACAAAATAAAATGTCCTTTGCACCAACCCAACCCCATTGAATGTTTTTGCGTTGTCATTGCCGTGTTTGAATAATACTAGTAATTTGAATGTCTCATGGCCCTGGCTACAAATTCAGTTATGCAAAAGCAACAGAATACATCATTATTCCTAAATATATATATGAGTGCATAAGAAAATAAAAGTAAGCTTACAAAGTCAATAGAATGCATTACTACTTCGTATATATTGACATCATGCAACTAACAGTTCATCACTTGAAAAGTATCAAACAGTCCTGGACCAAATATCAGTCCTATACAGAACAATCACAAATCAGCATGCCGGGTTAGGGCTACAGGGGACGTAGATTAGAAGTGAACAAATGATGGGTGTGACGAAGCATACTGGTAGACCACCATTTCTTATTTCCTGATACGTTTTCAACCTTCATTACAAAGTTAGATGAAAAGTTCAAGTGATAACAATTCTGCATTTTTTTGTAACATTAGGCACTAATTGCAATCGTGTCTAATTTTATACGAGGACAAGTGTTTTGAAGATGCGATATCTTTTGATCTTAAAGATGCAGAGCAATTAAGCAATCTCTCTGTATGTAAATCTGATCTTCGCAAACAAGTCAATGGTTCATATATTGAGGGCCGACAGGGGTACCAATACCACTCTGAAAGCTAAGGGGACCAACGAGGCACTTGATTGTTGCAGCAATTGAGGTTGTTCACTTGAGCTTATTTCACTAATTTTTATAATCTGACCCATATTCTATGCACACACTGAGCACATCCCAGTTTTATATTTTAAATAAAAACTATGAGAGGAAAGTAGCCCGGCTGCACATATTATTTTCCACATCTAATCATCTCTGTGCGCAATAGGGCAGGAACATGTGTTATCCACTACAATAGGGCAGGAACATGTGTTATCCACTATACAGTGTCCATTCCTGCCTAACAGCTAACATCTGAATGAGTAAACCCAAGCCCAGCATAAGCACTGTCTTTCGAGATTAATTAGGTTTGGGCCCGTGTATCACCCATGATGTTATTTTTGCTGTCATTGTTTATTCATGCTGTGATCTCATGTATGTGTTCATGGGCTGAGCAATGGGAGAACTTCCATAATTGCATATACAACAGGGTAACCTGCAATATCTCTATATAGGCCTGCAAATGATTTTCATATACTGGGCTAATTGTAACATCAATACTGACCTGTAGTAAGAAAATAGAACCATTTCTGCTGTGCAATCAGTAATTATGCTTCAGTTGTGATGTTAGTGGCTGCCGCTTGATCCAGCACAGAACAGGCCTCTAGCTGCATTTGCATCACTTTATTAAAGCTGTGACAAGCTTTATATCCCTTTCCTATAAAATAGCTATCAGTAACAATTTACAGCCCTCAGCTGTTAAGGAACTGTTTATGGTTGCATGTTTATTTTGTGCATGGAGTTAAAAGCATGAGAAGAATCTATTTTACTTATTTTAAAGCACAACATTAAAACGTTTTTCGATGCATTTTAACAAACTCTATGGCCTTTTGGAAAAGAAAGCAATTCCAGGCCCACATTCCATTCATTCTGTTCCCCCAGCCAATTAAATGTTCACTTTTTTTCGTTTTGAGAATTATCTATGCTGTGGCTTTCCTTTACAAATCATTTCACTCTGCAACATCTGATGAAGATGTCTGTGAGCTAGTGGTTGTTCCATCTTTGCTTAGACTTTTCAGTAAATCCAATAAAGGATATCAGAATCTGCAACTTGTGTGATCAAATCTTTGATCGTTTATGTCTTTTGTTAAACATTGGAGGGATCATTGGGCGCATTGTTCACAAATTGAACTTTTATAATAACACACAAATACAGATTTGTAATAAGAACATGACATCACTACTGCTCTGCAATCAGTTATTACACTTCAGTTGGGACATCACAATGGATGATGCTTGAGTCACCAATGAATAGAATTTCAGCGTTATCTGATACACTTAATTAAAGCTATGACGAGGTTTTTTCAATTACTTTTCGTAAAACAGCTTTCTGTGACACGTTATAGACATTAACTCATAAAGAACTAGTTATAGTTATATGTTTATTTTGTGCATGGAGTTTAACACATAAAAGGTAGAATCTACATTTTACTACTTATTTCAAAGCACCAAATGAAAACATTTAAAGATGCTTTTTATTAAACTGCTTAAACTATTTGTTTGCAGTGCATTAGCTTCTACATGTTTGTATGCAATCCAAACAGTGTCTACATTGATGATATGTGTCAGCAAATGGAATATCCCTAACATTACATTTAGCAAGAGGCCATCTATTAAAGGGAGTGGGAGTGCATGGCCATGTACTATACAGATTAAAATACCCCCAGACATAAAAAGGATGCATTCCATCACAGAACTCTTGGTTGACCTGCAATATCCTTATAAAATGTTTCCATATATGCTTGCAGTAATAGCTAACCGTTGAGAAAACAAAATCAAAATATCGAGGCTCAGTACCCCAAAAGGAAATACACCGGACATGGGTTACAAAGGAACATACAAAGTACTTTAATTTATACTGAATTCAGTTACAAAGAACAGAACAAAATCAGATAACTATCGGCCCTCAGTGCAACACAACGAACTCCAGCGTGGTTCAGTGTGTTCAGTGAGAGCCGATAGCTATCTGATTTTGTTCTGTTCTTTGTAACTGAATTCAGCATAAATTAAAGTACTTTGGGCCTCATTACACGGTAGGCAGTAAGGGTTTACCGGTACCGGTAAGGGCACCAGTACCGGTAAACCCTTACCGCCTTACTACGAGGTCCCTTTGCAGACCCGACCTTAATGGCTGGTGTAGACCAGCCGTTAAAGTTGGGACCCGCGAAGGGACCTTGTGGCTAATTACGGTACCGCAGTTTGCGGTACCGTAATTAGCTCCTTCCCCATTCCCATTGAGCCCTATGGGGCAAAAATGGGAATGGGGAAGGGCCATGGAGAAAGGGGGAATTACCGCCCCGCCAACCTTGGAATAGGGTGGTAATTCCCCTTTTCTCCATGGTGGTACCGGTATGGTACCGGCGGCAACCATGGTGCTAATAGCACCATGGTTTACCGCATAACGTGTAATGAGGCCCTTTGTATGTTCCTTTGTAACCCGTGTCCGGTGTATTTTCTTTTGGGGTACTCAGCCTCGATATTTTGATTTTGTTTTCACAGTTGGCGCCCGAATAGGGACCCCCAAGATTGATGCCGGATTATCGAAGGTTGACCCTCGCTATCGGACCGGGATCGGACGGTGTGACAAAAAGGGGCCCGACTGAACGAGACGCGACACCTCAGCAGCGCTGCACGACCCGATCCCTGGATGATTAGCCTGTGGTCCGAGAACGGCATCTTGACGAGGGTCCACTTAGCGAGGCGGGCAGATTTGCCAAAATCACCATACACGAGGTAAGATTAGTTAGGTAAGATTCTTTGAAATCCGATTGGACCTCCTTAGGCTTGATCAGGTGAGTCGTGACCCGACTCTTAATATAATCCTGATCATTTGATTTTGGCGTATTGTATCTGCAGACACAATTATTGACCAGGTAACACCAATAATTTGATATGCCTGGGAAATTGTCTACCTGCTTCAGGGCGTTGTTCTGCAGCGATAGACAATCTTTGGAATTTAGCCGTCCCGCACCACAGGAGGGGTCGCCGGTGTGTACTATGTACTATAAGCATGGCATTGGAAGTATAGTGTTTAATGACATTTGGCACAGACAAACCAGACATGCCTCCGAACTTCAGTGGCCAATCAATGGTAGTTTTGAAATCCCTAGTATTGAGTATTTAGAGTCAATTCTATTAAAGAAAAAGGCTAGACCTGCAGCATTTGATGTTTTGCAGAAATGGAAAAAAGAAGCGTGGCAGCAACTTAAAAGTAGAAAAAAACATGCGCGCCGTCATAAGACGAACACCAAAAAAGCATTATTGTATGACCAAGATACATTCTGAGTCGACTAGGAATATGGATAGGGCTTTCTCACTTGGAATTCAGAAAATCTATCCTTCTAAAGACCTTCATGTTTCCGATGAATTCATCGACAAATTGTTAAATGAACGAAGGCCTAGTGCCTCTGCGCCACCTCCGTATGTTCCTCTTCCTGCTGCTTTGCCTCTTCCTCCTGCTATTCCTGCTCTACCTGCTGTTGTTCCCGTTGTTCCTGCACCTCCTAATGTTCCTCTTCCTCCAGCTCCTCTTCTTATCACACCAGTAACAGTACCTCCATTGAATTTGCCTGCTCTCTCTCTTCCAATTGGTCCTGTGCCGCTTGTAGTCGATCAAGGTGCGGGGTCGAAGGTTGTCACTCGCAATACTGTACCACCAGAGAAGAAACGTGATTTGATTGCATGGGCTAAGCATTGTATGGAGAGGGATGATCAAGCTAATGTTTTTGCAACACTTTATAATATGGATAATTTTCCTGAGAAAAATGTTTATATTGGAGGTTTAGGGATTCAATTATGTGTAATGTGGGGCAAATTAAATAATACAGATCTCCCGCAAGGGTTAAGGGATCTAAATACTTCAGCGTTTTCAAGAGACACTGTGGAGAAAGTAAATGAGCATGTTGAGAGGTTATTTGGGTATAGAAAGGAGTTGAAAAAGTTACCGAATGAGGATGATGAGGGGGAAAGTATGTATGTACAGAAACGGTTCCTTCCTTGTTGTAAATCGATATCTGAGGAAGCACGAATTTGTGCGAAGGACGCGCTTAGGTGGATTTCAGATATGTCGATAACTCCAGTTGAGGTATATGACACATATAGTCAGTATATGCCAGAAATGCAGAGGAAAGTGATACAGGTAATGATGGAGTACCTACAGGATGATTGTGTAAAAAGAAAGATTAGTTGTCCCCCAGAGTTATTGGGTATTTATAAGAGAGCTTTTTCACTTGACACTTCTTCGACTGCTTTAGCGCTCGACTTAGCTCTGTTGCTTAGTAAGCCTTCAGAGTCACCTACTTCTCAGTTGCCTATGAGAGAGGTTCCTCCGACATTTGTCCCGAAGGTTGAGATTGCGGCCGATGCTGCACGAGGTATAGTCGCTGTGGACATTCCTGCACATTATGCATCGCAGTTTGTTCATGTCCCGTTCTCAAGACAGGAAGTGAATACTATTAGGCAATCTATTCCTGATATTAGGAAAAATCTGACAGGATTCTATAAAGAAATAGAGTCTGTCTTGCAGTCCTCAGTGTTCACCTTAGGCGATATTGATTTGTTATTTCCTATACTTCTGCCCGTTGATTTGTGGAAACAAGTTAGAAGTATAGACGACGTGCCAGGGTTAGGAGATACATGGGCGAATATAACTAGACTCGATGGAGAAAGGCCAGCTGGTGAAAGACCGCCTCAGGTGATACTAACTTTGCCTGATAGAATTATTGCAAAATTGAAAACCATAATTCCAGAGAAAAGAATTATTTGGGACAAACTTACGGTCTGTGTCCAAGGGAAGTCTCAGGGTGCTACAGAGTGCTTTAATCGGTTCGAACAGGTATTCTCGGATTTCAGCGGACAAGACCTAGGCACAGAGTCTAGGAAAAGGTTATTTGTGGACAAATTTGTGCGTGGATTGCTGCCTGACATCCAGTCACAGATTATGTCCTCTGAGAGCGCTTGGCAGGCAAAGTCCCAATCAGAAGTACTGCATATGGCTCAGTACTACCAGAATCGTGTCAATAATGAAAAAGATAGAGTTGAAAAACGAAAAGGTGATTTAAAGACTAAAGTACTATTACAGCAAATTGTTAGAGGCCCCAGAGAGGGTAGTTCGCAGATTAGAGGTCAGTATGTTCCACAAGGTAATGTGCCCTTGGGTCCTGTGAACATTAACTAGTGTGCCTATTGTCGTCAAGAGGGTCACTGGCGTGCACAATGCCCCGTCCTTCGACAAAGGTCGAATAACACATTTGGGAATATGGGTAGACGATCCAGAGGTCGCCCGGGAGTAGGGGGCCCTGGTAGAGGTCAGTTTACACAGTGGGCCTCATTACACGGTAGGCGGTGAGCCATGGCGCTATTAGCGCCATGGCTCATGCCGGTAAAATACTGGCACCGCCTTGGTGGAAAGGGGATTTACCGCCCCATTCCAAGGTTGGAGGGGCGGTAAATCCCCCTTCCACCATTGCCCTTCCCCATTCCCATTTCTGCCCCATAGGGCTCTATGGGAATGGGGAAGGCGCTAATTACGGCACCGCAATTTTGCGGTGCCGTAATTAGCTCCGAGGTCCTTTAGCGGGTTGGATTTTAACGCCTGCAAAGAGCAGGCATTAAATCCCCCAACCCGCAAAGGGACCTCGTAGTAAGGTGGTAAGGATTTACCGGTACCGGTATTTTACCGGTACTTTACCGGTACCGGTACCGGTAAATCCTTACCGCCATCCGTGTAATGAGGCCCAGTGTCCTCAGCAACCTTTTTCACAGGATAATCAGACTCCGAGTGTGGATACTAGGAACATATTTTATCATCCTTCTGCTGCATATTTATCTGAAGAGCTTCCTTTTGATGACATTCTGTTTCGTTAGGATTGCCTGAAGCAGGGTTTGGAACCTACACCTATTCCCATAAATCAGAAAGGTCCCTATGTTGAAATGGTGGTGAAAAATAGGAAACATCCGTTTTTGATAGACACTGGAGCACAGAAGTGTTCCATGATCATTCGCGGGTACCAAACATTCCACTGTCAGGGCAAACCAATGTTTCTGTAGGGTTTTCTGGCACACCAGTTGTTTGTCCAGTTTCTTCACCGGTACCCATTTCTTTGGGTCCCTTTACGGACCACTGTCCATTTTTGTTGACTTCGAATTGTGGAGAGAACTTGCTGGGGTTGAATCTGTTAAAAGAATTAAATGCAGTGATATATTGTTCTTCTGATGGAGTGCACTTGACGATTTCACCACAGCAATACTCTGTCTCGCAATTCTTGACTTGACTAGACCTTTGCCGCCAGAATTCATTAATGTACCAGAGAGTTTATGGGCTGTTGACAACAATGATGTCAGTGTTTTACAGATTGAGCCTGTTAAGATAGTTTTGAAACATGGAATTGAGCTGCCACGCATTCCCCAGTATAAGATTTCAGTTGAGGGCGAGCAAGCTTTGAAATACATTGTTTCTGATTTTGTGCATCGCAGGGTGATTGAGGAAATTTCAGGAAGTTTGTGCAATAGTCCAATTTTACCCGTGTACAAGAAAGGCGATAATGCAATTCCATTACGTTTCATAATTGATTTACGTGCCATTAATAAAGTCGTCGCTCCGCAATTTCCAATTGTACCTGATGTGACGACAATATTAACCATGATTCCAGCTACAGCTACTGACTTTAGTGTTTTGGATCTAAAGAATGCTTTCTTTAGTATTCCTATACACATGGATAGTAGATACTTGTTCGCGTTCACCTTAGGGGGACGCTCGTTCACATTTACTCGTGCACCTCAAGGGTACACAGAGAGTCCTAGCATCTATAGTAGGGCTTTGAAAGAACAGCTTGATACCCTTGAATTGCCCTCTACTTGTACATTGCTTCAGTATGTTGATGACTTACTTTTAGCTGCTGACTCTGAGAGCACGGAGGGCACTGTGTTGTTGCTTATTCATCTAGCTAAGCATGGTCACAAAGCTTTGCTTAAAAAGTTTCAATAATGCTGCCATGAGGTCGCCTATTTAGGATATCTTCTGTGAAAGGAGGGAAGAAGATTGACACCTGAACGTATAAAACACATTTCTGGCATGTCTGTCTCAAATACACAGAAGGAAGTTAGAGTCGTCTTGATAGGTATGGCTTCTTACAATAGGTTGTGGATCCCAAATTTTTCATTAGTGATCAAACCGATGTTGGCTTTGACAAAGAAGGGCATTTCATCGCCATTGCCGTGGAACGCGGAACACCAGCAATCGTTTGATTTGCTCAAGACTGCATTATGCTCTGCACCAGTTTTGGGCACACCAAACTATGAAAAGGCCTCTGTGTTGTTTGTGCATGAATGTGATGGATGTGCTTTGGCTGTATTAATGCAGGAACATGGAGGGAAGAATAGGCCGTGCGGTTACTTTTCTTCAGCCCTTGATCCTGTAGCATGCGCTTTGCCAAGATGTTTGCGAGCTGTCGCTGCTGCTGCTGCATCTGTAAAACAGAGTGAGGGAATGGTCCTAGGCCATGATCTAAACCTGATGGTGCCTCACTATGTAGATGTTCTACTGAACCGAACCCAAACGCAACACCTCACTTCCACACGGTTGACGAGATATGAATTGATCTTGTTTGCTCCTCACATTCAAATTAGGAGGCGTTGTGTTCTTAATCCAGCTGAACTCCTACCTTTCCCGCAAGATACTACTTGCGGCGATGAAGAGTCACATGACTGTCTGTATACTACCGAACAAGAGACAAAGGGTAGAATTGATTTGAAAGATACTCCTTTGGATAATCCGCAAGGAGAGCTGTTTTGTGATGGCTCCTGCTTTAAACTTCAGGATGGTACATTCACAGCTGCTTATGCAATCACCACATTAAGCACGGTCGTGGAGACCAAGAGAATTACGCATAACTCTGCGCAGGCCGCAGAGAATATAGCATTGACCCGAGCTTGTGAACTTTCCGAAGGGCTTGCAGTAAACATATATACTGATAGTCAGTATGCCTTTGAGGTGGTTCACAACTTTGGGAGACTTTGGTCAGAAAGAGGGTTCTTAACTTCACATGGCACTAAAATCCAACATGGCTCCCTAATAGTACAACTACTCTCAGTGCTCACGCCCCCTACTCAGTTAGCTGTTATGAAATGCGCAGCACATTGAAAGATTACAGATGATATAGGAAAAGGGAATGCTTTCGCTGATCAGATAGCTAGACAAACTGCTACCTATCTCCGTACAGAGATGTATGTTTCAAGGGAGACTGTAAATGCCTATGCAATGGACAAGGGTGTTGGGTTTGTATGGGATATCCAAGCTGATGCCACGTTAGAAGAATCCAAGAAGTATGCTGAAGGCTTGTGGAAACCTGATGATGATGGGTGTTGGGTGGACATAGTTGAAGGGAAATGGCTACTCCCTGATGCGTATGTAATGATGATGGTCATCATGGCCCATGGTTCTACGCATGTATGTGCCCAGAAAGTGACAAAAGTGTTATAGAAAGTTTGGGCAAAATGAAAATTGCCCAGCACTATGTTCAGGGTTGCATGATTTGCCTACAACACAATGTGGGAAAGGGGAAAGCAACTCCAAGGGGAAGTTTTGGGCCACCCTCTGTCCCCTTTGATGTTATCCACTTTGATTTATTGAAATGGAGCGGTGCAACAATATGAAGTACGTGCTTGTGGTCATCTGTGCTTTTAGCAAATGGGTTGAGGCCTTCCCTGTCAAAGATGCTACAGCCATGACTACTGCGAAAACCATGTTAAAGGAGTACTTCCCACGGTTCGGGCTACCAAGAGTCATCTGGTCGGACAATGGTCCACATTTTGTCGCTGCTGCAATTCTACAGATATGTGCGGCATTACAGATCGACAAACGGTTCCATTCGGCCAGACACGCTCAGAGCGCCGGACTAGTAGAAAGACACAATGGTATCATCAAGAACAAGCTTGCTAAAATGTGTGCCGGCACTAAATTAAAATGGCCCGACGCCTTACTGATCGTGTTATTATCCATGCGTACAACCCCTCAAACTAAGACTGGGCTCTCTTCATTTGAGGTGGTAATGGGGAGACCTGCCAATATCTGGAACCTTCCTAAATGTAGTTTGTTAAGAAATGTTGAAAATGTATTACTTTCAGATTATTGCAGCCAGTTGACTAAAAACCTGTATTTGATTTATCACCAGGTACGAGAGGCTTTACCTGTGCGATACGAGGGCCCGGGCCACAGCATACGGCCTGGAAGCTGGGTGCTCATCAAGGCATTTGAGCGCTCTTCCTGCCTTGCACCTCGCTGCCGGGGCCCGTTCCAAGTCCTGTTGGTCACCCAAACATCGGTGCAGGTTTCTGGAAGAAAGAATTGGATCCACGCGTTCCACGTCAAGAAACTTCCTCACCCTGTGCCACACAATACAGAAGAAACAGAACCCCTTGCTAACGCTGCAACCAATGAACCCAAAGCAGTAAACAGCGCCGAGAGTGTGTCGGAGAATCTTTCTGAGGCTGTGAGGCTTGGGGAAGCAGCCATTTTGTCTCCACACTCCAAAAGTTTTGCAACCGGAAACTGCTGTTTCAAATTCGGCATCTTCACTTGTCTCTGATACATTGCTTCCAACAGGTAGTGACGACACATTGTTTCCGGATCAATCAGTACCGGGAAAAGCAAGGTACAATCTGCGTCCAAGAAAATAGACTTACGGCACTGTTTTGCTGTGCATCTGATAGACTTACGGCACGGTTCGGCTGTGCATTTGGAGAAGGAAAGGATCATCAAGGGCTTGTTTTTGCCCAAATTTGAGAAAGGGCATTCTGTTGACTAGGGTTGTGGAAAGACTAAGAGGTCGCGTGGCCGGGAGGTCGCCAGCAACGAACATTGGGGGTTTCCGTTTGAAGACTACAATGCCTGCCACCGCTACCACTCGTATGGGACTTGTAAATGATGGTGTGACCCACCGGGACAATGGACAATGCATTGCTGTGTTTTTATAATGATATTTGGTTTTATAATAGTCACTGTTTTAGGATTGTGGTACCTCGAGGAAACGCATCCTTTAGAATCCTTGTTGCCTACTGAAAATGTACCTACTGTTCCTACTCCCTTTGTACATTTGCATACTCTGTCCCCTAGGGACTCTCAGCATAGACAAAGGTATCACAATAATACTCTGCTACTTATCATGAATGCTACGCATGCCATTTTTAATAAGTCTAACTGTTGGGTCTGCTCACGTGTACCACAACACGGGGATAAGGGGCTAGGTTGGTATATTTATCCTCTACCTTTGACAACTGCTTGTTATGCTTCTCTTAGAGCACTGTTCTTTGGCCGGTGGAACGATAGCATCTCAGGGAACATTGATGGCACTAATTTGAATAGTTTTGAGAAACATGTTTTGACTCCCCTGGGATGCTCGCTTTTCGCAAACAGGAGTAAACCTAACGTTGCTTCTATCAGGCCTTCCGATAGACTGTCTCGTCCTTTCCAATCTTTGATTTCCTTTAAGATGGCTCCGATAGGCAATAAGGATGCCATGCCTCCTTCTTATACTGTTAACCATAGCCCTGATTCAGTTTCTTTTTGCATACAGAGGAATGGCACTCAGTCAATGGGATATTTTCTAGGTTGTGCCAACGTTGCAAATTTGACTGAGGAAAACAGACCTTTGTATGTAGGCGAACCTGTCTACTTTGTCTGCGGTAATGTAGCATTTCCATGGTTGCCCAGGGATTGGCAGGGAACCTGTTATTTAGGGATCCTGTTACCTGGGGTGTTTATAGCTAGTACAATGGAAGTTTCAAAGGCTCGTCCACGGCGGGACGAGAATGGTTACACTCCAGCACAAATCTTGGGAGATACAGCAAAATCGTTGTGCCATTTTGGGGGCAGATAGCAAATTCCGAAGATATCAGAAGGCTAGCGAGAGTACTGGAGAGAACCATCAACCGGACCACGGACATACTCTATAATATGACATTAGAACAGAAGGCAATAAGACTAGTAGCACATCAGAACCGGATGTCATTAGATGTCATACTGGCTGAACGTGGTGGAGTGTGTAAATTAGTGGGGTCCGCTTGCTGCGTTTTCGCACCAGATTCCTCCCCAACTATCTTCAAGGCAATACAGAATCTGCACGTCCTTAATTCAGAAGTGCATGTTCCTGAGAGAAACTGGGATCTTAGCGCTTGGTTCTGGGACTTCTTGCGATCTTGGGGTTGGAAGGTACTTTCGGTCTTGCTGATCATTTTGGGAATTCTGTTGTTCCTTTGTTGTTGTATTCAGTGTCTACCTTGTATATGTTTGATGCTAGGGGGATGTTGCGCTCAAGCGATAGGTGCGATAGGACATAAAGTGTATGCCCCAGATAAAACTTCCAAGGAATATGTGTTAAAAGAAATGTTAGCGAATGACCTAATGGCAATATATATTTCTGACAGCGATTCAGGGAGCATGGACAATGATGCATGGAGTTATTTGCAAAGAGATCCAAAGTAGTTTAGCACTTGGCATAGGCCAAAAGGAGGGTTTGTCAAATGAGAAAGTATATTGTGCCTCCTATTGCAGTGAATATATGTATATTGGCCTACGCAAAGCTGCTTATAAGTCACTTGCGAAAAGCCTGTGGTGCAAGGTCCTGACCTTAAAATCAATGTAAGCCACCATTTTAAGTCAATCCACCATTTTAGGTTCGCGTTGTAAAGTCACATGTGAGTTAAAATGGTAGACAATGTCATTCCAAAATACAACATGGCCGTCTTGACCTCTGCATGTAGCTAATATGTAACTTACCTGCAGGCCACCTGTTGAGGTCGTGAACTGAGACCTTGTCCTTCGTTGACCTGTGTGTAAAGGATTACTCGTGCAATGAAACTAATCCGCGAGCATATGTTGAGAACAATGTATTCAAATACTGAACGTAGAACACTTGTTTAACTACATTGTATTAATGTTTGAGAAGACTTGTATGAAGAATCCCAGAATACACATTTGCCGTGTAGGCTTGTTGATATATGTATTAAAAGCAAACCAGTTACATGTGGATATGCGAACTCGGCATGAACCCTAGATCAGTAATGTATTAGAGGAATATTAACCCGAAGTAGGGTTGGACATCGTGTTCGCAAATAGTATAAAAGAGCAATGAATTCTAATGTACAGCGTCTCTCACTGAACACACTGAACCATGCTGGAGTTCGTTGTGGTGCACTGAGGGCCGATAGCTATCTGATTTTGTTCTGTTCTTTGTTAATGAATTCAGTATAAATTAAAGTACTTTGTATGTTACTTTGTAACCCGTGTCCGGTGTATTTCCTTTTGGGGTACTCAGCTGAAATGTACTACAAGATATGACAGCTGCACTAATAACACCAGGTGCAGATAACACAATTAACAGCCGATTCATGGAATTAATGTGCGCGGAAAATTCCTGCGCAAGCGTGCGAAACCGTGCGAATTGCAGTGCAAGTGCGAAAATCGCAGTGCAAGTGCGAAAATCGCAGCAAAACCCACGCGCATCGATTCATGGAAGTCCGTGCGCGAGTAAAATCTGAGATGTGCGCTGAAAATCTGCGTGGCGCACGCCGGCGCACAGGTCATCTAACGGCATGTGCTACGGCCACAGCGAAAGCGCACACAGCGCGGCGCACATAACAAAAGTAGGCGTAACACAGGGCATGACACGCGGAATGGGGAACAATGCATGAAAATGTGGGCGTCACGGGGGAAGTACAGGAGGCAAGTGCGCGGAACGCCCACACGCTCGCCTACAACACGTGTTCATGGAATCGAATAGGGCAAACCAGCGCACGGGCGAAGACACGCACAGGCTTAAACACGTCCGCCACACGAAGGCAGGCGGTAGCGTCCCTGCGCATGAAAAAAATGTGTGCCAAAATGTGCGCTATTCAAAAGCACGTATATACAGCTCTGATGATTGTCCCATACTGTGGCCCTCTAGGACAAATGATGTGCAAAGGGGTACGTGACAAACACGGACACCCGCTGTGTCAAAAATAGCGTGTGCGTGTATTTCAGGGGTGCGCAGGAACTTTCTAACGCGATTGGCCTTGGGCGAGCGGGGTGTGTGTAAATCTGGGGTTCGCGGTAAGTTTCACACGCGATAGGCCATGTGCGAGTGGGGTGCGTGTATTCCTGGGGTTCGCGTGAAGTTGCACACGCGATTGGCCTGGGTGCGTGTAAATCTGGGGTTCACGGGAAGTCTCACACGCGATAGGCCCTGTGCGAGTGGGGTGCGTGTATTCCTGCGGTTTGCGTGAAGTTTCAAACGCGATTGGCCTGGGTACGTGTAAATCTGGGTTTCGCTGGAAGTTTCACACGCGACAGGCTCTGTGCGAGTGGGGTACATGTATATCTGGGGTGCAGGGGAGTCCTACACGTGAATTGACAGTGTGGGTCCTCCCAGGTGTTCCCTCTACACCCTCCACGGCCCCTGCGGGCAGCCCACACCACAGGGGACTACCCTGCACCCCTGGTCATGTCCCGCAGGCAGCCCATCCACCATGGGCATGCCCCCCAGGCAAGCCACATGTCAGCTTGCACTATTGATCACCAACGCATGACCCCCTCCACCCCCAACCACCAGCACTGAGGGGCACCTGCCAGCAGGCCACCACTCATGTCCCCTTGCACCCCCACCCCCAGCAGTGCAGGGCACCTGCCAGCAGGGCCCCCACTCATGTCCCACTCATGTCCTCTTGCACCCCCACCCCCCAGCAGTCAGTGGCACCTGCCAGCAGGCCCCCACTCCTGTCCCACTCATGTCCCCTTGTACCCCCACCCCCTAGCAGTGCAGGGCACCTGCCAGCAGGCCCCCACTCATGTCCCCCAGCACCCCCACCCCCAGCACTGAGGGGCACCTGCCAGCAGGCCCCCACTCATGTCCCCAGCAACCCCACCCCCAGCACTGAGGGGCACCTGCCAGCAGGCCCCCACTCATGTCCCACTCATGTCCCCTTGCACCCCCACCCCCCAGCAGTGCAGGGCACCTGCCAGCAGGCCCCCACTCATGTCCCCTTGCACACCCACCCCCCAGCAGTGCAGGGCACCGGCCAGCAGGCCCCCACTCATGTCCCACTCATGTTCCCTTGCACCCCCACCCCCCAGCAGTGCAGGGCACCTGCCAGCAGGCCCCCGCTCATGTTCCACTCGTGTCCCCTTGCACCCCCACCCTCCAGCAGTGCAGGGCACATGCCAGCAGGCCCCCACTCATGTCCCACTCATGTCCCCTTGCACACCCACCCCCCAGCAGTGCAGGGCACCTGCCAGCAGGCCCCCACTCATGTCGCCTTGCACACCTACCCCCCAGCAGTGCAGGGCACCTGCCAGCAGGCCCCCACTCATGTCCCACTCATGTCCCCTTGCACCCCCACCCCCCAGCAGTGCAGGGCACCTGCCAGCAGGCCCCCACTCATGTCCCACTCATGCCCCCTTGCACCTCCACCCCCCAGCAGTGCAGGGCACCTGCCAGCAGGCCCCCACTCATCCCCTTGCACACCCACCCCCCAGCACTGAGGGGCACCTGCCAGCTGGCCCCCACTCATGTCCCCCAGCACCCCCACCCCCAGCACTGAAGGCCACCTGCCAGCAGGCCCCCACTCATGTCCCCCAGCACCCCCACTCCCCAGCACTGAGGGGCACCTGCCAGCAGGCCCTCACTCATGTCCCACTCATGTCCCCTTGCACCCCCACCCCCCAGCAGTGCAGGGCACCTGCCAGCAGGCCCCCACTCATGTCCCACTCATGTCTCCTTGCACCCCCACCCCCCAGCAGTGCAGGTCACCTGCCAGCAGGCCTCCACTCATGTCCCCTTGCACCCCCACTCCCCAGCAGTGCAGGGCACCTGCCAGCAGGCCCCCACTCATGTCCCCTTGCACCCCTACCCCTCAGCAGCGCAGGGCACCTGCCAGCAGGCCCCCACTCAGGTCCCCTTGCACCCCCACCCCCCAACAGTGCAGGGTACCTGCCAGCAGGCCCCCACTCATGTCCCACTCATGTCCCCTTGCACACCCACCACCAGCAGTGTAGGGCACCTGCCAGCAGGCCCCCACTCATGTCGCCTTGCACACCCACCCCCCAGCAGTGCAGGGCACCTGCCAGCAGGCCCCCACTCCTGTCCCACTCATGTCCCCTTGCACCCTCACCCCCCAGCAGTGCAGGGCACCTGCCAGCAGGCCCCCACTCATGTCCCACTCATGTCCCCTTGCACATCCCCCCCAACAGTGCAGGGCACCTGCCAGCAGGCCCCCACTCATGTCCCCCAGCACCCCCACCCCCCAGCACTGAGGGGCACCTGCCAGCAGGCCCCCACTCATGTCCCACTCATGTCCCCTTGCACCCCCACCCCCCAGCAGTGCAGGGCACCTGCCAGCAGGCCCCCACTCATGTCCCCTTGCACCCCCACCCCCCAGCAGTGCAGGGCACCTGCCAGCAGGCCCCCACTCATGTCCCCTTGCACCCCCACCCCCCAGCAGTCAGGGGCACCTGCCAGCAGGCCCCCACTCATGTCCCCTTGCACCCCCACCCCCAGCAGTGAAATGGCGATCTCATGACACAAACCAAAAGTCAACTATGTACATCAACACATGTCCGCCACACGAAGGCAGGTGGTAACATCCCTGCGCATTAAAAAAATGTGTGCTAACAAAAAGCACTTATATACAGCTCTGATGAATGTCCCATACTGGGGCCCTCTAGGACAAATGACGTGCAAAGGGGTACGCAACAAACACGGACACCCGCTGTGTCAAAAATAGCGTGTATTTCGGGGCTGCGTGGGAAGTTTCACACGCGATTGAGCCTGGGCGAGCGGGGTACGTGTACTTCAGGGGCTCGCTGGAAGTTTTACACGCGATTGGGCCTGGGCAGCGGGTTACGTGTATTACTAGGGTGGGCGGGGAAGTACAGGAGGCAAATGTGCGGAACGCCCACACGCACGCACCAAAAAAGATGTGCTAATCCGGAAACACGTACGCCAGCAGGAAGCAGGCGTACGTGGACCTACGCAGCATAAAAGTGCGCACAAACAACAAGCAAGCTCAGACGCCAGGATGAACATACCGTTCCTAGCAGCAGTGGTCGTGGGATACCGCAGGAGGAGGAGGAGGATAGTCACGCCCAGAATTTTCACACCCAGAACCAGCCTTTTTGCCATGCCTGATGACCAGGTGTATGGGAGGTACAGGTTTCCACCTCACATAATACTCGACCTGGTCAGTGAGTGGGAGGATGACCTCACATCACCCACCCTCTGCTCCCAAGCACTCAGCCCCCTGGAGAAGGTCCTCAATGTACTGCACTTTTTGGCCACTGGATCATTTCAGCGGACATGTGCCATAGTGGGGGGGTGTCACAGCCCACGCAGTCACGCTGCCTACACCAGGTCTTGGCCATCATGACTGCACGCCCATCAGTCCGCAGGCACATATACCTGCCCAGAACACCTGCAGAAAGGCAGGCTGCCATCCAGGATTTCTACGGGGTGGCACAATTCCCCAAAGTCCTAGGTGCCATTGATTGCACCCATGTGGCTCTACGTCCCCCCAGGGCATCAGAGCACATCTATAGAAACCGCAAGCACTGGCATTCCATCAACTTGCAGGTAGTATGTGATGCCAAGGGAATCATCACCTCAGTATATGCCAACTATCCAGGGTCTAACCACGAGAGTTTAATTTACAGAATGTCAACCCTAAACCGGGACCTAGAAGCTGGGTGGCATGGCGATACATGGGTGCTTGGTGAGTATAAATGCCACAGCACATGCATGCATGCCAGATACTGAGTAATGTCACAACCCCACTAATGATACCCATCACCACCTCCCCAGGGTACAGTGCCTACCCTCTGAGCAACCACATGATGACGCCAATTCGGAACCCCACCACGCCACCCGAGGTAAGAGACAACACAGCCCATATTGCAACCCGGGGCATAGTGGAGCACACATTTGGGGTGCTCAAGTCACGCTTTCGCTCCCTTGACCGTTCTGGCAGGCAGCTGTTATACGCTCCCCCAGTAGTGTGCAGGATCATAGTGGCAGCATGTGTCCTGCACAACGTTGCAACACGCCGGGGCCTGCTGGTGGACATGGTGGTGCCCCCACATCCCCAACCACATGAACGCCCGCTGCGCATGGGAGGGGAAAGGGCACGGGGTGAGGCAGCCCGAACACAGCTGGTGGCTAATTACTTCACTTAGAATCCCACCCCTGTGGAGTGCACACAGCCCTGCCACATACCAGCTGAAAATCAATGATGATGACATAAGGGACAGTCAACTGTCACAACCATGCCAGCCTGAGATTGGTCACCTGGAAGTGTCACAATGTTTGCATCCCTACCTGCAGAAACACCACCAATGCTGTGTCATCAAAAGACACATATGCTGCTAAATGCATTACCCCCTTGCAAAATACAACATGACAACAGTGCCATGTCACCCAGCCCCTCCCCAACACCGCCACCCAACACACCATGGCATGTCATGCTATGTGAGAGCAAACAAAGCAATCCCGAAAACCTGACACAAGTGTCACAAAGTACAGTGTCCCTAATGGAAACTGGCCACACACAATATGTTCCTAGTAATGTTGAACTAACAACACACATGACCAAATACTTACCAACAATACAATGCAGCTACACAACTAAAACATGACAGCACTAAGATAAAGTAGTCATAGTCTTACAACCTGAATATGCCACCACATCGACCCCTTCCAACTGTAGTCTTGCAGGCTTCAAAACTTGTCTGTGTACTGCATACAACATGAACTCCATCTCCAAACTAGACGGGCTTGGGAAGACATGAGGAATGAACCTGCAAATTTAGAGGGAGACATGGAAGCAGAAGCATACATAATTACAACATGCAGTGTACAATACAACAACAATATACACAAGGAATGTCTACACAGTATTGACTACAGACTGCCCACACAGCTCATGGGAGCCCAGCATCACTGTGTACATCACTGTCACTTGGTCATACCCTTTGAAAGCCCATGGAAACGGGAAGCAGGAGGGGTGTGTGTCTCACGAACCCAAGCATCAAACCCAAACTCATGTGCATGCATGTGCACAGCCGGAATACAGTGGATGCCCACGGGAGCCACACAAGGCAACACACTGTCAAAAAATAATCAAAAAAACAAAAATCAAAAATGGCCATGTGGGGGCAAGAGGCTCCCAGGAGGTCCGAGGACAGGATGCGCACCAACAGCCACCTGTGTGGATGTTGGGAAAAAAAACACCTCCATGGGCTCATGGCCTGCACGGCTATGCCAATGTGGGAGAACTGCTGCTGTCGCTCTCATGACCCTCTGCTGCAGCATCAGGAGGTGGTGGTGCTATGGGAGGCAGCCCACGCAAAGCCCTGTTATGGTCCTCCATGGCAGCAAGCATGCGGGTGTGGAAGGTCTCGTTCTGGAGGATTATAGTGCGGAGATCCCCATGCAGCACCTGACGTGATGCCCGGATCTCCTCCTGAGTTGCCTGCATCTCAGCTGAGAGCGAACGTGTGAGCCGCTCCAGCTGCTGTTCTGTCCTCAAGTTAGTGGAAGTCTCAAGGTCAACAAGAGTCTCCCTGAGGTGATGGAGTTCTACCCTCAGGGCTTCCCTGTGGCCCTGGGACTCTATTGATATCGATTGGCGTAGAGTCTCCAGTGCCACCCGTCTGTCCCTGTTGGACGCCAACATGTCCTCTCTGTGTGATTGGCAAATGGAGTCTGTTGCCTGCTGTAGTTGCTTCATCTGCCTTTCAGGGGGGACAATGGAAGTGGCCACCCTCTCCATTGCTTGAGCTTTCATCTCAACTGATGCTGCCTTTTGGGTTGTCATACCGTACATGGATTGTTCCCATGCGGTATTGCCTGGTGGCGTACGGCCACCACGTCGGCGGGCACCACACCTGTTCGGGGCAAGGCGATCTGTGCCTTGCTGTGCTGGCACTGCCTGAGGCTGCAGGACTGCATTCCCCCTCTGATCTGCTGGCCCAGGAACAGGATCAGATGTTGTGGAGTGTGACCCTGCACCCGTAACCGCCAAAGGCTGACTAACCAACACTGACATTCCCATAGAGGGTTCTACCCCTGGTGCAGGTGGGTTGGACAGAACAGAACCCCTTCCAGAAACACTTACCTGCGACGCTATATAGGTCTTATCATCCGAATCAGCACCTGAATAGAGGTCTGGGGAGGTGCACCTAGAGACACCCCTTGACAGAATCGTCTGCAGCAAGAGTGGGTTCTCACCCACCACCACACCACATCCCCCACTGGTTGCCGGTTGTGCCTCAGGTTCCTCCTGGGTCTGCACCATCTCCTCAACCTCAACAGCATCAAGTGCGTCATCCCCTGCAAAAACATGAAAGACAAAAAATGGAAACAGGCATTAGCACCATAGCACACAAATAGGCATGACAAGCTACAGAACCAGTACATGATTTACACATGTCCCACATGACTATAACCCTCCCATGCATGCACTGTCACAGAGTTGGAAGGGGAGGCAAAAGTCAGACACTGATGACACCAAGATGGAAGAGCAACACATTTGCTGCATGCTGGGTAGCACTGCCATCACATATTGGCCTGTGAGTGGCATGTCCTATACACATAAATGACACATGCCATCACACAGATGGCATGTACCATAGCCATGGTACATTCCACAAGTACATCCATATGTCAGTGAATGAGCACTGTCACCCATCCATGTGAGATGGACATGAAGAGATGAAAAATGCCACATAGTGTGAAAAGATACGCCATGTGCCACACACTGCAACACATCCAGTGTACAAAAATACAGTGATTGCAGGGCCATGTACACATCAATGGTTGTGCACTTCAACATGACAGGAAACAACTAGCATGTTCTACATTCAAACAGGCCCAAAACATCATGTGATCAGGACAATACTCATTCACCCTGAATGGTCAAATCATTCAACTACCAAGGTGACACATGTGGGCCAATGTGGGGTTCTTCAATGACAGAAGCATGTCACATATGTCACAATAGGGCTGAGGAATGTGTTGCAAAAGTGGGAGAATTGAAACAATCAGCCTGAAAGAACACTGAAAAATACAAACAATGTTGTTGCATGATGCCACCTCAAGGGCAACTGCGCTAAATTACTACTGTGGGCAGAAGGGATAGTGTCACACCCAAATTCAAGGCCGCAGAATGTTTTGGATGAAGCACATGGGTGACCCATACTACTCAGTCACACACACCCTCACCTGCCACTCAATCAGAACCCATCACCCAAACAACATACACATGCATTACACACACACGCATGAGCACTCACCGGACAATGTGTCATAATCGGGTAGTTCTCCCACACCTCGGATCTGTTCCTCTGTGACGAAGGTCCCAGCAACAGACTCATGTTCAGTGAGTTTGTTGTCCTCTTGTGGAGACCCACCGCCAGTCACCAGAGTAGCGGCATGACTTGAGGCCAGCTTGTTCTTTGCTCTGCGTTTCAGGTCGTTCCACCGCTTGTAGCAATCATCAGCTGAGCGCCTCACAAATCCATGGGCACTTATGCGGTCGGCGATGGTCTGCCAGTGTGCCTTACGTTGACCAGGTGTGGTCTTGGACCCTGCAGTCACCACCATTTCGTGGCTATGTGCCAACACATAGCTCACAAGTGCATCAAGTTCCGAATCATTGAAGCAAGGCTTCCATGAGGTACCGGAGTGTGTAGCCGTGCCTGGGGTCTCAGCCTGTCGTGCCAGAGCACCCTTCTTCCTCTTTTTGAAAGGTGGAGTGGAGCCAGAGTGGCTAACGCCGCTCTGGTCAGTAGGGGCAGAATCACTGGTGGACTGGGTTGTTGGAGTGTGCGAATGCACATTGACCATAGGACTTGGTGCAGGCATTGTCTGAAGTGTGATATTGGCAGGGGGAACATCAGTATGATGGACCAGGACCGACACTGTCCTGGCTGGGAGAGTCAGAGCTGGGGCGGATGTAGCTGCAGCTGCCCCTGCAGCCTCACCACCCTGCATACTTGGGGCAGCAGATGACATAGCTGCCCAGATCCACATGGCTTGGTGACAACTTGCACCACCACACGTGGCTTAGACTTGCTGCTCTGGAAGTCAGCCAGGGAGTCATCCTGTGCCAGGTCAGGTGCCACAATGGGCTGGTCCAACAAGGGCTGAGCTGGGATGGTCTCAGCCACGTTTCCCTCAACCATGGGGGGGGGGAATGGGTGTCCCTGATTGGTCCTCCAGACATGGGGGTATAGGGGCACCCTGCAAATCCCGGCCACATCCCCTACCACGCCCACCACGTCCACCTTTTGAAGGTCGGCCACCTTTGCCTCCCTTACCGCTTGGTCGCCTCCCAACCATGCACATTTTGTTGTTGTGCATATGGGAGGAGCAGTAAACTATTGTCCTGGGCAATTGGGGGTCAAAGGGGTAGGGTACTAGATGGAATTCGTACCCTAGTGCTCTAACAAGGCTATCTGCGACCCCTGGGGTAAGATGACGGGTCACGCAATGCACAGGCAGCCCAAAAACAAAAATAAACGTGCACGCAACACCTCGTAGACCACGTGCGTGGAAAATTGAACCCGCACTATCTGTGGCACCCAGAAACACAAAAATAAGCATACGCGTGATACACGCAGTCTACAATGACCTCTGAAGGGGTACGCGACACACGTGGCAAGCACAGTTGCTAAGTACGTGCGGAACTCACCGTCTGCCTGGAAAAAGAACGGCAAAAATACACGTGTGTGCGCGTTGGCAACACCCCCGCCAAAAGAAGAATTGTACACTGTCTGAGGAGACAGGACAAAAGGAGAAGTGAACACTGTTTGAGGAAACAGAGCTAAAAAAAGTAGAAAAATGAAAGCTGTCAGAGGTAACCTGGGAGTACGAACTTGAAACGCTGTGAAGTAATCGCGTGTGAACCGACAAGAAGTACAGAATCCACCCACTCGCTCTCCACAAAAAAGCACATACAAGGAAATGGCGTCCTACACGTACCTTTTAAACCGGCCCACACGTACACATCACTTACGTGTGTACGCGCCCTTTCCTCCAATTACACGCGCTGACACTCGGACGTGCAGCTTTTCCACGTGTGCTCTGTCATCACGTGCTATGAGGGAAACACCTGCGCGCATCACGTCAAAGACCCGCTTACGTGCTAAGGGCCTTTGGTCCAATGAAATCGCATACGTGCGCTGACGCGCTTACGCTCTAACGGCCTTTCCTCGAATTACACGCTGACGTGCAAGATTTTCACTTGCCAAATCACTCCGTATCAAGCTGGCCACGCGTTCACACACGGAAGACCACACTCCTGCCCAGAAGGCCGAATTACTGCCCCCCAGAGCCCCGAGCACACTCCCACCTGCCATCTGCTGCTGCCTGATTGCCTGCTGCCCACGTGCCCTGCCATTTGCTGCCTGCACGTCAGCCAGGGGTGCTGTTGCTGTGACCACCCCTGCTGGAACTGAAGACTCCCGACTGGGATTCCATCACTCCACAGCCCAGCCCCAGGACCCAGTTGCCCACCCACTTCTGCCTCTGGGGTTGCCATGTCCAGCACTACACCATCTGGCGGCACTGGCAACCCCCAGCCAGAGAGGCAGAGGGCCACCAGCTTCACTGCCACCGAAGTTGGTGTCCTGGTGGAGCAAGTCCTGGGGCAGTATGATGCCCTCTTCGGAAGGTTGTGCGCAGACAAGGAAGGACGGACCAGGATCTGGACGGACATCGTGACTGCCATCAACGCGGAGGGGGTGGCAGTCCACGAATTCCATCATGTCAAGAAGCGCTGGGAGGACTTCAGGTCCAGGACCCTCAACAAGGCCTGGCGCCCTCTTGAAGGCAGCGGAAGCTAAGGGCCGCCGTGGCCACCTGTCGGAAGACCAAATGAGGGTCCTGGAACGCGTATGCCCAGCGCTCCACGTCCAGGTCCTTGAGAGGCACACCCGTCTGGAGTCGAGCGGTAAGTGTACATGGATACTGATTGGAAGCTGTGCGTGTGGTGGTGTGCTAGTAGTGTGCAGGTTGCACATGTGGTTTTGTAGGGCCATGTATGGATGTGTATGTACAGGGCCGTGAGCCTGACACATGCGAGTCCTTTCATGTGTGAGACACATGGATGGTGTATTTGTGGGTAAGCATGCAGGCCAAATGCAGATGTGTGAGCACACATATTTGAATGACTGTGTATGCCAGTTGTCAAGGTTGTGGTGTCACACATGGATGTTGGTTCCAGCTGCATGTATCTGCACTGTGTACATGTGCATGTATGTGTATCTGACAAGTGTGCAACTGTCATGCAACATGGATGCATGTGAGACTGATATATAGAAGACCGATTGCCAGATGTGACATGGATGCCGATCTCATCACTGCGACACTTGGTGGAGGTGTACTGTTAGGGAGAATTCTCTGTTTAGGCTGAATTTCCTAACCTAGTGAGTCCCCCAGCAGCTTTGCTGGATTTCTGGAGTTTGTTTTTTCCATCCTGCTAAGAGTGAGACTCTTTTTCTCCCACTCTTGGACATAAATGTGTGTAATTCCTTTGAATGTCAATGTGTTCTATGGGCTATGAGGTCTTTTACTCCATAGGGTCTCATATGTTTTTCTATGTGTGTTACACCGCACCCTACGTGCCGTAACACTGGGGCATCCTAGCGGACCTCCATCATAGACTCCATACCCGGGGACTGACTACTGTCTCCCCGGGCATGTAAAGTCACCATTGGCTTTACTAGACCTAAATTTACTAACAGAACTGGTACAAACCATCCTATTGCGGACGTACTAGTAGGGGTAATTCGATTACTCCTGGGTCTGTTATTCGAGGGGGCACTGTCCCGTCCCCCCTCGTCGAGTTTTGGCTGGTGGCAGTGGAAACTACTTGTTATATTCGACCCCGAATATAACCCTATGGGATTCTTCCCATTGTTAGAGATTGATACTGTTTCTCGTTAATCTCTAACATACCACCGGTCTACTTATCTTAAATAAGTCTATCGGATGGTATTTTCTGCCAGAACTCGGTTTTTAAAATGGCGTCTGTGTTCGTCTCTGTGACTCCTAAACCAAAGGTCGAGCCCTTTGTTCCACTTTTGGCGGGCTTCTGTACAGAGACCCTCCAAAGTGGTGCCATTCTGTCTGGGTTACCACAGGGGTGTGGGAGGGGGTTTAGGCACCCTGGACCGAGTTGCCTTGCCAACTCCGGTCGCACTCTGGTGTGATTGGCCCAAGTGGTGAGCCTCCCCGCTCACCACTTAGCATGTGTTGATTGACAGCTAGGCTGAATGAATGGGGGTTTTCTGCATAAAAGCAGGGCTTTTGGGACTGGATCTTGAGAAGTCACCACAGGACCTAAGAATCCGAGGAGGGTAAAGCTGAGCCGACCTGCAACGACGACACCTCCGGTGGAGCCCTGCTGAACCGACTCACCACTTCCCGACGACAGAGGAGATCTCCCTGCCGGAGAGTCTCTTCCCCTTATTGGTGGGAACAACCAGTCCCTTTTGCTTTTTCTTCGCCTCAGGACGCAGTGGTCGAATTGCCCGTGCAGATCACCTCGGCAACCGGATATCCACTACCCCTGTACCGCGACCAAAAGGTGGTGCCTTGTGACGGAGCACTCCACGGCTGGTCTCTTCCCTGGTGGTGCAACGATCTTCAACTTTCCTTCGACGACGAGATCCTCTCTTCTCTTGTCAAAGACCGGACGTGCATCCACCACCAGGAACAACTGCCCCCGCCGGAGCTGTCTCTCCACAATCAAGGTACTGTGTCCGCCTGGCTGCCGGATAGAGTGAGGTGTCTTAATCCTCGCCTCTCCATAGGGTCGCCTCCAAGCTTTCTCTAGCGTGTTGTTCTGAACTGGTCCAATCTGCCGATAACAATTTGCTTCAAAGACTCAAACGCATTTCCACTAAGATACTTTTGGGACATATCGCCTCGCCTCTCTCCGAGTGGGCCTGGCCTCTGAACTTTATAATCTATCGTGGTTCTTGTCTTCTTGCCTTGCATTTGTCCGTTCAGTATTGGGACCGTGTTGAATTCGTAACCTGCTTATTTTCTCTCCCGTCCTAACAAATACTAGTGTGCCATCTAGGTTGAGGCATACACCTCTGTCTGCAAATAAGTGATGCTGGTAGAACCTAGACTTGTTGAACTATTGTTAGGGGGATTGATCTGTTTTCTTCGTAGAGTAATTGTAATTGAAGCCTTTGCCGTGATAGTGCCAAAGTGTTTTCTATAGATGTGTCGTTATAAATAAATACCTTTATATCTTTACACTGAAGCCTTGTTCCGTGTTTGCTTGTCTTACTGTGAAGAATTGCCCTATTTTGTATACTCCACATACTGCTTAACTCTTCTTGAGGGAAGTCTGACTGCTCAGCCACAGCTACCAAGTGAATCTGTGTGGTACAGACTGCTACCAAGTGGGCTTACTGCCAAACACCTGAAGTCCTAAATCTTTTGCAGTGGTCCCAGAGGGAACTGCACAGGTTTCCGCCTAACACTGGTGGCAGCGGTGGGATTTGTATCGAGTATACAGTTTAGAGTGCTTTTCGACACTTTAGGATAACTAACCACAAAGCTTAGCGCTAAAAAGCAACTTTCAAAAACATGTCTACGATGGAAACTTACAGTCAAGAGTCCTTGTCAGGTGAAAATACTGAGAGTTTGTGAGCTCTCTGTAGGCAAGAGAATCTTCCTGTAAGAGGCAAGAAGTTAGAACTAATAGAGAGATTGCTGGTGAACCAAAGTCTGGGTACTGGTTGAGAGGAACCAATTTCTCCAGCAAATGTAGATAACAGTGATGGTGTTGATCTAAATCGTAATTCTGATGATAGTGATGAAGAGGCTGAAGAGGAAGGAGAGGCTAACGAAACTGTCTCCCCTGCTCCTCTACCTGCCTTACCAGCTGTACCTACGGGGCCCATACCAGGTCCCACATGTAACCCCGCTTATTTTGAACTTGAAAAAATGAAGCTCGAATTAGAATACAAACGGTTCTTGGCTCAATCTGAACGAAACCAAGAGCTTGAGTTCAAACGGATGAATGCCCAGGCTGAGCAGAAGCAAGCTGAGTTAAGACTCAGGGAAATAGAACTTAATCACGAGTTAGAGATGAAAAAGTTGTCTATGGAAAATGCTTCTCTCTCCTCTGGTTCCTCTAGGAGCTCCAGTCCCAAAAGACCCCGGATGCCTAAGGAATTAGTGGGTATGTATGAACCGAGATTGGATGTGTTTGATTGGTTAAAACTGTTTGAATACAATCACAGGCTCCAGGACATCACCGGGAATGATTTACTTCCCTGGTTGTTCTCTAGGCTCCCTCCTGTTGCGACTGATGTGGTAATGGAATTGGGGGAGGCGGATAAGAAGGATTACGAAAGTGTGAAACTAGCTTTGATAGCTAGATTCGGGAAGACCCCTTCCCAGTATCTTAAGAGGTTTAGAACCCTCAAAAAGCATGATGGTACCCCTTGGGCTACCTGGGTGAGTGAAGGGTTGAAAAACTTAGAGGGATGGATTAAGGGTTACAAAGTGAACACTTATGAGGGTATGAAGAATCTTTTTATGTTGTAGTCGATTTATGATGCCTGTTCTCCTGAGCTCAGACAGCACTTGGCTGATTCGAAGGAATTGGATTCCCGGACGCTAGCTAAGGCTGCTGATTTATGGGTTGCCAACAGGGCACTCATAAGGATTCTGGGGCAACTCAGAAAAAGGATGAGGGAAAACAGCCTAAAAAAGACTCAAAAGAGAATTCTAATAACTCAAATTCCAAAGAGGGCCCCAAACAAAACCAGAAGGGGAAGCCACCAGGAAAACCACAGCAGAATAGTGTGTCTTCTGGTGTCAAACCGGAAGGAGGTCAGAACAAGCCACCATTCCAGAAAGCATTCGGTAAATGCTTTGTTTGTGGCTCGACTGACCACGTCAAAGGAGATCCCAGATGTAAGGGTAAACCTTCAGGGGTCCACCTTGTCTCCTTAGCCTTCGCTCCAGAGGAGGAAGTCCAAATGGCAAGTGGAAACTTTCTACTGCTAGCTGACGAACCCATTGGAGTCTCAGCCAGCGTTTCTTTAGTATCTCTGGGGTTGTGGGAAAAACAGAATTTAGATGTCTATAATTCTATCCCTGATAATACTAAAGAGTATTATAAGGACAGTGTCCAGGTGAATGGTCAGGAGACTCCTGCCATTAGGGACACTGGGGTCAGCATAACTGTGGTGGATAAATCGTTTTTTCAGGCTGAGGATGTTGCTAAGGCACCCAAACGCCTCACCAAGTTAGCTGGAGGGCCTGTGCAGATGCTTCCCCAATTACCAGTTCTCATCCAGTGTAACGACATGACTGTGAAGATACCTGTCAGCATACAGAGTGAGGTACCAGGACGCGTACTGTTGGGTAACGATTTGAAAACTCTCAGAGTTGTATCGCATACTCCCAGACCTCCTGGTAAACGGTTACAGGAGCTAACCAGACCCGCAAGAGAGAGGACCATGCGCGGTACTCTCCAGGAGATGAGGAAGAAAGAAATCACTCCTGCTCCACTGGAATTGTCGGCCGCTGTCTCCAAGAAATCAGAAGAGAAAGGGAAACCTAAGACTTCTATCCCGAAACCAGCAGCCGGCATTACAGTGCAGCCAACACTGACTTCCCCGCGGTTGTCCAAAGTTACACCCGTAACTCCACCTCCAGCCGAGGCTGAGAGGGAGGTACAACCCTGTGTAGAATTAGACTCTGAGGAAGAGCTAATGGAAGGCCAGGAACTCATTGGAGATCTGGATCCTGTTGACCATCCTGAGCTGCAGTCTTTACTGGCAGAAGGTGGACCCAGCAGGGCAGACTTCAGTAAGGGACAGAGAGAATGTCCAACTCTGGAAAGTCTTTGCCACCAGGCAGAAGCTCAGGCTGGAGGGCAAGAGCCTGGGAAATACAGGTTGCACTGGGAAGATGGCCTCTTCTACAGTGAACCGACCGAGTCTGCACCTGGAGACTACAAACGACTTGTAGTACCTCAAGAGAACAGACCACAGTTCTTGCAGTTAGCCCACGAGATCCCTTTGGCTGGTCACTTGAGTTTCAAGAAGACTAAGGAAAGGCTCTCTCTCTACTTCTATTGGCCAAAGATGGGGGCCGAAGTGGAAAAACACTGCAGGAGCTGCCACACCTGCCAGACCTCTGGTAAGGTTGGCTCCAAGAATGTGGCACCTTTAGTGCCTCTCCCAGTTGTGGGAGTGCCATTTGAGAGAGTAGGGATTGACATTGTTGGTCCCCTTGATCCACCAACCTCCTCAGGCAACAGGTTTATACTTGTTGTAGTAGACCATGCTACTAGGTATACTGAGGCAATTCCTATGAGGACTGTTACAGCTCCGGCTGTGGCTAAGGCCCTCCTTGGTATTTTTACTAGTGTCGGGTTTCCTAAGGAAGTAATCTCTGACAGGGGGTCAAACTTTATGTCCCACTACATGAAAGCCATGTGGAAAACCTGTGGAGTTACTTACAAGTTCTCAACAGCTTACCACCCACAAACCAATGGATTGGTAGAACGGTTCAACCGAACCATGAAGAGCATGATAGGTGCTTTAGAAGAACCCCTTAAGCGTAAGTGAGACCTTCTACTGCCATTCCTTCTCTTTGCTTATAGAGAAGTCCCTCAGGAGGGAGTAGGTTACTCTCCCTTCGAGCTTCTCTATGATCATCCCGTCAGAGGTCCATTGGCCCTGATTAAGGAGGGGTTGGAGAGTGCTCCTTCCCCCAAGCCAGTCAGAGTGACTGACTACGTGATAGGTCTCTGGAGGAGAATGTCGCACATGATGACGGAAGCAAGCGATAACTTGAAAGCTGGACAAGCATTGGTCAAGCACTGGCACGATCAAAAGGCTTACATGGTTGAGTTCGCTCAAGACCAGCTCGTTCTCGTTATGATCCCAACAAGGCAGAGGGCCTTGCAAGACAAGTGGATGGGACCCTTCAGAGTTGTGGGTAAACTCGGAGAGGTCAACTATCTGGTGGACTAGGGCAATCCCAAGGAGGCTCTGACAGTCTTTCACACCAACCGACTCAAAGCGTATGTCTCAAGACCCGATGTAGGAGCGTTGCTTCTAGCATCATCCGAGGAAGAAGAAGAGAGTGAAGCTCTTCCGGATCTCCTCAGAGGCTTACCTTTAGACGAAAAAATTGAAGGAGTAAATCTCTCCTCCAATCTGACACACGAGCAACAAGAAGAGTGCCAATCTATGTTGAATCAGTTTTCCTCTCTGTTCTCGCTTTCACCAGGCTTGACCCCTTGGGGCCAGCACGACATACTCACTGGTGACTGTCTGCCGGTCAAAAGCAGAGGATACAGAATGTCAGAAAACGTATGAACCCACATCAAAGGTGAGGTCAGCAAGATGCTCGATCTCGGGGTAATAGAGCCCTCTACTTGTCCATGGTCTAGCCCAGTTGTGTTAGTACCAAAGGCCGGATCTAAAGAGCTTAGATTCTGCGTGGATTATAGAGCTCTTAATGCAGTCACCAAGACTGATGCCCACCCTTTGCCAAGAACAGATGAGTTGGTGGATAAACTTGGCGCCGCCAAGTTCCTCAGCACATTTGACTTGACGTCAGGCTATTGGCAAATAGCCCTGACAGACCATGCCAAGGAGAAAACTGCATTTTCCTCCCCCGTTGGCTTATACCAGTTTAAGGTAATGCCTTTCGGATTGAAGAATGCACCTGCTACGTTTCAACGGATGGTAAACCAGGTTCTAAATGGGATGGAGGACTTCTGCATGGCATACTTGGATGACATTGCAGTGTTCAGCAATTCCTGGGAAGAACATGTAACCCACCTGAGAGATGTTTTGCAGGCTCTTGGACGAGCCAATCTGACCATAAAGGCGAGTAAATGCCAAATTGGACAGAGTAAGGTAGTCTATCTTGGACATGAGGTAGGAGGTGGAGAAATAAGGCCTTTGCTCAGTAAGATTGAAGCTGTGCAAAATTGGACAACACCTACTACTCAAACCCAAGTGAGAGCCTTCCTAGGCCTCACTGGGTACTACAGGAATTTCATAGAGAACTATGGGACCATAGCTTCTCCACTGAATGTCATCTCCTCGCTCAAATTCCCTAAAAAGGTTAGATGGAACGAGGAGTGCAATCAGGCTTTTGAAAACCTGAAAAAGGGTCTTTGCCAAGCCCCAGTACTCAGAGCTCCTGATTACCGCCAACACTTCATTGTGCAGACAGATGCTTCAAATGTAGGAATAGGTGCCGTACTCAGTCAACTGGATGGGAAAGGTAGGGAGCACCCCGTTTGCTTCATCAGCCGCAAGCTGAAGGATCCTGAAACAAGGTGGGCAACAATCGAAAGAGAGTGCTTTGCTATCGTGTGGGCTCTGAAGAAGTTTAGGCCGTACTTGTATGGTTCTACTTTTGTCATTCGGACTGACCACCAACCCTTGAGATGGTTAATGCAAATGAAAGGGGAAAACCCAAAACTATTGAGATGGTCGATCTGCCTGCAAGGGTTTGATTTCACCATTGAGCACAGGTCAGGGTGTCACCACCAAAATGCTGATGGTCTCTCTAGGATGTATGTCATCGACTAGAGGTATGAGATTCATCCAGGAGTGGATTAAATCCTCCTGTCCCTTAGTCTGGGGGGGGCGAGTGTTAGGGAGAATTCTCTGTTTAGGCTGAATTTCCTAACCTAGTGAGTCCCCCAGCAGCTTTGGTGGATTTCCGGAGTTTGTTTTTTCCATCCTGCCAAGAGTGAGACTCTTTTTCTCCCACTCTTGGACATGAATGTGTGTAATTCCTTTGAATGTCAATGTGTTCTATGGGCTATGGGGTCTTTTACTCCATAGGGTCTCATATGTTTTTCTATGTGTGTTACACCGCACCCTACGTGCCGTAACACTGGGGCGTCCTAGCGGACCTCCATCATAGACTCCATACCGGGGACTGACTACTGTCTCCCCGGGCATGTAAAGTCACCATTGGCTTTACTAGACCTAAATTTACTAACAGAACTAGTACAAACCATCCTATTGTAGACGTACTAGTAGGGGTAATTCGATTACTCCTGGGTCTGTTATTCGAGGGGGCACTGTCCCGTCCCCCCTCGTCGAGTTTTGGCTGGTGGCAGTGGAAACTACTTGTTATATTCGACCCCGAATATAACCCTATGGGATTCTTCCCATTGTTAGATATTGATACTGTTTCTCGTTAATCTCTAACATACCACCGGTCTACTTATCTTAAATAAGTCTATCGGATGGTATTTTCTGCCAGAACTCGGCTTTTAAAATGGCGTCTGTGTTCGTCTCTGTGACTCCTAAACCAAAGGTCGAGCCCTTTGTTCCACTTTTGTCGGGCTTCTGTACAGAGACCCTCCAAAGTGGTGCCATTCTGTCTGGGTTACCACAGGGGTGTGGGAGGGGGTTTAGGCACCCTGGACCGAGTTGCCTTGCCAACTCCGGTCGCACTCTGGTGTGATTGGCCCAAGTGGTGAGCCTACCCGCTCACCACTTAGCATGTGTTGATTGACAGCTAGGCTGAATGAATGGGGGTTTTCTGCATAAAAGCAGGGCTTTTGGGACTGGATCTTGAGAAGTCACCACAGGACCTAAGAATCCGACAATGGTAAAGCTGAGTCGACCTGCAACGACGACACCTCCGGTGGAGCCCTGCTGAACCGACTCACCACTTCCCGACGACAGAGGAGATCTCCCTGCCGGAGAGTCTCTTCCCCTGACTGGTGGGAACAACCAGTGCCTTTTGCTTTTTCTTCGCCTCAGGACGCAGTGGTCGAATTGCCCGTGCAGAGCACCTCGGCAACCGGATAGCCACTACCCCTGTACCGCAACCAAAAGGTGGTGCCTTGTGACGGAGCACTCCACGGCTGGTCTCTTCCCTGGTGGTGCAACGATCTTCAACTTTCCTTCGACGACGAGATCCTCTCTTCTCTTGGCAAAGACCGGACGTGCATCCACCACCAGGAACAACTGCCCGCGCCGGAGCTGTCTCTCCACAATCAAGGTACTGTGTCCGCCTGGCTTCCCTTGTTGCCGGATAGAGTGAGGTGTCTTAATCCTCGCCTCTACATAGGGTCGCCTCCAAGCTTTCTCTAGCGTGTTGTTCTGAACTGGTCCAATCTGCCGATAACAATTTGCTTCAAAGACTCGAACGCATTTCCACTAAGATACTTTTGGGACATATCGCCTCGCCTCTCTCCGAGTGGGCCTGGCCTCTGAACTTTATAATCTATCGTGGTTCTTGTCTTCTTGCCTTGCATTTGTCCGTTCAGTATTGGGACCGTGTTGATTTCGTAACCTGCTTATTTTCTCTCCCGTCCTAACAAATACTAGTGTGCCATCTAGGTTGAGGTATACACCTCTGTCTGCAAATAAGTGATGCTGGTAGAACCTAGACTTGTCGAACTATTGTTAGGGGGATTGATCTGTTTTCTTCGTAGAGTAATTGTAATTGAAGCGTTTGCCGTGATAGTGCCAAAGTGTTTTCTATAGATGTGTCGTTATAAATAAATACCTTTATATCTTTACACTGAAGCCTTGTTCCATGTTTGCTTGTCTTACTGTGAAGAATTGCCCTATTTTGTATACTCCACATACTGCTTAACTCTTCTTGAGGGAAGTCTGACTGCTCAGCCACAGCTACCAAGTGAATCTTTGTGGTACAGACTGCTACCAAGTGGGTTTACTGCCAAACACCTGTAGTCCTAAATCTTTTGCAGTGGTCCCAGAGGGACCTGTGGCTGTGGAACAGCTCATGTGTGTGATTTGAAATGATATGTGTGTTGGGGATTGTGATGTCATGTCTGAAGTTTGACAATGACACTCGTGTACAACTGTCATGTGTGCATGAGTCCATTGTACAGTGCCCTGATGCCTGTGTCCTATCTCTCCCTGTCTTCAGTGTCGACTGATGAAGAGGGCGGAGAGGGTGCTGTGGAGCACAGCGGCAGGGATCGCATCGCTAGCCGGAGACGCAAGGCACGGCTCCCCTCCCAGGTTGTCATCTCGTCGGGGAGTGAGGAGTCCAGTGCCGCGTCCCAGGTCGCAGCTGTCGAGGGGAGGTCCAAGAGGCGGAGGTCGGAGTTGGACTCCTCGGCAGCAGAAGGGGCAGCTGAGACCCCACAGGGCCCGATGGAGGAAGATGGCACGGAGTCATCCAGGTTGGTGGGGGGTTTGGTGGAGGAGGAGGCCGTGCAAGGGACAGAGATGGGGTCTGGAGGTGGGGATTCCACTGATGCTAGTGGTGCAGTGGAGGGGCAGGGACAGGAAGCAGCACAGGCCACTGCAGAGGTGCCTGTGTGTAATCCTGTCCCCGAACCTGTGACTGCATCATCCTGCACCAGCAGGGATACCTACGTCCAGACCCATTTTCAGGCAGGGGATGAGCTTACGACAACTGGCCTTCCTCTGCCTGCGGACGTGGCTATCCGAGACCGGTTTGAGCCTGTCCTGGGTGGTGTGGCGTTGCGTCAACGGGCCATGCAAGGCGAAATGCAGTCTTTTCATGGGGAGACTGCATGTCGCCTCGAATGGCTCGTTGACCACGGCGACCTACTGGGACAGATTACCAGGGCCGGATTCCTCCGTTTGCTGGGCCTTGTTCCGACCCCCTCCTCAACTGAACCCCCTATGCGCCAGTCATACTTCGTGCCATCTTCCCACCCATGTTTCACCTGTGTGCCCTGTGGAGCTGCCTCTGACCCTGCGGCCAGGCTGGTGGAGGACACATCCCTGCCACAGTCGGGAGTCGGACGTCCAGCAGGGGTGGCCACCTCAACAACTGCACCCCAGCCGGAGGAGGATGTGCAGGCAGCAAGAGCCATGGCACGGGCAGAGGCACAGCAGCAGCAGCAACAAGGTGGGAGCCATGATGGCTCGGGGCCTTCATCATCGGAGGGGCATGCATCGGCCAGAGGGCAGGAGGACCCAGGACGGGAAGTGTCTTCCGTGTGGCAGCGGTTAGGCCATGCCATAGATGCGGAGCGGCAGCGGGCAGAAGTGGCACGGCTCACGATGGTCAGGGTGGAGAACTCCATGCGGAGGGCCCTGAGGCGGGCCGAGTGCCTCGAGGCAATTCGCAGGCAGTTGGAGGAGAACATGTCGTTGTCCCTGCGAACCCTCGGGGCCATGGAAGAGGACTGCCTCCGGGACATTGAGCAGGAGTTCGATGATGCCCTGGCCCGAGACATCCAAAAGTGAGCCGTCGGACTAGCCCGCTGCCCTTGTAAATAGTTAGATAGTGTTAGGTTTCCTTTGGTTTTTTTCTTTATTTTGGTTGCGCTTGGACAATGCACCACGTTTCTGTATATAGTTTTTCATTAAGTAGTATTTTTGATAGGTTTCATTTCTTCAGTGGGGATCATGGACCCTGGATTGTTCATCTGTATATAGTTCATTATTGGATTCATCTCTTTTTTTTTGGATTTCCCCATGGAGCAATGGTTTTCCCTTGGATTTGCTTTGTTGGACTGTGACTTTGGACACCTTTCCTTTGGATTATGATTTCTTGTTTTTCATTATTTTACTGACATGCAGCTTTTCTTTTTTTATTCCCATTGTTGTTTGTTTGATTTTAATTCCATTCATGTTGCATTTAATACATTTTTTTCTTCATACTTCGATGTGTGGTATTATCTCATTGGTTTCATGCATGTCATGATATGGGTTTTCACATTCACTTGCAACCATTGTGTGTGTGTGACGGACATGTGTTCATTTACATACTTGCCATTGGGGTTGTATCATGTAATTGCCTTTTCTATGTGGGTGGATGCAATACTTGGTTGGGTCTTTGGGCTGGGGAGGCTGGCCATAAGGGCCATGATTGAGGATCGTGAGGATCGTGAGTGGGACATGAGTGGGGGCCTGCTGGCAGGTGCCCCTGACTGCTGGGGGGTGGGGGTGCTGGGGGACATGTGTGGGACATGAGTGGGGGCCTGCTGGCAGGTGCCCCTGACTGCTGGGGGGTGGGGGTGCTGGGGGACATTTGTGGGACATGAGTGGGGGCCTGCTGGCAGGTGCCCCACACAGCTGGGGGTGCAAGGGGACATGAGTGGGACATGAGTGGGGGCCTGCTGGCAGGTGCCCCATACTGCTGGGGGGTGGGGGTGCAAGGGGACATGGGTGGGGGCCTGCTGGCAGGTGCCCCTGACTGCTGGGGGGCGGGGTTGCTCGGGGACATGTGTGGGACATGAGTGGGGGCCTGCTGGCAGGTGCCCTGCACTGCTGGGGGGTGGGGGTGCAATGGGACATGAGTGGGACATGAGTGGGGACCTGCTGGCAGGTGCCCCTGACTGCTGGGGGGAGGAGGTAATGGGGGACATGTGTGGGACATGAGTGGGGGCCTGCTGGCAGGTGACCTGCACTGCTGGGGGGTGGGGGTGCAAGGGGACATGAGTGGGACATGAGTGGGGGCCTACTGGCAGGTGCCCCTGACTGCTGGGGGGTGGCGGTGCAAAGGGACATGAGTGGGACATGAGTGGGGGCCTGCTGGCAGGTGCCCCGCACTGCTGGGTGGTGGGGGTGCAAGGGACATGAGTGGGGGCCTGCTGGCAGGTGCCCCTGACTGCTGTGGGGTCGGGGTGCTGGGGGACATCTGTGGGGGCCTGCTGGCAGGTGCCCCTGACTGCTGGGGGGTGGGGGTGCTGGGGGACATGTGTGGGACATGAGTGGGGGCCTGCTGGCAGGTGCCCCACACTTCTGGGGGGTGGGGGTGCAAGGGGACATGAGTGGGACATGAGTGGGGGCCTGCTGGCAGGTGCCCCAGACTGCTGGGGGGTGGGGGTGCTAGGGGACATGTGTGGGACATGAGGTGGGGCCTGCTGGCAGGTGCCCCACACTGCTGGGGGCTGGGGGTGCTGGGGGACATGTGTGGGGGCCTGCTGGCAGGTGCCCCTGACTGCTGGGGGTGGGGGTGCTGGGGGACATGTGTGGGACATGAGTGGGGGCCTGCTGGCAGGTGCCACTGCACTGCTGGGAGGTGGGGGTGCAGAGGGATATGTGTGGGACATGAGTGAGGGCCTGCTGGCAGGTGCCCTGCACTGCTGAGGGCTGGGGGTGCTGGGAGACATGAGTTGGTGATCATATTGCAACGTGACATGTGGCTTGGCTGGGGGGCATGCCCATGGTGGATGGGCTGCCTACGGGACATGACCAGGGGTGCAGGGTAGTCCCCTGTGGTGTGGGCTGCCTGCAGGGGCCATGGAGGGGGTAGAGGGGACACCTGGGAGGACCCACACTGCCAATTCACGTGTAGGACTCCCTGCGCACCCCTAAAATACACATTCCCAGGCCAATCGCGTGTGAAACTTCCTGCGTAACCCTGAAATACACGTACCCAGGCCAATCGCGTGTGAAACTTCCCGCGCACCCCTGATATACACGTACCCAGACCAATCGCGTGTGAAACTTCCCGCGCACCCCTGAAATACACGTACCCAGGCCTATCGCGTGTGAAACTTCCCGCGCTCCCCTGAAATACACGTACCCAGGCCAATCACGTGTGAAACTTCCCGCGCACCCCTGAAATACACGTACCCAGGCCAATCGCATGTGAAACTTCCCACGCACCCCTGAAATACACGTACCCAGGCAAATCGCGTGTGAAACTTTCCGCGCATCCCTGAAATACACGTACCCAGGCCAATCGCGTGTGAAACTTCCCGTCCACCCCTGAAATACACGTACCCAGACCAATCGCGTGTGAAACTTCCCGCGCACCCCTGAAATACACGTACCCAGGCCAATCGCGTGTGAAACCTCCCGCGCACCCCTGAAATACAGGTACCCAGGCCAATCGCGTGTGAAACTTCCCACGCACCCCTGAAATACACGTAACCAGCCCAATCGCATGTGAAACTTCCCACGCACCCCTGAAATACATGCACCCAGGCCAATCGCGTGTGAAACTTCCCACGCACCCCTGAAATACACGTAACCAGCCCAATCGCATGTGAAACTTCCCACGCACCCCTGGAATACACGTACCCAGGCCTATCGCGTGTGAAACTTCCCGCGCTCCCCTGAAATACACGTACCCAGGCCAATCACGTGTGAAACTTCCCGCGCACCCCTGAAATACACGTACCCAGGCCAATCGCATGTGAAACTTCCCACGCACCCCTGAAATACACGTACCCAGGCAAATCGCGTGTGAAACTTTCCGCGCATCCCTGAAATACACGTACCCAGGCCAATCGCGTGTGAAACTTCCCATCCACCCCTGAAATACACGTACCCAGGCCAATCACGTGTGAAACTTCCCGCGCACCCCTGAAATACACGTAACCAGCCCAATCGCATGTGAAACTTCCCGCGCATCCCTGAAATACACGTACCCAGACCAATCGCGTGTGAAACTTCCCGCGCACCCCTGAAATACACGTACCCAGGCCAATCGCGTGTGAAACCTCCCGCGCACCCCTGAAATACAGGTACCCAGGCCAATCGCGTGTGAAACTTCCCACGCACCCCTGAAATACACGTAACCAGCCCAATCGCATGTGAAACTTCCCACGCACCCCTGAAATACACGCACCCAGGCCAATCGCGTGTGAAACTTCCCGCGCACCCCTGAAATACACGTACCCAGGCCAATCGCGGGTGAAACTTCCCGCGCACCCCCGTAATACACGTACCCCATTCGCACAGGCCCTTTCGCGTGTGAAACTTCCTGAAAACCCTGTAATACATGTACCCTGCTGAAATTGCGTGTGAAACTTCCCGCGAACCCCCGTAATACACGTACCCCACTCGCACAGGCCCTCTCGCGTGTGAAACTTCATGCGCACCCCAGTAATACACGTTCCCCGCTTGGCGTTTGCTGTTTGGCAGCCCTGTAAACTGGTCCAGGGTTAGTGCAGCCCTTTGCGCTGAATTGGGAATTTGGATGGCTTTTCCTTGCGCAAGGGCATTCTTGGGGGCGTAACTGGCGCTGCTGCAGGGTCGCTGCGCCACTCTGCGCCACGGCTGGTTTTGGAGATTAAAATCCATGAATACGCTGTGCGCGGAAATCTATTTTAGTGCACGCGGCTGGCGCAGACATTCGCACGCGCACACTGTGCGCCAGCCGCGTGCACCACTTTTGAATTACCCTTTTGAAATTCTATGAATTACCCTGTATAGCTATACAGTCGAAAAAATAAATGTACTTTTTGCACAGATCTATTGCACTTTCAGATAATTACAAAAGGGTGCTTTAAAGTATAATATGGATTTCTTTTTCATTTTGAAAACATTATCCATTGGACATTATTTAAAACTCCAAAGTACCAATTTCAATATTTGCAAATGATCAAATAGTAGAATCTAAACATATATAGAAACACCCCCCAGTCCTCCAAACTCTGTTAACACCAGCAATGCAATAGTAAGAATAGCATTTCAAACGTGTAACTGCGAGCCCAAAATTGCAATTTGTGCAGTGAAACAAAGCCGTGCTTAGCACATCCCACTGAGCACACAATATGATATGTCTGTACATTGCAAAGGGCATCTCATTAGCATGTTTAACTTGTGCATTTTTATATGCAGGAATGCCCCCTTAAATTCAAGGAAATAAAAGGAGAGTTAATAAAGCATATGAAAGTGTGCTTCTGTTATGCATTTGTTACAATTATCAGAAAGTGAATAACATATTGGGCCTCATTAAGAGTTTGACTTTAACTCAGCAGTAAACACGGTGATTTAGACAAACTTGTTTACCGTTATCAGTTCTTGATCCCGTGGCTTACCACAGGATTAAAAATGGTGAACTGGTTTGAAAAATTGTTTTGAAAATAGAAAACAGTAAGTATTTTTACTTCTGTTTTTTTAATTAGCTTTCTTTGTTAAGTAAACTTACATCCTCGATCATAAATAATCTCCAATATAATTTTTGTTTCATTAATAACAGAGAAACTCACTGACATTTAGAGACTTGCTGCTGGAAACAAATGTGGCAGCACAATAGAGCTGTTGAAGTGAATTATTTCAAAATGGCCTTCAGTTTACTTTAGTATGTGGCACAATCCTAAGGATATTGTGGCACTGTAATGGACACAATGCCAGGCTGAAGGCCATGTCCATCAACTATTGTGGGTAGGCTTGTTGGGCCAAGGATACGGATGAACCTCTTGTCCTGGATAATTGAGCATAACTTTTATCACCAGCATGTACACATATATGAGATATATTAAAAATATATTAAAAGAGGAATTCCTAATGTTACATGCAGTGCTAGAACAACATGAAACATCTTCAGCTATAATTATTGAAATTCAGTGAAAAAATCGGTGTTAAAGGGACATTATGGTTTAGTTGCTGTAATAAAAGCCTTTGAAATTCTGTAGAAACAGCCATGTTAACAGGACGTTATGGTTAGGTTGTTCTAATGAAAATCCTTGAAATTCAGTTAAACACTTTGTTAAAGGACTATTTTGGTTAAGTTACTCTAATCAAAACCTTTGAAATTCAGTGAGAACACTTTGTTAAAGGGGAGTTATAGCTGCACCGCAAAACCTAAAATCTTAAGGAATTTGCCAGTTATGGTAAACTACACCACTATAACTCTATCACCCGCTGTCCACTGCTCGTGCCAAAACATATGACATCACAGATAACATGGCAAATTGCATCATTAGTGACATCACCATTTCACTTGCTGGTTCGTGCTATTTTTCAAGCATGCCTTGCGATATTTCCCCAGAAACAGGCTCCCCAGCCCACCACTAACTCTCCACTTCACATGCATTCCTCTTTCCTACACCACCCCTCGAACATGATATAAATCTCCTCCATTCCTATCTTAAAATATTACTTTGAACACATTTCTTTTTCAGCTTCCCTCGGGATTATCATGGAAATCTCTTTTATTGAGGGAAAACATGTCAGCTTTTCATTTCTGAAATGCCTCAGTACTGCAATGCACCATGGCAGATATATAAATGTTTCTTCGGCCCTGGAGACACCTCCTTTACCTTTAAAGAAAAATTAAGTATTGCACGGTTTTATGCCAAAACATGAAAAGGCATATCTACAGTGCTTTGTGCCTGTGTTATTTCTTATTTGGTGCAAATCCATTCAGCAGTTTTCACGATAGGTGTTTTCATAGGAATTACCTCTTTTCTCTACTGGAAAATGAACGGAAGAAAGCCAAAAAGAGCTTCTTTTTGTTTACGTATTTACCTTTAAACCATTTAACGCATTTTCCCCAAAATGTCCAGTCTAAATATGGCCACACCAGAATTTTATCTGGGCAATTTCATCAAAATCCGCCCAATGAGTTCAAAGTTACTAGCCACAGAATTTTGGGAAAAGTCAATACAAATTAGTTTTATTTTAACCATAGGGCAGCTACTGCCACACTAAAATAGATATATTAGGACAGCAGTTGAGGTTATGGTGAAACTCATTGACTGTATACAAATTTGGGAGGGAAACATCAAGAATCATGCCATATGTTGACCAAATGTGTACATATGCTGTTGGCTCTACAAGAATTAGAAAGTATAATAACCTTTGTAACTCCAGCCTGCACTTACCTTGACACCTGAAATGTTGACCATTGAGCCACTTGTCCAAAGTTGCCCTCTGTGTAATGACATATTTCCAGACTGGACTCCCTACTCCAGGTGGTGCCACATCTATGGTATTTTTCTCTGATTGTGCCAATACTGTTTCCGATGTTTACTTTTGAATTTGTATACAGATTCCAGAAAATATGGTGCTTTGCATGGATAAAATGAGTCTCCTTTTTAACATTTCGGGAATCGTTATGAGTATATTGACTCCTCCTCAAAGAATGGCACATCAGGTTCCTGTGCGGAACAAGAGGATAAATACTCTTTAGTTCTATAGCTTTTCTTCTCTCTGGGATCAAAAAATTGTTTGTGTGTGTTCTTCCAGTTTTACGACTCCCGCCATCAGAAAGTGTTCAAATCATAGACGTTCTGCACAAAACATTTGTTTGAAAAATAATTGTTGATAGATTTAAGAAATGGGGATTGATACCAATAATACATCTGCAGTTACCTAAAGTCAATTAGTCCACAAACATGTTAAAAGTAGATATTTTATTATTAGGATTTACATTTAAAAACAAGTGATAAATAATGATCACAGAGTTGCTGTTAGATTTGTGAACATAGAGATATACATGTGTACACAGAAAACAGTTATGACTTCCCTATTTTCACAATATTCTTGACAGCGTGCCACTACTAACAGTAGAACCATTATTGCAAATAAATACGGTAAACTGTTGTACAATGATGATCAGCTTTTATGAGAAGCAATTTCAAAAGAATGGAATATAGATGGAGGAGGAATATAAATCCGAATTCTTTTTTAACCTAAAGAGAGAACAACCTAAATATAAATTGGTTTTAATTGAGGCAAAAAGACAATACTGGACAAATCAAATCCATCAGCCAGCAAACTGCACTAAATCCCTCTTCAGATTCCTAGACAAACAAATAAATCCCTCACTCAAAGTTAAGAAGAGTAACCTATCTCCTGTTTGGTGTCATAGTTTGCAAAAATTCTTTTCGCACACAATAGGCAACAAATAAGCTAGCAAAAAGTGACGCTCTCATGAATTCTTAAACAAAGGATATTACATCAGCAACCAATGCTAAAGCCTCTATTGTTTTATTTGTTTAATGATTTAACTGTCATCAAAACTAAAGACATTGGGGGTTATTGTAAGTTTCCTGGTATCCCACTGGTAATACCAGCGATATACCAGGAAACTGATTTACCATTTCAACCACCTGATATCCCGGTATTACAGGGATATTACAGGTGGCAGAAAGGGTAATAAATCTCCATTCCATAGAGTCCCATAGGATCCCATGGAAGGGATTGCAGGAATTACCAGCACCAGCATTTCTTTGTCGGACGTAGCCTGATTTAACTCCAGCTCTTGGCTGGAGGTAAATCAGTGACTCCCACTGGCAAACTTGTATTTTGTCTGGTGCTGTAAAAATGCTGGTACTGGATTTCCCAGCACGTTTACCAGCATTTCTACCACACCAGGAACATTGTAATGACTGACCACCATTAGCTTAAGTTTACACCTAATTGTTCCACTCTCAGGTAATCAAGGAATGCATGGAAGCTCTGTCAGTAACTATCCCATATATAATGAATGATTCGTTTGTGGAATCCAGTATCCTAGTGTGCCTATAACATTCCAGGAATACTGCTTTTTTAAACAGGACTACCCTGTATCAGAAAAATATTGCTAGATAAAGACCAATCTCCTATGTCCCTGATACTGGACAAGGCTGCAAAAATTTAACTCCATACCCACCTGCAAAAAAGGAAGTTTCAGGAGACAATTAATTAGGTTTTTGGTCTTATAGAAACACAGAGATGGCATTGATCAATGAAAAAAATATTCTTCTTAAGATTTCATATGAGGGTGGCACAGGAATGCCGATGCTTCGGGATGTTTCTGCAGAATTTGATACCTTAGATCATTCAATTTTATTGCAACACCTAAATGAAGTTGCTCTGGTGTCATACAAAAGAGCACTCAGATTTGAATCCCTTCTAACTAAATGAATTTCAAGGGTCAAAACTGATGAGCATACATCTGACCCAGAAATGATGACATGTAGTGTCCTTCAGGGGTCATGCATTTCTCCTATGCTATTCAATATACATATCAAGCCTTTGCATAACAAATTATCACATATTGGTGCTGCTTTTACAGAATTATGCAAACTCCAACCAAATGATCTTTCAAATAAAAGGATGCTCTCAGGACATTTTGGAGATTTTTCAATCCACTTTTTTGAGAATTTCTACTTGGATATCTACAAACTGAATCAAGCTAAGATAAAGTTATTAATGATTCTTCTGACAGCTATGAGACTGAGGAAATCACTCCTTTTGGGGAAATTACATTGTCCAAATATCCTGTACACATTTTGAATACAGCGAAATCCTTAGGGATGGTTTTGGACTCCTCCCTGTCAATGGTACCTCAAATGATCAAAATCGGGAGTGCGATGAACTACCAATTTATGGTCCTCCGAATGTTGAGAACTCTGTTATCAATGTCACTTTGTGCGATTTTGCCAAACGCAATAAATGGATCAAAAAGTGATTAATGTAATAGCTTATATGCAGAATCTTCCAAACAAATTAGCAGCAAATAAGCTGTTCAACAGCTGCAAATCTTCCAAAACTCAGCGGCTCCTATTGATACCAACAGTCATACATGCGATTATATCACACCTATGCATTGTGATGTAATTTACTGTCAAGTGGTCTTATATAGGGCCCTTTTGCCAATAGTGTTGGCCTCACTGTGCATGGCTCTTTAAGGAAGGGAGCCAGCATGTTTTAGTTGTATTACGGCAAGGCAAATGCATAAACCTCTGGTGTTGATGGATGCAAGTCGGAAGTACCTATTACTTGTGTGCCGATATGAACATTTCTATGTTGTTTATGGTTGGTATGGACTGGGCAGTTTATCCGTATGAGCAGCCCTTGGATTTTTAAGTGTAGAAATTGACAGAGAGTTTGTTGATAGAAGATGGATAGGGAAGGAATTTTAGCACTGTGGAGTTAGATGAGGATTAGAGGGGATGGAGGAGAGAGGGTAGTTAGGGTGTTGATTCCTGCCTCTTGGTTGTAGATTTCATTGAGAGTCAGCTGCAGACCAGTGTCACCAGTGTCGTGCAGCAGAGTATCCAGCTATCAAATTGGATTTCCACAAATGGTAGTGAGTAGAGTTTCTCAATGGCTTGCCTCGTAGTCCAAGTTTCTGGTGCACAGTCTTTAGTTGGTTGCTATTATCTTTAATTTCTTTCAGAGTGGAGGATGACAAGCCAAGCCTTCAGATGTTTCAAAAGAGGATCCACCTTGCGGTTTCTTGTTTCTCCCTGCTGCCACATTTTTCGTCATTTGCACTGCAGGGTGCACATGTAAATGGCAAAAGGTGGCATACAAGCCTTCACATTTGCACTCTGCATTACAAAAAGAGTAAACGCATGCCAGGCAGCGTTTACTGTTCAATGTGAGTATCGCTTCACATGCTTGCATGGTAAACGTAACTCAAAATTGATTAGCTTCAACTGGAAACACTGCCTTCCATGCAAGCATGTCAGGAAAGGGTTACATTGTAATTGCACACTCCACCTGTCATGCTTGCATGGCAAGTAGAGTGTACAATGGATCCCTATGTGGACTGCCTGCTTTATGCTTCTGCATAAAACATGCAGACCCAATAGGGATCTCTAGCATTTGAGCCGGCATTAAAATGCATGCCGGCGCAGATGCTGAAGCAATTTAATATTGGAGAGGAAGGGAGTGGGTGAAACGAAGTTGCGTTCCACCGCTCCTCTCCACCATACAAATGCTGGAAAATGGGGCATGACATAAATGAAAGGCGCTAAAGCCTTACTCAAGGCTTTAACGCCTTTCTTTCATGTTATGCCCCTAACCAACATGAGCTCCGTAGAGTTCTCATATGCATTGCTTTTAAGTGTAGTCCAGATGGAGCACAAAGCTGATTCTGTATTCCTAGAAGGTCTAAATCCGTGATCTGCCTCATTCAGGAGGTGGTTTGCTTTGATGAAACCCCAAATGAATTCTTCCAGAGATTTACTGATGAAAGAGGTGTCTGAGATAGGAAGACAGCTGGCTGGGTTGGTTGTATGTCTGTATACCACCGTAGAAGGCTGCATACCAAAAGAGGCATAATTTATTATGCCGATTTGGTGCACCCTTCAATGGGGGGGAGTGGCCCTTTTGAGGGGTTTTATGCCCAAATCCTCTGAACTCACTCACAGTCTATCCCGCACCACACTTGCCCGATTTACTATTATTCCACTATACACACACACACACTCACACACACACGCACATGCATACATACACACATACACACACACACACAATTACCTACTGTTTTTGCTGTGCTTTCTGTCTTCCTGTCATCCCCTGCATGCACCCATGTGTGTCATGGGTCGGGACTCGAGCTCTGAGCTCCACAGGCTTCTGTTCATGGGCTTCTGTGCCTGCGATCTTTAGATCATGGGCAATCGACTGATCTGGGACTCTGCTGATGGAGTCATTGAGGAGGGATAGGAAGATGGTCATTAAGTCTGGAGATTTCATGATGGATTTGTAAAGACTGGAGGGACATGGACCATCTGGAGACTGTGGTAGCTTGTAGGGCCTCGGTAAACAGAAGGCAAGAACACTATCCAGAGAGGTAATGGAAGGTGATGATGGAATCACGTTGATGGCACGTGAGTGTCCTTTATTGTCGAGGTGATCCTGGATGTCATGGAACGTTTGGTTGAAGTGTTCAGCATTCTGGTCACAGACCTCTAATAGGGGTTGTCTTGCAGGCTGTCAGATTCTTGAATTCTCTGATGATCTTATACATTTCCCTTTTACTCTGATGATCTGAATCAATTCTTTTGGGATAGTGTGCCTTCTTTGCTTGGTACAGCGTCCTTCCATCGACACATGTTTGTTTTTACGACGGATGTTTTTATGTGGAGTTGTTGCCAAAAAATATGTTCACATTTTTTGGGGGGGAAAGGGCATATAAAGGGTTAGGGGGGTTGGGAATAAATAAAATAGGTAGAGGATGGGGGGCTTAGGAGGGAACCCCCCAAAAAGAATAAAACAAAATTCGGAAGAGTTTTTTTGGTAAAAACTGCTTAAATACACCTGTGGTCAATACAGGTGTTAATGAAATGACATAGAACCCTTTGCTCTAACTACTTCAGCTCTTTAAAGATTTAACTATTGATGGTAGGTGAATTTGCTAGTGTGTAGATTGTTTTTCCTCCAGATTTTGTCCAGATTTACTTCAGTTTCCGATTTCGTTTTTTTAACTAGTCTAGTCTGCGTTGAACCATTTTGCTTGTTTCTTTTTGAAAGTTTTTGAAAGGTTTCTTAGGGGCAATACAGCCCAATGCAGAAATAATCCAGTTGTGAACGTTGTGGAGTTTTGTATCCAGTGTGAACATTGGTCCATCTCTAGTAGGGTGCTTATGTGTATTTATTTCCACGGTCTGGTCATAGTAAAAGGGTCTTTTGATGGTACTACAAGGAGTGGTGTCTCCGTAAATATTGTGAGTGGGATAGATAACTGATCGCCCTGGGGGGGTTGAACTGGGGTTATCGATCCAGCCCTTTAAGATGAGGTAGCAATACTTTGAGATGGATGGGGGTGCAGAAGATACTCAAACATCAATAATCAGACTAACTAAGGAAGTTGGCAAATCACATCTGTTTTATTTGCAATTGTCTAAAACAGGGAGTTACAATGAACATCGACAATCCTCTCGATCTTCTTGCTGAGCAAGTTTCATAAAAAAGCAGGTTATATAGTAAAAATTCATCATTACTAACGTCATCCTACATAGCAAACTACATAAACCTACTTGGGAAAGTGATAGGATTAGAGAGAACATCTAGGTATATGTTCCATACCTGTCAGGAAAGTGATTGGGTCTCTAACATCAGGTGGGACAACTAAGCCCTCCTCTAGTGCAGGTCACTACGAACGTCATCAAATACACAACGTCCCATTGGTTACACAAACTACAGGGCTCTTTACTACGTGTCCCTCTATAATTGGTTGGCACCATTGTCTCCGTCAGTACTTTTCCACATATTTCAGCAGCATGCAGGCTGGCCTCCAGATGTTGGTGGGATGGTCTTGACCATAGTTTCCCACCAATTAGCCTACTATCCATCATCACTCTGCTGTGTGCCAGACAATTAACCCTTTGAAGATTGGCATTGAGTTTGTTCTTCGTGCCTGGGAATAAGAGGCAGTATAGCATGCTCTGTCTCCTGAAGTTGGCATAGCACGTCATGATTATCTATTTTCACTCATCCACGTGACTGAAGACCATGTTTTAGAGGTCTGTGCATTTAAAATACTTTTATTTAATGAACATCTGATGTCTTCACTGTTCATGTGCCCGTCTTCTGGACAGAAGTTTGTTCTTTTCACACACCTGTAACCACTGTCTGATCCTTCAGGCCCAGAGTGGCCTTGGCTTCTGGGTGCTGGTCCAGCGTTGGCTTTCTTTGATTCACCTGTGTAATTCAATTGTTTTTCAACTGCGACACCCTAGGAAAGCCTTTCTTACTCTGGGTCCTGCTCTGCTAAAATGCGTAGGGGAATCGTCCATAGTTCATTCACTTCTATACATATATATTTGGCGCATGCCGCCATCTATTCTCTACATAGCTAGCCTCAAGAATACTTTGTATGCTTGCGTTTCTTGCATCTGTACACGTGTAAAAGGACTTGATATCTTCATTGTTTCTGTAACATTGACATCTTCTTCTCGATCTTGAAATGTTGCTTATCTTCAACACTTTCTTCACATTTATAGAATGTTTATGTTCTCTTGCCTCATCATATCTTCTGGGTACGTAACCCCTGCTTCATGTGACGTCACCAATCTTCCCTTTTGCTCACTTTTCCCACTTCTTCTGGGATTTCATTCAAATGGCCATCATTTTGTCATTATGCAGGTATGGTTTTCACAATGGGAAACTTGCTGCCAGGATTCTACTTGGTATTGGTATCTTCACTGGCATTGCACGAATTTCACACACTGGTTCCCAACATACATGCAACATAGGAGCAGTGCTTGAGGTGGGGGTACTTGGCCCCTTCTCTACACACCCCCATCTGGGTGATTCATTGACCACTCTCCCATCAGTCTTCACATCTATACATCCTTGTCTGAAGATATGCTTCTTTGGGACCCATATCTTTATTACTCCTTTTAGGCATCCAGCTGATTTCACATGTTCATCCTTGTTCCAAGTCATAAGCATGCACTGTCCACTTCCCCACATATATTTTAGGATCCTTTGGTTACAGGAACTGAGTTCCCTCAGCTGCATGAATGCTGACCTTCACATAGTCTCTGATTTCTTCATCTTTTAGATCTTTAGTTTTCCATCCTGATTCGACATCAATCATGATCTTCATTCCTATTGCTTTCTTTGCAGTCCTCTTACATAGTGAGACATCCAATCTGATCACACAGAATCCAAGCAAAAGCATCACTATCAGGGCTCCAAGGAACTTGAACATATCTGCCATCCATTGTGGAACCCATGAAAAGAGTGATCCAAACCAAATTATCATCTGCAATGTCTTCTACTTCGTCTACCATTTGGACGTGTAGCTTCGTCAGTATCTCTATGGCCTTTGTCAAGGTGACATTTTCGTCATCATGAGATGGTATGAACGTGCAACATGATTCTCCAATTTTGGCACAAACACCTCCATCCATGGCAGTGATCATGTCCAAGACGTATCTATTCTGAAGAGTCATCAGTCGTATGGCTCTCAGCTCTTCCTTGATAGAGTTGAATCCCTTGATATTCGTGTTGATTGCCTGAAACAACTCACATCTGGTTATTTGTAAGCACTTAGTATTTGCTGCTGTCTGGAACCTTCGCATGAAGATTATCGTGAATATGGATGAAGTCTGGCTCAACAAGCTGTGTTCATATAGAATGGAGTCAAAAGCTTATATTGACTTAGCTGAGAAATAATTCTCTCTCTTCATTTGATTTATCAGCTCCACAGATCTCCTCTTCCTCAGATGAGCATCTGCTTTTGGAAAGTCACCAATGTTTAAATCGCTTTTAAGAATCACCAATGCTGGAACATGAACGTTCACTATAGAACACTGTCCCCCCCAATCTTTGGGCAGCTTCATCTAAGCTCTGGATCCACAAGCTCAGTAAGCATCCATTATCACTGCTGTTCCAATGCTCATTCCTGGCACGTCAAAGATTCAGCCGCAATTCTAGTTCTCTCCAACTTTTCTTGTGCCATTGTTTCTGAAACACAGCTTTGCAATTTCCAGAGGCACTATCTGTAAAGGCCCTCCTTTGTCTTCGACCCAATTCAATAGTTTAGCAGGTCTCAGCCATAAAGGTTTGCATCCATTCTGTACAATGTCAATGGTTGGTTTGTAGAAAGCAATGACAACGCAAGCTCTGCAGATGACCACACCTTCCTCCCATCCATCTGGTGAAAGTACTGATCCCCAAATATGCATTTGGCCTCTATTCTTCCATCTTTGAACATCTTCTGCAGTTTTTCCTGGACTCTCAAGTCTTTTGTTTACTTCCCATCTGATTCCAGCTCCTTTCACTCCATGCTGTTCGTATCTTGTCACGTGATTTTTTTTTAATTTCATTTTTTTTTTATTTGGTTAGCTGATACAATCAACTTTTCAAATATAAATACAAACAAATCAACATCATTATGTACACATCATTTAAACATATATCCAACATAAATTTCCATCATGCACAAATTTCATTTAAAATCTTAAGGACATTTAAAGATGATTCAGACCATAAGAAGAATCAAATCCAAATTGGATCAAAATTTGTATCATAGTTACTTCATATAATGGGCATTTATACACAATTTAAATACTTTCCATATATTATCTTAGTGTGCAGGGAACAGTGATTCCAGAAATTGCTCTATTGCAATATGAACAACTAGTTTCCTATTTACAAAAAGACAATACCAAATTTCATCTGGATCTCAGAAACAATGGCCCTCATTCTGACTCAGGCGTTAAGGGGTTTACGGAGCCGTAAACGGCGCCGACCCTTAACGCCTGATTACAAGGTTCCCTTTGCGGGATGGCTTTTAACGGCTGCTTTTTTGCAGCCGTTAAAATCCATGCCGCAAAAGGACCTTGGCGATAATTACGGCACCGTAATTTACGGTGCCGTAATTATCGCCTTTCCCCATTCCCATTATGCCCTATGGGGCGAAAATGGGAATGGGGAATGGTAAAATGGGAAATGGGGATTTACCGCCCCACTCACCTTGGAATGGGGCGGTAAATCCGCCAACCACCATGGCATAACGCCATGGTGGTAAGGGTACAACCCAGGCGGTAACTTACCGCCTGGGTCGTAATGAGGGCCAATAAGACATGATAATGGACTTAAAGTATATTTCTCTCCTTTTCTTTAACGCAGGATATGATACAATACAATGTTGGAGTGTTTCTATCACACGTCTATTCTTGCAAAATCGACAGAAATTTTGTTCAGGTAATATTATTTTCTCCTGGCAAACACTTTATGCGTAGGCCAGAGATTGAACCTGAATCGAAGATACTGACTTCTTATTTGAGGAGATGGACACTTGGCCAGATAATCAGCCATGACACACATTTGTTTATGGCCAAACAATGTTGCATTGAAATCCCTGTATAACAAACATTTAGATTGATTCACAATGCAGTCGTGCTGATAGATTTTAATCTTAGCCTGATCAGGATTGTCTAGTAATAAATCCAGATCAACAGATGCATCCGCCAATGTATTCAGGGTAAACTGTAGGCACATTTTCGGCAGCATATGCTGTGATGCTAAAAGGTATTGGGCTACAATTCCCAATGTATTTGGAACATTAGTATTCAACAAACACTCCTTAGAAACGCTGACATTTTCCATAAAACATGAGCATGTATTGATATTAACCCAACTTCAAATTGAATTAGTGGGAGTTGCGTGCATTTGGGTAAACATACAATTTGTTTCCAAAAAACCCATCTAAATTTTGTCCCACCAACATTGCTCTTTAAGGATTTATGCTTCCACTCCATACAATAAGATGGGACTCACTTTTTGTCGGTAATATAACACAGTCTGCTTTAATGAGAATTTGCCATATTTTCGTGTTATAATTTTAGCTTCAGCAGTTAAAGTTTGCAATTTACTTTAAAGTTTTATATTGTTAGTCTCACACTTCAATTGCCCAGTAATTGTAATGCCCAAATATTTATATTCCAGGACAGTTGTCAATGCCACCTTATTCAAGTACCACTTATATGGCGTCTGCTTAGTTCTACCATTTGGACTACAGATCATGACCTGCGTCTTGACTGTATTTATTACAAGATTTTTTTGTTCGACATAGGTATCAAGGGCCTTTAGCATGTTTTGAAGGCCTACCATTGTTTGGGATAGTAACACAAGATCGTCTGCATACAACAAATAGCATATTTTGGGGGATCACTTACCACATTGCGGAAGGCATTACCCATTTCTAATATAAACAGGTTGAAGATTGTTGATGCCAGAATACAACCCTGTTTAAGGCCACGAAAAATTGCAAATTGCGCTGTTAGTAATTCATCTAAATTCATTCTAACCTGCATAGTCGTGCTGGTATGTAGCAGCATAAGTAGTGTACATAGTGAAGGAGGGCACTTATAAGCAACCAATTTTCGATATAGCAAATGCTGACCAATTGAGTCAAAGGTGACTCGGAAATCAACAAATGCTCAATAGAGCAATTGATTTCTGGTCGCCATGTCAGATTTTATCACATTCAAAGCCATGATGTTCGGGATTGTGCCCAAACCCGTGACAAAGCCAGATCGATAAGGGTCTCTTAATTTGGATCTTTGTGTCCAATCATTAAGGTCCCTTAATATTAGTCATGAAAATATTTTAGCCGGCACGTCCAAAAGAACTATCGGCTTGTAGCTCATTGGAAGTTGTCAGACACTCTTTTTATAGATGGGAACAATAATAGAGTGTCTCCATGAAGGAGGTAACACCTGTGTTTTGTTTATGGCAGTGAATATGCAAAATAATATTTTGGCCCAAGTTTCTGGATTCCTTTTCAACACTTGGTTTGAAAGTCCACCCGGACCACAAGCTCTAGAATTGCTTGCCTTTTTAATATAAAGATGAATATTGGCCAAATCAAACTTGAGAAAGAAGGTCTTCAATTTACAAGATTTCACTCCCACACCACCTTCTGGGAGTGGGTATAACCCCGAAAAGTGCTCAATCCAAAGCTGCTCAGTTACACCATTCACTTGAATTACACATTGTGATCCTTGGGAAGCTCGATTTAATAATGTCCAGATTTTTGCTGTGTTTTTTGTCTGAAACATACTCAGCACTTTAACTTCATCTTCTTGATATAACTTGGCCCATTTATATAGGAGCCAATTCTTATACCTAGTCTTAAGCCATGTTAATAGAGCTGATCTAATCTCTATAGGCTGTTTAAGGGCTTCTCTCTTATGAGCTCTCAGCAGGGTTTTTTGTCTCCTCACCTCATGATTATAAACATGCCTGTTTGGGGCTAGGGTTTTACAACTGCATGAGTTTAGCGATTGCATTGGAAAAGATGCATTATGTCACAATACATAACACTTTGCATATTATCACTTACACTCGTTGTATTCAAATCTGACAGTAGTTTGTTGATATCTTCTAGTGACTCCTCCGTCCATCACAGTCTATTTAAGCTCAGATTTATCACAAGAGAGCCTTGTTCAAGATGGTGCCTCTCAATTTGTTTAATTCTAGATAGAATCCATTTAGTTGTTAGTTGGTCATGATCACTCATGGCAGATTTCACAATGCGAAAATCCAAAATTAGAGAGAATAAATTTGTATTTATGTAGATGTAATCAATCGTAGAATGACTTGCACCTCTACGCCATGTTGGGCAAGGGGGAATATCTGACTTAAAAGCTCCATTTAATCGATGCAAATTTTGTGATTTTATAAAATGATTCCATTTTAATAGTCTGTTTTTATTGACTAAAGATTTATCAGGAATGCGATTAAGATTCAGATCACCTGCAAGCAATATATAGGTTATTGAGGAATCTAGGGCAATCAACAGAAGTAGTTCAATCAGATCTTATCACATGATTTTTAGTGTGGGCTCTTAATCTTGTCTTTGTAGCTTGAACATAGTCATCTTTTTCTGGATCTGTCTATTCAGTTGCCCATTTTAGGTAGGCTGTTTGGCCCATAAACTGACCTCTTGTTTGACAGAGTGCAATGTGAGATAGACAATGTGCTGTCTGGACATCTATTTCAATGGCTATGACAATCTTAGACTTCCCCATATTATAAGGCAGGAGTGTTCATACATAGCATTCCTCCTTTGAGGTTGTACTTCCCACTTCTTTCAAGTGCTGATACCACATGTTGTTTCCCAAATGTGCTGTACTATCCAGATAACCATTCAGTTCATGATCATCTCCCTAGTACTTCTCTTAGGTCTCCCTCTTGTCTCATGAGCTTTTTTAATCATCTCATAAAGTACATCATCATTATTACTCCTCACTAAGGGAATCATGGAAAATGTGTCAGTAAACCTGGTGTCTTTACATGTGTGTAGGAGAAAACTCCAGAAGCCTCATCCTATTAACATAATATGAAGGTAACATAGATTCCTGAATAACTTCCAAAGCTGACCTCCCCCTAAAAGGAAGCCCAGATTTATCTATCACAGGACTGAGTACTTTTAAATGTACCTCTGGTGTAGGGACAATTACATAAGGTCTCGGTGGTCTTACACTTGCCACTTCTGTACCCTCCTGCTGCAAAGGAAGATATACAGGGATCCTTGCTTTATTTGGATCCACATAATAAACAGTACGTACTGTGAGTGAGAGAAGAATCACAATGAATAGGATACATGTGTAAATAATATACCAGTGGGCCCACTTCATGCAGCAATAGCTTCTTGCTTTGTGTGGTGGTCTCTCAGTGTTAGCCACATTGTTATTACTGTCTATGTTGCCCAATCTCAAGGAAGAAAAAGCCAAACTTTAATCAGGCAACATCATAAAATACTGTGGTATTAGCTGGATCTTCTACCGAAGCTGCACAAGCATCTGGCTGATTGCAGGGCGATTAACAGGATTCCTGATGAACACAAAGGAGCCATCTGTTCGCCAAACAAAATGAGGATGTGTTTCCAGTAAATAATAGAAGAACAAGGATAGTAAGTTCAGAATGTCTTCTCTCGAAAGCCTCATTCAGGTATCTGTGATCTCTCAGAAAATAAATGTACTTGCTCTATGATGTCACATAGCAATTGATTAATTGCCACTAGGTTCCTACGATCTCTTAGGAAAGTATGAACATCAGTTTGTCTTCCAACAAGATGAGGGCGTTCTTCAGTCAAGAAATAAAAGACCTCTCCAACTACCTTTTTAGGCTCTTTCAGGAACAGATGAACGCTAACAGTTCTCCCCATAAGCACAGGGTATGCACAAAGAATTAAGAGAAAAACAGTAAGAATGATCCGGTGAACATGGTCATCAGGCACTACCATAGGTGCCTCCAAAAAGAAACTCAGTGAGAAAGGAATCAGGGAACTGCTCCCGCTTCCAATCATCACAGATGAACTATAGGTCTGGCATTGCCTTTTCTTTTCAAGACTTCAGTATGTCTCAGTCCAATGTTAGCAAGCTCCTGTGGTTCAAGAACAATAGCTTTTTCTTCCACTCCCTGTTTAGCAGCTACAAAGAGTGTCCCGGAACAACCATTGTCTAATATAATCTTTATCTGTCTTTTGGACAGTCTCTGCGTCCTTCTTCCTTGTCATTGATATAGTCTGCACGCACTGGACTGCTTCTCCGATGATTGATTCTGACTGGGGTGGGGGTGCGGTGGTCTCGCCGCTGTAGATCTTCACACCTCCCAGGAACATCCAAGCTTGTCTTCCCTAGACTTTTACTGCTGATGGGGTAACGTCTTCCACAATGAAAGGGCTGTTAAACATGGGCTGATCCCATTTGCAGATAAAATTCTGTATCAGAACTCAATCTCTGGGAAAAACTCTTGGCAATGAAAGTTCTTTGGATCCATTTGCTGTATGTTCCTCATTTGTGTTCTGAGGCCGACACCCCTTCCGTTTGAGCTGTTCTGAAATGACAGAGACACTTGTAGTCATACATGTTAAGTAGGCATGTAACTCATTTCCTAATAATTCTGCTGTTGTCTGGGCATCACTTTTAGTTCTCGATGGAGCGTAAGATGGTGGTCAGAGCCTGGCTGATTCCTCAACACATATAATTTAAGGGGCAGGTAATGTAACAATTTTTTCTTAAATGTAAGTTTCAATTTAGCTATTCTTTCCTAAAGCAGGCCGTTGAGTCTCTCACATATCCCATTGGCTTGCGGGTGATAAGCCGAAGAGAACCTGTGCTTTAAACTAAGCAACAAGTTGATTTACTCAAATACTTCATTTACAAAATGTGGGCCATTATCTGATCTTAATACTTCACATATTCCCAATCTGGGAAATATTTCTCGTACTAAACATTTTGCAGTGCAAGTGGCATCAGAGTGGGTGCAAGGGCCTGCTTCAATCCACCCTGAAAATGGACATACTACCACTATCATATATCTATTACAGGTCTGCAACATAGTCGATGTGTAAATGCTTAAAGGGACCATTAGGTCATGGGATAACTCCTCTGACTATTCACAGCATGTGCCCAGCAGTAAACTTTTGACATGCAATGCGATTTACTACTTAAAATGCAACGTGTTCCAGCAGGTTCGGTACGAACCAGTCCTTCGCAATAGTAGCTGCGAGGCTTTCTCTAGTGACATGCGCAGGGTAGTGCATCTTTTGCACGCCACCCTTAATAAGGCTACAGGCATCACTGGTTTACCAGTGCTTTCCTGTCCCCACAATGCTTCGGAAGGGGTTAAAGAACACCTCCTTCGTGTCCACAGATCTTTCTCATCCTGTGGTACTTCCCCTTGAACTTCCATCAATTGGGTTTTAGATTTTAGACAAGTTATAAAACCTTTGTTCACACTCATCATCACCACCATTCTTTCATTCACATCAGGCGTGTCAAAGCTCATTATTTCCACTAAATATGCAACTCGTTTTGCTTCTTTGTCTGTGGCGTGGTTTCCACGCTCAATATAGTCTGCTCCTTTCATGTGCGCTGCGCACTTGACGACCGCAATGCTTACTGGGAGCTTTAGTGCTCTAATAAATCTGTCCAATAATGCAGCGTGTTGCACTGGAGTGCTGTCTGCTCGGAGGTAGACCATCCTTTTCCAACATGCTAGGCCTGCATGCACTGTTGACATCACATAGGCTTAGTCAATGTACACCGTTACTTCCCTGCCTGCGTGTTTCTGGAGCGCGACAATCCGTGCCACTAATTTTTCACCCTGTGCTGAAAAGTGAGATGGTAATCGTGCACTTATCAATACTTTGAATTCTCCATTAGCCCTGTGTTTTACTACGCGACACCTGTATATTTCTGCCCATAATTTTGATTGATTTTTGAAGAACCATCAATAAAGAGAATTTCCCCAGCTGCTGAAGCATTTCCTTCACCCCCTGGGATCTCATCATAAAATTCCTCGTAATGTGAGCAATCATGTACATGCTCGTCTTCTGCCAGTGGTTCCGCTATAAACAGGGCAGGCTTCACTACTTTGCATCTGAATTTTTATATCGCTGGATTTGATATGACCACCTCATAGGCAGAAGCCCTTTGAGAGGTCAAAGTACCTTTGGGTTTCTCCAAAATAGCAAATAAATCATGACAAATAACGTCATGGAACACCCCATCACTATGCTTGCAGCTTTCTCTATGGCGAACGTGGTGGCTGCCAAAGATTGTTCACAAGGGAAGGGGCCCTTCATTACTGGGTCCCAAATGCAACTGTAATATGCTAGAGGTTTATACCCCAACATGGTTCTCTGCGTGAGGACTGCTGTTATGACTATGCCATTCCTGTGCAAAAACAAAAAGAATTGCTCACATATTTGGGAATCCCTAAGACTGGAGCTGTGCAAATTGCCTTTTTCAACTCATCAAACCCTTCTTCCTTTTCCTCAATCCAGGCAATCTTTTCCTGTGTTACCTGTGCCTTTTTCAGAGCGTGTAACAATGGTCTTATATATGAACTATAATCGAATACCCATGCTCTAACATAATTACTTAATCCCAAAAACCTTTGCATGTGCTTTATCGTGTGTAGCTTTGCTGTTTTCAAAATAGCCTTAGCCGTTTCAGGTGTAACTTTCTTCGCTTAATGCAAAATGAACTGCCCTATAGATAACACCTCTTCTTGACAATACTGCAATTTCTCCTTGTCTACTTTATATCCCTTCTCAGCTAAGATAATCATTAGCTGAACTGAGTCATGTCTGCACTCTTCTTCTGATGTGCTGCAGACTAAAATGTCATCCACGTACTGCAAAACAAAACTTTGCAAATCAATATTGTTCAAGTCCATCTGCAGGACTCTATTGAAAATTGATGGGGACTCACAGTACCCCTGGGGTAATCTTGTGCTTTTAACTTAGACTGTCTGAACGTAAATGACGTCAGATCTTTAGAATCTTCATGCAATGGGATTGAGCAAAATGCATTTTCAAGTCAATCACAGTGAAATATAGCGCTTCAACAGGGATACTACATAAGATCGTCGCTGGATTAGGAAATAGAGGGAACTCAGCCTCTACAATCTGATTAATGTCTTGCACTAAATGCCACAACCCCCCCTTCGATTTTTTCACAGTGTACACTGCAGTATTGCATGGTAACTCTGATGTCACTAAAATGCCTTTATCCATCATGGCGGATATTGTCTTATAAATACCCTTGTCTGCCTCTCAAGATATGGGATACTGACGTGCTTGAGGCAAAATTGCTCCTGGCTTCAATTTATTCTTAACTTCTCCAACCCCCTTTAATGGGTCTACATCATAAGGGCCTGTAGTCCATAACAAAACTGGAACTTTCGCCATGTCTTCATCAAAAAATATCATCATTTTATGTGGAATTTTGTCTTAATCCAATAAGTCATACTCACTTCAAATACTACTTAGTCATCTCACGGGTGGTCTCTAAACATGTCCTTATCAGTGATGTCAGTCAACCTGTAACCCTCTCCAATCAACCTGTAACCCTCGCCATCAATATCAACTCCTTCAAGCATAGCTAACTCTCCTCACACTGTAGCTGCTTGTAATTCTAAGGGAAAGACTTGTCCCCCCTCTCTTCATCCACAGGTATCCTCGTTCTGAACAAAAATTCATCTGGTATTCTCAGAGTCCTGCCCACTAAACCAGGTAGCCATGTTAACAAAATGCGTTCCCCATAGTGAAAGACCTCAGGTTCTAACGGTACCCCTTGTATGGCCATTTTCCCTGTAAATGTCATGATAAATTCACTCACGTTTAAATAATGCATTCCTGGCGTTGAACATACTATACCTTCATCAGTAAAAGAAATTGTCATATTCAACTTTGTCATTAAATCCCGGCCCCGTATATTGGTGTCTGCCTTGAATACAATAATGACACAGACATATCACATTCTCCTAGACAGTAAAAGGAACTCTACTTGAAGCTCGTGTGAAATCTCTAGCATTCATGCATATCCCGATAACGTGCATTTCCCCTCCCACATAAAGAGCGTTTTGCACCCGTGTCTACCAAAAAAGAAAAAGATTTGCCTCCTATAATGACGTCAAACCTCGGTACCTCTTGAGGATTGGGAGTCACAGATAGCACTAAACCCAGTAGTCTGTCCTGTTGTGTGTACATCCATATTCTGTGCCTGTGAAATGATTCCTTCCATCAACAGTAACACCCCCTATCCTAGGAGTCAGTAACTGCTCTGTGTTTGTGCCCTGCTGTATCTGCATGGGTGTGTGCTGTGACTGCTCTTTCAGCGGATACATGGCGCTTGCTGTGGTTACAAAGTCTGTTGCATTCTCAGCGCTTGTGCTTGCTGCACTGTCTGATTTTGAGCAAACCCTTCCCTACTTTTTTGGCTAAATTCAGGTGGATTAGCGGTTCCTCCTCTTGAGAACTGCTTATTCTGCAAAAAGCCTTGGCTCCTACATGTTCACGCTAGGTGCCCTGACATTCCACATGTCCAACATGCAAGAGGGAATCTCCTAATTTGCCCTCTCTGCATGCCCTGATTGTTATTCTGGATGTCTTGAAACCCATCTTGGTTATTCTGGAAATGTCCCTGATTATTTTGGAAGCCTCTACCTTGGAAACCTCCCCTAACCCTTGGTATGAATCCATTATTACCTTGGTCAAACTGTCTTTGGTTATTCACTTGTGGCATGCCTGCTGCGATCCTGGCCCTTCTCCATTAGTCAACATCGCCCCTTCTATGGTGGATTTTGACATTTTCTTTTGCACTTACTTTGCTTCTTCAACTTTCCTAGTGTTATCTTTCCTTCGATTTTTCTCTTGCAAAAATCGGCAATAAGGCCCATTGGTCAGCTGTAGCCTTGACCACGGTTTTGCCTCCATACCCACCATTTTCTTGAGCTGTCTTTGCACTTGATCTGGCAGCCCTTGACATAATATATGGTACAATAGAGGTATTGATTTCCCCCACGGTTCCCGTGTTTACAAACTCCATTCCTCCTGAAAATTCTGAATGTAAACAAGAGGATCCTCCCCTTCCTGCATCTTTCGTGCCATTATAGCTCCCCTATCTGACATATCTGGATATTGCACTCTAAGCGCTTTCCAGACTACCGCTCTGCAATTATTAAACAGTGCCCCATCATGAGCAGTGTTCTGTGCAGTGACACTTGGATATCTGGCTCTCAAACAATTGTCGTCAGCTCTCTAACCAAGGATAGTGGCTAGAATGTCTCCTATGGCTAACGTGTTTCCTCCTGTCATTTTCTGTAATTCATGTATCTATTTCCCAGCACCAGAAATCAAACTAGGGAGTTACACCTTAAATTATTCTTATCCATCTGTAGCCAAGGTATATACTGTGGCCTGGCCCCTCCTTTCTCTAACAACGGAAAGTGCAAGATCCCAAAATCACATTCATCCCCCATCGCCTACCTGTCCATAGCAGGGACAATGGTTCCGCACCTTCTTCTTCCCGGTAGTGACCTTGGCCTGCTCACATAAGGTGGCGAGTCCCCCATCTCACCATGGGATCGCCCTTTGGGACGACCTGGCCATGTCAAAGACTCTGACATCCGTGATTTGGGTAGGTCCAAGTCTGACCATCTTCTCTGTCCATCGGAGAACATCCCTGAAGGCTACATGCATTAGCTCCCTCCTCCCCACATAAGGTTTCTCTGTCCTCATCTGACATATGCTGTACCCAACTTGTGTGACTTCCCTCTTTCTCGTCTTTGTTCAAAGTTAGCCCGTTCAAAGACAAAGCTCTGTGTTCAAGATTACACAAACTTCCCTCTTTGCCTTGCGAGTGCGTATTTTCAAATCGGTTTCCCTTTCCTTTTGATTCTTTTTTGGTCCTCATATCATGATAGACCTATTGATTTTGTCCCCAATGCTTCTTATGTCAAAATTATCTTCTAGATTTGCTCTGGATGTACATCGCATTGGTTCATGTGTCGGGAAGAATTCTTCTATGTCTACCCACACTACTACTGGATTCGGTTCCATTAACTCTTTCTCTATGCGATCAATGTTGAATGCCCTTTACCTCCTTTGGAGTTCTATCTCTTTGTCAAGCTCTATTTTTGTTTCCTTGCTTCCTCTCTTACTCTTTCCTCTTCCTGTCTTTTCACCTCTCTTCTCTTGTTTGCCCTACGTATATCTTCATTCCTTCGCCTTTGCATTCTTTTATCTTTTAATTTCTGTTCTTCCTCTCTCTTTCTTTCTAGCGTATCCTGGTCTTTGATCGCTCTCTGCCTGTTATCATATTTCCTTTGCTCCTCTGCTCTTTCTTGCTTTCTCAACTGCTCATCTTGATACAGCCGCTCCCGTCTTTGTCTATTCTTTCTTTTGGCCTTGTCTTCTTTCAATCGCTCCTCTCGTTCCCTGCCTTTTTTTATCTTGTTTGTTCTGATCTTCCTTTTACTTCTTCAATGCTCTTTCCGTCAAGTTTGAGAAAAATCTGACTGCCCATCCATTTGTTCTGTATGAGCGCTACCTCATCAGCCTAATCTTTCTTTCCTTTCCATCTCTTTATTTCCCTGTCTATGTCTAATTTATTTTCAAATTTCTTTATTAGCATTTCTGATAGTTACAACAGTAGCATGGTTTGATTGCCATACTACAACACATAGGTTTGCGAGCAATGAAAAACAAAACAACAACCTAAAAATAAAAGAACAGCGTCAACTGTCTCCTTGTGCATGACAAAGTGGTATAGTGTGAGCTGTCTGGTTATGGGGGACGGATAGGGGGAGGGGACAAGCGGGGCAATGGCGGAGGGGGCAGCCAGGGCCCAGGGAGCCCTCATCTCCCAGTGTCTCTGCAGTTGATAAGTTCCAGTAGCAGTGGAGCGGCTTTGCTCAAGAGGGTTTATCATCAGAGGGATGAAACATGCTCCACGTTAGCGCTTTCCAGGCGTCTAGTGACAAACTTGAGTCATCGGGAGATCTGGCAATACTGTCTTCCCAGGCTTTAGTTTCGACACCCACACAGCGCTCCATTCCGCCATACCACGTATTGTATCGCGGGCCACTGGGCCGTTTCCAAGCCATTACTGTTGTTCTTTTGGTTAGCACACATGTAGTGTCCATGAGTTTCACTGTGTGTTTAAATTTGGCTAATCTAGGGTAGGTTCCTAGAAGGCATGTTTTTCGTCGATCACTTCTCTCCTTTGTCCCATGAGACTTTAGGAATCACATCTCTTTCTGGCATCTATTCTGGACTCTCGTCACTGTTATATGCAGGCGACTCATATGCCGGGTTGCTGTACCCTATTGCCACTTTAAGCTCTCTCAATCGATACACTCTGTTATCCTTCGTACTATTGCCATTTAATTCAGGCGTGGCGGGGGGAGCAGAAGGCTTCTCACCCCCTGGTTTGCGCTGGTTAAGCATCCAGTCTTCAGGAGGTGGGTTTTAACTTTCCTCCTGGTACATTTTCCAGAGCTCTAAGCTCGCTAGCCTCTTTTCTTTCTAACTTTTTGGCCATGTATGTTGCGTGCAGGTATGTTGTCATGTGTTGCAAAACTGCTTAGCTAGTGATCCCCCTTGCGGCCATGGCATAAATATCTTATCTGCCGTGCCCTTAACCCATTCTGCACTGTACTGCTTAAGCTTGGGTGCGTGTTTTGGCAACTGTTTGCACAGATGTATAAGCAGAGTAATATCCTCCACTTTGACTAGTCACACTTCACTGTCAATACTCACCGTTGTTTTACACTTTTATAAATACTTTTCAGAAAAATAATCCAATATGAGTGTGCAGCAATCATCGCAGCTCCAAGAATATTATATCACGTTGGCCACAGACCCAGTAGTAATCCATCACAGCTGCTATTCCCTTCCTCATGTCTGGAATCAGGAGAGTCTCATTTGTTCAAGCCGATAAAGACTATACCCTTGCTGCAAAAACAAAGTCCATTTACTTCTTCCCTGTGTACTCGCACCAGCTTTTCCATTGTTGCAATCCACGTCAGCTTTGTGATATGATCTGTCCATATTTGTGCACAGAAATTGTCCATCCACACTATCGTTTCCTTGACATATGTTACTAGTCCTTCTGCCAGTCAAGATAGTGTGGTGTCCTGCCATTTCTTATTTACATGTTTACGCCCTTTCACCATCAAATAGGGTAGCTCCACACACTTGATGTTTTTTGGATTGTCGTAGCACTTCACAGGATCTGGACCCAGCATTTGCAGTTGCACACTATGTGCTTGGATCGTTCCTTTTATTCTGCATAGTGCAAGATGAACTAGGCATTGTGCCTCTACAATTGGGACTTCTTGCAGTGCTAACGCTCTTGGAACCCCTCACGCATGTGCAATGAGTGACCACACATAACAGCTTCCATTCATAATGTTTCTTCCCAAGTCACTCATGTCAGTATACTAACTGTTGGTAAACTCGGGGTGGTGTATATACTCAATCACATCCAAACTCAGCCCTTGATATGTATCATACTTTTTTCATACTTCCCTTTTCATTAGTTCTATACATATTCTCAGGGGTGCTGGCCTTAACATTGCAATCATATTGTTTTGAATTATTGAAGAGTCCTCCAATTACTGGAAACAAACTCTTTACTATTACCCTGATTGCCAATTGTGCACACACACTCGCTGTCGTGTTATTCCTGCTATAATCATCACTAACGCTTGTATCAACACTATTGCTGTTCCTATATGTATTTTCATTATTATTGTTAACATTCATGTTGCTAATAATATATGTAAATCCACTAACATTATTAACATTTATATGCACTGTCCCATTCAAGTATACAGCCCCATTCCCCCCTGTAATTGACCTCCCCCTATAAGATACTCTCCCAATAAAACCCCAATAATACCATCAATATCATAGAGAACCCTGCAATAATGGTCATTCCACAGTAATAGGCATAGGCCTGCATATTATCATTTGTACATCTACACTTAACGAACAGTAATTTACATTGGTGAGGTTCATTAGTGAGGTTCATCATCTTCTCTCCTGAAAGGGAATTAGAATGCACAGAACAAAAAAAAGGAGAGACATACAAGACATACCTTTACACAGAGAGAGAGATAAATAGAGAGAGAGAGAGATAAAAAGAAAAAAAGAGCTCCCGAAAAAAGAAAAATATGGAGCTAGCAGCAGACCTTCAGCCCGTTAGACGAGTGTGACACTGCTTTGCCTGTACAGGCCGGTGAGATAGATAGGGCGCAGGTACTACTGCCACTACTTTAAGATAACTGAAGTGCCGATGTGCTGTCTTGAGGTGCCCTTGAGATGTCAGAGAGGTGTACTCAATATTGCAAGCCCTTTACCTTCACAGTGAGGGGAGGGCAAAACACCACCTCGTAGGGGTCGTGGATCTGAGGGTTGTTCTACCTATGCACGAAATTGCAGATGTACACAAAGGGCCTCATTTCAAGATTGGAGGTAGTCATGGTGGTATTTGCGCCATGACTGCCTCCAATAACGGTACCGGCACCGGTGTGGTTCAATGGAGACTTACCGGTGTAGTTCGACCTTTGCGGGACCGGTAGGTCCCCATTGAAAAAGCCATTCCCCATTCCCATTGAGCCCCTATAGGGAATGGGGAAGGTGCTAATAAAAGTACCGTAAATTGCGGTACCGTTATTGGCTCTGAATTCCCTTAACGGGTCCCGTCCATAACGCCTGGTCAGACCAGGCTTTAAAGGAGGGACCCTCTAAGAGAACTCATAGGTCTCCTTACCGGTGCCCGGTATCCCTTAAAACCCCACTCGGATGAGGCCCAAAGTCACCAGGCAGAAGCGTTTGCATGGTCATGCACTCAGGATCAGTCGCAGTCGTAGTTTCTACGTCTGGTGTGTCTGTTGTCTCAGTGCTGGGAGTTGCAATCTGTCGGGAGACACATTTAATTGCCTGCTTAGTGTGGTCAAATAATCTTTGGACTCATCACCTAACACTGCTGCTGCCCTATGTGCGCCAGAAGCCCTTCTGACAAGAGATATAGGGTGTGCATATGCTGACCAGTGGCCACCTTGTGGGGTGACAAATGGCAGTCTTTGCTGGGCTGCGTGTGTAAACTAAAGTGGGCCGGGGCAAACAGTGTATCCAGTTATTCTTCAACGTTGTACACAGTTTGAACAATTTGCTTTTGAGGAGCCTGTTGATCCTCTCCACAATGTCGTTGGCACATCCGTTGCTTAATTAGTGCTGTGACATGCTGAAACAATACATTTAAAAAATGTGTGCCATTTCTGACCTTAAAACCTCACACATATCCCATCGAGGAAAAACCTTACATACCAAAAATCTAGCAGCACATGTGGCATCTGGATGCGCGCAAAGCCCTGCTTCCACCCACCTTGAGAAAGGGCAAACCACTACTATGAGATACCTGGAGCCAGTGCAACACTCACCCATGTCGGCATAATCTATGTCTAATTCACAGAATGGTCCAGTACGGCGGAGCAATGTGCCCTGTAACGTCTGTAGTGTCATTCCTGTACTGAAACTTTGACATATGGTGCAATGTACGACCATTTCTGTGATGTTTGCCTGAATGTTTGGTATGAACCAGTGATCCTGTATATCTGCTGCAATATGCTGCTTCGATCTGTGGGAGGGGTGATGTAACTATTCAAATGCTACTGCTAGCAGCTCCTGGGGCATTACTGTTTTCCCAGAGCTCTCTTGTCTTCACAATAGATTTGTTGGCGATTACTTGCATCCCCTTCGTAGCCACAATTCATTCTCCCTTTCTCATGCCCTTCCCTGTAATTCAATTATCTGTGAGATAGGCAATGCTGTGTAAGGTACTGGATGTTCGCTTGCTAGTGGGGTGGTCATGATGTACTCAGCAGCCATTCTATTTGGCAGATATGCTGCCATTTTGGGTGTCGCATTGGTAGCTGCGTTTCCCATTGATATTTCGTCAGTCCCGTTAGTGTGGGCGGCACACTTGACAACCGCCACAATAGATGGCTGGGATAATGCAAGGGTCAATCTGTTTGGAGGAGGCTTTCATGGACCGGACTTGTCTGGAGACCTCCTCAGGTGTGACAGTGGAGAGGGAGGAGAGAAGAGTGGGGGTGTGGCCTGCGGGTGCCCAAGAGATGTGGGTGCAGGCAAAGCTGTGGTGGGTGTCCTGTGTTTTGGCAGTGAAACGGACAGCCAGGGCCTAGCAAAGGGCCTGGTTGGGTGCAGTCGAGGAAGAGGCTGCAATAATATTGGCCAGTTTCTTGCAGACTTTGAAGAGTTCAGCCGTGTTGTTAGATGCCGCTGAGATGTCGGCTTGAATATAGACTCTTCTCTTGGAGCGGATGCAGTGTCTATATTGCCCTTGAAGAAGGCAGCAGGCCAGTTTGTCAGATCGTGCACCTGAAGATCCCCATTTCTGTTCCGCTGCTCTTCACTTTCGTTTGAGGAAGCCATCTCAGAGTCGTACCAAGAGTAGCACTTTTTGGAGGGCTTCAGCCGGACCCTCATGACAGGGGCAAGAATGCCAAGAATGTTGGCGATGGAGAGGTGAAGGTTTGAAAGGGCTGTGTCAGGGTGGGAGTCAGCCACAGGAGTAGAAGGAGGAGAATAGGTGGAGGCAAAGGCAGCCACTGTCACTCTTTTCATGGGTCGGATGACCTTGAAGCAGGAGGAAGTGAAGGTTGTGTCGGTGCTAGAGGAGAAGAGAGCTTCATGTAGGAAGAGAGAAGAGAATGATCAGTCCAGAAGAGTGAGGTAGTGAGAGGGCTGGGTTTGAGTCTTCCAGTGATGTTACCTCTGAATTCTTTTCAGTTCCGTACTTCTAGGATCTGAAACTTTATTTGTACAATGGAGTGCCATCATTCTCTGTAGTGTCTTGATACTGATGAGCTCATGTTTCTGGTGCTTATACACACCCAATGTTTGTTCCAGCGTGTCAGCGCTTTCCCTGATGTCTGCCGACATAATATAGGCCACAGGGGCCCATAAGGCAGTATATCACATGAGTAGTTTCACAAGTAGCATAGTCATAGAAATGTTCTCTCCGGTTCTAGGATCAAAAACAAAAGCACCTTATGTGATACTATTCCCACAATTCAAACAAGGATATGTGCCTGTCTGTTTCTGTGTTCTTCTACTGGTGCTCTACTATCTGTGTTGACTAATATTTTATACACATTTTGACTGCATTTGTATGCAAAAACTGGAGGGGTAGATACAAAATCTTTAGTTCCAGTATCCTTCGTCAAAATCTCCCAATGTTTCAGAATACTTTGGTTGATTCTCATATGTTGTAATGAAAATTTGGAGACAAAAACTAAGGATGGTGCTATCCTTACTGTTTTATCCTGCAAGGGAGTTGCTCTATTCTTTGTGGATGCTCTCTCAACTGCCATTACAAGATCCTGTTGAGAGTTTCCCCTTAACCTACATTTAGCACATATTTCTTCAAACTCTTGCCTACATTGATCAGTGTGACTCGCAATTCTCTTTTTTCTTAACAGCTGACCATATGGTAAGTTCTTGAGTGTAGTTAGAGGGTTGAATGTCATGCGGTGAAGAGGATTGTTCCTCTCGATCTCTTAAACAAAAAGTGTGATTGAGATAGTATTGTCATGTACTAGAACCTGTACATCTAGGAAATGCACTTTTGGTGTGCCGATGTCTGCACTGAACTGAATACAAGGGTCTATAGTATTGATGTACAGTAAGAAGTCATGTAATGTGTCACGGGATAGATGCCAGACTGCAAAAATGCTGTTGATGTATCTCCCCACAAAATGTAAGATATTTGTGCAAAACTGGATGTTGTAACGTGTGCATTGTTTCAAATCGGTACAAGAAAGTTGCCATATACTTGAGCCATAGTGGCTCCCATTGCTGTTCCTGATGTGTGTAAGTAATGCTGGTTCTTGTACATAAAGTAAGAGTGGTATGAAACAAAGTCTAAAAGAATCATGATGAATTGTTCAGCAGCTACTATGGAGTCTGTTTTTAAAAACCTCCACACTACAGCTTCCTGGCCTAGATCATGGGGTATGCTTGTATACAGGCTATTAACATCTACTGTAAATAGAAATTCTTCATCTCTAAATTCAATTGTTTGTAAAAGCTGTAGAAAGTGGGTGGTGTATTTCACACAGATAGATGTGCTCTGTATCATCAGCTGCATAAAATAGTCAAAATAGGTGCTCAAAGGTTGAAAAATACCTTCCGTTGCTGCAACAATAGGTCTACCCAGCGATTTCACTGGGTACTTATGGATCCTTGGAAGTAGATAAAACATAGGAACCCTTGGATGTAGTGTTGTTAGATAGTTCTTGGTTTTATCAGTAATCTATTCCATATTTACAGCCATCTTTAAAATGTCCTTCAGGTTTTGCTGAATCTCAAAGGTAGGGTCCCTGTCTAAAGGAGAATAGATGTTGGTGTCACTAAGTTATCTACTACATTCCATCTCATAATCTGTTTTATTCAAAATCACCAATGCTCCTCCCTTATCCGTTGAGTGGATAATGATATTGTTATCCGAGTACTGTGACTTTATTTGTGATAACTCCTCTCTGCTAAAGTTTGAGTTCTTAGGTTTACTGAAGTGTACTTTGCTCAAGTCTTCAATTACCATATCCTGAAAGATGTATCTGGCAGAAACTGTGATTGGTGTTACAAAAGTGCTCTTCAGTCTAAACTCAGTGCAAGTAGCTTCTTCTTCTGATGAAACCTCTTTAGGAGGAAGCTCAGCAAAGATGGTCAATTCTGAGTCTGAACTGCTCAAATCTGAAGAAATGTTTTCTTTTGTTTTAAAATGGGTGTTCTGAATCTTGTCTGCCCACGTGTAGACCTCGGCGTTGAAATATTCAATAGTATCACGTTTAAATGTGCATAGTTTTTGGCTTCTACTTCAGACTCTTATGACTCTAATTTGTTATTAATGTCTGACAATTTATCAACAAAACGTTCAGCACTTGTGAGGCTAATGATCTTATATTTCAACTCTGCAGTTTCATTCTCTAGGTTATTAATGCACACAGACAATTTTTTAACAGTCTAAAGTATCAAATCTAGCGAGCATTGTTTTAAAATTTGCTCCCATTTTTTAACAAACTCCTTATTTTCCTTACACATAGTGGGTTTGAGTGGAATAGGAATACCACATGGAATCCTCGGCAGTATGTAATATCTACCGACTGTAAAAGTATGCAATTTGCAGATAAATTCTTGCGTATTACATATTCAACCTCGTTAACTTTTTTTGTGGGCCACTTTAATTAGATTTAAAACAGCATCTGCTTCTTCTGCTGTAAAACCAAGTGTAGATGCGCTCTTGTCAGTATTATGTTCTATGTAGTCAAACGACATAATGCGTGACTCCACCCAAGTATGCAGAAATGGTTCAAACATTAACACTGGGTGTGGGTGGGCATCACTCTAAATCACAAATATTGTTTCAATTGTAAACAGATTTAATGGTACAGATTCAGACAGTCAGTAGATTCAAATACATTATGTGCAATGTGTGCAGGGGATATCAAGGTGTAAATTCAGCTTACCTGTATGTTGTGTTTTCTCAGACTGAATGGTGGTGGCATCAGGGACAGGGCGACAGGCGAACAAGAGGCACCCTTAGCCTATGTCCTTAGCCGGCTGCCGTAGGCTAACTGTAGAAATAGGACTGGGGCGCTTAGGTGAATTTCTGGCCATATAGGATTCCTGGATTTCTTAAAGGGATTGTGGGGAGCGGGTGAAAATGCCTCCTTCCAAAGTTAACTCTGTTCTGTCAAAGGCTAAAAAAACAGAGGGAAATAAATACCAATCCAGATAAAAGCACAGAGAGGGCTTTTCTAAAGTCTTTAAAAAGGAAGAGTAAATAGGGATTTTAGCTCTCGTCCTATCCCACCTGGATGGGGGCAGTGCCCCCCATGAAGGTCTCCCGTTGTCCTCCCTTGTGCCCCTGAAAAGTGTCCTACACGTGGCAACACACCTCAAGAGTTTACGCAGCTATGACCACATCACCTAGGCCCTCATTGACCTTCACTGGCTCCCACTGTACGCATGAATCACTTGCAAGGCTTGCTGCATCATCTAAAAGGCAGTTGCCCTAAAATCACCCAGCTACCTCACCGAGAAACTCAGCATCTCTGGCGGAAAGCGCTCCACCAGAAGCCAGGACACATGCAGACTTGAAATCCGCTGCTGCAAAAACCAAAGGACCAGGAAACAAGCCTTCTCTTCCTACATCCTGTTACCTCTCACTACATCCCATCTCCCTGGGGCCTGTGGCCTGGGCCCAGTATCCCCAACACCAACACACAGAGACAGAGAACTTTACATCCTCCTTTATTGCCCTCTACATTGTTCTGCCCTCCTGGGCTCTAGTAGCCCCTCCTCCTCCTTCCCTGTCCCTGGTGTCAAATCCTTCCTTCTCCTCTTAAGGTGGCCCTTCATTTAAGGTGGCTCGCTCTTTTCCTCTGCAATACCTCACATCTCACTTAACCTGAGACTTCCCGGACTACATTTCCTCAATGAGGCATTTCCTCGTTGCAGCGTTTCATATGTCTCTTCGTTCTCTGTTTCCTCCATCTCGATCACTACCTCTTTCGTTGGTTCATATTCCTCAAAGTATAACTTGTGGAAGAGGGAGGCCTGTGGTGACATATTCACTGTGGTCCTTTGTCGCTAGGATGGGATCTGTACGGAATGTCCTTTCTTTGGGTTTCCTTGCTTCTCCCGTCTCTTGTTCGGGCAGGTGGTCCTTCATCTGGGTTACTCTGAACAATCTCTAGTGGATGTTGATGAGGGCGCTCTGTGGTGCTGTCCGATGGCTGAGACGGTGGTGCTCTATGGCAGGGCTCGGTATCACGTGGATGGTGGCGGGTGCTCTGTGGTCTACCTGGGTTGGGTCGCATCATGACTGACCTTTTGGCTGTGCTGGCTGTGCTGTCCCCCACTGGACTATGTGGGCTTGGGATTGGCCCAGGGGGTGTGCTGCCGCTCTTGTCTGGTACCGTTGCCCTGTACCACCATTTACTGTGGCCTCCACATCCCCCCGGTGTGACATCTCGAAGGGTTCTGGGCGTTTGCATGGCTCACGATCGTCTCGCAGGACTGGTGGGGTTTGTGTGCTGGTCCTATTCTCCTGGGTCTCTTGCGTCCGTGTGGAGGGGGTGTTCATCTCCGTATGGTCTGGGTGGCTTGGTGTCCATGTTCTCAATGTCATTCCTGACATCTAGCCGTGATGTCGGCGGACTTGGGTACCCCACTTGGGGCGCTGGTGCCCGGACCCTCCAGTACATTGGCCGGTCGTGGGGTCCTCCTGATTGTCCAGGTTGTCTGGTCATGCTTGGTGATGGTATGGGTTGGTATGCAGCGTTTGTAGGCAGTCCCGTCCTGCATACTGCCTGAAGGTGGCCTTCCTGGCCACAGCGTCGGCATCTCCGTCCGATGGCCGGGCATGGTCGTCTGTGTGGGACCTGGAGTCTGCATTTGCGGCATTGTGCATTGCTCTGGAGCATTCCATCTATCCTACCGTGAGGGCCGCAATGGAGTCACATTTTTTTTTGTTTACAATGGCGGCTGTCTGTGCTTCTATTTGCTCATACGTTCTTGCCAGATTGAGTACTTTTGTTAGGGGCATTGGCTGTTTGAGAAGGTGTTTCCTGAGCATTGACGAAGTGCACCCTTCTATGATCCTCAGCCGTATTGCCTCCTAATTATTGAAGTTGGCAAAGTCACATCCCATAATGTTCTTGTGGAGGCGGATGACAAATTCTCCCACAGATTCATGTGGAAGCTGCATGTGTTGATTGAACGTGTAGCGTTCATAGTCCTTGTTGGAGCCTACTATCAGCCTGGCGTTGACTGCAATGAGAAGGCGTTGGTACGTGGTCCTGTCTTGTGCTGGAATTGTCTTGATAATGCCCTTTACTTCTTTTCCTGCCAGGTTCCTGAATATGCTAAGTTTGTTTGGGGGGTCCTGGTGCCCTGTCGCTCCCACAAAGTCTTCAAATTTCTTAATCCACTCCACCCACTTTTTTCCTTGATCATGGTGTGGGTTGAGAGTAAATTGGTCGGGACTCCTCATGAGGCGGGTGTAGGATGTGGGGCTCATGTTTGCCGGGGGTGGTGCACCTGCGTCAACCATGGTGTGAGGTATTTAAGGTGGTGTCCCGCGTGGTATTCGGAGCCTTGTTTCGTGTCCTCAGGGTGTTCTGCAGTGTGTGAGATGGTCTTCTCCTGGTTTGCCCCTCCTTTCCTTAAGTGGTCCTGTGAGGTGTTGCTCTGTTGGTCAGTTTGTGGCCGGTGTTTTCAGGGTGAGTGGTGTCGAGTGATTCTCGTGTACCGTGGTGGGTTCATTGTTTCGGCCCCTGTGGTGCTTCGTTGCAGGGCAGGAGGTGCCTCGGCGGGCTGACAGCCTTCTCCTGCCAGAGCCTTTTCCTTTGGTAGGCACGTGTTATGATGATTGTTTTTTTTTTGTTTTTTTTGGTTGCGTATTGCGGTAGTGTCCTGTGATGTCCCTCGTGCTGTTCCGGGCAGCTCTTAGCCTGTGGTGGTGGGGGAGGGGCGCGAGGTCCTTACCGTTGGTGTACCCTGTCTTCTCGTTGTATTCCTGGTTAGGGCGGTAGGCGCTGCTCACCGTTGTGGTCTCTCTGGCGAGGTGAGTACTTCTGTGTGCTGTCGCAGGCCTCAGGGCTCTCCTTTTTGCTGCCTGCTCTCGTTTCCGCTCGATCCGCTGGGCATTCCTGGACTGTTGGGCTCTCCTCCATGTCTTCAGTTCTCTCTTCGGCATGGGTCGTGGGAATACCTGTCATTTGTCTTCCTGATAACTGCTGGGCTCACTGGTGTTATACTGCTGCTGGGCTTCTGTTCGCCGTGGCAGTCCTCTTCAACGCTGGATCCTTTCGTGTTCCGACACGAACAGCTGGGCTCATCACTTCTGCGTTTGCTCACGCTGCGATGCTGAGCTGCTGGGCACTTACGTTATCCCATTCCTTCTTCTGCTGCCGTTGGCTGTCGGGCTACCCACCTTCGCTCCTCGCTTCACGGACCCCAGTGTCCTACATGGGCTGCAGGGCTTGCCACATTGTCCACACGTAGCAGTCCCCCTCTGTTTGCTGGGCTCCTCCGTGTCACAACATGAGCTGCTGGGTTCTTCTGCTTCTGGATCACCAGGTACCTGCTGGGTGAAGATGTTTTTCTGCTGGGTCGGGTCTGCCGCACCCTCATTCTGTTGGGCACTTTCTGCCTGTCACTCTGCTGGGCCTGTGTGGCTCGCCGCTCCTCCCTGCAAACCTCCTGCCAGCATGGGGCTCCTTTCCCACAGCGTTGTTCCTGTCACTGCACCGCCGGGCTACTTCTTCCTGGGACAACTTTACACACTGCTGTTGGGCACACTCGGCCCACCTGATCCACTCTGCTGGGCCGTCCTCTTCCTCGGCTCCATCCCTCGTTGCACCTCTTACGCAGTGCTCCTCCTCTGGCTGGAGTTTTCCTTTTTCTGCTGCGGTCTCACCATGCTTCAGCTGCTGTGCTCCTCATTTCAGGGTGCTGTCATCGAGGCACTGCTGGCGTTCGTTTCGCCTCATCGCCAATTGTTACCTCTCACTATGTCCAGTCTCCCTGGGGCCTGTGGCCTGGGCCCAGTATCCCCAACACCAACATGCGGAGACAGAGAACTCTCCTTTATTGCCCTCTACATTGTTCTGTCCTCCCTGGCTCTTGTAGCCCCTCCTCCACCTCTGTCCCTGGTGTCAAGTCCTTCCTTCTCCTCTTAAGGTGGCTTGCCCTTTTCCTCTGCAACACACTCCAAGACTATGGAACCTCTTCCCCATCAACATCAGACTTGCCCCCACGCTCTCATAATTCAGAAAATAACTGAAGAACCACCTCTTCAAGGAGTCTCTCCTCCTCAACACCTAGGCCATCACATCGCCCCAGGTGCCACCTGACTCACCAGATGCTGTCCGCCCCTCTCCTCTCCACCATCCTGTATAGCTGTACCCCTCCTCTGTGCCCCTCTGTATCCTACCCCCGGCTGTGTATCTGTTCTATTGCTATCTCTGAAAAATGCTCTGTTATGTATCTGTACTGTTGTTTATGTCTGTAAAGAGTTCCGTTATGTATTTGTATTGTTGTATACCTCTGTAAAGCACTCTGTTGCTTCTCGAAGCTAGGTCTGTGCTCAATAAATACAATAATAATAATAATAATAATAATAATACTAATAATAATAACTCAAAACAAATCAAAAATACTTCAAGCCGTACACAAAAGGCTTTTTTGAAAGGCTTAAAAAAGGTATGAAACATCCAGGTGCAAAGTAAAAATAAAACGAGAATACCCTAACCAGGGTACTCAGACAGCTGCTTCCAAACATCAAAACTCCTCCTCACACAAGAGGCAGTGCTCTGTCTTTCCTTACTCTGCTTCAAAGGACTACAAAGGGCTCAGGTGACTTTGTGGAACTAATTGATGCCTTTATTTCTTAATGGGACTGTGGGGAGGGAGGGACAATAACTCATTTCAAAGTTAACTCTGTAGTTTCACAGGCTGAACAACTGATGGAAAAATACCAATCCAGCTAAAAGCACACAGAAGGCATTTCTAAATGCTTCAAAAAGGCAGGGAACATTGGGATTCAAGCTGAAATCTAATTAAAAAAATCCCTTAAGCAATACACAAAGGGCTTTTTTGAAAGGTTTAAAAAAGGGAGGGGAAATTGGAAATCAAGCTAAAAACAAATAAAAATTCCTTAAGCAGGATACCTAGACAGCTAAATCCAAACACCAAAACTTCTCTCTGCACACAATCATCCTCTATCCTTCAGAGGTTTCACTGACTTCCTTTTGGTGCAAGATCAAGTCTGAAATACTGACACTCGTACACAAAGCCCTTTATGGCACCCCTCTGTTGTACTTTAAACAATGATTCTGGTGGCATAGGTCTCTCAGCCCTATACGATCTTCACAGCTCTCAATGACATCAGTCTTTAGATGTTGAAAACACAAAGCCTGTGGTAGATCCGTACAGTGTTTGGAGGAACATTGAGGAATACCTTGCCATTAGAAAATAGGGAAACTTCAAAAATACTTTAGTTCAGAAGAAGGATTAAAACTCAACTATTTGATCAATGCCCATAGAACGTGTTGCTTTTCTGGCTCAAGGCTTTCCCCTCTTTTTCTTACTTGTGTATCTGAGCGCTTGAAAACCTTCGGGTGACAGCGCATCCTTACCTTTGGAAATAAGAAATTAAGTTGCTGACGCGTTTCATGCGGAAACAATCTGGTCAATGATTATAAATAGCAAGTTCTATCTTCGTCAAGGTTACAATGCGCAGTTAAGGGAAAGGTACTATGTCTGTGCTATTCTTATTTTTCACAATGTTAGATGCGGAAAGAAAATATTTTCCCTGATTCACCACACTCATTCTTTTTGAGAAGTTCACAAAAAATTGCATGTATATACAAGTGTTAAAATATGGGCAAAGGCATTAGTAATTAGGTCTATCCTTGATACATGAAGGAAGGCGTAATATCTTATAGCAGCTCTGCGTTTGCTATATTGGAAGCTTTTTCAGAGTTTGAATAATGTTAAGTGTCTCCTGAAGCGAGTGGAAAGAATTCTTTCAGTCAATTGGTCAGTTAAGCCATGCACAATGAGTCACAAAGACATTGATGCCTGGAGGTCCTTTTTATTGCTTACCTCTTGGAGGGTGAAGAGCTGGAATATGAATCAGAAGAATCACCTATGTTACACTCCTCTTTGTTGAATACTTGCAAGGGAGGCCACTCATGTGGGTACTGCTTGGACACAAAGTGACAACTGAGCCATCCAGCACTCATGATTGTATGGTCCGGTGCATGTCCGTAGGCCACACACACACACAAACACACACACTCACACACAGACACAGACACACACACAGACACACACACACACACAGACACACACACACACACACACACAATCACACACACACACAAGCACATGCACAGATTAGATGAACATCCTGTCCTGATGTGGCATGCATGCATGCATGAGATACACTACACATCAGAAAATATGGAGAACAGGGTTAGCTGCCCAGATCAGCTAATGTGGCAAGAAAGAATGCATTGCTCTCCTCGTACCTGTCCACAGCTGAGGAAAAAGGCCAGCAGCCAGAAACTTGATTCAACCCACCCAACCCAACGCCAGCAGGGCCAAGAAATCAATGATTGCCCATTGTTCATTCAATGTGGGTCGATCAGCTCACAGATTTCGAGGGGACTGGAAGCACAGATGAGGTCAACTCCAGTTACAAGCCAAGTACAACAGGAGAGGGACAGGCATATCCTCCAATGTCATTCCTCCCAAGGATTTCTGCCCATCAATATCTAGCTAAATGAGGGGGCAATGCTGCCAATACCATTAGGATACTCGCTGAAGATTACATGTTATCATCGTTGAAAGGTCCTCAAACTTATAATGGAATTGATCTGGCCTAATTCAAATACTCATGACAAAAGTGGTGAGGTGTCATCAAGGGTTTCGAATGTGAATTTCCATAGAGCAGAGGTGTTCCACAACATTTTCTGCATATAGTGGACAGGTCGCATAGTGTGCGCAAGTCCATCATGCATTTACTATTTTTATTATTCTTTTCTATAAAAATAGATGGCCCTGATGCACATGCTAAGTGTGTAGGGTGCACGGAATTAAACCAGGAAATAGATATCACCTGGAAGTGAGTTGTCCTGCCTTTTTAATGTGCCACAGGCTGTGCTCATCTCCTGGCATCTGGAATGGTCCTCAATCCTGCGTATATGGGTTTGAGAGGATGACCGGCATCTGGATTGTTAACACTGATAAAGAATGAATGTTTTTTGCAAAATAGAAACCTTGGATAGTCCTAACAACTTTCTACAAATAACAGGGATTACTTTGAAACCGCAAGAAGATGAAGAGTTGCAGCGTTGCCTATTACTCAATGCATACTGGAATCCTGTGGAGATTTCTGCTGAAGAGTTCATTGAAGCAATAATTACTGCAATTAATGAAGGAGTTTCTACTCTCAATCCCCACTTAATAATGGGGGGCGATTTCAACTGCCCCTGTATTGAGGCAGGTTTGGCCATTCCGCAAACAAAAAGCAAATGGAGAGCTTCTGGACTGATGGAGGTGATATTGGTTAGAGATTGCCATATGATAAATGGGCTAATTGTCGGAGACTGTCCTTATAAACCCACTTGGTCCAATGCTACCTCCTTAAGTAGCCTGGATTATGTATTTGTATCCAGCAGTTTAATTAATCCATGTAACATCATTTGAGGTCATCCAGAAAGAGGCGAGTGACCATGCTCCACAGCTATCTTGGAACTTAAAATCGACCTCGAACCTAGACCATTGGACAGTTGATATTGAACCCAACCGGATTCAACCATTTAAAGCTGAGAAGGAAAAATGTTAAGGCATTCTCTGAGAACTTTTCAAGCCAGCTGAAAGACAGAGGTGATGTAAACTATGGGGGTCATTATGAGTTGGGCGGTAAGGGATACCGGGTACCGGTAAGGAGACTGGTGCCGGTAATCCCTTACTGCCCAATTCCGAGGTCCCTTAGCGGGAACCGCAAAGGACATGTGGTCGGACCACAGGTTCTTTACGGGCCCCGGTAAGGGACCAGGGCACTAATTACGGGCCTGCTATTTGCAGGCCCGTAATTAGCGCCTTCCCCATTCCCATTGAGCCCTATGGGGGCTCAAATGGGAATGGGGAATGGTTGGTTGAATGGGAGTTACCGGGTCTGCACAGGTCGAAATGCCCCGGTAAGTCCCCATTCAACCACATCGGACCCGGACCCAGTTTTGGAGGCAGCCATGGTGCTAATAGCTCCATGGCTACCTCCAAACTCGGAATGAGGGCCTATATCCCCTTATAGCTGCAGTTTAAAACTCAGGCCCATAAATCCAAGAAAGGAGAGTTGTTCCACAAACATAGCCCTGATGAAAAAATGCCCAAGCAAAGAAACTTCTTTGCAGAGATCTGAAACAGAAAAATCACTTGCATGATGGCCAACAACTGCAGAATATGAAAAAAGGAAACAAAAGATATAAGAATTGGTTGCTCAGACACAAAGCTGAGACTGTCCAAGCAGAAACTGAACTCATGTTAAAGGTGCTCTCTAATAAAGATACAAGAATGACCTGGCAATTACTTACTGGTACTATGGCCCTTAGGTCTACAACTCTGGTGACCATGATCACTGACGAGGCATGGGTTGACTATTTTCTGAAATTATTTGATGAGAAAAGAGAGTCAAACTATCCTTCTGTGCCTAAATGTACTTACGGATGGAAGATCCAACTGGATATTCTTGACATAGAGCTTCTCCTTAAAAAAACGTACCAACTCTAGAGCCCCAGTGTCAGATAGCATTACAAATGCCATGATCAAGGCTGCCCCGGAAGTCTGGGCGCCCTTTATTTTTGAACAATTCATGCAGATTCTGAAGACTGAAGCGATACCCAGCTCTTGGAGGTCGGTGATAATTGTTCCTATCTATAAGAAAGCCCTGAGGAACAACCCGTCAAACTATCGCCCTGTTGGACTCAGCAGGCAAATATTTTGCCACCTTTCTTTTGCGACAACAGTTGTGGATGACTGAAATGAAAGAGAAGACCACTAAAGGTGTTGGTACAGACTTAAACCTTTTCCTAATTAACATTCTCAAAGCAAATGCCAACAAGATAACACCAAGATCTATCTAGCCTTCATAGATTTCAGAAAATCCTTTGACAGTATCAATCGCCATAAGCTGTGGGCAAAAATAGAAGCCTGGAACTGCTGTTAGCGGCAATCAAGCCCCTTTATGATGCCACTATAAGAATTTGTGTAACTGCTTATCAATGACGATAAATACCTTTAAGGGTTTAAAACAAGGTTGTTTGCTGGCTGCGACCTTGTTCAACCTATTCTTATCAGACATCAAAGCTCACATGAACACCATTCAAACCTTCCCTCCCAAAATTAGAGCCCAGCATCTATCACAAATTCTATACGCAGATTATGTGGCGTTGATTGACACCACACCTATTGGTCTCCAAAGGGCCGTGGTCAGCCTTCACGAATACCTGTTAGCGAATTGCTTTCCAATAAATGTAACACAGACTAATATAATGGTTCTTGGACCCCGAAGGCAGCAGCGAGATTCTGCCTTCAAATGATATCTGAATAAGCAGCCATTGGTAACTGTCAATGAAGCCCTCTAGTTAGGCGTCTTGATCAACAACAGCAAGGCAGACCTTTCCCGAAAGACAGCCTTGAAGAGAAAACTTTGGATTCTAATTGTCCAAGGTTGATTAATCCATAAGAAATTCAGAAAATTATTGCTGCTGCCCTTACTGACATTTTATAAGCCAAAGTCACGCCAGCTCTACTATATAGCGCAGAAGGGTTTAGATGTATCCCATGGGAATTATGGACCACTCTGGAGGGAATTTTCTGCATAAAATGCATTGGACTGTAGAACCTTATTCCTACTGCTGTCATTCGATGTGAATTAGGCCTGACTTCGCTAGTCACGAGATCACTATAGAAATCCCTGTCACTCTACAGAAATATATACTACCATCCCCTGCTTGTATACTACCATTATCAACTTCTGGAAGAGGCTTTGAAGACTAGTAGACCCAACTTGTTGAGGGAATGGGCAAATGGATGTCACACTCACTTGACACACCTGCAAATTAGTCTTGACAAATTGATCAGTAATCCCGCCAGGGTTAATTGGAAACTTCGGCAGGATGACTGGATCAAGACGCAGGAGGACAAGAATGCGTTCAAGGATCCAATGGCACTGAGACAAGAAAACAAACCTAAGAACTCACTGCCCAAATACTTTTGTCAAATTTCCCAACAATTGATACCAGAACCAATTCATGCAGTTCCGATTGAGCTTACTCCCAACAAATCAACTACTACATATCTACAAGCAAGCAACATCCATGGAGTGTCGCTTTTGTTCCAACCCGAGAGAAATAGAAATGTTGGAGCGCATAATGCTATTCTGTACAGGTTTGACCGACTTAAGAACAAATCCTTTAGGAAAATGGGTCGTAGAGTCCCATTATGAAGATGCTGGAGTTTTGTGGGCAAGGAGATAACTACTCTGCAGATTTCTGTTTGAAAAGAGGTCTTCAGAAGACTATGAACTGACATGTAAATATGGACATTTTGATTGTCATGAGGTCTAGAATGATGGACATTTTTTTAATGTGGCTTCTTGACGTGCTCAAGCCACGGAATAAAAAAGGGCACTCTGTTTGGTCAAAAACGATATTAATGATAAACTGTGTTAGGGTTGCTTTGGGGTTTGACCATAGGCGTATCCATTGCATTAAGCCATGCTCCAAATAGTGGGTTGCTAATTATAGGTGAGGTGCGTATTTGGGAGCTGATTGAGGAAGTCTAAGAAACCCTTTTAGGAACAAGCTCTCCACCATTTGTACTGAGGAGACATTGGATATTGCCCACAAACTGGCCCCATAATGTGCCACGGCTTTGGTTTTCATACCATAGATTTTCAAAATCATATTTAATGGTTGCGATTTGCACATCCTCATAAATTGAGCAATGCCCTCAAGCGTTTGCTTCATTTTCAGGGTTTGTTTTGTAATATGAATAGCACTTGTGAGGGTTGTTAAAAATCTAATAACATGATAATCGAATTCTGTCACCTGGGGGATTGGCAATTGATTTGGAAACATCTGGGGTATTTTCACATGTCTTCATTTTGATGAACATACCAATATTGCAGACTTACTATTTTTCACTTGCAGATCCAGGGAGTTCATATAGTTGGTGTAATCATTAATAAGTCGCTGGAGAGCTTGCAGAGCCCTAGAATGAGCACTCTGTTGTCTGCATGTGCCAACAAAAGAAACGTCATTTTCCCAATCTTTGGCACATCTGTGCCCGTATTCATGTGAACATTGTACAGGCCATTATTATATAAGAATAACAACAGTGGGGCCAGTCCACACCCCTGGCATACTCCCGATCAAATCTTGAAATCAGAGGTGCCCTGACCATTTGCTCCACTTCTTACACAGGCCTTGATGTCTAATGGAAAATTAATACATATATTTCAAATGACCTTCGGGCGGTTAAGTGACCTCAGCACTAGCCAAAGATTAGTTGTATTAACTTTATCACAGGCTGTGCTCAGGTCCCTAAAGGCCAAGTAAAGAGGCTCTTGTTTTACATACATAGAATGGGCAATTATTAAATAAAGATTGAGAGCTTCCTTGTGAGTTCCCAATCCTGGTCTAAAGTCTTGGCATGTGTATTCTGCAGTGTATGCCTCATCCTTGATGGATAATGGAAGGCAATAGAAGACACAGAATGTTGAAAATACACTTCACCACTTCATGTATGCACAGAGGGTTGTTCAGTATGTTTTGCATGTGTTTACCCTATTTATGGATGCAGTTAGACCTAAAAGAAATGATAAGACATTGTCCAGTGAAGCGATTGGAGGAATTGGAACCATGTTGCCAAGTTCAGCGATTGTGGGTAGGGGTGCTGCCCCTCCTCTTGGGATAGCAATTTTGGAAGATCGGGGAGGAAAATCCGAGACCCAATGGAGAGGTTCATCAGGTCTGACAACCAGAACCTGGGTGGTCATTAGTGAGCCAAGAAAATGAGGGAGGATGCCACTGCTTTCCAGAATTTCTGAATGGAAGTGGAAGAGGGGGAAAGGTGCATGCCTCCTTCCATACCCAAGCAATATCCAGAGCATCCCCTAAAGAATGCACCCAAGTCCCTCTTGAAAGGCATATCACTGACATTTTCTGTTAACCACTGTGGCAAATGAATCCACCTGTGGAAAAAGACTCAGGACCACCTGCTGGTGCAGTTGCCACTCCTGATTGGTTTGTTGCTCTAGCACCTTGAAGCATTTCTTGTGCTAGATGGGATTACCAATAAAGTTCTCAGACCAAATAATTGGACAGATTCAAAGAATATGGCAAATTACTATTTTATTCTCAATTTAATATAGCAGTGCAAAATGGCAGACATCAGACTGATGCTTGCACACTCACACACAAACTTGATTACACAGAGGTTTTATACCCTAATATGCATCAACTATGACATCATCCTACGTGGCAAACTGTAAAACCTATTGACGGGAGGTACTGGTTAGGGGAATATATCTACTTATAGAATACATAGGGGTTACTACACCATTGGCTGCTTCTTATCTGTAAGGCACGCCTCTAACTACCACTAAATATGTATAATACTCATTAAAGTGGGCAAAATGGCAGCAGACTTGTCTATGTAATATTGCATAGCAGGTTGCTCCATAAACCCACTGATTGGTTGGAATTCCCACCCAACCTTGGACTTTCAGCTCAGCTAGCAGCACATAAGTGAAACCCAGGTGCTTGAGTCACGTCAGATGACTCCCCACCTTCCCAATTAGTCCATGATCTCTTAACAATCTGACCATGAGCCAAAGTTTCCTGTTTGTAGTTGACCCTATAGCCTGCTCTCTGCTCTGGGACATTCAAGGGAGTGTAAGCACATCACAATCTTCATCCACAACTTAATGAGTAGCCCTTGTTTTCAACTTCTGAATCACGTGTGAAGAGACAACAAATGTGTCCATTTTGACTTGTTATTTCCTGCTATTTGATTCAATTATGCTAGGTGTCATTGCTCCTCTTGGCCTCTAGAGACTTGTTAACTCTATCTTGTATAGACTTTATACACTTTTAATTGTACAATACTTGGCTCTTGCAAATGTGCCTTGCAGCTATTCCTTAGACTGCTCTTCGTTTTGCACACAAAGCTGTTTTCCAGCATCTCCTGAGTCTGCAACCCTTGTCTGTCTCTGATGTAGCTGGATTCTGTCTTAGTATGAGTCGGTGTCCAACTTCCAATTATGGCCGTCCTAGCCACAGTATATATTCCTCTATAGCAAGAGTCTATGGGCCTCATTAGGACCCAGGCGGTAAGGGGTTTACGGCGGCGTAAACAGCGCCGACCCTTACCGCCTGATTCCGAGGTCCCTTAGCGCCATGGAGGATTTAACACCTGCTTTTAGCAGGTGTTAAAATCCATGGCGCTAAGGGACCTTGTTGTTAATTACGCCACCGTAATTTACGGTGGTGTAATTAACGCCTTCCCCACTCCCATTATGCCCTATGGGGCAAAAATGGGAATGGGGAAGGGTAAATGGGTTAATGGGGACTTACCGCCCCGCCAACCTCGGAATGGGGCGGTAAGTCCGCCAACCACCATGGCGTAAACGTAGTTTACGCCATGGTGGTAAAGGTACGACCCAGGCGGTAACTTACCGCCTGGGTCGTAATGAGGCCCTATATGTCTTATCTATTTACAAAACATTATTCAGCCTTGTTGCGGCTACTGGCGCCCTTATGTTTAAATGGTTAGTTAGATAGATAAATAGTACATGGATGGCCAAAATGTCAAAAATATCAATACAGAGTGGCGCAAAAAAAATTCAAACTACAGTTTACCCTCAAGCTGAGCAGGGTTTGGAATAGAAAAATGAAAAGAAGAATACTGTAGTGTTTGAATTTGCGCCTTTATTTATTTTTTGGAAATAGAAAAAATTGAACACATTAGTATTCTTTCCTTGATTGGATTGATATAGTTTCCGTTGTTTTGTTGCAAGGTTACTTGTCCCTTTCTTATCTTAATTATCCTTCATTCGCAAAACAGTCACTGAATTTCTTTTTTGTTCAGTTGGTTTGTGAATGTTGTTTTTAAACTTTTATTGAGTTATTTTCTTCCAAAAAGATATATGTTGTTCGGTATCCATACAAAATAGTCACTAAATGTATTTTTTATCCAGTTGGTTTGTAAATGTTGGCGTTATAATTGCTTAACTTGGAGGTCCCTCGACACGTGTTTCCCCGTCGAAGTTTTTGGCGGTTCCTCAGGAGGTTCCTGCGTATCAATTCTAGTTTTTCTCTTGCTTTTTCATGAGTTTTTGTTACTGTCTTGTTCAAACAGTGAACATTTTTACATTTGTATGCTTAAATCCTGACGGGTCTGTTATAGGCCTTATTTCTCATTATTTGTCATTATAGAGCAATCTTTTTCTAATTTTGCGGTTACCTCTGTTTTGAAGTTCCTCAAAATATCTCGATCCTCTCGCTGTTCGCCGATCCGTGATGTTTTCAATTTTATATATATTATATATTCCTCTATCGCCATATTTTGTACATGTTTCTCTTGTCACTTCAGTTACATCGTCACTCTTAAGTATTTTCACATTGTTTCAGTATGTCTGAGCACATCTTCTTCATGACATGACTCTGCCCTCATCAGATTCCCTCAGTGCTCCATGATATCCAATGGTGCATGCTGACATCCTCCCACACGATATCCTTTCACTCTCTCACTGCGAGGATACATTCGATACGGTTGTCTCTGTGCATATCGTCTTTTGTACACTCGATGCGGTATAGGGACAAAATATGGAGTCCCATTTTCTCTTCCTGTTCCAATATGACAGCGATAAGGGAGTAGGAGTTAGGGAACTTGCGTCCCCCTGCTTCTTTACATCCCCTCTCTGGTCGAGTCCTCAATCACATTCTCCTCTTCAATCTACTTCATCTTCTCTTCATACTGTCATTTCTTTGGGATCCAGATCTTTGTCACCCTGTTCAGGTGATCTGCTCTCTTTATATCTTCATCCACATTCCAGGTCATGTGACAGCATTCTCCTGATGGAGGACAGAATATCCAACATCCTACATGTTTTATGATCCTTGGATGTCCTCATTTTTCATCTGCTCAACATTTCCATCATCTCTATCAATCATTATCTTCATCCCAATAGCTTTCTTGGCTGTCTTCTGACAGTGTCCCAAGATGATCCTTATGAGACAAAACCCTTGTAATATCAACACTAGTATTTTGAAAGCATTCACCAGCCAGGTTGGAATCCATGACAATAGAAATGAGAACCTGTCATCTCCTGCTGTCTCATCAGTTTCATCTTCCATCTTTGTCGGCAGAGTCATCAGCATAGTTATTGCTTCTGTCAGGGTTCAATTTTCTCCTTCATGAGATGGTGGCAATGTACAGCGAGAAGGCCCAACCATGGTGCACATACCTCCTTCCATTGCTGTAACTAGGTCCCGAACATACCTGTTCTGCAGAGTCATCATCCTGATGGCTCTCAATTCTTCTCTGATTGCATGGAATCCTTTTATTGTTCCATTAATTGTCTGTAACATCTCCCATCTGGTGATCTGCAGCCATTTGGCATTTACTTCAGTCTGGAGTCCAGGCATAAATATATGTGTCATTATGATTTATGCCCATTGTCAATTCCTTTCTTTAATTACTTGCTTTGGTCCCTTCCCTAGTGCCTTGTGGCATTTTGAAACACTGTCTTGCTGTATAAGAGCCTTCTAAATATTGAATAAAATAAAATAAAAAATAAAATGTCTTCATAGGCCTTTATCGATTTTGATAAGAAATCATTCTCCCTCTTCAGCCAGTGGAGGTTGAGTGACCTCTTCCTCCTCTGATGTTCATATATTTTTGGAAATCCATCAATGTTAAGATGACTTTGAGGAATTACTACAAAAGAGCATATTTTGACCCAATTCTTAGCCAACTGCATGTAAGCTCTGGATCCACAGGCCCTATATAAGTCCATCAGTATGGCAGTTGCTCCATTCATTCCTGGGACCTCGATTATCTGTACACATCCTTTGTTTTCTCCAACCAGAACCAATCCTTCATTCTTGAAGCATGTTGTTGATATATAGATACTGGTCCTACAGCGTTGTCGACCCATTTTCCTAACTTAGAGTACTTAGCCCAGGATTCTAGGCATCTGTCATTCACTATTTGCACTATGCTTACTGGTTCTTTCTGCAATAAGTGTGCAGGGCAAGATAATAGTCCTTCTTCCCATCTGATACTGGTGGCAACACACCCATACACCAATAGCTGAGGTATTTCCGAGCATCCTGGTTCTCTTGACCTCTGAGCACTCAGTCATATCTGAGGAGTCCACCCTCTTCCTCTCTACAATTTGTACTCATTCTCCAATCAGGGATGGATACATATGTTTTTTACTTGTTTCATACCATTCCACTTTCCATCCTCCTTGTTTTCAGATAGGTATCTTAATATGGAAATGTTCCTCCTGATTGCCATCTTAAAGTTGCCCATTTCCCTTTCAAATTGCCCTCTGGTTGTACACACTGCTAGATGACTGAGGCATAGTGCATCATGTGCTGGCATTTCTTAGGCAATAAATGTCCTTGCTGCATTCATGGCATAATATATTAAGGAACAGAAATAGCAGCTTTCATCTGATGTTCTCTCTCCCACCTTCTTAATGTGCTGATACCATACATTATTTTTTAAATAAGCCGAATTATCAAGATATGTATTTATATCTACATGGTATTCCTCGACACCTCTTTTAAATAGAACTGGGTCCCTGGTGAAATGATAGTGTATACTATTTGTGCTTTCATCAGGGACAATAATAAATGCTTCATTGTCCCACCATGGGCCTCATCATGAGTCTGGTGGTGTACCGGCGGTAATACCGCCAGGGTGCCACAAGCGCAAATAGCTCTACCGCTGCTCGGTCTGGCGTTATTAGCACCAGATCATGAGTAGCGGTTGGCCAGTTATTGCTGGTTGCCCAGTGGATCCATTTGACCCTATGGGGTTGGAGGGTGCTATTAGTTCCGGCACAATTAGTGCTGTGCGAATAGTGCTGAAAAACCGGTGGAAGGCAGGATGTTTACCACCAGCAAAAATCTGGAGTTAAAACTCCAGACTTTCTGCCAAACCCTTAATAGGGCCAACTCTTAAATAAAGCAGTAATAGCATTACTAGCGCATTCAAGGGCTACCGCCCCACTCATGATGAGGCCGCATGTCTGTATTGTTTCTTATAAAATATCTAAATGCCATTATAATCAGGAGAAAAGCACACATCAAAATACAAAATTATATCACAATTATAATTCTAGGAATATTAATTGACTTTCTTGATGGCAATGAGCTGCATATATTCTGAAACCTTTGCTTAGATTTTTTTATATATACCTCTTATATTCTCTATGAAGCACACATTTATATCAAGAACTGCAAGATAATTGCTATGATTACCCTGAAAATAATATGATAGTTCTTTGGATTGCCAAAAAAGTCACTATATTCACATGTCTTCATACTAAATCGGGATAAGACTGTAATATCCAAGTAAAAACAGCATACAAAGATGTATGTATTGTTATTGTAATGGGTAACATAAAGATGAAATGTCCTTCTCTTCTTTCAGCTCTGGTTATTTTAAAGCAATGTCTCTTGAACCTATCTAAAAACAGTTCCAGGATAACTGCAAGTCTAGTCCTTATCCAATGATGAAAGATATTGATGTCTAATCTAAAGTGCTGCTCTGCTCTTCATTTTCCTTGTCTATGCTCTTGGACATTGAACAAGTCTGTATGCGCAGAACTTCTTCTCTTGCTTCACCTTTGGCAGTTGCAGGAGGGCTCAGGTTTTCTCCTTTATGTGGTTTGATGTCATGCAAATGCAGCCAGGTTCTTCTTCCTTTTCACTTGGCATCTGTGGGGGTAATTTCTTCCACTTCATATGATGCTTCAAAATGGTTTGTACTCCAAGTGCGTACAAACTTTTGTACCAGTACCTGGTCCCATGGATAGAGACTGGGTTGTTTCAGCAAATCTTCTGCTTCAATGGATTGATTGTCTTTGTTGCTTCTCTTTGACCCCTCTCTTTGGTTCTTCACCTGTTGAGACATGAAAGAAACACCTGCAGTCATTGTTGTTAGGTAATTATGCATCTTGTCACCTAGTGTTTTGTTACACTACGGGCATCATGTTTTACTCTAGTTGGAGGAGCAAGGAGGGTTCACATACGGTGTCTGTGTCATGATCTCTGCTTCCAAAAGGTCAGGGTTTTCCCAACTCCCTTGGAAGCAGATCCATAACCCAGGTTCCGAGTGCCAACCAGTCCCAATTGGGACCTTTTGGACCCAGTCCTGGCGCCAGTGGCACCAGGCTCATAAATATGCCCAGTCCCAGCGCTGGAAGCGTCGGGCTCATAATGCTTGGGTGGATTTACCTGCAGCAGACCATGCTGCTTACTTACCTGCCAGTTGAGCCTCTGATCCTCTTCTGTTTGGAACTACTTTTCCTGTTGGGTGGGGCAGGAGCCACTCCCTAGGTTCAGAACACTGGAACTCTTCTGGAAAGCAGGAACTCTTTTCTTACCTAGGCGTGGCTGTGGAAGGAGACACCTAAGCACTACAGGAGGCTATTTAAACCACACCCGATGGATAAATCTTGCTTTGCGTTATTCTGCATCCTCTGCAGCAGAACGCTCATCGTGTCTTCTGCATCTGATCCTGGGCCTAAGGAAAAAGGCTTACCATCCTGAATCCAGTCTTCAGCAACACCTATAAAGACAAGAAAGAACAGGTTAGCATTACGGTCTTCAGTGACAGCTCTTCACTTACCTGGTCCATCCGCTGTCATCAACGCCTCGCGCTGCATTCCGACATCTGAAAGACAAAGGCTTACCTACTCTTCGTGCGCTCCGGAGGTCTTCACACTGCATTCCGGCATCTGAAAGACAAAAGCTTACCAACTCTTCGCACGCTCCGGAGGCCTTCGGCGCTGCATCCCGCATCTGAAAGACAAAACAAGATGCGTTTAAAGACATTGGGGAACTTTAATACTCACGTGCCATTACTCCTTTCCACATCTAACCCAGTGGGTATTCCGGCACCCTGCAACCGCTCCGAACTTGTACCTGCAAAATAAAAAGACAGTTAGAGCGCATCGTGAAGCAGGCAACAAGCGCTTACTTACGTGCTTCCAGGCGCTTCTATTCATCACACGGGCTCCATCTTCAACTCACTTCAGCCCGTCATCCACCATCGCCGGAACCCTGCAAAACAAGAGACATCATTACTAAAGACTTTAAAGACATTAGAATTACTCGAAACTTACCGTTCGTGCAGTAAACGATGGACAGCAGTCCTCTGAAGTCAAGAAGCCTGCTCCCCTTATCCAGTGAAGAAACTGGTTACAGCACCCTGCCCCGAGGCAGATGGAGAGCACGGCGTTCACTTACCTAAGGTGAGAGCGTTAACCTTCGGGGTTCTACAGGAGAAGAGAAAGGGAAGAAGAGAGAGACATTCAATAACCCAGTTCATTAATCCCATATTTTCTATCTGCAGACATCTTACCCTTCGAGTCAGACATACAGTGCACAGAGGTCCAGCCCAAAGAGCCAGCCGTGTGTTACACATCACCTTTGAAGATACGGTATACGCCCAGTCAAGACCGGCGCCTCTACGGGAATCAGGTGAGCGTTACAGAACGCAAAGCCTACCACAAAACTCCCGTCCAGGCGCTATGGAAACCTCGGATACCGACCAACTAGCCCAGCTACTTGGGGAACTAAGGGCAGAAGTGCATGCAGCCCGTCAGGAAACGAACGCTCTAAGAAGGGAACTGATTATTTCCAAGGAGCGAACAGATGATCTCGCTAGACAATTGCTACAGTCACAAGCCGGACAGACCCCGTTACCCGCATCTGGGGGAAATCTTCCTTCTACATCCTCTATGAATCCATTGCAGATCAACCTACCTGGGAATGTACCTCTGGCTCCGCCCGAACGATTTTCTGGTGACCCAAAGAGGTTTGCAGTATTTATCAATCAGTGCCGGTTGCATTTCTTATGCCGGCCAGCAGCCTTTCCAACTGATCAAGCTAAAGTAGCTTTCGTGCTTTCGTACCTTAGTGGCAATGCGGCAGACTGGTCGATCCCTCTAGTAAATCAAGATGATCCGGTCCTCCATGATTTTCAAGCTTTTCAGCTCAGTATGGAAAAACTGTTCGCAAGACATTCGCAGGGGCAGGCCTTGGACAATGAGCTTCTTTCGTTGCGACAAGGTAATCAAGACCTTTTGGCTTATATTGCGTCTTTCAACAGACTGATAGTGGAAACTCAATGGCCTGAGGACAAAAGGATTACGCTGTTTTATAGAGGTCTACGTGGAGAGCTCAAAGATGTGTTAGCCCAAGTAGTGAATCCCCCACAAGATTGTTCGGACTATATAGACTTAGTCGTTCAAATAGATCACAGACTGCAGAACAGGAAGGCCGATCGTTCCAAGTTTGATGCTCGAGTATTTTCCAAACTGCCAACTCCTTCCAAAGGAGTAGACTCCGGGGAACCCATGCAAATAGGGGGTCTGAAAGGTCCTCTAACACAAAAGGAGCGGGAAAGGAGAAAACAGTTGCAATTATGCCTCTATTGCGGAAACTCAGGGCACTTTCTTCGAGACTGTCCGGTGAAACCTGCCAAGAAGGCAGTAGGAGCTGCAGTTACCAAAGTTACAAACTCTGAGCAGGGAAATGACCTCGCCCGACAAGAATAGAGGTCCTCTTACCGAGCGTGAAAACCAGTTCCGTGACCTCGCATTTCATGATACCTATGGTCCTCATTAGCCCTGATAATCCGGATCGATTACATGCAATTGAAGCTTACGTCGACAGCGGTGCAATCGGCAATTATGTGGATCATGAAATGGTTTTGAGGATGAATCTAACTCTTTGTCCCAAGGCTGTAAAGGACGTCATTACTATGGTGGATGGTACGGAGATAGCCTCCGGGCCAGTAACGCATACCACTCAAAAAGTGACGCTAGTAAGTCAAGATGGACACCATGAGAAGATCGTGTTCGATGTGATCAAGGCCCCTCAGTTTCAGATTATTCTAGGAATACCTTGGTTAGAGAAACACAATCCTCTGATCGATTGGCGAGCAAGAACGGTCCAGTTTCCAGAATGTGTCTCTACTTGTCACCCTCCACCTGGTGTTACACTGGCAGCAATTTCTTCAGAGACTCCCCAGTTACCTCCCGAATACCTAGAATACCAAGATGTTTTCCGGAAGGATCAGGTTAACTCTCTACCTCCTCATAGGTCTTATGACTGCCAGATAGACCTGATACCTGGATCTACTCCTCCTTGTAGTAGAATTTATGCCCTCACCGAGCCTGAGAACCTTCACCTTCGACAATACCTGGATCAATACCTGGCAAATGGGTTTATTCGTCCTTCCAAGTCCCCTGCTTCTTCAGCTTTGTTCTTCGTTCCAAAAAAGGAAGGAGACCTTAGAACTTGTATAGATTATCGCTCCCTGAACCAGATCACCGTTAAGAATAGATATCCGTTACCTTTGATCCCTGAACTCCTGGACCAAGTCAGAAAAGCATGCATATATACAAAGCTGGATCTTAGAGGAGCTTACCACTTGGTACGAGTAAAAGAGGGCGATGAATGGAAGACGGCCTTCCGCACCAAGTATGGGCTATTTGAATATCAGGTCATGCCCTTCGGACTTTGCAATGCCCCGGCCGCCTTTCAATATTTTATGAACGACGTCCTCAGAGAGCTCATAGATGTGTGTGTTGTTGTTTACATTGACGACATCCTCGTTTATTCTTCATCGGAATCTGAACATCGGAAACACGTGAAACTGGTCCTCGAAAGATTGCGTCAACACAAACTTTTCGCTAAGTTGGAAAAATGTGTTTTCAACGTGACTGAAGTTGAATTCTTGGGATTCATATTATCACCTGGCGGAGTGCGTATGGATTCAAAGAAGGTCGATGCAGTTCTCAAATGGCCATCACCATCCTCCGTAAAAGGTGTGCAAAGCATGTTAGGCTTCGCTAACTTTTACCGCAGGTTTATCCCCGAATTCTCTCGAATAGTCCAGCCCATCACTGCCTTGTTAAAGAAAAACAAACGTTTTGAATGGTCTACCGAAGCGGAACAAGCTTTCCAGGATTTGAAGACTAAATTTATCTCTGCACCAATCTTAAAACCCCCTCGCCCTGAACTCCCCTACATCGTGGAAACTGATGCTTCAAGCCTTGCCATGGGGGCAGTTCTATCACAAAAGGACCCGGTAACCAATCAGTTGCATCCCGTGGCATTTTGGTCCCGCAAATTCTCGCCTCCTGAAATCAATTACACGATTACTGACAAGGAACTTCTGGCTATCAAGTCTGCCTTTAAGGCTTGGCGGCATTATCTGCTGGGGGCCCGACACACCATTACTGTGATTACGGATCACCGAAACCTGCAATATTTGAAAACCGCAAAAGCCCAATCCTCTAGACAACTCCGTTGGGCATTATTCTTTGCCGAGTTTGACTTCATAATTACCTATCGACCTGGTACAAAAAACGGTAAAGCTGATGCCCTTTCTCGGATGGGAGTGGAAGAACACTTGATCAACCCTAAACCTGTACCAATCATTCCCGAACAAAGAATTCTGGGTGTAATCGCCACACAATCCATAGAGGAAGTTAAGGATAAAGCCAGGCAACTTGTAACTCCAGCAGACATACAGAATTGGCATCTGCAGGGAAAGGACCTTGCAGTAAAGGACAACTTATTGTATTTCCAAGAACGATTATACCTACCCAGCACAGATTTACAGAAAAAAGTAATCTCTTGTTATCACGATTCTTTAATGGAAGGACATCCCGGTATAGCCAAGACCTCAGAAAAGATCAAGCGCTACTTCTGGTGGCCGTCTTGGAAAAAAGATATCAGACACTTTATAATGTCCTGTGGAGTATGCGCCCAAAACAAGAGTCAAAAGGAAAGACCAGCAGGCCTCTTACGCCCTATTGACATCCCACCTCGCCCTTGGCATACGCTTTCTATGGACTTCATCACCGATTTACCTCCATGCTCCAGATACAATACGATTCTAGTAATCGTGGACTTATTCTCCAAGATGGCGCATTTCATTCCGCTCAAAGTCTTGCCAACAGCAGCAACTCTGGCCCGAGAATTTCTCGAAAACATCGTCCGACTGCACGGTTTTCCTTCGGTTCTAATTTCGGATCGAGGTAGTCAATTTATTTCTCATTTTTGGCGAAGTTGCTGTCGGTCGGCTCAAATTGATGTGAGACTATCGACCAGTCACCACCCTCAAACCGATGGACAAACCGAGAGGACCAATCAAACTCTGGAACAGTATTTACGCTGCATGCTGCAACAAACTGAAAAAACTTGGAAAGACATCCTTTGGATAGCCGAATATGCCTACAATAACTCTGTCCATTCGGGAACTGGGAAAACCCTGTTTTTTCTTTTGTACGGCAGTCACCCTCGAACCTCGGAGTTGGATCCCCTCCAAGATCTTGAAACACCAGCAGTAGACTACCTGCATTCTACAATCACCCAATCCTTTAAGGAAGCTGTTTCTCACCTTCAAAGGGCTAAAGAACAATACAAGAAAGGAGCAGATCAACATCGGAAGGAAGCCCCTCAATATCAAGTAGGGGATCAAGTCTGGTTATCCACCAAATATCTACCTCTAAAAGGGCCACGCACATTCAACCCAAGATACCTTGGTCCCTATTCCATCACTACCATAGTAAACCCAGTAGCGGTCAAGTTGGACTTGCCCCCGCACATGAAGATACATCCGGTCTTCCACGTCTCTCTATTAAAACCCGTGCAACCTCAAACCCGACTAACTAAATCTCCAAAACCTATCCTAGTTGATGGAGAACTCGAGTTTGAAGTCAAAAGCATTCTGGACTCCAAGATCTCCAAATCTAAACTATTTTACCTAATTGACTGGAAAGGCTACGGCTCCCAAGAGAGATCCTGGGAACCTGCTGAATATGTCCACACTCCTCGCCTAATCAAAAGATTTCACCGAACATTTCCTGACAAGCCAAAACCCCCGGAGAAGCCGGTTTGGGAGGGGCCTTGAGGGGGGGTACTGTCATGATCTCTGCTTCCAAAAGGTCAGGGTTTTCCCAACTCCCTTGGAAGCAGATCCATAACCCAGGTTCCGAGTGCCAACCAGTCCCAATTGGGACCTTTTGGACCCAGTCCTGGCGCCAGTGGCACCAGGCTCATAAATATGCCCAGTCCCAGCACTGGAAGCGCCGGGCTCATAATGCTTGGGTGGATTTACCTGCAGCAGACCATGCTGCTTACTTACCTGCCAGTTGAGCCTCTGATCCTCTTCTGTTTGGAACTACTTTTCCTGTTGGGTGGGGCAGGAGCCACTCCCTAGGTTCAGAACACTGGAACTCTTCTGGAAAGCAGGAACTCTTTTCTTACCTAGGCGTGGCTGTGGAAGGAGACACCTAAGCACTACAGGAGGCTATTTAAACCACACCCGATGGATAAATCTTGCTTTGCGTTATTCTGCATCCTCTGCAGCAGAACGCTCAGCGTGTCTTCTGCATCTGATCCTGGGCCTAAGGAAAAAGGCTTACCATCCTGAATCCAGTCTTCAGCAACACCTATAAAGACAAGAAAGAACAGGTTAGCATTACGGTCTTCAGTGACAGCTCTTCACTTACCTGGTCCATCCGCTGTCACCAACGCCTCGCGCTGCATTCCGACATCTGAAAGACAAAGGCTTACCTACTCTTCGTGCGCTCCGGAGGTCTTCACACTGCATTCCGGCATCTGAAAGACAAAAGCTTACCAACTCTTCGCACGCTCCGGAGGCCTTCGGCTCTGCATCCCGCATCTGAAAGACAAAACAAGATGCGTTTAAAGACATTGGGGAACTTTAATACTCACGTGCCATTACTCCTTTCCACATCTAACCCAGTGGGTATTCCGGCACCCTGCAGCCGCTCCGAACTTGTACCTGCAAAATAAAAAGACAGTTAGAGCGCATCGTGAAGCAGGCAACAAGCGCTTACTTACGTGCTTCCAGGCGCTTCTATTCATCACACGGGCTCCATCTTCAACTCACTTCAGCCCGTCATCCACCATCGCCGGAACCCTGCAAAACAAGAGACATCATTACTAAAGACTTTAAAGACATTAGAATTACTCGAAACTTACCGTTCGTGCAGTAAACGATGGACAGCAGTCCTCTGAAGTCAAGAAGCCTGCTCCCCTTATCCAGTGAAGAAACTGGTTACAGCACCCTGCCCCGAGGCAGATGGAGAGCACGGCGTTCACTTACCTAAGGTGAGAGCGTTAACCTTCGGGGTTCTACAGGAGAAGAGAAAGGGAAGAAGAGAGAGACATTCAATAACCCAGTTCATTAATCCCATATTTTCTATCTGCAGACATCTTACCCTTCGAGTCAGACATACAGTGCACAGAGGTCCAGCCCAAAGAGCCAGCCGTGTGTTACACATCACCTTTGAAGATACGGTATACGCCCAGTCAAGACCGGCGCCTCTACGGGAATCAGGTGAGCGTTACAGAACGCAAAGCCTACCACAAAACTCCCGTCCAGGCGCTATGGAAACCTCGGATACCGACCAACTAGCCCAGCTACTTGGGGAACTAAGGGCAGAAGTGCATGCAGCCCGTCAGGAAACGAACGCTCTAAGAAGGGAACTGATTATTTCCAAGGAGCGAACAGATGATCTCGCTAGACAATTGCTACAGTCACAAGCCGGACAGACCCCGTTACCCGCATCTGGGGGAAATCTTCCTTCTACATCCTCTATGAATCCAGTGCAGATCAACCTACCTGGGAATGTACCTCTGGCTCCGCCCGAACGATTTTCTGGTGACCCAAAGAGGTTTGCAGTATTTATCAATCAGTGCCGGTTGCATTTCTTATGCCGGCCAGCAGCCTTTCCAACTGATCAAGCTAAAGTAGCTTTCGTGCTTTCGTACCTTAGTGGCAATGCGGCAGACTGGTCGATCCCTCTAGTAAATCAAGATGATCCGGTCCTCCATGATTTTCAAGCTTTTCAGCTCAGTATGGAAAAACTGTTCGCAAGACATTCGCAGGGGCAGGCCTTGGACAATGAGCTTCTTTCGTTGCGACAAGGTAATCAAGACCTTTTGGCTTATATTGCGTCTTTCAACAGACTGATAGTGGAAACTCAATGGCCTGAGGACAAAAGGATTACGCTGTTTTATAGAGGTCTACGTGGAGAGCTCAAAGATGTGTTAGCCCAAGTAGTGAATCCCCCACAAGATTGTTCGGACTATATAGACTTAGTCGTTCAAATAGATCACAGACTGCAGAACAGGAAGGCCGATCGTTCCAAGTTTGATGCTCGAGTATTTTCCAAACTGCCAACTCCTTCCAAAGGAGTAGACTCCGGGGAACCCATGCAAATAGGGGGTCTGAAAGGTCCTCTAACACAAAAGGAGCGGGAAAGGAGAAAACAGTTGCAATTATGCCTCTATTGCGGAAACTCAGGGCACTTTCTTCGAGACTGTCCGGTGAAACCTGCCAAGAAGGCAGTAGGAGCTGCAGTTACCAAAGTTACAAACTCTGAGCAGGGAAACGACCTCGCCCGACAAGAATAGAGGTCCTCTTACCGAGCGTGAAAACCAGTTCCGTGACCTCGCATTTCGTGATACCTATGGTCCTCATTAGCCCTGATAATCCGGATCGATTACATGCAATTGAAGCTTACGTCGACAGCGGTGCCATCGGCAATTATGTGGATCATGAAATGGTTTTGAGGATGAATCTAACTCTTTGTCCCAAGGCTGTAAAGGACGTCATTACTATGGTGGATGGTACGGAGATAGCCTCCGGGCCAGTAACGCATACCACTCAAGAAGTGACGCTAGTAAGTCAAGATGGACACCATGAGAAGATCGTGTTCGATGTGATCAAGGCCCCTCAGTTTCAGATTATTCTAGGAATACCTTGGTTAGAGAAACACAATCCTCTGATCGATTGGCGAGCAAGAACTGTCCAGTTTCCAGAATGTGTCTCTACTTGTCACCCTCCACCTGGTGTTACACTGGCAGCAATTTCTTCAGAGACTCCCCAGTTACCTCCCGAATACCTAGAATACCAAGATGTTTTCCGGAAGGATCAGGTTAACTCTCTACCTCCTCATAGGTCTTATGACTGCCAGATAGACCTAATACCTGGATCTACTCCTCCTTGTAGTAGAATTTATGCCCTCACCGAGCCTGAGAACCTTCACCTTCGACAATACCTGGATCAATACCTGGCAAATGGGTTTATTCGTCCTTCCAAGTCCCCTACTTCTTCAGCTTTGTTCTTCGTTCCAAAAAAGGAAGGAGACCTTAGAACTTGTATAGATTATCGCTCCCTGAACCAGATCACCGTTAAGAATAGATATCCGTTACCTTTGATCCCTGAACTCCTGGACCAAGTCAGAAAAGCATGCATATATACAAAGCTGGATCTTAGAGGAGCTTACCACTTGGTACGAGTAAAAGAGGGCGATGAATGGAAGACGGCCTTCCGCACCAAGTATGGGCTATTTGAATATCAGGTCATGCCCTTCGGACTTTGCAATGCCCCGGCCGCCTTTCAATATTTTATGAACGACGTCCTCAGAGAGCTCATAGATGTGTGTGTTGTTGTTTACATTGACGACATCCTCGTTTATTCTTCATCGGAATCTGAACATCGGAAACACGTGAAAATGGTCCTCGAAAGATTGCGTCAACACAAACTTTTCGCTAAGTTGGAAAAATGTGTTTTCAACGTGACTGAAGTTGAATTCTTGGGATTCATATTATCACCTGGCGGAGTGCGTATGGATTCAAAGAAGGTCGATGCAGTTCTCAAATGGCCATCACCATCCTCCGTAAAAGGTGTGCAAAGCATGTTAGGCTTCGCTAACTTTTACCGCAGGTTTATCCCCGAATTCTCTCGAATAGTCCAGCCCATCACTGCCTTGTTAAAGAAAAACAAACGTTTTGAATGGTCTACCGAGGCGGAACAAGCTTTCCAGGATTTGAAGACTAAATTTATCTCTGCACCAATCTTAAAACCCCCTCGCCCTGAACTCCCCTACATCGTGGAAACTGATGCTTCAAGCCTTGCCATGGGGGCAGTTCTATCACAAAAGGACCCGGTAACCAATCAGTTGCATCCCGTGGCATTTTGGTCCCGCAAATTCTCGCCTCCTGAAATCAATTACACGATTACTGACAAGGAACTTCTGGCTATCAAGTCTGCCTTTAAGGCTTGGCGGCATTATCTGCTGGGGGCCCGACACACCGTTACTGTGATTACGGATCACCGAAACCTGCAATATTTGAAAACCGCAAAAGCCCAATCCTCTAGACAACTCCGTTGGGCATTATTCTTTGCCGAGTTTGACTTCATAATTACCTATCGACCTGGTACAAAAACGGTAAAGCTGATGCCCTTTCTCGGATGGGAGTGGAAGAACACTTGATCAACCCTAAACCTGTACCAATCATTCCCGAACAAAGAATTCTGGGTGTAATCGCCACACAATCCATAGAGGAAGTTAAGGATAAAGCCAGGCAACTTGTAACTCCAGCAGACATACAGAATTGGCATCTGCAGGGAAAGGACCTTGCAGTAAAGGACAACTTATTGTATTTCCAAGAACGATTATACCTACCCAGCACAGATTTACAGAAAAAAGTAATCTCTTGTTATCACGATTCTTTAATGGAAGGACATCCCGGTATAGCCAAGAGCTCAGAAAAGATCAAGCGCTACTTCTGGTGGCCGTCTTGGAAAAAAGATATCAGACACTTTATAATGTCCTGTGGAGTATGCGCCCAAAACAAGAGTCAAAAGGAAAGACCAGCAGGCCTCTTACGCCCTATTGACATCCCACCTCGCCCTTGGCATACGCTTTCTATGGACTTCATCACCGATTTACCTCCATGCTCCAGATACAATACGATTCTAGTAATCGTGGACTTATTCTCCAAGATGGCGCATTTCATTCCGCTCAAAGTCTTGCCAACAGCAGCAACTCTGGCCCGAGAATTTCTCGAAAACATCGTCCGACTGCACGGTTTTCCTTCGGTTCTAATTTCGGATCGAGGTAGTCAATTTATTTCTCATTTTTGGCGAAGTTGCTGTCGGTCGGCTCAAATTGATGTGAGACTATCGACCAGTCACCACCCTCAAACCGATGGACAAACCGAGAGGACCAATCAAACTCTGGAACAGTATTTACGCTGCATGCTGCAACAAACTGAAAAAACTTGGAAAGACATCCTTTGGATAGCCGAATATGCCTACAATAACTCTGTCCATTCGGGAACTGGGAAAACCCTGTTTTTTCTTTTGTACGGCAGTCACCCTCGAACCTCGGAGTTGGATCCCCTCCAAGATCTTGAAACACCAGCAGTAGACTACCTGCATTCTACAATCACCCAAGCCTTTAAGGAAGCTGTTTCTCACCTTCAAAGGGCTAAAGAACAATACAAGAAAGGAGCAGATCAACATCGGAAGGAAGCCCCTCAATATCAAGTAGGGGATCAAGTCTGGTTATCCACCAAATATCTACCTCTAAAAGGGCCACGCACATTCAACCCAAGATACCTTGGTCCCTATTCCATCACTACCATAGTAAACCCAGTAGCGGTCAAGTTGGACTTGCCCCCGCACATGAAGATACATCCGGTCTTCCACGTCTCTCTATTAAAACCCGTGCAACCTCAAACCCGACTAACTAAATCTCCAAAACCTATCCTAGTTGATGGAGAACTCGAGTTTGAAGTCAAAAGCATTCTGGTCTCCAAGATCTCCAAATCTAAACTATTTTACCTAATTGACTGGAAAGGCTACGGCTCCCAAGAGAGATCCTGGGAACCTGCTGAATATGTCCACACTCCTCGCCTAATCAAAAGATTTCACCGAACATTTCCTGACAAGCCAAAACCCCCGGAGAAGCCGGTTTGGGAGGGGCCTTGAGGGGGGGTACTGTCATGATCTCTGCTTCCAAAAGGTCAGGGTTTTCCCAACTCCCTTGGAAGCAGATCCATAACCCAGGTTCCGAGTGCCAACCAGTCCCAATTGGGACCTTTTGGACCCAGTCCTGGCGCCAGTGGCACCAGGCTCATAAATATGCCCAGTCCCAGCGCTGGAAGCGCCGGGCTCATAATGCTTGGGTGGATTTACCTGCAGCAGACCATGCTGCTTACTTACCTGCCAGTTGAGCCTCTGATCCTCTTCTGTTTGGAACTACTTTTCCTGTTGGGTGGGGCAGGAGCCACTCCCTAGGTTCAGAACACTGGAACTCTTCTGGAAAGCAGGAACTCTTTTCTTACCTAGGCGTGGCTGTGGAAGGAGACACCTAAGCACTACAGGAGGCTATTTAAACCACACCCGATGGATGAATCTTGCTTTGCGTTATTCTGCATCCTCTGCAGCAGAACGCTCATCGTGTCTTCTGCATCTGATCCTGGGCCTAAGGAAAAAGGCTTACCATCCTGAATCCAGTCTTCAGCAACACCTATAAAGACAAGAAAGAACAGGTTAGCATTACGGTCTTCAGTGACAGCTCTTCACTTACCTGGTCCATCGGCTGTCACCAACGCCTCGCGCTGCATTCCGACATCTGAAAGACAAAGTCTTACCTACTCTTCGTGCGCTCCGGAGGTCTTCACACTGCATTCCGGCATCTGAAAGACAAAAGCTTACCAACTCTTCGCACGCTCCGGAGGCCTTCGGCGCTGCATCCCGCATCTGAAAGAAAAACAAGGTGCGTTTAAAGACATTGGGGAACTTTAATACTCACGTGCCATTACTCCTTTCCACATCTAACCCAGTGGGTATTCCGGCACCCTGCAGCCGCTCCGAACTTGTACCTGCAAAATAAAAAGACAGTTAGAGCGCATCGTGAAGCAGGCAACAAGCGCTTACTTACGTGCTTCCAGGCGCTTCTATTCATCACACGGGCTCCATCTTCAACTCACTTCAGCCCGTCATCCACCATCGCCGGAACCCTGCAAAACAAGAGACATCATTACTAAAGACTTTAAAGACATTAGAATTACTCGAAACTTACCGTTCGTGCAGTAAACGATGGACAGCAGTCCTCTGAAGTCAAGAGGCCTGCTCCCCTTATCCAGTGAAGAAACTGGTTACAGCTGTCAGATATATCTTCCTCTGCTTGTGAAGAGTCTGATCCCCTGTCCTCCCCTTCCTCCTCACCTCTGATCTTTCGATGTAAAGCAAGCTTCGGATTATCTTGTGTTCGATTCTTTCCCTTTTTTTTTTGCAGAGAAGGACGACCGTGAAAAGACGCCACAGTGACACCCAATGGGTGAACTGTGGCTACCCTCCTCAGCCATAATGTTATGGGGAAAAAGCCGGCGGCATAAAAAACCCCAGGAAGGAATGCTTCAACTGAAGAGATGAGTGATTAACTGAGTAGGTCCAGTAGGAGTAAGTTTGGATCGTCACAACAATGTACAGGAAAAGGCAGGCAGTCCGTAGGCAAGCAGGAGTCGGTGCACAGGAAGAACAACAAAGTCACTGGGATAAAGCAAGGCAGTCCGTTACACAGAAAATGGTCGATACACGGGAAGTAAACTAGTAGGGAAGACTGGAAGGAGGAAATGAAAGAAGGTAAGGCTAAAGTAAAGAAACACCAGACGGGAGGACGGGACAGGAGGAAGAAGGGAGCGGAAGGTAGAAGGAGAAGGGTAAAGGGGACGGAGGCGAAGAGAGATGGAGGTAATTCAAAGAGCAAGGACGGGAGGAAAACGAGACGAGAAAGAGAGGGCAAACTCTGAAGAGCGAGTACAAGGAGTACGGTAGCGCAGGCGATCAGGAAAACTGTTCGTTGCAACGCATACGACCCCGGAAGTGAGCGGCTTATAAACGGGCGTCGGAATGCGTAAAAAAGACTAGACTCGTACTCTGCGCTTCGTTGTACATGAGGGAACCAGTAATGGAGGACGCAGCTTCCATTTAGTCCACAGCCGCCAGGTTCCTTGAGGTATGACAGTATGCCCCCTCCTAAGGTCCACCCCTCCTGGCTTGCTCGGATTATTACGATGGAACTTGTACAACAGTAAGGGGGTATTCAAATGTGATCTAGGTTCCCAGGTGTTTTCAGAAATAGGGTATCCTTTCCAATGGATCAAGTATTCTAAGCGTCCTCTATGATACCGGGAGTCACATATCTGGGCCACCTCATAGATATCTTTAGAAGGGTCGTTGGGTACAGAGTTGCTGCTTGTCTTACGGGTCCATCTATCTTCAAAAAAAGATTTTAGTTGAGAAGTGTGAAACACCGGATGAACTCGGCGTAAACTTGATGGTAGCTGAAGACGAAAGGCCACAGGGTTTATGACCCGAGTGATTTTGTAGGGCGCAATATATCTCGGGGATAGTTTTGAAGGACATACCCAACGTGGTAGGAATTTGGTTGACAGGAGTACCTTAGAACCAACACCCCATTCTGGAACTGGTCTGCGGCGTTTATCTGCTTGGGTCCTGTTTCTTTCTTGGGCCTCCTTCAATCCCAGCCTAGCTTGGTTATGTGCCTCTCGGATAGTTGTCAATGAGGCTTCGGCCGAAGGAACAGAACTCTCTATGTGAACTAATGGGAGTAAGGTGCGAGGATGGTAACCATAAGTGCAGAAAAAAGGGCTGATTCCGAGGGCAGAGTGTTTGGCGTGATTATAAGAAAATTCTGCCATAGGAAGTATCTGGACCCAATTGTCTTGCTGCTTGTTAACGAAACACCGGAGATACTGTTCTAATGTACCGTTAAGGCGTTCCGTCTGTCCATTGGATTGGGGATGGAATCCCGAGGTGAGAGCTCTCTCTATACCCAAGCCTTTACAGAGAGCGGACCAGAAATTGGATGTATACTGGCTGCCTCTGTCCGAAATGATCTTGGTGGGTAGACCATGTAACCTGAATATGTCTTTCAAGAATATTTCCGCCATACTAGAGGCAGAAGGTATTTTGGGCAAGGGTGAGAAATGTGCCAACTTTGTGAAAGAATCAATCACCACCATGATACAGGTACAACCTTGTGACTCTGGTAAGTCAACGATGAAATCAGTAGATATAGTGGACCAAGGACCCGTAGGAATGGCACAGGGTTCCAACAATCCCAGAGGTCGTTGCGTGGTGGATTTGTTCCGAAGGCAGGTGGTACAAGATTGTACCTATCGTTTGGTATCTTCTCTCATGTTGGGCCAAAAGAAGTGTCGTATTAGAAAATCCTGTGTACAACGAATACCACGATGTCCGGCAAACCTTGAGTCATGACACCAGGATAACGCCGTCTTCCTTAAAGCTGGCGTGGGTAAGTACAATTTATCTTTTACCAGATAAAGTCCGTCTTTAATGACGTACTCCGACCGATTGTCATGCATTTCATCCTCGAATCTTCCTCTTGAATCGTCCCTGACTCGTTGTAAAAAGGTAGAAATAACTCCAATTCTTTGTGTTCTAGGAAACATCAACTCCTTCGTGGATTCCGACTCAGACAGATAATCACTGCGCCGGGACAGGGCATCAGCTACCAGGTTTTGTTCGCCTGGGATATAGGTGATCTCGAAGTCAAACTGGGCAAAGAAATGTGCCCATCTTGCCTGCCTAGTGTTATAGCACTCAAATTGACGTAACACTTGCAGATTTTTGTGATCAGTCCGAAGGGTAAAAGGATGTTCCCCACCTTGGAGGAGGTGCCGCCATTCAGCACAGGCTAATTTCATTGCGAGTAACTCTCGCTCTATAACCGAGTAATTCCGTTGACTGATGTTCAGGGTTTTGGAGAAATAGGACACAGGGTGTTCCTTACCATGGTGTTCTTGTAGCAAGACCGCTCCTACAGCAGCTGAAGAGGCGTCAGTTTCCACGATGAAAGGGCTGTGCTGATCGGGTTGTCTTAAGACAGGAGATGAACAAAAGGTCTTTTTAAGTTGTTGAAAACTCTTCTCCGCCTGAGGAGACCATTGAAATGGAGAGGAGGATTTCTTCAGAAGAGTGGTCATAGGAAGTACCTGTAGAGAGAAATTTGGGATGAATTTTCGATAGAAGTTAGAAAGGCCAAGAAATCTCTGAATGTCCTTAACCGTCTTAGGGGATGGCCAGTCAAGGATGGAATTGACTTTTTGAGGGTACATTGCAATGCCCTCAGAGGAAAGGATTTAACCTATGTAAGAAATGGATTTAGCCGAAAAGACACATTTTTCAAGTTTAACCGAAAGATGATTTTTTTGCAACCTGTGGAATACCTCCCGGACATGGGAAAAATGTTCTTCTTGGGTGCGAGAGAAAACAAGAATGTCATCTAAGTAGATGAGTACTGAATGACCCAAGAGATCAGAAAAGAGTCTGTCCATGAAGCGTTGGAAAATGGAAGGGGCCTTGACAAGGCCAAATGGCATTACTTGATATTCATAAAGTCCAAAGGGAGTCCTAAACGCAGTCTTCCACTCATCTCCGGAGTGAATACGAAGCAAATGATAAGCGTTCCGCAGATCTAGTTTAGTAAATTACATGGCCGACAGAACGGCGTGAATGATTTCTGAGATGAGAGGCATGGGATACCTGTCCTTTGTAGTTACCGTGTTTAGTCCCCTGTAATCGATACATGGACGTAGTTCCCGTGTGTCTTTCTTGGGAATGAAAAATAAAGAGGCACCTGCAGGAGATCTAGAAGGCCTGATCAAGTCATTGGCCAGATTCTTATCAAGGTATTCTCGCAGATATCTTCTTTCTTGGAGTGTCAAAGAAAACATACGACAAAAAGGGACCAAGGCCCCTGGATGCAGATCAATTCTGCAATCTTCAGGTCTGTGAGGAGGAAGCTCAAGAGGTATCATCTCTGTCACTACATCAGTGTATTCATTGAGAAAGGAAGGTAAACAATGTATTGTCTTCGATTCCGTACCGTTGGTGGTTTGGATAGTAGTAAAGGTAGGTTTGGGCAGACAGTTCTTTTTACAAAAGGTTGAGTGAAAACTTAAAAGGTTTCTGGTCCAATCTATAGAAGGGTTGTGTCGACGGAGCCAACCTATGCCCAGAATGAGAGGGAAGTGTGCTGCTCGGATAATGTCAAAGGATAGACGTTCAGAATGTTCCATGATGCACACAGTGAGGATCTCTGTGGAATGAGTAATCAGGCCTGAGCTTAAAGGTTCTCCATCAACACCCTCTACTTTCTGATCTTCGGTCTTGGCTAATCGGATGAGTCCGTGGCTTTCGGCCCACTGGGTGTCTATGAAATTGCCAGCGGCCCCACAATCCAGGAGAGCCTGGGTCTGAATGGAGGCCATGCCGATAAGTAGGGTAACTGCCATCACCATGAGTCGGTCATCATCACTTCCTTCCAATGTAGTGATTGAAAGGGTCACAAAGGGACTAGGACTCTTCCCTCGGTAGTGAGTCCCCAAACTTACCGAGGGTGCCCGTTTCCCGAGCGTCTCGGGGGTACATCTGGGCAGTCTCGAAGTAAATGCGTTGAAGATCCACAGTACATACACAGACTTCCTTCTCGTCTTCTTCTGCGTTCTTCAACCGTGAGAGGGGCACGGGTAGTGCCTATCTGCATAGGTTCTTCTCGCGTGGAGCGTGTCGAGGAAGGTGATGTCAGAGGGAGGGGAACAGGAGGTATCGGGATCCCCATCTTTGTCTTTCGACGTTCTGCTCGTCGTTCGGTTAATCGGAAGTCTATTCGCAATGTGGCTGTGATGAGATCTGTAAAGGTGAGAGGTCTTTCTATGCGTGCTAGTTCGTCTTTGAGTTCTTCTCGCAGGCCTCTCCGGAATATGGCGTATTGTGCCTGTTGTTGCCAGCCCGCCTCAGCGGCTATTTGTTTGAACAACGTGATGTAGGACATTAAGTCGGAGTTCCCTTGTCTAATGTCCAACAGGTCCTCTGAAGCCAAATACGTACTCTCAGTACGTAGGAAGGTCTGTTTCATCAATGTCTTGAATGCTTCATAGTCTTGTAACACGGGATCTGCTCTGTTGACCAGCGGGGTAGCCCAGGCCAGAGCATTGCCTGACATGTGAGTAATCATGAATCCGACCTTAGCGTGTCCTGAAGCAAATGTATGGGAACGGAATGAAAAATGTAAGTTACAAGCATCCAAGAACTCCTTCAAATTCTTGGGCGTCCCATCAAACTTCCCCGAGACTAAGGGTAAGGGAGGAAGATCCGAGGTAAGTGGGTCCCGTTCCGCCACCCTCTGCTGTAAGGCGGCATTAGCGCCCTTAAGATTCTGAACTTCTAAGTTCAAGTTCTGGACAGCTGCCACTAACTCCTGCACCTGTTGTGGAGTAGCCATAGGGATTTGCGGGCGTTGCAATCTGTCAGATATATCTTCCTCTGATTGTGAAGAGTCTGATCCCCTGTCCTCCCCTTCCTCCTCACCTCTGATCTTTCGATGTAAAGCAAGCTTCGGATTATCTTGTGTTCGATTCTTTCCCTTTTTTTTTTGCAGAGAAGGACGACCGTGAAAGGACGCCACAGTGACACCCAATGGGTGAACTGTGGCTACCCTCCTCAGCCGTAATGTTATGGGGAAAAAGCCGGCGGCATAAAAAACCCCAAGAAGGAATGCTTCAACTGAAGAGATGAGTGATTAACTGAGTAGGTCCAGTAGGAGTAAGTTTGGATCGTCACAACAATGTACAGGAAAAGGCAGGCAGTCCATAGGCAAGCAGGAGTCGGTGCACAGGAAGAACAACAAAGTCACTGGGATAAAGCAAGGCAGTCCGTTACACAGAAAATGGTCGATACACGGGAAGTAAACTAGTAGGGAAGACTGGAAGGAGGAAATGAAAGAAGGTAAGGCTAAAGTAAAGAAACACCAGACGGGAGGACGGGACAGGAGGAAGAAGGGAGCGGAAGGTAGAAGGAGGCGAAGAGAGATGGAGGTAATTCAAAGAGCAAGGACGGGAGGAAAACGAGGCGAGAAAGAGAGGGCAAACTCTGAAGAGCGAGTACAAGGAGTACGGTAGCGCAGGCGATCAGGAAAACTGTTCGTTGCAACGCATACGACCCCGGAAGTGAGCGGCTTATAAACGGGCGTCGGAATGCGTAAAAAAGACTAGACTCGTACTCTGCGCTTCGTTGTACGTGAGGGAACCAGTAATGGAGGACGCAGCTTCCATTTAGTCCACAGCCGCCAGGTTCCTTGAGGTGTGGCAACAGCACCCTGCCCCGAGGCAGATGGAGAGCACGGCGTTCACTTACCTAAGGTGAGAGCGTTAACCTTCGGTGTTCTACAGGAGAAGAGAAAGGGAAGAAGAGAGAGACATTCAATAACCCAGTTCATTAATCCCATATTTTCTATCTGCAGACATCTTACCCTTCGAGTCAGACATACAGTGCACAGAGGTCCAGCCCAAAGAGCCAGCCGTGTGTTACACATCACCTTTGAAGATATGGTATACGCCCAGTCAAGACCGGCGCCTCTACGGGAATCAGGTGAGCGTTACAGTCTGTCACCAAATCATGAGTAGATAGATGGTGATCCGAGCCAGGCTGGTTTCTTAGGGCATGTAAGGCAAGGGGTAGGCAATGTAACCATCCCTTCTTTAAAGTCATTTGTATTTTTGCATTCCCCTCCTTTAGTAGTCCCTTTAATCTCTCACTGATGCCATTCGCCTCTGGGTGGTACAAGGAGGAAAACATATGTTTAATGCCTAATAGAAGCACTATTTGTTTGAACAGTCCATTTACAAAATGGGGTCGATTGTCAGATCACGAAACCTCACATACACCATAGCATTCAGTATACGTTGTGTAATCATGTAAATCATCATCCTCCCCTACTGGTTCAGCTATGAACGTTGCTGGGTTCACTGTCTTACATCTGACAATTTTTACCGCAGGATTCAATATAATTACCTCGTATCCTGATGCTCTTTGTGTGTTCAATGTACTTTTAGGTTTCTCTAAAATTGCAAATAATGCATGCTCTACAAATAGTGCTACTGAACACCCCATTGTTATACTTGAAGCTTTTTCTTTTTCGAATACAGCACCAGCTAAAGACTGCTCACAAGCATAATGACCTTTCATAACTGGATCTAAAATCCCACTATAGTAAGCCAATGGTTTGTGTCCATGTCCTAAAGTTATTTTCTGTGTAAGGACTGCTGACATGACTTCTACATTTGAATGAGAAAATAAATAAAATTATTCATGATAATCTGGGATTCCCAACACAGGGGCTGTACGGATTGGCAGTTTTAATTCTTCAAATCCTTCAGTCATTTCATCTGTCCATATTATTTTGCACTTGCCCACCTGTACTTCTTTAAGTCTTTTCAAACATACTCGAATATATTTACTGTATTCAAAAACCCTGACCCTACAATAGTTACATAGGCCTAACTATTGTTGCATTTCCCTAACTCTGTTAGGTTCTGAGGTCTTCATTATTGCTTCTGCTCTCTCAGGTTTCGCTTTCCTCCCCTCGTGAGAAATCAACTGTCCTATATAGGACTCTAAGAGAAAGGCTATAAAGTGGACAAAGAGAAGTCACAATATTTTCCAAAAGAGGTCTTCTATATACAACACTTTATAGCCTTTCTCTGAGGCTATAGTCAGAAGCTTAACTGAATCTTCTCTGCATCTTTCTTCTGTCTCACTACACACCAAATTGTCAACCACGTATTGCACTATTGCACTTTCGAGCTGAATATTGCCTTGGTCCATCTGATAAAGACTGGAGGGGACTCACAGTACCCTTGGGGCAAACAAGTATGTTTCAGGCATATATTTCCATATGAAAAGGAAATCAAATCTTGTGAGTCTTCGTGGAGGGAAATTGAAAAGAATGCATTTTTTGAAATCTATACCTGTAAAATATTTGGCCTTAGATGGGATGTTGCACAATTTCATATACTTCGACTATATTGTTTAGGGGGTCAGGGTCCTGTATGAATCTCCACGGCCTCCCCATTGATTTTCTCACTGGGTACACAGATGTGTTACATGGAGAATAGGATTGTACCAATATTCCTTGCTTCATTAATGTGCAAATGGTCTCAAATATACATTCATCCACCTCCCTGGACACAGAGTATTGCTTTGCACATGGTAAAAGGGCTCCTGCTTTAAGCTTGTATCCCTGCAGTGGAACACACTATTCCGTTGTCACTAAAAGATATCATCAAATTATGCTTTGTCATTAAGTCAGGCCCTAATATGTTAAACAGCGTCGGCTTAGAATATAATAATGGCATTGCCATATTGTGATCTCATGTAGAGATTGGTAATTCGTCTGAAAAAGAAACTAAACTCATCATCCCAGAGAATACCTGTGCATTCACGGCAGCACCTGAAATTGGATATTTTCCTTCACGAACACAGGAATGAGTTGCTCAGGTGTCTACAAGAAATTATCATCACATTGACCCTTGGTTCCCCTTGGGGGTCTGGTGTCACAGATATTACTGAACACATCAGGTCACTTTGTGGCCTGTCCTAATGTGGATATAAATTCATCCCTGTACCTCTGAAAGGATTTCCTCAATCCATGCCCACACTGCCTAATTTGGGTGTGCCCGCTTTCTTGACTTCTGTAGTCATATTCCATTGTGGCACCATGGCCAGTTGTGTATGCGCTTGGTGACTTTGTACCTGTTGTGTTTGCATTGCTGCTTGCTGCGATTGCCCTTGTGGCAATTGCATTTGTAATGGTGCTTCCTGTATTTGTTGTGGTTGCAGCGCATATTTCTGAGCCTGTGTGTGATCTTTGGCATAATACTCAGCGGTTCTGCATAGCCCACCCCCTCTCTAGGAGCTTGCCAATTTTGCTGCATGCTTCCTCTGCTTCTACATGTATTGGATATGCGTCCTAGTCTTCAGCAGTTCCAACAATGTTGCGGCTGTCCACCATTACATCTTCCTCTTCCCTGAGGGTTTGGAAATCCACACAGTCCTCCTACTCTAGGCCCATTCCCTCTTCTTCCTGGCCAAAGATTGTGGACACTCTGATCCGTGGGATGCACTACGTTGTTTTCTTGTACTGATTGCATCTTTTGTGTCATCGCACCTTCATTACTCATCAATACCGCTCCCTCTATGGCTATTTTTGACAGCTTTTTCTGGACTAACTTAGCCTCCTTCTACTTCCTACTCTCGTCTTTCTTCTCATTTTCTCCTGCAACAATCAGCAGTGATGCAAAATCATCAATTGTATTTCTGGCCATGGTTTTGCTTCCATTCCCATCTTTATCTTCATCTGCCGTTGCACTGGCTTGGGCAGTCCCCGACAGATGATGTGGTAAAATAATGTCACTGTTTTATTCCATGGTTCACGTGTCTCAGGGCACCATCTCTCTTGAATGTCTTAAATATAGGCAACAGGGTCTTCATCCTCCCCCATTTTCATGGTCATAATTGCACCCATATCTGATGTATCGGGATATTGTACTCTGAGCGCATGCCATACATCTGTTCTGCAATTATTAAATGGTGCTCCATCATGTGTTGGGATTTGTGCAGTCACACCCGTGTATCCTGCTTGCTTCCAAATGTCATCAGCTCTCTCTCCTATAACGGTTGCTAGCAAGCCTTTTATGTCACCTATGGCTAACGCCATTCCTGATAGCATTCTCTCTAATTCATGAATCCATTTTCCTACACAGGAAGTTAAACTTGGTAATTTACATCTTAAATTGTCTTTATCCATCTGTGGCCACAGTATGAATTGTGATCGTCCTCTGCCTTTCTCTAATAATGTGAACTGTGAAAATTCTGGTCCATAATCATACCTGCCTAGACTTCCTGTTTTCCAGGTGGGTCTAGTCTGCCCTGTTTGTCTCCCCCGTTTGTCACATGTGAAGAGACCACAAATATGTCAATTTCAAACCTTATTTACTGCTATTTGATTCAATTATGATGGGTGTCATTGCTCCTCTTGGCTTCTAGAGACTTGCTCACTCTATCTTGTACATACTTTATACACTTTTAATTGTCCAATAATTGGCTCTTGCAAATGTTTTCTTCTTCTTTAATTTAAGAGAAATATGTCTCAAGTCCAAGACTTATCAGTCTGCCTCCCTTTGTGCCATGCAGCTATTCCTTAGAAATAGCATCCTTGATCCCAGGCCAACATACATTCCTCTTCCTTTTGAACACAAAGCTGTTTTCCAGCATCTCCTGACTCTGCAACCCTTGCTGTCTCTGAGGTAGCTGGGTTCAGTCTAAGCCCGAGTTAGCGTCCATCTTCCAATTATGGCCGTCCTAGCCACACTTTATATTCCTTATAGCAAGCTTCCGTATGCCGTATCTACCTTGCATTGCTGTGTATTTACACGTATTGGTCAGCACGTTATTTGATCTTCTTTTGCATACATGATTCCTCTTTTATTTCGTACATGTTCCTTTTGTCATTTCGGTTACATCATCACTCTTAAGTATTTTCATATTTCAGTATGTCTTTGCAAATCTTCTTCATAACATCTCTCGGCCCTCATCAGATTTCAGAGCTCCATGATGTCCAATGGTGCATGCTGAAATACTTCCACATGATATCCTTCCACTCTCTCAGTACGAGCATACATTATATGCGGTTGTCTGAGTGCATATCCTCTTTCATACACTCAATGTGGTATAGATACAAAACATGGAGTCCCATATAGGACTCTTCTCCTACTGTTCCAATATGACGGTGGTGAGCGGTGGGAGTTACGGAAAATGTATCCACCTGCTCCTCTACAGCTTCCACTAGACAACTCAGGTGGTCTGCTTATGAATTGATTGCTCCTGGTAAATAAACCACTTGAAGCCAGATGCTATAATGAATTGCCCACTCCGAAACCTGCAGTCTGGAAGGCGAGTTGCCTTGATTTTGGTGCCCCACTGCTTTTTGATATAGGACATTGAATCCAAGTTATTTGTTCATATGGGAACGGTCCTGTTCTAAATGTTCGCGAAGAAAGGCTTCACTGTTAGGTAAATCAGTTTCAGTTCGAGAACATTTTCTTTCCAGTGGCCTCAGGATCAGAAGTCAAAAATCCAAAAATTATTCATGGTGACCCCCCAGCCTAAAAGGGAACAATCCGTAGTGATGACCACTTGTGGAGAGGACCACCAAATGGAGTGCTACTGAATAATTCATTGGGATTGAGAGTCTGGTGCTTGGGACCAGGCCTCATTAGGGACTCATAAGGTAATGTGCATTTTGAGTTTGGCCAGAGGTACCGTCTACACATATGAAGTCATGAGGCCCAGGAACCACCAAGCACTAATGCTGGAGGAGCTGAAGAAAATAGAGCATGTGTTTTCAATGTCTATGATTCTTTCTGACTTTGGAAATATCCTGGCCTCAGAGAATATCCCAGAGGAAGCCAAGATTAGGTCTCGCAGGACCATCAAAGTGCTCAGTTTACAGTTGCTCAGTTTACTGAAAGGCCTAGATCAAAAAAGAATATTATAACGTTCCGGAGTTGCACTTCCACAACCTCTGGAGTGCTGCCTCTTACCAGTCAGTAATCCAGGGATGGGTGTACATGGACACCCTGGATGCGAAGGAAGGCCTTAACTGCTGCCATCATTTTTATTAACAACCTGGGTGCATAATTCAGGTCAAATGGAAGCAACCAATACAGAAAATGGAATTACCCGAGAGACAAATGCAGAAATCTGTGGTGTGGAGTTCAGATTGGGATGTGTAGGTACGCATCCTCCAGATCCAGTACAAGAATCCAGTATCCCTGCTAATGGGCAGACTGGATTTGCAAAAGAATCATCATCTTGAATTTATCAAGGTCAAAAAGCAGACTGAAGTGCACCAAATTCAAAATGGTGCAGGCCCGCTTCATTTGACTTTAGCAATGTTAACAGCTGGAAGTACAAACCCTGGCCTCTATCTGAAAATGCCATCTGTTCTAGGGCTCTCATCTTGATAAGTTACTGGATTTCCTGATTCAACATAGGCAACCCAATCTGCTTCACAGGAGGATGGGAGGGTGTAAAGGAGGAAGCAGCAGTGTGAGGAAAGGGGATGGGAAGTTGGAATTCTATAATCTCTGTATCTCTGTGGCAAGTTTCATTATCTGGAAATGCTCACTGAGTGTATCTAAAAGAGTGCATCTGGTGGGCGTAACTGCCTGCTGCCTGACTAAGAAGGTCATTGGTTGGCTGCTTCCTAACTTGAGTGTGATGGACAACTTTTTATTGCTCCTCTCAGGTTTTACTGGTCTGAGTGAACTTCCTTTTCCTGACTGGATACATAGATAATGATTACCAAGCTAATAGTGTCAAAAACCTTACTAAACAAATCTAGAAATTCTGTTTTCTGAAATTATTCCTAATTTCAATATGGCCACATTTGTTACAAGTGAAGCAATACAATACGTGTATTCATCAGTGTCTTCTCCTGAGCTACAATATTTGCCAAATGTTCTCCAAAATAAAATAAGGCTAAATTCTAGTCAAAATGAAAAACAAAGAACATAGGAAAAATACACAGAGTATTATTATATGTGTGAAATGGTCACATGGCACACGCCCTGATTACACCAAAAATATGAAAGTAAATGTCCCATCCTATGAATGTCACACTATTCTGACTCGGTGTTGAGAGGTTGATAGATTCCAAAACCACATAATTTGGCATCTTTTTTGATTGTAAATTTTCCTTCACTGTTTCTTATTCATAAAGCATTGCACGGCAAGGAAGTTAAGTACTTAGCTGCTAGAATCAAAAGATAACATCCCCAAGAACTTTAAGATCTTCACCTCCTAACAACCTTTTGCCTTTACCTTCAAGAAAAGACACATCAGACAGCACTCTATCATTTCAGCAGGAGTCTGCTTGTGGATCTCCCTCCCTACCATGTCAATCAAGAAGGGAGCATCACTAAATTCCGGGAAAACGCATGTTAAGAAATATGTCCCCTTTTTTGGGCTCACATCAAGAGCATGACCTAGCACAATCGTTTTTATTTTATGTTAGCAGGGGACCATAGATATCTATGTTTTCCTGTTGGATAAATCTCTCTGTTTGCAGCTCTAGGCTGGTGATTCTGGAGCGTGGTTAGCCTGAAAGCAACTTTTTGGCCTTCAGAAAGTCAACGACTGGCCCAAGCGTATTTCATGCTATTCAATGGCAGTGCCTGCATAGTGGTGATCATGATCCTTGTAGGCTTCTAGTTGCATGAAAGGCTTCTGCAGCATTCAAACAATTGGTGACTAGCACACCGCATTTGTAATTTTAATACCCATTGAAGGAATCTTTATTTACCATCATTTCAAAATACTTTGCAATTGATCCCTGAATTATCCTACAAAGGAAGACTCCACTTGCAGGGATTGAGGATAGGAAAATACTGAACAGTGGACATTCAGATTTTTCCTAGAAGGACTATTTGTTTTTGAAAATGTGCCTTAAAGTGTCAGCAACAGGCCTTACCTGAAAGCGGAAGTGGATGGTCCGGCGCTTCCAAAAGCTACCCAGTCAGCAGATGGTTTCCTACAACTGATAAGTGAGGGGAAAACTGGAAGGGAGAGCCAAGGAAGAGGAAAACTCAGGGCCTCATTACACGGAAGGCGGTGAGCCATGGCTCATGCCGGTAAAATACTAGCACCGCCTTGGCGGAAAGGGGATTTACCGCCCCATTCCAAGGTTGGTGGGGCGGTAAATCCCCCTTCCGCCATTGCCCTTCCCCATTCCCATTTCTGCCCCATAGGGCTCTATGGGAATGGGGAAGGCGCTAATTACGGCACCGCAATTTTGCGGTGACGTAATGAGCTCCGAGGTCCCTTAGCAGGTTGGTTTTTAACGCCTGCAAAAAGCAGGCGTTAAAGCACCAACCCGCTAAGGGACCTCGTAGTAAGGCGGTAATGGTTAACGGTCACCGTTACCATTAACGGTGGCCGTTAACCATTACCGCCTTCCGTGTAATGAGGCCCTCAGACTGGAAAAAAACCTCTGCAGACGCACGAGGCTCGGAATATCTTCAGCCTGGGGACAGGGATGAGGCTGAGCAAAGAGCTGGGTGGCTGAAAGAGTAGAGTGTAGGTGGAGGGAGGGAGCACCCATATGGAAGAATAGGTAAACAGGGGCAATAGCCAGGGGGACTCTTGCAAGGACTCTAGAAAATTAAGGAAGGCGGCAGAAAACAGAGACCAGGAAGCATCAACAGGGACAAACTGAGGAGAATGCCTGCAGTTGCAATGCGCCGATCAGTGAGCGAGTCCTCAAGAAAACCAGGATCTCTGAAGAAACCCAGAAGCGGTCATGAATGGGGTTGTGATGCCATTTTGAAAAATATAAGGCCATGCTGGATAATGTGCAACAGTGAATCCGTGCAGACCTGCTACTCCCTGTCCAATCTGAAGGATGAAGCTGATCACTGTCTCAGGAGGATAGCTCAGTGGCAACGTGCTCGCCTTGGAAGCAAGACGACACGCAGCAACACAGGTTTGATCCCTGGGTCCGCGCTTAGAAACCTCTGAGTATTAAGCGCGTTATAAATATCATATCATATCATTTTGGTGGACTAATTCTATGTGCCAGTTAATCAAGTATTGCGGGTGGAGCATCTGGAACATGGGAAGTTGTATATATAACACAGTTTGAGAAGGATTGAATGGGGTCTATATATAAGGTAGTAAAAGATAGAAATGCCAGGCAAGATCTGTAGCCCCATCTAGAATGATTGTGTAGCTGTCCTGTCTGAAGTGGCCAAATTAAGAGAGAAAGGCAGTCAGTACATTTCTAGATAGCCCATGTGAGATGATGTTTTGTAAAAATATGGCCTTGAAAAGAGTGAAGAACTCTTTGTTTGATATTCATTTTTTTTGCTAAGAACATGAGTGGGACAGGAGATAGACATCTTGTATGTCTTTGGCATTGGCAATGAAGACTACACGGTGATATTTCCACGTTTTGAAGGTTGCATACCAAAAAGACTGATTTATTTTGGCTGATTTCGGACAGCCCTTAAAAAGCAGAAATAACACTTTTCTGTGAGGGTTCCCCTGCCCACCCCAACCCTCCCCACGCTGGAGGGATTTTTTAGAAGACTGCTCGGAGTGGTCTCCGAGCAGTCTTTCTAAATCGATTTTCTTTCATTTCGAATTTTGTAAAACCATTTTTTCACTCCATACAGACTAAACAGATGTTTTGAACTCTTCTATTGCACTGCTATGTGCCGACATGACGTAATTGCAGGCTCAGGCATTGGAATGCTGCAATGGAAATTACTGCAGCAGCACAAGGTTTTTTCCTTTCTTATGGACCAGTGGGATGGATAAACAAAACTCGGACCTACCCCTGTAGAAGAATGAACACAGCATTTCCCACATCCATCTCCATGTAATAATATGTGAGCGAAACGCATAAACAACTCTTGGAATTGAAAAGCAGCAAAGGCAAGTAGAAGATTCCAGGGGGTCCACTGGTGTATGTAGCACAAGTGCTGAAATATAATATCACTATCACTAATGAGCGCTAAGAAATATAGCGCATCAAAAAAGTCTACCAGATTGGTGATGTCTCCAGAGGAATTGAATGCTCTGGTAGGGGCTGTTCTGGTCCTGAAGAAGGCGGTGCAAGAAAATATATACTGCTGAAACCGGTCGACCTTGGTGGTTAGTTGTAATCTCCAAACCAAGGGAGACACTGGCAGATGGTTTTCTGTCTGCATGCGCAACATGAGACATATTTTCTTTGCATCTACTTGTGTGTTTTTAGCAACGCTTTCCCTCTGTGTAGTTGTGTAAGGAGGAATACATTAGTTGCCTTACCACACCAGTAGAGGGTGTTTTCTAAGTGTTGACGTTACAGTTGTAGTAAGGGAAAGCTTTCTCCTGTCCTATCCCCCCCTTTAGATAGCCGGCACATCAGAGATACCTAAGGAGAGGCACCGATAGGTAGGTTCAGTTGAGTCCTTCGTTGAGGGATGTACAGTTAGGGAGATTTGAATTTTGTAGTGATACCGCAATTGTTGTGCTGCAAACAAAACTCTTGCCAGTACAGATTCCCACCCTTCTCCCTTTATTGGCAGTATAGAATGAAACCTGTAATGGTTTCACCTCACTAATTCAACCATGATGTACATGTGGCAACATATGTGGTAATATATAAAGGAGAGGCTCTGCCATCTATTTGCGCCAGTGGCAAATATCAACCAGAAGAAAGGGGCGACTAGTACTGTCAACAAACCTACTAGCCATGTACCATATAAACAAGTTGCGGGTGTATAATGGACACATTTGAAATCTAGAAATCAGGACACAACTGTCTCAGGAGGATAGCTCAGGGGCAACGTGCTCGCCTTTGAAGCAAGACGACACGGAGCAACACGGGTTTGATCCCGGGGTCCATGCTTAGAAACCTCTGGGTATTAAGCGCGTTATAAACAACGTACGTATATAAATCAGCAAAAGCAAAGGGTGCTTTTTCATTCCATTCCATTCTGCACACAATAGTAAATGTGAGATCCAATGGAGACTGGGCATCGGTGACAGTCTTAGGAAAAGGAAGATATGGCATGTCACACATAAAGAGAACTAATTAGAGGGCAGTGTGATTTAGTTAATAGGAACTAAGCGTTTTAAGAATGAGATTGTGAGATGGCAACCTCTCACACAAACAATGTAGATGTATTATGGATTGATGATAAATGAATATTTCTTGAATTACGCATTTTTAAATTACAATTTGTTTATTACAATTTTTCAATTACAGATTAAAATTCAATAGAATCAAAGAAACTGTCAACTTGTAAATGTGTTGGTAAGTAGATGAACTATCACTCTTACATAGCCGGTATGAGGAACAGCACTCCTTTGGTCTGTTAGGGAGACTTTTCATTTCATTGCTAAATTCCTCCCACCTTAGAGACCCCCAGCTCTTTTGCTGGACTTACGACTTTTTAATTTTAACCCTGGAGTGAATGAGACCTTTTTCTCGCTCTCTCATGTGTTTTGCCCTGATTTGGATTATGTGTTTCCACTGTTCTTGGAATCTGACAAACTACATAGGCATCTACTTTTTGAATAGTGACACGCAGCACCTTCAGTGCATTGTCAGAGAGAAATACTTATAGATTTATCACAAGGTTTAAATACCTTTTCTTGTGTGAACTACCGTTGCCAAGAATAGTAAAGTGAAATTGACTTTAATTACCTTTTCTTTTTGTAGGTCCAGCACACACCATCTTATGCAGAGTGGTGGGGTTTACCTAGTAGCACCGTATCCCACATTCTAATGTAACATTTTATGCCACACTCACTACTTTAAATGGCTGGTGGCAGTGGTTTACTTTTCCCCACCATTTCCCTGTTTGTGAGGTCATTCTTGGGTTTTACTCTGTGCGTTGAAATAGATTCAAACCCTTTGTTTGTCTTGCCTTTGGAGGGCTTTAGCCCTGAAGCCCGCCTCTGGTTCCAGTGTGTCTGGAAGGACAGGATGTGAGGGAGGGTCCTGAAACTCCCCTTTCCTTCTGTCTCTATGAAAGCCTGAATGCAACCAGTCCTGATTGGCTGGCTGGCTGTTCTTTCAGGACAGCCACCCTGCTGTGTGATTGACAGCCTAGGCTGTACATGAATCGGAGAAACCTGCTTAAAAGGCGAGGGTTCTGGTACTAGAGGCAAAGTCGACCACTGGGAGAAACACCTGACAAAGAAACCGTGAACAAAGCTTGCTGCATCCTCCTGGACCTTTGAATTGCCCGGTGAAGCCCTGCTGCTGTGCTGAAACACCTGTTTCAATTCGACAGAGAATGTCCGGAAGGGACGACTTCTGCCCTTGGGTTAGTGGGACCAACTAACCCTGAGATGAACTCCGCTGGACCATCTTCCTCGGCAGGCTGGACTTCTTCACTGCTGCAAGAAAGGAATGCCCGGGGTCGAGAAATCTGTAGTCGAGTGCAACATCTGAAATTCGGCTAGAAGCTCCAGGAGTCTCCTGAGGACCCTCCAGAAGCAGGATGACCAGAACATGAGTCCCCTAACCAGAGTGCAGGACCCAAGGAGTAAAGGAAGCCCAACTGGTATCCGAGATCCGCGACTGTGCTGTTTACCAAGCATTGAAACCGTGAAGTGCCGCTGAACCGAAAAGAGCCCGTAGCTGCCGATGACCTCCCAAGAACCGCCTCAAGAGCCCTTGAGACGTCCTCCCTCTTGTCCCCACGACTGAGGCTCAGGAACACGGGGTCTGCACCGCTGTAGCAAGACAGAATCCTGCTGGACCACTCTTCTTTAAACCAGAGGTACTGTTTAGAGTTGGGGTACTTATTGTCTTGTAGCTGTGCTCTTCTCAGTTTGGAATTGCAGTTGCTTACTTTTCAAGTTGATTCCAACTCTGTTTTTCACAGGCTTAACAGCTTGTGAATCTACAAGTACTTTTTCTACAAACTCTCTAAATTTGTGCAAGACTTTGATTCTAAGAGGTGCCTCTGCTCCATAGACTGTTTCAAATTGCCACTATTAAGGAAGAAAAGGACCCCCGCCAGTCATCTCTTTAGCTAAGAGAGGCAGGGAGCTTCACCCTCTAACCCGGGTGCAAGGGTGATGATCCCTGCATCACTTAGTTAAAGGTAATCCTGGCGGGGCTCCACACCACAATGAAGGAAGATAAGGTGTGGGGTCCACACACACCAGGTAAGAGATGCAGGGATCATCCACCTCAGACCCCATGTGAAAGGCTGATGATTGGTGCGAAGGGATAATGGGCGGGGTCAGTGGCAGTTACCTAAGCCACGTGAAACCTGTTAGGCCACGCCCCCTTGTAAGTCACATACTCTTACAGATCCTCCCTCTACTTCATATGCCACTTAAAGAACTGCACAAACCTTACATGTCGACTCACCAGCGGCCTTACAGTATATCTCCACCATAAATCCCTACAATGTCAATTCCTCCATGACTGAAAAATACCTTATTTGTCTTAGGTAAATAAGGTAGATTAGCTGGTTTATATAATAACAAAGACCAAACCTTTGAAAGGAATCTACTAAAAGCATTGGATCAAGGGAAATGTGGTAGGGAACCAGGGTGGAGGTGAAAGTCTGATTCTCAAATGCACATTTTTGGACAGGTCCAATGGGTTCAGAATCAGTTTAACTATGGATGCTCAAAAACTGTAAAAGGGAACTAACAATGCCAAATTCCTGTTAGCAGAATACCGTTTCCAAGAAATGCTGCTTCCATAGTGTGTGGGAGGTAGATTAGAAACATCAACCATGTCAAGTATTAACTTGGAGGGGTTTAAGAGCAGCCAGTTTTACTTTGAAATGCCACGTATTCGAATGAGACATTCTTAACATAGCTGCAATGCAAATCTATGGAAATTAGTCAATGAAGAGAACTGAACAGCGACTGTAACTTCCAAACTAAGGAATGATGAAGGAACTTGAGATTGATCAGGAAATGCCATGATGACGCATGGGCCAGCTTCAGAATAGTAATACATGGAGGATAATTAAGATAACTGCAGATGATGCTGAGAAGTACAGGGGTAGGAGTGACACTTACTCCAACTGTGTATCTATGGATGGTATTTATAATCGCAAACCTAGCTGTGAAACAGTGGAGCAGTGTACATAGACGAGATGGGTAAGGAGGCGCCCCAAAAGGGGAGAAGTAGGGTTGAGTGGATTTTACACATAACATAAAAAAATACTGCAAGATTTATAGGGTTCAGACTTATCATACTGCTAATCATGGATGCGTTTGCAATGCAGACCTAAACATTGACTCACTCCAAATGTGAGCTTAGTAATCGTGTGGGTGCTGGAGAGCCACAATCTAAAAACATAACATTAAAATAAACTACGTGGTTCAAATCAGACTGTAGTGATCAACATGCATCAAATATGTCCACCTGGACTCTAACTGGTGTCCACCTGGGCTCTAACTGGTGTACCTCCCTCCTGTTCTCTCATCCTGTTTCCCTTGCTGCTGTCCTGATCACCCAACCCTCCTCGTGTTGTGTACAATATCATAGAAAACATGCAAAAAAAGTAGCAGGCGCCCCTCTCTCGAAAGAACATGGCATGATAACCTGTTCAGTGGCTTTTACCCACAGTGAGAGTCTGCAGCCATCGCTTTTAGCTCACTGTACAATTCACAAAGGAGGAATAACCATTTGCATATCAGTCTTTGTCCCACCCACAAGTGCAGTCCAGCACCGAAATGCCAGGTACAGGTTGAACAAGAGTACCAACAGCAACCCCATACACGTGTTTCAGCATTGTTGGGCCTCATCAGTGAGGTGGAGCTGTGCCTCTCTGAGCACAGTGAGCAAGGGGTCCACGTCTGGGTTCCCCCAGGTAACTTAGGGTGACCAACCCCAAGTTCCTTAAAAAAAAACAAAAAGGGTAGCATGTGAGTGGGACAAAGACTGATATGCAAATGGGTGGAATTCCTGCTAACTGTGCTCAGAGAGACACAGCTCCACCTCACTGATGAGGCCCAACAAGGCTGAACCACGTGTATGGAGTTGTGGTTGGTACTCTTGTTCAGAAGGGAATTTCCATAGCATTTCAGTGCTGGACTGCCAATGTGAGTGGGACAAAGACTGATATGCAAATGAATATTTCCCACTTATGAAAGGTGCAGTGAGCAAAATGCGATGGCTGCGAACTCTCAGTGGAAAATTTGCAGTGGAAATTTCAGTATAGCCAGCAGCAATTCATAGTTACTGTCTTCAGTATGTTAATCCTGTTATATAGCCCTGTGTGCAGGGCAATAGATGTATCTAGATAGATAGCTCTACCATTTACACGATAGTAAGGAGACAGGATGCAGCTGCATCACATTGCAGCCTCCGGGCCCTCATCATAAAATCCAATGGCAGATAAAGGGGTCGATTCATGGAATTAATGTGCGCTGAAAATTCACGCGCAGAGGTGCCAAAACATGCGATTCACAGTAAAAGTGCGAAAACCGCAGTGCAAGTGCGAAAATCGCAGGGAAACCAGCGCACATCGATTCATGGAAGTCCGTGCGTGAGAAAAACATTGGATGTGCGCTGAAAATGTGCGCCGCGCACGCCGGCGCACAGGTCATCCAACAGCGTGTGCCACGGCCACTGCGAAATCGCACATAGCGCGGCGCACTTCACAAAAGTAGGCGGAACACGGGGCGTAACACTCGGAATGGGGAACAACGCGTGAAAATATGGGCGTCACAGGGGAAGTACAGGAGGCAAGTGCACGGAACGCCCACACGCTCGCCTAAAACCCGTATTCATGGAATCGAATAGGGCAAACCAGCGCACGGTCAAAGACGCGCACAGGGCCAAACAAGTACGCCACAAGAAAGCAGGCGGTAGCGCCCCTGCGCCTGAAAAAAATGTGCGCCAAAATGTGCGCTAACAAAAAGCACCCATATACAGCCATGATGAATGGTCCATACAGTGGCCCTCTAGGACAAATGAGGTGCAAAGGGGTACCGACAAACACGGACACCCGTTGTGTGAAAAATAGTGTGTGCGTGTGGTCCTGGGTGCGCGGGAAGTTCCACACGCGATTGGCCTGGGTACGTGTACTTCGGGGTGCGCGGGAAGTTCCACACGCGATTAGCCTGGGTACGTGTACTACAGGGTGCGCGGGAAGTTCCACACGCGATTAGCCTGGGTACGTGTGTTTCGGGGTGTGCGGGAAGTTCCACACGCAATTGGCCTGGGTACGTGTACTTCGGGGTGCGCGGGAAGTTCCACACGCGATTGGCCTGGGTACGTGTACTTCGGGATGCGCGGGAAGTTCCACACGCGATTGTCCTGGGTACGTGTACTTCGGGTGCGCGGGAAGTTCCACACGCGATTAGCCTGGGTACGTGTGTTTCGGGGTGCGCGGGAAGTTCCACACGGGATTGGCCTGGATACATGTACTTCAGGGTACGCGGGAAGTTCCACACGCGATTGGCCTGGGTACGTGTACTTCGGGATGCGCGGGAAGTTCCACACGCGATTGTCCTGGGTACGTGTACTTCGGGTGCGCGGGAAGATTTACACGCGATTTCAGCAGGGAACGTGTATTTCGGTGGTGCCGGGGAATGCTACACGTGATTTGGCTGTTTGGGTCCTCCCAGGTGTTCCCTCTACACCCTCCACGGCCCCTGCAGGCAGCCCACATCACAGGGGACTACCCTGCACCCCTGTTCATGTCCCACAGGCAACCCATCCACCATGGCCATGCCCACCAGCCAACCCACATGTCACCTTGCACTACTGATCACCAACACATGTCTCCCAGCACCCCCACCCCCCAGCATCCAGGGGCACCCTCCACCAGGCCCCCACACATGTCTCCCACCACCCCCACCCCCCAGCAGTGCAGGGCACCCTCCACCAGGCCCCCACTCATGTCTACCACCGCCCCCACCCCCCAGCAGTGCAGGGGCACCCTCCACCTGGCCCCCACACATGTCTCCCACCACCCCCACCCCCCAGCAGTGCAGGGCACCCTCCACCAGGCCCCCACACATGTCTCCCACCACCCCACCCCCCAGCAGTGCAGGGCACCCTCCACCAGGCCCCCACTCATGTCTACCACCACCCCCACCCCCCAGCAGTGCAGGGGCACCGTCCACCAGGCCCCCACACATGTCCCCCTGCACCCCCACCCCCTAGCAGTGCAGGGGCACCCTCCACCAGGCCCCCACTCATGTCTCCCACCACCCTCAGCATCCAGGGGCACCCTCCACCAGGCCCCCACTCATGTCTACCATCACTCCCACCCCCCAGCAGTGCAGGGGCAGCCTCCACCAGGCCCCCACTCATGTCCAACTCATGTCTACCATCACCCCCACCCCCCAGCAGTGCAGGGTTAGCCTCCACCAGGCCCCCACTCATGTCCCCCTGCACCTCCATCCCCCAGCAGTGCAGGGGCACCCTCCACCAGACCCCCACTCATGTTTTCCTGCACCCCCACCCCCCAGCATCCAGGGGCAGCCTCCACCAGGCCCCCACTCATGTCTACCCCCACCCCCACCCCCCAGCAGTGCAGGGGCACCCTCCACCAGGCCCCCACACATGTCCCCCTGCACCCGCACCCCCCAGCAGTGCAGGGGCAGCCTCCACCAGGCCCCCACTCATGTCTCCCACCACCCCCACCCCCCAGCAGTGCAGGGGCAGCCTCCACCAGGCCCCCACACATGTCCCCCTGCACCCCCACGCCCCAGCAGTGCAGGGGCAGCCTCTACCAGGCCCCCACACATGTCCCCCTGCACCCCCAACCCCCAGCCGTGCGATTTGCCTGGGTACGTGTATTCCTGGGGTGCGCGGGTAGTCTCCCATGCGATACCATCAGGGTACGTGTTTCATGGGTCCGCGTGAACTTCCACATGCGATACCAGCAGGCTACGTGTATTACGGGGTTCACGGGAAGTTCCACACGCGATTGCCCTTGTTACATGTATTTCGGGGTGCGCGTGAACTTCCACACGCGACTGGGCCTGTGAGAGTGGGGTACGTGTATTCCAGGGGTGGGCGGGAATATTTACTCGCGACTGGGCCTGGGAGAGCGTGTTATGTGTATTCCTGGGGTGGGCGGGAAGAGTCACACGTTCGCCTACAACGCGGCGAAAAATAAATGGTCCAATCCTGAAACACGTACACCAGCATGAAGCAGGCGTACGTCGATCCGCGCAGCATAAAAGTGCGCGCAAACAACAAACAAGCTCAGACGCCAGGATGAATATACCGTTCCTAGCAGCAGTGGCCGTGGGTTACCAAAGGAGGAGGAGGATAGTGAGGGCCCAAATTTTCACTCCCAGAACCAGCCTTTTTGGGATGCCTGATGACCAGGTGGATGGGAGGTACAGGTTTCCACCACACATAATACTGGACCTGGTCAGTGAGTGGGAGGACAACCTCACATCACCCACCCTGTGCTCCCAAGCACTCAGCCCCCTGGAGAAGGTCCTCAATGTACTGCACTTCTTGGCCACAGGATCATTTCAGCGGACAAGTGCCATAGTGGGTGGGGTGTCACAGGCCACGCAGTCACGCTGCCTACACCAGGTCTTGAACATCATCACTGCACGCCCATCAGTCCGTAGGCACATATACCTGCCCAGGAGACCTGCAGAAAGGCAGGCTGCCACCCTCGATTTCTACGCTGTGGCACAATTCCCCAAAGTGCTAGGTTCCATTGACTGCACCCATGTGGCACTACGTCCCCCCAGGGCATCTGACCACGTCTATAGGAACCGCAAGCACTGGCATTCCATCAATGTGCAGGTAGTATGTAATGCCAAGGGAATCATCACCTCAGTATATGCCAACTATCCAGGGTCCACCCACGACAGCTTCATTTACTGAATGTCTACCCTAAGCCGGGACCTAGAAGCTGGGCGGCATGGCGATACATGGCTGCTTGGTGAGTATGAATGCCACTGCGCATGCATGCATGTCAGATGCAGAGTTATGTCACTACCCCACTAATGATACCCATCACCTCCTCACCAGGGGACAATGCCTACCCTCTGAGCACCCACATGATGACGCCAATTCGGAACTCCATCACGCCTCCCAAGGTAAGATACAACACAGCCCATATTGCAACCCTGGGCATAGTGGAGCTTACATTCGGAGTGCTCAAGTCACGCTTTCGCTCCCTTGACCGTTCTGGCGGGCAGCTGTTATATGCGCCCCCAGTAGTGTGCAGGATCATAGTGGCAGCATGTGTCCTGCACAATGTTGCAACACGCTGGGGCCTGGCTGTGGACATGGTGGTGCCCCCACATCCCCAACCACATGCACGCCTGCTGCGCATAGGAGGGGAAAGGGCATGGGGTGAGGCAGCCCGTACGCAGCTGGTGGCTAATTACTTCACATAGAAATCACACCCCTGTGGAGTGCACACAGCCCTGGCACATACCATCTGATAAGCAATGATAACTCGACCTGACAATTATGACGAACAAAGGGACGGTCAACTGTCAGAACCATAGCAGCCTGAGATTGTTCATGTGGAAGTGTCACAATGTGTGCATCCCTACCTACACAAACACCACCAATGCAGTGTCATCAAAAGACACACTTCCATGCTGCAGAATGAATACCCACTTGCAAAATACTACATGAGAACAGTGCCATGTCACCCAACCCCTCCCCGGCACGGCCACACAACACACCATGGCATGTCATGCAATGTGAGAGCAAACAAATTAATCCCCACAACATGCCCCAAGTGTCACCAGCTACAGTGTCCCTAATGGAAACATGGCCACACATGAAATGCTCACAGTAATGCAGGACCTGCAACACACATTACCAAATACTTACCAAGAATACCAATCACCTACACAACCTCCAACCTACCTTAAACATGACATTACAGACTTAAAAATTTGCTAGCCTCACTACCTGATGATGCCAGCACTTCGAACACTTCCAAGTATACAGTGTTAGCGCCACGCAAGAGTGTAGGTGCACTGCTTACAACATGGACTCCAGTACCAAGGTGGACCACCTTGTGAAGACATGAGAAATGGACCTGCAAATTAGGAGGATGAGATGGATGCAGAGGCACATATCAATACACCATGCAGTGTACAATACAACAACAATATGCACTATGAATGTATACACAGTATTCACTACAGACTGCCCACACATCGAATGGGAGTCCAATGTTACCATGTACATCAATGTCACTTGGGCACACCCTTTACAAGCCCATGGAAACGGGAAGCAGGAGGGGTGTGTGTCACAAAAACCCAAGCATCTGAACCAAATTCATGACAAGCCTGCATGTGCCCAGCCACAATGCAGCGTATGCCCACGGGAGCCACACAAGGCAACACACTGTCCCAAAAAAAAAAATCAAAAATGGCCATTAATGGGCCCGGGGGGTGGGGGAGGCCACCCAGGAGGTCCGAGGACAGGGTGCACACCAAAACCCACCTGTGTGGATCTTGCGAGAAAAAAAACACCTCCATGGGCTCATGGCCTACACGGCTACCCTACCCTATTGTGGGAGAATCACTGCTGTCGCTCTCCTCACCCTCTGCAGCTGCATCAGGAGGTGGTGGCACTATGGGAGGCAGCCCACGCAAAGCCCTAGTCTGTTCCTCCATGGCAGCAAGCATGCGGGTGTGGTAGGTCTCGTTCTGGAGGATAATTGTGCGGAGGTCCTCATGCAACAACTCACGGGATGCCCGGACCTCCGCCCTAGTTGCCTGCATCTCAGCTGAGAGCGTACGTGTAAGACGCTCCAGCTGCTGTTCTGTCCTTCTGATTGTTGAAGCCTCAAGCTCAACAAGAGTCGTCCTAAGGTGAAGGAGTTCCACCCTCAGGGCTTCCCTGTGGCCCTGGGACTCTATGGAAATGGCTTCCCGCAGAGTCGCCAGTGCCGCCCGCCTGTCCCTGTCGGATGCCAACATGTCCTCCCTGTGTGACTTTCAGATGGAGTCTGTTGCCTGCTGTAGTCGCTCCATCAGCCTTTTGGGCGGGACAATGGAAGTGGCCACCCTATCCATGGCCTGAGCCATCATCTCTGATGATGCTGTCTATTGGGTTGCCATACCGTATATGGATTGCTCCCATGCGGTATTGCCAGGTGGCGGACGGCCACCATGTCGGCGGGCACCACACCTGTCTGGGGTAAGGCGAACTGCGCCTTGCTGTGCCGGCACTGCCTGAGGCTGCAGGACTGCATTCCCCCTCTGATCTGCTGGCCCAGGAACAGGATCAGATGTCGCGGAGTGTGACCCTGCATCCGTAACCACCAAAGGCGTACCTGCCAACACTGACATCCCCATTGAGGGTTCTAACCCTGGTGCAGGTGGGTCGGACAGAACAGAATCCCTCCCAGGAACACTCACCTGCGACGGCACATAGGTCTCATCATCTGAATCGACACCTGAATACAGCTCGGGGGAGGTGCAGCCAGAGACACCCCTTGAGAGCACGACCTGCAGCAGTTGTGGGTTCTCACCCACCACCACACCACGTCCCTCACTGGTGGTCGGTCGGGCCTCAGACCCCTCCTGGGTCTGCACCATCTCCACAACCCCAACAGTATCAAGTGCGTCATCCCCTACAAAAACATAAAAGAAAACATATGGAAACAGGAATTAGCACTATGGCACACAATTAGGGCTGAGAGGCTACAGAAACAGTACTTGATTGACACATGTCCCACATGACTAAAACCCTCCCATGCATGCACCATCACTGCGTTTGAAGGGTAGGCAGATGGCACACATTGATGACACCAAGATGGAAGATGAACACATTTGCTGCATGCTGCCTAGCAGTGGCATCACACATTGGCCAGTGATTGGCAGGTCAAATACACATGCCATCACACAGATGGCATGTACCCTAGTCATAAAGTGAAGAGGGAGAGGAGAGCACCAATTGTTCATTCAGTCCAGTTTGCTCATTAAATTGATTTTTTTATTGAAATGGTTCAAATGTTTAACCTGGAGCTGCCAGTCCAAAATGGTCCTATAGCACAGGGACATGTCTAAACAAATCATGTCCAGGAAACAAAGCCAGTCCACTGTACCATAGCCATGTCAGACATGTGACAATAGTACTGAGAAATCCTGAGTAAAAGTGGTGGTATGCAAACAATCTGCCTGAATAAACAGAGGAAAATAAGCAACAATGTTGTGGCAAGATGACACTTCAAGGGCAACTGGCGTGGTGTTGGGCTGGATGTCTAATGTTGGCAGAAGGGATGCTGCTATACCCAAATGCTGGTGCGCAGAATGTATTGGATGAGGCACATGGGTGACCCAAACCACTCAGGCACACGCACCCTCACCTGGCACCCAAACAGAAGCCCTCCCACACACACCATGCACATGGATGACACACACATGCATGTGCACTCACCGGACAATGCCTCGTAATCTGCCAGTTCTCCCACTCCTTGGATCTGTTCCTCCGTGACGTAGGTCCCAGCAACCTGCTCATGTGGAGTGAGTTCTATGTCCTCTGCTGGAGACCCACCTCCAGTCACTAGAGTTGCGGCATGACTTGAGGCCAGCTTATTCTTTGCCCTGCGCTTCAGGTCATTCCAGCGCTTGTAGCATTCAGTAGCTGTGCGCCTCACGATTCCAAGGGCACTTATGATGTCCGCAATGGTCTGCCAGTGTGCCTGACGTTGTGCAGGTGTGGTCTTGGATCCTGCAACAATCGCCATTTCGCGGTCATGTGCGGACACATACTCTACAAGTGCATTCAGTTCGGCCTCATTGAAGCTGGGCTTCCTTGACGGGCCGGACTGTGTAGCCGTGTCTGGGGCATCAGCCTCTACTGGACAAGCACTCTTCCTCTTCCGCTTGGAAGGTGGTGGGGATCCTGAGTGTCCTACGCCGCTCTGGACACTAGGGGCAGGAGCCCCGGTGGACTCTGTACTAGGGGTGTGGGATTGCACACTCAGCATGGGAGTTGGTGCAGGCATTAGCTCAAGTGTGATGGTGTCAGGGGGAAAGTTAGCATGATGGACTTGGACCGACACTGTCCTGGCTGGGTGTGTGAGAGGTGGGGTGGATGGAGCCGCAGCTGCCCCTGCAGCCTCCCCAGCCTGCCTACGCGGGGCAGCAGATGACCTAGCTGCCCCTGATCCACGTGGCCTGATGACACCCACGTGCACCGGCGCACATGCCTAGACCTGCTGACCTGGAAGTCAGCCATGGAGTCAGGTCTGGTTCCACAGTGGGCTGGTCCAACAAGGGCTGAGCATGGATGGTGTCCGCCACGTTAACCTCAACCAGGGGGGGGGCATGGGTGTCCCTGACTGCTCCTCCACACATGGGGGGCTAGGGGCACCCTGCAAATCACGGCCACGTCCCCTACCGGATCCGCCACGGCCACCACTTGGGGCTCAGCCACCTTTGCCACCCTTTCAGCTTGTTCGCCTCCCAGCCATGGCACTCATGTTATTGTGCGTATGGGAGTCGATGTGAACTATTGTCCTGGGCAATTGGGGGTCAAAGGGGTTGGGTACCAGATGGTAATTGTACCCTAGTGCTCTAGCAAGGCTGTATGTCACCCCTGGGGAAAGATGACGGGTCACGCAACGCACAGGCACCCCAAAAAAGGGAAGTAAGGTGCACGCAACCCCTCCTAGACACGTGTGTGGAAAAATAAACCTGCACTACGCTGTGGCACCCAGAAACACAAGAATGAATGTATGCGTGTCACACGCAGCCTAGAATGACCTCTGAAGGGGTACGCGACACACGGGGCAAGCACAGATGTTAAACACGTGCGCGACTCACCGTCTGCCAGGAACAAAAGCATGAAAAATATACGCGTGTGCGCGTTGGCAACACCCCCGCCAAAAGAAGAATTGTACGCTGTCTGAGGAGACAGGACAACAGTAGAAGGGAACGCTGTTCGAGGAAACAGGGCCAGGAAAAAATTGGAAAAGAGAAAAAGCTGTCAGAGTTAACAGGGAGTACAAACCGTGAAGTAAATCGCGTGTGAACTGACAAGAAGTACAGATTTCACCCACTCGCTCTCCACGAAAACCACGTACAAGGAAATGGCGTTCTACACGTACCTTTTATACACACGTCCCAGACGCGCACCAATTACACGCTTTGACACTCGGACATGTATCTTTTTTTTTACATGCGCCATTCTCTACGGCCATGCGCGTGACGTCATAGCTGCGCATGGGGGCCTTTGGGCCAATGAAATCGCGTAAGCGTGCAGACGCGCTTACGCGCTAAGGGCCTTTTCTCGAATTACACGCAGACGTGCAGGACTTTTCACGTGCCAAATCACTCCGTATCAAGCTGGCCACGCGTAAGCACATGGAAGACCACGCTCCTGCCCAGAAAGCCGATTTACTGCCCCCCAGATCCCCAAGCACGCTCCCACCTGCCATCTGCTGCTGCCTGACTGCCTGCTGCCCACATGCCCTGCCATTTGCTGCCTGCACATCAGCCAGGGTGCTGTTGCTGTGACCACCCCTGCTGGAACCGAAGACTCCCGACTGGGATTCCATCGCTCCACAGCCCAGCCCCAGGACCCAGTTGCCCACCCACTCCTGCCTCTGGGGTTGTCATGTCGGGCACTGCAACATCTGGCACCACTGACAACCCCCGGCCAGAGAGGCAGAGGGGCACCAGCTTCAGTGACAGGGAAGTTGGTTTCCTGGTGGAGCAAGTCCTGGGGCAGTATGATGCCCTTTACGGAAGTGTGCGCGCCGACAAGGAAGGACGGACTCGGATCTGGACGGACATCGTGACTGCCATCAACGTAGAGGGGGTGGCAGTCCGCGACTTCCAACATGTCAAGAAGCGCTGGGAGGACTTCAGGTGCAGGACCCTGAACAAGGCCCGGCGCCTCTTCAAGGCAGCGGATGCTAAGGGGCGCCGGGGCCACTTGTCGGAAGATCAGATGAGGGTCCTGGAACGCATATCCCCAGCGCTCCACGTCCAGGTCCTTGAGAGGCAGACCCGTCTGGAGTCGAGCGGTAAGTGTACATGCATCATGATTGTAAGCTGTGCGTGTGGTGATGTGCCAATAGTGTGCCGGTTGCACATCTGTTTGTATGGGGCCGAGTATGGGTGGGGGTGTACAGGACCATGAGGCTAACACATGCGAGGGCTGTCATGTGTGAGACATGGATGGTGCTTGTGTGTGTAGGCTTGCATGCCAAATGCAGTTGTGTGGGCACACATGTTTGGATGAATGTGTATGTAAGTAGGCATGTTCGTGATGTCACGCATGTATGTTGTTTTCAGCTGCATGTATCAGCACTGTGTACATGTGCATGTGTGTGTATTTGACAAGGGTGCAACAGTGATGCAACATGGATGCATGTGACAGCGGGATGTGGAAGCCTGATTGGCAGATGTGACATGGATGCCCATCGGAACACTGCGACAGTTGGCTGAGGTGTACACATGCATGCAAGTGTGGTGGTGTGTGTGCATGTGTAGTGCACTCCCTGTTTTGCATGTGATGTCTGGCTCACCTTTGCCTGCTCATGCTGTTGTATGTGTATGGATGGTGCTGGCAGTTGCGATGTGGCTGTGCTATGGCTCATGTGTGCAAGTTGAAATGACATGTGTGTTGCCAATTGTGATGCCATGTCTGAGGTTTGCCAATGCCACTCATGTGCAACTGTCATGTGTGTATGTGTCCATTGTACAGTGCCCTGATGCCTGTGTTTTATTTCTCCCTGTCTGCAGCGTCAACTGATGAAGAGGGCGGAGAAGGTGCTGTGGAGCACAGCGGCGGGGATCGCACCGCCAGCCGGAGATGCAAGGCCCGGCTCCCCTCCCAGGTTGTGATCTCGTCGGGGAGTGAGGAGTCCGGTGCCGCGTCCCAGGCCGCAGCTGCCGGGGGGAGGTCCAAGAGGCGGAGATCGGAGTTAGACTCCTCGACAGCAGAAGGGGCACCTGGGACCCCACAGGGCCCAACGGGGGAAGATGGCACAGAGTCATCCAGGTTGGTGGGGGGTTTGGTGGAGGAGGAGGCCGTGCAAGCAGCAGAGATGGGGTCTGGAGGTGGGGATTCCATTGGTGCTAGTGATGCAGTGCAGGACCAGGGACAGGAGTCAGCACAGGTCGCCGCGGAGGTGCCTGTGTGCAATCCTGTCCCTGATCCTGTGTTAGGGAGAATTCTCTGTTTAGCCTGAATTTCCTAACCTAGTGAGTCCCCCAGCAGCTTTGCTGGATTTCTGGAGTTTGTTTTTTTCCCTCCTGCCAAGAGTGAGACTCTTTTCTCCCACTCTTGGACATGTATGTGTGTAATTCCTTTGAAATGTCAATGTGTTCGATGAGCTATGGGGTCTTTTACTCCATAGGTCTCATATGTTTTTCTATGTGTGTTACACCGCACCCTACGTGCCGTAACACTGGGGCGTCCTAGCGGACCCCCACCATAGACTCCATACCCGGGGACTGACTACTGTCTCCCCGGGCATGTAAAGTCACCATTGGCTTTACTAGACCTAAATTTACTAACAGAACTAGTACAAACCATCTTATTGTGGACGTACTAGTAGGGGTCATTCGATTACTCCTAGGTCTGTTACTCGAGGGGGCACTGTCCAGTCTCCCCTCGTCGAGTTTTGGCTGGTGGCAGTGGAAACTACTTGTTATGTTCGACCCCGAACATAACCCTATGGGATTCGTCCCATTGTTGGAGATTGACCCTTTTTCTCGTTAATCTCTAACGTACCACCGGTCTCCTTATCTTAAATAAGTTTATCGGATGGTATTTTCTGCCAGAACTCGGTTTTAAAATGGCGTCTGTGTTCGTCTCTGTGACTCCTAAACCAAAGGTTGAGCCCTTTGTTCCACTTTTGGCGGGCCTCTGGACAGAGACCCTCCAAAGTGGTGCCATTCTGTCTGGGTTACCACAGGGGTGTGGAAGGGGGTTTTGGCACCCTGGACCGAGTTGCCTTGCCAACTCCGGTCGCACTCTGGAATGATTGGCCCAAGGGGTGAGCCTTCCCGCTCACCACTTAGCATGTGTTGATTGACAGCTAGGCTGAATGAATGGGGGTTTTCTGCATAAAAGCAGGGCTTTTGGGACGGGATCTTAAGAAGTCGCCACAGGACCTAAGAATCTGACGAGGGTAACGCTGAGCCGACCTGCACGACGACACCTCCGGTGGAGCCCTGCGGAACCGACTCACCACTTCCCGACGACAGAGGAGATCTCCCTGCCGGAGAGTCTCTTCCCCTGGCTGGTGGGAACAACCAGTCCCCTTTGCTTTTTATTCGCCTCAGGACGCAGTGGTCGAATTGCCCGTGCAGAGCACCTCGGCAACCGGATAGCCACTACCCCTGTACCGCGACCAAAAGGTGGAGCCTTGTGACGGAGCACTCTGCGGCTGGTCTCTTCCCTGGTGGTGCACCGGACTTCACTTTTCTTCAACGAGATCATCTCTACTCTTGGCAAAGACCGGACGTGCATCCACCACCAGGAACAACTGCCCCCGCCGGAGCTGCCCTCCACAACAAGGTACCGTGTCCGCCTGGCTTCCCTTCCGATCGGTTTGAGTGAGGTGTCTTAATCCTCTCCTTTCCGTTGGGTCGCCTTCAAGCTTTTCTCATTTATTGTTCTGAACTGGTTCAATCTGCCGATAACAATTTGCTACAAAGACTTGAATGCATCTCCACTAGAGACTTTTTGGGACATCGCGCCTTGCCTCTCTCCGAGTGGGCCTGGCCTCTGAACTTTATGATCTATCGTGATTCTTGCCTTCCTGCCTTGCATTTTATCCGCGAAGGATTGAACTGTGTTGATTTCATAACCTGCATATTTTTCTCTCCCGTCCTAACCAATATTAGAGTGTCATGTAGGTTGAGGTATACACCTCTGTCTGAAAATAAGTTGTACCGGTAGAACCTAGAGTTGTCGAAATATTGCTAGGGGGATTGATCGTTTTCTTCTTCGTAGAGTAATTGTGTTTGATTTGTTTGCCGTGATAGTGCCATAGTGTTTTTCATAGATGTTTTGTTATAAATAAATACCTTAATATCTTTACACTAAGCCTTGTTGCGTGTTTGCTTGTCTTGCTGTGAAGAATTGCCCTATTTTGTATACTCCACATACTGCTCAACTTTTCTTGAGAGAAGTCTGGCTGCTCAGCCACAGCTAACACGTGAATCTGTGTGGTGCAGACTGCTACCAAGTGGGTTCACCGCCAACGCCTGTAGTCCTAAATCTTTTGCAGTGGTCCCAGAGGGAACTGCACAGGTTTCCGCCTAACATCCTGTCACTGCATCATCTTGCACCAGCAGGGATACCTACGTCCAGACCAGTTTTCAGGCAGGGGATGAGCTCACGACAACTGTCCTTCCTCTGCCTGCGGACGTGGCTATCCGGGTCCGGGTTGAGCCTTTCCTGACTGGTGTGGCGTTGCGTCAACGGGCCATGCGAGGTGACCTGCAGTCTTTTCATGAGGAGACTGCACTTCATCTCGAATGGCTCGTTGACCGTGTCGGCCTACTGGGACAGGTCACCCAGGCCGGATTCCTCCGTTTGATGGGGCTTGCTCAGACCCCCTCCTCAACTGAACCCCCTATGCGCCAGTCGTCCTCCGTGCCATCTTCCCACCGATCAGTCACCTGGGTGCCCTGTGGAGCTGCCTCTGACGGTGTGGCCAGGCTGGTGGAGGAGGCATCCCTGCCACAGTCAGGAGTCAGACGTCCAGCAGGGGTGGCCACATCAACGACTGCACCCCAGCCAGCAGAGGATGTGCAGGCAGCAGGAGGCAGTGCACGGGCAGAGGCGCAGCAGCAGCAGCAACGTGGTGGGATCCATGATGGCTCGGGGCCTTCGACATCAGAGGGGCAGGCATCGGCCGGAGGGCAGGAGGACCCAGGATGGCAAGTGTCTTCCGTGTGGCAGCGGTTGGGCCACGCCATAGATGCGGAGCGGCAGCGGGCGGAAGAGGCACGGCTCACAATGGTCAGGGCGGAGAACTCCATGCGGAGGGCCCTGAGGCAGCCCGAGTGCCTCGAGGCAATCTGCAGGGAGTTTGGGGTGAACATGTGGACGGCCCTGCGGACCCTCGGGGCCATGGAGGAGGACCGCCTCCGGGACATTGAGCAGGAGTTCGATGATGCCCTGGCCCGGAACATCCCGAAGTGAGCCGTCGGACTAGCCCGCTGCCCTTGTAAATAGTTCTGTAGTTAGTGTTAGGTTTCCTTTGGTTTAGCATTTTTTTTGGACCTTTTGAACAATGGGCCCTATTTTTGTATATAGTTTTTTTTTTAGGTAGTGTTATTAGATAGGTTTCATTTCTTCGGTTGGGATCATGGACCCTGGATTGTTTATCTGTATATAGTTGACTTTTGGATTTTCATTTTTTTTTATGATTTCCCCATGGAGCAATGGTTTTCGATTTTAATTTTCCATTGGATTTACTTTTGTGGACTGAGACTTTGGACACCTTTCCTTTGCATTATGATTTGTGGTTTTGCATTATTTCACGTACCTGCTGTTTTTTTTATTTTTTTATTTCCATTATTGTTTGTTTATTTTTGATTCAATTTATGTTGCTTTTAATACATATTTTTTCTTCAAACTTCAATGTGTAGTATCATCTCATTGGTTTCATGCATATCATGATATGGGTTTTGACATTCACTGACACCCATTGGGTGTATGTGAGGGACATGTGTACATTTCCAAACTTGCAATTGGGGTTCTATCATGTTTTTGCCATTTCTAAGTGGGTGGATGCAATACTCAGATGGGTGTTTGGCATTTGGAGGCTGACCATAAGGGCCAGGGATCTAGATTGTGGTGACATGTTGGCTGGGGGACATGAGTGGGGGCCTGGTGGAGGGTGCCCCTGCACTGCTGGGGGGTGAGGGTGATGGTAGACATGAGTGGGGGCCTGGTGGAGGGTGCCCCTGGATGCTGGGGGGTAGGGGTGGTGGGAGACATGAGTGGGGGCCTGGTGGAGGCTGCCCCTGCACTGCTGGGGGGTGGGGGTGCAGGGGGACATATGTTGGGGCCTGGTGGAGGCTGCTCCTGCACTGCTGGGGGGTGGGGGTGCAGTGGGACATGTGTGGGGGCCTGGTGGAGGGTGCCCCTGGATGCTGGGGAGTGGGGGTGGTGGTAGACATGAGTGGGGGCCTGGTGGAGGCTGCCCCTACACTGCTGGGGGGTGGGGGTGGTGGGAGACATGAGTGGGGGCCTGGTGGAGGCTGCCCCTGCACTGCTGGGGGGGTGGGGGTGATGGTAAACATGAGTGGGGGCCTGGTGGAGGGTGCCCCTGGATGCTGGGGGGTGGGGGTGGTGGTAGACATGAGTGGGGGCTTGATGGAGGCTGCCCCTGCACTGCTGGGGGGGTGGGGGTGATGGTAGACATGAGTGGGGGCCTGGTGGAGGGTGCCCCTGGATGCTGGGGGGTGGGGGTGGTGGTAGATATGAGTGGGGGCCTGGTGGAGGCTGCCCCCGCACTGCTGGGGGGTGGGGGTGATGGTAGACATGAGTGGGGGCCTGGTGGAGGCTGCCCCTGGATGCTGGGGGGTGAGGGTGCAGGGGGACATGAGTGGGGGCCTGGTGGAGGCTGCCCCAGCACTGCTGGGGGTGGGGGTTGTGGGAGACATGTGTGGGGGCCTGGTGGAGGGTGCCCCTGGATTCTTGGGGGTGGGGGTGGTGGGAGACATGAGTGGGGGCCTGGTAGAGGCTGCCCCTGCACTGCTGGGGGGTGGGGGTGCAGGGGGACATGTGTGGGGGCCTGGTGGAGGGTGCCCCTGGATGCTGGGGGGTGGGGGTGGTGGTAGACATGAGTGGGGGCCTGGTGGAGGTTGCCCCTGCACTGCTGGGGGGTGGGGGTGGTGGGAGACATGAGTGGGGGCCTGGTGGAGGGTGCCCCTGGTGGCTGGGGGTGGTGGTAGACATGAGTGGGGGCCTGGTGGAGGCTGCCCCTGCACTGCTGGGGGGTGGGAGTGCAGGGGGACATGTGTGGGGGCCTGGTGGAGGGTGCCCCTGGATGCTGGGGGGTGGGGGTGGTGGGAGACATGAGTGGGGGCCTGGTGGAGGCTGCCCCTGCACTGCTGGGGGGTGGTGGGAGACATGAGTGGGGGCCTGGTGGAGGGTGCCCCTGGTGGCTGGGGGGTGGGGGTGGTGGTAGACATGAGTGGGGGCCTGGTGGAGGCTGCCCCTGTACTGCTGGGGGGTGGGGGTGGTGGTAGACATGAGTGGGGGCCTGGTGGAGGGTGCCCCTGGATGCTGGGGGGTGGGGGTGGTGGGAGACATGAGTGGGGGCCTGGTGGAGGGTGCCCCTGGTGACTGGGGGGTGGGGGTGGTGGTAGACATGAGTGGGGGCCTGGTGGAGGCTGCCGCTGCACCGCTGGGGGATGGGGGTGATGGTAGACATGAGTGGGGGCCTGGTGGAGGGTGCCCCTGGATGCTGGGGGGTGGGGGTGGTGGTAGACATGAGTGGGGGCCTGGTGGAGGGTGCCCCTGCATTGCTGGGTGGTGGGAGTGCAGGGCGACATGTGTGGGGGCCTGGTGGAGGGTGCCCCTGGATGCTGGGGGGTGGGGGTGGTGGGAGACATGAGTGGGGGCCTGGTGGAGGCTGCCCCTGCACTGCTGGGGGGTGGGGGTGGTGGGAGACATGAGTGGGGGCCTGGTGGAGGGTGCCCCTGGTGGCTGGGGGGTGCGGGTGGTGGTAGCCATGAGTGGGGGCCTGGTGGAGGCTGTCCCTGTACTGCTGGGGGGTGGGGGTGGTGGTAGACATGAGTGGGGGCCTGGTGGAGGGTGCCCCTGGATGCTGGGGGGTGGGGGTGGTGGGAGACATGAGTGGGGGCCTGGTGGAGGGTGCCCCTGGTGGCTGGGGGGTGGGGGTGGTGGTAGACATGATTGGGGGCCTGGTGGAGGCTGCCGCTGCACTGCTGGGGGGTGGGGGTGATGGTAGACATGAGTGGGGGCCTGGTGGAGGGTGCCCCTGGATGCTGGGGGGTGGGGGTGGTGGTAGACATGAGTGGGGGCCTGGTGGAGGGTGCCCCTGGATGCTGGGGGGTGGGGGTGCAGGGAGACATGAGTTGGACATGAGTGGGGGCCTGGTGGAGGCTGCCCCGGCACTGCTGGGGGGTGGGGGTGGTAGTAGACATGAGTGGGGGCCTGGTGGAGGCTGCCCCTGCACTGCTGGGGGGTGGGGGTGGTGGTTGACATGAGTGGGGGCCTGGTGGAGGGTGCCCCTGGATGCTGGGGGGTGGGGGTGGTGGGAGACATGAGTGGGGGCCTGGTGGAGGGTGCCCCTGGTGGCTGGAGGGTGGGGGTTGTGGTAGACATGAGTGGGGGCCTGGTGGAGGCTGCCCCTGCACTGCTGGGGGGTGGGGGTGATGGTAGACATGAGTGGGGGCCTGGTGGAGGGTGCCCCTGGATGCTGGGGGGTGGGGGTGGTGGTAGACATGAGTGGGGGCCTGGTGGAGGGTGCCCCTGGATGCTGGGGGGTGGGGGTGGTGGGAGACATGAGTGGGGGCCTGGTGGAGGGTGCCCCTGGTGACTGGGGGGTGGGGGTGGTGGTAGACATGAGTGGGGGCCTGGTGGAGGCTGCCGCTGCACCGCTGGGGGATGGGGGTGATGGTAGACATGAGTGGGGGCCTGGTGGAGGGTGCCCCTGGATGCTGGGGGGTGGGGGTGGTGGTAGACATGAGTGGGGGCCTGGTGGAGGGTGCCCCTGCACTGCTGGGGGGTGGGAGTGCAGGGGGACATGTGTGGGGGCCTGGTGGAGGGTGCCCCTGGATGCTGGGGGGTGGGGGTGGTGGGAGGCATGAGTGGGGGCCTGGTGGAGGCTGCCCCTGCACTGCTGGGGGGTGGGGGTGGTGGGAGACATGAGTGGGGGCCTGGTGGAGGGTGCCCCTGGTGGCTGGGGGGTGCGGGTGGTGGTAGCCATGAGTGGGGGCCTGGTGGAGGCTGTCCCTGTACTGCTGGGGGGTGGGGGTGGTGGTAGACATGAGTGGGGGCCTGGTGGAGGGTGCCCCTGGATGCTGGGGGGTGGGGGTGGTGGGAGACATGAGTGGGGGCCTGGTGGAGGGTGCCCCTGGTGGCTGGGGGGTGGGGGTGGTGGTAGACATGAGTGGGGGCCTGGTGGAGGCTGCCGCTGCACTGCTGGGGGGTGGGGGTGATGGTAGACATGAGTGGGGGCCTGGTGGAGGGTGCCCCTGGATGCTGGGGGGTGGGGGTGGTGGTAGACATGAGTGGGGGCCTGGTGGAGGGTGCCCCTGGATGCTGGGGGGTGGGGGTGCAGGGAGACATGAGTTGGACATGAGTGGGGGCCTGGTGGAGGCTGCCCCGGCACTGCTGGGGGGTGGGGGTGGTAGTAGACATGAGTGGGGGCCTGGTGGAGGCTGCCCCTGCACTGCTGGGGGGTGGGGGTGGTGGTTGACATGAGTGGGGGCCTGGTGGAGGGTGCCCCTGGATGCTGGGGGGTGGGGGTGGTGGGAGACATGAGTGGGGGCCTGGTGGAGGGTGCCCCTGGTGGCTGGAGGGTGGGGGTTGTGGTAGACATGAGTGGGGGCCTGGTGGAGGCTGCCCCTGCACTGCTGGGGGGTGGGGGTGATGGTAGACATGAGTGGGGGCCTGGTGGAGGGTGCCCCTGGATGCTGGGGGGTGGGGGTGGTGGTAGACATGAGTGGGGGCCTGGTGGAGGGTGCCCCTGGATGCTGGGGAGTGGGGGTGCAGGGGGACATGAGTTGGACATGAGTGGGGGCCTAGTGGAGGCTGCCCCTGCACTGCTGGGGGGTGGGGGTGATGGTAGACATGAGTGGGGGCCTGGTGGAGGGTGCCCCAGGATGCTGGGGGGTGGGGGTGGTGTTAGACATGAGTGGGGGCCTGGTGGAGGCTGCCCCTGCACTGCTGGGGGGTGGGGGTGGTGGTAGACATGAGTGGGGGCCTGGTGGAGGCTGCCCCTGCACTGCTGGGGGGTGGGGGTGGTAGTAGACATGAGTGGGGGCCTGGTGGAGGCTGCCCCTGCACTGCTGGGGAGTGGGGGTGGTGGGAGACATGAGTGGGGGCCTGGTGGAGGGTGCCCCTGGTGGCTGGGGGGTGGGGGTGGTGGTAGACATGAGTGGGGGCCTGGTGGAGGCTGCCCCTGCACTGCTGGGGGGTGTGGGTGATGGTAGACATGAGTGGGGGCCTGGTGGAGGGTGCCCCTGGATGCTGGGGGGTGGGGGTGGTGGTAGACATGAGTGGGGGCCTGGTGGAGGCTGCCCCTGCACTGCTGGGGGGTGGGGGTGATGGTAGACATGAGTGGGGGCCTGGTGGAGGGTGCTCCTGGATGCTGGGGCGTGGGGGTGCAGGGGGACATGAGTGTGGGCCTGGTGGAGGCTGCCCCTGCACTGCTGGGGGGTGGGGGTGGTGGGAGACATGAGTGGGGGCCTGGTGGAGGGTGTCCCTGGATGCTGGGGGGTGGGGCTGGTGGGAGACATGAGTGGGGGCCTGGTGGAGGCTGCCCCTGCACTGCTGGGGGGTGGGGGTGCAGGGGGACAGGTGTGGGGGCCTGGTGGAGGCTGCCCCTGCACTGCTGGGGGGTGGGGGTGCAGGGGGATATATGTGGGGGCCTGGTGGAGGGTTCCCCTGGATGCTGGGGGGTGGAGGTGGTGGTAGACATGAGTGGGGGCCTGGTGGAGGCTGCCCCTGCACTCCTGGGGGGTGGGGGTGGTGGGAGACATGAGTGGGGGCCTGGTGGAGGGTGCCCCTGGATGCTGGGGGGTGGGGGTGGTGGTAGACATGAGTGGGGGGCTTGTGGAGGGTGCCCCTGGATGCTGGGGGGTGAGGGTGGTGGTAGACATGAGTGGGGGCCTGGTGGAGGGTGCCCCTGGATGCTGGGGGGTGGGGGTGCAGGGGGACATGAGTTGGACATGAGTGGGGACCTGGTGGAGGCTGCCCCTGCACTGCTGGGGGGTGGGGGTGATGGTAGACATGAGTGGGGGCCTAGTTGAGGGTCCCCCCGGATGCTGGGCGGTGGGGGTGGTGGTAGACATGAGTGGGGGCCTGGCGGAGGGTGCCCCTGGTGGCTGGGGGTGCAGGGGGACATGCGTTGGTGGGCAGTAGTGCAAGGTGACATGTGGGTTGTCTGGGGGGCATGGCCATGGTGGATGGGGTGCCTGCGGGACATGTGCAGGGTAGGCCCCTGTGGTGTGGGCCACCTGCAGGGGCCGTGGAGGGTGTAGAGGGAACACCTGGGAGGACCCACACGTGCAATTCACGTGTGGTGCTCCCCGCGCACCCCTGAAATACACGTACCCTGATGGAATCGCGTGTGATACTTCCTGCGCACCCCTGAAATACATGTAACCTGCTGCTTTTGCGTGTGATACTTCCCGCGCACCCCTGGAATACACGTACCCTGCTGCTTTTGCGTGTGATACTTCCCGCGCACCCCTGGAATACACGTACCCTGATGGAATCGCGTGTGATACTTCCCGCGTACCCCTGAAATACACTTACCCTGCTGCTTTTGCGTGTGATACTTCCCGCGCACCCCTGGAATACACGTACCCTGCTGTTTTTGCGTGTGATACTTCCCGCGCACCCCTGGAATACACGTGCCCTGATGGAATCGCGTGTGTTACTTCCCACGCACCCCTGATGTACACGTACCCAGGACAATCGCGTGTGGAACTTCCCGCGAACCACTGAAATACACGTTCCCCGCTTGGCGTTTGCTGTTCGGCAGCCCTGTGAACTGGTCCAGGGTTAGCGCAGCCCTTTGCGATGATTTGGGGATTTTGAAGGCTTTTCCTTGCGCGAGAGTGTTCTTGGGGGCGTAACTGGCGCTGCTGCAGGGTCGCTGCGCCACTCTGCGCCACGGCTGGTTTCGGAGGCTAAAATCCATGAATATGCTGTGCGATGAAAAGGATTTTTTCGCACGCGGCTGGCGCAGTGTATCGCACGGGGACACTGTGCGCCAGCCGCGTGCACCATTTTTGTGCGAATTTCTATGAATTACCCTGAAAGGCTGGAAGGCTCATCCAGTCGCCCTTCCCCTACCTTCACAGGAAGTGCAGATCTAACTGGGTCTAGAGCTGCAATAAGTCATCCTCTTCACTTAAACAATGACACAATAGCCTTTCCCTGCTTTACTACTGACACAACACTCAACAAGACTGACTTGTTACTAGCAATTGTTCCTCTGTAACCTTAGTTACTCCCAGGAAGCAATAATTCTATATAAATGTACATATTTTCCGCCCATCTACCATTGCTAGCCTAAGTGGCCCTGTGTCCGGTTGGGGCTTATCTAGAAGGTCTCAATAGAAAATAGAGGAAATTAAATTTCCTAATGCCAATGTGCAATACAATTATTTATTTTTCAACATCTTTTATTATTTTTATAAATCCTTTGATCATTTAGAAGCATACATCACATCTGTTTCCATCTCCGCCACTACGTATCTCTCTCTCCCGTTCAGACAAGTGGGAACATAAAAACGGACATAATTTTCTTTACCATGGATCGCAAGTCTAGGCTCTGATGTCAAACCAGTTTTTGTGGGCAAGTCAGTCCCATAATGTGCTTACCAGCTATCCAGCTTCATTGCCGGTATTCTCTTATTCTTTGTCTCAATTAGATTTGTAACAATCAGACCCAGGTAGTTTAATTCTGGGTGAGATTTTTTAAAAGGGTGAATTTAATCCTTTGGAGGCGGGTGTCTCTAGGAGAACTTCTTTCAGCACTGTAGGGGGTCTAATTCCCCCCATTCTATTGAAGGGTTGTGATGCCCCATGGGTGATTCGTCAATAATGGAATCTAGCTCCATCTGAAAGTCTGTCCTACAACCAAAAACCTTTAGATGTCCTCCTTTCCAAACAAGTCTCCTATATTGGTGCATTCTCCCCTTTCCTTCTTCCAAAAGCCCTTAAGTCATAACCAGGTACAAAGTCTGGGTTCTGAAAAATGGGAATAAAGGGAGAGCAATGTGTTGCACCCAGCACTCATGGGTTACCTCACCCCAAACATCAAGGGTAAGTTTAGTTATGGGGTTCACATATAAGAGGCCTGACTGAGTTTTAGGTGGAAGAGAGGTTTGTCTCCAGATGTGTTGTCCAACAAACTATAGACCCATAAACAGCCATCCTTTTTCAGACTTAGAGCTCCCCATTCTACTACAAACCTTAACTGAGATGCTCAGTAATATTATGTGATATCTGGACAACACAAACCTTCCATTAGCTTAGGTTTGAATATAAAAGTTCTTTCGAGTCACAGTTTCTACCCACCCTAAGTCAATTTTAGCATTATAACTTCTATCTTGTTTAGGTCTGACTCTGGACAAGAATCTGCAGTGTTTGAAATATATATATAGACTACGAGGGAGTGTGTTTATTTTAGTGAGGAAATTCAACCGAGCCATGAGGTGGCCAGGCATTTCCATTTGTTCAGGTCCTTTTGGATGGTATAAATGAGCCTGCAGTAATTGGCTATATGGGTAGCATTGACCTTCCATTTTGAATAAACAGCCAAGTATTGAAAGGTTTGTTTAACAGCAAAGAAAGGGGAGAATGATTTAATGCTTCACATTTGTTATGAGGTAGTTTCATCTTAAGTAGCTCGGACTTCAATGCATTATTCTTGAAGCCCGAGACTGAGGAAAAAGTAGCAATTCCAGATTGCCCTGTAGGCATGGACTTCTCAGAATGCATGAAAGTTAGGATAAGGTTGTCTGCAAAGAGACAGATTGTATGTTGATTATTGCCCACGAGATATGAGCCATAAATGACTCCTAACCAACGCAAACAATAAGGGTGGATGGGGGTGCCCCTGCTTGGTCCCAGTCTCAGGGCCGGTGCAAGGATTTTTGGCACCCTATGCGAAAGATCATTTTGCGCCCCCACTACCACACCTATGTGTACGGACTATTCAATCTCTTCATCCCAGATGAGTCCTCACCACATCACATGCATGTCTTGACCACAATGTTCACAAACTGCAGTTTCTAAATTATGTTTTAGACATTTTCATAACAAGGGAAAATTAAATTACTTTCTCTTACACAAAATATAACACACAGTCTGGATTAGAAACTATTGCCAGATCAGGAAGAATTAGTACTACAAATAGGCATAAAGACGAAAAATCTATATTATCAGAAGAGTTGAAAATAATGACCCTCAGACACCACCTCTCTGACCCCTCACACACGTGTGTGCCATACAGAAGGCGTCTATTTAACGGTTGTTGGAAAGAGGCTATTGCTTCCTTCCACCAACCCCTCTGTCTCTCCGCGAGCACTCCCGATTCTGTGGTGGAGCTACCACTGGTTTTGCTTGCCAAATATGGGCATCTGACCTGCTTCCACCTGCATCCATTAATCATCCACTGAAAAGAGTGGCAGAAACCACTGCTCCAGTCACTGAAAAGGAGATGGTGTTAGTGGCTGTGACTGCCAGTAATTTTGCTACCGTCACTGCTAGCTCTGTTTGGTAATAGCCCCTCACATCCTCTTTCCAGATATCAGTAATGGCAGAAGAATAGCCTTTACTAAACGGCATTCGCAGTTGAGTGGAGGGATCCTTTGGTGTCTCAGAGATGGAGTGGAGAACAGGAGTGAGCCAATGGCGGCTCCCATTGAGGCGGCTCCTGGCTGTGTCTGCAGGTGTCCACAGGGGAAGCCAGTGGCTAGCCATTCACCAGTGGCGACCAGCACTCTACCCATCCTACCCCTGTCCACCTAGCAGACTCTTAGGTGTGTTTTTCTCCTGTTTTAAAATTGCACTCTGAGAGTATTTTAAATCTGATTGTCTGTAGTCCTGTCCTATTGTTCAACTTGTGTCGCCTCACTGTCTCCTCTGCTTGCACCCTGCCCTTTGTCCTTCCCTAGTGTTCTCCCCTCCCTCTCCCTTCATTTTTCTTCTCTCCATACCTACTCTATGGTAGTCTGTGTCTCTTCTATCTTTTTTAACTGCTTCTCTATAGACTATCCTGCTCTCCTCTCTAAATCTGGTAGGAAGAAGGTTAAAAAGGACATCCTGGTCTCCTGGTCTCCAATGCAGGCCTTTTGCTGACACCTATACCAGTGCCTCCTCCAGGCAAACATTCACTGACATCCTCTTTGTCGTTCCCTCACAAGACCAATGGACCCTACATATGGTCTCTGTGCTCTCTCCTTTCTCTTCTTCCATTAATGGTGGTACCCAGTGGGAGGCCCTCCTGGCTTCCTTTCACTCCTCTATGGTCATCATTAATATTCATGTGAATGGTACCGTCTTGGTCCAAGGCCCTCAGGCCAACCTTCTCCTCTTCGATAGACGCTTTCCACGCCTCATCAATTTACTTTCTTCTCCTGCCTTCCCCTCCCCCCTCCACAGCTTCCTTGCCTCCCTCTGCTGCCTCTTCCTTGGCTACCTTGCCCTCTCCTCCTTCCCTTTCTGCCCCCCTCGGACTTCTTCTACACCTCTGCAGGGCGTACCTCTGATTTGTACCTCTTCCCGGAAGTCTTTCAAGGACGGCAACCTTCTCCACATTGCCACTCTTAACTCTCGCTCAGCTGTCAAATAATCTTCCGACATCTGGAGGAACTCAACATCGATGTCCTCTGTCTCACTGAGACATGGCTCATGAGCAGCTCTTTCACAAGCTTTGACACTCTCCTCCCTGACGGCTACAAGATCTTCTCCGTGCCCAGGTCCAATCGATCCAGAGGGGGTGTAGCCCTGATCTTCCTCGAGTGAATTCCTGCCTCTGTTATTCCTATGCAGGCTTACTCCTCTTTCGAATGCCTCGTCTGCATGCTCTCTCTCTCTCTCCGAGCCACTCCCTTACTGTGGCTACTATATACTGGCCACCAGGTCAGATCACTTCCTTCCTCTCTGAGTGCGTGGACCTCTCCTCTTCCCTCCTGGTCTCAACCATGCAACTCCTCCTTCTTGGAGACTTCAACATCCACCTGGATGCTTCCTGTCCTTCCTCTGGACTCTTTTGTGACCTTTGTGACTCTCACTCGCTATTCTACCCTCTGGCCCAACTCACTCTGCAGGGTATACCCTGGATGTTCTGATATCCTCAGACCTTCCCCTTTCTATCCCTCTCACCACTCCTCCCTCCTGGAGTGATCACTTTCTCCTTTCCTCCCAGCTCACCCTCTCTACACCTCAAGCCAAGCAAACTCCATCACTGCCACCTATCTTCTCGGTCATCTGACCCATGAAGCGGATGTCGGTTGAGGCTTTTGCTGCACTTTCTCCCCCCTGTCTCCCCCTTTGGCTGACTCACACCCTGACACAGCCCTCTCCATGCTCCACTCTCCTATATCTGATACTCTCGATGTTCTTGCCCCTGTCATGGGGATCCGCTTGAAGCTCAAAGCCAAGTGCAACTCCTGGTACGAATCAGACCTCGTCATCCATAAACGCAGGTGCAGGGTGGCTTAGAGGAAATGGCGTGCTTCATGTACATCCTCTGACAAACTGGTCTGCCGCCTGCTCCAAAGGCAATACCGGCTCTCTGTCCTCACCAAGAAGAGAGCTCACATACAAGCCCGCGTCTCTGCGGCATCTAAACACTCGGCTGAACTCTTTAAAATCTGCAAGGAACTGGCCAATCCTGCCGCAGTCTCTACCTTTCCTGTCCCCTCCCAGGCCCTCTGCATGGCACTGGCCTCTCATTTCGTCACTAAAACTCAGGACATCCTGTCTTCACTTTCCTCTTCTCCCCTTCCTTCCTCTGGCCCTTTGTCAGCCAACTCTCCTCCCTGCTTCTCTGCCTTTCCCCTGTTCTCCCCAGACGAGGTTTCTAGACAAGTCCGATCTATGATGGTCTCATCAAAACAGGTTCATGCCGTTCCTCAAAAACCATCAAGGACCACATTTACTCCCTTGCTCCTGCCCTGGCCAACTTCTGCAACCACTCCTTTGCCACTGAAGTCTTCCCTTCCCCCTGAAGCACTCCCTTGCCTCTTCTTAAGAAACCCTCTGCTGACCCTTCCTGCCCGGCTATCACCCAATCTCCATCACGCCTTTCCTGGGCAAACTCTTGGAAAAGCTGCCCATCTCCCAGCTCAATCTTCACACTGGATCTGTTGGTTGTCTCCATGATCATCAGTCTGGCTTCAGAGCTGCCAGAAGCATGGAAACTGCTCTCCTGAACATGCATGAAGACCTGCTCTCCAACCTTGATTCCAACACCCACTGTGTCCTCAGTTTACTTGATCTCTCTTCTGCCTTTGACACAGTCAACCATGCCATCCTGCTCAACCATGATAACCTAGGGATCAACAGTCAGGCCCTCGCATGGCTGACTTCTTTTCTCTCTGATCGACCCTCCCAGGTTCAAATTGGGTCCTTCTTCTCCTCTATCTCTATCTCTACCTTTGGTGTTCCCTAGGGTCTAACCTCTCTCTCTCTGGCTGTTCAACCAATACCTGGCACTTCTTGCACACTGCATTGCTGCGCTCTGCTCCAACTTCCAGTGCTATGCAGATGACACTCATCTCATTTTCAAGCTACCCTCAGCCACCTCTTCTCCTTCTCTCATCTCTGACTGTCTGCCATCCGCCAGTGGTGTGCCACCAATGATCTCTGCCTTAATGCCAGTAAGACCGAGATTCTCCCCATTGGCACACCCACTCCCTCCTGTCACTCTCTGGCAGGCCTCTCTTGGCCCTCTTCCTGCTCCCACCTGTGAGGCAAAAAACCTTGGGGTCATTGTTGACTCCACACTCTCCTTCTCTCATCACATCTCTGATGTCTCTAAGAAGTCATACTACCAGCTGCACCTCCTCAGAGGAATTCTTCCAAATCTCTCCTTCCCCCAGAAGCTCACTGTCTCCAGAGCTCTGGTTCTCTCTAGGCTGGACTATTGCATCAGCCTCTTTCTAAATCTGCCTGCTTCCACTCTCCGCTCTCTGCAACTCATCCAGAACAGGAGTGCAAGACTTGTCCTTGGACCCAGGGATCGTATCTCTCCAGGACTGAAATCTCTGCACTGGCTCCCAGTGGCTGCGAGGATTAAGTACAAAACCCTCTGCATTGTCCACAAGGCCTTCTGGGGTTCGGGGCCTCAATACCTTCAACTCTCTCTTCCTAAATATCTCCCTTCTCAAGCTCTTCGCTCATCTGCCTCCAACTCCCTCAGGGTCAGTCACTTCTCCAAGCAACAATTTGGTGGGAGAACTCTTTACTCAGCTGGGGCCTTCCTCTGGAAACTTGAGGAGAATCATCTCCGGTTCCGGAAGCACCTCAAAACCTTTCTCTTTGCTTCTGCTTTTTCTCCTCCTCTCCCCTGTTGACTTCCTAGCTGAAACTGCACTGGTTACCTGGCCACCCTCTGAACTCGGTGGCCAGCCCCCCCGCCCCGTCACACACCTGTACTGCCTTCCTGGAATCCCTCGCACTAGGGGGGTGTTTTCTGTATCCCTACAGTCCCACTACCAGGACTTGACAGCTGATGCCTGCACTTACCCCTGCACTTGCCACCTGCTGGCCTTACTGTTAATTATTGTTATTTATTCTATTTTCCCATGTACTGCACTGTCCCCTCCCCCTTCCCATGCACTTGCACGATCTGAATGACACCTGGCCTAGTAGGATAGTTGTCTGTCTTCCCTCTGTTCCCCCTCCCTTGCCTCGTCGTGCCTTGAAACACTTGTGTATAGGCACGTTATAAATGCCATATCATATCATAGCATATCATATCATCATATCCCTTGCCATCCCCAAGAAGATTAAAAGTAGCATCTGGTGTTTCAGGAAATCTACTATATGAAAATTCTTTAGCCCGGCTGATGAACGCCAATGGGCAGCAATGAGATGGATTGAGGATGTGGTGAAAGCTATGCTTTCAAAGCGTTTTCTAAATAGGGGCTTTAGTGCACCGTGCAGCTGGGAGTTTAAACTCATAGTAATGTGTACCAGTGTTTTTTTAAATGTCCCATTTCTCACAAACTGCCCAAAGAAGGTCCTTCTGATACTACTCAGCATGCTGTGTAAAGTTATGAATTGTGTTTCAGAACTATGTGACACACCGCTTCCTTAATGTAAGAAACATGCGTATAAGCGGAGAGGAGGGGTGGAAGGCAACTTGCATTTCTGACGCCTCCCTTCCTCTCCGACATACAAATGCTCCAGCATTTGTGCTGGCATGGATCTTCATGCCGGCGCAAATTCTGGAGATCCCTATGGGGTCTGCTTAGCATAAAGCAGTCGGACCCCTCAAGGATCCATTGTACGCGCTGCCTGCTACTAACAGTTACAGTACTAGCACAAAATGTTATTCACACACAGAGAAGACAAGATAACAAATGCAGCAGAAGTCGAAACATCTGTGACATACAGGAAAGGTACAATATGGATATCAGAGCATATTACCCTCATACATAGAACAGGATCTGCATAGGGAGCAGAATTGAAAGCTTCCATCACCCACTGGACAGCAACATTATGGGGCTACTTTAATTCTAATTGCCTCACATCTCTTTTGTAATTCATGAAAGTAGAGGGGAAACCTGCTCTTTGGCGCCCCCTAGTTTGCCTAGTGATTGCACCGGCTCTGCCCACTCTTCAACAAGAAGGATTCTGTAAGGATTCCATTCACTTTTATCTTGCACACAGGCATTTTTAGTTGCTCAACATCATCAAGATCATTGGTGGGCTGTAGCGAATCTTGGAAGCACATTTGATAGGTACGCCAGTCTACACATTAAAATCCCTTCTCAGCATCAGTTACCAAAAAAGCTTTTTTCTACCCTTACTCTGTGGGCTCTTCTGTGGGTTTGGTCAATAAGAGGTACACATTTTTGAATGAACTCTGATTGGTTAGGGTTGACTTAAGAGAAAAGACATTTGCTAATTCTGTTTGTAAGGATTATTTGATCAAATGGACATCTTGATCCATCAGTTCAATTGGTCGCTATGATGAACAAAGAGATTCATCTTTGCCGGGTTTTGGGATCAGAGATATTTGGGATTCTTCTACCGTTTTTGGTAGAACCATCTTCCTCAAGTGATTGAACAGTTTGGTTAGATGTGTCACCAACTGTGGGCCATCCCTATGAAACCACTATGTCTCAAATGTTTATGAATTTTTAAGACTCTTAATCGCTGCTTAAACCTCTTCTGCTATAACAGGGATTTCAAGGCCCCCCTTCTATGTGAGTGGTAGAGTGGGGTGTGACACCTGCCTCAAATATTTATGTTGCCTTGTTAAATTACTAGGCTCAGGTGAGCACAATAATTTGGGAAGAAAGATAACAATGCTATATGCTTATCTTCCTGTCTACACACTTCAAGTCCATGTTCTACCTTTAGCTTGTATATATGGGCTCTGTTAATTCTAGCTTTAAAATGCTTAGAAAATATATTAGTTGTCTACAGCCATGCTAAATATAAATCTATTTCACTTTGAGTTGGGGTGCCTCTACTTTATTGTTTTTTCATGGTATTTAATTGCTCTCTAATATTATTATTTTTTTCTGAGTAGGGGTTTAGTGGGTTTAATCTTATTTTCATCTTTGTGTAACTCAACTGATTTGCAAGGTCAAGTCCTTTGATGTGCCTCACACGTTTACTGGAGATAGCTATAACATTACTCCTCACTGCTGCCTTGAACACATCCTGTACCTGCACTGAATCTGCAACTGGGCCACTCACCGATCTCGGTCCTTGGCCCAGCCACTCTTCCCAGCATTGTCTCCATGGCAACCCCTGCACTGCGGGACTGTCTCTGTATCCCTACAGCCCCTCCTCCCAGCACTTACCTTGCACTTACCACTAGCTGGCGACTATTATTTATCTGTATTCTACTAACCCTGTACTGCAGTTTCCTCCCTCCCTTTCCCCCTGCACTTTTCCCTTCCCCTCTACCCTTGCACTTGCGCGATCTGAATGACACCTGGCCTAGTAGGATCGTTGTCTGTCTCCCCTTGTTCCCCTCCCCCTTGCCTCGTTGCGCCTTGAAACACTTGTGTATAGGCGCGTTACAAATATCATATCATATCATATCACATCCCAGTGATGTTAGTTTATGTGGCCTTGTTCTCTCCAAAATAATCTATAAGTGTGACTTGAAAATGTTTTCTAAGCACGTGGTCCCTGGCAACATATTTATGGAATCACCATTGTTTGCATGATTATGGTCTCCTCAGGAAACAATTTGACAGAGACCCATGCATGGTCTAGTAGAGGTGAGTGTGTTTTCTCAAGTTGGATTGAAATGTCCTCGCTCAATTGTGTTGTTATATAATTCTACTTACCTGGGTAGAGCGAGGCATCAACCAGGTGCCCTTTTGTAGCAACTGGTCTAGTAGAGGACCTGCACCACCTATGCATTCGTTAGCTTGCTCTATAAAGCCTAAGGACCCCCAAAAAAAGAGCCCAATCATTGAATATTTAGTATGTAAGTGTGAAAAATGTGTAAAGTCATCTTTAATAGGATTCACACTTCTCCAGCAGTCAACCATCCCTGGATCCTCAATTTTGATGTGCGTTTCAGCAAGGCACGTGGGTTTTATGAACGGTCAACTTCAGCATTGAGGAGCAAATTAAAATCGCATGAATAGACAGCTCCCTCTACACAGTCCTCCTGTTTCTTCATATTGTATGCAAAGACTTGTCTTGATTTTTGTCAGACACATAAAACGAAGCAGTAGCCAGCATTGTTTCCCCTGATTTTCCTTTAATTAACACATATGAGGGATATCTCAGGGGCAACTGTGTCTGTCTTGGAAAGCAAGACAATGCAGCGCTACATAGGTTCGATGAGTTTTTATAAAAGAACAATTATAACAATAATATCGACCTTCTGGATTGGATAGAAAATGAAATGGCAACTGTGCGAAGTCCCTGTGGAACAAAACAGAGACTGCCCACATTTTTGTTTTGGCACTGGATGAAAAAGTACAGACTTGAATTCAATTGTTTCTGATCTGTTTGTAACAGGTGTGTTTCTTGTAAACAAACTACATAGAGCTGAAGGTGTTTCAGTTCCCAAACAGTTTACATCTTTTAACCACTTGTGTGCCAAGGACGACTATGTTCGTCCTTTTTCCATAGATGTGCATAGTAACCTGGCAGTTTAGGCATGCTCAGACCCTGGATATAAATTGATCAGAATCTAGTAATTTCCTTTAATCTATTTGACGATACCTAGCCATTGGCTGAAACCTCTCACCTATAACCACATTCTAAACCTTTAAATCCCGGATTTAAAGTAAATTCAGTGTTTCCTCACTAGTGGTGTCCAGTGAAAACTATAGTGTAATTGTACATTGCCCAACAATCCGACTCACCCCCCCCCCCAAGTTTGAAACCAAGTAATTTGACACAGAGTATATCAAACAGAGGTCATCTCCAGCCCACCCCTGTCATTCCCAGGCCCATATCCGTATAGAACCACTTTCTTTTTTATCTTTTATACTAGCTTGGATGAGTCTTGTCTTGATGGCACATATATCAGACTGGAGTATCAATTTGATAACTTCTTTTAAGATTTTCAGCACAAAGACTTTGATGTGTTAAGGAGCCGCCAGGATTTGTAGTGTCAGCGTTTTCCACCATATTGTTGATCTTAGCTGCTTGTGCTGGCGACTTTGAAGAAATACCCAACAAGACTGCTATGTTTGGAGATTAACTTTTAGCTGTTCATTGCTCTATACTTTTCTGGTCCTTCTCCTAGTGGCTATTTCCCCAGAACCCAATAAGACGCCCAGTCTTGAATCTAAAGTCCTCTATGCTAAGTGAGAGATCCAGATTCTACAACTGAGTTCAGCAAGGGTCTTTTTTTTGCAATTAGGTGGGCCACCGTTTTATGGAATTTCAGTAATTCGGTATCTGTCACGAAATTGTAATGCCCGCCCCAAATGAGAACTTTCACATAGGGGGTTATAGGCAGTTGCGTGAAGGGGGTAAGGTATAACAAGAGCTAAAAGAAAGAACTAATACACAGACACTGGGGTTTAAAAAGTATTTATTTTGATTGTGTGTGTGCTTCACTGGACTTACCTGATTGAACCATGAATCCCCACCATGGGGGAAACATAGAACTCTGCGACAATGTTCAATGGTCAGGTTTCCCCTGCCAGAAAGAAGGGACCTGCCTTAGAAGGATTCTTAAAGGGAATTAGCTGAAGGAGAGACAGTTAGAAGTGTGAGTTGGAAGAAGGGAAAAACTGAGGAAGGCAGACAAAGATATACAGAGAAATAAGGATGGAGTAAAGAGAACAAAGAAGGAAGATTAGCAGCCCCTGGGGGGATGCAGCCTCGAGCGGCCCATAGGGCATCAGTAAGGTTGATGACAAAGCTCCGTATGCCAGCTGCAGCTCAGCAAAATATCAAATGCCCTGGCCCGCATGCAGGGTGTGACCCAGGTGAAAATGTGCCCGCAGTCCGGGGCTGTGGATGTGTGGCATTCCTGAGACAAGCAGTGGCACAGCCTACGAGGTAATGGTATGCCAGGGTACCAGTCCAGCCGGGTCAGAAACAAGGGAAATCCCCGGGCTGCATAGCGAGTGCAGCCATGTGAAGAATGACAGCCCTGGGCTGCTTGAGCGGGCATCCCCGAACCAGGGTGCAGCCTGCAAGGCTACTGTCGACCCGTGGCCCCCACCAAGTGGACCAGAGGAGAGGGAGAGTCTCAGGCCACGTGGTGCGCAGCGGCCTGTGTGAAGATGGTGGCATTGCCTGGTAGGATGTCCACCCAACGCAGGGCTAGATGGGGCGGGTGGTGAAGATGAAGAACCCGATGGCACCAGCAGCGCGTGTATGGATCATCGTAAGAGTGTGGCAGTTCGGCGTAGGCTCTGCACAGGTGGACTAGACCTGGGTGGAGCCCGACGGCATCAACATCTGTTTGCCAACACAGAGTAAAAATAAGGGCTTGTTAAGCACAAGCCATACATACAGTTATCTATATGCATATGCACTGACACTGAGGAAATGTTTTAAACAACAATTAACTAGATACATGTACACTGCCACCGAGAAAAGGTTTAAGGGAAATAATAAAGTCAACCCAGGGAGATATATGATAGCCTACGCTTGCTCAGGAGGAGGAAGTCAAATAACCCATGCAGTCTCCGTGGCAGAGCAGTGGAGCCCATGCGGGCAAAGAACAAACAAAAGATATTAAAGGTACCGTATGACGGCAGTGTGGGAAACTGAAAACTTGGATTGACACTTTAAGGCAGACTGCAGCTGCACAGGTTATTAAAAAGGGATACACAAATGTTGGTAAAAACAGAACATGTATAACAGGAATGGGAAAGCGCAGGGATTTTGTGGATGGGGAAACTGCAGAAGGCTCACATGGATAGGGGTTTGTAGCAGATGGGTATCTTTTAAGCAGTATAAAGAAAAAAAACAAGGAAGGCACATTGAAGGGAGCACCCCCTGAGAGAAAACCTGTTTAAGTAGGTCTAATTGATTTTTTTTAAATGCCCGTTAAGGGTAAAAACCTCCCCTCTGGTGTACTGTACCTTATTCAATATCAGGAATCTAGGATCGTGGCCCATCTCCTGAATTAACATCTTTAAATCCCAGGTTGCTCTGCACCTCACCTTACCAGCTGGACTGGGAGGGTGGGGTGGTTCAGTGTGGTCCATTGCCGGCCCAGGGTAAGTTTAAAGTGTGCGCACCTGTGCTGAGGCCTTAAAACAGGGCTACAAATGCCAAAATGGGCTTCGTGTTTAACAGATGTCACGATTTTATTGTCTGCACAAGTGGACCGTAGCAAGCATACTATGCAGGAAGCCCTTTAATCTCAGTTGTCTCTGTATTTTCTAAGCTTCAGCAGGTGCCATCAGGCACCGGGTTGCATGCTCTCCGCTCGGACAACTTGTCGTCCACCTAAGCACTAAATTCTGGTTGATTACTCTGCGAGAAGTGGGAGCGCCAATTTAGCGCTCCAAACCGGAGCAGTGGCTGCCGAAGGTGCCAATCAACGAGATGCCAATGCCACTTGCCCTACGTAGCTCACACCTCTGGGATGCCTTGAGGTGCTCTCCATATGCTTCCAGCTTTCACTGCACCACAGTGTGGGTAAAAGAGGGTGTCCTGGATCCCAGAACCTGGAGCAACAGATGAGAACATCAGCTGAGCCTGCCATTTTAATTCTGCCCACTGAAAAAAGCGTGATGTAATCATTTTGACATTTTTACAGGGATCGGGGGTTTCGTGGGTAGCAGGTGCACTTAGGTTTGAAAGAATCTTGGTTCCTACTTGTCATGCCCGCGCCTCTGGCGCACGCATTGGCAACCATCATGGACTACTTGGTACTCATTTATCCTCCTAATACTCCTTGAAAACTCCTTTTCACGCCTTGGTCTTTTATTTCCATTTGCTCAACTTTGGTTCTTTCTTATTTTATTCAATTAACTACATTTACCATAATGCACCTGGCTGCAGTCCTCAATTCCTGGCTATTCTCATTCCTCGTTATTGGGACCACAATCCCCAGAAGCCCTAGCAGCCAGTGCTGCTTCCAACTGCTCAGGACCAGAGAGGGAGGAGGCAGATTGTCTTCAGGTGTGCTGCTACAGGTGCTGTCAATTAGCCTGCCTCAGAACAGGGCAGGGCTGTATATAAGCAGCTGCCTGCAGGAGCACAGGGTCTTGCATCTTGAGATCTCCCCGCTCCTGTTTGCCTTGACCCTCTACTTTGTTTGCTGTTCCTGTTGCTGCTTTTCCCTGTTTTGGTTCCAGTGCCCTGCCGGGCCCTCTACTTTGCAGCTGATCACGCTCTGCTGCCTTCCATCCTCCACCCTTGCCCTGCCGGGCTCTCTACTTTGCAGCTGATCATGCTCTGCTGCCTTCCAGCCTCCGCCCTTGCCCTGCCGGGCTCCCTACATTGCAGCTGATCACGCTCTGCTGTTTTCCAGCTCCCGCCTGTGCCTTTCGGGGTTTCCTACCTTGCAGCCGTTTACGCTCCGCTGCTTTCTACCTACCTTTCTCCGCTGGGTTCTCAGCCTGGCAGCCTACTACAGTCCTCTGCAGCCCTCTACAGTCAGTGACCCTGCTCCTCTGGGCTTCCTGCCTTGCAGCCTACTACAGTCCTCTGCAGCCCTCTACAGTCAGTGTCCCTGCTCCTCTGGGCTCACTCCCTGCGGCCCTGCTCTTCAGGGCTCCCTGCCTTGCAGCCGATCACGCTCCGCTGCCTTCTACCTACAGCCCTTGTCCTCTGGGCTTCCTGCCTTGCAGCCTACTACAGTCCTCTGCAGCCCTCTACAGTCAGTGACCCTGCTCCTCTGGGCTTCCTGCCTTGCAGCCTACTACAGTCCTGTGCAGCCCTCTACAGTCAGTGGCCCTGCTCCTCTGGGCTCACTCCCTGCGGCCCTGCTCTTCAGGGCTTCCTGCCTTGCAGCCGATCACGCTCCGCTGCCTTCTACCTACAGCCCTGCTCTTCTGGGCTCCCTACCTCGCTACCCTATTCTTTTGGGCTCTCTGTCTGTCGCCTACTACTAATCTCTCTCTGTCCTGTTCTTCTGGACTCCCTGCCTTGCAGCCTACTACAGTCCTCCGCAGTCCACTGCAGTTTGCCTGTACCTAGTCCCATTCTTGACTGCAGACCTGCTTCGTACTTTACAGCCCTTCTGTTTTCCTGACTGCTGCTCCCCTGTTCTCTTCCTTGAGTCCTCTGTACTCCACCTTAGGTTATCTACTTCAGTCTAACTGCCTTTCCTTCATTTCCTTCTGCTAGATTGCTCATTGGCTTCCTTTTCGCTGGATATATCTGTTCTTGTCTTCTTATGTGTCTTATGTAATCCCTTTGTACAGAGCTTGCCCGTTGGTTTCCGGCAGGCAACCTCCGCCCCTTCCCTTGTCGCGTTTTCAGTGTTACAGACACCCACTGCTGTTGTTCCCAGCCATGAGCATACAGCGCGGGCCTCTGTTATAGCAATCTGTGCAGAAGGCTGGAGTTTCCTAAGGTTCGTGGAACACTCTTTCCCATTTCAGCATACACCCCAAGAGGGAATCCAGTTTGTTTGTACCTTTGTATCTTTTGCCCCTTTTGGCTCCCAGCTATAGTTTCCTACTCTTCTTTCTTGTTGAACCTCCTGCTGTGTGTGCTTATCTGCTACCTTACTTCAGCACAGCCACCCAAACCCTACCTGGGTGCCCTGTGCCACTCTTGACAGAGTGCCATTCCTGACAGAATGCAAGACCTAAAAGATTCCTGTTCCATATGCAGGAAAAGCACACACAGACCAAAGATGCCTTCTTTTCGGTTCAAGAAACCTCTACAAAGATCTAAAGTTTTTCTAAGGACAGCAAACAAGAACCCTAGTTTAAAAGACAGACTTGTCCTAGTAAACAAAGATTTACAAGCACAGTACTACACTCACTGGCTCTCTGACGCTTCTATGCATAACTACTATGACATTTGCAACTATGATCCACAGTCTCTATCTGTAGAAGAACTACAGCTAGAAAACAAACTCTTGCAGATTTTGTTAGCCCAACCAGTGGAAGACACTCATGCGCTTTCTGGCATTTCTTTTGACACTGCTTCAACCAAGGATGTTGCACTCATTGTGGCAAACTCTCAACCAGAGTACGCTGTTGCCAAAGTGATATGCTACACAACCTCCCCTGACTGCTGTAAACACTCTTTTAACCGGACAAAGCATTCAGTATCCTGAGGTTAGTGCAGCTGGTCCTGGGTACAAAAGACCAATACTGACCATCGGTTGTCTTAATGCTTCCCCAGTAACTACTAACCATGATAACAATAAGGTCAGTCTTCAAATTGCAACACCCGAATTTTCTGCTGCACCAGATTCTGAAGCTGTAGAACAGGCTAATAGAATATACCTGTTACAAGAACAACTCTTAAGCCTTAAAAGACAAACCGAAGACCTCTATGATGAATTTGTCTATCTGCATTATAAGAATCTAGCTAAGGACACAATTTACCAGACCATCTGACACTATGTCCAACACCCGACATTCTGTCTTTAGAGTTTAACAGATTAAGGCCTGTACTGGTAACACAGAAGAGGATACAGACTTATACAGAGCAGTTGGAAGACCTGAACTTGGCATATACATACCAGTTAAAGCTTGACACCGCTCATTCACTTACTAGCCACAGTAACACAGGCTGTCGTTCAGATAGTGAAGAATGGACTCCTCCAGTGGGCCAGATCGCTCACACGGCCATTACATCAAAGATCAAGTATAATCATCTCACTGGACATTCCGCTGAGTCAAAGGATTGTTCCATTCTTGCCTTTGATGTCAGTCCTTTACTCCCACTTACAGCCTCTACTGAAGTGACCAGATCTGAGATGTATTCTGCTTCTATGAACATTGGCACTCCTGACCATGAGTCAGATCTTGAAACATACCCAGTACCTGTCTGGAATCCAACTTTGCCTACTGTCAATACCCCAGATCCATGTATCAACTTGGGCACAGAAGACTTTGCAGGCCAGCCTTCGGAAGGCTTACCCTTTCCTGGTCCTACATCCACCGTGCTACTTGTTACAAGATCTCCTAGCCCAATCTCTGCTGCTCCCCCTGCTAGTACTCCTGAATCTGCTACTGATGCATCATCTCAGATCACTCCTACTGCAGTCGAAACACCCCCTTCCTCTCTGCCTGCAAGGACAGTACCTGTTGCTAAGCCAGTTAAAAGTTCTCCTATTAAGGCTACAGCTCCGGTAGATCCTGTTGGTGCCTCTGCAGCACCTAAACTACCAGTCACGACGCCATCAGTCTCAGTTGCTTCCCTGTCGGCTGGTGCTCCTGTGACACCTATACTTCCAGCTGTTACAGCATCTGAACTTCCTACTGCCATTCCTGATCTTCCTGCAACTCATGGTGTTCCTGCAACATTTGTTACTCCTGAAGTCTCTGTCGCAAATCTTCATGTTGCCATTGCTGCTTCTGACTATTTGGACGACCGTCCTAGAGCAACCAATTCAGCTGAATCTCTGGTTCCACCTTTCAGCACTGTACCATTGCCAGTCCTAAGGAAGACCACTTCTTTCAAAGCAATATATGCCATGGAGTCTGCAGCACATCTCTACAGTTCCTCAGTTCATGAACGCACTGTTGGATTTTTGGTTCCTAAGAAGTTGTCTTTTCTGAATTATAATGTCTCCTCCCTTCAAGACTCTCACCTTGCAGCATTAAACAGTTTTTGGTGCTTCATGATGTGCCTTTTTGGTATAAGACTCTCTCGCGGTGTGACAGGCCTTGGACGTGCTCTTCTTATTGGTCAGTCTTCAGGGGGCCTGGAGAGGGGCATGGAGAGGGGCATACTGTCATGCCCGCGCCGCTGGCGCACGCATTAGCAACCATCATGGACTACTTGGTACTCATTTATCCTCCTAATACTCCTTGAACAACTCCTTTTCACGCCTTGGTCTTTTATTTCCATTTGCTCAACTTTGGTTCTTTCTTATTTTATTCAATTAACTACATTAACCATAATGCACCTGGCTGCAGTCCTCAATTCCTGGCTATTCTCATTCCTCGTTATTGGGACGACAATCCCCAGAAGCCCTAGCAGCCAGTGCTGCTTCCACCTGCTCAGGACCAGAGAGGGAGGAGGCAGATTGTCTTCAGGTGTGCTGCTACAGATGCTGTCAATTAGCCTGCCTCAGAACGGGGCAGGGCTATATATAAGCAGCTGCCTGCAGGAGCACAGGGTCTTGCATCTTGAGATCTCCCCACTCCTGTTTGCCTTGACCCTCTACTTTGTTTGCTGTTCCTGTTGCTGCTTTTCCCTGTTTTGGTTCCAGTGCCCTGCCGGGCTCTCTACTTTGCAGCGGATCACGCTCTGCTGCCTTCCAGCCTCCGCCCTTGTCCTGCCGGGCTCTCTACTTTGCAGCTGATCACGCTCTGCTGCCTTCCAGCCTCCGCCCTTGCCCTGCCGGGCTCCCTACATTGAGCTGATCACGCTCTGCTGTTTTCCAGCCCCCGCCTGTGCCTTTCGGGGTTTCCTACCTTGCAGCCGTTCACGCTCCGCTGCTTTCTACCTACCTTTCTCTGCTGGGTTCTCAGCCTGGCAGCCTACTACAGTCCTCTGCAGCCCTCTACAGTCAGTGACCCTGCTCCTCTGGGCTTCCTGCCTTCCAGCCTACTACAGTCCTCTACAGCCCTCTACAGTCAGTGGCCCTGCTCCTCTGGGCTCACTCCCTGCGGCCCTGCTCTTCAGGGCTCCCTGCCTTGCAGCCGATCACGCTCCGCTGCCTTCTACCTACACCCCTTGTCCCCTGGGCTCCCTGCCTTGCGGCTTGCTACACTCCTCTGCCTTACAGCCTGATTTACACTTAGCTGTCTACAGCCCTGCTCCTCTGGGCTCCCTAACTCGCTGCCCTATTCTTTTGGGCTCTCTGTCTGTCGCCTACTACTAATCTCTCTCTGTCCTGTTCTTCTGGACTCCCTGCCTTGCAGCCTACTACAGTCCTCCTCAGTCCACTACAGTTTGCCTGTACCTAGTGCCATTCTTGACTGCAGACCTGCTTCCTACTTTGCAGCCCTTCTGTTTTCCTGACTGCTGCTCCCTTGTTTTCTTCCTTGAGTCCTCTGTACTCCACCTTAGGTTATCTACTTCAGTCTAACTGCCTTTCCTTTATTTCCTTCTGCTAGATTGCTCATAGGCTTCCTTTTTGCTGGATATTTCTGTTCTTATCTTCTTATGTGTCTTATGTAATCCCTTTGTACAGAGCTTGCCCGTTGGTTTCCGGCAGGCAACCTCTGCCCCTTCCCTTGTCGCGTTTTCAATGTTACAGACACGCACTGCTGTTGTTCCCAGCCATGAGCATACAGCGCGGGCCTCTGTTATAGCAATCTGTGCAGAAGGCTGGAGTTTCCTAAGGTTCGTGGAACACTCTTTCCCATTTCAGCATACACCCCAAGAGGGAATCCAGTTTGTTTGTACCTTTGTATCTTTTGCCCCTTTTGGCTCCCAGCTATAGTTTCCTACTCTTCTTTCTTGTTGAACTTCCTCCTGTGTGTGCTTATCTGCTACCTTACTTCAGCACAGCCAACCAAAACCTAACTGGGTGCCCTGTGCCACTCTTGACAGAGTGCCATTCCTGACACTACTTGCGTATAGTTGGATTGCGCCAAAGCCTAGTAAAACAGAGACTCACACGCTTGTCTTTAAACTTTGAAACATAAAATGATTGTTTGCTAGGCTTATGCGGTTATCTTGCAATAAGAAGAGAAACATATGTCTCAGTGAGTTTTTATATTGGATGTTTTATTAGTTGCGTTCAATCAGCCAACACCTGTTTCGACCACTGATCGTTTTCAAGGCTTAAGTGTCAATAATTCATGTCAGATGATATTGAACCATATATAAATATACTCAAATCACCGGCACATCATCATACATTACTGAAAATTTTACATAAAATCAAACACAACATTTGGATAGGTCGGAGATATCAGCAGTAGCCATGCTGACACCAAAACAAGATCCATATGCTCCATCACATTTAAAACAAATCAATGACCATTGTCAAGAAACCAGCAATAAAAATTGAAAGATGAATAAGATAAAAATGTATTCCGATAGAGACAGCACATTCCAAACAAAATTAAAAAGACACACATTTTTTGAAGGGCATCAAGATTGTCGTTAAATTGTTACATTGGTTTGGTGGGATACCATTATCCAATAGATCAGACCATATCTGTCATAGGGCCACAATCCACATTCAAGCGAAAAGCACCAATTACCATATATACCCACAAATCTAGTATTTGAGTGAAAATATGATGTCAAACAATACAATCCATCAATCAAAATTCCAAAAAATAAGATGGCAAACAGTGAAATCCATCAATCAAAATACCAAAAAACCATCATGACGAAAAAACATCAGTTTGAGCACATTTGTTATAAAATCCGAAAACCAACATGAATTACATTAATTTGAGCACATTTCAGATGAAATTGGGTTCCAACAAAGTGAAGTTTTTAGAGAGAGAGAGAGGGAAATAAAATACAAAATTCAATATGTGATATTGCATGACAAAACAAGAAATAACACAAGAAAAATATCACAGAAGAAAAACAAGAACAATCAAGAAAAAAGGAAAAAACAATGAAAAACAGCAATAGTGCGTCAATGAATATCCTTTGGGATCGAGATGAAAGTTAAAACATAACTATAATTTGTTCCTTCAATGAAGTCAATATTGACACTTTAGCGCGATCACAAGCCTTGAAAACGACCAGTGGTCAAAACACATGATGGCTGATTGAACGCAACTAATAAAACATCCAATATAAGACTCACTGAGACATGTTTCTGTTCTTATTGCAAGATAAGCGTATACGCCTAGCAAACAATCATTTCATATAGTACTTTTGAAGAATGGCTGTCAACTACATAGTCCCCATCCTACTTAGCGTCTAAAGCTAGGATATCCCCATAGAATACCTTTCTCGATAACACTGTAGCTCAGAGAGTTTTGTTGCCCCAGCAACTGCTTGAACTGCAAGATGCTTCTGGTCTGCCATTGGGCAGAAATAACCATACCTATTTTGCATATAGTGGAGGAGAGGTGGGGTAGAGCCAGGACTCGGTGAGTCTTATATGGAAGTGTCCGACGGAAATGTCACATTATCAGGCTATCATAGAATTCATCAACATATGTAAATTACCAGATAAGTGAATAATTGAGAGGCAATGTCTTTAAGTTTTATTCAATGGCACATTTATCAGAAGTTAAATGATCCTTTGGAGGACTAAATACATTTCAAAATAAATTAAGAATATTTTTTGCTTTGACTCTATTTATAGTTTAAATGACCAAATCACAGTTTACTCTACAACAGATAAATCAGCCAAACAACACTGACTATCGATTTCTCCAAGCACCCTTTCATCTTCCAAACTTCATCCTCATTTAATTGATGGATATTGAAATGTAATAGAATTTGGCTGCTGTTCACTTGCTCACTTGGAGGCAGGTGTTGCTGGTGCTCTGCTTTAGGAGTGTAAGATACTGCTATGTTGGCCCCGTGTTCATGCAAAAAATACCTGGTTGATCCTGCGAAGGATCCGGACGTCAGCGCAGCTCTCCATGTAGCTGTGGGGCACCATTCCATGTGATAATTCCGCAGTGAAAGAGTTGCCAGGTAGATGACTTTTTTTTCTGACCCCTAAAATGAATTCCTTTAATATTTATGGAGGGGTATAATTATATAATATTACCTCCAATCCCAGATAATTTGGAGAAAATGTTTGATTGTCTGGAGGGTGCATTTTTTGCAAAATGTTGCCACATGGTGGTCATTTTCACGGCAACATTATCACTGGATACGTGGGGCGCACCGTATTTCACCACTGAAGGACTGCTGCATCAGCCAGTCCTGTCTAATCCAGTCTTCACCCAGGTTGCTTCATCCGGGGTGGACTGGGAACTAAAAGAGGCCCTGGAAATAATGTTCAAAGTGGCCCCATATGACACATTTTCTGCAAGCCCAATGCTTTTCCTATAAGAAAAGTTGAAAATACCACACAAAAGGTGCAGAGGCCCAGGGTGCAGAGGCCTACCAGGAAATCTTCGGAGTTCCCAATAGGCCAGTCCACCCCTAGCTTCATTCTATAGGTCTGGGAATCTAACATCACCCAGGTTGCTCTCCTGACCCCATGGCCCAGGACTACTCCTGATGCCGGCCTCTCCGAAGCTCCAGTATTCACCTGGGCCACTCCATTCATGCAGCCCAGGCAACACAGACGTTTCCCCCCCTCCCCTGCTGGTTCATATCCTGGGCCACTCTTGGCATACACAGCCAGGGGTTTGAAGATTGTTTGACTGCCCTCCTCCCACCGCACTGCCAATTAATGACTGGCACTGCTACAGCCTCCTCCCAGCATTTGCCATGGGCTCAACCTCCCACAAAGTCATTACCTACCTTAAAGGAACAGCTGGAGCAGGACAGCACGCATCCCTGGTCAGGCTGCGTTACAGTCAGCCAACATTTACTAGCTGGTAAAGTGCACACTTTATATATTTGTTATATCTTTTGTATGCAGCTGCTTAGATAGTGGTAGTTTTATATATGATTTTATAAGTATAGTTAGGTTATGTCGAGCATTTGTCAAGACTTTTTTGAGGGTTAACCCCATATCAATTGTTATTAAAAGCAAGGAAAAAAGTGGGGTATTGAGAGGCTTTCCCTAATTTCAGTTGGGAGAAAACTGGAGAGTATATACTTAAAACATACCTAAAGAAGCAGTACATCAACCCCAATGTATCCTGGGCTTCATTTGTAGTGTCCTCCTGTGATACACGCTGTCTTTTTGTAGTGTGCAAATTTTGTATTCATTTTGAATTTGTGGGGTTTCGTCCCTTTATTTGTACCTGTGGCACTATCCCTGGGCAGTCCGCAGACATTAGTAGGGTCATGGGAGACAGGTAAGAGGTGGGGCAAGGGAGATAAGAGTATACAGGGACACTTTGCATAGTGTTTTGCCTTCCCCACTACACCTGCCCCTATTTCAGCGTGCAGTAGAGCACCCTGCCACTACAGAAGTCAATACATCTGCCTACAATGATGGTGCTGAGAAGGTTCAAAAGGCTGGTGTCCTTCCTCCCCTCGCCCCGCAAATGCAAATACTACATATTGCTGACTTTAGATGAATGTTACGATTGCACCAAGGCCCAACGCGATAACTTTAAGCCTGAAATTAATAAATATTACAAAAAAACATGTTTTTACAAAGCCATGTACAGGACCTCTTGCCAGTTGCATCCACAATGTGCAGTGAATCCGGCCTGCACCGTGACATTAAGGTTTGCTTATGCCAGCAGTCTCCAAATCCAGCCCTGGAAAGGCCAAAATGGACCTGGTATTCAGGACAGTCACTGACTAATCAAATAACTCACATTTAACTTCCCTGTATTCCCATGTAATCTGTGTGGATAGCCTGAAAACATGGCATGGTTTCAGTTCTTGTGGATCGGACTTGGTGACCCCTGTCTCATTGGATTTGTCTTTGGACACATGGTGCACTTAGTAGTGAGCTGACAGAAACACTCCTGCAACCTCTGTACCTCAATTCCCCCACGATTAGCTATGACAGGAAGACTCCCGCTCGCAATTACTAGCACAACAGCAAATTACATTAATCTAGCGTTTATTGTCAGAACCGGGGAGCACATTCTGTAATAAACTCGGAATAGAGAATGAACTTTGACTCACCCCTTTTCTGCAAGATTGCACTCCGAGCAGCAGAACCTCCTCCTGCATAAAGAGCGTTGATGATATGCTCGCCTGCATGCCCGCCCGCCCGCCCACCGGTATCTGAAACCAGGCAGAGCAAGAACATGCAGTTTATGAAATGGAAGTGTGCAGTGATAACCCACGGAGAGCGATGCTTACAAAAAGACAAACTACACAATGATTAATAGTGCATTCCATTCATCCAACAAAGGATGCATTTTTCTCAACTTTCATCCCTGGGGGTACCTTGAAGAAGTCTTGATAACCACATGGGAAGAGTGAAATAAAAACATCAGCACGATATTTGAATGAAACACATCTTTGTATATTTATAGGCTTTTTAAATATGTTTAAAGCAGAGGGTTCTACATTCTACACCGTCAGAACTGGTCCTGCATTGCTCAACTCATTAGGACATTGATATTCATATTTCAGGTCGTAGAAATGAAGGGATTTGTAGGACTGAGCCGGTTTAGTAAAATCTATTCAGGTTTTCATAATGACCAAAACATATGGAATTATTCTCTACTAGACTTATTGTATGCAAATGAATTTGATACATAGTCATTGTGGATGTGTGCAAAACCTGACTGGGTATTTATACCTAAATCCAGAAGACCATCCCTATCAAACTGCTCAAATGTCTAGTAGAAACAAAATAGATGCTTGCAAGAAAAATGGTGATATGGTCCTTATTTAAAAAGACAGATGTTTGATGGGCAAGTTCTGACTAATACATGAAGAAGGCTCAGACACCAATTAAAAAACAGCCCACAATTGCAAATGGCAATTTATTATTTCTCGTGACATACTGTTTCAATACTATATAGGAGGCAATTTTGGTAAAATGTGTTGAAAATAGGGCCAGTTAAGGCACATTTGGTCAGCGACCTTAGTCGAGACTGCCAGTTGCACAGAGCAGTAATTCATCAAACTGGCCAGATTTGTGCCAAAACTCTGGTCCACACTGCCCTGTTGGGCCAACCTTTTGTACATTGCCCTATTGCCCCACAAGCCAGTTCTGGGGCAATCTACCCAGATAAGGTTCATTGTCATAGATGGCAAGCTGCACAGTTTCCTGATTCTATGCAACTGTCACCTTTTGTAAAAGAAATAAACAAAATAATAGTTTGCACCCATATTATAATTACTAACACAATACATGGTTTAACTTTCTAGGTACTTTATTCATATACTTTTCCTTTTTGGATCCATTCTTGGTTCTATACTCCATTCAGTAAGAGAAAAAACAGTCCCCTATATTCAGCTTTCTGAAAGCTATGATTTTTTGTATTTTATGTTCTTCCAATAGTTTTGTAATAAGTGATTTCTTTAAAATGCATTTTTAGAAGGACACATCTGTTTTCCCTAGTAGGGAATCCCTAGCTGGGCCTAGTAAAAAAGAAGCATGGTCTATGAGGGATTCGAATGTTTGGGTCCCAAGAGATAATGTGAGTTATATTCCATTATGTAGTCGAATTCCTTATACTAATTTAATACCCTTAATGGAAGAAGTCAGGAATTATTCTTCCTATTCTGCTTTAAAGTGAACAGCCACCCTTCCACCACCAAAGCTTAATTGGTTAACTGGAACTTGGGTGAATATTTGAAGCATTTCATTATTAACCTCAAAGTCTGAGCTAATCTCCTGATGTCATTAGCTGAGAGCATCTCTCTCTTAAAAATGTTACTTTTGGCACAGCTCCTATACTATTTTATTGGTATATGAATTTGGCTTGCAAAACCCCTTTTGAACAATTTAAAGAGAATAGCGGTGGAGCTGGGACAATTTTTAGAGTGGGGGTGCTGACTAATGATGTCATATCACCAAAATCATGGGGCTTCAACAATGCTGATGCTAATGAGCCAGCAGGTGTAGCAAATGTGCTAACTCCCTTCAGCGGAACTGTGTGGTGTTGGAAAATGCCTTCAATGTACTTTTAAAAACATGTGATCTAGGGCCTCATCACAAGTTCGGTGGTAACCCTCAAAAGTGGCGCCGCCAATACTGCTCGGCTCAAGAGCCCGAGCAAATACCCCCGACTGTAAAAGCTGCCATTGACCTGCTGTGTGCGTGCTTGTAGGCTATGTCATGCAGTGTTCGTGGATCAAGCACAGTGGTCATTAGCCAAGCCGGCTGCAGGTATCTGGAGTCACCTGCACAGGGAGAGGCACAGACATTAGTCACTGTGAAATGAGTGGGGGTGGACTTAAACAGTATCATGGCAATGGTCATCATGTGAATGCATATGGGGCTTCATCCCATGGCATGTGCCGGTACAATGTATTTGCATGCTGTGCCACTGGTATCATGCATTGGTTTGACATCACATGCACCCTGTTACTGTATAGCAGATATTTTGTGATGTGTCTGTTGGTGACATGTGTTCCTGGTGGGTGTTTTGTGGCTGTGTATTGCTCTCATGCATGCAGCATGCTGGGATGCCTTTCAGCTTTCCCTATACTTCTGAGGGCAGTGGGTCAGCATTGTGGGGTGGGTGTACATGGGTACATGGGTGTGGCACTGGCAGTGATGCTGTTGTGTGCTGCAATTATGCACTTTGTTGGTTATTGGAATGGATTTACATGATGCATTGTGGTACCTGTAGTCATGTGTGTGGTATGATTTGCTGCTGTATGCGTTCATCAGCATGTCCGTCCAGGTGTGTTCAACATGTGCCTGCTCTCTGGGCTGTACTGTATCATTGGTACGGGTTCTGGCAGGGCACTGGTTTCGCATTTACTTATCATGCCATGCTTTGTGTCATTATTCACATCCCCCTAGCCCCAATTTGGTCAGGTGCTTCACAGTACATACGTGCTGACAGTTTTACTCACCCTATATCCAGGTACGTTGTCCTCTGTGCCTCTCTATCTATCCCGGCAGTGGGCTGTTCCATAGGACCATGGAGACGTGGGTGGACCTGGGTAGTGGGTGAAGCAGTGGGTGAAGATGAGGTTGTGGTCGCAGGTCACTTGCACATTGAGGAAGTAGTAGTGCTTGCAATTTCAGGACACTGCTTCGTGGGCCTGGGGGGCCACCAACACAACATGGGTGCAGTCCAGGGCTGCAATCACATTAGACAATTGGGCTGCAGCATAGAACTTTGTCTTCATGGCATTGATCTGGGCTGAGGTGGTGGGCAGTGCGATGTGGTGTTGCACATGCCACAGGTGGGCATCCAGCAACTGGGCAAGTACTGCGCAGAATGTGGGCTGTGCCATGCCGTGCATCATGATCACGGAGTGCTGAAGGTGCCAGTACCTATGAATTGTAATTCTGACACTAGCTTAAGATAATCTCCTATTATGCTGGATAAACATTCCAGGTTGATTTTTTTTTAGTAACACATCCCAAGTCTCTGCACTTAGAAGAGATTGGGCCTCAGTTCGGGTTTGCCCGTATTCTGGCGTTAAATCCGCCGGAATAACGACAAACTGAATTACCATTACTGCCACTTGGTCAGGCGGCATTACCACCTGATTACAGTGTAAATCCCCATTTAATGCAGTCTACAGAATTCCATTGTGGAATTTTGCCAGTGTTACCTCTGGCGGTATTACCGGATTGTAATACGTGTGATTTATGGAGGTAAAGTTGAGTAGTTACCTCTAGCTTGAAGCTGCACCTCCAAAACTCACCTGTATAATCAGAGGTAATACCGGCAAACCTTTATTTTGGCACTGTGGGAAAAATGGAGGCAAACAGTATTATGTCCACTTTTACCCTGTACTGCCAAACTCGTAATGATCCTGATTGTGACTCATACAACTGAGACTGTACCATTGACCAGCACCATTTAAACGTTTAACTACAATTCGATTTCGTGCATTAGCCATTGGGCATATTTCACATTTATAATTGATGACATGTAATTAAGACACTGGCCCACAGAGAGAGCCCTTAACTCTCTGCTTTGCTGCATTACATTTTACCTCAAAGAATTAAACACTTTTCATCCATTCATTACAACATTCATAGGTTTCTTTTAATATGGAAAGCATAGTACCTTGTCAATTTGAATGTGATCAGACATAGACTTCTGAATCGCATGCAATATGCAATCTCTCTGAAAATGCATGTATCCAATTTTTCTGTGCAAGCAAAAACCCTGCCTTGGGAGGATAGCTCAGCGGCAACATGCTCGTCTTGGAAGCAAGAAAACACAGAAGAACACAGGTTCGATCCTCGGGTTCGTGCTTAGAAACCTCTGTGTATTAAGCTTGTTAAAAAGAACCTATTATATCATATCATGTGAAATCTATGCACTTAGAGTAAATAGTGGCAGTGGGTTGCAGATGTCCACAGTGTGCATGCACACATCTAGTGTATGCATTCATTAAGTGAATAACTGATCTGTCTCCACCCTGCTTGGTGATAGATCAGAATGGGCAGAAAAAGGCTGAGCAATCCGTCACTGTAGCGTTTGGTTCTTTACCATAGCCATTTTATGGCAACCCAAAGGAGCACTTGAGATCCCATTTCAGTGCTGAGCCTGCGCTAAAAAAAGGCACAACTCCAGGCATATCATATATTGATTATATATTTGGAAGACTTGGGACCAATAAAACACTTAGGGCCACATCACAAGCCCAGCGGCAATCCAGTGCCATTTCCAGAAAGCAGAAAAAGCCTTACCGCTGGGACGTGCGGCAGTATTAGCGCCCGTCTTGCTCAGGATGAGTTATGGAATTGCTTGTCGTGGTGCTTTAGAAGAGGGAAGCTTTGCTCCTTGGGGTTACTGTCGGTTGACCCGGCCGGCAACCAACGGTCTTTCAGCAATGCACAAACGCTAATGCCAGAAGGTTCGAGAAATTGCCACCCCTTTTTGAGGAGGGCATATATGCGGAGCTCTGGAAAGGTCAGGAAGGAAAAAACAGAAAGACCTCAGTTGGAGGGGGGACGCCTTGTTCCGACCTTCCTGTGGGCTGTTGTGCTCTCTGCCTGGCTGTTACCAGGGTTTTCCAGCCGCTTCTGGCGAGATGAGGGATTCAGTTACGCCCATGGTGATGTATTTTCTCTTGAAATCTCTATTTTTTTCTGTGATTTATTTCTGTTTTATCACTTGTTGCTTCTTAGCTATGAATAAATAGCCATATAAGTGCTCATTATTTTGCTAACTGTGTGTCTGGTTGTGAGTTATTGCTCTGTCTATCTGCGTTCAAAGTATTTGCTCTGCTCTTTAAATGTACTGGTGATAAATAATTGTCTGTGCACTCTTGGCGAGCAATACAGATATGTAGAGCAGGATATCGGGAGAGAGCAGGACAGAGAGGGAAGGGACAGGAGCAACAATAGACAAGTAGTTTGGGATACAGAGGAATACAGACTGGGAGAGAGTGCAAAGGCACTCAAGAGTCAAAACCGGAAGAATAAAAGGGAAGCTGAGAAAACTGGGGAGTTAAAGCAAATCCAGAGGCGACTGTGGAGGGGCAGTCTAGTACAGGGAGAGGGAAGGTAGCTGGGCAGCTAAAGATTGAAAGAAGGAGAGGGTAGACCGGATGTGGGTTTAGTGAGAGAAGGAAAAGAACAGAGCAGCAAGAAAGGGAGAAGAACAGAAAGTGGATACAAAACACAGGAGGAACTTGGAGGAGACAAAGAGTGACAAAAAGGGGATTAAAGAAACAAAGGTTAGAGAGGTTACAAGACAGTAGAGATTGATAAACAGTGGTGGCTGGTTAATTCTTTAATTGAAGGACATGAATATATCCCACCAATATGCAGGAGCGAACGAGCCTAAGGGAAGAGAAAGGACCGTTCTGGGGTGTTCTCCCTGGAGAACATTTTTCAAATATTGGGCTTAAATCATGCATTTGCAGTACATTTTTTGTGAAACAAATGGGTAAAAAGCCACCGTTTGCAAACGATTTTATAGGTTAACAAGCCTCCAACAGTGCATAGGAGTATTTGCCAGCACATTTTCATGATGCCTTTGGCAACAATACATGCCAGAATGTTAACATCATTTGCAAGCTGCCTATGCCCATAAACATGCATTTCGGGGGGCACAAATAAGTGTCAGTATTCCCAAATAAGAGCATACTCCTGTTGCTTACCAGTACAAAATGCCATGCCACAGTAAGATAATATGCCCAAGTTCACTGGACCATTGTAGGCCAGTCTAGGCAGGTAATTCCACTTACCATGATTGCTTTACTCATAATGTTTAGTAATAAATACCATGCCACAGTAGGAAAATATATCCAGTCTGACTGAAAAAATGTAGGCCAGTTTAGCCACCTAATAATAATCATCATGTTGGCTTCATCCTTAATGCCCAGTGCCATGGTACACCACAGTTAAAGCAAATGAAACACGGGCAAGTCCCAGTCACACTGCGCCAAAATAGAGTGCAAATATGGGCATGTAGTCCAAGTAATGGAGAAGAAGTGTAGTCTTAAGCCCAACGGATTTATTCACAAAATAGCCTGACACGTGTTTCGAATCTTGACTGCCTCTTCATACGAGGCTAATCATAATAACAATACAAAATGGCAAGCAAAATGTGCACCAATAAATAAATGATAGCAGTTGCAAAACCATCCATTTCACAATTGAGCAGGGGGCATAGAACACAGGGACAAAAAGGATGGGTACAGGTAGATAAATGTGTCATATGTCATGATATCAAATATGAAAAAACAAACATAAATAATGAGAAATTAAAAAACAATACCACATTCGGATGATGTTGATTAGATGGGAATTCCATGAAACCAAAGCACAAGAAGTACAGGGGAAACAAAACAAAAAATTAACATATGTCAATGAAAATGACTTAAGCAGCGCATTCAAAGAAACAGAGCTGGCCGTTAAGAACCAAAGTTTGAGGCTTATTAATTATTTTAAATGACTGCAAAATCTAGAAATCAAGTAAAGTACCTTAATTCGAGATGGGACCTGAAGAAATTATTATATGTAGGACAGTGCCAAGAAACATCTGTGAAAAAATAAAGAATATAATAATATATGGAAAGATTTGCCAGGATTGTAATTAAAGGAATGAGAAAAAGAGTAAAAAATGGAGATGTACCTCAAAGCTTCGCAAATGCAGAAATTCTGTAAGAAACACAAGAAGAACTAATCGTGAGGGAATGTAAAGACAGTTGTAACGTGCCAAATGGGTATTAGAATGACAAAGTTAATGCCAGCAAGTTCCACACGATCAAACCCAAGTAATTAATTAACTAGTGAGGATCAAGGTCATGAGTAACTTAATTGCGAAGTGCAGTTGCACTAATTAGAATTATCACGAAGGCCATGGGGCGTAGAAAAATGTCTTACCTGGACGGCATGTCAATGAAAGTGAACAAATGAAAATGGCCCGGGCAGTGAAAATAAAGGTAGCACTATATAGAGGAAAACTCAGAAGAGGAGACATAATTGCATGGTCCGAGCATGGCCGCGAGAGAGTAAAGTTCCGCCGCCATGTTAGGTGTACTAAATGCTATATGAAGCAATGTATAGGGAGCTGCAAACCACTATAGCGCCCAAAGTAATTATGAAACAGTGATCCGGAATTAAAATATGAATGCAGAATCAAGGAATAAAGAAAAAGAGGTGCAAGAAATTTTGTAAAAGTTAATTGTGTCGAGCTAGACCGCACGAAAATTATGCTAATGTAAAGAAGCGAATTGTGAGTGGCTGCTCCAGCCTTGATAATAAAGAGATCCATCCTGGCTGAATCTCTCATGCGGCTGCCGGAGCGGCTGCATCTTTCTTCCCCCCTGCATTCTACGTGCTGCCTGCTCGCACGTGTCGGACTCTGGTAAGCCCCACTCTATTGGGCTCCCACGAGAGGCGTGCATCGGCGCATCAACATGGATGAACATTTTAATATCTTTGCTTGTTTAGCACATCATCCGCATGAATGTACTGACATTTTGGAGCCTCAATACCGCTCCGTTGTGTGCCACCTTGCATTGCACCATGCCTTTTCGTTTGTAAAATCGCCATTCAAAGATGGCCGTTTCACTGTGCCTGCACCGGAGTGCTGAGCACACTGCTGCTGGGGGTACGGGATTGGCTATGGGCGCCTACATCTTGCCCAATGGGAAGGCCGGCAGGCTTGGCCGGCCCTCCTCACAAGGCCCACTCCTAAGGCCCTGTCTACCGCTGTCCACCGCGGTACGCCGGATCGCCGGCCCCTCCGTGCGTGAGTGTCTGTGTGTCCCCCTGCCCCCGTGAGTATCTGTGTGCCCCCCCTACCCCCCTTGCCCCCCGTGAGTATCTGTGTGCCCCCCTGCCCCCCTTGACTATCTGTGTGCCCCCCCTGCCCCCCCGCCCCCTGTGAGAATCTGTGTGCCCCCCCTGCCCCCGTGAGTATCTGTGTGCCCCCCTGCCCCCGTGAGTATCTTTGTGCCCCCCCTGCCCCCCGCCCCCTGTGAGTATCTGTGTGCCCCCCTCTGCCCACCCTGCCCCCCGTGAGTATCTGTGTGCTCCCCCCTGCCCCCGTGAGTGACTGTTTGCCCCCCTGAGATTCTGTTTGCCCCCCCTTGAGTATCTGTGTGCCCTCACCCTGCTTGCCCCCCCTCTTGCTCTGCACTCCACCCCCCCTCCTCATTTCCATCCTCTTCAACTTCCCTCCTACTCCCCCCTCCTTTTCTCCCCCCTCTTAGACTTCCGCCTCCTAGCACTTACTCCTATCATCTGTTCCGTGACTCTTGATAGCAGCTTGTCTGTCCCCCCTTTTTGTTCTCCCCCTCCCCCCTCCCCTCCTTTTCAATTTGTCACTGACTTTTTGATCAGTAGCGTGTCTTCTTCTCCTTCCCCCCTCCGTCCACTTGCCCCCCTCCCACCCCGCCTCTTGTTACCACCTGCACTGCGTAAATTGTCGTCAGACTTAGTAATGTTACTGCTTGCTATGTTTTCCTTCCTTTCAATCACCTCTTGCCTTACTTGTTCTATGCACTTGCACTATCAGAAATGTCGACAGGCCTATTATGATAGTTATTTTCACATTCTGTATTGTTTCAAGGACTTTTGCTGAATGTAACTGTATTTTTCCTATGTCCCCTCCCTCCTTAAAGCGCTTTGAAACACATTGTGTATAGGCGCTATATAAATAAACTATCATATCATAAAAAGGGATTAATTGGGGAGAAGAACCCAAAATTAACAAAGGTAATGAAGACCTGGTTGGGGGCAGGTGCTGTCTGTGAGTGCACTGCTGCTTAGTCAGAAAAAATATAAGACTGATGCAATCAGTGTTGCAAGAGTGAATTTTCGCACTAATAATTACATGCAACTTAGCAACCAACATAATTATCATACAGGGTAATAGAGCTGATTGCAAAGATGCTTATATCAACAATCCTGTTGGGCACAACAGCAGATGAAATAAAATGAAAGCTAATCCACAGTAGAGTGGGAATTATGACACCTCAATACAAAAAACAAATAAAAAACGAAGTGATATTTACAAAAAGGTAGCAAATTCATGATCAGAGGTTAACCCATTAAAAACAGTACAATATTTGCGGATTAATCTTGCTTCCAGTTGGCGTAACTTCAACAGTAAATTGCCGCCTCTGGGCGGCAGTGACATTTTGCATAGACCCACAAATCGGATATCATCCTTACAGTCCAATTGATGCAATTTTTGCCAATGAGTGGCTAGGGGATATTTGGACTCTTGATTGCTAATTGTGGCGAGATGTTCTCGGATACGAATCTTCAATGGTCGGATGGTGCTACCAATATATTTCAGTCCACAAATGCAAATTATACAATAAACAATAAAAAACAAACTTAGAATTACAGTTGAGGAATGAATTAATTATATGGTCTGCCGTGCTATTAGGGTGATGGACCAGTTTCGCCTTTCCTCATTCTCTTGCTCACCCTTTGGTTTCCATCTTCTTCTTCTACTACTACTACTGTAAATGTCCTGGCAACTTGCAAGACAGTCTCTGTGCTTTCTACTACCGCTATTGCTGACACTCTGCCGAAATCCCCAACGTGCTCATGTGTTCTGACCAAGCACACCCTTCATGTCGGTCTCCTTCTGTGGACCCCCTCATCCTCTCGTTCGATTCTGAACCCACCAAAAGTTTTCTTTGCTGCTTGGTTTAAATAGTGGTGGCTGCCCCAGCGTAATGTCAGTTTGATTGACAACAGCTGCTTAACCACTCTTCCTATTTGATTGTAATGTGCTTTGGCTCTTCTTTGTCCCTGGACTCATTACAGCAGGATTGTCTGACAGTTTACAATAACACATGGTTTCAGACTGGATCATAGGTAGAAAGGTTTGGGTTTTGTTACTACCCTGTGGGGTCAAGAGTTCAAGGGGCCAAGTCCTGGAATCACTGCCGTATCCCCAGAAGTGGCGTTCCCCCCTAAGAGGTACTCTTGCATTTTACCACCCAAACTTAAGCGTATTTCCTAGCTTCGCACTACGTCGCATCTGGACAATATTGTGAAGGTTAGCAAGTGCCACATCTAGACGGAATTATGAAGATTACCAAGCACTACACTTAAAGGGAATTGAGAATGGTAGCATGTCCCACACTTGGATGGAGTTGTGGGCACTGGCCTGTGCCGTATCTGGATGGTATTGTGAGGACTGGTGAGTGCCACACTCTGACTGAATTATGTAGGTCAGCAAGTGCCACACTTAGATAGAACTGTGAATGCTTGCATGTTAATGTCACATAACCCACTAACCGCTATAAACTCAAACTCTCTGCATACTTAAAAAACTCACACAACCATCTCTCGCACAACAAGCCGCACGCACTTCACCACACTGCAACAACACATAAGCCGCACCAACAGCATACGTGGACGGACACCGATCCAATATTCGCACCAAAGCTCAGCACCCAGTGTCTTCCGAGTTTAAGCTGCCAACAGTACACCAATCCTCTCACTATCCTACTCCCGCTTTACCTCACTAACCCATCCCACCTTCTCGTTTACAGATCCACCAGAGCGCCTGGGGACCAATTCCGTTGGTAACGGTGCGCTATATAAGTACCGATAACATAACATAACATAGTGGGACTATGGTTTAGCAGCCGCACCTCCCTAACCTCATGAAAAGGGGCTCCCCAGTGGGGAGAAGTGACGCCATCTGGAGGATCGTCACAGTAGGTACACTCATCAAGCTGCCTTCACCCTTGATGCACAGTAAATAAATGCCATAACACAGTGAACTTATATGTTCAGACTGGGCCACAAATGTGGACCAAAACCACATAGGAACAGTCATCTTGCTGTTTTCACCCTTGATGCCTACAACAAATGCTGTGCCACAATAAAGAAATATGTCCACACTGACCACCAATGTGGGACACTTTTGCATAGGAATACTCATCATGCTATCGTCCACCAATGTGGACCAGTACCACGTAGGATCACTCATCATGCTGAATTCACCCTTAATGTCCACTAAAATATTCCATGCCACAGTAAAGAAATATGTCCACACTGGCACACCAATGAGGGTGTGTATCACATAGAAACACTCATCTTGCTGCTTTCACACTTGTACAGTTTTGGCTGTTATGTAGGCATGGTAGAGACATTTTCCAGGCTCTGCCTTAGCACCTGGGTATATTATGACAGTGGCTGACAAATGCCTATACAAGAGCCAAACAATTGACTTCGCCAATGCTTGTTATTAACAGAAATGTGGTGCTCGGAACAGACACTAGGGCACACATATTAGTTATAAAGCAATTGCATGAAGGCACACTTGGCTGAGGCATGTTCATTACACCAGGAGCTAGTCTATAAATAGAAAAATGCCACTACCTTAAAGAAGACGTTCAGAAGTAACATAGGCTTCCTCATAAAAGCACAGACCTTGCTCAAAGAGATCCTGGGGTAAGGTATTTTTAGATGGGGATGGGCAGGTAGTGATAAGGAATGGACCTGAGTCATCAATGGGTGGATAAATACAGTGGTGGAAGTGGGTGGGAGCGGTTGGGAGCAGAGCTCCTCTACTTTTTTAAATTAAGTTTTACTATCCCCATACTTTTTTTTAAAAAAAAAAACGTTCCAGAATGGTTTCATTTTAAAATTAAAGTGTAGGAAGAAGTTGAAACTTCCACTTTCAGTGCACTACACTGAACGCTCCCTTAAACAGCGGGTGCATGCGTTTGGGGGTTTGTATTCTTTGTAGGGGGGGGCGTGGTGATGGGATATGTGGGAGTGGGTGCAGGCCAGCAGGGAACATAGTTCCACTACTTCTTTTCGTACACTTCGACCACTGGATAAATATCTGAACAATACCCACAGCATGGGTGTCACCCCTCACATCCCATCTCTCTCCAAGCTACATTTTCCATCTTCATTGGCAACATCTGGGCTCTCAAGTTTTAAGTGGCCATGTGTGAGAAGGCCATTCAGTCTTGTTTTTATTTTACCTTTGGATCCTGGGACTTGTGGTTTTTCTTTCCCATTTGAAATCTGGGGAAACTCAAAATCCCAGAATTCCAAGCAAAACTGGGCTTGATGGCCTTCTCAAACCTAAGACATGGTCATGGGAAACATGAGAGCTCTGTGAATCTGGCATTTCTGCCACTGTAAGGGGGTTACACTTTGGAGCTCAGACTGCAATATCAGTGAGTTTAAAGGTACTTCAAGAACGCCTTTTGATTTGCCACTGTCTGCAAACCAATGGTTAGGTTGGTATATTGTGATTTGCGGCTAGCCATTTTTCCCTCCAGACCACCACTCCAGTCTCTAAAACAGGGCAAGCGGAAAAGAAAAAGAGTTGCTCTAATTACTTCAGGTAAGCGTATGGGAAATGCAAGGATATTTAATTATTTATTTATTTATTTGTTTATATTTATATAGCGCGCAAGTAGCCCATGGGCATTGAGGCGCTGTTACTTGCAAGAGCTTAGTTACAGGAATAGAGGCATTCAGTGGTACATTATGAATTCCAAAAGGCATAGAGCTGATATTTTGGTTGGTACAGTTAGTCATTACAATACAGTTTATGCATTACGAACATATGATATGTATTCAACTGGTGCAAGGCATCTTATGTGAATAAATTGGTTTTCATGTTTTTGCGGATGGCGCTGAGGGAGGCCTCACCTTGGATTGTGGGAGGTAGGGCGTTCCAATGAGTGGGTGCAAGATATGGGAAGCTGGATCCGCCTGCTCTGGCTTTTTTTACTAATGGCACAGAGAGCATGTTAGTATATGGTGATCTGGTTGGCCTCGTAGAGGAGACGGGGTGGATCCTTTGGGAGAGGTAGTCGAGGGCAGTAAGGTGAATGCACTTGTGGGTCAGTGTCAGAGTCTTGAAGATGATCCTTTCTTTTATTGGGAGCCAGTGTGCTAGTTTTCTGGCCTCCGAAATGTGTTCTCTTTTGGCAATGCCATGCCTTGGGCTGCCCGGAGAGCACTATTCTGTATGATTTGTATCCTCTCTAGGTTTTCGTTGGAGGTGCCTAGAAATAGTACATTACAATAGTCAAGCCTAGATCCAGTGATGGCTCTGGCTATGTTAGTGCAGTTCTCTTTGGAGAGAAAGGGCCTGACTGCGTTGATTAGTTTGGCATGATATGCAGCTGCAGAGGCTATAGCGTTGACTTGTTTGTCCATGGATAGGTTGGAATCCAAGTAAACTCCAAGGGTTTTGACTGATTCTGAGACAGGTATTTTGATGGAGTCTATGGTGAAATGACTGATTTGGGAGTCTAGATTTTTCAGCGTGTCGGGTGAGCCTACCAGGAGGAGTTCAGTCTTGTCGGAGTTGAGGCATAGTCCATTGTCTGGCATCCAGGCTTGGATGGTGTTGTAGAGGTTGTTGAGGGTCATGGAGTCAGTGTCATAGTTGCCAGTGAGGGTGAGGAGGATCTATGTGTCATCGGCGTAGTTGGTGTATGAAATGCCCATGGCGTCGAGGATGAGAAAAAGGGGTCGTTATTGATATAACATGTCACCACTCAAAAAAGAAGTCACAAGTAAATGTCTGCGAAGGCTTAGACAAACTAGGAATGGAGCACACAGAAAACACATTTGCATTAAACTATGAAATAATCAAGGATGTGGAAGTATTTACCTTTTGTACGTGCAACTATGCAAATGTGCTTGTCAGCACAGAAATAACACTGCTTACCAATGAATAATTATATTTTGAAAATCAATATCGTGGCTTTGGACCAATAATTACCAAAGATTTTCATGTAACGAAGGTCAGGCGTAAATAAAACATTTTAATATTTCATAGGATATAGGCTATTTGTTGAGAAACAAAGTTATGGACACTAAATAAATGGTAGTATGTAAAGAATACATTCATCAATAAAATGTAATGATGGTGTACAATGGGCAAAGCCGATTTAAAGTCAATTATGAGCATTCACAAATCCAAACATGTTATTGTAAACAGAAAACATGACGGGATCAGCACATTTTAAGGCGTGCAATCTGCCTTATTTAATAGTCAAATTAAATCACATTACTTTACACCTCTCGCACTGCCCCATGCCAGGAGTGAGTAGCATGAGAAAGTCAGATAAAACTGCTGGCTTTTTAAGTGCTTGTTTTTAGCGGGACTTCAGTGCATGGAACAGGTAAAAATCAAAGGGGTCCAGGCACACATGGTTGAGACATTTTATTACACCAGTAGCACACTTTGCACCTCCATTAAGACATTACATCTCAGCAATTTAGAAACAATATTGGCAGGCCAAGGTCTGATGTTACTATTTGATAGTGATAGCTCAACGAGATCTCAGGGGGATGTGTTTGGGTAGGGCAGGGCAAGTACTAGGCGGAAATGGCCATAGGAATTAGCATGGCCATGAGACATCAATGCAGGGATAAATAAAACAACATCTACATGCTTTATGTCCCTCATCACATGCCATTTCCCTCCTAGATGTACTCCAATGCAATATGTCTGGCGTATAGGTGGTGCTGACACATTGGCTCTCATGTAACACACATACACGTGGCACACAATGTCCTGGTGGCAGGTCCTTCAATTGTGTAAAAGAGTACAGGTAGTTGTTGGGAGTCTGACAGAGTATAAAGATGGTCCGGGCATGCGGTCGAAGACCCCATGACCTTTTCCCCTCTTTGGGAGTTATATTGCTTTTTGGTTAGCAATGTGAGGAGCTGCCACCACTAGAACTACCACCAGCACCAGGGTAGGCAGGTATACAGAGGAACAGTATGCATATTTTCTATCAGGCCCAGTACCAATAGCATGGAACTGTTACTAAGCAGGGTTAACATGCTTTAAACAAGTAATTATGAAAGCAATTGAGAAATAAATATATACATTTAAAGGAGAATAGAAGCAATGCTTGATCTCATACATCCCTCTCCTTGAGCAATTAAAGGGATAGTCCAGTAAAAAGATGTATTTTAAAAATAGAAAGGCAACATTAAAAAAATAATACTAGCACTTTTTTTTTTAAAACTTCCTATGGAAAATTTTGAGCTATTTAAGTTCAAAATTTGCCAGTGGAGCACCGGAGACCCAAAGTGAAAGCCAAGGCAGGCAGAAACACAACACGGTTGTGTTTCTGCCTAAATCTGCTTTCCCATTTGGGGCTCTCGGGCTCCCCGGGGCCCGAGAGCCCCAAATGGGAAGGCAGATTTAGGCAGAAACACTGCAGCATTTAGCATTTCCCATTTGGGGCTCTCGGGCCCCCCGTGGGGAGCACGAGAGCCCCAAATGGGAAATCAGATTTAGGCAGAAACACTGCAGCAATTAGCATTTCCCATTTGGGGCTCTCGGGCCCCCCGTGGGGAGCCCGAGAGCCCCAAATGGGAAATCAGCTGTAGGCAGAAACACTGCAGCATGTAAACACAACCGTGTTGTGTTTCTGCCTGCCTTGGCTTTCACTTTGGGTCTCCGGTGCTCCAAGCACCGGAGACCCAAAGTGAAAGCGAAGGCAGGCAGAAACACAACACGGTTGTGTTTGAAAACGCTACGGTTTTTCTTTACGAGTTTCTCAGGTTCCTCCGAGGCGGAGGAGCCTGAGAAACCTGGAAAGAAAAACCGCAGCGTTTTCAAACACAACGTTGTATTTATGTTTGTGGTCGCTTGAAAACCGACCGCAAACATAAATACGTTTTTAAAGCTGCGGTTTTATTTCTAAGTTTTCCGGGCTCCTCCAGCCTGGAAAACTTAGAAAAAAACCTGCAGCTAGTGCTTATTTTTTTTTTAAAATAAATAGCACTTACCGAGATTCAGCTGCAGCTTTCCTGCTCTGGTCTCCGGTCCCCGTCCTCGGCGTACAGCACCAATGAAGGAAAAGCCACCCAGCGGTAGCTTTTGTTTACTACAGCTGGCTGGCTTTTATTTCATTAGTGCCGCAAAAGCAAAAGCCAGCACAGGCGGGCATCCATTTCACAAAAAGAATGCGCCCATGTGCTTGCTTTTGCGAATTTTGAGCTTGAATAGCTAGTTTAAAAAAAAAAAGTGCTAGTATTATTTTTTTAATGTTGCCTATCTATTTTTTAAATTAAATTTTTTAATGGACTATCCCTTTAATATGAACTCCTGCGACAGTGTGAGAAGCTTGAATTACTGTAGAAGTCATCCTGAATAGTGTGTTCAATCCGGCACCTCTCATGGCCTCTGCATCCCTCACGACTGAAATGCAACAAAAAGTGTGCCAGGCCTACCAAAATTCTCCTTAGTTGCATAGAGGACGGACCTTTCATTATCTTGTAGGGCTCAAGCAATGCCAGTCACAATTTAGGCAAGTGTTACACGTTACTAACACTGCCCACACTCTGCAGCCATTAGCTTGGTGCAAAGCGTATCTCATATACGCAATCAGGCTTTTCCATAATAACAATCATGTAAGGGTGTGTTTGGATAACAAATGTGTCTGAAAAGCACAAGGCTGCCACAGGGGTACTGTGAGTCCCCATCCATTTTCAACAGAGTCCTGCAGATGGACCTAAGCAATATTACATTAGAAAGTGTCATCTTGCAGTACGTGGATGACATTCTAATCTGCAGTACCACAGAAGAACAATGCAGGCACGATTCTGTTCACCTACTGACTATACTGGCTGAGAAAGGATATAAGGTTGACAAGTGAAAGCTACAATACTGTCAACAGGAAGTGCTGTACATAGGCCAACTGATCTCTCATGAAGGAAATAAGGTGACCCCAGAAAGGGCTGAAGCAATATTGAACACAGCCAAGCGACACAAGATAAAGCAAATGCAGAGCTTTCTAGGCCTGTGCAACTATGTTAGGGCATGGGTTTTCGATTACAGCTTGTATACTAAGCCTTTACTTCAGGCCCTAAAGAAGGCCCAAGTGACAAAGGAAAAAATTGAATGGTCTGAGGTGATGGAGAAAGGGTTTTCTGAACTCAAGGGTGCAATTTGAGCAGCTCCAGTTCTCGGAATTCCTAACTATCTAGAGGAATTCTACCCGTTTTCACACACAAATGGCAGCGTCATGACGGCAGTGCTCTCTCAAAGAACCTCGTTGGGGTACAAGCCCCTGGCATATTACAGTGGAAACCTGGACCCAGTAATGAGTGGTCAATTCCCATGCGAACAAAGCTTAGCTGCCACAGCGTTTGCCATAGAGAAGGCGACAACCATTGTAATGGGATGTACCATGACGTTATACGTCGAGCACTCATTATTCGCCATATTAGAGAAACCAAAAGGCACATTAACATCTCAGTGAGCTCCTGCTTATGAAGTGATCATATCAAATCCATCGATCAAAATAATCCGATGTAAAGTAGTGAACCCAGCTACGTTCATAGCAGAGCCAGTCACTGAAGGAGAGCCGATACATGACTGTGCACATTATGATGAATTCTATGATGAAATCCCCAGGGTAAAACAAAATGCCTTGGCAGGAGGAGAAATCGTCTTTGTTGATGGGTCTTCAAGTATCGATCAAGATGACGGACAAAGATACACAGGCATTGCTGTGGTGAAGCACACAGCAAATGGCGATTTTCGAGTACTCGTCAGTGCACGAATACCATCTCATTACTCAGCAGAGGCTGCAGAGTTATTGCCGTTGATACTCACCATTGAGAATCATGCAGACCAGGAAGTAACAGTGTACAGTGACTCCGCCTATGTGACGTCCACAGTGCATGCAGGCCTAGCATGCAGGAAAAGGAGGGGCTACCTTCGAGCGGACGGCACGCCAGTGCAGCACGCAGCCTTATTGGACAGGCTGATTAAGGCACTACAGTTCCCAGTGGGCATAGCGGTCGTGAAATGCGCCGCCCACACGAAAGGGACAGATTTTGTGTCGCGCGGAAATCGCAGCAGACATTGGAAGCCAAGCGTATGGCATCCAAAAGTGAGACGGTTATGGAAGTAGAAGTGGCGTGCACCCATGAAAGGATGATGGTAGCACGAACCACACCAGAAGCCTAAAGCAATCTTGGGCAGACACAACTAATGGGGGAGGCACCACAGGAGGAGAAAAACCTGTGGAACCATTGAGGGTGCTCATTGAACCCCTCTGACAGCTTGTGGCGGCAAGACAGCACTGGTAAACCAGTGATGCCTGTAGCCCTACTAAAGATAGTATTGGAGCAATTGCATTACCCGATGCACCTGACAAAAGAGAATCTAGCAGCAACACTCGCGGAAGACAGGTTTATACTGAATTTAGCTGAGCATGTTGCATTCTTTATGGTGAACTGCATAATCTGCCAGAAATTCACCACTGGCACACATTAAAAGTTATGAGAGGAGTCATCCCCCGGCCAAATGGGCCTTTTCAGCATCTGCATGTTGACTCCGTCGACATGATTCAAGTATGCAATGGGTACAGATACTTAATTGTTGTGGTGTGGCCATTCTCCAGATGGATAGAAGCAGGTCCATGTACACACCCAAACTCTACCTGTGCGGCCAAATTCCTAGTGAGGGAAGTGTTCCCTAGGTGGGGAGTGTGTGAAGTAATGAGATCAGATAATGGGGCTCATTTTGTAAATGCAGTCTTTGAACAGATCAGCTTGTTGCTTGGTATAAAGCACAAGTTCTCGTCGGCGTATCATCCAGAAGGTAATGGGATTTGTGAGAGGCTCAACAGCTTGTTAAAGGAAAGGATAGCCAAGTTGAAACTTACTCTAAAGAGAGGATGGTTGCACTGCCTTCCATTGGCACTGTATGCTCTTCGGAACCAACAAGGCTCCGACCATCATTTTAAGCCACACGAGATAGTCACAGGAAGGAGAATGAGGACCCCTTTAGCCCCTCTAGACAGAGCTAGATGTGATGCCCAGTCAGCCTGAGAGGTCCTAGGATCGGAAAGGCAAAAGTCCTTGAACTGCATGACATCCAGCCTTACTGTAATTTCAGACCAGCTTGAACGACGACGAAAAGGGTGCAGCGCAGCGCAGAACACTGAAGGGAACACTGTAACAGACTCAGTTCAAGATCTACATGTTCCACTTATGTACCCTGGAGATAGTGTGCTGTGAGAAACCACACGAAGAAGAGGTGGGATGAGCCAAGATTCAATGGTCCTTTCATGGTGGAGGACTGCACTCCGTCAGCTGTGAAGTTGCAGGGCAGGAGAGCATGGATTTTTCTCAATGACATTGAGCCCTATATCTGAGAAAGCCCCCGAGCTGCACCCCACCGCAGAGAGACTATAGACGACGGGGAAGAACCACAGCACGTGCAGACGAGATCCATGACGAGGAGAAGGATGCATGAGCAGCGAAGAAAAGACAAAGAACTTTTGCAAGTTGTGGCTTCACTTGGACACTTCCTCTAGTCAAAAGGTGATAAGGACATATAAAATGGAAACTCTGTGCATCCTAGTTGCAGGGTGAAGAAGAAATTGCGCACATAAGCCACAGCACATTTTGTTGACACAAACTTGTGAGCTGAATCACACGTGAGCCGTGATGAGGGAAAGACTATGACAAACTTTGATCAAGGATTTTTTTCATTGAAAGCAAATACAGTATCCTGATTCACACAGTACCGAGATTTTGTTTAGCAGCACTTATGGTGTCCCACAGCAGAGACATCACAAAGGACGTGGTTACCTACTTTCCACTTAGTGTTAGTGTCATATCCGTCGCTGGTGGGAAGGCCCCCCAGTGTCACAGACTTTCTACACGATCCTGAGAACGAGAAGGTAATCAGACACCTGCTTACTGTCATTGCAGAAGAGTTCATCGTACTCCCGGAGTACATTGATAAGGACACAAATGCTTCCACCACAAACGATTCTATATGAACTCATCACTACACTCTTCTTTCGAATAATTGAGGATTGTCCATCTATTATCAGAAGAACCACAGACATGCTGACCTTTCTTTGAGATCCAGCAAACGCTGAACATTTGAGCCAGCTGTTCAATAAAATTAGTTATTTAGTCGCACTCCACGCGACCGGACAGTGCAAACATTGTTCACGTCAAGGAAAGAACTTATAATCCTGAACCCAGCTAGGCAGGACGAATGTCCCTTTCACTAGAAGACAGCAAACCGGTGCACAGAGTCTTTTTTCCGCATAGTGGCTGACTTTCCTGAATTAGTGGGGACGCCCCCACATTCATCCGAGATCCAGCAAATATTGCGCAATTGGGAATGCTCCTGCATGGAATAATCCTCCAAGTGGAAATTTCCAATCATCTAAGAGACTATCTGGGAAGATTCTGAAAAAACATTCCGCCGAGGGACAGATCGAGGGAGCAAAATCAAGAGTCCTAATTGTTATATTTGTTGTCAGTTTCTCTATTTCTTCATACTGACTTGAGCCCAACGTGTCCCAGGACTGAAGTAGACTAAAGGAGGGAACTGGGAACCCGCACGTTTCAGACATAAACAGTGTCATCGATGTGTTATTTTAATATATTTTTCCCATAGTTTAGCAAAGGAACTGTATCCTGTATTAAAAGACAATTACCTCCCCCAAGAGGGTGGAAACTTGTGAAACACTTGACACTTTCGACACAAAGCTGTTCAGAGAACGATATTGGGTGAGGGAACAATAACATTGACATTTGGTAAATAATCAAGATGGTGGCTCAGAACAGTAACCCGGTCCTCCCACACTGTCATGAGCTTGGGTCATGCCCCCAGATTAGCCTCTAAGAATTCGTGGACCACGGCTTATCATGCTTGGTCTGTAACAAGGGAAGAACCATGTTTAGGCTATATGGCAAAAGACACTTCCTCATTACCTAAAATGGTGGCCTAGTGGTTCTATGGGAAGTGATAGTTATGGTCTAGTGCTTCACACTCGCAGCATATATAAGCCCCTCTCCTCACCTGCTCCGCGCTTCGCGTCTTCTGCTTCGCAGTGTACGCTTACCGCGGCGCCAGTTCCAGTCACAGTTTTCCTCAGCCCATTCTTGTAATCTCCTGACCATGGTTCCATAGTTTTCCTCTGAAGTTAGCTGTGTACATTCCCGTCATTTCCACAGTATTCCATGGTGTCTGGTTTTAGTCAGCATTCTCGGAAGTTGCCTTCACATTTGCCTCAGTACTGTTGCCGCGCTCATTCCTGTCAGCGGAACATTTTTGTGAATCTCCCTCAGCAGTTTGAAGCCTGTTGTCTCGTCAACCAGCGTTTATCGCAAGTATTGGCTGTTAATGTTGTTGCGCCCTTGTTTTAGCGTGCATTTCCAGTCAGCTGAGTTACATTGTTTTTTGTGACAGCTGTAATAAGTTGTTCCCCTGTCAGTCAGCCTTTTACACACGCTATGTAGTACTGCAATTCAGTGACAAAGTTTTGAGTTGTCATATCTTGGGTGTTACATTTTCTTCCAGTCAGCAAAACTAACTAGGGTCATATTGTTAGTGGCTTGAAGTCTTCTCCATTAGTTAGCATACACCACAATGCGCACAAAGCTAGAGTTTTATGTAAAAAAGGACAATACAATTCTCTAAGCAGTTAACATTGTTCTGGCCATTTGTTCACACGCACATATAGTTGTTCCTCATTTGTTGGGTTTGGTATGACTAGGTGTTCATGCACGTCAATTGTTAATGGAACGGCTTAATTGTGCTATTCTTGCCGGGGATAGTTTCTAACTCCTTCTCTATCCCTATTACCTCTCCCTCGTATATCACGCACTCTAGCGATCCTTCCTTCCCTCAGAAAATTACATTTCATCTCCATTCTTCAGAAGAAGCGCCCCTGCTTAGAAGCAGGATGGAGAGCTCACCAACAAATAACTACAGGTAACGCCCCCTGAAGTGTTATAGAGCTAATTCCTGAATGGGTGTATTAGACTAGCTTATTAAGGATTGCTGAATGTTTCTTCTTAGATAACCAGACTACATAGATTGATGACGCACACTAAGAATAGTACAAACAGATTTTCCAGAGAAGTGCTCCCACAGAGTTTATGAGGTAAGCGTTACACACAAGGAGAGGAGCACCCTCGCTTCTCTGGAAGAAAATGCTGCCGCCCTACTTATCGAACTATAATGTACTTATGCATTGTGTTTATCATTATTTTACTGTCATTAACGATCAGAACTGCATTTTATTTTGGTGCACGAAGCGTTCTAATTTCAGTACGCCGACCTGATGATGTACGCATGAAACCGAAAAAAGCACCCAGACCTTATATAGTCATTCCAGTCCCGAGAAAATCTGATAGTAAAGTAAATGAAATGAAAATGAATGTAATTAGCAGTGATACATACACACTTGAGGTAATGAATGAGCAGGAAAGCTGGAGACAGGGTCGGCACGAAAGGCATGAAGACAAAGCACTGACACCCACACCCTCACACACACTGAATGCACACGAACCAGGCCTAGTGTCGATGACCACAGAACTTCAAATGAAAGCAACAGAGAAGACGAGACTGCCTACCGGAAAAACTTTCACAGGAGATTAAAAGAAAAACAGGACGAAGTAAGAGAAGAGTCAACAGAAGCAGTGCTGTCAGACGCCTTGTGGAAAACAGAAGCGGCCGCAGAAGGACTCTCCGTAAGGACACAAATGTTAGTAGATCTTCTACTAGCGCACATAACCAGAATAAGAAAACTACCAGAGGAACTGAAGAACAAACCAACAGAGATCGAATCTACAAGTACACATGGTCCAAAACAAGGGACAAGCACCAGGTCTACAATACTGCCATTTACCGGACCAGTGTTAGGCTGGGTGGCATGGGCACTTGCACGCAACAGCGAAAAAATGCATGAGGACCAGGAAGAAGCCGGCAGCTGCTTGTCCACTCAAATGGCGCAGGTGAAGAGACCTATACCATGGACCAAAATACCTAAGAGTCCTCCAGAAAAGAAAAAAGCCATACAGATACATTTAGGGGTGTAGTTATAGCAAACCACAGGAAGACACTAAGAATCAAAAGAAGCCTACATGATGATAATAATGAACTAAATGACTACCTGGATAGCACAGCACATCTGGAAAACAACATTTGGTACCAACACATGAGGGAAGTTGGAAGACGAAATTCAGAAGGAGAATGCTTCGTCTGTGCACTCCTACCGTACAGCATGGGGAAGTCCAAGATCTTCGTAGCTGTAGAAATTGATGTCCCGACAGCACACTGTCTCTCACATGTAGCAATGTGCAACACCAGACAACAGTTCATGGGAAGTGATGCCTCATTGATATGGGCAACTGAAGCAGCTTATCCCGATGAAGATTATGTCCCGGACATCAAGACAAGAAATAGAGCCCACACTAGGAATCACGTGATCAGGTACGAGAAACCTAAAGTTAAAGGAGCAGGAATAAAATGGGAAATAAACCCAAGGCTGAATTTCCAAGTGAAAACTCTAGAAGAGGCCCAGATCTGGAAAAACAGAGGCCAAATGCAGATTTGGGGAAAAGTTCTTTCTCCAAACGGATGGGAAGAAGGAGTAGTAATCTGCCGAGCCTGGATGGTTTTTGGAGCCTGCAAGAAAACTCACAGAGGTTGTGCAAACCTCTATGGCCGAGACTCACAAGATTACTGACATGGGTCGAAGACAGAGGAGGACCTCTGCAGATAGTGCCACTTGAAAGCCCGAAATTGTGCTTCAGGACCAATGGCACAAGACAAATGGGAGAGAATCAGAACTGTGGATTAATTTTTGAAGCTCCAGGAATGTCCCATGGAACTGCAGTAACTATGGATCATTATTGGGCGTGTGTATCCAAAGCATACATAAGACTGCAAAAAACTGGGGAGGCATATGCACAATAGTGAACGTCCACGTTCCAGCACTCGTGATCCCAAAAAGTGACCTGAATATTAACAGTTTCCCGAAGGCAGATGCTCACCTGAGGAGAAGGAGATCTGTGGAGCTGACGTCCCGAATGAAGAGAGAAAATTACTTCTCTGCCAAATCAGAAGAAGCATTTCATGCAATCCCATATGAACACAGGCTGTTCAGCCTCACCTCGTCAGTGTTCACAACAACCCCATGCCAAGATTCCAGGTTGGAGCAAACACTAAATGGTTTCAGATAACCAGATGGGAGTTACTGCAAACCATCAACTCGACAATAAAGGGATTCAATGCAATCAAAGAAGAGTTAAGAGCAATCCGACTGATGACTCTCCAGAACAGATATGTACTTGACATGATCACAGCTATGGATGAAGAAGTTTGTGCAAAAATCGGAGAATCATGTTGCACATTTCTACCTTCTCACGATGAGGAAAATGGCACCTTAACAGAAGCCATAGGTATGTTGACAAACTTACAGAACCAAATGATCGATGAAACTGATGAAGTTGATGATGACAGCTGGTTTGGACCGCTATTCTCGTGGGTCCCACAATGGATGGCAGACATATTCAAGTTTCTGGGAGCCCTGCTATTAATGATACTATTAGGATTTTGTGTTATCAAGATGATAATCTCACAATGCCAGAAAACTGCGAAGAAAGCCATAGGGATGAAGATCATGATTGAGGTGGAGCCAGGATTGAAGCCCAGAGACCTAACTGATGAAGATATAAAAAACTTTGTAAAGGCCAGCAAGTATGCGCCAGAAGGAACGAAGTTTCTGTATCCCAGGAAACGCCGAAACTATGAAGGAAAATGGATCTATTGCAGCCCGAATGGACAATGTCAACTAATGACATGGAATAAAGACGAACATGTAAAGACAGCAGGAAGCCTGAAAGGAGTGATAAAAATATGGACGCCGAAGAGACATTCCTACAAACCATCATGTATAAACCCAGAAGACGAGGAAGAAATGAATACAGAAGAACCAAGTAAGACGAACCCCAAGGAGGAAGCGAAAGTGGTTGATGAACCGACCAGAGGGGGGAGTGTAGAGGAGGTCCCAGGTGTGGCCTGCACTCCAGTCGTCCATTTTGAAGTACCAGGAACATTCAAACCGAGATATGTGACGTATGACGAACAAATAAACCAGCAGAGAGTTGCGGTAAGACTCTGTCCAGTGCCCATCAGAAGAGCAACACCCATTGAAATGCCAATAACCAAACAGCCATGGACAGTAAGGTATCCGTTGAGGCAACCATACCAGCAAATGACAAGAAATGAAGATTGTTTAAACACCGTCCCAGAAGAAACTCAAAAGGCCTTAATGGAAGATGAATGATGACATCACAAAGGCCCCGACAGACGTACAGATGAAGAACGACAACCAAAAGATGACACCCAAAAAACGAAACCATGGATAAGGATATCACAGACATAGAAGAAGAGACGATGGTGAAATATAAAGAAACGTAACTGTAAAGAAGGATGAAAGTATTCAACCAGCTAACGCCTGTACATAGGCTTGTAACGCAAGAAGCTAAGAAAACAGTGTGGCTTGCTTTGCTTAGTCGAAGAATAGAGCGGCAAGCGCCAGCTATATATTTACCTCAATGAAGCACATTATATAAGTGCAGTCCACTGTATACATAAGCAGAATTAACCCAGGTTACTAAGGGTCAAACAGGCCAGTATTCTTATTCCAGCTAAAACAAGAAGAGAGACGGCAGAATCGAAACTCAGAAAGGAGCAAGCCATGCCTGGGAAATCGAGGTCAACCTAAGAGAGGGAGGCGGACAGTAACTTCGGAGAATCAAAACGTAAGAGCAGAGCAGCCTGCCCCAAGAAGGTCGAGATAAGGGGGCCCAGGTAGGTGGCTGCCAAAAAGGAGAATTAAATGCACAAATAGAAGGAAAACTAAGCCGACTCATGGTGTGCTAAAACGTGACCAGCCAAGCGCAAAGAGGTACCAACATCTGATGTTATCCAAAGCAGGAGATGCCATAACTTTTTCTGACAAGATGCTACAGTTTCGAGGCCAACCTCATCCAACTAATTGACACATAGCCCGAAAGTACTGATTGATGGAAGGGAAGCAGGGTGAATCTTGGGGCATCCTGCATCTAGGTGACCATTCTGCATGCTGCTAATTAAAGTGTAGATTTATGCTTAGGGAAGTAGAGATTTATGCTTAGGGTTGTAGCCAGCCCAATCACAATGGGCCAAATAATCTCAGGCCCTGTACATAGTAGAACCAATGAGACATTGTACCTTTAGTGACGTTTGCTTGAGTAATGTAGAGGGAAGGGCATAGACGCCCACCCGATAAGAGTTATCCAATCCTCACGCTCCGTTACCATATACAGATATAGCACCTATATTTAAGTTAACTTTTCCAACCAATAGAATTGCATGACAAACTTTTGAGTGTTACACGTCAATGATGAGGAATTTTGACTATAACTGTTGCTGTTTGAATGAAGATTGTTGGGAGTTGAAGCGAGACGGGCCATCGCATCACTATTGATCTCCTGTTTCCCCGTTTCTTGTACTTGTCATTAAACGGACTCCCCTTTGCCAAACCATTAAGTTGTCCTTATTGGTTCTTGTTGCAGTAAGAAACATGCACCCCCATCCACCTCAAGGTGCAGCTATCTCGTCTTAAAGTACTCAAAGGCAAGCTCTGATTCGATGGGCCGGTCAGAGGTCACTCCCCCTCCTGTACACTGACACTTATTAGTATGGCTACACTGCTTTTTACAAGGCATCAGGGTTGTATGTCTCATGCTGTCAGAACCCAACAATATGCATCCCCTGTGTTCCCTGTACCAGAATGGAAAGCAGAACATTAGGGTTGTACATGCCATGCTGCCGGAAGATAACACTCTGCATCCCCTGTTCCAGAATGGAAATCTGGGCATTAGGGTTGTACATCCCATGCTGTCAAAACATAACACTCTGCATACCCTCTGTCCCTTGTTCCAGAATGGAAAACAGGGCATTAGGTTTGTACATCCCATACTGTTAGAACATAACACTATGCATCCCGTCTGTCCCCTGTGCCAGAATGGAAAGCAGGGCATTAGGGTTGTACATCGCACACTGACAGAACATAACACACTGCATCCCCTGTATCCCCTATTGTAGAATGGAAAGCAGGGTATTAGGGTTGTCCATCCAACACTGTCAGAACATGGAAGTCATCACTTTCTGTATTTGACATCACCTGGCAACGACTGCTTGAGTCAATCAGATTCATCAGTGTCACCATCTGTATGATATGTTGACTGATCAGACTAGCAGAACACTTGGGTTGTTATGTGCAATTCTCGGGGTCCAACCTGGATTTGGAATCACCAAGAGTGTCACCCCCCAACACAAGTGCATTCACAAATGACAGACCAACATAAGATGCCCCAGTGGACAGGGACACAGGTCAGCAGACCCAGAAGCTATCCCCCCTCCCTGCTCCCACCACAAACTCTCCAGCACACTATCCCACTCCCTCCTCCATCCCACCACCAACTCCCCAACACACTATCTGCCCTCCCTCCTCCCACCACCAACTCCCCAGCACACTATCCCCTCTAGCATTCTCCCACCACCAACTCCCCAGCATGGCCACTCAGGACAATAGGTGTCTCCATGTTGTCTACAACTGTGGGCTCTTACCCCCCTGCCAGCCCCTGGTGATCTTGGGTGCAGATGGTGCTGGGGATGATGCCATGCGGGTGATGCCATCGTGGGTCCTGTATTTTAGAATTTTTTAGCAGTATTTTTCATATTGGTGAATGAATTACATTTTTCAAATTGTTCAAATGAATTTTGTACCAAGTCCATTATTTCAGGACCAACGGTGATAGGATGTTCTACAACACCTAATCAATGTAGATGAGAAAGATGTAGGATGAATGCATACAAACCCTCTCTTTTGTGTATAGACAGTTGTGGTCTGCCCCTGCCTGACCGTGGAGTGAGGTGTTATATAAGGGGTTGTTTAACCTTTGTTGAGATAAATAAGGTCGGCCATACTGGAAGTTGCCTCCACCCGGTTCCTCGTCATGTTCCGCAAAATCCTGCTGGTGGTCCCTTGTAGGCAGTCCCGGACTGCCTGCAGGTGATTGGAATGTGTGTGCCCTATTGCCTACATTTCCCTCTGCCTGCACTCAATCTCTTCCAACCTCTGCAGCCTGGTGCTGCTTGGTGGTGTGTTGCATATGGGAGAGGGGCTGTGCAGTGGCCCTGGGCTGTATTCAGGGGGGCCATAAGAGGGTGTGTCTGCCGAGGGTCTGTTGACGCTGGTGGTGGGGAGGGCTCTCCGGGGTCTGTTGACGCTGGTGGTGGGGTGTGTTCTCTGGGGTCTGTTGACACTGGCGGTGGGGAGGGCTCTCTGGGGTCTGTTAATGCTGGTTGTGCAGAGGGCTCTTCAGGCTTTGTGAATGCTCTGTAGGCGGTGACACCAGGCTGGTGTCCCCATGTGCCTCCACAGTGGCCCTGCCAGCAGGTGTGGCCTCTGTGTTTGCCCTTCCAGCTGCGGGAGTGGGTGCAGTGTGCCTTGTGCTGGTTCTGGTGGGCTGTGCAGTGGACGTTGGCTTGGGTCTGCTGTGTTGCGTGTTGCGATGTCTCACGGTGGGGTGGTGGTGGTAGACCTTGAGGGCCTGGATGCAATATTCCAAGATGGGCCTGCAACCTCCTCCTCCTCTGATGCCTCTGGTGATGTGTGAGTGCCACTAGGGGACATAGGAAATGTTGTCAGGTATGGATCCCCCATGTGTGTTGGCCTACATGACACAGTTGCTATGGTACAGAGTGGGACCCCACACACTTGGGCAAATCGGCATGCCATGCATGGTTTGCCATTGTCAGGGGAGATTGCATGTGGGCCCAGCACCATCTGGATGCTTGTAGCAATGAGTGTGTGACACATGGCGAGTTGGTCTTTGGCCTGTGTGGGGGGGCAGGGTGTCTATGCTGAGGCAGCTGATGTATGGAATGCATGCTCGTGGGCCTTCATGACCCCATCCCCTCCCCGGGTGGCACTCAAATTCTGGGGGTGTTGGCTTACTCCATGGCACTGTATTGGATTTATGGGGCACTGCTGTGCAGCAACTGGCAAGCTGAGCACATGTCGGCGTAGGGGGATGTGTACTTCCCTGAGGCTTGTCTGCCATGCCGACACGGTGCAGGCCAACTGGGCCCACAACATGCTGGTGTGACAGCAGGGGCATGGTGTGCATGCCATTTGGATAGGTAACTTGCCACCACTTCCCACTGCTGTGATGCTCAGGGGTGCCCCTGGTGCCCTGCTCCATAGCTGCCGTGGAGGGTGGCTGATATCCCAACCCGTCACAACACCCTGTTGGCATGCCCAGCTTCTGGGTCTGCTGACATGTGTCCCTGTCCACTGGGACATCTTGTGCTGGACTGTCATTTGTGCATGCACTTATGTTGGGGAGGGTTGGCTCACCTCCTGCATCCTGGCTGCTGGCACCCACCTCCGCACCGCTGACTCCCTGTATTCCTTCCATGTTCAGCACTGTGCTGAACTTTTCCTCCCAGCCAGTGAGAACCAGTGGCTCCACAGTGCCTCCTCCAATCGAAAGGGACTCTGGCGGTGTTGCAACATCAGTCCCTGCACCCTTACCCTCAGGTCTTTCCACCACTTGTGGCAGTCCTCTCCGTCACTGGGTACACTTGTCACTGCAGTAACCTTCTGGCTGATGGCATGCCAGGTGGCTTGCCTGCGCTGTCCTGTGGTCTTACGCTGCTGAATGATATATAGTTAATCACAGTGGGCAATGACCTCATCTGTGAGGACCACCAGATCCCCTCACTAAAGTTTGGTTTCTGCAGACAATGTTCTGCCACCTTGCCCCTGATCCTCTTTTGAGACATTTTGGCTTCTTTCCAGGACCGAATGGCTGCAGGAAGTGGAGATATTTGATAGATTGCATTTTTAAATGTGGCTGCTGCAAAGCTTCCCGTTCTGGCGATGAAGCAATTTCCGCTGGCGCTAATAGTACCGGTGACGTGGCGGCAGCGCTATTAGCACCAGACTTTTGGCGGTAACCATTATTTCAGTGCAGTTTCCACTGTGCACTTATAGCGTTACCACCGGAGTCGGGCACATATTCACGCCAGGTTGTGATGCAGCACTGTGATGCTTGAGCTAAAACATGGCGCTGATGCGCAGTGCATTCTGGGGGCACTCAGAGCTATAATGGATATTTATTCCATGCCTCAGTGAAAACTGCACTTGCTTTGCTAAAAAACATGCTTTCAATGTTATTCGTTGCTGAGCCTGGTATGCAGGCCTCAGTCAAGGACACTGTGCTGGGAAAGCTGCTGGGATCCACAAGTGCCGGCTGGCACCAGATATAAAAAAAGGGTTCTGTTATATCTTGCTAAGGATGAGTTATGGAATTGTTTTCCGTGGTGCTTTAGAAGAGGGAAGCTTTGCTCCTTGGTGCTACTGTCGGTTGACCCGGCCGGCAACCAACGGTCACTCAGCAATGCGCAAGCGCTAATGCCAGAAGGTTCGAGAAATTGCCACCCCTTTTTGAGGAGGGCATATATGCGGAGCTCTGGAAAGGTCAGGAAGGAAAAAAACAGTCGGAGGGGGGACGTCTTGTTCCGACCTTCCTGTGGGCTGTTGTGCTCTCTGCCTGGCTGTTACCGGGGTCTTCCAGCCACTTCTGGCGAGATGAGGGATTCAGTTACGCCCATGGTGATGTATTTTCTCTGCAATTCTCTATTTTTTCTGTGATTTATTTCTGTTTTATCAATTGTTGCTTCTTAGCTGTGAATAAATAGCCGTATAAGTGCTCATTATTTTGCTAACTGTGTGTCTGGTTGTGAGTTATTGCTCCGTCTACCTGCGTTCAAAGTATTTTCTCTGCTCTGTAAATGTACTAGTGATAAATAACTGTCCGTGCACTCTTGGCGAGCAATACAATCTCTCTCCCTTCTTGACTGTGCATCTCCTATTTGGTTATTCTACTCTTCCAGGTTATTCTCATTTCTGTGTTTCTGCTTTCTTTTTTGAGCCTTCATTCACCTGCATGTGCATATTTGTATTTATGTTTCTCCCACCTTGACTCTTATTCTCCCTCCTATCTGATGTCTCCATTACTTTGGGCTCTCTTTTAATTGTTCATTCTTTCATGCCTCCTTCCATTGTTGCCTCACCCTTCACTGTTCACTGACACCATACCTCAGAAAAGCAGTGTTCCGCAAGGCTCTTCACTCTCGACATTGTTGCTCAATCTTAACATGCAACCTCTAATGAACATACTGAGGAAATATGGTGTTGGGTTTCAATGATATCCTGAAGACTGTGATGAATCTGATGATGTCATCACTCCTTCCCCGGGGCAAACCTCTGCTCATGTGGTCAGGGGAGGGCAGCCGCTACCTGTTCCTGACCTTGTGCGGTTACATGAGGGAGGACCACATGGGGGGGTGGCGCTCAGACAGGTGATGCATCATCGGATGAGACATGGTATTCCCTTTTACCTATTCCGCAGGCCTTGATGGTATATTGTGCTGATCCCCTTCAACCATCCACAAGACCTATTGGTAACACCTTCCAATACGCTGCACCTAAAACACCCAGAACTGCCTACAACTCCCATACATCTAGAAATACCGGAATGAGGAGGGTAAATGTAGTAATGCAGATCACCAGGGATGAGAAGCACCAGATACCTCTAGTGGTTGTGAGAATATGATAGGTGCCGGGACATTTAAAAGTTTTACCCAGCATAGAGTGAGAGAACACTACCTGGGAAACCCAAGCCCTCTCAGTGTTGTCCGAGGGACTATGGGGATGTCAAGATGACTGGGAAGTCGGCAGGCTTGGGGGAAAGGAGGAAGACATAGTACAGCAGAGGTCAAAACTTCCTTGCGGCATGGGAACCTAGAAGCAGCCTCACCACCACCCGAACACTGTGCAAGGGCGAAGGCTGTGGAAGCTGTTCGGTGAAGCCGGGGAACCCACGAGGTTGAGGCAGGACATCGGAGTGCTGCCTTCCATCTACCGCGAGGGAACAGAAGAATGCCACAAGAAACCGGTGAGTCTTAGCGAGTGATAATGGGACACCAGGGCACTGCCAAAGACAGACAAAAGTGTATGAACCGAATGCGAAGGAATAAGAAATACGATTTTACCTGAAAAGTTTTCAATTTCATAAAGTTAATCAGATGAAAAGGCCTGGCAGGAGAGTAAACCAGGCAAAAGCAAGTTTTCAATTGTATAAAGTCAAGTTTGCAATTGTATAAAGCAAATCAAATGAAAATCCCTTGGCAGGAGAGTAAATCAGGTAGAAGCAAGTCTGCAAGTGTGTAGAGTAAATCACATGAAAAGCCGTGGCAGGGAAGTACACCAGGCCAAAGTCAAGTTTGCAAGTGTGAAAAACCATTCACATAAAGAAGTCCTGGCAGGGAATGCACCAGGAAAAGTCAAGCCTGAAAGTAAAGTTGAACAAAGTGGAGAAAAACCTAGCAGGTATCCACCGAGTTTGGGACTTACATCCAAGTTGGTTTTTGTATACAAGTATTTTTGTTGAACAAAGAGCACTGATGTAATTCATGCCCTCGGGGGTGTGAAGACACCTGGGGAAAAGGAGCTGTCCCCTGGAACTGTGAACTTTATCCTTAAGAGAAACCTCAGGAAGGGAGTTGTCCCCTGGAAATGTGACCTTTATCAATTGGGAAAGTTTGTGTTGGAGTTATACGTTTCTTTTGAATTTGAACATTTGGGAACTTACAAGGCCAAAGACATTACCCTTCACTTATTACAGTTGTTCTGTCGAATGTGAGGGCAAGAATAGGATTTCGAACACAGAACATTCTGCTTTGGACTTCTTGACACTGGACAGACCTTTGGTTTCGGTTGAGGTAGGGAAATACCTTCTAGAGTAGGGAGAGTGAGGCTTTTCCAACCCCCTTTTATTTTGAATAAAGGTTTATAGCCAAAACTATGAGCTCACTGTGTCTGCGACTCATTCCTGGCACCTCACATGACACACTGATTTTTCTGAAGTTAGGTAATTTCAAAGAATCGTTTCATAATGCAAGCCAATGTCTGGACGTGAATGTCCCATAACTGCCTGCCATTAAACCCAAGTAAGACTAAAGTAGCCCTGTTTGGTCCTAAGACCCTTCTTGCAGATTAGTACAATTGTCCACCTCCCCCTTGTTTCATGGGTTCAAACCTAAATTATGCTCCTAAGATTAAGAACTTGGGCTGCATTTTGTATGCTAAGCCTGGCTGTGAAAGCTAAGTGGGAGCCAAACTACGGTCAGTTTTTAATTCCTTGTGCCTGTTGTGTCTTGCCTTATCGTTTGTTCCACAAACAGACCATGCCGCCGTAGTGGGGACTTTAATTAATTCCCGACTCGACTACGGAAACAGCATGATACTTGTTATCCCAAAGAGGCAACTAAACAGGCTACGGAGTTCCCAAAATGCTGCAGTTAGATTCATATTTAAAATACGTAAATCAAACCCTATTTCAGCACTAGATTGATCTCTTCATTGGCTCCCGCTGAAGGAGAGAATTGATTTCAAGATTCTATGTTTGGTCTTTAGATGCCTACACAATCTTGCTCCTACTTACCTTCCGGAGAAGCTAACTTGGTACCAACCTAAACAAACACTGCACTTGCCAGTCAAACTGCCATTAGTAATTCCTCCCTCCCGTATCTCCAGAGGAGACAGATGTTTTGAAGTTTATGGACGCAAGGCTATGGAATACCTTGCCTTGGGTGCCAAGAAACATGACAGAGCAAATACAGTTCCGCAAATCCCTACAGACACTCGTGTTTAAATAAATGACAGAAATAGATTTTCTGGTAGGACCCTCTAAGCTTCTCGCTGGAATATGGAATCAAATACAGAGCTTAGCAACATCTGTGCCAAGATGCAGTTGATTCTGCTCGGTCTGCGAGTTACAGGTTTTGCTTCTCACCCACTCTCACTTATCACTGTCTGGACTCCCCTCTCTTTTCTCTATCCACTTCTTTCGGTAACATGTTCTGCCTCTCAACACTCTTTGCCTATTTTCTGGTCTTGCCTCCATCAGTTTCAGGCTACTTCTACTACTTCAGTAATGATACAAGTCCTGGGAGCAGCCACAGGGGGCACTGTCTGGGAGGGGCTGCACACCTTAGTTGTAGCCCAGCAGAGTCCCTTTTCATTGTTGTTTAAGATTCAGCCAGAAATGATGCCTGCCGGAAGGAAGCAGAACCTGACTAATTCATAAAAAGAGGAGGCACCATGCCATTGTCTCATTCCTGGAGCAGCACCAGGGACCTAATAGCTCAGAGGTTAGAACTCGGGATTTCCATCATCAAGAGCATGAGTTCACCCCCCTCGCCACCCAATCAGGTACTATAACTCTGAAAAACAAAGTGGATTTAAGGTGGCATTGGGAAGAAAATCGTAATTTTCCCAGAGGCTGCTGCATACACATTCAGGAAGTTGCAGCAGTGCCCCTTTAAGAATTACCGGGGGCCCTTTTGGGTAAACACAATTCCTATTGGAAGAGCCAACGCACAGCATGCTGCCTTCACAATGCAGGCACTTTCACCTGGTGTCAAACTTAGATTTAAATTTAGAAATACCTGCTAGAAATGTGGTGCTGGCCACCGGGCATTAGCTGTACCACTGGCAAAGCCAGACCAAAAAGTGCTATTACATACATTACATACCTTACATAGGCCCCTGCCCCACGGTTCTGAGGGATGCACATAACCCGTGCTTTGCACTCGAGATGCCAGCTGTCATGGCAGATAAGCTCATCAAAGAACAGAATTCGGGCCAAAGGTTGGTCCATTTCTGTTACCCCCATTGTTGAACTTTATGATATCCCCACTAGGGCAAGTATCACCTAATTAACCACCTCTCACATCCCAAAGGCAACTCCTTGAATTATTGGTTATGATGTGGACCTCTGTACTGTCTCATTTGCATAATTTAATGAGGCCATTACCCTGATTCAAAGAGCCAGCTCTGGAGCATAACTTTCCAAGGCTATCACTGAGTCAGCATTTAGGCTGTTCCCAGTAATCCCAGGCAGTTTTAACCGGATCATTTTCAGACGTGGGGTCAGATCTACTTTGACAGATCCATGCCCATGGGCTGCTTGGTGCTTTATTCTAATTTCTGAGGCTTTAAGCTGCCTCGTAGACTGGGCACTGCAAAGGAAAGAACAGAGTAGTGCTTTCTCACACAGCATAGACCAGGTGCTGGGCAACGAAACAAGTATCCTATAAACCATAGAGGGATTTCTGGACAAGCTCAACTTTGTGGCGAGGGTTATCCCAGAAGGCAGGATCTTTGCAAGAAGGTTTGCCAGGTCCACTTGGAAGATCCGAGGAAAACACCACTTTGTGCGAATCAGTGCTGTCATTAAGGAAGACCTGAGAATGAGACAGCTCTTTCTCAGCCAGTTCAATGGTAAGCACCTTGCCAATGAGGGCAAGCACCTTGGGCATCAAGCCTGCAGCTTCAGCTGGTCAAAATTGCATTTGGCAAAGAAAGATTTGGTGCCATTCTTGGAGCCTCTTGGTGCGCATCTTGCTGGCCCAACATTTTAAATAAACAGGGCTACACGAAAAACATCTCTACCCTGGTGCTATTCCCCTTAGCATTGGCACTCCACATTGGCCAAACTGCTTGAGGGACAAGAAGATCATGTTTTGGTCTAACAATATGGCAGTGGTGCATGCAATCAAAGGGCAGTTGGACACTTGTCCTACAGTCATAAGCCTGCTAACATAGGTACACATGTTTTTATTCATGAACATTGAGTTTAGGGCTAGGCATGTACCTTAATCAAGAATATTGCTGCTGATGATAATTTTCGTTTTCAGCTGTCAAGTTTCAAAACAGCCCTTCCTGGAGCAGATCTGGAGATTGCCCCTTTCCCAGTACACATCAGGGACATGGCGATATGGACCAAAAGCTATGGAAACTAGAAGAGCTGTCTGCTCTCAGCATCCATCAGGATAAGTTCAGAAAGGCATTATGAAACATGTGAGAGATTTGCTGCCAGGGGCCCCAGCAGCCATGGTTCTTATATAGAAGGTGCAGTGAAAGATTGTGTCCTCTGTGCAAAGTAGGAAGGAAGGAGCAGGTCTTGGATTGGATCCCACCTGGCAGCCATCCACTTCTAAGCTGTGGTGGGCTACAGGACCCCACATAGTCATTCATACTACGGGCAGCCTTCAAAGTGTTGGCAAGACTGTGCAGAAATAACCAGACACCAGAGCCCATTGGATATTAAGACTCTAAACAAAGTAATAGGGAAGTCTGCAGGTCCAATTTTGAACCTACTTCATTCAAGATCCAATTTTCCATAGCCTTCTTTGGCACCTTTGGGATAAGTGTGCTGATTGCTAGCAAGGAAGATGATGGATCACGCTGCAAGGTTTAGCAATCTTACTTAGGAAGTCCAAGAGTGTCCAAGCAGCTAACAGGAAGCAGGGACGTCATTTCACCAAAATGCCAGGGGTAGCGGAAGTGACATCACACGACCCTTGACCGCTGATGACATCACATGCAGTGATGTCATTTGACACTGCCCCAAAGTGACATCACGGGAAGTGATGGTAAATGACCTTCAGATTTTTCAGATGCATCTTGCACCCGTGTTTCCAGGCACTCTCATTTCAGCCAGATATAAGAACCGAGGCACAGAAGAAGGTGTGATTTGTCCATGATCACACATTTGGCGAATGTCATTTTCCAGATTCGACGTGGGGTCTATATGTAAAACATACATAATGCAGTACTTATAACAGAGCCACCAAAATATCCAATGCAGGCAACAGCTAGTGCATGAAACATCTATAGATAATTCGGCACAGAAGTACTCGTTATCTGTGATGTTGCTGTTCAAACAAGCCAAAAAAGCACTTCCCCGGAGAAAATGTTTTGAATAATGGGTCAAAATCGTACATTATACAGCACACTTTCTGCGAAGATTTGGGTAAAAGGCCAGCAATTTGGGTAACAGGCCAACCATCGGTTTAGTAGGGTAAATCATGAAAAAAGTACAATAGATGCAAGTCACCAAAAATACACAGGGCATTTTCCAATGCATTATCATGCCCGTCCCTGCAACATATGCCAGTAAAAAAAAAATCATACTATCTGCTCCCAAAATATGCTAATATTTCCATATAAGACCATACTCATGTTTGCTTTAAGATGTTTTTTAATAATATCATTACTGGCACTGAGCACAAAACTGGCTCTGCCAATATATGCTAGTACTCCTATGTAAAAACATCCTCCCATTGGTATGGCCATTAAAAATGACATGTCACAATATGAAAACCTGTCCAAACTGATTCCAATCTAAGCCAGTCTAAACCCATAAGAAAACTGATCATGCTTCATTCATCATAGAAGCTCAGTTAATTAAAAGTCATTCTACAGTAAAATATACACAGGCCACTACACCAAAACATCAGTCCAGCGAGGTTACACTACTTATCATGCTTGCTTTTTTAAAGATGCTGAGTAATAAATGTCATGCCACAGTAAGCAATGGCTAGACTGACCGCACCAAAAGGCCAGTCTAGCCAGGTAATGACAAACATGAACGTGGCTTTGCCTGTAAATACCAGTAAAATATGCAAAGTCAATAAAGGATGTGGCAAAAGTGCTCTAGTGATCCCCAGTCTCCCAGGGCCTTACCCACACACGCACACAGGCATACCCTTTCACCCACCAACCACTTACCCATACAACCCCTCTCACATGCAAGCAAACTGCATTCACCACCCTGGCACACACCCACCCAGAACATTCAAACACACACTACCACATTCATATTCATTCGCCCACCAGTCACTCACACCTTCTCTTACATCCACCCATAGCATTCTCTACACAGGCACACAAAACACCCACCCACCCAGAACATTCCAAAACACACAATCACATTCAGGTTCAAGGTTCTTCAGGTAAGCTTTATTGTAGTTACATTACAAGACGTTACAGCGAACCACTGAGTCCCATTATCCAGGCTAGCTTCCCCCAGCTGCTCAATCCTAGAGCCTTCACACAGCATTCACACCCAAACATTCTGTCACAGCACACCAACATTCTCTCAGCTCATCATACATCTGCATACACTCCAAGCACATCACTACAATACTCATCCACCCACCAGTCACTCACGCCTTCTCTTACATCCTCTCATTGCATACGCTACGCATGCACACACTCACCAACCCACCCAGAATATTCAAAAGCACACAGACCATCACATTCATACTCATTCACCCAACAGTCACTCACTCACACCTTCTCTTACATCCACGTATTGCATTCTCTACACAGTCACACACCAACACACAACATTCAAAGACACACCATACCGTCCATACTCATTCACCCACCAGTCACTCACTCACACCTTCTCATACATCCACTCATTGCATTCTCTACACAGGCATTCACCCACCCACACACCTACCCAGAACATTCCAAAACACACCATTAGATTCAGGTTCAAGGTTTTTCAGGGGAGCTTTATTATAGTTACATTACAAGATGTTACAGTGAACCACTGGGTCCCATCACCCAGGCTAGCTTCACCCAACTGCTCAATCCTAGAACCTTCACACAACATTCACACCCAAACATTCTGTTAGAACACACCAACATTCTCTCAGCTCATCATACATCTTCATACACTCCAGGCACATCACAACAATACTCATTCACCCACCAGTTACTCACACCTTTTCTTACATCCTCTCATTGTATTCTCCACAGGCAGACACGCACCGACCCAGAACATTGAAAAACACACCATCACATTCCTACTCCTTCACCTAGCAGTCACTCACACCTTCTCTTACATCCATTCATTGCATTCTCTACGCATGCACACACTCAACCACCCACCCAGAACATTAAAAAACACACACTCCATCATATTCACACTCATTCACCAACCAGTTACTAACGCATACACCTTTTCTTACCTCCACTCATTGCATACCCCACACAGCAACCCACCCACTCAGAACATTCAAAAATACACCATCACATTCATACTCATTAACCCGCCACTCACTCACACCTTCTCTTACATCCACTTATAGCATTCTCTACAGAGGCACACACCCACAACATTAAAAAAACACACCATCACATTCATACTCATTCACCAACCAGTCACTCACTTGCACCTTCTCTTACATCCACTCATCGCATTCTCTACACAAACACCCACCAACCCAGAACATTCCAAAGCACACATCACATTACTTCTCATTCACGCAGCATTCACATACATACATCTGACACGCACTTCACACATGCAAAATACACATCCTATTTTTTTTAAAGCCTTCTTACCTTTTGCTTGCAGCTTCGGTCCGTGCTTCCAGGCCACCCTTGGCTCCTCCGTGTTGCTCAGACACAGGAACCAGTAAGCTGCGAGAGCTTCCTGGTTCCTGTATGGAGCTGAGAGGAAGCCGATGGAGAAGGAGTAGAAGCTGAACGTGGCATATGACATGTGCCACATGTCACAGTCAGCTCCAATGCCAACCCTGATTGGTGAGGACTGCCACACCAGACCTGGTGTGGCAGGCCCCCCCCCCCCCACATTGCAAGGGCTGCGGAGCCCCTGCTGCACCAGGAGCATCAATTATTTATTTATTTATTTATTTAAAATTGGGGGTTAAAAGGGGGTCCACCAGGAGTTGCAACTGCATCCCCAGGGGTTTCAGCTGCGACCCCAGGTGACCCCCAAATCACGTTGCTGACAGGAAGGGTATTCTTTGGAACAGACTGACCTACTGCAAATTCTGCCCTATTTAGAACCAATATCAGGGAGCTATTGGCAAGATTGGGCTGTAGTTTGGACATAGGTGGAAATTGCAAGTGGAGACCTTGTGTGCTGCAGGAACCACCCCTGAGGTTTGGCAGAATTAGTGGGCGATCTCAAGTGAATAGAATGATGATTAACGAAAAATGCAAGTTGGACAGAACATTCCCAAATCCTGCAGTCATAATAGAGACTGTATGGAGGCATACGGGGTGAATGTGATGGCGCTCAACCCATAGTGGGGGTAGTTGGGAGCCATGATGAACTGCCGAGCTGGCCCGCTGCCAGGGCATGATTGTTAACTGGGCCTGAAGACCCCTGAACACCTAAAATATAAGCCTCTGGAGCATCCAAATGGGGGTGCTCCAGAGGCTTATAGGAGGGGCTGCACATCTTAGTTGCAGTCCAGCCGGAAGGAAGCTTCTGCCTAATTGTTTAAAAGAGGAGCCACCATGCCATTGTTTCATTCCTCCAGAAGAGCAGTTACAGAGTTATAGGGCGATCCCAAGTGAACAGACTGATCATCAAGGAAAGTGGCCAAAAAGGTCTGACGCCCTGCAATCATAACAGGGCATGTATGGCGTGCTGCAGGGTAATTATGACGGCGCTCAAACAAGTGGGCACAGGTGGGAGCCACTGATCAACTGCTGAGCTGGCCCACCACCAGGGCATGATTGGTCATAGGGCGTGGACCACTCCTGAAGGAACACAATGGAAGTGGCCCTTGATTTGGAAGTAACACAAGCAAGCCAGAAGTGAATACACTCACCCGGAAGCAATTAACTTCAGTGGCATAATCAGTTTCTCTTAAAGAATTCAGCACGCATTATGAAGGGATTGCTTTTAAGAGAACTCACTTTGTTCCTACCTGTAGCCTGTTTTTTCTCATGTCAAAAAACCATTGAATAAAATAACATGAGATGCATATTGTAAGTTAACAATAATTGCAATATAACTGTGTTTTAAAGATAGGAAGTGCACCTTGTGTGTGTTCCAACTAAAACAAGTGCATCAATCTCCTTGCGTGATCCTGCATAGTCTCTTTGACTCCGATTATTGGCTATGCAACTTTGGAAGCGACTCCTGTGTAGACCCCGCCAGTCGTTGCAGTACTCCTGCTCTGGCTGCTTCTTCTGGAATGGTCAGTGTCTACTGGCTCCTGTTGCAGCTGTGCGCTCTGGGGCTTTTCTGCTCAGTGTCTGGCTCTGCGGGCTACAGTCTGAGACACACAACAGGACATGCAGCACTTTCAGCCTTTAATCAATAACTTCATAGAATTACAGGCAGATGAGCTTTACTTGTATGCAGCTGTTTTGATTGATTTTTTCTCCCCCATGTTCAGAGCCTAAGCTAGTTGAAAAAAAGCTGCTGTGAAAGTCTCTTTTGGTGAATTTATTCTGTCCACAAATTCCACACAAGTGATGCATGCCAATTTGCCATGCATGATCGTGTTTGGCACATACGGCCGAGCTTCTCCTTGCCATTTGTCTGGCAAAGTGTGATTACATGAAGACACGAGCATATGCCTCTTCATCTTCTCTCAAGTCAAAGAGGGCAGCTGCACATGCTCTTCACCCACCTGCAGGACTATTGCAAAGACAGGATCTCACTTCTAAGCTGCTAATAAACAATAGGATCGTGCACATGTCACAAATAACTCCGAATTTAGTTCATGGGGGTGATGATAGCTCATGCTTTATTTTATTTATTTATTAAAAATTCTTATATCATCCCGCCACACACCAGTAGGCCTCAGGGCGTGCACAGAGAAGACACAAACGGACAAACAAAAACAGATAGTATTACAATGGTGCGAAAGGGAAAGCGAGGGCAGAGTCAGGTAAGAAGCATTAAAAAACCCAGGAAGCGGGCCATTGTCCCTAGTCAGGCGGAAGGTTGAACAAATGTGTCTGTTGCTCCTTTTTAAACTTGGCTGTTGTATCTTTCCTCTTCTTCTGTCCATAATGTAAACCCTCCTGGCATTCATTCAGTCTGAGTTTTGAAGCATTTGTTTGATTCTGGTGTCAGGAGAGTGGTCCCACTTTTGGGAACCGCCCACTTAATTCGGGAGGGTTGGCATGTAACTACTCAGACACCCCCTATTCCCGCTCCAACACTGTAGAGCGTTAGAATTTTTGCAAACCATTTAGATGATTCCATACCTTCATCTACTAAAGTAATTATGTCCGCATATTAAGTTTGCCCCACCCTGTTCTTAGGTCCTCCTGAGAACCTCTTTAGATATATAGAAATACAACACAACTTTGCCAAAATGATCCATCATTATTGTTAGGTAATGACCCATGAAACTGATTTGGAGTAGAGGAACAACATGGGATTTCATTAATTAACTGGCAAGATAGCTTAGTGGTTTGAGTGCTCGTTGTCAAGGCCAACTCAGCCTTTCATCCTTCCAAGGTCGATACATGAGTACCAAGTTTGGTTGAGTGATAATTATATATACATTTTCTATGTGCAGCGCTACAGCAAAAATGCTATATAAATGACAAATCATTATCATTAATTATGGAGACCTGCTTTAAAGAGGTTTCTGGACTTGCCAGGACTTACTTGCTCCCCATACCCCGGATTCTCCATCACCCATTTAGACCACCAACACCAACATAAATCCTCTGGACGATTAGACTTCCTGTATAAAGAACAGAATAAAATGCTATAAATTATCTTGAACATTGTTTCTATCTTGAGAAACCCTCTTTAGCAAACCAGTATAAGCTACAGTGTGGGAGTAAGAGCCAGAAGCCCCCAGGACGGGCTAAGAGACAGAGGCAGCCCCAGTGTGGGAAGAGGAGCACGAAACACCCACAGTGGGGAGATAGAAACAAACAAGTACTGAAGGTGGGAATGGACTGAGGAACCCTAGGGTGGGTAGAGAAAGTAAGAAACAAACCCCAGGAGTGTGAAGCGGGCCGAGAAACCATAGAGTGGGGATAGAGAGACACACAGACAAATCCCGGTGTGGAGAGAGAATTGGGAATCCTCAGTAGTGGAGAGAGAGAAAGAAACAAATTCGGAACTGGGGAATGAAGGAAAAGACCCCAGGGTGGGGAGTGAGAAGGAGTAGAGCCCTAGAAAGTGGATAAGGAGACTGAAAGGACTTTGACTGGTGGAGCAAGAAAGACAAAACTCTCTGAAGGGAGAAAGACTGTGGGACTTATAACTGGAAGGAGAAGCAGCAGTATATGAACTGTATGTTTGGAACTGTGAATATAGGCGAGGGCCTATTGTAAAGAGACAAGAGGGGGGCAGAAGCCAGCAGCCATCCCTTTCTTTGGCCAGTGCCCCAAAAGTATGTCTTGGTTGTTTTGTGTTTCTTTTTTTAGTCATCAGCAAATGAGAGTAGAGTTAAAGTAGGACTATGGACTGTGGACTTGAGTTTTGTTGCCAACCTGATACCCTGACGAATTTTGATCTTTGTTTGTATAGAGTAGGGTTTAAAACCATAGGCTTAGGGAGAGAATAGACCTTTTTACATGAAGCAAGAATAAAACATATGTGAATCATGCCACCTTGTCTGTCTCCTAATTTTGACCTACCACAATTGGTGTCTGAAGTGAGATGTGTACAACTTGATACAGGGTTGACCCATATGTTAGTGAGAAGATTAGACCCGATAGCCAAACTCCCTGAAATAGCTACACCTCAGCCTACTGGCTTCGACCTCTGTAACCTCAGAGAGGTGGAAACCCCAATCAGTAAATGAGACTAATATCTACAGGCCTGGCCATCTTTCCACCAAAAGGGACCAATGTTTGTTTACAAAGCAAGTCAGGATTGGCTTGGAAATATTCTTTGGCTGTAGCCACTAGCATCATTGACCCAGACCATAGAGTGGAAGCGAAGTTAGTGTTACACAAGTGGGGGTCCAAAGCTACAAAATAAAACCTGGAGAACCTATAGATCAGCGAATCCTAGAGTGGGCCCTGACCCCTCACATACAGGCAGTGGAGACCTTCTCACTACTGAGAGGGGTAGACCTGGATACGGGCAGGGTGATAGAACCTTAAACCCTCTTCTCCAAGCTGATCGGGATGCTACCTATAGCCTACCCGATCTGACTTTTGCCCAGAGGGATGATCACAATCTGGCAGAAGACTGTGAATGGGCTATACCTAAAGAGCAAGGGGCCGAGGAGCAGGGACCCTTCTTTTTCACCAAAAGGGGCCACCTATATCAGAGATATATAAATGGGGTGGAACAAGGAAAAGCCAATTGGTTATCCCTCCCAGTCACCTCAAATAGTGATGAATCAAGCCCCTTTCCATTTAATAGCTGGACAAGCAAATTATATTGGCCCAGTGTCTATGCAGATGTCAAAACCTATGTCAGCTGTGTGAAATTTGTCAGAAGACCTCAACTACCCTGGTACACCAAGCCCCCCCTCCAGCCCCTCTCTGTTATTGAAAACCCTTTTCCCTGAATTGCCATGGACATTGTGAGACTGCTTGAGCCTTCCAAATTGGGGAACCAATACCCCATTTGGGTGATACTTGTTTATTCCACTATTCCACCCAGGACCCCAAGGCTTTTCCCATGAGAAACAACACAAATTCCCTTTCTGTCTAGTTTCAGCTTTCCCCAAAACACCCTTACCAAACAAGGCAGAACTTTCATGTCCCACCTTATGCCGAAAGTGAAAAAATTCTTAACATCAAGACACCTCTGTATGACTTACTGAAGTGGGTAGCCTAGTGGAACGTTTTAATCAGAACTTAAAACATACACTTGGGATACTGGTAGAGGCTGATGGAAAGAACTGGGACCTAATTATAGCATGGGACCTTTTAACAGTAGGAGAAACTACTCAGTCATCACTAGGCTACTCCTCTTTTGAATTGTTATACTGTAGGGATCCCTGGGATGTGCTTTATATGCTTCAAGAAACTTGGGAGGAGAGAGAAGAGGCTTCTTTGCCCATATCCCTGGCTGCTACCAAACTCAAGTCCTACATGAAAACGGTGAAAGAAATTGCCAACACCCACGCATCCAAAGTGCAGGTTCACCAAAAGTAACACTATAACCAGAAGGGGGCAGCTAGATCCTTCTCAGTGGGCGACTATCACATCAACCTGTTAACAAACTTGAGAACTAACTCAGTCGAGCAAAGCACCTAAACTATGGCTACACTCTTGGTGGAGGATGGGAAGAAGTGTAGCCTACTTCCTGATGATCTCAGTAAGAAACAACAGGCTGACCTCTGCAGTATTTACTGGTGCAGTTCATTGAGGTTGTTGCGGAGGACCCGAGATGCGTTACACATTTGTTCCATTCCATTTGGATACCTCCTGGTCAGCTGGTAAAATGAAAGCCATATCAGATCCCTGAGATTTGAAGAGAGATCATAGCTGAAGAAATAGTCAAAATATTGAAACTCGGGGGGGGGGGGGGTGCCTGGTCTTCATCCATCATATCATTCCAGTAGCGAAACCTGACAACTCAAGGGGATTCTGCATAGACTATTGACGACTAAATTCTGTCTTGGTCTTTGAAAGCTATCCTATGCCCAGAATCGATGAGTTGATTAAACTCCTAGGGAATGCCCAATTCAGCACCACATTAGACTTAACGAAAGGCTCTTGGCAGGTTCACCTGAACCCTGCTGATAGAGAAAAGACTGTCTTTAGCACACCCTAGGGACTGTATCAGTTTACATTTCTCTCATTTGGGCTACGTAGAGCCCCTGCTACTTTTCAAAGAATCATGGACAAAATCCTACAACCGTGTTTGTCCTTTGCAGGGGCCTATTTAGATGATATAGTGTTGCATAGTTCAAGCCACCTATGTGAAGTCACTAGGGCCTTGTAAATAGCACTACTTACAGCTAACACAAAGAAATGCCATCTAGCACCAGTTGATGTGAAATATCTAGGCTACTTTGGGGGCAACAGACTAATACAGCCCTAAAGTTAAAAGGTAATGGCTATGGTATTAACCAGCACCCCTAAAAACTAAGCAGGAACTGAAAGCCTTCCTAGAGCTTGCCGTCTGTTACCAGCAGTTTATCCTGAACTTTTTTTTACCCTTGCTGCGTGTTTGCCAGACAAACCTAAGAACTCACAACCGAACAAACACTTTTGGATTTGGTAAAACCAGAATAGCCTGGAGACCCTAAAGAAGGTCCTCTGTGATGCACCCATTCTAAAAATGCTTGACTTCATAAAGGAGTTTATACTACAGACAGACCCCTCTAAGGTAGACTTATGAGCTGTCCTTTCCCAGTACATGAGGATAAATAACACCCCATTGTGTATACTTTTATGAAACTATTTCCCGGGAACAACATTTTGAAACTGTGGAGTTGGACGTCCCCTGGCTATGAAATCGGCCATCATCTGCTTAAGATATTATTTGATGTGTAAAGAGTGCAGGCTCCTCACAGATAATTCTCCATTAACCATTATGTATCTATGTAAAGACACCAACATCAGGGTAATGAGGTATTTTTTAGACCTTAAACCTTTCTGCTCCACGGTAGAACATAGGAAGGGCAAAGACCAACAGAACGTAGATGACCTCAGCCGCTCCTCTATAGATCGGCTGGAGGAGGGCTAAATGAAATGTTGAGGGTATGTGACGAATCCAAGAAGATCATCTCTTCTCCCCAAGGTGAGCCACCACCTTTGAGACTAGGGAGGTGAGCAGCTGTGCTTACCACCCCCTTGGGGATAGGATAAGCAGGACCCCTCTGGAGGTGACTCCCTTTAGATAATAGGAAACCTTCAGAGAGGGACACAAGTCACCATCCATCACCCATAATCATCAACACATTTATGGGGTAGGTAGGAAGTAAGGTGTACGATACTCATCCATCTCCTTTAATAAGGGCTGGCTCGACTTCTGACCCAAACTTAATTCTGTATTTGTGGTAAACAGCAGAATGGCGGAAAGACTGGTCTCCTAGCGGCAGGGGTGTTGCTAGGTCTGGAAAAGATCTGGGGCTACGCTAATGTTGAATCTATCAGGACTTGGGGCTAGCTAGCTTTTTGGTTGTAACCCCTGAGCTTCTATCCAGTGCTACAAACAAAGGATCCGGGGCTATAGCCCCCTTAGCCCCACCCTAGCAACCCCTATGCCTAGAGGCACATACTGGGAGAAACCAATCAGGAGAGAGTCTGAAGGAAGCGCAGCAGCACACAGATGAGTTGTTGCCAGGAAGAGGGAGAGGGAGCCAGACGTGGCGTTTCTGCTGAGGGCAAGGAATTGGAGGGTGCAACCCAGTCCTGTGGACAAGTAACTGGGAAAGTCTGATGTGAGAACCTGAATGAGACCAAGCTACCTCAGGGGCTGGAGGCCAAACCCAGAGGAGGAGCCTCCAAGAGATCTCTGCACCAAGTAAGGAGGAAACTAGAAGGGATGCCGAATCAAGGATCGATGACAATCCTGAATCATCCCTCTAAGATGAGTCAGATTCAGGCTTGAGTCGGTACTAAGAAGAGATTCTACTGCCAGTAATAATAATATAGTGTTGATGGGTAGGCCAGGGCAACAATATGCTCCTGATGTTAACTCTCAGAAGTGAATGGTGACTTAATCTACCTTTCATTATTATTGGGAAAATACTAACTGCCATTCTTAATGACTGTTGGCCTTATTAGCAGCAGATGACAGGAAAGTTGTAAATCATAGTATTAGGATAGTCAGCCTGTCTCAAAAACACCATATAATTTAATTGCAACACTGTACGCTAGTACAGCACTAAAGAGCCAGTTGGATGACAGTGCCTGTGACTTGATACTCTTGAGTCTGGTACACGCCTAATGGCTGTTGTTGGCATTCCAAGAGGCAAGCCAAGGAATCTGCCCCCCAGACGTGCTTTTCAAATTGTCATGTAACATATTCTCTAAAGCACCCAATATCTGTATTAAAGCTGTTCTCTATTTTAACATTCATTTTGAAAAGGAACCACTTGTTCCTGACCTTGCACTGTCCATAAACTATTACCTTAGTTTAAGTTATGGTAAATTGAAGGTTGTTGCTCTTAAGAGTAAATTCCATGCTGATATAGATATTACTGCAGCCCCATGGGGCTGTGGTGCAGCAATGCAAGGAAACCTAAATTACGGCATAGAATATGGTATCTTGTTTATAATCCATTCATTTTTCTCGGACTACCTGGGACATCAGAAATTAATAGGGAACACAACAATGTATCCAAGGAAAACCATGAGCATTACTGGTGTGGTCCTCATAACCCTAACACGATTATCTGTATGCAATCCTGTTAGCAGAGTCAAGAGTCCTGGAACTATTTCATATTAGATAATCTCCTCGAAAGCATGCCTTAACTGACCCAGTCTAATGCAGCAGCAAAGTCAACGAAACACTCAAAGGACAATTGTTTTTGGGACAGCTGAGTTGATTTGTGTCAAGGAGACAAGACATACCCCGGATCAAACACTAAAAGGGTTATTTTCCAAACACCTAGAGTGTTAAAAGAGGTGTGAATACCTGGCATAAACGGTCTATGTCTATTTTAGGAATGTATTTTAACACTTTGGTGCATTTTCGGTCATTTGGTAGATGGAGAAAGGGCATGGAACGAAATTACCATTTCTGAGCACCATGCTGTACGGTCTGCGATCTCCTGCATCGCCAGGGCCTCCAGGATCAGGTCGCATTGGTGCGCGGAGAACAGCGCGGGAAAGTAAATAGGCCGAGACAGAGGTCCTCATCCTATGTCTTTAATATTCACCTCCTTACATCCACTGCCGGCTCCCACGTCACTTCCCTCCCCACAACCTCGTCTCGCCCTCCCGTACACAAACTAGATTTCCCAACAGTACAACGCCCCAATTTAAACACCGACAACATCACTTTGCAATGAGTCTACGGGATCTGGTTCAGGCCCTTTGTGGACAGAGGTCCCCAGCCCACAGTCTGTCCCGCTGGTCAACCTGCTCCATTTCTTCCGGCCCTGACGCCTCTGACTCTTCTCCGTCTCCATGATATGATTAATCCGACACGTAGGCCCCTTCTACCTCCTGTGCTCCTTGTTGTCACCCTTGATGCATTCCTGACAGTCTTTTAAAGGGCAATGAGTTCCGGATCACTTGACTCCGGTCTCCTTCAGGTGTGACAAGGGAGCCCTTCTTCATTGTGATGTTGAGGGGATTTTCATGAAAGAAGGCGTCACCTTTACTGGTCCGAGTTTGTTTCACAACCACCACATCACCCAGTGCTAAGGTGGATGATCTTGCTTGCCTCCTGCAATCTGCATAGACTTTCATCTTTTCCTTTGATTCAGCATCTTTGTTTCTGCATCTCCTGGTCCCCGTCGGGGTGCTCTGAGGCACTCTTGTGGTGGGGTAGTCGGGTGCGGACACTCCGGTCGAACATGAATTCAGCTGGACACTTCCCTGTCGAGATGTGTGGGGTGTGCCTATAGTGCCTCAGGAGCTAATGCAGTACCTGCTAATATGGCTGTCCTGTTAATTGGGAAATCTGCAGTGTTCGCTTCAGGTTGGCCATGAAACACTCAATCATGCCATTAGCTTGAGTCCACAATGGGGTCACCTTCCTATGATTGAAACCATGTACTCCTTGAAAGCCTTGAAGCCTTGACTCGTGAAAGGCGGTCCATTGTCTGACTTCACCTGCTGGTGAATGCCATAGGCTGTAAGGTTTCTGTCTAACGCAGGGATGACATGGTGAGCCACTGTGGATGAGACCACTTGTGCCACAGGATATCTGGAGTATTTGTCCATTAATGCTAATACATATTTCCCCACTTCCATCGGGCCAAAGAAATCCACAGCAACTGCCTCCCATACTCTTCCTGGTAGAGGTGACATATTTAGTGGTTCAGGATGTCGGTGGGGGTGATTAGGCAGCATGTAGGACAGTCTCGTAGCAAGTCTTCCACCATTCCATCGAGTTTTTCGGAAACCATACCTTTTGGCACAGCATTCTCTTTGTCAAGACAATCCCTCAGTGTCCCTCATGTGCTAAGTCTGGCACCTGTCGCCTGATCTGACTCAGTATGATAATCTTGTTTGCTTTTAGGAGTATATTGTCTTCTGACATCACTGGTTCTTCCTTGACCAGTAGTACACTGTCCACATCCTTTCTTGTTTCTCCAAACTCCCTTCGACTCCTTTTCTTTGCTGTTCATTATTTCCCTGTTTGCAGTTCTTTCATGATTATCTGGAATGCTATGTCACCCTCCGCCTCCTTTGCTAGCTCCAGGGGATCTATGCCTTGCGGGACGGTCTGCTGAATTAGATATCTAATGTACTGATCCGCCACCGATGGTTCTGGGGTGTTCTCATGCCTCGGGTGATGTGATAAGAAGTCGGCCGGGTTGGCCTCCTTCCCATGTCTGTGAATGATGTTAAATGCATAGTCTTGTAACCGAGGGCCCCACTGCGTGATATGTGGTGGCATCTTTGCTTGTGGGTTGCCATATAGGAAAGGTAACTCCTGGTGGTCTATTATGATCGTGAAAGGCTTGCCATAGAGGAACAAATGAAAATGTTTGCAGGCCCAAACAACTGCCATGCTTTCTTTTTCTGTCAGGGAGTAGACTTGTTCAGTCTTTGACAAGCTTCTGCTTGCATATGAGACAATGTGTCTTTGAGCTGAGCCATCAGCGCTTTTCTGTGCAAGTATGGCCCTTAAGCCCACCGGGCTAGCATCGACTGTTAATTCCGCCTCCCTGTCTGTGTCAAAGTAGGCCAAGTTCTCCACAGCCTGAGCATCATTGTCCAATCACCAGGCTTGTGCCTTCAAGCGGGTACTCATATCCGCATTGATAGAAGAAGGGTTCACCTGCAGATCTGGATGTTGCTGCTAGCTTGTACACACCTTACGGTTGTGGCACGTGTACTTTTTGACTGCCAAAGGATTCCACTTGAGAGTCAATCGCCATTTCTTCCCTTGCAAGCATGAGAATCTCATCCAATGATCGTGCCTTTTGCAATAGTTTTCTCCTGAATGTTTTGGACTCACGTGCCGCAATGATCTGCGATCGTAGCGCCTCAACGTTGGAATAATTGGCGAAGTCTCAGTGCCTCATTTTACTGCATAGTCTCATTACATATCCATACATCATTTCCTCTTTTGCTTGCTTTGTAGTGTGGAATAAATGTCTCTTGTAGTGTACGTTGGTATGGGGTATAAGATATATGGATAGAGCTGTCTTGAGACCCTGGATCATGTCAATGGAGTCGGCAGGGAATTCGTCTATGATGTTCCTTGTAGCTCGGCCAGCTGCCTGCTTCATCAGGCATTGCTGGGGTGCATCTTCCACCGGGCCAATCGCCCCTACATACAAGTCAAAGTCCCAGACCCACCTGGCCCATCTGGGTCCCAAGTTGCTGGGGCCCGTGACATCAAACACGCCTGGCAATTGCACTACCAGGGATTCAGATACCCTCTGATGGCCCTTGGGTTGTGGGGTCACTAGGACCGTAGCTGGGATGTCCTGGTCTGACATGTTGTGGTCTCGCTGTATGTTCTCGTGTAATGTTCCTTGCACTCCCTCACTTCGAGGCTGATCTGATGGGCCTTATACTGTGGAAATTCTCCCACAGGACGCGGCTGCCACTTTTTGGAGTTCGTCTCCGATAGCCGGAAGCCACTGGCTCCTTCCACCATGTCTGCAGGCTGAGCGCCATGATCATGGCCACACAAGTGGGCAATCCCTTGTCACTATTGTACAGTCGACGATCTCCTGCATCTCCGGGGCCTCTGGGATCAGGTCGCCTTGGTGCGTGCAGAGCTGGGCGGGAAAGTAAAGAGGCCGAGATGGAGCTCCTCACTCTACGTCTTTATTATTCGCCTGCTTACATCCACTGCTGGCCCTCTGGCTCCCACATCACTTCCCTCCCCACACCCTCATACTGCCCTACCGGACACAAACTACATTTCCCAACAGTACACATTCTAAACTCTGCCTGCCCCAAAAAATGCCTTAATACCAGCATCACATTTTCTTGCTGGGGTTACTGCATAGAATTCCTCTAAAATGTGCATATTTTTGGCACCTGTTAAAAGTAAGCATTTCCTTCAGGAATATATTATAATGCCCCTCGCAAGCATACATTATAGAAGACATGTATACTTTGCAGTCCAAAATGCAAAAAAAGCTTTTCAACCTGTTTGTACCAGGTTTAAAGTTCACTTCGTAGAGCAAAGCAAAGCACAACAATCGCTCTGAGGCGGATCAAAATGCACGGAAGTTTACACCTTGGTGGTTCCCTGTATGCATTTATCGCTTTAAAGAAAAATACCCTCTCAATGTCTCTGTTTAAATCCTGCCTGTTCAGTGGAATGTTATTATGAATACTCCAATGTTCTGTGGCTTCCAGCAAGATTTCCCAATAAATATTCAAGGAAGAATCTTTAAACAAAATTAGTCAATCAGACTGTGAGTTCCCTCTAGTTCCCTTCTTGTATACAGGAAATTCTCCTATGAGTCTGGGATAGATTGCAACAAGTGTTTTTTACATAGCAGGAGCAATATTTGGAACCGGCACATACTGCATTCCCAGAGTATCCTGTGCACCATCTGAGGATTCTGCCTCAAAGACAATCCGTCTATCTACAAAAGGTCAGTGGACCTACAACACCCGGGACCCTCCTTGCAAGTCTGGAAGCTATCTTCATCACTCTGATTGGATCCCAAAGGGTCCTACGACCACAACATATGACTGGAATTTCGTTTTAAAGTCACATCCTGCATTCCCTGTGCACCATGTGAGGGTCCTACCTCAAAAACGAAGCTCCCTGGACATACACTTCCTAGGACTCTTCATCCTGCCTGCAAGTCTGGAAGCTAATCTGAGCACTTTAATTGGCTCCTGGTTGGTCATGTGACACACTGCCTCCCTTGTTATTGAGTTTTACATGGGCCTCTAGCCCAGGTGACTGCAGCAAAGGGCAAACTCCTGTTTGGACCGGTTAGGCCTGGAAAGGACCTAGGGCTAAATTCCCTGCTCATGCCAGGACTTTTTTTGTTGCTCCCCCTTCACCAGGCTCTGGCTTCCACATATAGGGATCATTTGGCCCAGTGACTTCATTCACTGAGGAGCTGCTGTTACCCCAAAGAACCTCAATGTTTGGTGCCTCATCCACCTGCCCTCTCCCTCTTGAGCTCCTCCCTTCCATTACTGTTTTCACTTGCCTATTTCTTCCACCCTCCATCATGCAACGTCACTTCGCTCCATTTCCCCTTCCACCCATTTTTCTCCTACCTTCTCTCGTAGTCTTCAGCCACAATTCTGTATAACGTATACCCTTCTCTCTCTCCTCCCCATCTCCCTCCACTCCTCTGCCCTGTGCCTGCACCCCTCAAACCCGATGCCACTATTCTTCTAGGATCTCCAACCTCATCTATCCCCATCATCTACGGCACAACATCTGCTCCTCTCCCCCACCTTCTGCCACTTTTTCACTTGGCCTCTGGATTATAAATCCATTATTCGATGATTAATGTATTTATAATCATATGATTTGTATCATTGACATGTATTAATGTATTGATAATTATATGTTACTATTATTTGTAATAAATCATTCCATCATTCTTGTTTCACTAAGTGTTGCTCAGCACTGTTGCTAGGTTCATAAATCATGAATTTGATTAATTAAAATGTATAAGTAATCCAACATGTTTTGCTTATGAATGAATCCCATGTTTTGTCAATATATACCTCAGAACCTTCCAGACTGTATTTCTGTCTTCTCGCCATCTTGTTATCTTCACTTTTCTTCTACACTCAACCTTGCTGTCCCATGCACCCCCTCTCACTTCTGTGCTTTCTCATCTCTTGCCCCTCTCCATTGGAGCCTGCTGCCCATCACAATCAGATCCAACCCGATTGTGGATCTATTGAAAGCTTAACTTAAACTTCAATTACTTATAAAAGAGGGACCTCCAACTCCCATCTCCCCCTTCCTCCCTACCTGACACCTCCATTCAATTGAGTGCTGTGTAATAATGTTATTTTGTATATTTGTTAGTTTGATGCACTTGCCCCCTGGATCAATGTTTTCTTTGTAAGTCACCTGCCCCTGCTATTTATGCTTGTTTTGTGCCTGGTCTGTTGCACTTTGTTCACACCATCATAAACAGACTCACCACATGTCCTCATCTTTGTGCTACTGTAAGGTACCCATCGGGAGGGTTTGGGAGGGGGGGTGGGCTGCCTCTGCCATCTGTAACTGTGCTATTGTTTCTGATTGAAATTACCATCCCTGTTCTTCAAATCAATACAAATACAAATAGGGAGATGGATCTGACTTCTGGACAGCATTTCCTATGTTGTCTGGACCAGATGCTATTGACGTTACTAGTTCTTTTTCTGAACTTCACAAAAAGATGGGGAGTTAGCACCTTAGGGTGCCGCTTTCTTAATGTTAATGTTTGTTATCCTGTTTGCACCTGCTAACTTGATTACACCAGTATATTTGCCATTTATCAATAGGAGTAACGTCTTTACTCATGGGAGTCCAGAGTGCTCTTCTGTTTACCAGCTGCTAAAATGTGTGGCTGGAATTAGGTACAACTGGCTCCTTAACCCTCCTCCATGTTGTCACCATCACATCATTATTATTGTTTCTTAACAAAATGCCTGAACATAGAGCTCCCACCAGAGAGAGAACATCAAGGCATTGCTCATGAAAATAAACTACCAGTCAAGGTTTTCAAACTACTGAATAATTTGCACAAGAAAACAATGGCTTATAGATTGATGTTGCCTTGGATGCTGAAATTCGCGTCCATATTTCATTACACCTGCTAATGCACACAACTTAAAAGATGTATCTTTACCATAAAGTTCCTCTATCCATTAGGTAGACATCCTACTAGAGCTCCTGCCTGTTGGACTGGTCTGAACATATCCGTGAAGTTGTGTCTGTTGTTTCCTATTTTTTTCCAGCACTTTTACTCACTCGTTTTTGGAGGTAGTATATGACTGCTTTTAGAAGACCTATCAGAGTGCCATATTTCGGGGCCTGTGCTAAGGCCAAACATAAGGAATTAGAATTGATAATGAGCCCCTGCCACGGAGACAAGAAGTAGCATTTGATATGCCTTGCACATTGGAATTTGGAAGTAGGAATCCTGTAAATCTATGAATACCACAAACGCTTCTTCTTTTCACAAGGTTAAAATTGAGTGATTTAGATATTTTTTTTTTATTGATTCAGCTGACTTCAGTCAACTTTACAATATTTATACAACATGGTATGAAACAATAAAATGAGTTGCTTTTTACATTGATAATTCAACATATCTACAATTCAAATAAAATTCATTGTCAAGACTAAAATACAATCATCAAACAATAAAAAGAAAAAATTACCATTTATGTACTTTTCCCAATTGAGTTATAACAATTTTTCATAAATCTATAGGTGCTAGCAAGTTGTATCATCTGTTAAATTCAACAATCGAAGAAGGCCAATCGCCTCAAGTCTCACACGTGTCAAGTGTCCACAATGTATCATTTCCCACAGATGTTCTTGGGTAACTACTCGATATTCCTTTGTCACATTTTTTATATATTTTATTCTCGCATCAATTAAACCAGGACACTCAACCAATAGATGTTTAAGTGTCTTCTTTCTGTGAGCTGCTTTTACAAAATCGGCATATATTTTGTATTGAAGATACTAGGTTACGTTTTGCTTTGACATCATTTGTTGGCCATATATTGAAACGTAATCTCATGAAATCAGCTCTATGAGTAACAGAGGGAGACTTGAGTATATATTGTTCCGGTGAACTGTATTTCTAGATCTGGAATGGATTTTGCCTGAAGTCGACATACATGTTACATTTTGTAGTGTTCCTTATCCAGTCACCCTGAAAGATTTTTGTTTTTGCTCGGACAGCATTATGTATTAAATCAAGCAAGGTGAGATCAGCCTCGGCCAGTGTATGTATTACCAGTCGTTGCCATTTGGAGATTGTCACGTCTTTAGAAGAAAATATATAGTTGGATAGCACACCTATAATGGTGGTTTCCCAAAATGAATTAATCCCTGTTTGGACTAAACTTTTCAATTTCTTAAGCACTAGCATAAAACAGAAATCTCTGCATACTTGCAAGATTATCAAAAATAATTACATAGTATCCTGATTCTCACTCTCTGGCAGGTACAGGTGCAAATACTTCTTTTTTAACCGATGTTGCACTTCTTGAAAAAGAGGCCTTCAGACTGGTAGCTGTGGAATCTGAGAAAGTTCAGTTCCATACTACAGGGGATGACTTCCAGTAGACATTGGTTGGACAGTGAATCAGCCCAGGTCCCAAAATAGATTTGAATGCAACCCTGTGCTGCTCCATCTGATTCTGCAACATGGATAAGGGCCGGAGCTGTATAGTCAGTTGTGATGCTGGAAATGCCTTTTATGGGGCAGGGCCTCTTAGTCCTTGTCCTACCACTTCTCTCTGTATGTCTTTTTTATGTTTTCTGCCAAGAGGGTCCAGTCTGGACCTCTGCCAATGCAGCTCTTCATTTCACTTTTTGGGTGAACAATACCCTTGATCTGCCCTTGTGGCACCCATGGGTGGGGTTACAGCCTTGTGCCCCTTATGTGTGTTTTTCGGTACCTGTGTGTTGCACACAGAGCCGGCTATGGGCTGGTAGCAGCTACATGCTGACTTGACATTGGCTCTGGGTATCCTCCATTTTTGGGATACCCAGGCCCTGTCATAGAAATCAATGGATTCCTAATACAAAGGCAAGATGGCCACTGTAGCCTCTCGGTTTCTATTGCCTTTACCAGTGAAGTTCACTGAATCTTACATCCTGTCTGCAGTTGGAGGAAGAAGTCTGCAGCTGCAACTCTTCAAGAAATCCAAAGACTGCTGCGCTGACCCATGGATGGAATCAAGAGAGGACCAGGATAGGCAACTTGTTCCCGAGCTAGAAGGGACCATCATGAAATTGCTGTTCTTCCTCCAAAGTACTCTGGAAACCAGTCCTCTGTGCCTGCTCTCTGGAGAAGGGATCTTCGTGAGTCTAGAAGAGGAGTGCCTGGATAACTTGATCCGAAGAAGTCCAGCTGTGTCACATAGGTTCTGGAGGAGTGTTTGTAACCAATGGTATCCAAGTTGCTGCGCATCACCCAGAAGAGGTGGGTACCCTGGCATTTTGCTGCGTGACACCCTGAGCTGCGAAAGTACTAACCGACTGAAGAATGCTTCACAGGTCACTCCTGCCACCACATCCATCCCCCATCAATCCATGGTGGAGAAGATCCAGGGTCACTGTGGGCAGAGGAAAGTCCACCAGTGGGATTCCCGCCACCAAATCTGAAGCAGTCCAGCCTTGGTGAGGGCCTGCAGTAAAACAAAGTCCAGGGCTCATGGCCAGGTCACCAGAAGCCAAACAAAGGTTTGTGCTGTGGCTGCAGCACCAACAAACCGAAAGTAGCAGACTGCAAAAACCCGAAACACAACACTTCTGCCACTGCACCTATCACCATCAAAAGTCATCCACAGCCCTCAAGGGTCTTATCTTCTACGGCCAGGCCTTGTAGAGGTGCACAGCAAGTTTCACCTCTGTGGGACATCCACAGCCGGAGTAACGACCTTCCAATGCAGACCACTGCGAAGACCAAAGGTACTGCCTTTAAAACATTACTTGGTCCCTTTCCTCTGCTGGACACCGATATAAAAGCAACTCCTTCTTCCAAGGCGGGTCTCGTCAAGTAAAGCCGAGAAACCCCACCCCTTTGCCTGCCAAGGCACCAAAGGTACTGTGACGATGAAGAGTGCATTCCAGCCTCAGGAGTCATCCAGGGGTCTCAGGATCATTGTGGATCCTGTTCTCATGTGGCATCTTAGGCACTTTGGGGGCAGTGGGACCTTTGGAAAGAAAAGCAGAGCATTATTGAGCTTAATTGCACTGGGCATAATTTACAAGATAAAGTACACCCTAATTGTTCCCTTTCAGGTTGCCCAGGTGGGGGGATCCTCACGCAGTATCTTTTATTTGAGTCTGAAGAAAGTATAATGCCTATGTTCAGAATCTAACTTGCATTTCTAAAGTGAAATCTATCCACATATCCAATGTTTTATGATTCCTATGCTTTTTAAACACTGTCAGCAGTTGGTGCATTCTATATTGAATCTAAAGTATATAGTTGTGTGGACATTCCGTTGTGTCGGCTTGGGGATTCACTGTGCTTAAGAACCAGCCTGCATTACATCACTTGAGTCTCAGTCTTGGCTGCTCATCTATTTCTACCCGATAGAAAACCTTGGCTGGGGTGCCCTGTGCCTCTACCCCAACTGTATAAGGGGCAGACACACAGATGGGGGGGCACAGAGAGACATCACAGAGGACTAGAGGGGGGTGAGGGCACAGAGAGACGTCACAGGGTCCCGGAGGGGGGTGGAGCGTACAGAGAGACATCACAGAGGACCAGATGGGGTTGGGGGGAACAGAGAGACATCACAGGGGACCAAAGGGGGATGGGAGGCACAGAGAGACCTAATGGGGCAACAGGGAGCATGGGTGGCACAGAGAGACATCACAGGGGACCAACGGGGGATGGGGGGCACAGAGAGACATCAGGGAGGACCAGAGGGGGGTGGGGTATACAGAGAGACATCACAGGAGACAAGAGGGGGGGCACAGAGGGTCATCATGGGGGACCAGAGGGGGGCACAGAGAGACATCACTGGGGACAAGAGGGGGGGCACAGAGGGTCATCATGGGGGACCAGAGGGGGATGGGGGGCACAGAGAGACATCAGGGAGGACCAGAGGGGGGTGGGGTATACAGAGAGACATCACAGGAGACAAGAGAGGGGGCACAGAGGGTCATCATGGGGGACCAGAGGGGGGCACAGAGAGACATCACTGGGGACCAGAGGGGGGGTGGGTGTACAGAGAGACATCACGGGGGACTAGAGGGGGTGGGTGTACAGAGAGACATCACGGGGGACCAGGGGAGGCACAGAGAGACATCACAGGGGACCAAAGGGGGATGGGGGGCACAGAGAGACATCATGGGGGACCAAGGAGCATGGATGGCACAGAGAGACATCACAGGGGACCAACGGGGGATGGGGGGCACAGAGAGACATCAGGGAGGACCAGAGGGGGGTGGGGTATACAGAGAGACATCACAGGAGACAAGAGGGGGGCACAGAGGGTCATCATGGGGGAGCAGAGGGGGGCACAGAGAGACATCACTGGGGACCAGAGGGGGGTGGGTGTACAGAGAGACATCACTGGGGACCAGGGGAGGCACAGAGAGACATCACAGGGGACCAGATGGGGGGCACAGAGAGAGATTACAGGGGACCAGATGGGGGTGGAGGGCACAGAGAGAAATCAGGAAGGACCAGTGGGGGGTGGGGTGTACAGAGAGACATTACGGGGGACCGGAAGGGGGTGGGGTGCAGACAGACATCACTGGGGACAAGAGGGGGGGTGGATGTACAGAGAGACATCATGGGGGACTAGAGGGAGGTGGGTGTACAGAGAGAATCACGGGGGACCAGGGGAGGCACAGAGAGACATCACAGGGGACCAGAGGGGGGGCAAAGAGAGAGATTACAGGGGACCAGAGGGGGGTGGAGGGCACAGAGAGAAATCAGGAGGGATCAGAGGGGGGTGGGGTGTACAGAGAGACATTACGGGGGACCGGAGGGGGGTGGGGCGCAGAGAGACATCACAGGGGACCAAAGGTGGGGGCAGAGAAAGACATCACAGGGGACCAGAGGGGGTCTGGGGGTCACAGAGAGACATCACAGGGGACGAGAGGGGGGTGAGGCAGAGAGAGACATCATGGGGGACCAGAGGAGGGGGCACACAGAGACATCACGGGGGACCAGATGGGGTGTGGGGGGCACAGAGAGACATCACAGAGGACCAGAGGGGGGTGGCGTGTACGGAGAGACATCACAGGGGACCAGAGGGGGGGCACAGAGAGACATCACAGGGGACCAGAGGGGGGTGGGGTGTACAGAGAGACATCATGGGAGACAAGAGGGGGGCACAGAGAGACATCACAGAGGACCAAAGGGGGGTGGGGTGTACAGAGAGACATCACATGGAACCAGAAGGGGGGCGCAGAGAGACATCACGGGGGACCAGAGGGGAGGCACAGAGAGACATCACAGGGGACCAGAGGGGTGTGGGGGGCACAGAGAGACATCTCGGGGGACAAGAGGGGGCACAGAAAGACATCACAGAGGACCAGAGAGGGGTGGGGTGTACAGAGAGACATCATGGGGTTCCAGGGGGGGGCACAGAGAGACATCACGGAAGGCCAGAGGGGGTTGGGGGGTACAGAGAAACATCACGGAGGACCAGAGAGGGGTGGGGTGTACATAGAGACATCACGGAGGACTGGGGGGGCACAGAGAGACATCACAGGGGATGAGAGGGGGGCACAGAGAGACATCACAGGGGACCAGAGGGAGGTGGGTGTACAGAGAGACATCAGAGGGGACCAGAGGGTAGCACAGAGACATCACAGGGACCAGAGGGGGGCACAGAGAGAGATCACGGGGGACCAGAGGGGATGGGGTATACAGAGAGACATCACAGGGGTCCAGAGGGAGGTGGGGTGTACAGAGAGACATCACGGAGGACCAGAGGGGAGTGGGGGGCACAGAGAGACATCACAGGGGACCAGAGGGGGGTGGGGTGTACAAAGAGACATCAAAGGATACCAGAAGGGGGTGGGGCGCAGAGAGACATCACGGAGGACCAGAGGAGGGGGTACAGAGAGATATCAGGAGGACCAGAGGGGGGTGGGTTGTACAGAGAGACATCACGGGAGACCAGAGGGGGGTGGGGTGTAGAGAGAGACATCATGGGGGACGAGGGGGGGCACAGAGAGACATCACAGGGGACCAGAGGGGGGGCACAGAGAGAGCTTACAGGGCACCAGAGGGGGGTTAAGGGCACAGAGAGAAATCACGAGGGACCAGAGGGGGGTGGGTTGTACAGATAGACATCACAGGGGACCGGAGGGGGATGGGGCACAGAGAGACATCGCGGAGGACCAGAGGAGGTGGCACAAAGAGACATCACAGGGACCAGAGCGTGTGTGGGGGGCACAGAGAGACATCACGGGGGTCTGGAGGGGGGTGGGGCACAGAGAGACATCACGTGGGACCAAAGGAGTGGGCACACAGTGACATCACGGGGGACCAGAGGGGGTGTGGGGGGCACAGAGAGACATCACAGGGGACCAGAGGGGGGTGGGGTGTTCAGGGAGACATCACGGAGGACCAGAGGGGGGTGGGGGGCACAGAGAGCCATCATGGGGGACCAGAGGGGGGGACACAGTGAGACATCACGGGGGACCAGAGGGGAGCACACAGAGACATCGCAGGGGACCAGAGGGGGGGCACAGAGAGAGATCACGGGGGACCAGAGGGGATGGGGTATACAGAGAGATATCACAGGGGTCCAGAGGGAGGTGGGGTGTACAGAGAGACATCACGGAGGGCCAGAGGGGAGTGGGGGGCACAGAGAGACATCACAGGGGACCAGAGGGGGGTGGGGTGTACAAAGAAACATCACAGGGGACCAGATGGGGGGCACAGAGAGACATCACGGGGGACCAGAGGGGGGTGGGGGGCACCGAGAGACATCACGAGGAACCAGAAGGGGTTGGGATGTACAGAGAGACATCACAGGATACCAGAAGGGGGTGGGGCGCAGAGAGACATCACGGAGGACCAGAGGAGGGGGCACAGAGAGATATCAGGAGGACCAGAGGGGGGTGGGTTGTACAGAGAGACATCATGGGAGACCAGAGGGGGGTGGGGTGTAGAGAGAGACATCATGGGGGACGAGGGGGGGCACAGAGAGACATCACAGGGGTCCAGAGGGGGGGCAAAGAGAGAGATTACAGGGGACTAGAGGGGGGTGGAGGGCACAGAGAGAAATCAGGAGGGATCAGAGGGGGGTGGGGTGTACAGAGAGACATTACGGGGGACCGGAGGGGGGTGGGGCAGAGAGAGACATCACAGGGGACCAGAGGAGGGGGCACACAGAGACATCACGGGGGACCAGATGGGGTGTGGGGGGCACAGAGAGACATCACAGAGGACCAGAGGGGGGTGGCGTGTACGGAGAGACATCACAGGGGACCAGAGGGGGGGCACAGAGAGACATCACAGGGGACCAGAGGGGGGTGGGGTGTACAGAGAGACATCATGGGAGACAAGAGGGGGGCACAGAGAGACATCACAGAGGACCAAAGGGGGGTGGGGTGTACAGAGAGACATCACATTGAACCAGAAGGGGGGCGCAGAGAGACATCACGGGGGACCAGAGGGGAGGCACAGAGAGACATCACAGGGGACCAGAGGGGTGTGGGGGGCACAGAGAGACATCTCGGGGGACAAGAGGGGGCACAGAGAGACATCACAGAGGACCAGAGAGGGGTGGGGTGTACAGAGAGACATCATGGGGTTCCAGGGGGGGCACAGAGAGACATCACGGAAGGCCAGAGGGGGTTGGGGGGTACAGAGAAACATCACGGAGGACCAGAGAGGGGTGGGGTGTACAGAGAGACATCACAGAGGACTGGGGGGGCACAGAGAGACATCACAGGGGATCAGAGGGGGGCACAGAGAGACATCACAGGGGACCAGAGGGAGGTGGGTGTACAGAGAGACATCAGAGGGGACCAGAGGGTAGCACAGAGAGACATCACAGGGACCAGAGGGGGGCACAGAGAGAGATCACGGGGGACCAGAGGGGATGGGGTATACAGAGAGACATCACAGGGGTCCAGAGGGAGGTGGGGTGTACAGAGAGACATCACGGAGGACCAGAGGGGAGTGGGGGGCACAGAGAGACATCACAGGGGACCAGAGGGGGGTGGGGTGTACAAAGAGACATCAACGGATACCAGAAGGGGTGGGGCGCAGAGAGACATCACGGAGGACCAGAGGAGGGGGTACAGAGAGATATCAGGAGGACCGAAGGGGGGTGGGTTGTACAGAGAGACATCACGGGAGACCAGAGGGGGGTGGGGTGTAGAGAGAGACATCATGGGGGACGAGGGGGGCACAGAGAGACATCACAGGGGACCAGAGGGGGGGCACAGAGAGAGCTTACAGGGCACCAGAGGGGGGTTAAGGGCACAGAGAGAAATCACGAGGGACCAGAGGGGGGTGGGTTGTACAGATAGACATCACAGAGGACCGGAGGGGGGTGGGGCACAGAGAGACATCGCGGAGGACCAGAGGAGGTGGCACAAAGAGACATCACAGGGACCAGAGCGTGTGTGGGGGGCACAGAGAGACATCACGGGGGTCTGGAGGGGGGTGGGGCGCAGAGAGACATCACGTGGGACCAAAGGAGTGGGCACACAGTGACATCACGGGGGACCAGAAGGGGTGTGGGGGGCACAGAGAGACATCACAGGGGACCAGAGGGGGGTGGGGTGTTCAGGGAGACATCACGGAGGACCAGAGGGGGATGGGGGGCACAGAGAGCCATCATGGGGGACCAGAGGGGGGGACACAGTGAGACATCACGGGGGACCAGAGGGGAGCACAGAGAGACATCGCAGGGGACCAGAGGGGGGGCACAGAGAGAGATCACGGGGGACCAGAGGGGATGGGGTATACAGAGAGACATCACAGGGGTCCAGAGGGAGGTGGGGTTTACAGAGAGACATCACGGAGGACCAGAGGGGAGTGGGGGGCACAGAGAGACATCACAGAGGACCAGAGGGGTGTGGGGTGTACAAAGAAACATCACAGGGGACCAGATGGGGGGCACAGAGACACATCACGGGGGACCAGAGGGGCGTGGGGGGCACCGAGAGACATCACGAGGAACCAGAGGGGGTTGGGATGTACAGAGAGACATCACAGGATACCAGAAGGGGTGGGGCGCAGAGAGACATCACGGAGGACCAGAGGAGGGGGCACAGAGAGATATCAGGAGGACCAGAGGGGGGTGGGTTGTACAGAGAGACATCACGGGAGACCAGAGGGGGGTGGGGTGTAGAGAGAGACCTCATGGGGGACCAGAGGAGGTGGCACAAAGAGACATCACAGGGACCAGAGCGTGTGTGGGGGGCACAGAGAGACATCACAGGGGTCTGGAGGGGGGTGGGGCACAGAGAGACATCACGAGGGACCAGAGGGGGGTGGGTTGTACAGATAGACATCACAGGGGACCAGAGGAGGTGGCACAAAGAGACATCACAGGGACCAGAGCGTGTGTGGGGGGCACAGAGAGACATCACAGGGGTCTGGAGGGGGGTGGGGCACAGAGAGACATCACGTGGGACCAAAGGAGTGGGCACACAGTGACATCATGGGGGACCAGAGGGGGTGTGGGGGGCACAGAGAGACATCACAGGGGACCAGAGGGGGTGGGGTGTTCAGGGAGACATCACAGAGGACCAGAGAGGGGTGGGGGGCACAGAGAGCCATCATGGGGGACCAGAGGGGGGGACACAGTGAGACATCACGGGGGCCCAGAGGGGAGCACAGAGAGACATTGCAGGGGACCAGAGGGGAGGCCCAGAGAGACATCAAAGGGGACCGAAGGGGGGTGGGGGCACAGAGAGACATCACGGGGAACAAGAGGGTGGCACAGAGAGACATCACAGAGGACCAGAGGGGGGTGGGGTGTACAGTTAGACATCATGGAGGACTAGAGAGGGTGGGGATCACAGAGAGAAATCAAAGGGGATCAGAGGGAGGGAGGGTGGGGGGCACAGAGAGACATCATGGGGGACGATAGGGGGGCACAGAGAGACATCAATGGGGACCAGAGGGAGGTTGGGGGGCACAGAGAGACATCATGGAGGTCCAGAGGGTGGTGGGGCACATAGAGACATCAAAGGGAACCCAAGAGACGTGGAGCACAGAGAAACATCACAGGGGAACGGGGGGGGGGCACAGAGAGACATCACTGGGGACAAGAGGTGGTGGGGGGCACAGAGAGAGACATCATGGGGACCAGAAGGGGGGCACAGAGAGGCACCATGGGGGACCAGTGGGGGTTGGGGGACACAACGAGACATCACGGGGGACCAGAGGAGGGTGGGGTGTATAGAGAGACATCACGGGGGACCAGAGGGGGGGCACAGAGAGACATCACAGGGGACCAGAGCGGAGTGGGGTGTAGAGAGAGACATCCTAGGGGAGCAGAAGGGGGGGGGCACAGAGAGAAATCACAGGGGACCAGAGGGGTTTGGGGTGTACAGAGAGACATCACAGGGGACCAAAGGGGGATGGGGGGCACAGAGAGACATCATGGGGGACCAGGGGGGATGGAGGGCACAGAGAGACATCACAGGGGACCAAAGGGGATGGGGGCACAGAGAGACATCACGAAGGACAAGAGGGGGGTGTGGTGTAAAGAGAGACATCACAGGAGACAAGAGGGGGTGTACAGAGAGACATCACGGGGGACTAGGGGAGGCACAGAGAGACATCACAGGGGACCAGAGGGGGGGGCAAAGAGAGAGATTACAGGGGACCAGAGGGGGGTGCAGGGCACAGAGAGAAATCAGGAGGGATCAGAGGGGGGTGGGGTGTACAGAGAGACATTACAGGAGACTGGAGGGGGGTGGGGCACAGAGAGACATCACAGGAGACCAGAGGTGGGGGCACAGAGTGACATCACGGGGGACCAGAGGGGGTGTGAGGGTCACAGAGAGACATCACTGGGGACCGGAGGGGGGTGAGGCCCAGAGAGACATCATGGGGGACCAGAGGAGGGGGCACACAGAGACAAATAGGGGGACCAGATGGGGTGTGGGGGGCAGAGGGAGACATCACCGGGGACCAGAGGGGGGTGGGGTGTTCAGGGAGACATCACAAGGGACTAGGGGTGGGTGGGGTGTACAGAGAGACACCACAGAGGACCAGAGGGGGGTGGGGGGCACAGAGAGACATCACAGGGAACCAGAGGGGGGGTACAGAGGGTCATCACAGGGGACCAGAGGGGGGCACAGAGAGACATCACAGAGAACCAGAAGGGGGTGGGGTGTACAGAGAGACAACACATGGAACCAGAGGGGGGACAAAGAGAGACATCACAGGGGACCAGAGGGGAGGCACATAGGGTCATCACAGGGGACCAGAGGGGTGCACAGAGAGACAACACAGGGGACCGGAGGGGGGTGAGGCCCAGAGAGACATCATGGGGGACCAGAGGAGGGGGCACACAGAGACAAATAGGGGGACCAGATGGGGTGTGGGGTGCTCAGGGAGACATCACAAAGGACTAGAGGTGGGTGGGGTGTACAGAGAGACACCACAGAGGACCAGAGGGGGGTGGGGGCACAGAGAGACATCACAGGGAACCAGAGGGGGGGCACAGAGGGTCATCACAGGGGACCAGAGGGGGGCACAGAGAGACATCACAGGGGACCAGAGGGGGGTGGGGTGTACAGAAAGACATCATGGGAGACAAGAGGGGGGCACAGAGAGACATCACAGAGGACCAGAGGGGGGTGGGGTGTACAGAGGGACATCACATAGAACCAGAGGGGGGGCAAAGAGAGACATCACAGGGGACCAGAGGGGAAGCACAGAGAGACATCACAGGGGACCAGCGGGGGGTGGGGGGCACAGAGAGACATCACAGGGGACTAGAGGGGGCACAGAGAGACATCACAGAGGACCAGAGGGGAGTGCGGTGTACAGTTAATCATCATGGAGGACCAGAGGGGATGGGGGCCACAGAGAGACATCATGGGGATCCAGAGGGGGGGCACAGAGAGACATCACGGAAGACCAGAGGTGGGTGGGGGGTACAGAAAAACATCACGGAGGACCAGAGAGGGGTGGGGTGTACAGAGAGACATCACGGAGGACTGGGGGGGCACAGAGAGACATCACGGGGGACCAGAGGGGGGCACAGAGAGACATCACAGGGGACCAGAGGGAGGTGGGTGTACAGAGAGACATCAGAGGGGACCAGGGGGTAGCACAGAGAGACATCACAGGGACCAGAGGGGGGGCACAGAGAGACATCACTGGGGACCAGAGGGGATGGGGTATACATAGAGACATCACAGGGGACCAGAGGGAGGTGGGGTGTACAGAGAGACATCACGGAGGACCAGAGGGGAGTGGGGGGCACAGAGAGACATCACAGGGGACCAAAGGGGGGTGGAGGGCACAGAGAGACATCACAGAGGACACGAGGGGGGCACAGAGAGACATCACAGAGGACCAGTGGGGGGTGGGGTGTATAGTTAGACATCATGGAGGACCAGAGGGGGTGGGGGTCACAGAGAGACATCACGGGGTCTGGGGGGGTGGGGCACAGAGAGACATCACGGGGGACCAAAGGAGTGGGCACACAGAGACATCATGGGGGACCAGAGGGGGTGTGGGGGGCACAGAGAGACATCACCGGGGACCAGAGGGGGTTGGGGTGTTCAGGGAGACATCACAAGGGACTAGAGGTGGGTGGGGTGTACAGAGAGACACCACAGAGGACCAGAGGGGGGTGGGGGGCACAGAGAGACATCACAGGGAACCAGAGGGGGGGCACAGAGGGTCATCACAGGGGACCAGAGGGGGGCACAGAGAGACATCACAGAGGACCAGAAGGGGGTGGGGTGTACAGATAGACAACACATGGAACCAGAGGTGGGGCAAAGAGAGACATCACAGGGGACCAGAGGTGAGGCACAGAGAGACATCACAGGGGACCAGAGGGGGGTGGGGGGCACAGAGAGACATCACGGGGGACAAGAGGGGGTCACAGAGAGACATCACAGGGGACCGGAGGGGGGTGAGGCCCAGAGAGACATCATGGGGGACCAGAGGAGGGGGCACACAGAGACAAATAGGGGGACCAGATGGGGTGTGGGGTGCTCAGGGAGACATCAAAAGGGACTAGAGGTGGGTGGGGTGTACAGAGAGACACCACAGAGGACCAGAGGGAGGTGGGGGGCACAGAGAGACATCACAGGGAACCAGAGGGGGGGCACAGAGGGTCATCACACGGGACCAGAGGGGGGCACAGAGAGACATCACAGGGGACCAGAGGGGGGTGGGGTGTACAGAGAGACATCATGGGAGACAAGAGGGGGGCACAGAGAGACATCACAGAGGACCAGAGGGGGGTGGGGTGTACAGAGAGACATCACATGGAACCAGAGGGGGGGCAAAGAGAGACATCACAGGGGACCAGAGGGGAGGCACAGAGAGACATCACAGGGGACCAGCGGGGGTGGGGGGCATAGAGAGACATCACGGGGGACAAGAGGGGGGCACAGAGAGACATCACAGAGGACCAGAGGGGGGTGGGGTGTACAGTTAATCATCATGGAGGACCAGAGGGGGTGGGGGCCACAGAGAGACATCATGGGGATCCAGAGGGGGGGCACAGAGAGACATCACGGAAGACCAGAGGTGGGTGGGGGGTACAGAGAAACATCACGGAGGACCAGAGAGGGGTGGGGTGTACAGAGAGACATCATGGAGGATTGGGGGGGCACAGAGAGACATCACGGGGGACCAGAGGGGGGCACAGAGAGACATCACAGGGGACCAGAGGGAGGTGGGTGTACAGAGAGACATCAGAGGGGACCAGGGGGTAGCACAGAGAGACATCACAGGGACCAGAGGGGGGGCACAGAGAGACATCACTGGGGACCAGAGGGGATGGGGTATACATAGAGACATCACAGGGGACCAGAGGGAGGTGGGGTGTACAGAGAGACATCACGGAGGACCAGAGGGGAGTGGGGGGCACAGAGAGACATCACAGGGGACCAAAGGGGGGTGGAGGGCACAGAGAGACATCACGGAGGACACGAGGGAGGCACAGAGAGACATCACAGAGGACCAGTGGGGGGTGGGGTGTATAGTTAGACATCATGGAGGACCAGAGGGGGTGGGGGTCACAGAGAGACATCACGGGGGTCTGGGGGGATGGGGCACAGAGAGACATCACGGGGGACCAAAGGAGTGGGCACACAGAGACATCACGGGGGACCAGAGGGGGTGTGGGGGGCACAGAGAGACATCACAGGGGACCAGAGGGGGGTGGGGTGTTCAGGGAGACATCACGGAGGACCAGAGGGGGGTGGGGGGCACATAGAGTCATCATGGGGGACCAGAGGGGGGGCACAGTGAGACATCACGGGGGACCAGAGGTGTGTGGGGGGCAAAAAGAGACATCACAGAGGACCAGAGGGGGTGGGGGTGTACAGAGAGACATCACGGGGGACCAGAGGGGGAGCACAGAGAGACATCGCAGAGGACCAGAGGGGAGGCCCAGAGAGACATCACAGGGGACCAGAGGGTGGCACAGAGAGACATCACAGAGGACCAGAGGGGGGTTGGGTGTACAGTTAGAAATCATGGAGGACTAGAGGGGGTGGGGAGCACATAAAGAAATCATAGGGGATCAGAGGGAGGGAGGGTTGGGGCACACAGAGAGACATCATGGGGGACGATAAGGGGGGCACAGAGAGACATCAAGGGGGACCAGAGGGAGGTTGGGGGGCACAGAGAGACATCATGGAAGACCAGAGGGTGGTGGGGGCACAGAGAGACATCACAAGGGACACAAGAGACGTGGAGCACAGAGAAATGTCACAGGGGAACAGGGGGGGGGTGGGAGGCACAGAGAGACATCACTGGGGACTAGAGGGGGTGGGGGGCACAGAGAGAGACATCATGGGGGACCAGAAGGGGGGCACAGAGAGGCACCATGGGGGACCAGTGGGTGTTGGGGGACACAACGAGACATCACGGGGGACCAGAGAGGGGTGGGGTGTACAGAGAGACATCACAGGGGACCAGAGGGGGGGCACAGAGAGACATCACAGGGGACCAGAGCGGAGTGGAGTGTAGAGAGAGACATCCTAGTGGAGCAGAGGGTGGGCACAGAGAGACATCACAGGGGACCAGAGGGGGTTGGGGTGTACAGAGAGACATCACAGGGGACCAAAGGGGGATGGGGGGCACAGAGAGACCTCATGCGGGACCAAATGGGGATGGGGGGCACAGAGAGACATCACGGAGGACCAGAGGGGGTGGGGTGTACAGAGAGACATCACATGAGACAAGAGGGGGTGTACAGAGAGACATCATGGGGGACCTGGGGAGGCACAGAGAGACATCACAGGGGACCAGAGGGGGGGCACAGAGAGAGATTACAGGGGTCCAGAGGGAGGTGAAGGGCACAGAGAGAAATCAGGAGGGATCAGAGGGGGGTGGGGTGTACAGAGAGACATTATGGGGGACTGGAGGGGGGTGGGGTGCAGAGAGACATCACAAGGGACCAGAGGTGGGGGCACAGAGTGACATCATGGGGGGCCAGAGGGGGTGTGGGGGTCACAGAGAGACATCACAGGGGACCGGAGGGGGGTTAGGCCCAGAGAGACATCATGGGGGACCAGAGGAGGGGGCACACAGAGACATCACGGGGGACCAGATGGGGTGTGGGGGGCAGAGAGAGACATCACAGGGGACCAAAGGGTGGTGGGGTGTTCAGGGAGACATCACAAGGGACTAGAGGTGGGTGGGGTGCACAGAGAGACACCACAGAGGACCAGAGGGGTGTGGGGGGCACAGAGAGACATCACAGGGAACTAGAGGGGGGGCACACAGAGGGTCATCACAGGGGACCAGAGGGGGGCACAGAGAGACATCACAGGGGACCAGAGGGGGGTGGGGCGTACAGAGAGACATCATGGGAGACAAGAGGGGGGCACAGAGAGACATCACAGAGGACCAGAGGGGGGTGGGGTGTATAGAGAGACATCACATGGAACCAGAGGGGGGCACAGAGAGACATCACGGGGGACCAGAGGGGAGGCACAGAGAGACATCACAGGGGACCAGAGGGGGGTGGGGGGCACAGAGAGACATCATGGGGGACAAGAGGGGGGCACAGAGAGACATCACAGAGGACCAGAGGGGGTGGGGTGTACAGTTAGACATCATGGAGGACCAGAGGGGGTGGGCACAGAGAGACATCACGGAAGACCAGAGGTGGGTGGGGGGTACAGAGAACATCACGGAGGACCAGAGAGGGGCGGGGTGTACAGAGAGACATCACGGAGGACTGGGGGGGTCGCAGAGAGACATCACGGGGGAACAGAGGGGGGCACAGAGAGACATCACAGGGGACCAGAGGGAGGTGGGTGTACAGAGAGACATCAGAGGGGACCAGAGGGTAGTACAGAGAGACATCACGGGGGACCAGAGGAGATGGGGTATACAGAGAGACATCACTGGGGACCAGAGGAAGGTGGGGTGTACAGAGAGATATCACGGAGGACCAGAGGGGGGTGAGGGGCACAGAGAGACATCACAGGGGACCAAAGGGGGGTGGGGGGCACAGAGAGACATCACGGAGGACACTAGGGGGGTACAGGGATACATCACAGAGGACCAGAGGGGGGTGGGGTGTATAGTTAGACATCATGGAGGACACGAGGGGGTGGGGGGCACAAAGAGACATCATGGGGGACCAGAGGGGGGGCACAGAGAGACATCACAGAGGACCAGAGGGAGGTGGGGGTACAGAGAGACATCACGGAGGACCAAGGGAGGTGGGGTGTACAAAGAGACATCACAGGGGACCAGATGGGGGGCACAGAGAGACATCACGGAGGACCAGAGGAGGGTGGGGGGCACAGAGAGACATCACAGGATAGCAGAAGGGGGTGGGGCACAGAGAGACATCATGGGGGACCAGAGGAGGGGGCACAGAGAGATATCAGGGGGGACCAGAGGGGGTATGGGGGGCTCAGAGAGACATCACGGGGGACCAGAGGGGGTGGGGTGTACAGAGAGACATCACGGGAGACAAGAGGGGGGTGGGGTGTAGAGAGAGACATCATGGGGGATGAGGGGGCACAGAGAGACATCATAGGGGACCAGAGGGGGGCACACAGAGAGCTTACAGGGGACCAGAGGGGGGTGGAGGGCACAGAGAGAAATCACGAGGGACCAGAGGGGGGTGGGGTGTACAGATAGACATCACAGGGGACCGGAGGGGGGTGGGACACAGAGAGACATCACGGGGGACCAGAGGAGGGGGCACAAAGAGACATCACGGGGACCAGAGCGGGTGTGGGGGGCACAGAGAGACATCACAGGGATCTGGAGGGGGGTGGGGCACACAGAGACATCACGGGGGACCAAAGGAGTGGGCACACAGAGACATCATGGGGGACCAGAGGGGGTGTGGGGGGCACAGGGAGACATCACAGGGGACCAGAGGGGTGTGGGGTGTTAAGGGAGAAATCACAGGGGACCAGAGGTGGGTGGGGTGTACAGAGAGACATCACGGAGGACCAGAGGGGGGTGGGGGGCACAGAGAGCCATCATGGGGGACCAGAGGAGGGACACAGTGAGACATTACGGGGGACCAGAGGGGTGTGGGGGGCAAAAAGAGACATCACAGAGGACCAGAGGGGGTGGGGTGTACAGAGAGACATCACGGGGGACCAGAGGTGGGTGGGGTGTACAGAGAGACATCACGGAAGACCGGGGTGGTGAGGGGCACAGAGGGTCATCATGGGGGACCAGAGCGGGGCAGGGGACACAGAGAGACATCACAGGGACCAGAGGGGGGTGGGGGGCAAGAAGAGACCTCACAGAGGACCAGGGGGGGTCGGGTGTACAGAGAGACATCACAGGGGACCGGGGGGGCACAGAGAGGCATCACGGGGGACCAGAGGGAGTGCACAGAGAGACATCACAGGGACCAGAGGGGAGTGGGATATACAGAGAGACATCACTGGGGACCAGAGGGGGTGGGTTGTACAGAGAGACATCACGGAGGACCAAACGGGTTGGGGGCCCAGATAGACACCACGAAGGACCAAAGGGGGTGGTAGGCACAGAGAGATACCACGGGGGACCAAAGGGGGGTGGGGGGCACAGAGAGAAATCACAGGGGACCAACGGGGGGTGGTAGGCACATGGAGACATCACGGGGGACCATAGGGGGGGCACAGAGAGACATCACAGAGGACCAGAGGTGGGTCGGGGGCACAGAGAGACATAACAGGGGACAAGAGGGGGGCACAGAGAGACATCACAGAGGACCAGAGGGGGGGTGGGATGTACTGATAGACATCACGGTTAACCAGAGAGGGGTGGGGTGTACAGAAAGACATCATGGAGGACCAAAGGGGGTGGGGGCACAGAGATACACCACGAAGGTCCAAAGGGGGTGGTAGGCACAGAGAGATATCACGGGGGACCAGTTGGGGGTGGGGGGCACAGAGAGACATCACAGGGGACCATAGGGGTATGGGAGGCACAGAGAGACATCACGGTGGACTAGAGGGGGGCACAGAGAGACATCACAGCGGACCAGGGGGGGCACAGAGAAGTGGGCAGCGTTATGGCAGCAGGCAGGGAGCAGACAGGGGCCTTAGAATTGGGCCTTTGGGGGAGGGCCAGCTAAGCCTGCTGGCTTACCCATTGGCTGAAATGAAAGGGGCCACAGCCAATCGGTGCACAGCACCAGGCACTCCAGTGCTCAGAGTTACGGGCCACCATCTTGGAATGGCGGCTCGGTAGTCAGGGAAAGATGAATGACAGAAGTAGCAGGCAATAAGGCTGTTGGGCACAGTGGAAGTCATTCAAGTCCTTTGTCATGATGTTTTCACGATAGTCAGGCAAGGAGCGTGCAGATGAAATTAAACGAATGAGCTGCCGTGCGCATCGCTGCAGAGGCCCAGGGCGGCTTACCTGTAATCCCATGATGATGCGAGGAGCACCAAATTCACATGATGTGCTGGGTAGGGCCACTGATCGTGCCATTGCTGCTGCCACATTGCGGAGGCGTGGAAGGAAGAAAGTAGGGATACATGTCCGGAGCCTGGATCGGGCCTTGAAGGTGGGCCGGTTAAGCCTGCCTGGTAACCAATTGGCTGAAATGAAATGGGCCACAGCCAATTGGTTCACAGCACCAGACACTCCAGTGATCTGTGTTGCAAGTTGCCATCCCAGAATGGCGACTAGCTAGTCAGGGAAAGATGAATGACATAAGTATCAGACGATAAGGCTGTTGGGCACAGTGGAAGTCATTCAAATCCTTTGCCAAGATGTTTTCACGATAGTAATGCAAGGAGTGTGCAGATGAAATTAAAGGAATGAGCCACCGTGCGCATCGAAGAAGATGCCCAGGGGGGCTTACCTGCAATCCCATGATGATGTGAGGAGCACCAAATTCACCCTATGTGCTGGGTAGGGGCACTGATCATCCTGCTGCTACTGTCGCCTTGCAGAGGCGTGGAAGGAATAAAGAGGGGATACATGTCCAGAGCCAGGATCAGTCCTTTGGAGGTGGCAAGTTAATCCTGCCGGGTAACCCATTGGCTGTAATGAAAGAGGCCACAGCCAATTGGTGCACAGCACCAGGCACTCCAGTGCTCTGTGTTGCGGGTCGCCATCCCAGAATGGCGGCTCGCTAGTCAGGGAAAGATGAAAGACAGAAGAAGCAGGTGATAAGGCTATTGGGCACAGTGGAAGTCATTCAAATCCTTTGCCAAGATGCTTTCACGATAGTCAGGCAAGGAGTGTGCAGATGAAATTAAAGGAATGAGCTGCCGTGCGCATCACTGCAGAGGCCCAGAGGGGCTTAACTGCAATCCCATGATGATGCGAGGAGCACCAACTTCACCCGATGTGCTGGGTAGGGGCACTGATCATGTCGCTGCTGCTGCTGCATTGCACAGGTCGTGGAAGGAAGAAAGAAGGGATACATGTCCGGGTCCAGGATCGGGCCTTTGGAGAAGGGCCAGCTAAGCCTGCCGGCTTACCCATTGGCTGAAATTAAAAGGGCCACAGCCAGTCGGTGCACAGCACGAGGCACTTCAGTGCCCGGTGTTGCGGGCCGCCATCTTGGAATGGCAGCTTACTAGTCAGGGAAAGATGAAAGACAGACGTTGCAGGCGATAAGGCTGGTGGGCACAGTGGAAGTCATTCAAATACTTTGCCAAGATGTTTTCATGATAGTCAGGCAAGGGGTGCGCAGATGACATTAAAGGAATGAGCCGCTGTGCACATCACTGCAGAGGCCCAGGAGGGTTTACCTGCAATACGATGATGATGCGAGGGGCATCAAATTCAGCTGATGTGCTGGGTAGGGGCACTGCTCATCACGCTGCTGCTGCCTTGCAGAGGCGTGGAAGGAAGAAAGAGGGGATATGTGTCCGGGGCCAGGATCAGGCCTTTGGAGAAGGGCCAGTTAAGCCTGCCGGTTTACCCACTGGCTGAAATGAAAAGGGCCACAGCCAGTCGGTGCACAGCACGAGGCACTTCAGTGCTGGGTGTTGCGGGCCGCCATCTTGGAATGGCGGCTCACTAGTCAGGGAAAGATGAAAGACAGACGTTGCAGGCGATAAGGCTGGTGGGCACAATGGAAGGCAAATCCTTTGCCAAGATGTTTTCATGATAGTCAGGCCAGGAGTGTGCAGATGAAATTAAATGAATGAGCCGCTGTGCGCATCACTGTAGAGGCCGTGAGGGGCTTAACTGCAATCCCATGATGATGTGAGGAGCACCAAATTCACCCGATGTGCTGGGTAGGGGCACAGATCATGCCGCTGCTGCTGCCACCTTGCAGAGATATGGAAGGAAGAAATATGGGATATGTGTCTGGGTCCAGGATCATGCCTTTGGAGAAGGGCCAGCTAAGCCTGCCGGCTTACCCACTGGCTAAATTAAAATGGCCACAGCCAGTCGGTGCACAGCACGAGGCACTTCAGTGCTGGGTGTTGCGGGCTGCCATCTTGGAATGGCGGCTCACTAGTCAGGGAAAGATGAAAGACAGGCGTTGCAGGCGATAAGGCTGTTGGGCACAGTGGAAGTCATTCAAGTCCTTTGCCATGATGTTTTCACGATAGTCAGGCAAGTAGTGTGCATATGAAATTAAAGGAATGAGCCGCCATGCGCATCGCTGCAGAGGCCCAGAGGGGCTTTCCTGCAATCCCACGATGATGGGAGGAGCACCAAATTCACCTGATCTGCCAGGTAGGGGCACTGATCACCCTGCTGCTGCCTTGCAGAGGCGTGGAAGGAAGAAAGAGGGGATACGTGTCCGGAGCCAGGATTGGGCCTTTGGAGGTGGGCCGGTTAAGCCTGCCGGGTAACCCATTGGCTGAAATGAAAGGGGCCACAGCCAATCGGTCCACAGCACCAGGCACTCCAGTGCTCTGTGTTGCAGGTCGCCATCTAGGAATGGTGGCTTGCTAGTCAGGGAAAGATGAAAGACAGAAGTAGTGGGCAATAAGGCTGTTGGACACAGTGGAAGTCATTCAAATCCTTTGCCAAGATGTTTTCATGATAGTCAGGCAAGGAGTGTGCAGATGAAATTAAAGGAATGAGCCGCCATGCGCATCTCTGCAGAGGCCCAGGGGGGCTTACTGTTACACTCACCTGGTATCCACGGGGACGCCGGTATGCCCTGGTTGCCGGATTCCCCCCGGATGTGCTCAATTCGGGATGATGTCTTCTATGGCAGGTGGGCCTGAAAACACAGGAGGACTGGACTTAGGCACAGATTTCGTTTCCTCCCACCAGCCCCTTGGACTCGACCTGATGGCCCCTCCTCACCTTGTTATGATGTCTGGCGTGCTCTCCCTCCTGCTTTCTGCGCAGGGGCGCGTAGTTTTCTGCGGGTTGAAGCGACCGCGTTAACTTCACTGGTGCCAACCCATTCAAGTCTCTTTAAGGCAGTAAGTTCAATTATAGCAGTCTCTGAAGGCCTTTGCTTTTCTTTCGTGCTATTAATGTCTCTCCCTGATTGTTTCCCCCTTAGGTGTGCGAATGTTCGCTGGGTGCGCTGCTTGGGTCAGGCTCATGCCGGGATTTATGGACGCGGAGCGTATGAAGAAAGGTAGGTTCAGCGCGAAGTGCGGCGCGCTAATGTCTTTTTGGGCTAACCTGTATTCTTTATTCCTTTTCAGGTCGCCATGGTCTTCCTGGGCGTGCGGTGATTTCCGGAGCGGAACCGGCCAGGATATGCCCAGCCAGGTGAGGAGGTTATGGTTACTGCTGTGATTGCAGTGAGTAACCTGTTTAACGTTGTCCCTTTTTCTCTCTCCCCTCCAGGTGCTTCGTTCCGGTGCATGCGTGATGTCCTGAAAATGTTGCCAACGGGAAGGAAGACCGCGAGCAGCCGGGATCGAAGGATGGAAAGCTTCAGGTAAGCTGAGGCTGCTAATGATGTTCTTTTTTCTCCTCTGCAGGTCCGCGATTCCAGGAACGCCGGGTGCTGGTCTCTGAACACGATGAGTGCCACGCTAGTGGCTGCAGAATAACGCGAAGCACGTTCTTTAGCTTGGGTGTGGTTTATATAGCCTACCCCTGTAAAGTAGTCCAGGTAAAGTAGTCTGGGCTACCAAACCATAAAACACTGCACCGCACAGTCGGGTTCTTAGGTACTACACTGTGTGGGTGTCTCCATGTTGGCTGCAGGCTTCCACACAAAAAGTAGTCCCCTCAAGTCCCATTCCAAATATGAGCCTGGCGCCAAAGGCGCCAGGACTGACTCCAGGAGAGTCCCTGGTGATAATGTAAGGCCTTTGGGGCCCCAAATGAACCCCAAGTCCTAACCCTACCTGGCATGTGACCATGCCAGTGGGGTTCTGGGTCACAGGTCGTGACACTTACCTGCAATCCTACAATGATGCGAGCAGGGCTGGACTGGCCCGTCGGCCAATCGGCCCGTGGCCGATACGTTCCGAGGCCCTGGGGGCCGGTTTGCTGTGTGTGGGCCGGTGTGCTGGCTGGCTTGCACGGCGCACAGCGTGTGCATTCATTAAAGAGAGGTAACACGCGAGTGTTGCCTTTCTTTGGTGAATGCACTGGCCTGGTGGTGCCCTGGTCTCTGGGCCGATCCGCCGACAGTGTGGCGCCAGTTGTTGCAAATGCAGTGGGTCACGGCAAGGGGAGCGGCTCCTGGGCCAGGAGCCACTCCTTTTGTTGTGATTCATTGCATTTGCAATGGCAGGTTGTTGGGGGCTGGGCCGGTCATGTGAGTTCCTGAAGTCTTCCTGGTGCTGAGAGGGCTGAGCAGTGTTAATAAGTAACGCTGGTGCGCACAGAGTAGTCCTCCATTACGTGTTTGTGATCAGAGGGAATAGTCATGAGGATTTCCAAAATGTGACCGACTATTTCTTATGGCCTATTTGGCGTGGCCTGGCTGACCCAGAGTCATGGCAGGGCAGGACAGGACACAGAAAATAAATAGTGCCCTCGGCTGCACAATTAACACAAGCCCGGCAATTACTAATGTAACACGTTTCACTGTTAGTACTTGCGTTCTTATACATACGTTTGTAGACAATTGAAATCGGGATTGGTGGGGGGGGTGGGTCGGGGAGTTAGTACTTGCATGTCAGTGGAGGGATCGGAAGATTAGGGGGTTCAGACCGCTCATTCTCACTGCAGTTATTAGGTGTGTGTGGTTTCAGATATGAAGGGGAGAGTTAATTGCTTGTAACGTTGCGAGTGCACTAGAATAGTCTCTTTTGAATGTGTAAAGAAGTTAGCTTCCCCCACACAAGGAAGTGTCCCCCCCGGCCCCCACACATTCTGTGATGTTAGCGCCCCTCCCAACGTTTGAAAGGTTAGCCCCAGCTCTCCCGACAAAATGTTAGTGTAGATGCACCCCTGCCTAGTCCTACTCTGTATTTCCAATTGCATGCTGGAACTTGTAGTTTGTTTTTTCCCATTGTAAGGAATAGCCTACAAGTCCCAGCATGCAGTGGGGAACAGAAACAGGACTGGCTCGAGGAGTCAGACATGTATGTGGACAACTTGGCAGCTATGCGAGTTCAGGGAGTAGGGTCTGCATGAAGAGTTGCGTGAACGTGGCACTCTCCAATCAGGGTGTCAACAGTGAAGTCCCTTAATGTGCGCATGCGGGGCTGGCTATGCAGGAAGCTTTGCATAGATTGCAAGGGAACATGAAGGCCCTGACTCGGTGCTAGGGGAGTGAAGGTACGCTGACAGGGGGCGAGGTCTGTTGCTGCCCCAGGTGCCCTTGTGTTCGGTTGTGTGAGTGTCCACACGCAGTCTGTGAGATTGTGTGCCTCGATAGCCCTCTGCACAGATGACTGGGGTGTGTAACCATTTCGATGATTGTGAACTTTCCGCCTCTCTCTCTTTTGGCATAGCATTTTCTGTAAAGTCGTGAATTGATGCGATTCAGGGATTATGGTTTGAGGGCCACTTTTTTGAGGCGATGGGTGGGCCACTTTTTTGAGGCGAGGGGTGGGCCACTTTTTTGAGGTGAGGGGTGGGCCACTTTTTTTTGGACGTCCGGGCCTATTTCTTGTCCCAGTCCGACCCTGGATGCGAGGAGCACCATATTGACCCGATGTACTGGGTAGGGGCACTGAACATACTGATGCTGCCTTGCAGAGGCGTGGAAGGAAGAAAGACGTGATACATGCTCGGTGTTGCGGTTTGCCATCTTGGAATGGTGGCTCGCTAGTCAGGGAAAGATGGAAGACAGAAGTAGCAGGCGATAATGCTGGTGGGCACAATGGAAGTCATTCAAATCCTTTGCCAAGATGTTTTCACGATAGTCAGGCCAGGAGTGTGCAGATGAAATTAAATGAATGAGCCGCTGGCGCATCACTGCAGAGGCCGCGAGGGGCTTAACTTCAATCCCATGATGATGCGAGGAGCACCAAATTCACCCGATGCGCTGGGTAGGGGCACAGATCATGCCGCTGCTGCATTGCAGAGACATGGAAGGAAGAAATATGGGATATGTGTCTGGGTACAGGTTCGGGCCTTTGGAGAAGGGCCAGCTAAGCCTGCCGGTTTACCCACTGGCTGAAATGAAAAGGGTCACAGCCAGTCGGTGCACAGCACGAGGCACTTCAGTGCTGGGTGTTGCGGTCCGCCATCTTGGAATGCCGGCTCACTAGCCAGGGAAAGATGAAAGGCAGACGTTGCAGGCGATAAGGCTGTTGGGCACAGTGGAAGTCATTCAAGTCCTTTGCCATGATGTTTTCACAATAGTCAGGCCAGGAGAGTGCATATGAAATTAAAGGAATGAGCCGCTGTGAACATCGCTGCAGAGGCCGAGGGGGGCTTACCTGCAATCCCACGATGATGGGAGGAGCACCAAATTCACCCGATGTGCTAGGTAGGGGCACTGATCCTCCTGCTGCTACGGCCACCATGCAGAAGCGTGGAAGGAAGAAAGAGGTGATACGTGTCCGGAGCCAGGATCGGGCCTTTGGAGGTGGGCCAGTTAAGCCTGCCGGGTAACCCATTGGCTGAAATGAAAGGGGCCACAGCCAATCGGTGCACAGCACCAGGCACTCCAGTGCTCAGTGTTGCGGGCGGCCATCTTGGAATGGCGGCTCGCTAGTCAGGGAAAGATGAAAGACAGAAGTAGCAGTCGATAAGGCTGGTGGGCACAGTGGAAGTCATTCAATTCATTTGCCAAGATGTTTTCACGATAGTCAGGCGAGGAGTGTGCAGATGAAATGAAAGGAATGAGCCGCCATGCGCATCACTGCAGAGGCCCAGAGGGCTTAACTGCAAATCCCTTGATGATGCGAGGAGCACCAAATTCACCCGATGTGCATGGTAGGGGCACTGATCATGCCGCTGCTGCTGCCGCATTGCAGAGGCGTGGAAGGAAGAAAGAAGGGATACGTGTTTGGGTCCAGGACCAGGCTTTGGAGAAGGGACACCTAAGCCTGCCGGCTTCCCCATTGGCTGAAATGAAAAGGGCCACAGCCAGTCGGCGCACAGCACAAGGCACTTCAGTGCTCGGTCTTGCGGGCCGCCACCTTGGAATGGCGGCTCACTAGTCAGGGAAAGATGAAAGACAGAAGTAGCACACGATAAGGCTGTTGGGCGCAGTGGAAGTCATTCAAATCCTTTGACATGATGGTTTCACGATAGTAAGGCAAGGAGTGTGCAGATTAAATTAAAGGAATGAGCCGCCAGGCGCATCGCTGCAGATGCCCAAGGGGGCTTACCTGCAATCCTACAATGATGCGAGGAGCACCAAATTCACCCGATGTACTGGGTAGGGGCACTGACCATCCTGCTGCCGCCTTGCAGAGGCGTGGAAGGAAAAAAGAGGGGATACATGCTCAGTGTTGGGGGCGGCCATCTTGGAATGGGGGCTCGCTAGTCAGGGAAAGATGAAAGACAGAAGTAGCCGGCGATAAGGCTGGTGGGCACAGTGGAAGTTATTCAAATCCTTTGCCAAGAGGTTTTCACGATAGTCAGGCAAGGAGTGTGCAGATGAAATTTAAGGAATGAGCCACTGTGCGCATCACTGCAGAGGCACAGAGGGGCTTAACTGCAATCCCATGATGATGCGAGGAGCACCAAATTCACCCGATGTGCTACGTAGGGACACTGATCATGCCGCTGCTGCTGCCGCATTGCAGAGACATGGAAGGAAGAAATATGGGATATGTGTCTGGGTCCAGGATCGAGCCTTTGGAGAAGGGCCAGCTAAGCCTGCCGGCTTACCCACTGGCTGAAATTAAAAGGGCCACAGCCAGTCGGTGCACAGCACAAGGCACTTCAGTGCTGGGTGTTGCGGAACGCCATCTTGGAATGGCGGCTCACTAGTCAGGGAAAGATGAAAGACAGACTTTGCAGGCGATAAGGCTGTTGGGCACAGTGGAAGTCATTGAAGTCCTTTGCCATGATGTTTTCACGATAGTCAGGCAAGGAGTGTGCATATGAAATTAAAGGAATGAGCCGCCGTGCGCATCACTGCAGAGGCCCAGGGGGGCTTTCCTGCAATCCCACGATGATGGAAGAAGCACCAAATTCACCCAATGTGCTAGGTAGGGGCACTGATCATCCTGCTGCTGCTGCCACCTTGCAGAGGCGTGGAAGGAAGAAAGAATGGATATGTGTCCAGGTCCAGGATCGGGCTTTCGAGAAGGGCCAGCTAAGCCTGCCGGCTTACCCAGTGCCTGAAATGAAAAGGGCCACAGCCAGTCGGTGCACAGCATGAGGCACTTCAGTGCTCAGTGTTGCGGGCTGCCATCTTGGAATGGCGGCTCACTAGTCAGGGAAAGATGAAAGACAGAAGTAGCACACGATAAGGCTGTTGGGGATAGTGGAAGTCATTCAAATGCTTTGCCAAGATGTTTTCACGATAGTCAGGCAAGGAGTGTGCAGAAGAAATTAAAGGAATGAGCCGCCGTGCGCATCACTGCAGAGGCCCAGAGGAGTTTAACTGCAATCCTACAATGATGCGAGGAGCACCAAATTCAATCGATGTACTGGGTAGGGGCACTGATCATCCTACTGTCGCCTTGCAGAGGCGTGGAAGGAAAAAAGAGGGGATACGTGCTTGGTGTTGCGGGCGGCCATCTTGGAATTGCGGCTCGCTAGTCAGGGAAAGATGAAAGACAGAAGTAGCACACGATAAGGCTGTTGGGCGCAGTGGAAGTCATTCAAATCATTTGCCAAGATGTTTTCACGATAGTCAGGCGAGGAGTGTGCAGATGAAATGAAAGGAATGAGCCGCGGTGCGCATCACTGCAGAGGCCCAGAGGGCTTAACTGCAAATCCCTTGATGATGCGAGGAGCACCAAATTCACCCGATGTGCATGGTAGGGGCACTGATAATGCCGCTGCTGCTGCCGCATTGCAGAGGCGTGGAAGGAAGAAAGAAGGGATACGTGTTCGGGTCCAGGATCAGGCTTTGGAGAAGGGACACCTAAGCCTGACGGCTTACCCATTGGCTGAAATGAAAAGGGCCACAGCCAGTCGGCGCAGAGCACGAGGCACTTCAGTGCTCGGTCTTGCGGGCCGCCATCTTGGAATGGCGGCTCACTAGTCAGGGAAAGATGAAAGACAGAAGTAGCACACGATAAGGCTGTTGGGCGCAGTGGAAGTCATTCAAATCCTTTGACATGATGGTTTCACGATAGTAAGGCAAGGAGTGTGCAGATTAAATTAAAGGAATGAGCCGCCAGGCGCATCGCTGCAGATGCCCAAAGGGGCTTACCTGCAAACCTACAATGATGCGAGGAGCACCAAGTTCACCCGATGTACTGGGTAGGGGCACTGACCATCCTGCTGCCGCCTTGCAGAGGCGTGGAAGGAAAAAAGAGGGGATACATGCTCAGTGTTGGGGGCGGCCATCTTGGAATGGGGGCTCGCTAGTCAGGGAAAGATGAAGGCTGGTGGGCACAGTGGAAGTTATTCAAATCCTTTGCCAAGAGGTTTTCACGATAGTCAGGCAAGGAGTGTGCAGATGAAATTTAAGGAATGAGCCACTGTGCGCATCACTGCAGAGGCACAGAGGGGCTTAACTGCAATCCCATGATGATGCGAGGAGCACCAAATTCACCCGATGTGCTGCGTAGGGGCACTGATCATCCTGCTGCTGCTGCCACCTTGCAGAGGCGTGGAAGGAAGAAAGAATGGATATGTGTCCAGGTCCAGGATCGGGCTTTGGAGAAGGGCCAGCTAAGCCTGCCGGCTTACCCATTGGCTGAAATGAAAATGGCCACAGCCAGTCGGTGCACAGCATGAGGCACTTCAGTGCTCAGTGTTGCGGGCTGCCATCTTGGAATGGCGGCTCACTAGTCAGGGAAAGATGAAAGACAGAAGTAGCACACGATAAGGCTGTTGGGGATAGTGGAAGTCATTCAAATGCTTTGCCAAGATGTTTTCACGATAGTCAGGCAAGGAGTGTGCAGAAGAAATTAAAGGAATGAGCCGCCGTGCGCATCACTGCAGAGGCCCAGAGGGGTTTAACTGCAATCCCATGATGATGCGAGGAGCACCAAATGCACCCGATGTGCTGGGTAGGGGCACTGATCATGCCGCTGCTGCTGCCGCATTGCAGAGGCGTGGAAGGAAGAAAGAAGGGATACGTGTCCGGGACCAGGATCGGGCTTTGGAGAAGGGCCAGCTAAGCCTGACGGCTTACCCATTGGCTGAAATAAAAAGGGCCACAGCAAGTCGGTGCACAGCACGAGGCACTCAGAGCTCAGTTTTATGGGCGGCCATCTTGGAATGGCGGCTCACTAGTCAGGGAAAGATGAAAGTCAAAAGTAGCACACGATAAGGCTGTTGGGCACAGTGGAAGTCATTCAAATCCTTTGCCATGATGGTTTCACGATAGTCAGGAAAGGAGTGTGCAGATTAAATTAAAGGAATGAGCCACCATGCGCATCGCTGCAGAGGCCCAGGGGGGTTTACCTGCAATCCTACAATGATGCGAGGAGCACCAAATTCAATCGATGTACTGGTTAGGGGCACTGATCATCCTACTGTCGCCTTGCAGAGGCGTGGAAGGAAAAAAGAGGGGATACGTGCTTGGTGTTGCGGGCGGCCATCTTGGAAATGCGGCTCGCTGCTCAGGGAAAGATGAAAGACTGAAGTAGCAGGCGATAAGGCTGGTGGGTACAGTGGAAGTCATTCAAATCATTTGCCAAGATGTTTTCACGATAGTCAGGCGAGGAGTGTGCAGATGAAATGAAAGGAATGAGCTGCCGTGCGCATCACTGCAGAGGCCCAGAAGGCTTAACTGCAAATCCCTTGATGATGCGAGGAGCACCAAATTCACCCGATGTGCATGGTAGGGGCACTGATCATGCCGCTGCTGCTGCCGCATTGCAGAGGCGTGGAAGGAAGAAAGAAGGGATACGTGTCCGGGTCCAGGATCAGGCTTTGGAGAAGGGACAGCTAAGCCTGCCGGCTTACCCATTCGCTGAAATGAAAAGAGCCACAGCCAGTCGGTGCACAGCACGAGGCACTTCAGTGCTCGGTGTTGCGGGCCGCCATCTTGGAATGGCGGCTCACTACTCAGGGACAGATGAAAGACAGAAGTAGCACACAATAAGGCTGTTGGGCACTGTGGAAGTCATTCAAATCCTTTTCCATGATGGTTTCACGATAGTAAGGCAAGGAGTGTGCAGATTAAATTAAATGAATGAGCCGCCATGCGCATCGCTGCAGAGGCCCAAGGGGGCTTACCTGCAATCCTACAATGATGCAAAGAGCACCAAATTCACCGGATGTACTGGGTAGGGGCACTGACCATCCTGCTGCCGCCTTGCAGAGGCTTGGAAGGAAAAAAGAGGGGATACGTGCTCGGTGTTGCGGGTGGCCATCTTGGAATGGGGGCTCGCTAGTCAGGGAAAGATGAAAGACAGAAGTAGCAGGCGATAAGGCTGGTTGGCACAGTGGAAGTTATTCAAATCCTTTGCCAAGATGTTTTCACTATAGTCAGGCAAGGAGTGTGCAGATGAAATTTAAGGAATGAGCCGCCGTGCGCATCACTGCAGAGGCACAGAGGGGCTTAAATGCAATCCCATGATGATGCGAGGAGCACCAAATTCACCCGATGTGCTGCGTAGGGGCACTGATCATGCCGCTGCTGCTGCCGCATTGCAGAGACATGGAAGCAAGAAATATGAGATATGTGTCTGGGTCCAGGATCTAGCCTTTGGAGAAGGGCCAGCTAAGCCTGCTGGCTTACCCACTGGCTGAAATTAAAAGGGCCACAGCCAGTCGGTGCACAGCACGAGGCACTTCAGTGCTGGGTGTTGCGGGCCGCCATCTTGGAATGGCGGCTCACTAGTCAGGGAAAGATGAAAGACAGACGTTACAGGCGATAAGGCTGTTGGGCACAGTGGAAGTCATTGAAGTCCTTTGCCATGATGTTTTCACGATAGTCAGGCAAGGAGTGTGCATATGAAATTAAAGGAATGAGCCGCCGTGCGCATCACTGCAGAGGCCCAGGGGGGCTTTCCTGCATTCCCACGATGATGGGAGAAGCACCAAATTCACCCGATGTGCTAGGTAGGGGCACTGATCATCCTGCTGCTGCTGCCACCTTGCAGAGGCGTGGAAGGAAGAAAGAATGGATATGTGTCCAGGTCCAGGATCGGGCTTTGGAGAAGGGCCAGCTAAGCCTGCCGGCTTACCCATTGGCTGAAATGAAAATGGCCACAGCCAGTCGGTGCACAGCATGAGGCACTTCAGTGCTCAGTGTTGCGGGCTGCCATCTTGGAATGGCGGCTCACTAGTCAGGGAAAGATGAAAGACAGAAGTAGCACACGATAAGGCTGTTGGGGATAGTGGAAGTCATTCAAATGCTTTGCCAAGATGTTTTCACGATAGTCAGGCAAGGAGTGTGCAGAAGAAATTAAAGGAATGAGCCGCCGTGCGCATCACTGCAGAGGCCCAGAGGGGTTTAACTGCAATCCCATGATGATGCGAGGAGCACCAAATTCACCCGATGTGCTGGGTAGGGGCACTGATCATGCCGCTGCTGCTGCCGCATTGCAGAGGCGTGGAAGGAAGAAAGAAGGGATACGTGTCCGGGACCAGGATCGGGCTTTGGAGAAGGGCCAGCTAAGCCTGACGGCTTACCCATTGGCTGAAATAAAAAGGGCCACAGCAAGTCGGTGCACAGCACGAGGCACTCAGAGCTCAGTTTTATGGGCGGCCATCTTGGAATGGCGGCTCACTAGTCAGGGAAAGATGAAAGTCAAAAGTAGCACACGATAAGGCTGTTGGGCACAGTGGAAGTCATTCAAATCCTTTGCCATGATGGTTTCACGATAGTCAGGAAAGGAGTGTGCAGATTAAATTAAAGGAATGAGCCACCATGCGCATCGCTGCAGAGGCCCAGGGGGGTTTACCTGCAATCCTACAATGATGCGAGGAGCACCAAATTCAATCGATGTACTGGTTAGGGGCACTGATCATCCTACTGTCGCCTTGCAGAGGCGTGGAAGGAAAAAAGAGGGGATACGTGCTTGGTGTTGCGGGCGGCCATCTTGGAATTGCGGCTCGCTGCTCAGGGAAAGATGAAAGACTGAAGTAGCAGGCGATAAGGCTGGTGGGTACAGTGGAAGTCATTCAAATCATTTGCCAAGATGTTTTCACGATAGTCAGGCGAGGAGTGTGCAGATGAAATGAAAGGAATGAGCTGCCGTGCGCATCACTGCAGAGGCCCAGAAGGCTTAACTGCAAATCCCTTGATGATGCGAGGAGCACCAAATTCACCCGATGTGCATGGTAGGGGCACTGATCATGCCGCTGCTGCTGCCGCATTGCAGAGGCGTGGAAGGAAGAAAGAAGGGATACGTGTCCGGGTCCAGGATCAGGCTTTGGAGAAGGGACAGCTAAGCCTGCCGGCTTACCCATTCGCTGAAATGAAAAGAGCCACAGCTAGTCGGTGCACAGCACGAGGCACTTCAGTGCTCGGTGTTGCGGGCCGCCATCTTGGAATGGCGGCTCACTACTCAGGGACAGATGAAAGACAGAAGTAGCACACAATAAGGCTGTTGGGCACTGTGGAAGTCATTCAAATCCTTTTCCATGATGGTTTCACGATAGTAAGGCAAGGAGTGTGCAGATTAAATTAAAGGAATGAGCCGCCATGCGCATCGCTGCAGAGGCCCAAGGGGGCTTACCTGCAATCCTACAATGATGCAAAGAGCACCAAATTCACCGGATGTACTGGGTAGGGGCACTGACCATCCTGCTGCCGCCTTGCAGAGGCTTGGAAGGAAAAAAGAGGGGATACGTGCTCGGTGTTGGGGGTGGCCATCTTGGAATGGGGGCTCGCTAGTCAGGGAAAGATGAAAGACAGAAGTAGCAGGCGATAAGGCTGGTTGGCACAGTGGAAGTTATTCAAATCCTTTGCCAAGATGTTTTCACTATAGTCAGGCAAGGAGTGTGCAGATGAAATTTAAGGAATGAGCCGCCGTGCGCATCACTGCAGAGGCACAGAGGGGCTTAAATGCAATCCCATGATGATGCGAGGAGCACCAAATTCACCCGATGTGCTGCGTAGGGGCACTGATCATGCCGCTGCTGCTGCCGCATTGCAGAGACATGGAAGCAAGAAATATGAGATATGTGTCTGGGTCCAGGATCTAGCCTTTGGAGAAGGGCCAGCTAAGCCTGCTGGCTTACCCACTGGCTGAAATTAAAAGGGCCACAGCCAGTCGGTGCACAGCACGAGGCACTTCAGTGCTGGGTGTTGCGGGCCGCCATCTTGGAATGGCGGCTCACTAGTCAGGGAAAGATGAAAGACAGACGTTGCAGGCGATAAGGCTGTTGGGCACAGTGGAAGTAATTGAAGTCCTTTGCCATGATGTTTTCACGATAGTCAGGCAAGGAGTGTGCATATGAAATTAAAGGAATGAGCCGCCGTGCGCATCACTGCAGAGGCCCAGGGGGGCTTTCCTGCATTCCCACGATGATGGGAGAAGCACCAAATTCACCCGATGTGCTAGGTAGGGGCACTGATCATCCTGCTGCTGCTGCCGCCTTGCAGAGGCGTGGAAGGAAATAAGAATGGATATGTGTCCAGGTCCAGGATCGGGCTTTGGAGAAGGGCCAGCTAAGTCTGCCGGCTTAGCCATTGGCTGAAATGAAAAGGGCCACAGCCAGTCGGTGCACAGCACGAGGCACTTCAGTGCTCGGGTTTGCGGGCTGCCATCTTGGAATGGCGGCTCACTAGTCAGGGAAAGATGAAAGACAGAAGTAGCACACGATAAGGATGTTGGGCATAGTGGAAGTCATTCAAATCATTTGCCAAGATGTTTTCACGATAGTCAGGCAAGGAGTGTGCAGATTAAATTAAAGGAATGAGCCGCCATGCGCATCACTGCAGAGGCCCAGAGGGGCTTAACTGCAATCCCATGATGATGCGAGGAGCACCAAATTCACCCGATGTGCATGGTAGGGGCACTGATCATGCCGCTGCTGCTGCCGCATTGCAGAGGCGTGGAAGGAAGAAAGAAGGGATACCTGTCCGGATCCAGGATCGGCTTTGGAGAAGGGCCCGCAAAGCCTACCTGCTTACCCATTGGCTGAAATGAAAAGGGCCACAGCCAGTCGGTGCACAGCACGAGGCACTTCAGTGCTCGGTGTTGCGGGCCTCCATCTTGGAATGGCGGCTCACTAGTCAGGGAAAGATGAAAGACAGAAGTAGCACACGATAAGGCTGTTGGGCACAGTGGAAGTCATTCAAATCCTTTGCCATGATGGTTTCACGATAGTCAGCCAAGGAGTGTGCAGATTAAAATAAACGAATGAGCCGCCATGCGCATCGCTGCAGAGGCCAAGGGGGGGCATACCTTTAGTCCTACAATGATGCGAGGAGCACCAAATTCACCCGATGTACTGGGTAGTGGCACTGATCATCCTGCTGCTGCTGCTGCATTGCAGAGGCGTGGAAGGAAGAAAGAAGGGATATGTGTCCGGGTCCAGGATCGGGCCTTTAGAGAAGGGCCAGCTAAGCCTGCCGGATTACCCACTGGCTAAAATTAAAAGGGCCACAGCCAGTCGGTGCACAGCACGAGGCACTTCAGTACTCGGTGTTGCGGGCCGCCATCTTGGAATGGCGGCTCATTAGTCAGGGAAAGATGAAAGACAGATGTTGCAGGCGATAATGCTTTTGGGCACAGTGGAAGTCATTCAAATACTTAGCCCAGATGTTTTCATGATAGTCAGGCAAGGAGTGTGCAGATGAAAGTAAAGGAATGAGCCACCATGCACATCACTGCAGAGGCCCAGGTGGGCTTACCTGCAATCCGATGATGATGCCCGGGGCATCAAATTCAACTGATGTGCTGGGTAGGGGCACTGATCATCCCGCTGCTGCTGCTTGTGCCTTGCAGAGGCGTGGAAGGAAGAAAGAATGGATATGTGTCCAGGTCCAGGATCGGGCTTTGGAGAAGGGCCAGCTAAGCCTGCCGGCTTAGCCATTGGCTGAAATGAAAAGGGCCACAGCCAGGCGGTGCACAGCACGAGGCACTTCAGTGCTCGGTGTTGCGGGCTGCCATCTTGGAATGGCGGCTCACTAGTCAGGGAAAGATGAAAGACAGAAGTAGCACACGATAAGGATGTTGGGCATAGCGGAAGTCATTCAAATCATTTGCCATGATGGTTTCATGATAGTCAGGCAAGGAGTGTGCAAATTAAATTAAAGGAATGATGCACCATGCACATCTCTACAGAGGCCCAGGGGGGCTTACCTGCAATCCTACAAATATGCGAGGAGCACCAAATTCACCCGATGTACTGGGTAGGGGCACTGATCATCCTGCTGCTGTTGCCACCTTTCAGAGGCATGGAAGGAAGAAAGAAAGAGGGGATATGTGTCCAGAGCCAGGGTCGAGCCTTTGCAGGAGGGCTAGTTAAGCCTGCCGGCTTACCCATTGGCTGAATTGAAAGGGGCCACAGCCAATCGGTGCACAGCATCAGGCACTCCAGTGGTCTGTGTTGTGGGTCGCAATCTCGGAATGGCGGCTTGCTAGTCAGGGAAAGATGAAAGACAGAATTAGCAGGCGATAAGGCTGTTGGGCACAGTGGAAGTCAATCAAATCCTTTGCCAAGATGTTTTCACAATAGTAAAGCAAGGAGTGTGCAGATGAAATTTAAGGAATGCGCCGCCGTGTGCATCACTGCAGAGGCACAGAGGGGCTTAACTGAAATCCCAGGATGATGCGAGGAGCACCAAATTCACCCGATGTGCTGCGTTGGGGCACTGATCATGCCACTGCTGCTGCTGCATTGCAGAGACATGGAAGCAAGAAATATGGGATATGTGTCTGGGGGTTTATAGTGATAATTTCGAAAACAATAATGTCGAAAGTCATTATTTTGAGAAAAAAAATGTCGAAAAAAAAAAATTCGAATTATTTTTTCAATACTTTTTTTTTCGAAATGGGGGGGTCACCCCCCAACCCCACTTTTTTAAATTTTTGTTTTGTTTTACCCATTTTTTTTTACTCCCGGACCCCAAAATAAATATATAATTTAAAAAAACGGAATTCGACATTTTTTTTTTTCAACATTATTTTTTCGACATTTTTGTCATTCGACATTATTTTTTCGAAATTATGACTGACCACCGTGTCTGGGTCCAGGATCGGGCTTCGGAGAAGGGCCAGCTAAGCCTGCCGGCTTACCCATTGGCTGAAATGAAAAGGGCCACAGCCAGTCGGTGCACAGCACGAGGCACTTCAGTGTTGGGTGTTGCGGGCCGCCATCTTGGAATGGCGATCACTAGTCAGGGAAAGATGAAAGACAGACGTTGCAGGCGATAAGGCTGTTGGGCACAGTGGAAGTCATTCAAGTCCTTTGCCATGATGTTTTCACGATAGTCAGGCAAGGAGTGTGCATATGAAATTAAAGGAATGAGCCGCCGTGCGCATCACTGCAGAGGCCCAGGGGGGCTTTCCTGCAATCCCACGATGATGGGAGGAGCACCAAATTCACCCGATGTGCTAGGTAGGGGCACTGATCCTCCTGCTGCTGCTGCCGCCTTGCAGAGGTGTGGATGGAAGAAAGAGGGGATACGTGTCCAGAGCCAGGATCGCGCCTTTGGAGGTGGGCCGGTTAAGCCTGCTGGGTAACCCATTGGCTGAAATGAAAGGGGCCACAGTCAATCGGTGCATAGCACCAGGCACTCCAGTGCTCTGTGTTGCAGGTCGCCATCTCGGAATGGCGGCTCACTAGTCAGGGAAAGATGAAAGACAGAAGTACCAGGCGATAACCCTGGTGGGCACAATGGAAGTCATTCAAATCCTTTGCCAAGATGTGTTCACGATAGTCAGGCCAGGAGTGTGTAGATGAAATTAAATGAATGAGCCGCTGGCGCATCACTGCAGAGGCCGCGAGGGGCTTAACTTCATTCCCATGATGATGCGAGGAGCACCAAATTCACCCGATGTGCTGCGTAGGGGCACTGATCATGCCGCTGCTGCTGCCGCATTGCAGAGACATGGAAGCAAGAAATATGGGATATGTGTCTGGGTCCAGGATCTAGCCTTTGGAGAAGGGCCAGCTAAGCCTGCTGGCTTACTCACTGGCTGAAATTAAAAGGGCCACAACCAGTCGGTGCACAGCACGAGGCACTTCAGTGCTGGGTGTTGCGGGCCGCCATCTTGGAATGGCGGCTCACTAGTCAGGGAAAGATGAAAGACAGACGTTGCAGGCGATAAGGCTGTTGGGCACAGTGGAAGTCATTGAAGTCCTTTGCCATGATGTTTTCACGATAGTCAGGCAAGGAGTGTGCATATGAAATTAAAGGAATGAGCCGCCGTGCGCATCACTGCAGAGGCCCAGGGGGGCTTTCCTGCATTCCCACGATGATGGGAGAAGCACCAAATTCACCCGATGTGCTAGGTAGGGGCACTGATCATCCTGCTGCTGCTGCCGCCTTGCAGAGGCGTGGAACTAAATAAGAATGGATATGTGTCCAGGTCCAGGATCGGGCTTTGGAGAAGGGCCAGCTAAGCCTGCCGGCTTAGCCATTGGCTGAAATGAAAAAGGCCACAGCCAGTCGGTGCACAGCACGAGGCACTTCAGTGCTCGGTGTTGCGGGCTGCCATCTTGGAATGGCGGCTCACTAGTCAGGGAAAGATGAAAGACAGAAGTAGCACACGATAAGGATGTTGGGCATAGTGGAAGTCATTCAAATCATTTGCCAAGATGTTTTCACGATAGTCAGGCAAGGAGTGTGCAGATGAAAGTAAAGGAATGAGCCACCATGCACATCACTGCAGAGGCCCAGGTGGGCTTACCTGCAATCCGATGATGATGCCCGGGGCATCAAATTCAACTGATGTGCTGGGTAGGGGCACTGATCATCCCGCTGCTGCTGCTTGTGCCTTGCAGAGGCGTGGAAGGAAGAAAGAATGGATATGTGTCCAGGTCCAGGATCGGGCTTTGGAGATAGGCCAGCTAAGCCTGCCGGCTTAGCCATTGGCTGAAATGAAAAGGGCCACAGCCAGTCGGTGCACAGCACGAGGCACTTCAGTGCTCGGTGTTGCGGGCTGCCATCTTGGAATGGCGGCTCACTAGTCAGGGAAAGATGAAAGACAGAAGTAGCACACGATAAGGATGTTGGGCATAGCGGAAGTCATTCAAATCATTTGCCATGATGGTTTCATGATAGTCAGGCAAGGAGTGTGCAAATTAAATTAAAGGAATGATGCACCATGCGCATCTCTACAGAGGCCCAGGGGGGCTTACCTGCAATCCTACAAATATGCGAGGAGCACCAAATTCACCCGATGTACTGGGTAGGGGCACTGATCATCCTGCTGCTGTTGCCACCTTGCAGAGGCATGGAAGGAAGAAAGAAAGAGGGGATATGTGTCCAGAGTCAGGGTCGAGCCTTTGCAGGAGGGCTAGTTAAGCCTGCCGGCTTACCCATTGGCTGAATTGAAAGGGGCCACAGCCAATCGGTGCACAGCATCAGGCACTCCAGTGGTCTGTGTTGTGGGTCGCAATCTCGGAATGGCGGGTTGCTAGTCAGGGAAAGATGAAAGACAGAATTAGCAGGTGATAAGGCTGTTGGGCACAGTGGAAGTCAATCAAATCCTTTGCCAAGATGTTTTCACGATAGTAAAGCAAGGAGTGTGCAGATGAAATTTAAGGAATGCGCCGCCGTGTGCATCACTGCAGAGGCACAGAGGGGCTTAACTGCAATCCCAGGATGATGCGAGGAGCACCAAATTCACCCGATGTGCTGCGTTGGGGCACTGATCATGCCATTGCTTCTGCTGCATTGCAGAGACATGGAAGCAAGAAATATGGGATATGTGTCTGGGGGTTTATAGTGATAATTTCGAAAACAATAATGTCGAAAGTCATTATTTTGAGAAAAAAGTCAAAAAAAAAAATTTCGAATTATTTTTTCAATACTTTTTTTTTCGAAATGGAGGGGTCACCCCCCAACCCCACTTTTTTAAATTTTTGTTTTGTTTTACCCATTTTTTTTTACTCCCGGACCCCAAAATAAATATATAATTTAAAAAAACGGAATTCGACATTTTTTTTTTTCAACATTATTTTTTCGACATTTTTGTCATTCGACATTATTTTTTCGAAATTATGACTGACCACAGTGTCTGGGTCCAGGATCGGGCTTCGGAGAAGGGCCAGCTAAGCCTGCCGGCTTACCCATTGGCTGAAATGAAAAGGGCCACAGCCAGTCGGTGCACAGCACGAGGCACTTCAGTGTTGGGTGTTGCGGGCCGCCATCTTGGAATGGCGATCACTAGTCAGGGAAAGATGAAAGACAGACGTTGCAGGCGATAAGGCTGTTGGGCACAGTGGAAGTCATTCAAGTCCTTTGCCATGATGTTTTCACGATAGTCAGGCAAGGAGTGTGCATATGAAATTAAAGGAATGAGCCGCCATGCGCATCGCTGCAGAGGCCCAAGGGGGCTTACCTGCAATCCTACAATGATGCAAAGAGCACCAAATTCACCGGATGTACTGGGTAGGGGCACTGACCATCCTGCTGCCGCCTTGCAGAGGCTTGGAAGGAAAAAAGAGGGGATACGTGCTCGGTGTTGCGGGTGGCCATCTTGGAATGGGGGCTCGCTAGTCAGGGAAAGATGAAAGACAGAAGTAGCAGGCGATAAGGCTGGTTGGCACAGTGGAAGTTATTCAAATCCTTTGCCAAGATGTTTTCACTATAGTCAGGCAAGGAGTGTGCAGATGAAATTTAAGGAATGAGCCGCCGTGCGCATCACTGCAGAGGCACAGAGGGGCTTAAATGCAATCCCATGATGATGCGAGGAGCACCAAATTCACCCGATGTGCTGCGTAGGGGCACTGATCATGCCGCTGCTGCTGCCGCATTGCAGAGACATGGAAGCAAGAAATATGAGATATGTGTCTGGGTCCAGGATCTAGCCTTTGGAGAAGGGCCAGCTAAGCCTGCTGGCTTACCCACTGGCTGAAATTAAAAGGGCCACAGCCAGTCGGTGCACAGCACGAGGCACTTCAGTGCTCGGTGTTGCGGGCTGCCATCTTGGAATGGCGGCTCACTAGTCAGGGAAAGATGAAAGACAGAAGTAGCACACGACAAGGATGTTGGGCATAGCGGAAGTCATTCAAATCATTTGCCATGATGGTTTCATGATAGTCAGGCAAGGAGTGTGCAAATTAAATTAAAGGAATGATGCACCATGCGCATCTCTACAGAGGCCCAGGGGGGCTTACCTGCAATCCTACAAATATGCGAGGAGCACCAAATTCACCCGATGTACTGGGTAGGGGCACTGATCATCCTGCTGCTGTTGCCACCTTGCAGAGGCATGGAAGGAAGAAAGAAAGAGGGGATATGTGTCCAGAGCCAGGGTCGAGCCTTTGCAGGAGGGCTAGTTAAGCCTGCCGGCTTACCCATTGGCTGAATTGAAAGGGGCCACAGCCAATCGGTGCACAGCATCAGGCACTCCAGTGGTCTGTGTTGTGGGTCGCAATCTCGGAATGGCGGCTTGCTAGTCAGGGAAAGATGAAAGACAGAATTAGCAGGCGATAAGGCTGTTGGGCACAGTGGAAGTCAATCAAATCCTTTGCCAAGATGTTTTCACGATAGTAAAGCAAGGAGTGTGCAGATGAAATTTAAGGAATGCGCCGCCGTGTGCATCACTGCAGAGGGACAGAGGGGCTTAACTGAAATCCCAGGATGATGCGAGGAGCACCAAATTCACCCGATGTGCTGCGTTGGGGCACTGATCATGCCACTGCTGCTGCTGCATTGCAGAGACATGGAAGCAAGAAATATGGGATATGTGTCTGGGGGTTTATAGTGATAATTTCGAAAACAATAATGTCGAAAGTCATTATTTTGAGAAAAAAAATGTCGAAAAAAAAAATTTCGAATTATTTTTTCAATACTTTTTTTTTCGAAATGGGGGGGTCACCCCCCAACCCCACTTTTTTAAATTTTTGTTTTGTTTTACCCATTTTTTTTTACTCCCGGACCCCAAAATAAATATATAATTTAAAAAAACGGAATTCGACATTTTTTTTTTTCAACATTATTTTTTCGACATTTTTGTCATTCGACATTATTTTTTCGAAATTATGACTGACCACCGTGTCTGGGTCCAGGATCGGGCTTCGGAGAAGGGCCAGCTAAGCCTGCCGGCTTACCCATTGGCTGAAATGAAAAGGGCCACAGCCAGTCGGTGCACAGCACGAGGCACTTCAGTGTTGGGTGTTGCGGGCCGCCATCTTGGAATGGCGATCACTAGTCAGGGAAAGATGAAAGACAGACGTTGCAGGCGATAAGGCTGTTGGGCACAGTGGAAGTCATTCAAGTCCTTTGCCATGATGTTTTCACGATAGTCAGGCAAGGAGTGTGCATATGAAATTAAAGGAATGAGCCGCCGTGCGCATCACTGCAGAGGCCCAGGGGGGCTTTGCTGCAATCCCACGATGATGGGAGGAGCACCAAATTCACCCGATGTGCTAGGTAGGGGCACTGATCCTCCTGCTGCTGCTGCCGCCTTGCAGAGGTGTGGATGAAGAAAGAGGGGATACGTGTCCAGAGCCAGGATCGCGCCTTTGGAGGTGGGCCGGTTAAGCCTGCTGGGTAACCCATTGGCTGAAATGAAAGGGGCCACAGTCAATCGGTGCATAGCACCAGGCACTCCAGTGCTCTGTGTTGCAGGTCGCCATCTCGGAATGGCGGCTCACTAGTCAGGGAAAGATGAAAGACAGAAGTACCAGGCGATAACCCTGGTGGGCACAATGGAAGTCATTCAAATCCTTTGCCAAGATGTGTTCACGATAGTCAGGCCAGGAGTGTGTAGATGAAATTAAATGAATGAGCCGCTGGCGCATCACTGCAGAGGCCGCGAGGGGCTTAACTTCATTCCCATGATGATGCGAGGAGCACCAAATTCACCCGATGTGCTGCGTAGGGGCACTGATCATGCCGCTGCTGCTGCCGCATTGCAGAGACATGGAAGCAAGAAATATGGGATATGTGTCTGGGTCCAGGATCTAGCCTTTGGAGAAGGGCCAGCTAAGCCTGCTGGCTTACCCACTGGCTGAAATTAAAAGGGCCACAACCAGTCGGTGCACAGCACGAGGCACTTCAGTGCTGGGTGTTGCGGGCCGCCATCTTGGAATGGCGGCTCACTAGTCAGGGAAAGATGAAAGACAGACGTTGCAGGCGATAAGGCTGTTGGGCACAGTGGAAGTCATTGAAGTCCTTTGCCATGATGTTTTCACGATAGTCAGGCAAGGAGTGTGCATATGAAATTAAAGGAATGAGCCGCCGTGCGCATCACTGCAGAGGCCCAGGGGGGCTTTCCTGCATTCCCACGATGATGGGAGAAGCACCAAATTCACCCGATGTGCTAGGTAGGGGCACTGATCATCCTGCTGCTGCTGCCGCCTTGCAGAGGCGTGGAAGGAAATAAGAATGGATATGTGTCCAGGTCCAGGATCGGGCTTTGGAGAAGGGCCAGCTAAGCCTGCCGGCTTAGCCATTGGCTGAAATGAAAAGGGCCACAGCCAGTCGGTGCACAGCACGAGGCACTTCAGTGCTCGGTGTTGCGGGCTGCCATCTTGGAATGGCGGCTCACTAGTCAGGGAAAGATGAAAGACAGAAGTAGCACACGATAAGGATGTTGGGCATAGTGGAAGTCATTCAAATCATTTGCCAAGATGTTTTCACGATAGTCAGGCAAGGAGTGTGCAGATGAAAGTAAAGGAATGAGCCACCATGCACATCACTGCAGAGGCCCAGGTGGGCTTACCTGCAATCCGATGATGATGCCCGGGGCATCAAATTCAACTGATGTGCTGGGTAGGGGCACTGATCATCCCGCTGCTGCTGCTTGTGCCTTGCAGAGGCGTGGAAGGAAGAAAGAATGGATATGTGTCCAGGTCCAGGATCGGGCTTTGGAGAAGGGCCAGCTAAGCCTGCCGGCTTAGCCATTGGCTGAAATGAAAAGGGCCACAGCCAGTCGGTGCACAGCACGAGGCACTTCAGTGCTCGGTGTTGCGGGCTGCCATCTTGGAATGGCGGCTCACTAGTCAGGGAAAGATGAAAGACAGAAGTAGCACACGATAAGGATGTTGGGCATAGCGGAAGTCATTCAAATCATTTGCCATGATGGTTTCATGATAGTCAGGCAAGGAGTGTGCAAATTAAATTGAAGGAATGATGCACCATGCGCATCTCTACAGAGGCCCAGGGGGGCTTACCTGCAATCCTACAAATATGCGAGGAGCACCAAATTCACCCGATGTACTGGGTAGGGGCACTGATCATCCTGCTGCTGTTGCCACCTTGCAGAGGCATGGAAGGAAGAAAGAAAGAGGGGATATGTGTCCAGAGCCAGGGTCGAGCCTTTGCAGGAGGGCTAGTTAAGCCTGCCGGCTTACCCATTGGCTGAATTGAAAGGGGCCACAGCCAATCGGTGCACAGCATCAGGCACTCCAGTGGTCTGTGTTGTGGGTCGCAATCTCGGAATGGCGGCTTGCTAGTCAGGGAAAGATGAAAGACAGAATTAGCAGGCGATAAGGCTGTTGGGCACAGTGGAAGTCAATCAAATCCTTTGCCAAGATGTTTTCACGATAGTAAAGCAAGGAGTGTGCAGATGAAATTTAAGGAATGCGCCGCCGTGTGCATCACTGCAGAGGCACAGAGGGGCTTAACTGCAATCCCAGGATGATGCGAGGAGCACCAAATTCACCCGATGTGCTGCGTTGGGGCACTGATCATGCCACTGCTGCTGCTGCATTGCAGAGACATGGAAGCAAGAAATATGGGATATGTGTCTGGGGGTTTATAGTGATAATTTCGAAAACAATAATGTCGAAAGTCATTATTTTGAGAAAAAAAGTCAAAAAAAAAAATTTCGAATTATTTTTTCAATACTTTTTTTTTCGAAATGGGGGGGTCACCCCCCAACCCCACTTTTTTAAATTTTTGTTTTGTTTTACCCATTTTATTTTACTCCCGGACCCCAAAATAAATATATAATTTAAAAAAACGGAATTCGACATTTTTTTTTTTCAACATTATTTTTTCGACATTTTTGTCATTCGACATTATTTTTTCGAAATTATGACTGACCACCGTGTCTGGGTCCAGGATCGGGCTTCGGAGAAGGGCCAGCTAAGCCTGCCGGCTTACCCATTGGCTGAAATGAAAAGGGCCACAGCCAGTCGGTGCACAGCACGAGGCACTTCAGTGTTGGGTGTTGCGGGCCGCCATCTTGGAATGGCGATCACTAGTCAGGGAAAGATGAAAGACAGACGTTGCAGGCGATAAGGCTGTTGGGCACAGTGGAAGTCATTCAAGTCCTTTGCCATGATGTTTTCACGATAGTCAGGCAAGGAGTGTGCATATGAAATTAAAGGAATGAGCCGCCGTGCGCATCACTGCAGAGGCCCAGGGGGGCTTTCCTGCAATCCCACGATGATGGGAGGAGCACCAAATTCACCCGATGTGCTAGGTAGGGGCACTGATCCTCCTGCTGCTGCTGCCGCCTTGCAGAGGTGTGGATGGAAGAAAGAGGGGATACGTGTCCAGAGCCAGGATCGCGCCTTTGGAGGTGGGCCGGTTAAGCCTGCTGGGTAACCCATTGGCTGAAATAAAAGGGGCCACAGTCAATCGGTGCATAGCACCAGGCACTCCAGTGCTCTGTGTTGCAGGTCGCCATCTCGGAATGGCGGCTCACTAGTCAGGGAAAGATGAAAGACAGAAGTACCAGGCGATAACCCTGGTGGGCACAATGGAAGTCATTCAAATCCTTTGCCAAGATGTGTTCACGATAGTCAGGCCAGGAGTGTGTAGATGAAATTAAATGAATGAGCCGCTGGCGCATCACTGCAGAGGCCGCGAGGGGCTTAACTTCATTCCCATGATGATGCGAGGAGCACCAAATTCACCCGATGTGCTGCGTAGGGGCACTGATCATGCCGCTGCTGCTGCCGCATTGCAGAGACATGGAAGCAAGAAATATGGGATATGTGTCTGGGTCCAGGATCTAGCCTTTGGAGAAGGGCCAGCTAAGCCTGCTGGCTTACCCACTGGCTGAAATTAAAAGGGCCACAACCAGTCGGTGCACAGCACGAGGCACTTCAGTGCTGGGTGTTGCGGGCCGCCATCTTGGAATGGCGGCTCACTAGTCAGGGAAAGATGAAAGACAGACGTTGCAGGCGATAAGGCTGTTGGGCACAGTGGAAGTCATTGAAGTCCTTTGCCATGATGTTTTCACGATAGTCAGGCAAGGAGTGTGCATATGAAATTAAAGGAATGAGCCGTCGTGCGCATCACTGCAGAGGCCCAGGGGGGCTTTCCTGCATTCCCACGATGATGGGAGAAGCACCAAATTCACCCGATGTGCTAGGTAGGGGCACTGATCATCCTGCTGCTGCTGCCGCCTTGCAGAGGCGTGGAAGGAAATAAGAATGGATATGTGTCCAGGTCCAGGATCGGGCTTTGGAGAAGGGCCAGCTAAGCCTGCCGGCTTAGCCATTGGCTGAAATGAAAAGGGCCACAGCCAGTCGGTGCACAGCACGAGGCACTTCAGTGCTCGGTGTTGCGGGCTGCCATCTTGGAATGGCGGCTCACTAGTCAGGGAAAGATGAAAGACAGAAGTAGCACACGATAAGGATGTTGGGCATAGCGGAAGTCATTCAAATCATTTGCCATGATGGTTTCATGATAGTCAGGCAAGGAGTGTGCAAATTAAATTAAAGGAATGATGCACCATGCGCATCTCTACAGAGGCCCAGGGGGGCTTACCTGCAATCCTACAATTATGCGAGGAGCACCAAATTCACCCGATGTACTGGGTAGGGGCACTGATCATCCTGCTGCTGTTGCCACCTTGCAGAGGCATGGAAGGAAGAAAGAAAGAGGGGATATGTGTCCAGAGCCAGGGTCGAGCCTTTGCAGGAGGGCTAGTTAAGCCTGCCGGCTTACCCATTGGCTGAATTGAAAGGGGCCACAGCCAATCGGTGCACAGCATCAGGCACTCCAGTGGTCTGTGTTGTGGGTCGCAATCTCGGAATGGCGGCTTGCTAGTCAGGGAAAGATGAAAGACAGAATTAGCAGGCGATAAGGCTGTTGGGCACAGTGGAAGTCAATCAAATCCTTTGCCAAGATGTTTTCACGATAGTAAAGCAAGGAGTGTGCAGATGAAATTTAAGGAATGCGCCGCCGTGTGCATCACTGCAGAGGCACAGAGGGGCTTAACTGCAATCCCAGGATGATGCGAGGAGCACCAAATTCACCCGATGTGCTGCGTTGGGGCACTGATCATGCCACTGCTGCTGCTGCATTGCAGAGACATGGAAGCAAGAAATATGGGATATGTGTCTGGGGGTTTATAGTGATAATTTCGAAAACAATAATGTCGAAAGTCATTATTTTGAGAAAAAAAATGTCAAAAAAAAAAATTTCGAATTATTTTTTCAATACTTTTTTTTCGAAATGGGGGGGTCACCCCCCAACCCCACTTTTTTAAATTTTTGTTTTGTTTTACCCATTTTTTTTTACTCCCGGACCCCAAAATAAATATATAATTTAAAAAAACGGAATTCGACATTTTTTTTTTTCAACATTATTTTTTCGACATTTTTGTCAATCGACATTATTTTTTCGAAATTATGACTGACCACCGTGTCTGGGTCCAGGATCGGGCTTCGGAGAAGGGCCAGCTAAGCCTGCCGGCTTACCCATTGGCTGAAATGAAAAGGGCCACAGCCAGTCGGTGCACAGCACGAGGCACTTCAGTGTTGGGTGTTGCGGGCCGCCATCTTGGAATGGCGATCACTAGTCAGGGAAAGATGAAAGACAGACGTTGCAGGCGATAAGGCTGTTGGGCACAGTGGAAGTCATTCAAGTCCTTTGCCATGATGTTTTCACGATAGTCAGGCAAGGAGTGTGCATATGAAATTAAAGGAATGAGCCGCCGTGCGCATCACTGCAGAGGCCCAGGGGGGCTTTCCTGCAATCCCACGATGATGGGAGGAGCACCAAATTCACCCGATGTGCTAGGTAGGGGCACTGATCCTCCTGCTGCTGCTGCCGCCTTGCAGAGATGTGGATGGAAGAAAGAGGGGATACGTGTCCAGAGCCAGGATCGCGCCTTTGGAGGTGGGCCGGTTAAGCCTGCTGGGTAACCCATTGGCTGAAATGAAAGGGGCCACAGTCAATCGGTGCATAGCACCAGGCACTCCAGTGCTCTGTGTTGCAGGTCGCCATCTCGGAATGGCGGCTCACTAGTCAGGGAAAGATGAAAGACAGAAGTACCAGGCGATAACCCTGGTGGGCACAATGGAAGTCATTCAAATCCTTTGCCAAGATGTGTTCACGATAGTCAGGCCAGGAGTGTGTAGATGAAATTAAATGAATGAGCCGCTGGCGCATCACTGCAGAGGCCGCGAGGGGCTTAACTTCATTCCCATGATGATGCGAGGAGCACCAAATTCACCCGATGTGCTGCGTAGGGGCACTGATCATGCCGCTGCTGCTGACGCATTGCAGAGACATGGAAGCAAGAAATATGGGATATGTGTCTGGGTCCAGGATCTAGCCTTTGGAGAAGGGCCAGCTAAGCCTGCTGGCTTACCCACTGGCTGAAATTAAAAGGGCCACAACCAGTCGGTGCACAGCACGAGGCACTTCAGTGCTGGGTGTTGCGGGCCGCCATCTTGGAATGGCGGCTCACTAGTCAGGGAAAGATGAAAGACAGACCTTGCAGGCGATAAGGCTGTTGGGCACAGTGGAAGTCATTGAAGTCCTTTGCCATGATGTTTTCACGATAGTCAGGCAAGGAGTGTGCATATGAAATTAAAGGAATGAGCCGCCGTGCGCATCACTGCAGAGGCCCAGGGGGGCTTTCCTGCATTCCCACGATGATGGGAGAAGCACCAAATTCACCCGATGTGCTAGGTAGGGGCACTGATCATCCTGCTGCTGCTGCCGCCTTGCAGAGGCGTGGAAGGAAATAAGAATGGATATGTGTCCAGGTCCAGGATCGGGCTTTGGAGAAGGGCCAGCTAAGCCTGCCGGCTTAGCCATTGGCTGAAATGAAAAGGGCCACAGCCAGTCGGTGCACAGCACGAGGCACTTCAGTGCTCGGTGTTGCGGGCTGCCATCTTGGAATGGCGGCTCACTAGTCAGGGAAAGATGAAAGACAGAAGTAGCACACGATAAGGATGTTGGGCATAGTGGAAGTCATTCAAATCATTTGCCAAGATGTTTTCACGATAGTCAGGCAAGGAGTGTGCAAATGAAAGTAAAGGAATGAGCCACCATGCACATCACTGCAGAGGCCCAGGTGGGCTTACCTGCAATCCGATGATGATGCCCGGGGCATCAAATTCAACTGATGTGCTGGGTAGGGGCACTGATCATCCCGCTGCTGCTGCTTGTGCCTTGCAGAGGCGTGGAAGGAAGAAAGAATGGATATGTGTCCAGGTCCAGGATCGGGCTTTGGAGAAGGGCCAGCTAAGCCTGCCGGCTTAGCCATTGGCTGAAATGAAAAGGGCCACAGCCAGTCGGTGCACAGCACGAGGCACTTCAGTGCTCGGTGTTGCGGGCTGCCATCTTGGAATGGCGGCTCACTAGTCAGGGAAAGATGAAAGACAGAAGTAGCACACGATAAGGATGTTGGGCATAGCGGAAGTCATTCAAATCATTTGCCATGATGGTTTCATGATAGTCAGGCAAGGAGTGTGCAAATTAAATTAAAGGAATGATGCACCATGCGCATCTCTACAGAGGCCCAGGGGGGCTTACCTGCAATCCTACAATTATGCGAGGAGCACCAAATTCACCCGATGTACTGGGTAGGGGCACTGATCATCCTGCTGCTGTTGCCACCTTGCAGAGGCATGGAAGGAAGAAAGAAAGAGGGGATATGTGTCCAGAGCCAGGGTCGAGCCTTTGCAGGAGGGCTAGTTAAGCCTGCCGGCTTACCCATTGGCTGAATTGAAAGGGGCCACAGCCAATCGGTGCACAGCATCAGGCACTCCAGTGGTCTGTGTTGTGGGTCGCAATCTCGGAATGGCGGCTTGCTAGTCAGGGAAAGATGAAAGACAGAATTAGCAGGCGATAAGGCTGTTGGGCACAGTGGAAGTCAATCAAATCCTTTGCCAAGATGTTTTCACGATAGTAAAGCAAGGAGTGTGCAGATGAAATTTAAGGAATGCGCCGCCGTGTGCATCACTGCAGAGGCACAGAGGGGCTTAACTGCAATCCCAGGATGATGCGAGGAGCACCAAATTCACCCGATGTGCTGCGTTGGGGCACTGATCATGCCACTGCTGCTGCTGCATTGCAGAGACATGGAAGCAAGAAATATGGGATATGTGTCTGGGGGTTTATAGTGATAATTTCGAAAACAATAATGTCGAAAGTCATTATTTTGAGAAAAAAAATGTCGAAAAAAAAAATTTCGAATGATTTTTTCAATACTTTTTTTTTCGAAATGGGGGGGTCACCCCCCAACCCCACTTTTTTAATTTTTGTTTTGTTTTACCCATTTTTTTTTACTCCCGGACCCCCAAAATAAATATATAATTTAAAAAAACGGAATTCGACATTTTTTTTTTCAACATTATTTTTTCGACATTTTTGTCATTCGACATTATTTTTTCGAAATTATGACTGACCACCGTGTCTGGGTCCAGGATCGGGCTTCGGAGAAGGGCCAGCTAAGCCTGCCGGCTTACCCATTGGCTGAAATGAAAAGGGCCACAGCCAGTCGGTGCACAGCACGAGGCACTTCAGTGTTGGGTGTTGCGGGCCGCCATCTTGGAATGGCGATCACTAGTCAGGGAAAGATAAAAGACAGACGTTGCAGGCGATAAGGCTGTTGGGCACAGTGGAAGTCATTCAAGTCCTTTGCCATGATGTTTTCACGATAGTCAGGCAAGGAGTGTGCATATGAAATTAAAGGAATGAGCCGCCGTGCGCATCACTGCAGAGGCCCAGAGGGGCTTTCCTGCAATCCCACGATGATGGGAGGAGCACCAAATTCACCCGATGTGCTAGGTAGGGGCACTGATCCTCCTGCTGCTGCTGCCGCCTTGCAGAGGTGTGGATGGAAGAAAGAGGGGATACGTGTCCAGAGCCAGGATCGCGCCTTTGGAGGTGGGCCGGTTAAGCCTGCTGGGTAACCCATTGGCTGAAATGAAAGGGGCCACAGTCAATCGGTGCACAGCACCAGGCACTCCAGTGCTCGGTGTTGCAGGTCGCCATCTCGGAATGGCGGCTCACTAGTCAGGGAAAGATGAAAGACAGAAGTACCAGGCGATAACGCTGGTGGGCACAATGGAAGTCATTCAAATCCTTTGCCAAGATGTGTTCACGATAGTCAGGCCAGGAGTGTGTAGATGAAATTAAATGAATGGGCCGCTGGCGCATCACTGCAGAGGCCGCGAGGGGCTTAACTTCATTCCCATGATGATGCGAGGAGCACCAAATTCACCCGACGTGCTGGGTAGGGGCACAGATCATGCCGCTACTGCTGCCGCATTGCAGAGACATGGAAGGAAGAAATATGGGATATGTGTCTGGGTCCAGGATCGGGCCTTTGGAGAAGGCCAGCTAAGCCTGCCGTCTTACCCACTGGCTGAAATGAAAAGGGCCACAGCCAGTCGGTGCACAGCACGAGGCATTTCAGTGCTGGGTGTTGCGGGCCGCTATCTTGGAATGGCGGCTCACTAGTTAGGGAAAGATGAAAGGCAGACGTTGCAGGGGATAAGGCTGTTGGTCACAGTGGAAGTCATTCAAGTCCTTTGCCATGATGGTTTCACGATAGTCAGGCAAGGAGTGTGCATATGAAATTAAAGGAATGAGCCGCCGTGCGCATCGCTGCAGAGGCCCAGGGGGGCTTACCTGCAATCCCACGATGATGGGAGGAGCGCCAAATTCACCCTATGTGCTAGGCAGGGGCACTGATCCTCCTGCTGCTGCTGCCGCCTTGCAGAAGCGTGGAAGGAAGAAAGAGGGGATACGTGTCCGGAGCCAGGATCGGGCCTTTGAAGGTGGGCTGGTTAAGTATGCCGAGTAACCCATTGGCTGAAATGAAAGGGGCCACAGCCAATCGGTGCATAGCACCAGGCACTTCAGTGCTCTGTGTTGCAGGTCGCCATCTCGGAATGACGGCTCGCTAGTCAGGGAAAGATGAAAGACAGAAGTAGAAGGCAATAAGGCTGTTGGACACAGTGGAAGTCATTCAAATTCTTTGCCAAGATGTTTTCACGATAGTCAGGCAAGGAGTGTGCAGATGAAATTAAAGGAATGAGCCGCCGTGCGCATCACTGCAGAGGCCCAGAGGGGCTTAACTGCAATCCCATGATGATGCGAGGAGCACCAAATTCACCCGATGTGCTGGGTAGGGGCACTGATCATGCCGCTGCTGCTGCCGCATTGCAGAGGCGTGGAAGAAAGAATGAAGGGATACGTGTCCGGGTCCAGGATCGGGCTTTGGAGAAGGGCCAGCTAAGCGTGCCGGCTTACCCATTGGCTGAAATCAAAAGGGCCACAGCCAGTCGGTGCACAGCACGAGGCACTTCAGTGCTCGGTGTTGTGGGCCGCCATCTTGGAATGGCGGCTCACTAGTCTGGGAAAGTTGAAAGACAGAAGTAGCAGGAGATAAGGCTGGTGGGCACAGTGGAAGTCATTCAAATCCTTTGCCATGATGGTTTCACGATAGTCAGGCAAGGAGTGTGCAGATTAAATTAAAGGAATGAGCCGCCATGCGCATCGCTGCAGAGGCCAAGGGGGCCTACCTGCAATCCTACAATGATGCGAGGAGCTCCAAATTCACCCAATGTACTGGGTAGGGGCACTGATCATCCTGCTGCTGACTTGCAGAGGCGTGGAAGGAAAAAATACGGGATAAGTGCTCAGTGTGGCGGGCGGCCATCTTGGAATGGCGGCTCTCTAATAAGGGAAAGATGAAAGACAGAAGTAGCAGGCGATAAAGCTGGTGGGCACAGTGGAAGTCATTCAAATCCTTTGCCAAGATGTTTTCACGATAGTCAGGCAAGGAGTGTGCAGATGAAATTAAAGGAATGAGCCGCCGTGCGCATCACTGCAGAGACCCAGAGGGGCTTAACTGCAATCCCATGATGATGCGAGGAGCACCAAATTCACCCGATGTGATGCGTAGGGGCACTGATCATGCCGCTGCTGCTGCCGCATTGCAGAGGCGTGGAAGGAACAAAGAAGGGATATATGTCCTGGCCCAGGATCGGGCCTTTGGAGAAGGGCCAGCTAAGCCTGCCAGTTTACCCATTGGCTGAAATGAAAAGAGCCACAGCCAGTCGGTGCACAGCACGAGGCACTTCAGAGCTCGGTGTTGCGGGCCGCCATCTTGGAATGGCGGCTCACTAGTCAGGGAAAAATGAAAGACAGACATTGCAGGCGATAAGGCTTTTGGGCACAGTGGAAGTCATTCAAATACTTTGCCAAGATGTTTTCATGATAGTCAGGCAAGGAGTGTGCAGATGAAATTAAAGGGATGAGCCACCATGCACATCATTGCAGAGGCCCAGGCGGGCTTACCTGCAATCCGATGATGATGCGAGGGGCTTCAAATTCAACTGATGTGCTGGGTAGGGGCACTGATCATCCCGCTGCTGCTGCTTGTGCCTTGCAGAGGCGTGGAAGGAAGAAAGAGGGGATATGTGTCCGGGGCCAGGATGGGTCCTTTGGAGAATGTCCAGCTAAGCCTGCTGGCTTACCCACTGGCTGAAATTAAAAGGGCCACAGCCAGTCGGTGCACAGCACGAGGCACTTCAGTGCTGGGTGTTGCGGGCCGCCATCTTGGAATGGCGGCTCACTAGTCAGGGAAAGATGAAAGACAGACGTTGCAGGCGATAAGGCTGTTGGGCACAGTGGAAGTCATTGAAGTCCTTTGCCATGATGTTTTCACGATAGTCAGGCAAGGAGTGTGCATATGAAATTAAAGGAATGAGCCGCCGTGCGCATCACTGCAGAGGCCCAGGGGGGCTTTCCTGCATTCCCACGATGATGGGAGAAGCACCAAATTCACCCGATGTGCTAGGTAGGGGCACTGATCATCCTGCTGCTGCTGCCGCCTTGCAGAGGCGTGGAAGGAAATAAGAATGGATATGTGTCCAGGTCCAGGATCGGGCTTTGGAGAAGGGCCAGCTAAGCCTGCCGGCTTAGCCATTGGCTGAAATGAAAAGGGCCCCAGCCAGTCGGTGCACAGCACGAGGCACTTCAGTGCTCGGTGTTGCGGGCTGCCATCTTGGAATGGCGGCTCACTAGTCAGGGAAAGATGAAAGACAGAAGTAGCACACGATAAGGATGTTGGGCATAGTGGAAGTCAGTCAAATCATTTGCCAAGATGTTTTCACGATAGTCAGGCAAGGAGTGTGCAGATGAAATTAAAGGAATGAGCCGCCATGCGCATCACTGCAGAGGCCCAGAGGGGCTTAACTGCAATCCCATGATGATGCGAGGAGCACCAAATTCACCCGATGTGCATGGTAGGGGCACTGATCATGCCGCTGCTGCTGCCGCATTGCAGAGGTGTGGAAGGAAGAAAGAAGGGATACCTGTCCGGATCCAGGATCGGCTTTGGAGAAGGGCCCTCAAAGCCTACCTGCTTACCCATTGGCTGAAATGAAAAGGGCCACAGCCAGTCGGTGCACAGCACGAGGCACTTCAGTGCTCGGTGTTGCGGGCCTCCATCTTGGAATGGCGGCTCACTAGTCAGGGAAAGATGAAAGACAGAAGTAGCACACGATAAGGCTGTTGGGCACAGTGGAAGTCATTCAAATCCTTTGCCATGATGGTTTCACGATAGTCAGGCAAGGAGTGTGCAGATTAAATTAAACGAATGAGCCGCCATGCGCATCGCTGCAGAGGCCAAGGGGGGGCATACCTTTAGTCCTACAATGATGCGAGGAGCACCAAATTCACCCGATGTACTGGGTAGTGGCACTGATCATCCTGCTGCTGCTGCTGCATTGCAGAGGCGTGGAAGGAAGAAAGAAGGGATATGTGTCCGGGTCCAGGATCGGGCCTTTAGAGAAGGGCCAGCTAAACCTGCCGGATTACCCACTGGCTGAAATTAAAAGGGCCACAGCCAGTCGGTGCACAGCACGAGGCACTTCAGTGCTCGGTGTTGCGGGCCGCCATCTTGGAATGGCGGCTCATTAGTCAGGGAAAGATGAAAGACAGATGTTGCAGGCGATAATGCTTCTGGGCACAGTGGAAGTCATTCAAATACTTAGCCAAGATGTTTTCATGATAGTCAGGCAAGGAGTGTGCAGATGAAAGTAAAGGAATGAGCCACCATGCACATCACTGCAGAGGCCCACGTGGGCTTACCTGCAATCCGATGATGATGCCCGGGGCATCAAATTCAACTGATGTGCTGGGTAGGGGCACTGATCATCCTGCTGCTGCTGCTTGTGCCTTGCAGAGGCGTGGAAGGAAGAAAGAATGGATATGTGTCCAGGTCCAGGATCGGGCTTTGGAGAAGGGCCAGCTAAGCCTGCCGGCTTAGCCATTGGCTGAAATGAAAAGGGCCACAGCCAGTCGGTGCACAGCACGAGGCACTTCAGTGCTCGGTGTTGCGGGCTGCCATCTTGGAATGGCGGCTCACTAGTCAGGGAAAGATGAAAGACAGAAGTAGCACACGATAAGGATGTTGGGCATAGTGGAAGTCATTCAAATCATTTGCCATGATGGTTTCATGATAGTCAGGCAAGGAGTGTGCAAATTAAATTAAAGGAATGATGCACCATGCGCATCTCTACAGAGGCCCAGGGGGGCTTACCTGCAATCCTACAATTATGCGAGGAGCACCAAATTCACCCGATGTACTGGGTAGGGGCACTGATCATCCTGCTGCTGTTGCCACCTTGCAGAGGCATGGAAGGAAGAAAGAGGGGATATGTGTCCAGAGCCAGGGTCGAGCCTTTGCAGGAGGGCTAGTTAAGCCTGCCGGCTTACCCATTGGCTGAATTGAAAGGGGCCATAGCCAATCGGTGCACAGCATCAGGCGCTCCAGTGGTCTGTGTTATGGGTCGCAATCTCGGAATGGCGGCTCGCTAGTCAGGGAAAGATTAAAGACAGAATTAGCAGGCGATAAGGCTGTTGGGCACAGTGGAAGTCAATCAAATCCTTTGCCAAGATGTTTTCACGATAGTAAAGCAAGGAGTGTGCAGATGAAATTTAAGGAATGCGCCGCCGTGTGCATCACTGCAGAGGCACAGAGGGGCTTAACTGCAATCCCAGGATGATGCGAGGAGCACCAAATTCACCCGATGTGCTGCGTAGGGGCACTGATCATGCCACTGCTGCTGCTGCATTGCAGAGACATGGAAGCAAGAAATATGGGATATGTGTCTGGGGGTTTATAGTGATAATTTCGAGAACAATAATGTCGAAAGTCATTTTGAGAAAAAAAATGTCGAAAAAAAAAATTTCGAATTATTTTTTCAATACTTTTTTTTTTCGAAATGGGGGGGTCACCCCCCAACCCCACTTTTTTTAATTTTTGTTTTGTTTTACCCATTTTTTTTTTACTCCCGGACCCCAAAATAAATATATAATAAAAAAAAACGGAATTCGACATTTTTTTTTTCAACATTATTTTTTCGACATTTTTGTCATTCGACATTATTTTTTCGAAATTATGACTGACCACCGTGTCTGGGTCCAGGATCGGGCTTCGGAGAAGGGCCAGCTAAGCCTGCCGGCTTACACATTGGCTGAAATGAAAAGGGCCACAGCCAGTCGGTGCACAGCACGAGGCACTTCAGTGTTGGGTGTTGCGGGCCACCATCTTGGAATGGCGATCACTAGTCAGGGAAAGATAAAAGACAGACGTTGCAAGCGATAAGGCTGTTGGGCACAGTGGAAGTCATTCAAGTCCTTTGCCATGATGTTTTCACGATAGTCAGGCAAGGAGTGTGCATATGAAATTAAAGGAATGAGCCGCCGTGCGCATCACTGCAGAGGCCCAGAGGGGCTTTCGTGCAATCCCACGATGATGGGAGGAGCACCAAATTCACCCGATGTGCTGGGTAGGGGCACTTATCCTCCTGCTGCCGCCTTGCAGAGGTGTGGATGGAAGAAAGAGGGGATACGTGTCCAGAGCCAGGATCGCGCCTTTGGAGGTGGGCCGGTTAAGCCTGCTGGGTAACCCATTGGCTGAAATGAAAGGGGCCACAGTCAATCGGTGCACAGCACCAGGCACTCCAGTGCTCGGTGTTGCAGGTCGCCATCTCGGAATGGCGGCTCACTAGTCAGGGAAAGATGAAAGACAGAAGTACCAGGCGATAACGCTGGTGGGCACAATGGAAGTCATTCAAATCCTTTGCCAAGATGTGTTCACGATAGTCAGGCCAGGAGTGTGTAGATGAAATTAAATGAATGAGCCGCTGGCGCATCACTGCAGAGGCCGCGAGGGGCTTAACTTCATTCCCATGATGATGCGAGGAGCACCAAATTCACCCGACGTGCTGGGTAGGGGCACAGATCATGCCGCTGCTGCTGCCGCATTGCAGAGACATGGAAGGAAGAAATATGGGATATGTGTCTGGGTCCAGGATCGGGCCTTTGGAGAAGGCCAGCTAAGCCTGCCATCTTACCCACTGGCTGAAATGAAAAGGGCCACAGCCAGTCGGTGCACAGCACGAGGCATTTCAGTGCTGGGTGTTGCGGGCCGCTATCTTGGAATGGCGGCTCACTAGTCAGGGAAAGATGAAAGAATGAATTAGCAGGCGATAAGGCTGTTGGGCACCGTGGAAGTCATTCAAATCCTTTGCCAAGATGTTTTCACGATAGTCATGCAAGGAGTGTGCAGATGAAATTAAAGGAATGAGCCACTGTGTACATCAATTCAGAGGCCCGGGGGGGGGGACTTACCTGCAATCCCATGATGATGCGAGGAGAACCAAATTCACCCAATGTGCTTTGTAGGGGTAGTGATTATCCAGCTGCTGCTGTTGCCTTGCAGAGGTGTAGAAGGAAGAAAGAGGGGATACGTGCTCGGTGTTGCGGGGGCCATCTTGGAATGGCGGCTCGCTAGTCAGGGAAAGATGAAAGCCAGAAGTAGCAGGCGATAAGGCTGGTGGGCACAGTGGAATTCATTCAAATCCTTTTCCAAGAAGGGATATGTGTCCAGGCCCTTATATCTTACTCTCTACTTTTGGTGTACCCCAGGGGTCCAACCTCTCTCCCTGGCACTTCAACCACTACCAGGCAGCAATTGCTCACTGCATCACTACTTTGTGCTTCAATTTTCAATGTTATGCAGATGACATTGAGCTCTCTTTCAGGCTCCCCTCAGCCACCTCTACTTCTTCTCTCATACCAGACTGTCTGGCTCCAATTCAGGAATGGTCTGCCGCCAATGATCTCTGCCTTAATGCCAGTAAGACTGAGATCCTCTTCATTGGGACACCTGCTCCCTCCTTTCCTCTCTCTCTCTGGCCGCCCACTCTGGGCCCTCTTCCTGCTCCTTCCTGTGAGGCTAAGAACCTTGACGTCAACTTCGACTCCCCCTCTCCTTCTAGGCTCCCATCTCTGATGTCTCTAAGAAGTCAAACTATCGGCTGCAGCTCCTGGGAGGTATTCTTCCTTTTCTGACTTTTCCCCAGAAGCTCACTGTCTCCAGAGCGCTGGTCCTCTCTAGGCTGCACTATTGCAACAGCCTCTTTATAAATCGTCCTGCCTCTACTCTTTGACCTTTACAACTTATCCGGAACAGGACTGCAAGACTTGTCTTTGGCCTCAAGCCCAGGCATCGAATCTCTCCAGCTCTGAAATCAGCTCTGCAAGGATCATGTTCAAAACCCTTTTGATTCGTCCACAAGGCTTTTTGGGGCCTGGGACTGCTCTACCTTCAACTTTCTCTTCCAAAACATCTTCCTTCTCGAGCTCTCCGCTCTCTGCTCATCCACCTCAAACTCTCTGAGGGTCAGACGCTTCTCCAAGCAGAGAGTTGGGGGCACCCTCTGGAACAGCCTCCCTGCCTCAAACTTGAACAGAACCACTTGTGGTTCCAGAAGCAACTGAAGACCTTCCTTTTCGCTTTCGATTTCTCTTTTCCTCTCCCCTACTGATGCACCTGACTGCTCCGTGCACTGGTCATCCTCTGAACTCAGGCCCATGCTCCTGCATGTCCAGTTGCGCTCACACTGCCTTCGGGCTCCAAAGCTCCAAAGGACCTGTATCTGCAACTCTAGAGGCCCTTCTCTCTGCACTTATGAGCCACCCGCTGGCTGTACTTGTGAGTTAACTGCACTTCCCCATTCCCCTCCCCCCTGGCACTTCTCCCCTTCCCTCTTCCCTGCACTTGCACAATCTGAATGACACATAACAATGTTATTTTGTCCTCCCTTTGTTTCCCCCTTGTCTTGTCACGCCTAGAAACACTTGTGTACAGTCGCGTTATAAATGCCACATCATATCATATCATATATATTATATTATATCATCAGGCTACAAGGTAATTATTTTGAGCCCAGCAATTAAAATTGTTAGATGCAAGACAGCGAACCCAGCAATGTTCGTAGCAGAACCACTAGGGTAGGATGATTATGTCCATGATTGCACATCGTATACTGAACACTCTTATAACATTCCCCAAGCCAGAGAAAATGCTATTGGGAGGGAGAAAGTCCTTTTTATTGACGGTTCTTAAAAAAGTGACCAAACAACTGGCGAAAGGCATACTGGTTCCACGGTCCTGAATCTGAACCAAGAGGATGAATTTGAGGTAGTGACAAGCACAAGATTGCCTTCGCATTACTCAGCACATCCTGCAGAATTAGTGCTCTTATTGCTGCACTTCAAAGATTTGAAGATGAGGATGTGACAGTGTGCTCTGACTCCGCCTATGTGACGTCAACTGTACACACAGGTTTGTCATGCTGAGAAAGAAGGGGCTTCCTCTGCACATACAGCACTTCAGTACAACATGCAGCCCTATTTGATAAGCTTATTAAGCATTACGACTCCCATTGATGCTCGCACTCAACAAATGCGAAGCGCATACTAATAGGGAAGACATAATTTCTTGCGGACCCAAAGCCACAGATTGGAAGCCAAAAAGGCAGCCTATTTCCAAAAAGCTTCTAATTTTGAAATAGAAGATGTTAAACAGATGACAGAATGATGCATGTTGGTAAAGGACGGCTTTAACATGCTATTGATTGTCCAATTAATTGAGATACAAGGGCGAGCACCACAAGAAGAGAAGGATTTATGATGATACAGGGGTGTTCTTTATCCCTGCAGAGGTCATTTGGAGACAGGAAAGCACTGAAAAGCCAGTTATGCCTCAAGCATTATTGAGGGTAGCACTGGAGCCGTTTCACTACCCCGCACATACGACTCGAGAGTGTCTTTCTGCTACAACTGCAGAAGATTGTTTCTCATCAAATTTGCCTGAGCATGTGGCACAGTTCATTGTAAATTGCCTCATCTCATGCTACCCATTGTAATAACACTACACACATTCTTGTATGATGTATTACTTACATATTACACTCTTATCCAGCTTTAATAAAAAGACACATGGATTTTATGATGTTTTTGGCAATCCTAAAAACAATCATATTATTGTCAGGATAATCATAGCAATTATCTTGCAGATCTTGATATACAAGTGTGATCCATAGAGAATTACAGAGTTATATATGAAAGGTTTAAGTGAAAATTAGGAGGTTTCCGAATATAAGAAGCTTATTACAATCAAGAAAATCAATGAGTTTTCGAGTAATAATAATTGTGATATCAGTCTGTATTATAATGTGTGTTTTCATCTGGTATATTAGGGTATTTAGACATGTTATAATAAACAAGACAGACATGTGGGTAACAAAGAAACAGTTACTATTGTCCCTGATGAAAGCATGCACAGTATACATGCGCGATCTGAATGACACAAGGCCTAGTAAGATCGTTATTTTGTCCTCACTTTGTTTCACCCTCCTTGTGTTGTTGTGCCTAGAAATGCATTTGTAATGCCACACCTTATCATATCATATCATGTTCCAGAAATGTACCGGAGGGCACACTTTTCAAACAGTGAGAGAAGCTATTCCTAGACCCAATGTCCCATTTCAACATCTACATATAGATTATATGGATATGCTGCAGACATGCAACTGCTATAGATATATGCTGGTAACGGTATGTCCTTTTTCTAGATGGATCGATGCAGGTCTATGCACACACCCTGATGCCACATGTGCTGCCAAGTTCCTTGTGTTTGAGGTGTTTCCAAGATGGGGTGTATGCAAGGTTTTTCTGTCTGACAATGGATCACATTTTGCAAATGAGTTGTTTGAACAAATAGTTTTTCTATTAGGCATTAAGCATATGTTTTCCTCAGCCTACCACCCACAGGTGAATAGAGTCTGTGAGGGATTCCATCGATTATTCAAAGAGAGGGATTGCAAAAATTAAAATTACTCTAAAGAAGGGATGGCTCCATTGCCTACCCATTGCCTTATACACCCTAAGAAATCAGCCGGGCTCAGATCAATATCTAACTCCTCATGAGTTGGTGACTGGACGGTGTATGAGAACCCCTTGCTACTCCAACTAGGGTAAAAACTGATGCCCATAGTGTAGCGAAGACACTAGGTGAGGAGATGCATGATTGCCAAACAACAATGACTGCAACTGTTTCTTTCATGTCTCAACAGGTCAAAAACCAAAGGGAGGGGTCAAAGAGAAGCGACAAAGATGATCAACCCATTGAAACAGAAGATTTATTAAAGATTTATTAAAGCAACCCAGTGTATACCCAGGGGACCAGCTGCTGGTACAAATGTTTGTACGCATTTGGAGTTCGACCCAGTTTGAAGGACCCTACGAGGTGGAAAAAGTCACCCTCACAGCTGCAAAATCAAAGGGAAGATGATCTTAGCTGCATTTGTACAACATCAAATCATATAACGGAGAAACCCCGAGCCCTCATGCAACTACCGACGGTGAAGCAAGAGGAGAGGTTCCACGCATGCAGACCCGTTCCATGGCTAAGAGAAAAGGTACGGAAAATGAAGAGCACAGCAGCACTTTAAATTGTGGGCCAATATTTTAGAATTTGATAAGGAATAAATAGACTTGCAGTTATCCTGCAACATTTCAGATAGGCTCAAAAGACAATGTTTTGAAGCCCGAAGGCAGAAAAAAGAAGCAACACTCTGGGCCTCATTATAAGTTTGCCAATCCGGAAACAAGGGTGCCGGTAAGCTCACTGGCACCCTTGTTTCCACACCTGCAAACTACTAGTCTGCCTGCTGTGGCTGTTGTGCCCGACAGGTCTGACCCTGCCGAGCGTAGTGGCCATGGAAGGCAGACCGCTCATGGAAGTGCCGGCACCATTAACAACGGTGCCATCGCTTCTGAAATCCCACTCCCATAGAGTCCCACCGGACTCTATGGGAATGGGGACTTACATTTTACCAGCGCCGGACTTCCCGGGCTGCCGGAATTGGAATCTCCCAGTGACACCGGGAAATCAGGCACTGGTAAAATATTACGAGTCCAGCTGCAACCTGCCGGTTGCAGCGGCAGGGTTAACGCCGGACTCATAATGAGTGCCTCTGTCTCTTATTTTATTTATTTTATTTATTTATTTGTAATGCGCCGGTAACTCGCAAGTTTCGGGGCGCAGAAACATGGACACGAAGACCAACAGAAATGGGACGAGACAGTTCCTAGAAATCAAAGGTTTAGTGGGTCAAGGGTGGCAAGGTCAATTAAAGAGATACGTTTTCACTAACTTACAAAAGCGTAAGTGGCTGGGTTCTTTCGTTATGTGGACTGGCAGATTGTTCCAGATACCTGCTGTAATGACTGGGAAAGATTTTCCGAGTCCAGATTTACGTTTGTGAGGCATTACTGCGATCCTACTTTGATCCGATCTTAAGGCGCGGCTTGGGGCATAAGGACGTACTTTCGATTTTAGATAGCCTGGTGCCTTCCCGTGGATGCATCTGTGGGCTATTGTAAAAGCCTTGAAGTGGGTTCTGCTCTCAACTTTGAGCCAGTGTAATTCCTTCCTGGATGTACTGATGTGGTCTGATTTAGATTTGCCTTTGATTATCCTGACTGCGTTGTTTTGGATATTCTGGAACGCCTGTATGCTTTTTTTGTTGGCTCCTAGCATAAGTGCGTTCCCGTAATCTAACCGAGAGAGGATGGTTGCTCTAGCCACTGTGGCACAGTTGTTCTCTGATAGATACGGTCTAATAGCTCTGAGGAGTCTCAAGTAATAGTTGCATGTTTTTTTTATGTATTGAGTCTGGGCTTCTGCTTCCATCATCATGCCCAGGGTTTTTACTTTCTCAATTACTTCAATGTTGTCATCTTTGATCTTGAAGTTTGTGTAGTCGTGGGGAAATGAGTTTCTGGCTTGGGTGGATCCGAAAACCATTAGCTCGGTTTTGCTGCTGTTCAAGCACATCCAATTGGAATCCATCCAATGTTCTATGATGTTATAAATTCTGTTTAGATAGTCATTGTCAGTTTTATGGTCCCAGCTAAGTTCCAATACCAGCTGCGTATCATCCACATAGTTGGTAAAGAATATATCTGCATGATCTAAAATGTAGCATAAGTATCTAATGTAGAGGTTGAACAACAGTGGGGACATGCTGGCTCCCTGTGGAACCCCGCAGAGGATCTCCCTTTCCATGGAGAATTTGTCTCTTATGTTACCAATTATAATAACACTACACACATTCTTGTATGCAGTTTTTACTTACATATTACAGTCTTATCCAGCTTTAATAAGAAGAAATAAATTTGTGATCCATAAAGAATTACAGACTTATATATTAAAGGTCTAAGCAAAAATGAGGAGCTTTCAGAATGTAAGAAGTTTATATCATCAAGAAAATCGGTGAGTTTTCGAGGAATAATAATTGTTATATCATTCTGTATTATGATTTGTGTTTTCCTCCTGATTATTGTAGCATTTAGACATGTTATAAGAAACAAGACAGACATGGTGCGTAATAATGAAACAGTTACTATTGTCCCTAATGAAAGCACAAACAGTATCCTTTATAAACTTACTAAGCATCTATTTAGATTTTAAAAGGGGTGTTGAGGAAGACCATGATGATATAAATACATATCTTGATGTAGGAGGTGGGAGAGAGAACGTCAGATGAAAGATGCTGTGTCTGTTCCTTAATTCTGTATGCCATGAACACAGCAAGGACATGCATTGCCAAAGAGATGCCTTCACAGGATGCGAGGTGTCTCAGTCATTTAGCAGCATGTGCAACCAGAGGGCAATTTGAAGGAAAATGGGCAACATTACAATGGAGATCAAGAGGGACATTTCCATATGAAGATACTTATGTGAAAACAAGAAGAATGGAAAGTGGAATGGGTTGGACAGGCAAGAAACCTATGTATCCATCCTAGATGAAGAATAAATAAATATTGTCAAGATGAAGAGGATGGACTGCTCAGATATGACTGAATGAGCAGGAGAGCCAGGATGCTGGGAGAGACCTAAGCTATTGGTCTATGGGCGTGTTGCCACCAGTCCCGGATGGGAAGAAGGATTATTATCTTGCCCTGCACACCTATTACAGAAAGAACCAGTAAGCATAGTGCAAATAGTGGATGACGGATGTATAGAATCATGGGCCAAGTACTTTAAGTTACTACCATGGGTCGACAATGAAGCAGGACCAGCATATATAATACCACTAAAGAATACAACAACATGCTTTAAGAATGAAAGACTGGTTCTGGTTGGAGAAAACAAAGAATGTGGACAAATAATCAAAGTCCCAGGAATGAATGGGGGAACTGCAGTACTGATGTACCGATATTGGGCCTGCCGATCCACAGCCTACATTTAGTTGCCCAAGAATTGGGGAGGAATATGCTCCATTGGAGTAATACATGTTCCAGCATTAGCGATTCCTCAAAGTGATCTCAAAATTGATGGATTTCCAAAGATGAATGAACACCAGAGGAGGAAGAGGTCTCTCAACCTCTGCTGCTGAATAGAGAGAACTATTTCTCATCAAAATCAAAAAAGCCCTATAATGATCTTCCAGATGAGGATAAATTGTTCAGCAAGACAGCAATGATAAGGACATCTATATTCATGCCTGGACTCCAGAATGCAGTGAACACCAAGTGGCTGCAGATTACAAGATGGGAGCTGCTACAGACGATCAATGCAACAATTAAAGGATTTAATGGAATTAGAGAATAATTACGAGCCATCAGGATGATGTCTCTCCAGAACAGTTATGTTCTGGGCCTAATTGCAGCAATGGAAGGAGGTCTGTGCGTCAAGGTTGGGTTTTCTTGTTGTCCATTCATGCCATCTCATGATGGAGAAAATGGGACCCTGAAAGAAGCAATAACTATGCAGACAACCCTGCATATGAAGATGTAAGATGAAGTTGATGAGACAGCAGGAAATGACTGTTTTTCATTTCCATTATTTTTTTATTTTTTTTTATTTATTTAAGTGCATACGGTTGAACATTGTCAAACCAGTTACACTGCATTTAATAATGTACAGACATCAACAAAATCTAAATCAATGTCATTGATAAAATAACTTTCTGATATAAACAGCATACAATTCATCACAATTGATATAAATCAATCAAATACACAGCACAATATAGAAATACATTTTAATAATAGTTCATAAAAATTATAGGTATTAAAGATGGATGCAAACAAACACTCTGTGTCTAGGCGAGCTTCTTGTTAAGTTGTTCTGTGATCTTGTTGCTTGACTAGAGATTAACTGTTGTGTTTGCCCAGCAGTGTATGTACATCTATAAATTGTAATCTTTAGATTTCATGCGCCAAAGAAATGTTTTTTGAAAGACCAATGAAAATTTAAATCAATTCAAACAATAACGTATAGTTTAATGTATGCTTTAGTTCGTCATATATTTTCAAAACCTATTTCCAAATTGTGTTTGTCATATATTTCCTAAGGCTTAATCTCATGAAGTTCCTTGTGTGATTCCAAAATAGCTCTCTTTCAAAGTTCCTTGTTTAAAGTTATCAAGCATAACATTTCTTGCTTAAATATTCTCAAATCATATTGCTGGTATTCTCTTTCACATTACCTTATTCAAACTTATCAAACATACTGTTTTTGGCTCATATGTTTGGTTTCCTTATTCAAAGCAATATTTTGATCATGCGTTTCCAAATTGTAATTTGGGTTTCCTTTGTTTAGTTTATCAAGTTTCTGTTCAAAAAGGCTTCTTTGAACTTGTTCAAAACCTCAACACATGTTTCACCACTGGGTTTGGCTCTTCAGGAGTTCTGATTAATCATTACTGAGGTGGTCAAAGGAATGAACATTGCTCAAAAGTTCTTAAGTATTAATTCTTAATAATGGTTTCTTAATTTAGTTTGACACATCATGCTTAATATTTGCAGGTAATAATATGGAGTCACCAGTCAACTGTGTTTCTCTACGTGCTGATACTCTTTTCAAGTCCTCCAATTTATTCTTGGAGAGAAGTGCATTGGAAGAATTTGGATGTCCTTCCTGAGTCGACCGAAAGAGAACAATTTTGGAAATCACACAAGGAATTTCATGAGAATAAGCCTTGGGAAATATATGACAAACAAAATTTGGTAAGAGGTTTTGAAAATATATGAACAACTGAAGCATATATTAAACAATACAAAAATGTTGAAACTGATTTAAGTTCTATTAAGTCTTTGAGAAAAACCTTTCTTTGGTGCATGAAATCTAAAGGTTGTAATTTATAGATGTTCATAAAAGTTATATTTATAAGTTTGGAAATTCAGGTAGCCTTGCTATTGCCAGTTGCCATATATTCCATATATGATGAGCGTCAGTTATCGCCACTAGCGACTCTGCACTAAAAATCATACTCTAAAACTGATCAGTATGGTATTGTTAAACGGGATATCATATCATGCCTCCTCTATTGTATATGTTGGCCTAAGCCCAGTCGCTCTGCGAAGAAATCCGCGTTGCAAAGTTCCGATCTTAGATCGATTTAGCTGCAATTTTAGGTCCATCCGCCATTTTGATTTCTATCTCAAAGTCACTCTATGTTCTAAAATGGTGGACAGTGTTTCTCGCTTGTAACCTAGTTGTCCTGACCTTCGCACAAAAGTTAATGTCTAAACTGCCCGTAGGCCAAATGTTAGGGTCGTGTAATGAGACCTTGTCCTACGTTTGACCTGTAGATCGAGGATTACCCGCGCCAACAAGTCCGATCCGCGGACATACATCAAATACAATGTTGTTTAAATACTAAACATGAACACTTGTTGAACTACATTGTTTAGGACGTGTACTAAGACTTAATGTTAAATCTGAAGATACGCTGGTGCCATTGTGACTTGTTGTTGTACAAACTGGAAATAATCCATGTGCATATAGTTGGATAAACTAGAGGTGAACTCGGCACGAACCCTAGACCGAGCATTATTAACCTGCAGAGGGGTTGGACATTATGATTGGAAAATGTATAAAGGATGTAAATGTTTAGAGGTCCAGTACCTCTCACTTCTCACACCGAAAGGGCTGGTATTCGCTGTGATGCACTGAGGGCCAGATAGCTATCTGATACTTTGTTTCTTTGTAAACCGTACAGTTATTTGAATAAAGATCTGTAAACCTTTATAAGCCCGTGTTTGGTGTATTTCCTCTGGGGTACTCAGCCTCTATATTTTCCTTTTGCTTTTACAGAATGACACATTTAAAATAACCTTTTTCATAGAAAGAACAGAGTGCTTTACATTGGGTGAGAATATGGCGAGATGTTTCCACTTTTTTGTTGCAAAGTCTGCAAAGCCGCTCCTTCCAAGGAATACCCCTCGAAGCCTGTGTGTTTTCTAAAACAGGTAATATTTGAAGAAGTATGTATAGTGTAAATTGAATCAGTGCATGTTTCGGAGTTTGAGTAAGTAGCTATGCAGACTTTCACTAAACATTCCTTGTTGGGAATAGAGTGTATATCTGTGCAACTTTGCCAAGTGATCCAATGACTGAATATGATCATAGAGTTTGGTTTTCTTTTCAAATTTGGACAAGTGTAAGGCTTGCACAGACTCCGGAAAACCAGGTAAGCTGATGGCTATACAACGTCGATGAACTAGGCTCTCCATGTCTCTAAATCACATACTATGAGAGCACCCATTCATATGCTCAACTGTAAGACTTAAAAGTGAACTCTTTACAGGCCTTCCACATTGTATTTTGGCCTAGAATTTACAGACTGACATTTTCCGTAATGAAATAAATGACTGCAGGCCCAGTTCTAATATAATAGCCTCTACCTGTACAGCCCTTGGGAGACCAATCAGTGAGCGCAAGATTTTAGCCTCTAATTTCATTAACCAGGTAATCGCCTTCTATGGGAATACTTCCAAGACATATATGATGCCAGGAATAATAGATATCCTACATGCATTAATCTTGGCCTCAATTGAGTGGCCCCGTAGCCATAGATAACTTTTCTAACATACATCCATTTCTGCCATGCCTTCAAAGAAGTAACATCTGCTAAATAGGTTAAGGAAGGTGTAGCCTAAATACTTGTATTCATATTATCATGGATACCAACTTGGTTGGCAAATGCTTTCAAAATACTTGGAGCAATACTAGTGTTGGTATTGCTAGTATTTTGTCTATAGGAATCATCTTTGGACAGTGCCAGAAGACAGCCAAGAAAGCTATTGGGATGAAGATGATTATTGATATAGATGCTGGAGCAGGTGAGCAGATTCAAAATGAAGAAACTACCCATGAGAATATAAAGAGAAGCACCCAGGCACCTCCAGGAACGAAGCTCTACTACCCTAAAGATCATAAAAAAATATATAGAACATTGGATATTCTGTCCATATGACCTGTCATATTACCTGGAGAGTGGATAAACAAATGAAGAATGCAGGTCACCTGAGGGCGTGACTAAAATATGGATGCCAAAGAAAAGACAGTATGAAGATAAGATGAAGGAGATTGAAGAGGAGAATGTGGTCGAGGACTCGACCAGACGCATTCCCCTCACCACTGTAATATTGGAACAGGAATAGAAGAGCCCTATATGGGACTGCATGTGTTGTCCCTATAACATATCGAGTGTATGAGAGACAATATGTAATCAGACAACCATATCAAATGTATCCTCACATTGAAAGAGTGGAAGGATATCGTGGGGAAGGATGTCAGCACGCACCATGTATGAAATTATAAAGTAATCATATATGCAAAAGAAGATAAAGTAACTTGTTGACCAATAAGTGTAAATACACAGTAATGCAAGGTAGACGAGACATATAGAAGCTTGCTATAGAGGAATATATAACGTGGCTAGGGGGGCCATAATTGGAAGATGGACGTTGGCTCATGTAAGATTCATTCCAGCTTTCTCAGAGACAGACCAGGGCTGCAGAGTCAGGAGATATTGAAGAAACAGTCCTTTGTGTAAAATAAAGAGTCTATGTTGGCCTGGGATCAAGGATGCTATTTGGGGAATAGATGCCAAGCGCAAAGGGAGGCAGACGGATGAGCCATGAACATGACATATTTCTCTTAGAATAAAGAAGAAGAAAACATTTGCTAGAGCCAAGTATTGGACAATTAAGAGTGTATAAAGTCTATGTAAGATGGAGTGAGCAGGAGCAATGACACCAAGCATAATTGAATCAAATAGCTGTAAATAAAAGGTTGAAATAGACAAAATTGTGGTCCCTTCACACCTGATTCAGAAATTGAAAAAAAAGGGCTATTAATTGAGCTTTGGACTAAGATAGTGATGTGCCTATAGTTCCTTGAATGTCCCAGAACAGAGAGCAAGCTACAAGGTCAATGACAGACGGGAAACTTTGGCTCATAGCCGGACTGATGAGAGATGATGGACTAATTGGGAAAGTGGGGAGTAATCTGACGTGACTTGAGCACCTGGGTTTTGCTTTGCTTACATGCTGCTAGCCGAGCCATAAGTCCAAGGTTACATGAGAATACCAACCAATCAGTGGTTCTTTGGGGCAATCTGCTATTGTCATGACCACTGTGAGGGGGCACAAGTTGTGCCACAAGCAGGCTCCCACCAGAACCCTGAGGGCCTTAAAACTACTGCAAAAGGGCTACTGGAGCAAGTCCTGGTGCCTTTGGCACCAGGCCCATATGTAGGAAGGATGGGCTGTTCAAACTAGGTCCCATTTATGTACATGGGCCTTTGAATCCAATATGGAAGCACCCACACAGTCTAGTTCTAAGAACCAAGCCATGCGGTCTAGTGTTTTGGGAGTGGCAGGCCTGGAACTACTTTCCCTGGTACTATTTTACATGGGCTATAGAAACCACACCCTGACTGCAGAACACGCTTCATGTTATTCTGCAACCCGCAGCGTGACTCGCACTGTGTCCAGCTCCTGGTCTTCAGCATCTTCCTGTAATCCTGCAAGAACAAGAACAAGATTATTCTGTTTTACCTGAGAAAACACCATCCAGCAGTCGGCATCTCAACTGGGCAATCTGTGGAAACCGAGAGAAGAACAATCATCACTCACCAGTGAGTACTAGCTTAAGGACTTCGGGCGAACCGCTACCACAGCTGCTGTTCCAACACTGCGACCGGCAATAACGAGAAAGGGAAAAACAATATTAGAAGGCACGCTTCCAAAACATCGAATTCCATCAGTCTTACCTGAATTCCATCGCGCTATGCCACGCTTCCATCCGGAGCACCTAGGCAACATCTGCAAAGGAAAAGAGACATATTCAGGTTCGCTTTCAATATTAAACAACCGCACAGCGATGTACTTACCTTAATGGATTCCGGGGGCCTGTTTATCATTGCGCTCTCACCCACTCGCAGCACCACAGCGGCCTGTGAGGAGAAGAAGAAGAAAACAAAAACACAGGTTAGCTTTATAAGACAATAAAGGCGCTGCGCTTTGCGCTTTCTCTTACGTAGAAAACGTGCGTAGCAAACTGGCACGCCAGCATCAAGACATTCGCACCTGAAAAGAAGGAGATAAAGACATTAACGAATTCCCACCATAAACAGAACAAAGACTTACAATTAACCAACCTACCTGCCTACCAGCAGATTTGGGGTCACAGCAGGCCTGAGCCCAAGGAAGGTGTACTGCACCAGTGAAGCAACTTGGGCAGCTCGCCAACAAATGTCAAGCGCCCCTGCACAAGAAACGCAGGACGGATAGCTCACCCTACAAATAACTAAGATTCATTATTCAACACTGGGCAACTACACATCCAGGATTCCAGATCTCAGAGCTTTCCAGACGCCCCTGGGGATATCAGGTGAGCGTAACAGCTATACAATGTTACATATACCAATCTGCTTCCATTTTGTCCGCTATAAACAGCACTCTATTTATTTAGAGGTAGTTTGAGGCATGTCTTACAGTTAAGAGACAAACCAATAATGTACTAACACTTATATGATATATAGGTACCTATGTTCCCCTAACCAATCCCTCCCTTTGATAGGTTTTACAGTTTGTCACATAGGATGACATCATAGATGACGCATATTGGGGTATAAGAGCTCTGTATACTCAAGTTTGTGTGTGAGCGGGCAAGCATCAGTCCGATGTCTTCCAATTTGCCCTGCTTTATTAAACTGAGAATAAAGTAGTGCTTTGCCATATTCTTTGAGTCTATCCGGTTATTTGGTCTAAGATCTTTATTGGTAATCCCATCTAGCACAAGAGACGCTTCAAGGTGCTAGAGCACAATATCTTACATCATGAAGGATAGGCCCTATCACTGTCATGCAGGCTTTCGTCTGGATGAACACAAGGATATTACAGTTACAGGCTCCAAATAAATCTGGTTGACCATCTAAACAAAGAAAGAAGCAACTCCATTACTCCCATTGCCAAAAATGTACCTCCAACACCCTTTCATGAAGCAACCCTGGAAACCAGGAGAACCGCACCAAGAAACTCAAGGAACACAACAAAGGGACAAAGGTCTGCCACCAACGCACACACGCTTGCAGCCCGCTGCAACCAAGCAACAGTCCAGAAGACCACAAGACACCTCAGAGTGAAACGAACCATGCATGCATATTCTAAATGTGCAAATGGATATCCATCCCCTATTTCTAAAAGGTGATGTTGACTGATTCTTCATAACCGAGACAAGGCTCACAGATGACTATGCAGTGTTAATAGTGATCCATAATGAAGTCAATATGGATTGTATTTCTAATGTACTATGTCTGAGACCTGTTGGGAGACAGATGAATACATCATCTATGGAGTGTGTTCCCTCCCACCCCCCGGCCCAATATCGCACAGGTAGGAAACATTACTCTGCCCTTATCCTGGGCAGATAAAACAGGACATAGAGACAATTTGAGCGGAAGATGGCAAAATCAGACAAACCAATGTTGTAGCAGTAACACGCACATGCATTAGACACGAAACACATATGCACTCCACATGAAGAGAACAAACAATAGGCAATAAATGCATTTATACATGAAGAATATTAACATAGCATCCACAGACAAATAGAACTCTCACATAACCAATGTATAAGCTGAATACAATATGAGCGATATGCCAATATTGCTTGCTAATATAGAAACAAGAGTGTAGTAAAGCAGCCATCTTCTTAAAAATGAAACCACAGCACGTCTCTGAATGAGCACAGGCCTCAAAGCCTTGGGAACACTCAAAAGGCTGAATCCACATAAATACAAATCTGCACAGAGCTCAGACGGCACCTGGCAATTCGTTCTAGAATAAAATAGTGAGGATAGGCACAGCGGAACGAAGGCACGGGATAGCAGTTCAAAGACACAAGCAAGATACTCCCAGATTAATCCAAGTTTTATAAGAATACAATCAGTCTTTCTTAGACGGGTGCAGTGAAACAGTAAGCTAAAAGACTCCATGAAGAGTGACTTGAGAGTGTCCCCAGTGGTAATAAAGAACATGACACACATGTTAATAGGAGCGAAAATCTCAATAAATAGGGGGTCATTCCATTTCATACACTCTCTAGTTGCACGTGACCCATAACTGGTGATCACTGACTATTCATTAGAAGCCGACATAGATAATACACCTGCAATACTCCCTAAACACACAGGTAGATGTGAGATGCCACATAAGGCCATGTACACAGGGATTGCATGGCCTCATGGACTGAGAATGAAGGATGGTAACTATTTTTATTGAACAAACGACAGTCCATGCACCTGACTCTCCCTACTATCTTTCTGTCTCATATCTTGACAACCTGTCAAGTGTCCAAGGTTGGGTAGCATAGAGCCAACTCATCAGATTCCTTAATGATATGACACCCATCTAGTAGTATGCCAACCTATCCTTTGTTGGTGAGGTGATATAATTTTACTTTTATCAATAGCGGTGGTTCTAGGTGAAGCCATCAGATATGTCTAACCTAATCAAATGTTTAACCCGTATAGAAGCCATATGTGGCCAAGCTTTCTAACCTTTCTCCAATCCCCAAAGGTTTTTGTAAACTAAGATTATGTCATGATATCACTGATGACACATTCGTAGCATTTAAACTGTTGTTTTTAATTGGTACTTTGAGAGACATACGATTTGAATGCTTGTATGCTGTCCCTGCTTTCTTTGGATGATAACAAAGCTGGAGTTTGCAGTGGACGTTGCCTACCTCTTCATTTGAGTCTGGTTTGGATTGACTCCTGTTCCTCCCTGTCTGTTTAGGACTTTTTGGAGCTGTTTTAACGGACCCAAATTGGCTTGGCTAGCAATTTGGAATAACCCTAAAGCAGTTTTAACCAAACAAATTGTAATTAATATTCTGGTGCGTGATTTCCCTTTGATTGTCCCACATAAAATCGCCTCTATGTGATTTATAGTTTCCTTATTTATTTATTAATTTATTTATTTATTTTCAAACACTACATGTACTTCAGTAATAATGAAGTCAGTGGTGCAGTATAGATTCCTTGAAATATCAAGAGGGTCTCTTTTAAACTTTTGAAAAAGCCACATTCTCACAGCCTTCTAACTCTGAATAGTCATATACAGAGCTGTTTGCTTTAGGGATGACGATAAGTCAATCTTAAGTGGTTACCCGCTTAAGATTCGGATGCCTACGGTAAGGAAGGCATGGTATCAAAGTAAGACAGACACAAGTGACCACAGCTAAAGGTTTTTTATTGAACTTTATCAAGGGTGTGATAAACGCCTATCTAAACCTAAATCTAAGATGGGAGCAAGCTACGACCGTCAAAAAAGTATAAGGCAGTCCTAGTGGAGTCACGACAAAATAAAATGGTCTATACTAAAAAACATATTGGCAATCTTAGCGCTAAGTTATAAATAGTGTGGGGTAATGTTCATGAAAAAGAAATAAGTGTTCACAAAATGATAAGTCAGGATGTTCAGGCAGTCGGACTCCCTTGGCCACGTTTTCAGCATGGGACAAGGTCGTTCACTCGAGCATAGCACACTCTTGGGCTTCTTTGGCATGAGGACACAGTTCCATTACAAGCATCAGGGCCTTCTATGCCCAAGTCTCTTAAGGTATCTTGATTTAGAGGGCCTGATGTATCAAACAAATGAAAAGCTAATTTTGAAGTATTCAAGTTGGGCAATTCAATATTCACCCTGGATCCCTCCTAGCCAGGCTCAGATCACTTTCCTACCACAATCTTTAGCTTGTATCCCCCTATTCTGGGCTCAGATCCTCTTCTCCAATCCTTATAGAATATCTTTTCTCTGGTGACTAACGGTTCACCCCGGATGCCCCTCAGCCGGGCTCAGATACCCAAGTTGGACAATTCACTCTTCACCCTGGATCCCCCTTAGCCACGCTCATATCCGTTTTACACAATTATTCTCCCGCATAGGGCTTGGACCAATTACAGTTCCTATTCGCTATCAAAGACTTTTGAATGTGCACATGGTTTGGCTTGACCTGTTGCAAGACCACTTCGATTTCACAGTTCACAATTTTGCACTCTGACGTAGATACCGAACAGAGACCTTCGAATGAGCACCCACGTGGTGCCGGACACTCTGTATATAATATATTTGGTTGCCTCCCAAAGTCCAATCACAAAGTTCAATTACTTCTTTGGTTATAATTATACTTGTGCCGCTCATCGCCAATGCCTCACACACGGTTATCTTCACACAAAGTTGCTGCTTGCAACCTTGATCTTAACACAGACTAGTCTGCTATCAGTCTCTCTGATTTACCGGCTGTGCTGACTTTACTGGTGCTGCTTTGTTGTGGGAGCCAAGGACAGTACCACGGTGGCAATCGCTCCTCCTGCCTCGTCTATTGATGCGGCAGAGCCCCGGGAACCTTCAACACACAATGCACCTTTCTTCAGCTTTAAGTCCCGCTCTTATATTTCTTATTCTCGAGGGCTCGTGAAAGTAGTGGTTTTCCTCCAAAAAGGCCAAAGGCAATTTCCTCTTGAAACATTTTCTGGTCTTGCCGTCCTTCTCCTCGTATTAAACTGCCAGCTTAGAACTGCTGCTTCCTCATGTGTTTTGCCTTGTTCCTAGGGTCTTCCTCTGCCGGGTTTGGACCCCTCTCCTCAAGATTTACAATTAACAGAGAGGACTTCCCCCTGTCGGGCTCGAGCCTCCTCTCAAAACTCAAGGTTTTCCAAAATACAGTTTTTGGACTCCCAGTCCCAGAATGCACTGTTTTAATCTTGCTCCCACTTCATAGCTCCCCAAAATGGCATTCCATGATTTTGAGAGCTGCAGGAGCCAAAGGTGGATGTTCAAATGAGGTCAGGGTCTCATCTCTTGCCCCTCAGAGACCTGGGCTCACCTGCCTAGCCCAGGGGAGGAGTTCTGTTGTGGATACCACCAGGCCCCTGGTCTTTCCTGCTGCAGGTACAGTTCCCTCTCCACACTGCAGACTCTTCTCAAGTAACAGGGCCTATGTTTGGGCAGTTTTCTCCTCCTACAGGTCTCCCAGGGTCTCTGCAGCTTTCTAGGTCTTTCTCCCGCTTGCCCGCACCTTCCAGCATCCGCAACTTTGAAGTGTGCCCTCCTGCTCTGCCTTTTATACTTCCTGGGAGAGGTGATTAGGTTCAGGTGTGCATAGTTGGAAAGGGAGCCCTGACTTTGCCTGGCCTCATCACTGGGGAAGTCTTCTGTCAAATGGAAAGAGTATGTCTTCTGTCTCTGAGCAGGTTTTACTTCAGTAATCTTCCACCTTGTCACTCGTTTGACGGAAAAAGGGGGGAGGGGAGTTAGGAAGTCAATAAATCCTGTATAATAGGATCCAGAAGAGGTCATAAAGGAAACGGGATACCACGTCTTGCCATCGGTGCCCCTGTCCCACTCCCCGAGGATCCCTCACCCAAGTGATCCTCCCGCACTGGACCACCCCCAGGAACTGGATCCGACAGCGATGGCTGTGTCCTGGCCATCTAGAGGACAAATCCCTGGGGACTAACACGTGAGACAACTTCTGGTTTCTCACACTACCTGTGGTGAGTTCCTTCAATGGTCAGGTTCTGATGAGCTAATTTGCATAAGCCCATTTCGTACACACCATGAAGGTACTTTATTTAATTATTTTGCCCTACTAATCATTTTATTTGGAGACGTCTGATTTCACTGCTCCTAAAATCGAGGGTTTTTTCACAATGTTTTATTTACATCTCATTCCAGATACTGCAGTCGCAGGGCCCTTCATCTCCAGATATCCAATGCTTTAAGAATAAGAGGAAAGGCTGTGCTACTGTAATTGTTACCTGTTTTTTGATGTTTCCTCTTGTAATTTGATTGTGATTTTGATACCTTCGTTTTTTAATGTAACATTTGCACATGTCACCTAATAATTCAGTACTGGTATAATTATCTGATAATTGCTTTCCTGTATTTGAATGTGCTTTGTGGATGCTTAGTCCGAAAATAAACATAGTAAATGAAGGGCTGCGCAGTACTGAGATCACTCAAGTCAAGGGAACTGAGGAGAAGGCATCGATCCCATCCACAAGGGACACTTTCACACTAAAGTAACCTTGTCAGAAATAACTCTGCACTGTCAGTCTATTCTAGTTCACTGCAACATCAAAAACACATTAACGTTGTCATTTCAACTGATATGATTTTGAAAAACGTATGCTGCGCAAAATAACACAAACCTAATTGCCTGTTGGAGCTGCAGCAGGAAACAGTAACAAAGCCTGGATAGAGGGTTCAAGAAAAATGCAATTTGACTCAACTAAATGTAAAGGTTTTTACAGATTTGTGGAAAGTTATAAAGTTGGATGAAGCACAAAGTGAAGCATCCCACAAATAAGGGGCGTGGACAGAGGATCTCATGAGCCTAGTATATTGCATTTCACTGCAGGATCGACAAGCAAATGTTGGCCAGCAGAGCAGAGAACTCGAATATACACACGTGAAGGAAGACACTGTATGTAGACATAATGAAGACACTTATAAGGTGAAATACAAAACTTCCATTGGCCCTACATTGGAAGCCAGTGTAGAGAGTTATGAAGAGTCAAGAAACGATCCCCCTTTCTTAGTCCACTGGTTTTTGTGATGTTCATCCTACCCCGCTTGCCAGAGTCTCACCTCAACCCCTCAGGGGTCAAAATGCCCACCTTGGGCTATGGCAGGTTCTGCTACCGAGAATAGTGCAATACGCCACACAAGGCTCTGGGAGTGGTGGATCTCTACACTTATTGCAGAAAAAGCATGACACCTGAGCACCTGACAGGTTTACTATTGGACAGAAATATTCTCATGGGCCTGCTCAGAGCATGTACGAGCCAATTTCCCTCTATCTGTGTGTGAATTATTAACATTTAGTTGCCATCAATACTTTCCCTGCACAGTTGTATCACTAAAACAACAAGCATTATACTTTCAATGCATTGTCTCTTTGTACTCATGAATAGAAAAACACAAACAATGATCACACTCTTTTATTTAGCATTTGTGTATATGTATTCCTTTGTAGAGACAATATATGAGCATGTAAACAGTGCTGCCAAACAATAGCCAGTGGCCAATATTAGCAGAAATGTAGTTGAATAGAGCCCTAGGATTATACGCTTTTCCTAATTAGTTCTAGAAATTGAACGTCTACAACCTATCAACAACATGGAGAGCAACCAAATTATGCACGTTAAAGCATAAAAATATACTCACAGTTGTGCTGACAGGACCAGAAACCCAGTAAGCAGGCTATGTTATACCAACAACTGTAAACCCATTAAATGGAAGGGCTAATATGAATCTATCAAAAGGTCATGGCTACAAAGGTCAATTACCTAAAACCATTCTAAAGCCATGGATTAAAAATGGAGGTTAAAACTGTTGAAATCCACCTGTTGGGCCCCACCCATCAATCGACTCCTGCATAAGTAGATTCACCTATCCTGGCGGGGGAACTGTAGGTATGAGCAGTGGCTTCTGCAAGTGCTTTGCCCAGTCTTGCTGCACACCAAACTCTGTGTTACAAAAGTACATCACTAATCCTACTAGCTATTCAAGACTATTGTTGTTTATTGTTGTTTAATTGTTTATTCATTTGTAGTGCGCACTGGGCCCATGGGCATCTGGCCGCATATCAGGTTACATGGTTACATATGACAGGACATCAAATTAAGTAACATACAATATACAGATAAATACAAGTACAGATATATACAGTATAGTGAGGGCTTAATGGGCATATTTACAATGAACTAGATTCCAAGGTTGCTGTTTCAGGTTTTCTGTATGGCCTTCAGAGAGAAGTACTAGGTGACGGGCCAGGGGGTCATTGGTCTAGGCAGGCACTTTTTGGCGGTAGACTTATGGCAATGGAAGGGAGATATGGCTCTTAGTGAATCAGGGATAGAGTTCCATAGTTGAGCAGCCAGGACTGGAAGCTGGAGACTCCAGTTTTTTTTAGCTTGAACTTGGGTATTCTGAGACTGTTGTATTGTGCTACTCTGATAGGTCGTGTGGAAGTATGTTTGGTAAATCTGTCTGTGAGGTACAGGGGAGCCCTTTTGGCCAGGCACTTATGAGTGAGGTTTAGTGTTGTGAGCTTGATTCTTTCATTAATGCAGAGCCAGTTGGTGTTGCGTCTTGCGTGAGATATTTGCTGGGTTTTGGGAATGCCTAGGGCCGCTCTTAGGGCATTGTTTTGGATTGTTTGAAGTTTAGTGGTGTTGCGTTTGCTGGTGCCTAGGTAAAGGGCATTGCAGTAGTCCACGTTAGATAGGATTAAGGCTCTTGCAATTGTGATGCAACTTGTCGTGGACAGGAATGGCTTGCAAGCGTAGATCAGTTTGCATGTGTAGTGGTGGCAGAGGCGGTTGAGTTTATTTGTTTGTTGAGGTTGAGGGCCGAGTCAAGTAGAAGCCTGGGGTTTTAACCTCCTGGGATACTTTGATCTTGATTCCATCAATAAGGATTGAATTGTATAGGGTAGAGATTTTAGTCAGTATTAGGGCACCCAATGATTAAAAGCTCAGTTTTTTCATCGTTCAGACATAGGCCGTGGGTGGCCATCCAGGTTTGTATAATTAGATAGATTTTGTTGATCATGGTTACGTCTTTGTCATAGTCACCTAGGATAGGGATGAGAATCTGGGTGTTGTCAGCATAATTAGTGTATGAGACACCCAGATTTTCAAGTATATCGAACAGGGGCTTCATAAGTATATTATACAGGGTAGGGGATACGCAGGAGCCTTGTGGTACTCTGCAAGTAATGGGTACTGGATCTGCTGCAGATGAGTGTGAAAATACTCTCATGGATCTGTTTTCCAGGAATGAGCTTATCCAAGTGGTGGCCTCTTTGGAGAAATGCGCAGCATTTTTGAGGTGGTCACACAGAACATTATGGTAGTCAAGCTCGAATGTGGCGGATAAGTGTAGCAGGGGAAGGATGGATGCTTCCCCTTTGTCTTTCCGGTAGATCTAGTTGATTCTTCAGGTCGATGAGGGCTGTCTCGGTCCCATGTCTCAGCCTGAAGCCAGATTGACGAGTGCCTAATAGGTTGTTGATATCCAGATAAGCTTGAATCTGGAGATAGGCAGCTTTATCGATGATTTTGATCAAAAAAGGTACGGTTGTGCTTGGCCTGTAGTGGGGGTGGGGGTGTTAGGGTCTAAGTTAGGTTTTTTAGAAGTGGGAGTACCCTGGCATCTTTAAGATTGATGGGTACTGAGCAGGATTTGAAGGAGGAGTTATTGAAAGTGGAGATGAATGGAGACAGGTTTTTAGCGGCTTCTTTGATAACAGGTGCTGGACATGTGTGCCCTAGGCATTTAGAGGGTTTGAGGGAAGAGATGATCTTTTCAGCCTCAGCGTTAGAGATAGAATGGAATTTGAATTGGTGACTGGTTTGTTTGAAGGAGAATTCTAGCAGTATGGCATTTTTGGGTTTCTAGAGCAATTTTATGTAGAGTGTTTTTTTTATATTAATTTTCTCTAGGAGTGAGGTTATTTTATTGCATAGGGCATTTTGAATGTCTGTGCACCACGATTTGTTTTTGATGCAGGAGTCCTTGGGGGTGACCAGTGTTTCGAGTTCCCTTAGGATAGAGAAGATTTCTCTTGTGCTTGAGCTGGCTTTTTCTATTCTGTCAATGAAGGTGTCCTTTTTAGTTTGAATGATTTCTTTTTTATAGTTAACGGTCAAAGAGGTGAGAAGGAGCTTGTTCTGGTCTGTTTTTCCATAAGGTTTCAGCAAGTCTTTTTTCAATACGTAGGGCTTTTAAGCTGGGCCTAAACCATGTATTTAGGTGGGCTATAGGTTCTCTTTACTAAGTTTGAGTGGTGCAATAGAATCAATTGCTGAGTTATTGGTGTTGTTGTACAGGCCAACCAGATCAGTGGGATTTGATGGTAGGTTGGCATAGTTGGTAATGGGTTGTATCAAGGGCAGGAAATCGGGTACTGTAATGTTTTTTCTATTCCTGGTTAGGGCCGGTGGGGCCATGGGTCTAGTAGCGTTAGTTTGAGGGTTGTCTTGGATGGTAAAAGAGATCAGGTTGTGATCTGTCCACACGCATGGTTCAGCATTTGTTACGGAGGATAGGCAGTTGATGTCTGCTATCCAGTCCAAGGTGAGACCTTTTGCATGAGTGGGTCCGTTATTCCTGAGGGTGAGGCCTGCTTCTGTGATGGCTTTCGCTAGGATTGTGGCATTTGAGTCATTCGGGTCATTGAGACCTAAATTGAAGTCTCCCAGTAAGATAGTTTGGGAGCTGGGTTTTGTGTTAGTATTCAGGAGGGTTGTTATGTCTTCTTCGAAAGTCCCTAGTGGGCCAGGCGGGTGGTATTTATTAGGTGCACGGAGATAGCGGGATGCAGATAAACAAAGTTTAACTGATAACAATTTGGTGGAGTGTAGAGGGGTGGATTTGGTTTCTCTCATCTCAAGGTTGGATTTGCAAATTAATGCTATGCCTCCTCCTTTAGAGGTTTCAATGTCTTTCCTGATAATGGTGAAGTTTCCTGGGACACCTAGGGTGATGGCTGGGCCAGCTGCTTTATGGAGCCAGGTCTCAGTGACGGCAAGGAAATCGAGCTGGTTATTGGTTATGATGTCAGCAATTACAGTGGCATGGTCTACGAGAGATCTGGCATTGATCAGAGCTCCTCTGATTTTGTGGGTTTCCTTGGTCTTTTTGTTGGCAGGGTCTATTTGCTGGTGTGGTGGATGATTGGGTATCTGAGTAGGTTTGGAGTTAAGTTTAGTGTTGCAGGGCTTAGATTCTGATGTCAGGTTGGTGAGTCTGGAGCCTGGTCTGTGATTTCTCCAGTTAGTGGAGCATGGTTGGTTGGGCTTGGGTTTACTTGTGAAACGATGTATCCATTGAGCAGGTGATAGTATCACTGATATCTGTTGGGAGTCTTTATTGATTGGGTGTGTTCTCTGCTGTATGGGTGTAATAGGTGGTAGGAAGTGGGTGGGCGCAATAGATTCTGATGGTGGTAATGTTTTTTTCATAGCTATTGGTCTGGGAATTGAGTTGAGGAAGGCTTCAGTGGTTGCCATGATGGCGGATGATGGCAGAATGCGGTCAAGCGGTTTGGGTGTGGGGTGAGTGATGGTGTTGATCATTAGGATAGTTAGTATGTTAGTTAGGACAAGGTTCATGACTCCTGTGTTAGGAACCGTGGGCTATGTACCTGTTTCTGACAGTTTTCCAGTATGTGGTACTGTGGTCTAGATACTACATACCATTGTGGGCACCATGATAGGTAGAGTAGACTAATGAAGTTTACCAATATGGGGCACAATGATAGGTAGAATGCAGTTGGCTAGTATCAGGCACAGTGATTGGCTAAACACAGTTTGCAAATGTGATGCACAGTCATAGGCTGAGGAGCTGGGAATTAAATACAATCTTCCATTATGCGGCTCTCATACATGTGGTCCAGATGCAAATTACAAATGTAGGTCACAAGGATAGGTTATGAGTTTTAGGTGCAGTTTGCCAGTATGAGGCATGGTGTAGGGCATAGTGGGCTATAAACAATTACTGAGATCAGGCAGTATGTATAATATGCCTATTAACAAATATAGAACGGTGCATCTACAGGAAGGAAACACTGTGTAGAGCAACGTATCTGCATTATAGGTATATGGGTAAGAACTCAGTTGAGCGAAAGGTGTTAGGGTAATTGCTATCATGGAGTAGCTCGCTATTTGTAAACATTGGAAGGTAGGTACCTAGGTAGCAAGAAATCTATTATGATCTTTCACATATCTGACAAGATAGGCAGATTAAACATTAGTACATTCGTTAAGTAGTCCGCCACCATTGCAATAAACAATACTCATAGTTAACCATGTCATATAGGTGATTACAAGCAGTAGAATCGGTCGACGGCATAGAAATCACACATTTGGGACAGCAGCATCAGCAGTATTCTAGGCAGGCGTAATGACCACACATTTGCATCAACCGATAGAATGTTGATCGGAACCTTAGTATAGACGGTAGAGGAGAAAGCTTCAGTAGGGTTTAGACTTGTCAAGTCTCAGTGGCTCTGTGTGGCGGGAACAACGGGCAGGCAAGTCTTAATGCACAGGAATGCCGTGGGTCAGGCGTACTGAGAACCAGCGGCCGTTTCGGGAAGGCGATGCATGACTGTTGTTGGCATTCTAATGCATGTCAACTTGCGGTTGTACTGTTGTGGGATAGATGGTGGTGCACGGTTGTGCAGGGGAAGGCCAATATGTTCCAGGCTTACAAGCGGGTGAGAGTGGAGCGTAAGGAGCAAGACAATGTGGATCAATGAATTTACTTACAGCTACTGGCTGGATAGGCAGGGAGTGTGTATCGATTATCTAGCCCGACTCCAGACAGGCTCCAGACAGGAGCCTCTGTTCATCCGCCTTAGTTGCGGGTGTCAGCTTGCGCCTGCCGGTGAGCCGAATGCAGTGATAGGCTCAGGGCAACCAATCCTGTGCCGACACACAATACAGGTACCCAGGAAGTAATAAAACTATTACAGCTGCCATGTTGTCGTGGTCGTTGTTCCTCTGAACTCGAGTCAGGACGAAATCAGATGTCGAGTAGTGCTTTGCAATTCTTCTTGTGAAGTGCACCAAAATATAGCAGCAATGAACCTACAGCTGTGTGTGTAATATAACAAGTTAATACCACAAAATGGTATACGGCGTGCAAGCAACTACGCTTACCTGACACCTTAGAGATTTGCTGGCATTCTCAATAGGGCACTGCTCCTGCAGTACACCATGATGAAGAGCTCCTGCTCCTGTGATGTCGGGAAGCTGAATCAGGCTCAAGACAGGATCCTTTGTTCCTCCACCTTAAAAAAGAAAATAATTTAACATCATTTAAATATAATATAATATAGAACAATGTAATATAATATGATATAATATAATATAGCTTTATACTTTAACTCGGTCTTCAGGACCCATAACGCCTGGTACGGCTCGAGCTACAGGTTTATGAAGCTATTAGAACACCCTCAGCATTTCATTAAATTAGAAACATTTTAAATGACTAATGGATGCGTCAGAAATTGTTTTTTATTGGGAAAATGGCAAGAGGGTGGAAAGAGTAGTTTTGTAAAATCAAATATTTATTTTAGTTTGTGTCAATGTAGTAAAGAAAGTGGAAGCTGCTATTCTGCAGGTTTTTTTTTGGTTTTGGCTGATTTATAGGGTAGCGGGAGGTAATTAGCATTGGGGGTGGAGTGCTTAGTTATAGAAAGCAACTGCAGGTGTGAGCAGATTTTCTTTCAATTAGGAAGGGCAATGCAGGGGCAAAGTTAGTTGTTTTAAATATAAATATAAAATGTAATCATCGAAACCACGTTTTCCGTTGACAGGACACGTTAGATATGCTCAGACAGCAATGTGGTAGATAGGGTTACCGGAGAAAACAGAGGGCCTCATCACGAATTGGGTGGTATCCCGGTGGTATTCCTTCCGGGAGACTGCCCATGCTAATAGCGCTACCGCCAACTGGTGCGGTGCTATTATCACCGGATCATGGGTTTGGCGGAACGGTAGTTCTCCATTCCCCATTTGGCCCATTCGGGAATTCCCTATTCCCCATTGAACTCAATGGGGAATTTTCGGCGCTAATACTACCAGCGGTATTAGCGCACAGTAATTGCACCGAAAATTGGCGAATTACTGGCGGGTTTCCCCCCAGCTCAGAGCTGGGGTAAATGCTGCCAAACCCATGATTTGGCAGACCCTTAAATGCACCGGTAATAGCGTTACTGCCAGATTTAAGGGTTACCGGCTAACTCGTGATGACCCTGTCTGCTCTGGTAAATTCATTGAAAAATCTTGTGCTTCTCTTTAGCAAAGATAGCCAGGAATTCTATCCAGCCCTGTGGTCTCCTCCCTCCCACCTGAGCACTACCCATTCCTCCTCGTCTTGCACTTTTCCGCCTCCCCTCTTTCTGTAACTGCACTTGCACACTCTGAATTGTCTCACGACCTAGTAGAAACGTCATTGTTTGTCCTCTTCCCTGTTCAACCCTTACCTTCAATTCACCTCTTCGCCCTCTCCCCTCATTTCTGCTACTTTACTTGCACGCACCAAACCTTCTCATGACCTACTAGTTACGTTATTGTTTGTATTCTTCCCTGTTTACCCCCATCCTTCTCCTGCCCTCCTCCCCCTCTCCCCACTTTTCTGTTAATGAACCTGCACATTCCGAATTGTCTCAAGACGTAGTAGGATAGTTATTGTTGTCGTCTTCTCTGTTCATCCCAAACCTTCTTTCCCCCCCGCCCCCCATTTCTTTAACTGCACTTGCACAATCCGAATGTCTCAAGACCTAGTTGTTTTTGTTTTTTTCCCTGTACCTCCCCCTCCCTTGTCTGGATCCGTTTCGAAACACCATTTTGCTGTTTAGGCGCATTATAAATACCAAATAAATAAAAAATAAAAATAAATGCTTGTGGCAATTCATTTCAGGATTTGTTTAACACAGTTGTTTCTCATGTTAGGCTGTATTTTGGAAATAATTAAGAAAGATTGTTCCTAGTGTTTTGAACATGTTGCACACACTATATAATCAAGAAGATATTGTTGCAAGTAGAAAATAGTTGAGGCAAACCTTCATTTAGCTGTCGTTCCAAAATAGAAATCGTTCTGCATTTGAATCAAAATATATACTCAGTACAATATATTATTCAAACTGATGTATTGTCATATATATGGAGGAAATATTAGATTGCTGCATAGATAGGTTAGAGTTGTAACATTATGGATATAATTACGTTATCTTTAGAACAAAGGTAATGGACACATCGTGGTAACATATAGTAAGGTTGACCGACTTGGTGCTAAACATGGGCGCCTATATTTCCTTAAAATCAACTTAAGATGGCAAGAGTGAGTGTCGACGTTATTTTGATCAACACGCTGTAGTCGGGTTTAATCACAGAATACAAGTGACAAACAAATGAAAGTAACTTTTGAAAGACTGATTGACTTGCCACTTTTTTGGGTAATAGCAATGCTTAGTTCGCGGGTCACTGCCATAAGGACAGTTCCTTGCTTAATTGCAGCTGCATGCTACATTGTCAAACCAGTCTTAAGGTAAGGTTACACCAGTTTTAAGGTAAGGTTACAGAAGTATTTGTTGGTTTAATCAACAAACATCAAGGAGAATAATACATTGGTAATAAGTCTGCATATTGCATTTTCCAGGCTGGGCATCATCTGATACAACTCTATACATATCTCTCTATCAAAACAGCCTTATCTATGTACCACAATAGGGTCTTCAGAATACTAGGTAAGGAAGATTTTTACCATCATTTATTCTTAGGATAGTTTACTTTTTATATTTGGAATTCTATAAAACTTGTTATTTGTGAATAGTTGATTGAGTGGTTATTATAGGAGTCAGATCATACAAAATGGGTTGAAAATATTGAGGAGTATATCGGGTCAGTAGGTGAATAGAGATATGGATTTCTATTTGTCATTTCGATATCTGGTTTTATTCTCCATATACTAGGTTCCAATTTATGTTTATATAACACATTGTTTGAAACTTTTGAAAAACGTACCAATAGGTGGGAGAAGGATACACAATACTATAATATGTGAGACACATGGATAATGTGATAACGTATGTTCTAATGAACCATTCATTTTATGCACAAGGATTGCTATAAAATACAAGAATTATGTCGGATTAAAACCTTTCTCAAATGTATTGTTATTTATTGAACTGTTTGCACATTGATTGGAAGAGGTATTTCCTTGATTCGCGTGCAGGGGATCACCTGCAGGTTATGGATGGGTTTCCTTTTCTCCTTTTAAATACTTGCCCATTCTAGAGTCTTGTGTCAACAAAGCCATGTCAGTGTTTCAACAGTATAACACATTTTTATATTGACATCTACTTAGCTCTCACAAAACTGGAATTCTGCCCAAGTTAAAGTCATTATCCCAACATAATGCGTTTCATGGCAGCAAAACTGGTCTGGAACTTTGTAAAGTGGCATCACAATTTTCTGAAGGCAATGCAGATACATTTTCATTGCTGCCAGAAAATGGTGGTTCCAGCCTCAAAATTGCCACGCCATTGTCGTCCCAATGAAGCACATTGTGAAGTTGTCAAGAAATGTGTTCAGGTCCGGGGACAATACAAATTGTCCCCAGAACTGAGCACGTTCCATCACTTTCTCCCCAGATTTTCCACATGTCAGTCATGTTTACTCCAGAAGTGACCCATGCCACATCACAATTGCCATGGAACTGCCCTATGCTGTGTCTAGTGCCTAGAGAACCAGGCATGACATTTTGCATTGCGCTCTGACCTTCCCCATTCAATGTCAATATCCCCCGGTACTGTCAAGCCACACCCATTGCATCAGATCTTACAATGGTGCTTCCCATCCCCCCTTGTTTTCACCTATTCTGCGTCCATTGCCCCTGGACTACTTATGTCAATTGCTGTTGCCCTTACTTAGCTCCCCATCATTCACATTACCCTCGGTAACTGCCACATACCACTACCATTTCCCATTATCCCTCATTCCATTTCTCGTTGCCTCACATTATCCTAGAACTGCACTGCCATATCCATTGCCCCATACCTGCCATGTGACATGTCAATTTTCCCCAGAATATGTCATGTCACTTCTCATTAACATCTGTTTTTGCCTGTTGCATGCCACTCACATCGCTCCAGTACTGCCACATGTCATTAACTTTGCCTTGGGAACTACATCATGCCACATCCAACGCTCCTTGAGCTGCCCATGTCACTTCACATGCAATGCCATGTTCATATCCCCTCAACCTACCTCATGCCATGCCATTGTTTCTGAACAGCTCACGTTACCTTTTATTGCCCCCTGTCACGGTCATCACCTGCAGAACTTTCGACACCATGTCCATAGCCACCGATCTGTTTATTTCCCATATCATCTTAATAGCCCCATGTAACATTTATTGCCACCAGAACAGCACAACCCCACATCCACTGCTGCCGGCCTGCCACTTTCCCTTTCTTCCTGATTTACACTGTGCCGCTTAGATTGCCACATAACTTCTTAGTGCTTCCTCTATTGCCCCAGAACTGTGCCATTCCATGCCATTTGCCTATATACCTGCCTTGTTGCCTCACATTGCTCCCTGCACATATCACTCATATTGTCCACACAACAGGCCTATGCCTCAACACATTGGCCACAGAACTGCACCATGGCATGTCCCTTGCACCAAAACTTTATGTTAAATTCCATTTCCTTTTAATGTGCCCCTGGCCAAGTCCTTTGAACTCAGAACTGCCCATGTCCCTTCACATGATCGCTGGCTTGTCCCATGCCAATCAGGGTGCCCCATAATTGCAACATAATATGCATACTGACCTGAGAACCGCCAGTGTCACCTCTCCTTACCGAATTATTTTCTGGAGGGCACTTCCATTGAACAGGAACTCCCCATACACCTCCCAGTGCCCCATAACTCCCCCATGCCACACCCATTGCCTCCAGAGCTGTCCATGTCGCTTTGCGTTGCCCCCTGACATGCCATGTCACTCACACTGCCCCCAGAACTGGACCATTCCCCATAACAATGGCTAAATGGCTGTGACATGCCATGTTCGTTGTCCCCTTAACATTGCTGCTGAACTCACATCGACTGGCACTGCCACAGGTCATGTTCAGTACCCATAACCATTGCCACTTGAACAGTTATGGACATGTTGCCATGTCACCCACATTCACCCCTAAACTGATCTATGCCACTTCCATTGCCAGTCTAACTGTAGAATGCCACATCCACTGCCTCAGAACTGTTCGTCTCAGTTTTATTTAGTCCTCATTTTTACCCCAGGCATTCAAATTGTCTCCCCAAACTGCCCAATGCAACCCCCATTTCCCCAAGAACTGTCACATGCCTAGCCATTTGCCCCCATAACTGCCCTTCTTGCTTCACATTGCTCTCTGATGTCCGCATTACACTGCTATGGACCCCACACCTGACCAATGCCCATCACACTGTTTAATGCTCCAGAACTGTATGTTATTCTATATTTCCCAGTAACTCTCTCCAAACATGCCACTTTTAAACATGGCCTTATCGTGCTCCCTATCAATCAATCATGTTTAATTTGAAAAAAGCCTGTGCTTTCTTTTTTTTTTTTTTATTGAAAAACTATCGTTTTGACATAAAGAAAAAACGTTTGTTTCAAAACAGAAAATGAAGAAAGAGCAGAGAATCAAGATCATAAACTCCGTTCCTTCACATCAAAAGTCATCGCTGTCATTTGTCATGAGCCGAGCAGACTCCTGTTCTGTTCAACGCTGGTGAGCTTATATTAGGCTCGACAGGAAATTTCAGGAGTACATTCAGGTAATTAACAATTGCACACACGTGTTTCGTGTTGTTGCCAGATGAGATCATATGCCACCGCGCTGCCATGTCTCCATCTAAAGGGGAAAATTGACCCAGATGTTTTGAACGAATGCCACAGATTGCCTGGCAATCTAGGATTAAATGTTTTAAGGATTCCACCGCATCCAGACAAAAACGACAACAGTTATTATTCGTTGATGGATTTTTCCTTTGCCATAGGATTTCCTTCGACTGCAAAGTATTTAGACGAAAGCGGAGGAATTGGTCACGATAGTGGCGAGAGTAGCATCGTATCAGGTAGTATGGCTGTGTATTTATTTTTTCTGTTCAATTCCTAACCAGCTTGCTGCAACCAGTTTTTCCCGTTTCTCTAATGTGGTGATCCATGCCCAGGCTTCAAATTTTCTCTTGGCATGTTGTGGGCGAGAAAAAAGGTCAAAGTTGCTAATTTCAGCCGCATCGATCCAATCTTGCACTCTTGAATACCATTGACTCAGCAGACAACCAGTTTTCGGCTCGTCATTGATCGCAAATATCTTATAAGCTGGAGCTCCACCGATCTCTTTCATCTTACGCATTAGTGAAATAGATTTCCATATCACCTGGCTGAACAACGAGTTTAGTGATAACTCATGTCGTATCAGTATCATTGATACGCAGGACGGAAGGTTGAGGACACGTCTCCAAAAGTGACCCTCGAGTTGATTCCCTTTTGGCTCGCTGATGTTCCAGCCGGCTTCTGCGCCAAACGTTAGAATTGGTACTACCTTTTGTTGGTAGAACATTAGCACAGGCGTAAGGGAGAATTTGCCAAAGTCTTTATTTATCTTAACCGCTTGCAGGGCTAGTCTTGAGGTTTTCAATTTTAGGTCTTTTACCCACTGATCTTCGCAGATTGAAGTGTTGAACTGGACTCCTAAATAGCGGATTGAGTTGACAGAAGTTAAAGGCTGGTCATCAACCTTGCACAATCTTTTCTGCAGGTCCCAGGGCCGATAGACAGTATTTTCGTTTTGTCTGTGTTGATGGTAAGTTCGTTAATAGACAAGTACTCATAAAGGCTGCATAGTAGACGTTGAAGTCCAATCTGTGTTCTGTCTATCAGGACCAGATCGTCAGCATATGCAATGTATCTTATCAAGATCTTATTTATTTTTGGAGGGAAGCTATGGGCTTTCTCAAGATGAATCGGAAGATCCGCTAAGAATAGTTTGAATAAATCTGCTGCGAGTGGGCAGCCTTGTTTGACTCCCCTTGTCGTAAGTATATTATTTGATAACATGCCGATTTTTTTGAGACAAACTCGAAACAACGTCTTCGAATGAAGTGCAATAATTGGATCGAGAATCCCAGCCGGGCAGTTCCACTTACGCAATTTAGACCAGAGCAAGTCATGATTGACACAGTCAAATGCTTGCTTCATGTCTATGAATGCTAGATAAATCTTAGTTCTTGTTTTTATAGCATCTAGTTTCAGAATTGTTAATATTGCAAGATTGATGTCTACTCCGGTTCCTTTCGAGAAGCCTGTTTGTCGAACGTCAAGGATTCCAGCATGTTTCACCCAGTTGACCAATTTCATCCTGAGGTTCGAACCAAAAAGTGTGCCGATTGAGTCTAGAAGGGCGATGGGACGGTAATTTTCTGGAGCCTCCCAGCTGCCTTTCTTGTGGATCGGCACCACAATTGCGGTTAACCAAGAATCGGGTAATTTCTTAGAGGAGGCAATTTTCTTAAACAGACACTCAATAAAGGGTGCCCATTGACGTGTTTTTTTTTAACATCACGTTGCTCACCATATCTGGGCCAACTGCACGAGAGTTTTTTAGCAGCTCAATAGCTCTGACAATATCCGCCTGTAACATTTGCACATCCCAGGGCACTGTTTCAGCAACCTGAGCTGGTATGATCTCGTTGCTTTTAGAATTAAACACTGCTGAAAAGTGTTTACACCATGTGTCGCCCGCGATTGTATTCTGGGTTGAATTTAGGCTGTGTATGTGGCCCATATTTAAGATTTGCCAGATGTCACGTGTGTTCTTAGTGATTAGGAACTTCATCATTAGTTCCGCACGATCTTGCTCCACAATGTTTTTATGAGATCTTGCCCAGTTTCTATAGCTCGCTCTTCTTGATTTTACCTCTTCAGTCTGTTGAACAATGGTGCTGTTTTTTTTCTTTTTTAATTGACACACATCTCTTCTCAGCTCTTTCTTTTTGGCGTCCATCACTTTACTAAATGGATGCTTGTGACTTTTGACTTTTTGAGGTGGGTCTTTTTTGTTTATTATATAAATTGACAAAAGGGGAGTGTAATCCACGCTGTTTTGCAAATTCATTAATCTTTCAGTTAAGTTGCCAATTATATTCACACTCAACAGAAGACGATTGCCACTAGAATTCACTTCCACTGGTGTAGCATATCTCAAGGCAGCTTCAGGAGCTGCTAATAGGCATCCAATTTTTAATAGCCTATGATCACTATTGGGCATTTTCAAAGATTAAAGATTGGTTACCTTAGACTCGAAATTCCTGGAAACCCAAAAATAATCAATGATACTGTGTGATGACAATCGGTGCCATGTCGGTTGCGCCGGAATGTCGCCTTGGACGGCACCGTTCAGCAACACACAGTCCCGCATCTTCATTGCGTCTGACCAATGTTGCTCTTTCATGGCCAGATCTCCATAGGCGAGTTGTCTATAGCTTTGGATGTTTGAGTCATGGTGGAACCAAGTACAGTTTAAATCACCACAACAGATGATCGTCAAATTGTTGTATTTCAGAATTGTCTCATCCATTAGCTCACAGATCACATTAATGAAGACCTTTCCCTTTATTTTGGCTGGATTCCAATAACAGTTGATAATCAGCAATGATGTATTTGCCCTTGCTGCATCACTCGTTGAGTGCAGAATTATGCCTTGAATGAAGGGGTTTGGATTTGAGCACGTGGGTGTAGACCAATTTTCAGATAGACGCACCATCGTCAATAGGCCTGCAATTGGACGTCCTTGTATGTTTCTGATGGCTGGATTAACAAAAATTGAGAATCCATCTCTCATAGGCACTTCAGAAAGCCAAGTCTCTTGTAAACAGATTGCAAAAACATCGTCTAAGGGAACCTCAAAGCCTTGAAAGAGGTGATGGAATCCTCTGGTGTTCCACGAGAGTATTGAAAAAGGGGCATCCACGAGTTTCAATCATTGCTAGTCAAGTGCTTTCCGTCTCGGTCGAGCACCTTGCTTTTCATATTGATGACTCGATTGACTCTTTCTCACTTCCACAGATAAACTGCTACGTAGCTGGTTCACGTCAACAGCTTTGTTTTCTGCTAGGCTGCAAGCCAGAGACTCAGAGCTTCTGTTCCCATATTGTGTTTCTGGTTCGACTGAGATGTCGAATCCAAACATCAGGAGGTCATCAACCGCTTTAAGCAGAGTGTTACGAACTCCTGCCGATTCGATGTGGAGCAGAACAGCATCGGAGCATTGCTCAGTAACTTATTCTACGATTTTGATATCGTCAGATTTGATCAGACGCTGGGGTGGAATATGTTTAAATAGTCTCAGCACATTTGCTCGGTTTAAGTTTAACTCATTATCATCTTTGTGGATGTTTTCCAACCTGAGTGTACAATTGTATTCTGCAGCTCGGTGAGCATGAGGTTTATGCACCTTTGATGTAAATCGAACTTGCTGTTTACATTGATTCGTAGTTAGTTTTGGATTCAGGCTCAAAGCTGCCACATATGATTTCTTTTCCTCTATGTTTGAAGGGGCTATACTCATTGCTCGATCGACTTGTGATTTTGAGGAAGAGGAAGACGTCGTGGCATTTGTAGCTCGAGACGAAGGATGTAAACAGGGCAGATTTTCGTCGCTAGAAGTACGAGACTTCACATCATCATCTGAGTTTGAGTACGTAGAAAGGTAACATAAAGCGGTTGAAGCTGAGTTTATTGATGTGACCGATTGACAGTCGTCCGAATTTATGCGACGCCGTTTTGCGCCAGGTTTTAAGAACATTGACTCACAGTTCTTTTGGGGAGCTGTGGATTCCTTGGCGCCATCACTCTGGCGCTTGAAGAGCCCCATCCTCGGTGGTGTAGTGAGGTTTCGTATAAAGCTTTTCGTAGATGAATGAGTGAGTTTCTTTACTTTCTTCACTGTTGTGGTGGATTTGTTTTTTTTGTTAACTTGTGGTTGTTTCTTAACTTCTGTTAAGACTGCAGGTGTTTTAGCAGGGCAACCCACAACTCCTGTTTTGGCCGAACCAGTGAAGATGCCGAATGAAGAGAATTCAGCTCCTTGCGAAGCCACTTGAGGTGGAACCTGTACAGGTAGCGGACGCACATGCAGCTGCGATAGACAAGTCAATTACCGGCTGAACTTGTAGAGGAGCACTATCAAAAGTGATCTGAGTGTTTCCTGCCACAGTATTTTGAGCGCTTTCATTTTTGTTGGCAAGGGCTAGTATCGACTTGTTTTGGGCCGGCGTTAACAGACGAGTACCTGCATCTTCCTCAGAAGCTTGTGGCCCAGCAGGAGTACTGGAAGATGGGACAGGGGTCCGTGTGGCACCTCCAGAGTTGTTTGAACAGCGATCTGTACATAACATGGGAGCTAGTTCTCTAAGTACCTCCAAGAGACAATTCATCTGGAGCTCATGCCGCTCCTGTTGCGTGGCAACTAATTCGCCAAGGCGCAATTGCCACCACAAACTGTTGTCTTTTTCTTCTTGCATCTGTTTTTGTACAGACTTGGTGAAGTGATCTAGATGGTCAAGTTTTGTTGAGAGATTTGATAAAACTGCCGCTTGATCTCGAATCGTTTCATTCAGTGATTCGTCGAGTTTTACAAACGGGATCATCGCTTGGGATGAGGCCGCCAGCACATTGTTGTGCAACTGAATTGCGGCGCCCACCGAAAGATTGATTTTGGAGTGAGGCGTATTTTGACTGTCTTTTCCTGGACTTGGGGCAATTCTGGGCTCCGTAAGAGAAGTGAGAAACTTTGATGGAGTTGCAGGAAGAGCTGCAGCATTTGGCTTTTTCGCACTTATACGCCCTTCAGATTGTTTGGCAATAGACGGCAAATTTGGAGCGTTATCTTTTTCTTGATGGCTATTTCGTGGCGTTAACAAAGAGTTCGTAGGTGCAGAAGCTGCAGTTATAATATGTGGAGGCACCATGATCTTGTGATTCAGATTAGAAGAAGTAGTGGTCACCTGCTGACTCTCATTTTTACGGGGCTGCTGGTTAGACGCTGATTTGTGAACTTCCTTTTGTGGGTATGATTGAAGTGGTGTTTCATGAAGATTGATTACACACCCATTTATTGATTCTGCTGAAGGATGATTAGAAATCTTGGAACCTTGCACAGTGGCAGCCTCGTGTTGTAGATGGCATTGATTGTTTTGAATACCGAGGCCGTCCGCCATTGCCACAGATGACTGTGAGGGAGCTGCCAATGGCCGCAGTTCCTTAGTCGGCATGTCAGACGCTGTTGGCAGGACTGTGGTTGGGTCCACCGGGCTACTGTGAATAGCCATTTGAAGTATCAAATCTGCAGTGGCCTGATTACCACTGGTTCGCGAGTCAGATTTTTCAGGGATGCTCTCGTTATTACCTTCTGAAGTATTTGTAAGAGGTCGATCACCTGTAGCGGCATTTACATGACCATCCAGTTTGCTAAGTAACGAGACTATACTTTCAGCAGGTCTTTCGTGTGTGTCAAACGTAGCACTTATGATTTCTGCATCTGTTAAGTCGAATGGAGAAAAATACTTCTCGGGGAGAACAGTTTGCCTTGGAACGACATCAGCTATTTCTTCATGGGCAATTAGCGGGAACGGAATCGGCTCCAAATCGGCCAGAGAAAGCAGCACCAGAGGTCTTATTGGATTTTCACATGAAGGAGTACATGGCTGGCTGCTCGAAGAGTCAGTCGCTTCTGGTACGATAGAACTTGCAATCTGGCATGTGGAGTCACCAGACACATTGGAGACTTCATTAGAGATGTCTTGATGCACTTGGGCACTAGTCAGGGTAGGCAAAGTCAAATTCAAGCTCGGTATTTTTGACGTGGCCGGAACATCATGCAATGCTAATTTGCTTACCTTGGGGCCAACAGTGGACTTCTCAGGCAGCGCAGTCCAAGGATTTAACATGCAGCGCTGCTGCAGCATCTTGCGACGAGTCTGTGGGCCTCTTAAAAGGGACACTTTCTGCGGAACAACCATACCGGCGTTCCGTCCCTGGTCGTCTTGGCGACCTGACGACCTGAGCGCACCGGGCGAACTGGGCAAACTGGACTCTGCCGGACTCCGCGCCGCGCTCCGCGCTGCAAAGGTGTTTTTAAACACATCAGTAAAGGTAGAAACAGGACTCCAGTCGCTGCAGCTCCTCACAGGCACAGGCACACACAAGCGGGTCTGGGCAAACTGGACTCTGCCGGACTCCGCGCCACGCTCCGCACGGCAAAGGTGTTTTTAAACACAACAGTAAAGGTAGAAACAGGACTCCAGTCGCTGCAGCTCCTCACAGGCACAGGCACACACGAGCGGGTCTGGGCAAACTGGACTCTGCCCGACTTTATATCATCTGATTCTCAATCCTTAAGGGGCTTAGGCCCCTCAGGCCATGTGCTTAATCATGGTGCTGGCAGGTAGGCAGCGTCCTGGGTTTATCAGGCAAAAATTAATTCAAAATTGGTCACTTTTCAACACAATTGTATGCTGTATGTGAGCTGCATTCTTTCTCATATTGTGGATAATTCGTGCGATGATATTCTAAATTTTAAAAAACTGTGTGCCCTTCTCACATTGTTGGCAACAATGCTGTGTTATTCAATGTTCATACTGTTGTGTGATATGAAAAGTGACAATATAATTCCATATAACCTAGCATGATAAATACCTCACAATTCATTGCAGTGCTGTTAAAAATAAATTGCAACATGTGTGGTGCTGTGTGGTAAATGTATATATTGCATATATTTGGTTAACCGTGGTAAGAATTTTGCTGCTTTAAAAGCTGTAAAATATCTTCACTTTACTTCAAGTGTGACATTTGTTTTGTTTACATGCCGTGTTTTATGTGTTCATATTTGGTTAGCTGACAAAGTCCCAATGCCAACATCGTGTCAGTCGCTGGTCCTCCTGAGAGTAGGACTGACAGACCAGTGCTGAATTATTCCTAAACCCCTTGAGAAAGCAACCAGTTACAAACTAGTAGGTCTAAAAAAAACAGAGTATTCGTGACTGCATCTCCCAATAAGCATCATGCTTAGAGATCCAGAACCCAGAGCTGATTCCAGAGTACCTTTGAGGGATTCAGGGAAAGATAAACTATGGGAAAACATTTGGACCTCCAGAGAGACCTTTTTACCCTTAGAACCCCATAAAATGAACTTCTGTGCAGGAGTAGTAGATAAACACCAGCTCCTGCACTTGGGAACTGAATAGATGGTTATGTTTCAGTGTAAGAGTTAGTTGGAGATCAAGGTGATGGTGGATATGCTGGGGGTTATCTGCTGTATATATTCACTATAAAGCCTTATCTTTCTTTCCTTTTCTATACTGTTTGTGGATGTCAACTATCTTTGAAAACAGACTCTGTCCTGATGAACCATGGAAACACCTGTGGGGGAAAACGTGTTGAGAGATGTATATTGAAATTGTGTGCATAGAGAGATGTATATTGTAGCTTTGTGAAACAAGGATGTGCTAAGATACTACTAGTGTCAAATCAGAACAATATACAATCTGAATAAGTTGTATGACGATAAATACAAAACTAAGAATTGTATGATAAACAACACGGCCATAAGACATTTCCAATTGTATGATGGATTAATAGAATAAGGATAAAATAAACATCTGTTATACACAGAATAAATCGAAAGCTGAACCAATTGTAAGCAAATGTGTATGTGATCTTTTTTAAGAGTAACAGTTAGCGCACAGTCTGAAAAGCACAACTCCCCAGTAAATACAAGTATCTATTATTGTTACAGTCGCAATAAATATGTTAGACATGCTGACAACAGTGGAATTATATTATGTGGACCCGCCCAAAGAGAGGTAACAAGCCAACCGTGACCGGTATGATAAAGGTAGACACACCAGAGAAGGTGTGGAATGAGGTAGCTTTGGATATCCTAGGTCCGGTAGATATGGGAAGCGTGCTTGTAATCTTTACTGTGGTGCTGGTCGATTTGAGTTCACGGTGGACAGAATTCCGAATTGTGCAAGATATCTCAGCTCATGTGTTGGTTGATTTTCTTCAGGGTGTGTTCGAGAGGGAAGTTTACCCAACTCTATCTTGACTGATAATGGTAGACAGTTTGTTGGAGGGTTTGTTTTGGAGTGAAGCACAACAAGACTGCTGCTAATCAACCACAAACCAATGGGATTGTGGAGAGTGTAAATCTTTGTGTGATGGAGGCAGTGAGGATTGCGGGAGCATGTGGTAGGAATAAGAAGGTGGCTGTGAGGGATAGATTATAACCCTTGCGATTAGCCCCACATGTGTCGACGGGTGTGAGTTCATTTGAATTAATGAGGGGGATGAAACCCAACACCCGAGTTACGCCTCCATGGCTGGGTAGAGCACGAGTATCCAATTATGTTGTGGAAGTGATGAGAGAATGGATGGGAAGAAATGCAAATGGGTGAGAAAGACGAATGTGAGATCATGGAGGAGAACTCTGGAAGTTGCAGTGGGTTATTGGGTGCGTATTAAGAAAGATGTGGTCAAAAGAAAGGGGATCTGTTGTATTCCAAACCACTCCAATTGATGGAAGTCCTGAGAGGGGCAGTTAAGGTGCGGGGAGGCCAAGTGTGGAAACTGGGAAGGGTAGTGCGGGTTAATTCAAGATAAATCAGAAATGTGTCATTGAACTCCCCAGTTCTAGACCTCAGTAGGTTTTTGATTAATGTAAATATTTCATGTGTACATTGTTTGAGTTGTTCAAAATTGTGTTTGAACTCATCGGTGCAAGGATAATATGATGAGGGAGGGAGATGTGTTGTATTGTGCTCCAAACATTAGAATGTGGAACTGGATGATGGAATGTGGTCATCCAAGTGCAGAATAGATGGTTATGTTTCAGTGTAAGAGTTTGGTGGAGATAAAGATGATGGTGGCTGTGCTGGGGGTTATCTGCTGTATTTCTTCACAATAAAGTCACATCACTACTTACCTGCAGTGTGGACTTGCTTCTTTTCAGGAACCAAATGAAATAAATCAAAAATGGTGTCACGCATTTTGAAGTCATCATTGCACTGCTTGGAATAGGAAGCCAATTAACCAATGAATTCAATCTTTTCCCTGAGCCGAGGGGAGAATGGCGAGGGCTTTATAACAAAGGCTCAGAAATACAACACATTCCTTTTTTTGAGTTCTGGGGGATCTTTACCCCTTTACTGGAGTACACTCTGCTTGTTAGGTACAAGTAAGCATATCCCTTTCTGGGGCTCACATCTGAGGAAAGAAGTTTTCCATTAAATTACTCTGGTGTCTGTAGTTGTGTGTTCCCTCTGCCTTGTGGCCTCATTACAAGTCTGGCTGTCTGGAAATAAGGGTGCTGGTAGCAACATAACGGCACCCTTTCCATACTGACAGAGTACGAGATCACAATAGGTCTGATCTGTCAGGAGCAGCGGCCCCTGCAGCCATGGTTTTCACAGAAGCACCGGCACCATTAGTAACGATGCCAGTGCTTCTGTGTCCCCATTCCCGTGCAGTCTGGACTCCAGGGAAATGGGGATTTACGGATCCCACCGCTTGACATCCTGGCCTGCCGGGACTTGTAATATCCCAGTGGCACTGGAATATCAGGCGCCAGAAACGGTGTTGCGAGGTCAGTGGCAACCCACCGGTAGCACGGCAGCTTACAGCCGAACTCGTAATGAGGCTATTGATCCTCAATTCATTGTAATGGTACAAGGTCTGAACATGAGTAGCTGAGGTCCTAAAAAGATAAGGCAAGAAGGAAAAACAAGTAAATCATCCTATATTTTTCGGTGGAGAATAGCTCAGCTAGTAGCCATTGCTCAGATGAGATAAAGTAATTTCATCAGAAATGTGCCGTCCATTTCAAAGGTTCAGAAATGCACTGTGTGAATGTCCTAGAAGGGTTTCACATACTAAAATAGTAACAAGGCTTTGAGACAGCCGTTAATGTTTTTTTTAAAAAAAAAATTGATATAAAGCCATGGCTGAAATTAGTCTGGCAGGCATATGTTGAAATGAAATGGTTCGGTTTAGCGAATTGGGCATCTAACACTCTAGAGTCATGGCGGCAAAAGGTGTCGATTGAAGTTGCTTGTGATGAACCTCTCGAGGATTTATTTGGAGAGTGCACAATTCTTCAAGCATGCCTAATTATTTTCTTTGAATCAAACAGCTGTAAATCCCAGAGTGATGGCTTTTTCGTCTGGGAGTAGAACTGTGGTTTATTTTAGAGCAGTTGATAGCAGAGTGCAGGATTTGCAAACAAATGAGATGTACCAGAACAAGCTGGCAAAATTGCCAGAGAAAATTTCACAATTAGAGAATGTCATGGACAGTGGGCAGTCAGAGTTCACATAATTTCAAGTGAAATCTGTTATGTTAACACATTAATTGACACAAATGCAGGCTGATAATCGAAAATGTTCACCAGCACAGAGCATTCACCACAATGTGTGAATAGTTACTAGAACTCAGTCACAGTACTATCTGGCTAATGATAATATGCACAAGATGAGCATGGTCCTGGACTGAATGAGCAAGAAATTATCCTCTGATTGCGTGGCAGTGCACAAGAATTTGAAAATAAAATACAGGCATTTTGTCATGCCCAGTTAATACCATAGGGAATTGAGCTGTAGGTAAAGAGTGATGTTTGTATTCCTTCATTCACTAGAAAATCAACTTACACTGATGTTGAAACCTAGAGGGGAAAAAGCTTATCAAACCTGACACATTTGTGTGTATCAATGAAGTCAAGTGGCATCAAAGAATAGAATGTGAGGATACATCATTGGTTGAGGTTGGGGACATTCCCATTTGGGTACTGGAAGATAACGGGTTGTCAAGAGGTACATATAGAAGAAGGTACACACGCAATTAAAGAATCACATCATACTCCACATCTAAACAATACAGTAATTGTCAATATTCCTCAGGCATATGCCACCATGGGTGATTATTTGCCCGAGGTCATTGACTCGAGGCCAAAAGGGGTCTTCAGGGTGCAGTTTGTGCATTTATATGTACCCAAGGACTTTGTGTGTCACTCGCAAGATGATTGCATATTGTTTCAGGTGGATGATGGGGGTTAAGATGAAGGACATTCACATGAGGTTGGGGCTGAGATTCTAAGACATTTGAGAGTGTCCACAATTCAGAAGGAAATCGCCACACAATTAGAAGTAAGCACAACAATCCCCCCTCTGGAATAATTCCCAGAGTTCACTGAAGTCATAGAGAAATACACTCAGGCCGCAGATGCATTTTCAAATGAATTAGAGAGAGACCAATTGAGAAAGATATTTTTAGAGTTCAAGGATGTATTTGCTTGGTTGATGGATGTGGGCACACAGATCTTCATGTCACTACATTCCCGCAGGCCTATGAGGTAGATCCTCCATTTTGTTTGACAATACAGGTACTCTTTAGCTTGTATGGATTCACTGGAAGGGATCATAAACAATCCAGAATAAAGAGGGTAATTCACTGTTGCTTGAATTACAACTAACCCTCCAATGTTCATGCACACATGGAGGAGCCCATTAGGCCTATGATTGGCACACCAAACACTCCTATATTAGGGGTATTGGAGACCAATGGTCAGTGGAGATTGCTTGCTGACTTAAGGGCACTCAACAAGAGAGTTCCTGTTTCACGGTGGGTGTTTCAAGATGGCGGCTTCTATTCAGAGGGCCTTACACAAGTGCAGGGGCCAAAGGTTTTCTCCCTGTTAGATGTAACATCTGGCTACTGGTGCATATCTGTAGCACAGGAAATCCAACATGTATTTTTCTCTTCGTTCCAAGGGAGGCAGAAAGTGCGGAAATGCGTACCATTTGGCTATTTGAATAGCAGAAGCAATTTTATAATTTTTTTGCACAAGGTTATGCCGAATGCCGCAGAAAGGGGAAACATAGTATATGCAGATGTTAACCTGATTAAGAGTGAGGACCTATATTCTCATTTAAATGAGATAATACATGTATTACAAAGGCTGGAACAAAGGTACTGTTGCTGAAGACTCAATGGTGCAAAAAAAGGGCAAACTTTCTTGGCATGAAATCACAGCCGATGGCTTGAACCCACCGGAGAAAAGGTTGAGGATATCCAAATACTGACCACTGTGATGAATCCTGCAGAGTACTCAAAAAGACCCTACCTAAAGTCACCACCCAGGGGACCTGGGGAAGGCAGCTGCTAACTTATCCTAATCCTGGGGGTGGTATTTGCTGGTAGGATCACCTAGGAGGAGAAGGGTGCCAAGGGAACAGGAGGACTCCGTTAGGTGAGACACAGTATTTGTCTTCCTAAGAGGAAGAGATTTCAGTGATGCCAGAATATGTAATGGCTTGTTGTTGGAGTGGGGTTTCTTTTCCTAAAGCTATGCATCCTGGTGGGTGTGAAAACTGTCAGGATCAATCATCTATCAGGAGTAAGGCTCCCATTCACAATATTGCCCACATTTATAGTGGTATCAACTCTTGCGATCAACAGGAGAATGATAAATGTGTACATCAGATCATTAACATCTAAAGTTCTGATAAAGCAAACTCTCCTTTACAACTGAACCAAACATGGACTCCTTTTGAAGAAGTAATTAACAATAAAAGGGAAGTACATAAATTTAAAAACAATGTTCAGAAAGGAAAAGGTGATTTGAACATTGGGGCCTTCAAGTCCCACAATGCCCAAAGTACTGGGACGAGGAAGAGGGATGTAGAGACAATAGACTGCAAGGTGCAGTCTTGTGGTTCTAATGACCCACACCTGAGAGGGACTGTTAAGTATATAATTCCCCCTCAGATGCATACGATTAGGGGTAGTAGAAGGTGGAGTGCCTGCAAAGACTCCACGTTGCAATGGTAGCAGAGGAAGCAGAAAAGCAGAGATGCTTGAGCCACCGCTTTTTGCAGAGTGGATGATGGTTCAGAGAGAGTCTATCATTTTGAAGACCTTGCATGCAGAGGTTGTGAGGTGGGACGTGTTATTGAGAAAAGCTTTGCCACCTTTCATGGTCTGGAGTGCAGTGGTTGCCCGGCGGGAAAAATTCGTTTGAAAAGCTTTCCCCATTGTAATTGGTGCTCTGTGGCAGGCAAGCACCAGAGTGTCCTTGAAGTGTTGAACACTAATTTCCCGACTGGCACAGGCCGTGGGACGCAAAACAAAGCAGGGTGCCATGTAAATGGAGGCAGAGGAAGCAGAAGGCACTGTGGCAGCGGAGCTAGCGGACGCGTATGTAGCAACCGGTCAGTTCACTAGTAGTGTGTAATCCCAGTACTCTCCATAATTGCCTGCTGGCCATAAATCAGAGTAACTTTGAATACCGAACTGATACAAAGAAGCTAAAGTGGCAGAAAAAGAACTTTGGGAATAGACAAGGAGGTTACAATAGCATTTATAAAAGTGGATATACATGCCAAAGCCAAGAGAGTGCAATATTAAGAGAAGTTAACAACACCCAACATTGCCAAAGCCAAGAGAGGGCAATATTTAAAGAAGTCAACAGGAACCCTCATTGCCAAGGCCAAGAGAGGGCATATTAGAAGCAAACTAATTGTAACCCCTATTGCCAAAGATAGAAGGAGGCAATAGTTGGAAAAGACCCAAAGAATCATTGTCTAAGCTAAAGAAGAGCCAGTGTGGTAGAAAGCCATTATCAGCATTTGGTTAATTTAAGAGTTGGAAAACAACAGTGGCAGGAGAGTAGCCCTGCTGACAGAAATCATTCAGAAGGAGAGGAGCATTCCCTGCCTTGCATGTGGCATCACATGAGTGGAACAAAAAGCACCAATGTGTATCATGTCTTCCCAGAAGAAGCAGTTAATACTGCTGTTGTTGAACGTTAAAATACTTTACTAAACTGTGTGAAGTAAACTTTACCACTTTAAACTTAAGAAACTTTTAGCACTGGCACCTGAGTATACCAGGGCAGGGACTTTGGAGTAGAAGTCCTGGCTGGTGATCGAACCAAGAAGAAGTCATTGAAGTGCTGTGTTGTGGTCAAAGACTGTGACGAAGAAAACGTGGCAAGACCACTAAATTATTTTGTGAACTGTTGTGAAATCATCCTGACAAAACATTGCTGTTGGTACAGATGAATTGTGGAAGTGTTTTGGCTTCCTAAGAAGTTGTGTTGAGCTCTTTGCTACAAGTGGAGGGATAAAGATTCTTCATGTATTTTCATGTATTTTTGAACTGTTGGTTAAAGTCCAAATGAGAGACTTTTGGAGCAAGAAGAACTTAATCAGCAGAACCTTGTTGCAAAACAGAACATGGTGTTATATTTGAATTGCCACATATTCCCTTTTTAAGTTTGTTGTATGTTCAAGTGTGAGGGACTGTAAGAGGATTCAATCCAGCACTACAGCTAAGTCAATGCCTAGTCTGGGATACTGAATGGAAACCCTTATTGATATATCTTTATGTCCAGTTCATGAGTTCTGGATGACTACCCCTATATAACACCCCTCTCTTGGAATCCCCCTGACCCCACTGAGCCAAGAAGTAGTTCTGTTTTGCAAGTTTAAAAGGTTTATTTGAGAATTTAAACAATATATGTATATATATATATCACACTTTATAATAAATTAATAATTGAATATCACACTTAATCTGAGCAGTAATCAATAATGGATAGTCTGGCACTAGCACACTTCTTTATAATCAATGACGAGTGGTTATAGGATGGATAAGATAGCAACAATACTTTTATGGTTTCAAATGGATGCCATGTGGAATGAAAATGCAGTACAGAAAATAACTTGATAGGGTTTCAGCAAAAGACAATGTAATCACTTTCTTGGACAATTCACCCCCCAGCAGCTTATACAACAGATAGGAGTTTTGAAACACAGGCAAAATGCTTTGAATATGGTGACAATGCAGTGAGAAATATGCTGAAAATGCTTTTAATTCCCTTCAGGAGGTTCAGGGTGAGTGAAATATACTTGGGAGGAGTAACTAGCAGGTTAAACGAATTTTTGGCAAAGGAAAGCAAGGAAGCTGCTGTTTTCACACGCGGCTGGATTTTTAACCAAATCGCGAATCGTGGCAAAATTCGCGAATGCGTGAATCACGATTACGGCAAAAGTATAAGGAGTAGCAAGTCAGTTCTAAGCTTGTTGAAAAGCCGAGATTCTAAGCTTTCAGAGGAAAGTTAAACCAAGTTCCTAGCCCAAATGGGTCCAGAGATACGGATGATTAAATAAAGGTCGTTTTTCGGATTTGAAATTTTAAAAGTTCAAAGCGACAGGTTACAGCTTGCAGCTAGAAAATGACAGGTGACAGCTTTGCAAAATAACAGTGACAGTTAGGAGGCAGTTCTGGTTAGATTAAAATAGTTTGGATTAGATTATTTTAACTAAGAGATTGGTTCTGCACAGTTCTGCTAGGTACTCACAATATATTTTGAAGTAAGCCTCACCACGGATCTGGTCAGGTTTTGGACTGGACTCCGGTTCTGGTCTCGGCACTTCACAGTGATCTGGGACAGCTCTCTGGTTCTGCTAACAGCGGTCTGGGTCACTCTGGATCTCTGGCCTCTGGTTCTGGATACTGCTCTGATTTCTCTGGGTACAGCACTGCTTCTGGATCTTTCTGCACAGCTTTCTCTGGACCCAGCGCTGATCTGCACGGCTCCTGGATGCTGCTACTGCTGTTAGGTTTGCTGGATGCTGAGGCCTACTGAGAAGAGTTCTCAGTTTGTGGGTTTAGGCCCTTGCCTTTAGTTCTGAATCAAGTTCTTTGGAGTTTTAAAGTCTAAGTGTTGAATCTGGTATCTTCTGGATGTTGTATGGTCCGGCAGCATGCTCCGCAGCAAATGGAATTGAATACCCTCTCTAGCTTCCAGTGGCTCTTTTTATGTGTTTTGAAAGTGGGTGGAGAGGCTAGCTTTCTAGGCCCAACCCCTTCAGAGTCCTGATAGGTTGGAGAATTCTTTGCGTTCTCACTGGAGAGCAGGATTGTGTGTCAGAATGATGTCATTTAATGGCTTGCAAAAAGGACACTCCCCTGTCAAATTGCACTCAAATCTATATTTGATCAAAATACACATTTCTCAAATACATAGTGGTTTGTCATTGCATGTACATATTACCTATCGCATGAGGTATACTCTGTTCAGACTCTGCTCTTCCTAAGGACTTGCATTCAAAAATGGCAACTTATTTTCGATTTTAGTGGGTTATGCAACCTTGGTTCTTCATTAAAAGTTATACACATATACACAGGCTGTCCATACCTACTCCAGTAAATTCCCATATCTCTAGCTTAAACACAGAGTATGTGGTGTCAATAAATAGCAGGGTTTTGCCCCAGAACATCACACAAATTGGAGTTTGGGCTTGAATCGAAGGTACATTTTTTAAATGAAGGCTCTCAACGTTATATATTCCTGTCATTTGATTACAAAGATTTATCAGTGTTTCTGTAAAATATATATTTTGCTTTCAATTCAGTTCTCAGAGTGTTGGAGTCCGCCTCCAAGACTTGGGTGGGTCAGTGATCACATGTGTCTTCTGGCAGGCAGGCCTTTGTTGACAGGAAACAGTCAAAATCAACATATTCTATTCAAGTGCGAGAGCCTATTGTGTGGTCTCCAGGAGGCTCCCAGCCAGTCTTCCTTCTATCAATCAAGAGGTCATGTGAGATTCTAACTCCTGGTGTGAATCTCTGGAGGTGAGAGGTTTCCCAGCCTCTGGCCTGTTAATTAAATCAGATTGTCTTCTGGGAACAGCATGTGGTTAAGATTTTAATTAACTCCCAGCCTTTGATGTAAAGGCCTCTCCTGCAACTCCTGACATGCAGTTTCCCTGTCAGAGTTTAGACCACTAGCGCCGCCCTCAGTCAAAAGCGGTACTGCATGCAATTTTTTTTGGATCAGTCTTGAATTCAAGCATTTCAAACAAGAGATATTACAGGGAAGTATATTGTCCAGGTTCAACAAATGGCATTGGTGTAGTTCTGCAGTAAAATAATTTTGTGCCCATAAATTAGCCATGTTTGACCTGAAGAAGACGAATTCCCACCAGTTATGGGTTGTTTTTGGCAATCAGCATTGCCCCTTTTACAATGGTTTTAGGCTCTGTGCCCTTCTGTGCTCACAACATAGGCAAAAATGGGTGGCAGCCTATTCTTCATGCATTTCCCTGTGCATTTTCTGGGAAGTTTTGGCCATCATGATGTTTTCCATGCCAGTACTGCACAGTTTTTTGTGGTAGGGCTCGGATGCATGGGTAAAAACATCCCACAAGCCCCCCTCTTGCGATGGCCATTCTGTTTCACGGATGGAACTCGCAAGATCTGGGATGTTCTCCTCATCTTCTTCCGGTAGATGGCACAGTTCAGCATCTTTTCCTCCATCCGTTACTGATCGATCGGTTCTCCTCGCCGGTCCTGATGGGAATATTGGGCGGTACCCCAGGCCCCTTGCGTCTCTGCTCCCGGTCTCCGGATCGTCCTCCTTGCCCAGTCTCCAGGTTTTCTTTCTCCTAGGACGACAAAGGAAGAGCGGCAATACCTATTCATGGACATTTCTCCCCCACCATTGATATAGTGGGGTGGCATATATATTTTAGAACTCAACAGATATGAACATGCACATTTTTTTAAATTAAGCGACAGGAACACATAAACTTGAGAAACACAGAATTTGATAGGCTATATGTAGGATCTTTTAGGGTTGGAATTGAATTGCTCTGGAGCGGTACCCTCTGGGATTGCAGAGGACTCCTCCAGTTGTTGCAGAGTGAGCCTGGGATGGCAACACTTCAACTGGTTGATGTGGACCCACTTGCCTTCCCCCTCTGCCAAACCGCCTTTGGGGATGCGGATCTTGTAGGCCACAGGGGAGATCTTGTCTATAATCTCAAACGGTCCCTTCCATGTAGGCAAACATTTTCGCTGTTTGGCCTGGTTCCTTTGGAAATTGTATAAACAGACCCGGTCCCCCACCTGATATTCCTTCCTGGAAGTTTTCAGGTCATAGTGGGTCTTCATACTCTCAGCTGATCTTTCTAGATTCCGCTGAGCATAGGCAAAAGCATGTTGAAGGTGTTTCCTTAAATTCTCCACATACTCATGAGTTGTGGAGGCATTTATTAGTGTCTGCTCTTGGGTCCTGTAGAGCAAATGCTGCGGAAGCACCATCTTGCGTCCAGTCATCAACTCGAATGGTGACATTTTGGTTGCAGATGAAGGGGTAGATCTGATGGCCATTAGGACCAGAGGTAATCGGATATCCCAACTTGGCCCAGAATCTGCCACAAACTTCTTTAATATGCTCACAATGGTTCGGTTATATCTCTCTACTGCCCCAGAAGAAGCTGGCCTGTAAGCAATGTGTAGCTTTCTCTTGACCCCCAGTATCTCCCACATCTTTGTCATTACTTCACTGGTGAAGTGGCTACCCCTGTCTGACTCAATCCTTTGAGGTAGACCAAAACGGGAAAAGGTGTGGTTAATCATCAGGGCAGCTGCTGTTTCTGCCTTGCAATTTGGGGCTGGGAGACATTCCACCCACTTGGTAAACAAGCATGTAACGGTCAACATGTACTTGTTTCCTCTAGATGAGCGAATCACAGGGCCTACAATGTCGATTTGCAAATCTGACCATGGCAGTGTCATCCCCCTCTTTTAGGGGGGTGCACGGTGCGTGAGGGATGATGGCTGAAATTGTGCACACACAAGACACCCCTTCAAGTATTGGTCAAGGTCCTGCCCCTGTGTGGCCAGTATGCAACCTCTCTTAAGATTTCCAGTGTTGTGTGAAATCCCCTATGACCGGCGGTGGCCGCATCATGGGCGTGACTTAACATCAGGCTTCGGAATGAGGTAGGAACCACCCACTGATCGTGGCCAGCTTTGGATTTCCTTACCAGCAAACCGTCTTGGATTCGGAACAATTTTGGACATTTCATCAACACTTTTAGGTCCTCTTTCCCAATGTAATCGGTATCCGTCAGGGGAAAGTTCTCAGGGTCCTCAAGGTGTTGGTAAAACTTACCGATAATTGGATCCCCCTTCTGAGCTTTAATCAAATCAGCATCAGGGGTCTCCTTGCTCCATTGGGCAGTTGAAAGATCATTGTGAGCATTTGTCTGGGACCTAGTGATAGCAGTGACCTGGATTTCCCCCAACAGGGACTCAATCTCGATTAGATCCCCTTGGATGGCCCCGGTTTTGGCCAGCTGATCAGCTAAGTCATTTCCAGTTTTGTCTGGTCCCTCTACTTTGGAATGACCCTTGATCTTTTTCCAGTAGATGGTCATCCCATTCGATGTGACCAGATCATCAATGTTTTGGATCAACTTCCCATTTTTCAAGGGTTTGTTGTTAGCACATAACATGCCTCTGGTTTTCCAATTAACCAGGTGCTCCACGAACCCGTTCCGTACATAATCCGAATCTGTGATTATAACCAGTTTGTGGAGTTGATGCTGGACAGCAGTGAGGATGGCCTGATGCACAGCCATCAATTCTGCCACCTGACTACTTCGGGGTACCAATTTTGTATCCAGCGGAGGGTTCTGGGGACTCATTCACACATGCATTCCCTACGCCGGCCACCAGTTCTTTCTCCCCGTTGTTGTCAACATGGTAAGAGCATCCATCCACATAGACAGTGGGCATTCCCTCACACTTGTCCTCTTCAAAGACTTTGTGTGGGGAATTAAGGTATGCCTCCGTGTTGTCCTTCATTTTTAGACTTTCATCCTCGAGAAAGTTTTCTCTGGCACAATCATGCAAGTCAGCCAGACCTTGCGCGAGGGGACTCTTCTTGTTTTGGCCATATCTGACCTTCACAGGAAAGCCTTGCATTGACAGAATCCAGGAAGTAATTCGGGAATTACTCACATTTCCGGCCCGGATTCTGTCACTTTGGAGATATTGCAGAGGCTGGTGTGGAGTCTCCACTATGATGTGTTCCCCCTGGATAAACGGGCGGTAATTCTTCAATGCCCACACCGTTGCCAGGAGTGCCTTCTCACAATCGTTGAATTTTTTCTCCACAGAGGATAAAGTTTTGCTCGCATAGGAGATTACTCTATTGACTTTGTCTTGCTTTTTGTATAATACTGCCGTCAAGCACGTATTAGAGAACCCTGTCTTCAGGAAGAACTCCTTGTTTCTGACAGGGTAAGCTAGGCAGGGCGCTTGTGAGAGGCTTCTTTTGAGTTGTCTTACTGCCTCGGCTTGTTCTGGACCCCATTCCCACTTGACCCCCCCTTCAGGAGATGAATCAGGGGTCTGGTGATCTCTGCGTAGCCCTCAATGAACTTTCTGCTGTAATTAGTCAGTCCAAGGAGGCTCCTTAGTTCCCGCAGAGTTGTGGGGTCTTTCAGTTTCTGAAGTGCTTCCACTTTCTTTTCCTGGGGACAGAGACCATGAGGAGTAATCTCATGCCCCAAGAAATTAACACGGGTGCTACACCACTGTGCTTTCTGAAAGGAAAGTTTTGCTCCGGCGGCCCTCAACTGGGTCAGAACATAACAGATCTCCGCTATGTGTTCCTCCACAGATGAACTTTTGATGAGGACATCATCTACATAAGCCAGGTTACCCCTCGCACCCAGGTCGCGCATGGCCTTATGTAGGAAAATGTTGAATTCATTGCCGGAGTTGAGGTATCCGAAGGGAGTCCGGGTCCATGTGTACTGCTGGCCCCCAAAGGAAACAGCCAGCTTGTATTGGTCCTCCCTACTGACAGGCACAGTCCAGTATCCATTGGTCAGGTCTATTGCAGTGAATACCTGTGACCCCTGGATCTGGGCCAGCCCTTGGTCAATGTAGGGCAGAGTCCATCGTGAAGTATGGACCCGTTTGTTGAGCTCCCTGAGGTCGGCGCAGAGTCTCCACTGGCCGTTTGGCTTCAATATTCCCAGCACCGGATTATTGAAAGTGCTGTGGACTGGACAGATTATTCCCCGGGACTCAAGGTTCTTAATTATTTCATTAAGGGACTCCATGGATGCGAGAGGCAAGCGATATTGCTTCACAAACACTGGAGTCATTCCAGGGTCCGTGGGGATTGTTGTTGTGTGGATGTCAGTGCGGCCACAGTCATATGAGTCTACCGCAAAGAGATCTTGGAAATCCAAGAAAACTTGTTTCAACTTTTGCTTTTGTTCCAGAGTCACACAGGCATCAGCTAGGTTGACTCTCTCTTCCACCATCTTCCTGAGGCCTGGAAAGACTTCTGGTTTGGCTATCTCAGCGGCCTCCTCCAGCTGGGTGGAGAAGTCCCTGGTCAGAGTGCTGATTTGGACTGGAGGCTTCAGGTGGGAAAGGCAACCCTCATGGACCTGGAAAATCACCTCATCCCTCCTGAAGTCACAAGTCACATCTTCCTTACCATAAGGGCAGGAAGTGTACACCAGGAAGTTCCCCCCATGCCGGGTAAAAATCCTGTCTGGTGTTGTATTGTCATCACTGTCACTGTCAAAACAGTCCTTGGGGATTGGTCCTAACAGTTCATTTCCTAAATCAATGGAAAAATGTCGGTCATCAACCGCCATTCCAATAATGGTGCCTGCGGCTAGAGTAATACTCTTTAAGTCGCTGCTTTCCACCTCTATTGGAATGGTGTCATGTTCTATGTTGACTAATGGAGTTGGGTTTACCCCCAACCCTTGCTGTTGGAGAGAAGCATTTAGATGTATGTAAGCATCAGGGTTTTTCAAATGTTGTCCTCTTTTAACTTTCACTTCCAGGCAGAATTGTCGGGTCCTTTCTGGGATGGTGACTTCCTCTTTAATCTGAATTTCAACTGCATAAGGTAGCAATTGAGCTGACCTAAATGCTTTTTCTTGATCATCAAAGCCCATGGGATTATCCGCTAATCGGGACCACGCTTTGAAGTTGATTAGGTCCAAACTAATGGCAAAGCGATTGAGAATGTCACTGCCTAAGTAAAAGGCGGCAGTGACGTCTCGCACGACCCAACAATTATGGACTATGCACTTGTTGCCAATGGAGATTTTGAGCATACACCTGCTTGGCAGGAGCTGTTTGGATTTAGGTACTTCCAGGTCCATTTCCCATTTGTCTATCAGTTTGAATGTGGGAATGGCTGGATCTTTTGGGAGTTGGCGGAACATGGCTTCGCTGATGAAGCTCTTACTGTTGTTCACACACACTCGAGCGAGAACAGAGTCCTTCCCATCATTTAACTGAACAGGGATGAACAACTGCTCTCCAATTTGCTGAATATCAGTCAGGTTCTGAGCTGATTTCACATCTTTCTGGACTATAGGAGTGGGAGTTTCTGATTGTGGATTAGTAAAGAATTTCAAAGTGTTTCCTTCCAGCGTGGAGTACCACTTTAAACTGGAAGGAAGGTTGATTTTCATAAATAGAGAGGACCCCCCATCACCAGTCTGTTGTCCTACTGCTATTACTGTCACGTCTGGAATTTGGTTGTTCCGGAAGTGAAATTCTACTTGGTCAGATTTTTGTTCAACCATGTGGCAGGTGCCGTTTAAACTAACATGGTTGACACTCTGTTTTAATTTTATTGGTCGGCTAGTCTGGGTCCAGAGGACCTTGTTTACACAATCTATTAGGGGTGACAACCTTCTCAGGAGGTCATTCCCTAGTAAACAAGGGGTGCCCTCGGGAGTCACTACTATGACCGGGTGTTTCACTTTGTGTTGCCCAATTTTAATGTCCAAGTCTGCAGTCCCCTCAACGGAATTTCCTTCCCGTAAAAGTTCTGCAGTTGTCCAGGAAGAGAGGTGAGAGGAATACGGTAATTCTCCCCCCTTCCGGCATTTAGTTCCTCAAAGGCCCTTTTGGACAGAAGGGTAGCTTCGGATCCAGTGTCCACCAGTGCCAAAATTGTACCCTGCCCCTGTACTTGTACCGGGGCATAGTATCTTCCCTCCTTCTCCTCAAGGGGGCACAGATAATGCACATTTTTGGACAACTGGTGGGCTAACTTTCTGGTTTTGGACATTGCTAGCGAAGAGATTTGGGCAGAATTCTGTGGAGAGCCTTGGGAATCTGAAAGAAAAAGTTGGCAACTGGAGATCAGAGCCATTGTGGGTTCCCCTGGTTCCGGTTCTGGGCCGCCCCCCCCTTTTTGGAGGCAGTCATCAGGATGGGTTTGAACCAGGGGATTTTGGTATTGTGGGTTCTGGGATGAGATGATGGGCGGCGGTAGCTCAGTCTCCATATCTCCCCAGTCTGAATTGGCATCCCTTGGGACCCATTTTTCCTTGGGAGGAGTTCCCCCATCTCTGAAGGAGAAGGTCCTTTCCCCAGGATCCTCTGAGGATCCCTCTCCCTCAAATTGGAAGACCTGTACCTCCTCCACAAAGTGGGTCTGTTTGGGTCCTTTGTTTCTCCTACCCCCCCTCTGCTCCTTGGGAGGCGAGCTTTCAGGGGCAGGAGATTTTGTTTCCGGTTCCTGGTTTTCCAGGGGCTGTTTACAAGTTGGGAAGGAAGCTTCCTCCAAGGCTTTACACCCCCCTTCCCCTTGTGCCTCCTCCCTGGGAACCGGTGTGTTATCGGGGTGCTGCCCCCGTCATTGTTCTGGAGTACCAGGTCCAGAGTTTGAGGCATTCTGCGGTGGCACGCTCATCTGAGGGTTATGTTGAGCCCTCAGTATGTGACCCAGATCCCGTGCCATTTTTGGACCTGGCGCTCTAACTGGGAAACCCGCTCAGGCTGATACGGGGCTCTATTTTCTCCCCTGGGCTGATCCCGGGAAGGGTAGCTATCCCTTCTCTGGTAGTACCCCTGGTTGGGAAGATTTTGGTACCCCTCCACCATTGGCCTCCCCTCTCCCGGATTAGGTTGTCTGGGCTCAGGGAATTGGGGAAAGAAGGATGGATGATTTTGGGGCTGGAAATTGGGTGGATACCTGGGGAAAAAGTTCTGCCCAGGATTTGGAGAATTTCTGCCCTCCTGGGGGAAGTTAGGAGGGAAGTTCCCCGGGTCAGGTGCTTGGCTGGATCCCCCCCTTGGGCTGGAGGAGTCCACACATAACCCAGGATTGGTCGGTTTCCCTTATAGCGGGGACTTACATAGTCAGGGGAGCGGGGGACCCCATTTGTGGGACTACCTCCTCGACTCCCTGTCTGTGACTGGCCCGAGGGCCTTCTGTGCTGTGAATTATTTGGTGCAGGCAGGTTTTTAGGCCCCCCATCCCCAAATCTAAAACGGGGGCAACCTTTACCTCTGCCACCTTGGCAGCAGCAGGGGGGCTGTTGGTTTTGGGATTTTTCTGGGTATTGCTTTTATTTTCTATGGGCTTCTGCACCTCATAGATCCGGGTAGCCTGTTCAATGACCCAGTCTAAAGATCTTTTTTCATGAAAATCTCTCACGAGCTGGGTCATTATATATTTGGGCAAGGCATGGAAAAATGTATTGACAAATTCTCTGCTGTCTGTGCGCACCCTTCTGGTGGTCTGCGCAAAGGCACGTTTCAGTTCTTGCACGAATTCTTGTGGGGCCTGATCCTCCCCACATTGCAAATTGTAGGCTGCCTTGCGAGCCTCTTGAGGATTTCTGTGAACAGAAAAATGTTTCAAGATGGCCGCCTTATAGGTGGACCATCTTAAATGATTTTGGTCCTCCAGCCCCGCAAAGAAACTGGAGTATTCTGGTGAGAAGGTCCACTTTACATATTGAATACAGCTTTGGCTGTCCTTCAAATGGAAAGTCTCCATCATTTGCTCGTAAAGCTCCAAGTGTTCCCAAACAGAATACTTGGCGTTCTTGTGATAAGGCGTGATGACACTCCTTATTGCCTTTATTTGCTTCAATGGGTCCTTAAGCAAGGCCCCTTTTGCCTTATTGGCCTTTTTGGTTCGGGTAACCCTGGTCCATTCATCCTCTGACTCAGAGGCACTGCTCCCAGAGTTTTCCTGTCTGATCTTCCAGGTTTTTCCGGATTCTGCGAGCCTGGGATTGGCTGGCAGAATGTGGGGACCTGGTCTCCTGTGTCCTGCGCCGTTCAGAGGAGTCTTCAGATTCCTCCTTGCTGCCAGGATTTGATGGGTACCCCCCCCCCACTGACCTAACTGGGCAGAAGTTTTCAGGATGCCCTTAATGGGCCTATTCTCCTGGGGTTCCCCACTAAATTGCACTGTGCTTGGGTGCCCATACCCGGATGCCCGCCCATCAATTCCTGGCAGGTACTGGCCTATGAGCCCCATGCTTCTGGCTGGATAGTAATCTGCCATCCCTGTGGCCCGGTGCTCATGTGCGCCAGGGGACATGGAGGTGGCAGAGTCCAGGGACTGAGAGAGATAAAGGCCTCTGGTACTAGGGCTCCTGAGGTTATGCTCAGGAGTTTCCCTTTCCCAGCGAACCTGGTCTCTATCCGCCCCTGCTCCCTGTTGCAATGAAAGAGCCTGCGCCTTCAGTTCCTCAGTTAAGGCCTTACTAGACTCTATCAGTCGCTCCTGCATCGCTACCTGTTGTTGGAGCCTATCATTGTGCTGACAGAGAGCCTCATTTTCTCTCTGTGCCTCCTGATTGGTCCTGGAGTACTGGGCCAGTCTCTGCTGCAGGAGGGTTACCTCCTGAGCTGTGTCCCTTTTGGCCTGCTCCTTTCTTGCCAGAGCATCGTCCACCAACCTGGTGTGCTCTAACAAGTTCTGGTGTTCTTTTTGGAGGTCACCCAGTTCCTGGAGGGCCAGGTGATTTTCTTCCATTTTCCTTTTTAAGTGGCAGACTTCCTGGCCTAAGGTATCCCTTCCCTGACTAAGAGCCTGCATCTGTGCCTCCAGGTCGTCCCTTTGCCTTTGGAAGGCACCAGTTTTCTGGCGCTCCTGGTCAAACTCTGCCTGGGTATCCAGGTCTTTCAAAATCAGTTTATTGCTCTCTGCCTTCTCCCTATCTAGGTGGCTTTGCAGGGTGACTACCTGCTCAGCACATGCCCTATTGAAGTCTAACTGTTGCTCCAGCTTTTTCTGGCTCTGCAGTAGGGAGTCCAAACCTTCTTGGTACTCCTTCTGCAAGGCCAGAAATCTGGTATCCTGGTCCGCCTTTTCCTGTTGCAGCACATCCATATCCTCCTTTATTTTAGTGATGTACCGTCTGCTATCATTTTCTGACTCCTGGCTCCTGAGCAGCCTCTGCTCAGAAGAGTCCAGATCAGATTGGGCCTTCTGTAGTGCCAGCAGTTGCCTACTCGCCAGATCTTGGCCTTCAGCACATTTGTCCTGCATGGCTCCCATATGTAAATATAAATATGCCGCTACCCTGGCAATCTTGTGGTGCTCATCCTTGGCCTTAGGGGCCATATATAGTTCACTCAGGGCCACATGTAGGGGACCCTGATCTCCCCATTTATCTGACCCTGTTTCAGTGACCTGTTGCGCGATTGCCTGCAACCAGACCGTTTGGTCCTGATGAGTCCACTCACCTCTCACAAATAGCTTATGTAAGAAGTGTTCTCTGGCTATTTTCATATCTACCAAGGTCGTCATTCTGGAATTTGAGTTCCTTCCCGACTTACAGAAGTTTGTATTTTATTTTTGCAAAACAGACCTTTTCCTTAGAGCGTTCCTTTGAGGAGTGCTTTACAGCGTAACGCAGCGTGGTGATCCGACCGGATATGTGTATCTGGTCAGCTGGCACACTGTATTAATCTGCACAAGTGATAGATCTAACCCAAACGTCCGGCTCGAGCCCCCACTTTGTAAGAGGATTCAATCCAGCACTAAAGCTAAGTCACTGGCTAGTCTGGGATACTGAATGGAAACCCTTATTGATATATCTTTATGTCCAGTTCATGAGTTCTGGATGACTACCCCTATATAACACCCTCTCTTGGAATCCCCCTGACCTCACTGAGCCAAGAAGTAGTTCTGTTTTGCAAGTTTAAAAGGTTTATTTGAGAATTTAAACAATATATATATATATATATATATATATATATATATCACACTTTATAATAAATTAATAATTGAATATCACACTTAATCTGAGCAGTAATCAATAATGGATAGTCTGGCACTAGCACACTTCTTTATAATCAATGATGAGTGGTTATAGGATGGATAAGATAGCAACAATACTTTTATGGTTTCAAATGGATGCCATGTGGAATGAAAATGCAGTACAGAAAATAACTTGATAGGGTTTCAGCAAAAGACAATGTAATCACTTTCTTGGACAATTCACCCCCCAGCAGCTTATACAACAGATAGGAGTTTTGAAACACAGGCAAAATGCTTTGAATATGGTGACAATGCAGTGAGAAATATGCTGAAAATGCTTTTAATTCCCTTCAGGAGGTTCAGGGTGAGTGAAATATACTTGGGATGAGTTCAGGCTCACTTTAGCAAGGATCTAGGATTAACTAGCAGGTTAAACGAATTTTTGGCAAAGGAAAGCAAGAAAGCTGCTGTTTTCACACGTGGCTGGATTTTTAACCAAATCGCGAATCGCGTCAAAATTCGTGAATGCGTGAATCATGATTATAGGGAGTAGCAAGTTTGTTCTAAGCTTGTTGAAATGCTGAGATTCTGAGCTTTCAGAGGAAAGTTAAACCAAGTTCCTAGCCCAAACGGTTCCAGAGATACGGACAATTAAATAAAGGTAGTTTTTCGGATTTGAAATGTTAAAAGTTCAAAGCGACAGGTTACAGCTTGCAGCTAGAAAATGACAGGTGACAGCTTTGCAAAATAACAGTGACAGTTAGGAGGCAGTTCTGGTTAGATTAAAATAGTTTGGATTAGATTATTTTAACTAAGAGATTGGTTCTGCACAGTTAAGCTAGGTACTCACAATATATTTTGAAATAAGCCTCGCCACGGATCTGGTCAGGTTTTGGACTGGACTCCGGTTCTGGTCTCGGCACTTCACAGTGATCTGGGTCATTTCTCTGGTTCTGCTAACAGCGGTCTGGGTCACTCTGGATCTCTGGCCTCTGGTTCTGGATACTGCTCTGCTTTCTCTGGGTACAGCACTGCTTCTGGATCTTTCTGCACAGCTTTCTCTGGACCCAGCGCTGATCTGCACGGCTCCTGGATGCTGCTACCGCTGTTAGGTTTGTTGGATGCTGAGGCCTACTGAGAAGAGTTCTCAGTTTGTGGGTTTAGGCCCTTGCCTTGAGTTCTGAATCAAGTTCTTTGGAGTTTTAAAGTCTAAGTGTTGAATCTGGTATCTTCTGGATGTTGTATGGTCCGGCAGCATGCTCCGCAGCAAATGGAATTGAATCCCCTCTCTAGCTTCCAGTGGCTCTTTTTATGTGTTTTGAAAGTGGGTGGAGAGGCTAGCTTTCTAGGCCCAACCCCTTCAGAGTTCTGATAGGTTGGAGATTTCTTTGCGTTCTCACTGGAGAGCAGGATTGTGTGTCAGAATGATGTCATTTAATGGCTTGCAAAAAGGACACTCCCCTGTCAAATTGCACTCAAATCTATATTTGATCAAAATACACATTTCTCAAATACATAGTGGTTTGTCATTGCATGTACATATTACCTATCGCATGAGGTATACTCTGTTCAGACTCTGCTCTTCCTAAGGGCTTGCATTCAAAAATGGCAACTTATTTTCGATTTTAGTGGGTTATGCAACCTTGGTTCTTCATTAAAAGTTATACACATATACACAGGCTGTCCATACCTACTCCAGTAAATTCCCATATCTCTAGCTTAAACACAGAGTATGTGGTGTCAATAAATAGCGGGGTTTTGCCCCAGAACATCACACAAATTGGAGTTTGGGCTTGAATCGAAGGTACGTTTTTTAAATGAAGGCTCTCAAAGTTATACATTCCTGTCATTTGATTACAAAGAGTTATCAGTGTTTCTGTAAAATATATATTTTGCTTTCAATTCAGTTCTCAGAGTGTTGGAGTCCGCCTCCAAGACTTGGGTGGGTCAGTGATCACATGTGTCTTCTGGCAGGCAGGCCTTTGTTGACAGGAAACAGTCAAAATCAACATATTCTATTCAAGTGCGAGAGCCTATTGTGTGGTCTCCAGGAGGCTCCCAGCCAGTCTGCCTTCTATCAATCAAGAGGTCATGTGAGATTCTAACTCCTGGTGTGAATCTCTGGAGGTGAGAGGTTTCCCAGCCTCTGGCCTGTTAATTAAATCAGATTGTCTTCTGGGAACAGCATGTGGTTAAGATTTTAATTAATTCCCAGCCTTTGATGTAAAGGCCTCTCCTGCAACTCCTGACATGCAGTTTCCCTGTCAGAGTTTAGACCGCTAGCGCCGCCCTCAGTCAAAAGCGGGTACTGCATGCAATTTTTTTTGGATCAGTCTTGAATTCAAGCATTTCAAACAAGAGATATTACATGGAAGTATATTGTCCAGGTTCAACAAATGGCATTGGTGTAGTTCTGCAGTAAAATAATTTTGTGCCCATAAATTAGCCATGTTTGACCTGAAGAAGACGAATTCCCACCAGTTATGGGTTGCTTTTGGCAATCAGCATTGCCCCTTTTACAATGGTTTTAGGCTCTGTGCCCTTCTGTGCTCACAACATAGGCAAAAATGGGTGGCAGCCTATTCTTCATGCATTTCCCTGTGCATTTTCTGGGAAGTTCTGGCCATCATGATGTTTTCCATGCCAGTACTGCACAGTTTGTGTGGTAGGGCTCGGATGCATGGGTAAAAACATCCCACAGGACAGATTACTTTTGTTAGATTGTTTCCTTTTGTTAATTTTGATAGGCAGGGATATCCTCTTCGGGGTAGGGATAGTGAGGTGTTTATCAAACCCTTTTGAGTTCATAAAATGGCATCTAGTGAAAAACCTTTACCAAATTGTCCATCACACATTTCTGACCCCTCACACCACCAATATGTTAAAAGAGTCTGTTGGATATGACGAGTTACAATAGGAAGTTCATTCAGGGCTTTGCAGCAATCACACAACCGCTAACTAACTTACTAATAGAAGGTGGAACCTGGAAATGGGGGAGGAACAAAATGAGGTTGTAGCTAGGTTAAAATACTGTTTGCCCAAATACCCACATTTGGTTTACTTGAAGAGGGATCAGGAGATTGCTTTTATAGATGTATGTATGTTAGCAGTTATATACCAAAAGTATGATTCAAATAACACATTGCTTTTGCCATCAAGCATTGTCACGGGTAGAAACAAAATTCAATCAATGTGAAAAGGCCTTTTTGACTACAGTCTAGGCCTTACAACACTTCCACCCCATCATAAAGGGAGAGTAGGTGATTCTTGAAATTGGCCAGTGACATTTTTTCAAAGTAAACATATCTTGCCAGGAAATCTATCCCAATCCAGAATCACCTCTTGGGTGTTAGTGTTGCAAGGCTTCCACGTGTAGGTGACATATGGACAAAATAGGAAGAGCACTGTGGCCCAGGTTTGGCAAAGTTAAATGATTGCACATTCCTGGAAACTCATGAAACCACAGAAGTTGAAAATAACGTGAGTGAATCAGAGCAGTTTCGACATAAAGCTTTCGAAAAAGCTAAGTTTCTAAATCTACCAACTGTATTTGGAAATTATTTGAACAATGACCCTGATAAGGAATTAGTTACAGTGATTAGAAATGTGTGAGGCATACATTCGGATAGGCCCCAGTCACGAAGCTGAGCAGGCTGCCATTTACAAGTTAGTCTCCACATATGTAAAGACACAAACCCAAACTCACCCCTGGATCAAAGAACTTGCCTGGGACAACTCACAGATATCCTTCTCCACACCTGTCAAAACCCTTGGCTTCACCATCGACCACCACCGTTTCTCCACACACCAAATAGTCGCCATCACCAATATATGCAACTTCGAACTACACCTCTTAGGAAAGAGCAGACACATCCTTTGTCCAGATGACTTCTGCACTTCAGTCCAAGCACTGGTTGTCTTTGAGCTGGGCTGCAGCAATGCTTTCCTCACTGGACTACCAAACAACAATCTTGCCCCATCTCATCCTCCACCTGCCCATCTATTCAAATCTGAAATACTTGTGTATCGGCACATTATAAATGCCATATCATATCATATCATATCATATCATATCATATCATATGATGTCATATCATACCTCAGCTCTCACCCAGCACCACTGTCTCCCCATTCCCCAGAGAATTGTCATCAAAGGACTTAGCATTCTTTTAAAAGCCATCCACCACAAAAACCCCATTTTACCTTCATGACAAACTCAAACCCATCTACCACACAAACACCAGACAGGCAAGCCTGCATCTCCTACACATATCCCACTCTGCAAACTAACATGCACACAAAAGCAAGCAATTAACCTGTGGGCATCCAGAGCCTAGAACACCCTACCTCGTCACATCTGCACTGCACCCTTCAACACCACTTTGAGAAAGAGCCTCACAATCCTTGCGTTTCTGGTGTTTGCTTGCCCCAGGATACAAAGAGTTCAAAGCCTTCATCTTGGGAAACACTGATTTTTTTGTGTCCTGTTTTCACGTAACACTGTAAGATATTGTGAGGCTTTTAGTCTTAGATCATTCAACTGAGCACATTGCCCTCACACATCAATTATTTGTGATGTTATATTATGTTATTGTGTATTTGTAGTGCGCCTTATTCATCATTGGCATGATCTCAAAGCGCTGTGGTTTGAACGCCCTTGGGGACTGTAGTTCAGGTCAGTGGATTGATTAGAGGAGTATATAGTTCTAGGGTGCATTCAGTTTGTGTGCAACCAGTGTGGTTTGTGCGGAGGTGGCTGCATTCTAATGCTAGGTGCGGTGCATTGGTTGTGAGAGATCAGTAGAATGTGTGTAGCAAGGTAGTGGGCCTGTGAGTCTGCATTTTGGCTGCCGTAGGGCCTGTGTAAGAGATTATGTGTGCAGCTAGGCCCATTTTTTCGTGGTGTATAACTGCGTTCTAACAGCCTGGTGAGGTTTTCAAACAGCAGTGTAGGTATGTGTGCAGCTAGGCTGAAGTTTATAGCTGTGTTCTGTTGTTTGTTGGTGTAAGTGGGGGGTGAGCATATTGGTAGGAGTGAGTGCCTGTGCTTACTGGTAGGAGGTCCCAGTTCCTTGCTATTTTCTGGAAGCTGATGAGCTGGCCATGTCTGTCCTGGTGGTTCCCGGGAGTGGATCTCTGGGAGAGATTCTCTGGCTGGTGCAGAGTATGTTGTGTTTGCCCGGTCCCTCTTCTCGAGGCTCTGGTGTAACAAAAATAAACCAGGACTGGACAGTATTGTGGTGATTGGGTTACCCTACGTAAGATCAGTAGTAGCTGTAAGCTCATTGTTAATGAATTATTTGGAAATGTGGTTTCATGGCTTCTGGTGTTGGTGTTGCTCTCTTTTTTAGGCTGGGTTGTGTCCCTTTTGCTTTTGTCTTTGAAACGTGTTGTAGCAAACTAGCCTAGGTGGGACAGTCTGTCCAAGAAACTTGCTATTAATTATGTTTTTAATTATTTACTCAGTTAATTTTTTAGTAAGGCACCAGCATGCCACCTTTCACCCATTTTGCAGCCAGAAGAGTCCATTGACTATTGAGGCAGAGTGACAATTCCTGAGGATAGGGTGAATAGTCTGTCGGGTCTGAGTTCTCACATGCACTTTCTCACTATATAAGGGTTTGTAGCTGACTGCGTCCATTTTAAACAAATTGAAAGTAGTTATAACAGTGTTTGAGCCAATGTCAAAGAAACCTTTTTAAAATCGTTGTTTGTAAGAGAGCTTATAAAGGACGCTTTCTGGACATGGCCCACAATTGAAGCCAACAGTGTTACAATGGGAGGATCCTAATCTCAGATGATGTGGCCTTCCTGAGTCTTGCATTTGAGTTTGGTTTTATCGGCCAGACATGAGTTACCTTTTCAGCGATTCCTAATAGAGACTTATTGTGACATCACTTTCCACAGGTACTGTGGTACTCTCACCTAATATATGCCGTCAAAGTAACATAAAATGCACTATGGGACTAGAAGGAAACTTTCTAGATGGAGGGTTTGGTGCCAAAATTCAGTCCTTCACATTGATCAAGACAGGATATTTTCTGAAGCTGCTCTGTAGCCTTGGAGATACCACATTACAAGGAGGGAGTATATTGGAACAATAGGCAACCCATCCAACACAGACTGTCCTGTATCTGTACTTATCCATATGGTAAATTCTCCAGTCCTCAAGGAGGGGTTACCTTAATGTATCAAGTTCTCATCCAATCACCTTTGCAGATTGTGATGCAAGCAAGGGTTCAGGGCTAGTCAAAAAGTACAATACAGGAACAGAAATACACGGACACAGTAAATGGGGCAGGGGATTCTCTTGCAGTGGAACTCAAAGAGTAAGGAAGAGTAGTGAAGTTTGATAGACATGTGAAATGCTAAACAGTTGCCTGAAAAACAAAAGGTATAAGCAACAAAGCCTCTGTGTAATATAAACCCAGAGTGTAGTTGTCTTTGGCTATTTCCAAGTTTGAGTTGTATACCTATTGTTGGGGAGAATTCTCAGAAATGTGCTAATTCCTCTCTACCTTAGAGACCCCCAGCACTTTTGCTGGACTCTAGGACTTTTTAATTTCTAACCTGGAGAGAGTGAGACCTTTTTCCCATTGTGACACATAGCACTTTCAGTGCAGTGAAACAGGGAAGTCTTTCAGATTTCCCAAAGTTTTAAAAACCTTCTCTTGGATAAACTACTGTTTCCAAGAGCAGTGAAGTGAAATTGACTTTACTTACATTTGTAACTTTCCACACCCAGTACACACTATCTTACAATAGGGCACTGGAGGGGTTACTTAGTAGCCCCTTTGTCTAGTTTCTCATGTAACATTTTTATGTTACCCTTTCTACAATTAATGGCTGGTGGCAGTGGGTTACTATTAAATACCATTGGGAGTTTTTACCACGGGTTGCGTTCGCAGTTGCAGTAAAGCACCCATGGGTGCCCATTCTGTCAAAATGGCCCGGTCTTCTTTTTTTACCATTTCTTGTTGGAAAGGTCCTTGTTGAGATTTACTCTGCACACCAAACCAGGTTTGGTCCCTTTGTTCTTTTTGTCTTTGGCGGGATTCACGAGTGAAGCCTGCCTCTGGTTCCAGTATGTCTGCCAAGGGCAGAATGTGAGGGTGGTGCCCGAAACTCCCTGTACATAATCCCCTTGGTTACAGGAATGCACCCAAAGGTGATTGGCTAGCTGGCTATCCGGCAAGGACAGCCACCCTGCTGTGTGATTGACAGCGAGGCTGGTATGAATGGAGAAATCTGTATAAAATGTGAGACTTTTTGTCTTGGAAGGCAGAGTCGACCACTGGACAAAGGAATACGAAGAAGAACTTGGAAGAGATGCCTGCTGCAACTCCAGCACTGTTGGCTTGCCCGGTGAAGCCCTGCTGCTGTTCTGAAGCTCCAAATTCTCCTCGACTATAGAAGCCCTGCAAGTACGACTTCTCCCCTTGAGTTGGTGGGACCAATCAACTCCAAAGTGAACTCGTTTGGATATCCTCTCGAAGCTGGCTGTACTTCCACTGCTGCTGCTGCTGAAACCGAAGTGCCAGGGAGAGGAACACCAAATCGAGTGGATCACTTTTAAGTCAGACCCGAGCGCTAGGAAGATTCTCCGGACTTCCGTGATGCAGGACTGACCAAGCCTGAGCCACCTCAACAGAGTGCTGGACCCCAAAAGCAAGGAAAGTCTGAAGTGATATCCGAGAACAGCGGTGTTGCTATTTGCTGACAGACCCGAGGAGCTGAAACTTCATCGTGCCCCTGAACTGAGGTTTGTCCGTTGCTGTTGCCGACCATCCCATTGTGTTGCAGGAGTCCCCTGATGTCCTCCCTCTTGTCCCCACGACTGAGGCCCAGGAACAAAAGGATCTGCAGAACCACACAGGAACAGAAGTCAGCTGGAACCATTTCTTCTAACCAAAGGTACTGTACAGTCTAAGAGAATTTACCTCTTGTCTTGTAGTCTTACTCACTCTCAGTTGAGACTGGTCTTGGTTGCTCCTTTAGAGTTGCTTGCATCTTCTACACCTCACAAGCCTCCCAAATTGTGGCCCTACATTGATTCTACTTTTTCTACAAAGACGTCTAAAACATTGTGCAAAACTTTTACTTACCTGCAGGAAGTGCTTCAGCCCACCTAAACTTTTGCCCAATTGACATTGGCTGGCCTGGCTCCCCGAATGACTCTTCTCTCCTCTGATTGTGTGTTTTACCTTCCTTACAGGAAAGGGTTAACTTACTTTGCATTGGGGGGTTCAAAAGTACTTGCTTCAGAATATTTGTGCGATCTCTTATCTTATTCTGAAAACTCTTTTCTTTGACATCAACTTCAGTATTGCTCTAAATGTACCAGTGATATATTAATGTCCACAGTGTCCTAACTATTTAAGTCACCCGAGGGTGTGCGTTGTGCCTGTGTGCCACCCCAAATGGGTACTTGCTGATTTAGAGACACTAAGAGTGTATTTTGGAGTGTATTTGTGTGTTACTATTATATTGCCCCTTCAAAGAAGGCTTACTCAAACTGACTGTTAAATAAATTAATAATTGTTTAATCAAGAAACCTTGAGTGTAAGAGTTTATTTGGATACTTGTCACTGTGAATCTCTTTGTAACCACCCTACTGCTCACATTGGCCCCTCTTGAGATAAGCCTGGCTGCTCAGTCACACTACCAACCTGTGTTGTACAGACCTATACCAAATGTTGGGTTCCTATTACCAGGAGGTCAAGGTTGTTGTAGTGCACCCAAAGGGTACTGCTCCAAATCTTGCCTAACACCTATAATTAATAAATTCATCTTTTTTAGCATACTTAATAGCGAACTAGAGTAGAAGCCAACCCGGAAGTGATTGACTGCCGAGAGAACGCAGACTATTCAGCCACGCTTGAACGCGGAATTCATACCAGACTTTAGCGATGAAAACAAAACTGTGAGTAAGAACGGTGATCAACGCACAATGGGTGTAGATGGGAATGGCGCTTGATTACATATCGGCGCTTTAAACCGCTTGGGCTGAAGGACAGTGTGCTTGAACAGCATGCCCAGAGGGGATATTAGCCAAATGTTCTAAAGGCGGAGTCAGGTGGAACTAGCACTACACAGCACGCCAAGTAGAAGGCGAGTGATTTCAGACGATCCCTAGAAGATCTTAGAAACAGAACCCGCCTCACGGGTGAAAGCTGATGCACCGTACGAGTGAGACAACCCTCACTACATGGCCACATCGTCAAAAGCAGTGGATTGACAGTCGATAAAACGAGTGGTGATTACCTTCCAGGTAGATGGACGGCAAGGGTAGTACAAACCCTTAACACTAGAATCACAACGCAAATTGTTGACATGACTTTGTTTGTAGTAATCATTGTCTGTTTTTAGGTTATGGCGTTGACAGAATTGTTATGCATGTCTTACTAACCCTTCACTAAAAAGCCCCTGAAGAATTTCCGAGTATTAATTACATTTACATTGAAACGGAAAGAAACATGTCGGGCACCAGTTGTGTGTGTGTAGAATGAGATGATGACAGTGACTGAAGGAAAGAGTGAATGGAATGTGTTTGAGTGAGTTGTGTGAAATAAGGTATGGCCTGGTGTGATAAACAACACAGCACAATACACTCTAACGGTTAAAAATCAAACCTAATTGAATTACCGATGGAAAGGGTCTAAGCTTGTGCATATACTGCTGTTAACGTGATGTTCAGACTCCCAACACAGGAGACTTTATAAGCACTTTAACTTTGCACCGAAGGTGTGTTTTTAATATTTGCGTTTAAATGAATAATAAAATATGTTTATTTTTCTACAATTCCATGTCTAAATAGTAGTTTTTCTCTTGCCTAGAATCGAACATGGTATGAGAATAGAACCCACCCAGAGAATGCAGCGATGATGAGCACCAGCTCGGTTGTTGCAATTTATTAAGGGTTAATCCCTTTATGTTGAGGGTAGGCTGGTGCCACATACCCCTCTATCTCTCTTTTTGTTGAAATATACTTAATAGCGGACACCAGCCCATAAGTACAGAACCGGGATTCAAACCTGTGTTGCTCAGTGTTGTCTTGCTTCAAAGACAAATATTTTGCTCCGAGCTATTACCTCAGCCCTACTACACATAATTTATAAAAGGCACATGCCATGCTAGTACAACTAGTATCTATTTAAGGGTATCTGTGGGTCTAGGCATGCCTAATGGGAGAAGTGGAGGCCCTAAAGTGAACAGAAAATCAAGTGAGGAACTAAATGTTACCAAAAAGGTACATTTGCACTGAGCTAGTGCTAGGGGAACAGTCAGGCACACATGAAAAATCAGGTGGGCACTGGCCCTGCAACCCATCTCCTGTTTAATCATGTGTGTAACTCCTAGTATACATGAAACCTGGGTTGCAACAAGGAAAACTAAAATTGGAATAATTAACAAGCGAAAAGCTTAAATTCAAGAAAGCTGTGAAAAACTTGGGAATTAAGAAATGTAGAAGCAATGTGTGGTATTTGGGGGTTTAGCCTGCCACAGGCTATGTGACTGCTGGATGTCTTGAGGAAGCGATTGACTTCCCCTATGGGGATGCAGCATCTGAGCTCATGGCAGGCGCTGTTAACCTGCCACGAGCTGCTGGATGTCTTAGGGAAGTGCTTATTTTTAAATTTCAATTTTATTTTTGTGTTTAAGATGTGGGCCTAGTTCGAGAACAGCAGGTCACTGTACTGTGTGTCGGGTGCCGCCATTTGGGCTGGCATTTTTTAACAGTAGCGTGTTGCTATGGGGGTCCATTGGAATTCGTCCATGGTCAGGTATTGAAAGAGCCATGTTTTTGGAGAATTGTAGGGACATTCCAAGCCAACACCTGGATCTAGTTCAAGAGGGTGGGTGCATGACACTAGAAGGATTGCTTGCGGGTCTTCCCTCTGCAGAGGATTTGTGCTTCAAGTCGGCTGCTTGATTTGCTGAGTGAGGAGTGTGTGCCACCAGATATGTGGAGCTTAGCCACCAGGTACGCTGGTGTGCTACTCGTGACTGGTTTGCAGATGATATATGCAGTGTTGAACATTATCCTGGCTGGGAGTGGTTCGCGTAGGATGGGGGTAACTCAGTCAAATTTCCATGCTCACGTAATAAGATGTTCTGCAGTGTGGTGGACTGCCTTTAGGGGAGCCAAGTGAGCAGCCGGGAGCTCTGTCAGGAGAGCATTTCCCCCATCTATCTTCGAGACCACAGGGCCTGCGCTACGGTCCAGAAGTCCTGCAGCAGGATGAAGGGTTGGATTTTTCAAAGGGTAGAGATTCTGAGCCAGGCTATTTGGGCCTTCTTGGCTTTGTGTTTCTAAATGGACAGATAGCTGTCAATGGTGAAGCCTAAGGATTTTTCTGAGTCTGAGAGTTGCAGTTCAATCCTTTTAGGCACATATCATTGAGCCATTGTTGGACAAGTTGTTTTTAGTGGGCTGACCGAAGAAGACAAATTCAGTATTGGATGGGTTGAGTTTGATGTAGGCAGTCGATATCCATGACTGGATGATGGTTAGGTAATTGCAGAGATGAATTATGTCATCCATGCTATTTACTCTCATGTACAACTGAGGAGCGTCTGCGTATTGGCGCATGGATATATTGGGATCTTAGAGGAGAGTGTACAGAGGCTCCATGTAAAGGTGAAAAAGTATTGGTGAGAGGATGGAGCCTTGGGGGACTCTGCAGGAGAGCTGGAGTTGGTTAGAATGCAACAAGTTCATTTAGACAGCCTGGTGTCTGCCTGAGAGGTAGGAGGTAAACCAATCCAGGACATTGCCAGAGAATCCCATCCTGTCAGCAGTGAGGGGGAGAAGGATGCAATGGTCAACAGTGTTGAATGCAGCCGAGACATCAAGGAGGACGAGGAGGCATGTGTCGCCCTTATCCATGATTTGGAGAGCATCATCCACCTCCTGGATGTTGGCTGTCTCAACACTACGCTATGGACGGAATCCTGACTGTTAGTCATTTAGTAGGTGGAGTGGTTCGATTCTGGCGAGTAGTTGTGTAGCAACTACTTTTTCTAAGATCTTGCCAATAAATGGACCGGTAGTTGGCCAGGTCGTCTGGATCAGGAGTGTTTTTTTCAAAAGAAATACCGACGGTGCCGCTTTTGCGCATAGACCCAAAGTTAGAGACAGACACAATTATATATAAAAATATCCAGAATTGATGCTAGTATGAGTTGATTCTGTTTAATTAGTGTAGCCCAGCCGACAAGTGTTTCGACCTGACGGTCGTCCTCAAGGCCAATATTGTTCTGTGCTGCAATCACAAAAGTAGGTGAATTTGACAAGATGCAATGCGTAGTAAATAGTGTCTTGAATGACAAAGATTGGGTCCACAAGAGTGTAGGTATGTTCATGGGTCCAAATACCCCTGTGAACTTGAATGCAGTACAATTAAATGGCCTTGAGGACGACCGTCAGGTCGAAACACGTGTCGGCTGGGTTACACTAATTAAACAGAATCAACTCATACTAGCATCAATTCTGGACATTTTTATATATAATTGTGTCCGTCTCTAACTTTGGGTCTATGCGCAAAAGCGGCACCGTCTGTATTACATTTGATTCCTTGGTGTTGGTTTGTGGGGACCACACTAGTTGCTTTTTGCTGCTAAAAGACCATCTCTTGTGAGATTTTGGACCAGCGCACACCTCAGTTTACTCCCCTTAATTTTCATTTCCAGTTTTTTTCAAAAGAAGTTGTATGAGACCACTCTTCAGGGTGTCCGGGAAGGATCCTTCTGTGATGGAGGCATTGATGAGGCCCGTCAATCATTTAATGATGGAGGCCAGAATGATATTGTCTGAGTTAGAAGTAGGTTTGAGGGTGGCAATCATTTTTAGGAGACCTGGGGGAAAAAGAGGAGAGAATTAGGTCCAGAGGGCAGTGCGCGGCCGAGGTGCAAGGGCTGCTAATGCTGTGAGAGGTTGTTTCGACGGTCTCTCTGATTTTGTCTATTTTTTCAATTGAAAACTATGTTTATTCTGTTGCAGTTTTCCTGAGTTGCTGGTACCTCAGGGGCTTAGGTTCTATGGGACAGCCAGCAGCTTCAGGTCTCAAAGCGGGTGACTGCCACTGTGGCTCCATGTGCAGGTTGTCAAAGAAACGAAGAAAATCAATGCAGAGGAGGAAGGTCAATCGTTCAATGCTGTCAACCCAACCTCTAGTAAAGGAGAAGACAAATTAAAAGAATACAAGAATATTAATGAGTTCAGATACAAACCTAATCACTCCCAAGAGAAGTAGCACAAACAATAAGGAAAACACAAGGCCTTAACTTTGAATACTGAGAGGATTAAATGCTTCTGATGTGGATAACTAGTACATTATGCAAATACACAGAATAGTCCTGTGCTTTTTCAGAGTTGTGCCCATTGTGGGATCAGAAAGCATTTCACTGTAATTCATCAGAGAAAGAAAAAGACAACAGCATGCATTCAAGAAAGTGAAGATTCAGAAGAACAACAAGTCAAGAGCCTAAGGAGCCACATGAAGAGTGACAAACTCAAATGTCCAAGTTTCAAGTTACACATAGCAGGACACTGGCACAAAATAATGGTTGCCAGTTGCTCACCTTATACCATCATAACAAATTAAAAATTGAAGGAATTACAGAGCAAGAGATGGAACCCAAAGTTAACGATGTTCCACATAAGAAATCAAAGAGGGTTTAAACAATCCAAACTCAAAATCCTTTGATTTTGTGTGGCAGAAGCTGCATTTAAACACAGAATTGTGGCAGTGCAGGCCTACATTGCAAAAAAGGGTGTCAATGTGACCTGTGGAGGGACCAAACAGTGTTGCATATATAATTGGAACCAAATGGCAAGGAACAGGTATTGGGCATAGTACTCACATATGAATAGGAAAAAGTACCCAGAATTCTTTTGAAAAAAGGCATTGAGAAGCTTGTGGGTTACGTTCATAAGATCCGTTTAAAGGTAGGAGCAGTGCTGATAATTCACAAGGAGAGAAACATTCCTCTTGTTGCCGGAGACTAGGTAGAGGTGCAACTTCAGAAACTAGTGACACAGAAGATAATCAAGCCCATCAAAACAGGAGAATGGTTGAGCCTGATAATAGCAGCACTAAAGAAGAACAGAAAACTCAGAGTCTGAGTGGAGTGGACTTGAGAGATTTGAACAAGTACATAGTGGTAGACAAATTCCCACTACCAGTTCTATCAGAACTGTTGAATTGCATAGGAGGAGCAGAGCTATTTGTCACACTGGATTTGTCATCTGCTTTCCATCAGTTCTATCACTAAATACAGCAGACATTTAACATAATTTGTGACACACTTTGGAATGTTTTGCTACTGCTAGATGCCTTTCAAACGCGCATCTGCAGCAGAGGTTATTCAGAGAGTAATGATTCCATCTGTGGAAAGGTATACCTTGGTGTACCTAGACAAAATATCAATTAATGGCAACGACACTGAGAGCATGATGAGAGGTTGGGTACAGTGCTGAATGCATTAGCAGAACTGGACTAACTATTGAATTGAGTATATTCCTTCTCCATAGAGTCTGAAGTGGTCATATGGCTAATGGGTCAGGATCCAAACCAAAAACAGACACAATGGAAGTGATTAGGGGAGCAACTACACCCACTACTGTTGAAGAAGGTGTTCCTTTTTAGGACTAGCAGAGGTCTACAGTAAATTTGGAAGAGTGTTTGCCTGAATTATACATATGTTAAGAGATTTGACAAAAAAGGGAGTGATATTTGTATGGAATGAGGAATGCCAGAGTGCAGTTAAGAAATGAAGAGGACATTTACTATACACCCAGTTCAGGGGGCTATTCCTCACTACTGCCTTCTGTGGTGATAGTAGACACGCGTGCAAGTGGGTTAGGAGCTGTCCTGTTACTGATTGCAGAAGGAGAAGAGAAGAGAATTTGGCAAGCATCAACCGCTGTGGGCGATCCTGAGGCAATATTTTCCGTAATTGAAAGAGAATTATTGGCACGTGCATGGGGAGTTGAATATATTTCAGGAAATACATATGGGGCTGATAATCGCGTGGACCATAAAACCACCAGTTGAATTGTTAACTGTACAAGGGTTGTCGAGAGTGACCTCAAAGATAGCTCACTTCTCATTGAGGCCGAAGGAGTATAATTTTGAAGTGACCTATGCCCCAGGTGCAAAGAACAGGGTTGCAGATTTTCATTCCCCGTTACTATTGTCAAAGACAAATGATAGCATGCAACAGAATGATGATGATGAGTCAGTGTTTGGATACATAGTACAACAAGATAATATTGTCTCAAGAGACAAGTGAATATAAGAAATCAAGGCTGACAAACATATGACAATGGTAATACGATATGTAAGTGAAGGATGGCCTGGTAACAGCATGGTGCCAGAAGAGTTGAAAGCATTCTGGGAAGTTAAAGAAGAGTTAAGCATAGAAGAAAGATTGTTGTTTTACGGGACACACATTGATTCCACTAAGAGCAATATTTGATACATTAGCTTTGCATTGCATGAGGGACACACAGGCATCACATGTCCACAAATAAAGGTTGCTGAGGAAAGCGAATGTTGGGCGTGCTTGAAACTAGTAAACGGCCTCTTTTTCCGTTACCCATTCCTATAGAGGCTTGGAAACAACTAGTCATTGTTATTGTAGGACCGTATGACACTGGGAAAGAGAGGTAAATGCTCCTAATTATTATGGCAGACCATTACTCTACATGGCCAGAAGATCAAATAGTATATGTAGCCATGGGCAAGGCTATTGTAGAGTTCTTAGATGCTGTTTTCAGAAGAGAAGGGCATCCAGAGGAAATTGTGAGTGAGGTGCTGGCTGCAGTGTTGTGGAGTGTGAGGTCTGCTCCCATTGGTGTTTCAGGAGTATTGCCTTTTGGACATATGAGGGGAAAAGAGGTGAACTCGATTCCTTATCCCTCTTGGATTAATAAAGTGATAGCAGCAGCAACCATCCATGAAATAGAGGAGAGGAAGAAGAATAAATATCCTCAGTTTAAGTACTAAAAAAACTTTGATAATCTAGTTCAAAGGAAAAGATGTGCCAATGAAGTAGTAGTAGATGTGGTCAGAATAAACAAAGTCACTTGGATTAAGAAGGGTACATCTAATTTCTCAGAACCAATGAAGGTTATAGAAATGTTTCCTAATGCTGTGAGAATTGAGTATGGGAAGTAGCAATCACATCTACATAAGAGGGAATGGAATCTAAAAGCAGGAGAGTGGACTGCAAAGCTTGTGAGGATGAGTTGTGGAGAATGTCTGGGATGAGGCGTGGATATGGAATGCAACGGGGACTGCAAACTCAATTAGGACTTATGGAGAAGGGTGGAACAGTCGATGCGCCACAATGGCGAAAACAGTCTGGCAGAGTTACGAGGATACACAAGTGATTAAAAGACTTTGTGATAAACAAGGGTTGAGCAAAAAAACAAATGTAGCCTTTCGGTACAACTTCCTTGATATACATTAAGTTGTGTTAGTAATGTCGTGTCTACAACTCAATGTTCATACTTAGGTAATGTGTTTTGTTGTTTAAGGAAGGGAGTGATGTGGCATTGGGGGTTGAGGCTGTTATGGGCTGCGGGCTGCTGTACGTCTTGGGGAATCGCTTGGCTTCTCTGGGGCAGGCAGCGGCATCAGTGCTTGTGGTGGGTGACTGGGACCATCGCTCCTTGTGTGGGGGGATCGTGGGGCTGCTGGGTGCCTCGAGGAGCGTGGAATTCCCCAGGGGAACCATCGCGCCAGGCGCGTGCAAGGAGGAATGGCTGGTGAGAAGACTGGAGCGGGAAGGATGCAGCACTGCGACTCCCATGGGGGGCTTTTTGAGAAATACATTTAAAATAGCTCCATTACCTTCACTGTCTCCCCTCCTTCTTCAGAAGACGACCTTGTGACAGAATGAAAGAGGTTTTTTCAGACATTTCGCAACTTGATTACAACAGAATTTCAAAGGAAAACACAGAAGAGACATATATCAACGAAAGTTGTATGCTCCAGGAAAAACCATGTGTTCCACGTTGTAAACAAAACCTCTCGAAACACTAAAAACGAAATCTCAGCGATTATAAAAAAAGATAAGCGCCATTCTTTAACGAGGAGCAGAAAGGATGCCTTGTGAAGATCAACAGCCTAGAAATGCAAGGTCTGAGATTGCGCACACAGCAGAAATCAATAGCAATATAGATAATATCCTCAAAAACAATACTATGAGAAATAACCCAGAAAGTGCTGATGTTACCACTCTCACCATCACAAATCATAAAACCGGCCTGGTTTCTACACAGTGCATTATGGGTCATGAACAATAGCGTTTTACCTTACGCACAAAAGAGAGTAATGAGAAATGTTACAGCTATCAGGCATGTTGAAGCGGTCACAGATTCAGCTATAGGAAAGGCTGCAGGCAAATCGTACACACAGTTTAATGAAGCATACAATTAAGCGGCGAAGTCTGTTGTAGTCATGTAATTGTAATTACTGCACAGTTAGCTTTGAGACCTTGCCTTCTAAGTTGTTGTGCTTCAACAAACTGCAAACAATGTGAGTGTTAGACATACCAAAAACTCAATGTGGGCAGTCTTGCTGAATGTGCAGTAACCACCAATGATCCTATTACTTACCAGTCATTTTCAATACCCCTAGTCCTACTCTTCCTTGCCACAGTACTTACCTATGAGATGCCAACCTCCACGACAGGGCACACTCCCATAATTCCTTTAGTTTTGCCGCCTTTTCTTCTTAGAGGTGTAATGGATCCCCCTTATCCACAATGCCATCAGTATTTTTACATTTCCAACCACTGCACAGGTGAGGCAGAAAGTCTGTAATGCGACGAGGACTAGGAGTAGTGATGATTACTGGTAAGTAATCTAATCATTACCTCCTTGGCCCTCTTTCTCCTTCCTGTAGTTACCGATGAGGTGCATCATCAAATCCAATAAGGGACCTATGACAATCACTATTTATTAACCAGCATGCGTGTTTTCAAAAACACAGTGAGATCCAAAGTGCAAGATACTTGTGTCAAAAACACCCCTCAAGTCATTGTCTGCATTAAATCTATAATGCTTCATGAAGATGTTATGCTCTGCAGATGTATGAAACATAAGGCATCCTGTACTACTATTTTTCTATGCCATACTCTTATTCTTGTAGGCTTTCAAGTAATTTCTTAACTTTTTCTCTATAAGTGCCAAGTATCAATCTGCCCTAACTTGTCCACAACAGAGCTGGAAATGCATTTGCCAATTCAATATTACAACACACATAACCAATTCTACCGAAATTGTTGTAGCATTTATTAATTTGCCATAATGCTAGTAGGTCAGATTTACATTCTGATTAGCATTCTTTTTCTCTTTTTCGATTTTCTCTTTGTAATTTAGACAAACAATACAACAAAACAAAGTGCAAGCAAAGGGGCACATTTGTTCAAAAAGTACATAATGTATTTATTTTATTTTAATGTGAAACATAAGCAACTTAAAAAAGCCAATGTATGTATATCCTAAATAAAAATCATTGGACAGTCCAATATAGTTCATTTCATTCGGGTGATGCTCATTATATGATTATATATGCAGTACTCAGTTGCTTTAATTGATACCAAATGTAATGACCATAAACGTAGGCCATCCTACTAGATAAAATATAGATCAACAATTCTCTAGATAATCAGACTCACAGGAGGTATAGTGCTCTTTAGGTACTCATACACATGACCATAGCTCATACATATGGAGACTACCAAAAACAACCTGGGGATGAAAAGCCACAAGGCACTATTCCAGTGCATGGATGGTACACTAATGCTGTGCTCAATTCGCCAGGGTTGCCCATGCTGTCCCAGCGTTTTCCCACTAAATTCCAAATTCTAAACAGGGACATAAATAGACTCTGTTTTTTAATATTAATGCATAAGGAACAAAATGTGGGATCTTAAATTGTTGTTAAGTGGTGGACGAATCTACCAAGATGTTCAATGTATACTGCTCCCAGAGAAGGGTACTCTGTCAACACGTGTTTTGTAGTTTCCATCTGTCCTTTGTTGAGGCATAAGCAACAGAAACGTTCATCTTTCAGAATGCCTTGCTCCACACCCACTATTGAGAGTACAGGTAGATGGTTAAATCTTAACAAAAGAATAAATCTTCTCAGCGTGGTGGGAAGGGCATGTTAATGACTCCAATCAAGCATTCCCACTAAGTCAGTGCCTTGTCTGGGATTGCTCAAGGGAAGCCCTTATTTATATATTTTTATGACAAGTTATAATCTGGATGATGAACCCTTGTATAATGCCCCTCTCTTAGAATCCCCCTGACCCCACTGAGCCAAGAAGTAGGTTTGTTTTGCCAATTAAAAAGGTTTATTTGAAAAATTAAACAATAGATATATATCACACTTTTATAATAAATTAATATTTGATATCACACTTAAGAATATGATGTTGATCAACAATGGATAATCTTACACTAGCACACTTATTTTATTACTTAGGAGTTGGTATGGAAAGAACAAGGTAGCTGGGAATGCTTTATGGTTTCAAGGAGATGCAAAGATGAATAAAAGGCAGTACAGAAATAAACTTAATATGATTTCAGCAAAAGATAATATGATTACTTTTTCTCTGACAATTCACTCCCCCCCTATGCAATGTAACACACACAGTCTTCAGGAATACAATCACAGTACAATCCGAATTCAGTTCCCCCCTAGCAAGCTTAGAGAAACAGGGATGATTTTTAACACACGCAAAGTACTTTAAAGGTGGTATGCAAAGAAGGGAAAAATATGCTAACAATGATTTTAATTCCCTATAAGAGATTCAGGGTGGGTGATAGCTACTTTAAATTAGTTCAGGATCACTTTAGCAATGCTCTCTGAATGATTGTCAGGTTGCAAACGAATTTCGGCAAAGGAAAGCAAGAAGCTGCTATTTTGACAAGTAAAGAAATTTGAGCCAAATCGCGGCACTTTTTCCGAGTGCGCCGAGGGCGATTACGGAAAAATTAAGGTTCTGGGTTCATTGGAAAGCCTAGAATCTTAGCTTTAAAATGAAAGTTAAATCTCGCTTCTATCACTAACGGTTCAAGAGATACGGACGATTTTATGACGGTAGTTTTTCAGAAATGAAATAATGATTCAAAATGGCAAATTACACTTTTACAGGTTTAAAATCGGAGAAGGGACACACGATTCTATGATGCAGTTTTGGACAGGTTAAATGTTTTTAATCAGATTATTTTAAGCAAAGAGATGGGTTCTGCACATTTCTAGCTGGGTACTCACACTATAAATTTGAAAGGAATGGCCTCGTCACGGATCTGGGCAACAAGTTTAGCTGCGGTTCTCTCTGCTCGGCGGGTCAATCAGGCACCGGTTCTGTTCACAGCGATCTGGTCTGGGTCTCTGGTTCTGCTGGTCTGGATCACAGGACTCTTAGCAAGCAGCAAACCGCACAGCCCGGCGGTTGAATAGTTTGCAAAAGATTTTGAGGCCTGCTGAATAGTTCAGCTCTTTGGAGTTTTTGTTCTGGAGTTAGTCTGGATCTCTGGAGTTCTGGCTTCTGGAGTTCTCCGTCAGCGTGCTGCGCAGGAATTCAGTTGAAGGTTGGAAAATGAATGTCCCTGTCTGGCTTCCAGTGGCTCTTTTTATGTCTTTTGGGAAGTGGGTGTGAAGGCTATCTTTCTATGCCCAACCCACTAACGATTTGATAGGTTAGGGATTTCTCTTTGACCTGATTTGAGAAGGGAGCAGTGAGTCATCAGGTGTCATCTTCATGGCATACAGAAAGAACACTCCCCTTTGCTTTTACCTTAGAAAATCATTTTCATAACTAAACACATTTCCCAGATACACAAGTGGTTGACATTACATATACACATCATATATCAAATAAGGTAGTTTCTGTTCCAACTCTGATGTTTCTAAGAGCTTGGATTAAGAAATTACAATATTTTGCGCTTTTTGGTTGGTTTACCAATATTGGATTTTTACCCAAAATTACACAGATGTACACCATCTCTCTACACATATTCCAGTGAATTTTCATTTTTCTAGCGTGAACCCTGTGTCTGCAATCTCCATAATTCATGGGGTTTTGCCTCAGAACGTGGATCCCGTGAGTTCTAACACCTCTTAAAATGTGCACAGAAAAATCACAAGAATAATGATATTAATTATATAATTTTGACAAGTCCGTACTATGAATTATCCATCTTTTTAAAATTATGCTCTGACCCAGAGGGGTGTGGTTTCCCAAAGCAGATGGTGGAATTTCTGGTTTGTCCACTTCCTCCAGCTCAGGTTGCTCACAAAGGCACTTGTCCTCCCAGTTTCTCTCAAGAGGAAGCCATTTACGACCCCCCCTAATTTAACATTTGCCTGCGCCAAGGAAGGCTCATTGTTCAGTTTCCTGCAGTCCCCAGCTGCTCCTCCCCTAATCCAATCAAAGAGGTGTCATCTCCCTTTGGTGAGGGCAGGAGAATGCAGGCCAGGCCTGGGAAGAGTGGCTGAGCAAGTTTCAACTCCTGTCGGGGGTAGTTGCCAGGCAGAATTCAATCTCTTTAATCCAGGCTTCAGCTAAATGTCACTTTTGTTCCCAGTTTTTCTTCATTCAAATCAAACTTACAATTTTTACACATGCATCTAGAATGCTGATTCTAAGTTCAAAACTATGACATTTAACACTTGAAAACTATGTGACACTCAACAGTAGGTCGCTCATTTATTTTAAACATTTCGATTTTAGTGGCTTTAAGTCCAATTTCACTTCAGCTGCTGACATCCACAGCTCAGCCAGTTTCATAAGGAACATTATTTTGGGCTCTTTCTCTTTCCAGATTTTGTATGCACATAAGTCTACCTTCTGCCAAATGTATGCTGGTGTTCATTGAGATTTTTGAATATCTTGCAATGTTTAAAATAGGCATTTTCAGCTTGCATTTCAGAGAAACAAAGGTGATTTCAAAGCGCTTTGTGAGCTAACCGGCACTGCTGTTTTTCCTTTGGCACACATTTCACCCATGGCACTCCTGGCCCATCACGCTCGCACTGGTGGGTGGCAGGTCAGGGGAACATTTTGGTGTGCGCCAAAACTGCGCGGTTTTCCTGGATTCTGCTGCAATGTGGGCTTTTCTGCCATCTTGGATTTCCTAAGCCCACAGCACCAAATGTTGCAGAATACTAGCCCAAACGTGGGTCAATACCCCTGACAGGCATAAATTCAGGTAACCCCGAGGTCTCTTAAACATGTGCAACACTGCAGAGGTAAATGCATAACTATTCAGTCGGGCCAGGTAAGTAAAATTTCCCTGCCAGGCTCAAAGGTCTATCCGTCTGCCCAAAGAGGACTTCATACCCAGGTAATCATCTCCCCACTTGGGTGTCCACCCTATGTCTTGGAACAGTTCATTCATGCTCTTACCCTGGGTCGAAGTGGCTTGGTTTTTATGGTCATCCTGGCCAATGCTATTCTAAAGAGGATTGGGAGGAGCATTAAGGATCTTGATACATAACTGTGCTCTTTTCTTTAGTACTATCGGTTTTAATGATAGAATGCCCAATTCCAGACAAATTATAGCCATAGGCACACATGCTGGGAGCCCCAACAGCTTTCTCCAGAACCTTCCCTCAATCGCCTGTAGCCATTTTAGATCTATCGTGGTTAGTGCTTCTAAGCCATATGTCACCGTGGGGAACAGGCATTGGATGTAAAGCTGTCTGGCTCCCCAAATGGAATACCCACCTCTTCTTTTAGTACATTGACATGTAAGGGTGGTCAATTGTGCCGCCTTCCTCATACGTATCGGGATACAGGTTTTATACCATGCAGCTATATCAAACTCAACCCCAAGGTATTTATACAAAGGGGTGTAACTCACTTCAATAGCCTAGGCATACAGGCGTAGGCGGGCAATCTTCTTGCCCGAAAATAGCATCAATAAGGTTTTCTTTCGATTGACGGTCAAACCATTGTCATCAGCATAGGCCCATAGTGCTGCCGCCAATCAAGTTCATAAAGGTGCAATGGGCCCGGCAACTGGCACTTATTAGGTTAAAACAAAGGACGTATATTAAGTACACCTTGATAGGAACTCTTGAATTGAGTTAAGAGTTCCTGCTCTGCAGTGTAGTAATGGTTTGTGTAGATTTTGACTGTTAATGCAAATGACAGCTTTACAGACCTCACTATGCTTTACACACTTGATGTTTTGTATGAATTATTATGTTTATGTTCATCACATATCACCTTTATGTACTGTTTGAGCAAATGTTCCCCTTGACTTGCACGTTGTTTTGTTGTATTGTTTGTCTAAAATTATAAAGAGAAAAGTGAAAAAGAGAAAACAAATTCTTATTAAAATCTGACCTAGTAGCATTATGACAAATTAATAAATGCTAGACCAATGTCTGTAGAACTGGCTATGTTTGTTTTAAGATTGAATTGGCAAATGCATTTCCAGCTCCGTTGTGGACGAATTAGCGCAGATTGACACTTGCCCCTTATAGAGAAAAAGTTAAGAAATTACTAGAAAGCCTACACGAATAAGAGACGGCATAGAAAAATAGTTGTGGCGGGACACCTTGCGTTTTTTGCCTTTAGTCCTCCCATGATTTCGGCCGTCCCTCCAATTACTCCCCATGCTCTGCACATGTTTTGCAGTAGGATACCCTTTGCATAGGTCGAAGAGGTAGACTTGCCTCTGTTTGAAATTCCTTGGACTGGAAGATGCCTTCATGCCTCTGCATAGACTAGTTTGATGACTGATGACAGATCTAATCCAGTGGCTAATTGTTTCCATTGAAGCCTTGTTCCTGCTTCCGAGGGCACCAAAAGGGGTCAAATGACTGCCCCACTTCCTACAATTCCAGAACTATTCTCTTAACATCAAGAAAATGCCAGAACTGTTCAGTGGATGCCACAATCTAGCACTGAGAGATTATTTCTACCTCACCAGGCCATGATATTCGCCTAATGCCTTTCATATTTTTGGAGGGTAGCTGGGCATCTTCACTTCTGCAGGGACACTACGTCCTGTTCTCACAGACACAGATCCTCATCCCCCCTCCTCTCACCTTCCAGGACACCCACCAAATCACCCTACCTTCTGGAATCCTCTGATGCGATCTTAGAGGAGTGGGGCAGGATGGAATGAGCCAAGCAGATGCTATTGATTGTTCCAACAGGATTGGTCACCAACCCTCCATGCCATGAAAACAAATATTAGTATGACTTCTGCATGGCTGGACTTGATCTTCCTCAGGATCCTGGGGATTAGACTAATCAATGGAAAGGATACAAGGGATCTATGTGCCATTCTAATACCATGTCTTCCACCCAGGCCCTCTGCAATTGAAAACTGGACAAGAATCTCTCCAGTTGAGCTGTCTCCAGAGAGGCAAATACATCCATCACCGAAGTCCACAATCTGCCACACAAGTTCTGAAAAAACACTTGAGTGAAGAGAAAGAACAAGGAAAGAAAGACCATGCTGGGATGATCCGCAAGTTGTCCACTCCCTTAAACGAACTGCAACAGAAAGAATAAGGTAATCATCTGCGCATTGTTCAATTTTCTATTCCAGAGTCTTCAAGTGTTTGGATCTCTTCCCCAGCACTGCTGGTGATATATGCTACCGGTGACGTGTGGTCTGTCCTGTTCAGAGCTGCTTGATTGGTAACAGGGAGTAGAAGGTGTGCAGAGCCCTGTCAATGACTGCCAACTGCTTCCAGTTTGAGGAGTAATCTCTTTTGTCCTGAGCCCATGCCTTCTGATGTATTCAGTGCTGTAAGGTGGCCCACCACCCTATGCTACTTGCATGGGTAGTAATTGTGATACTTGATGGGGGGTCCAGGTCCACTCCTCTTAGGAGATTGGAGCTCCAAATCCACCACTGGAGCCTATCTCTCAGGAGACCTCAGGCTGGGCATTGGGATTCAAATGCCTGCAATGCAAAAATCAAACCATGTAAATTTGGGAGACTAATGGTCTTAGATGTAGCCTCGCCCAGGAAACTAAAAATATGCACCAATCCTTGTAGCCCTCAAACTAAAGCATTACTTTGGCTGAAGCTGAGTCCCTCTTCAGTACTGCTCTCAAAACCCTCGGAAGGTGATGAATCATACTCTTTTGAAGGAACAACTTCCATCACTTGTGAAGAACATACCCCTATAACGATCAATTACTGTGAGGGTTTCAGATGTGACTTTCCCCCAGTTTACCCAAAAATACCACTTGATCAGAGACTGGTAAGTATTCAGCACCTGATCCTGTATGACTGACCTGGATGATGACATCATCAACACGTCATCCAAATAAGGGAACAGCTGGACACCCTTCAATTGAAGCACAGAAACCAGAAGTTCAAGGAGCCTGATATAGTCTCTGGGTGCTGTTCGTAGGCCAAGGGGACCTTTAACTGGAAGTCTCTTCCCCACTGCAAACCAAAGGAATCTCTTGGGAAGCGCCTGATTAGAACACAGTATATACTTCCAGTTAGTCTGTAGGCAACACCCAATCCCCCCTAACAACGAATGGGTAGTTCTTGTGCAAGGTCCCCATCTTGAATGGGGTCCTGATTATAAACTGATTCAACCCCTTTAAGCCCAGAACCAACATGAACTTGTTCTGGTGCTTTCGGGCCAAGAAATTGATTGAAGAATAGCCCTGTCTCTCCTCTGCCCAAGACACCCTCATTACTGCCTCTTTTCCCAGATGTTTTTGGGTGGTTACCAGCTGCATGGCTCTCCTCCTGCCACTGCTCCTTGATACTGGGTCATAATTATGTCTGAGGGAAGTATAAGGTCTGCAAATTCTATCCGCTACTCCAGTTTCCCCTTCCTGATGGCCAGGCATCTGATGAATAGTCTTAGCAGAACTTGGAAAAATGAAAGAGCCTTTCTGACACAGGCTACAGCGGTTGTAAGGACCTCTGCATCCCCTGAGGGAGATATAACCTGGCCTCTGTTAATCCAAAGTATGTTCCTTTTTCACTGTTTACCTTTGCTCCTGAATAGATTATGAGCTTTAGGGTGCCTCTGTGAACCCGAGACTCTCGAGCTGACCAGAAATGTGTATTTCTCTGTGCACCTGTCAGACTATTTACCAGTTACAGAACCCTTATGAACCTTGTCCTCCAAGGTATCCCCAAACAGTTTGATTCCTTTATGCCGAAGTTTCATAGCAATAGATTTCTGGGACCCATTCATGTGCCAGTCTCAGATCTGTACATGCATTCACCCTGAAATGGAGGCCCCCATGCACACTGCATCATACAGGAGATCAAAGAGCATCTCCACCTTCATCTGCATCTCCCCCATAATCTAAACTCAGTCCCGTCCATCCTCAATGGCCTTGATGAGATTCCTGAACCCATTTAGATCAGTCTCGGGAGTGTAGGAGCCATAAGTATGCTCTGCTATTTCAATAGTGTGATGGCTGAGGAGTTCAGATTGGAGAGGAGCACAGAGATCATTAGTCTTGCAGTAACTATTCATCCTGTTGAAAACCACAAACTCCAGAATTTTGGACTATTGAGGAGGAGAGAGACAGGATGGCAGTTTGTTGGTGAGTTAGTGTCTGCAGAGGGCATTGTGAGGTAAGGTGGCACTATGCCTACCTAGAAGCATGTGGGAAACGTTTCAGTTGATAGGGACAGGTTGAATAGGAACAAGAGACAGGAGCAAATTATTGGTGCAAGCTCTTTGATCGTTTGTGGAGCAAACGGTTCCACTGGATAACATGAAGTGTTGGCTGTTCAAAGGAGGGCAGCCAGTTGAGGTTGGGGAGAAAGAGCAAGGCTGAGAAGGGAACGTGGTGAGTAAAGAGGGGGCGAATGAGTGGGGAGGAGAAGAGAGACGATGGGCACTAGAGTCTCAAGGATTTAGAAGAAAGGTAGAGGGCAAGGTTGTTAGTTGAAAAAGAGGAGGGTCTAGTGTGAGGGTGAGTAGGAAATGACTTTGATGATAGGGAAGAGTTTGCAGGGGACAGAGCCAAAAGAGGAGCAAAGGTGAGTAAAATAGTTGGACTTGACAGTGCCCCAGGTGGACGTGTTTTCAAGGAGGGCCCGCTTGCATGCTGTGAGAAGTGCAGGGGAGCAGGATTAGCACCATTGGCAGAGGCAAAGCTGCATAGCAACTTTCCACTGGTCCATTTTAAGGATGATAATATAGGGTCGGGTGCAAATGACAGAGGTTGAGAACGTGCAGGGCGATTTATGGTTCTAGAAAGGGGGGCAAAGAGCTAGGTGTCAATTATTGATGCCCTGTCTGATAGAGGAGGAGTGAGGGCTAGGAGGGAGGGTCTCACCCAAGCAAGATAGGAGGCAAGAGAGTAAGGCTTTAACCTGTGCTTGGAAACAGGAGAGAAACGAGAGAGGGAGAGTGGTGGTAGGGACAGAGACACAGAAGTGGATAAGGGGACAGTATTTTGTTTTATGTGTAGCATTTTATGAAGCAAAAAAGGTCACCTGGTGGTCTTAGCACTAGATGGCAGGTAGCAATAAGTGATTGGGAAGTCTGAGAGTAAGGCTAGTTCAGAGGAAGGACAGGAAGATAATTCAGTGTTAGAGGGTAACTGAGACGGGTAGATGAGGTTGGAGGGGGACGGGTGGCGCATTAACTTCCTGTGGGTGATGCATAGGATAGGGATGGCACAAGTGATGAGATTATGGGAGCAGAAAGAGCTTTTCTCAAGAGGAAAGAGGGGCGGTTGGGGTAGCAGTAGGGACAGGATGTTGAGCAGCAGCAAATGTTGGTGTGGATTCATGGCTTATTCGCCCACTCGGAGAACAATGGTGTGCAGCAATCAACGGGAAAACAAATACGAAAAAAAAATAATGAGGTCAGTTAAGACCCTGTGGCCTGGAAGGTTAAAGACATAAATCAAAACACATAGAGGTGAGCAAAAGGCTACACAGCAAAAACAAAATTGAATTAGATAGGGGGACCGCTGTGTAACAACCTAACCTAAGGGATTCTCCTCTACTCTTCTAAAATCCTTAGGCGGCATTGACTAATTTGGCTTCATTTTAAACCAATACCTTCAAAGCACCAGCAGCAAACTTCCCGCCCCCACCCCGACCAGAAGACCCCACGTTTTCCGTGAACTTCCCTTCCCTCTGGGTTGCATAAGCGACTCCCACACTTAGCCACAGTGTAATTTATGGCCTTAGGGGTAAGGAAATTAAGTTGGAGCACCTGTAGGTCTTGTTGAAACTTGACAGCATACGTTTTGACATGAAAACATTTTGGGGAGAACTTGGTTTGGCAATAGGATCAAACATTTAACTTTTTCAAGCCATTCCTTTACACATGAAAGGCCAATATAGCTAAACATTTAGTGCACACGCAATCACATATCTACATTTGTGCAACCCGCATGCTCCCTGTGAACATAATCCATTTTTACCCTGGATATAATATTAGCATGCAATCTTTTGTATGAGGATATGAATGTCCATATAGGTTGGAACCTGCTGTTCATTCTAACCTAATCAAACACTGTTTCTCGGGCATTTACCCAACCAAGATTCCACGCTACAGCACAGAAACAGCCATTACAAAATCAAATGACTCACATTCCCACATTTGCCAGTCTGCAAATTCTGATCGGGAGGGTGGAAGGTGACACCTTTGGAAAATGCGATTATGCTATCACTCATTTACTTCCCTATTAAGTCTCAAAAGGCACTCACCACTCTCATATGTTTGTGAATTACTGTAGATCTATATATTAAAACAGCACCAAGGGCCCAATTCTCAGCTCATGATAAAAGTATTAAAGAAAGCAGACATTCTCGTTCACCACCGTTCTGATGTGGGTGGAAGAATTGGAGGGGAGGTGCTTTCCAGTTGCAAAAGCTGCTAAAATCTATCATTTTGACAGAAACGTGTGCCCCAGTGACACTGCAAGCATTTCTTAAGACTGACACTTTTCTAATTTAAGAAGGTTTTCTTAAGCTGTCAGTAAACTAGGAAAGTGGTGCTGCAGTCTAGGCAATGCTATTTTTATAAAGGGAAAACGTGTGAGTTTATTGACACCTCACAATTTTAACACCTTTTTTGACATGCAAAACAGGGCTTTTGAAAGCTGACTCCCCTGGCAGTGCCTGCCCTGCATTCCTGATGGTTTTTGATGGCTGTTCTCAAGCTGCAAATCAGGCATATGCAAATGACGAGGCTTTCAAGCCAGGCCATCACGTTTTTACTTTTACAGACTATGGTGCTTGAAGAACACTTTCCTATTTTTGCATGCACCACAGAACCGGGCCCTGAATAACCGAACAAGAGCATCCCATCCAAATATCCTGTACATTGTGTGTCCCACAATTCTTTGGACTAAAGAGGGTAAACCCAAAATCATGCCTGCCCTCCATCCCACTGACCCAAGAAACCAACAAGCGCCACCTGCTCACAGTCCAAACCAAGCTTGAAGTGTTGCAAACAAAATCTGTGTCAAGTTAGCAAAATCATCCCTATAGTTACAACATCTGAAAAAAGAAGTTTAAAACAACAAGCTGGATGCATCGATTTCAGAGGATTGCACATACTTGAGGCGAAAACTAAAAAAACATGTCTAACCTAAAACATAAGGAGCCAGTGAGACATCCTATATGCACAAAATACCTCGGCGCCAGTAGGGAATATAAATAAATCAACAATAATGAACAAATGGAATAAATGACGAGTGAACTGGCTCAGAGAGATGCTGCAGTCGACAGCAACTCTTTCTGGGCACTGCAGGGATCACTTAAAACAAACCTAGGAAAAGAAAAACGCGGACAAAACTACGTGTCCTAGAGGACATCATTTCCCCGCATTTCTCAAGAAAAGAAAGCAGAAGGGGGACAAGCTCTGAATCATCTGCTGGGAGACATCAGAATCAGCAGGGAGGGCAGCAAGGGCCATAGGGAATAATGGGAATGGGGAAGGAGCTAATTACGGTACCGCAAATTGCGGTACCGTAATTAGCACCAAGGTCCCTTTTGCGGGTCCCAACTTTAAAGGCTGGTTTACACCAGCCGTTAAGGTCGGGTCCCGCAAAGGTACCTCGTAGTAAGGCGGTAAGGGTTAACGCTCACCGGTACCCTTACCAGGGACCGTTAACCCTTACTGCCTTCCGTGTAATGAGGCCCATAGTGTATGAGGGTAATTTCAAGTTTTCCGGTCTGGTTATAAAGTGCCGGTAATAACATTTACCAGAACTTTAACCAGACTGGCAAACTACAAATTTGCCGGTAGGTATGGAGGATTTACCTCCAGCTGAAACTTGGAGGTAAATTCAACCCCTACCAGCAAAAAATACTGCCAGGATACCGGCAAACTCGTAATGACCCCCATATGTCCCATATATTCACTTTGGCATATTTGTCTTATGTGGAAGGCCCATAAAATACTTTATAATGTATTGTACTGAGGTTCTCTTATGGAGTCACGGATAGGGGGTGTACCAAAGGAATGGGGGAGAGGGCTAAGGTGAGCTCCCAGACCTGGGGTTCACCCAAACTGGCAGTAATTATGGTGTGGGAATGAGAAGGGTTTTAAACCACTGTCAAAATAAATTAATTATTCGAAAATGCCTTAGATTTTCGGGTCTTTTATGCTACCATTAAAAAAGAGGGGTGGTTCCTGCAGTGAGAGGCAGGGGAGGAAAGGTAAGGAAATGGTCTCCAAAACTCTGCACTCAGACACATCTGTTAGCAGTGGTCGAAGTGTATAAAAAGAAGTAGTGGAGCTATGTTCCCTGCTGGCCTGTACCTGATCACCACAAACCCCATCATCTCACCCCCTCCCACGCGCCATACGAACCCCTAAACAAATGCCCCTGCTTTTTAAAGGAACAATCAGTGCAGTACATTGAAGAGCAAGTTTGAACTTCTTCCTACACTTTTATTTTGAAACAAAACCATTCCGGAATGGTTTAAAAAAATAAATAAAGTATATGAACAGTAAAACTTAATTTTAAAAAGTAGAGGAGCACCGCTCCCAACTGCTCCCGCCACTTCGACCACTGTCTGTTAGGAAAGAACAAACAAGGGTCCCCTAACTCCCATCAGGGGAGATAACCTGAAAATCCAGCCCTGGGGCAAGGGCCCTTTCTACACTGCCGGCAATACAGCATGGTGATTCGACCCACCAGAATCCAGCTGAACCAAATCTTTAAAGATGTTCTCCTGATCACGACCCTTTGGCCTATCCTGTGGCCTGAGCATACGTTTGGGGCAGGATCAGTCGTATGCGGCTTAATCTGAATGTCGAAATGTTCCCTAAAACTAAAATAACTCATGGATTGTGGCGCTAAAGGGGTGTTAGACTGCCAACAACCAAACCGATGAAGGGGATCCCCCCGACCCCTTATAAACTAGAATTAAGGACCACAGCCTCTGGGTGTGAGTGTGGTGCATCTTAAACAGTCAGCAACAAAGAAAAGGAGAATGCGGGATTCATCATAAACCACTGGAAGCAGAAGGGTTCCCATCAGGCCTGAAAGGTGGGGCAGGATATAAAAACTGGTAACACCCAGCTGTGTGGAGCTTATTAAAAGTCATGCAATCAGGTCACCAAAACCCAGATATTGGTGCTTTTCTGTAAACGAAGAGTGCCGTCTCATGAACCATCCTCCTCAGTAGGGGCCCTCCTCTCACGGAGCCAAGTCTTGTGAACTCCCACGAATGCCGTCTTCTGCCTTCAAGAAATACAAATGCATGAACCACCTACAGAAATGGTTTTCTTGCTCCTGTGGAAAGGAGCTTTTGGGACATTCTAGCAGGGGGTGTCCAGCCTTCAATAAATGTGTTTCCTGCACTCATGAAACAGTGACCATGAACCTCAAGTCTTTGGAGTGAGTTTCCTGGCCACTAGATACAGGGCTGCTGAGCAGCAGATAGAGTATGGTGTAATGAACACCTATCAATGAGCTCCTCCGCTGCCCAAATGCAGCCCCATACATCTTTAATACTTCAGACCACAAGGTATGGACATTCTCCCTTTCCCATTGAATATGTCCCATAAATCCCTAACCACGTGGCCTTCATCCCCCATGGCAATGACTCTGTCAAGGCAGCCATGATTGGGATTACACCTCCCATGGGGTCACCTTAATGGCAAACAATTGGCTACCTTTCCCATGAACGCACTAGGGTTTCCTGAACCCACATGAAAGCAGTTCTTTTCTACAGAAGGATGTCAGAGGGAGCATTTTCTGTTCGAGACTGCTCTGTCTGGGGGCGAGGTGAGATTCCCTTAGAATTGGGTCAATCTTCTTCATGGATCACCCAGCCATAGGCTATCCCGCTGCCCCAGGACTGTAGCCTTTTAACCCCCTTCGCCACCCAAGACATGGAGTCCAGGGAGAGCCTCAGCTATGATCAGTCAACAAGTTAGAACTGCAATTTACTGCAAGACGCCACCGCGGAGTTCAATTAAACCCTGCAGGTTTGCGGCAGATCTGAGTGATTCCAGTCATTAAGTGAGTGTAATTATAGGGCAACAAATGCATGGCCCGGGGGTGACCCATTGATGTTCTGAAATGGATGCAAGTTACTCTCTGCCTTGTTTTGCTGATCTCTGCCGGGGCTTAGACAGATGATGCTCATTTCCTTGATAAGATGCAGATTGAGCTCCCAGGCTCACACTGGGAGATCACCTCACTACCCGCGAGCAAGCGCATGACTACCTTTTTACAGGGACCACAGAGGGAGCTCATGTTTGCACTTTAGTGTTGGGGTGTTGTGTGGTAGACTCTGTCAGCGGCCAGACCTAAATCAAATAGGACATCAACTCAAATTTCCAAACTATGAGTACAGAGCCTCTAAAATCTTACCAACTACAGAATAACAAACAGCATGGCAAATGCTAGAAAGAAACGAGTGCAAACGGAGGCTACACGCTATATGAGTGCAATGCAACCAAAAGAAAACAAAGAGTGGATGCGTTCCAAAGGAATAAACTGGCTTTACGTTTGCATAATCAGCTTCACAAAATCTGCTGGTATCTGTGAATGCAAAAGCAGGATTTGCAATTTAAAAAAATAAATAAAAAAAAACGGCATTGCTGAGTGCAACGTTCACATTGTCACCTCTTCCCAGTCGCAACAGGGAAGGGCAAGAACCGGGCTGTCAGTCTTTGTTAGTTGCATTGAAATTCTTCAGCGGTTTGAAACTGCTCTTTCACGGCGGAGAGTTACCATTCCCAAAGTGGAATGGTCCATGTGGACCCTTTTCATGGTGTGTTCGGATGCGACTGGTTTTACGCACCCCTGAAGTGTTTTTTGCAATGCAGCTTTCTCTTTGTGTTGCGCCAGCTGCCCCTCTATGAGACAGGGTTCAGAATGCACACAGATGCATGAAAACGAATGCAGAGACGGAGACCTGCTGTCTTCTCTTCCTGTGCAATTAGGTAGACTTGAAGAGGCTACCTCACACATGTGAATAAGGGAGAGCGATCCATATGCGCTTCATTGCGCACAGCCCATTTACCCCACATTTCATTTTTACATCTGGCACGCAGCGCTGCGACTTGCTCATGTCAGCCATTTGTCTGTGTTGTTTGAGAGAAGTTTCCTGAAATAATCTGTTCATTCCATGGAAACCAAGGAAAACACATAACAGATCCCAGAGCAAAATCTCTTCCCTAAATTAGGGAAAGACCACCTAAATCTGTGATTGACCTCTATCTCGCTGAAGTCAACCTCCAAGTGGAGGTTCTTCCTAAACGAGTGGAATGTCAACCATATTAAGAGAGGACTCGTTATATCCACAGAGAAAGCTCATCTCAACAATCATGAAATTCTCATGACCACAATGGCAACTTAATCACACTAACAGATTCTTTTTACACAGGCACAGCCTGTCCGCACAATCAGGAGACTTTTCAAAATGCTAGATAAAGCTGACTTAACAAACAGAAGATTCTTCTGACCACAGAGACAACTTTACCACACAAGCAGAAGAGTATTTCTAACCATGGAGTGAGCTTGAGCTGACACCAGGAAAAGATGGCCCTATCCTAGTGGAATCTCCCTTTGAACGCAGATGAAGGGCTCGAATGTATGCCAAAGCAAACCCTACCAGAGGCTTCTCGCCTTGACAACCAAAAGGAGGCGTTTCCTACCAAGAGAAAGATTGGCTAAACAAATAAGGCACAGTATGTGGCACCAGAGGAATATTGTACCCCCAAACAGAAGAGTTGTCTAATACACAATACTTTTTTTCAACCCAAGAGAAAGCTTCCTGACCTCAGTGGAAGCTTGCTTGAGTCTGAAAACATAAAGGGTCGTCCCCTACCTTTTTTTGTTACCGGGAAGCTTAACTCAAAGAACGGGGAATTATGAACAGAAATAAGTGAGCAAGTATAAGCTACCCCTCCCTCTTGTGTACCAGCCTGTACGCCACCTTTGAAGTGTGTGCAGATGTGAAACAAATACTGCACTTAGCTTCTCAGGTTCCGTTAAAAATGGTTTGCTTTATTTATAATCCAAGAACACATTAAACACACAGTGATAGGATAACCAGAATTCTATCAAATCCAACTAAATATAACACAGTATACACATATGCGACAAAATCCTAAATATTCACATACATATCATATTTACATAAACATGTATTTAATGAGCAAAGTACTGAAAAAACAGTTCTCCCTGCTGGTTAAAGTGCACACGTTCAATGTGGGTTTAATACTGGCAAGTGATTTGTATGCAAACAACATTTTTTCAGAGAATTCTTCATATTTGGTCCATATGGGTATGAGAACACTGCCACAACCCTTTCTTTCAGTGCCAATACATTCTTTTTGTTGGTATACATACGTGGTTTCATTTAATTGTTTTCATTTCGCAGTGGTTTGTGTGTTCAAACATTGCCCAAACAGTAAAGTCAAATAATTTTCCTTTCCGCTTTCTATAGTTCACAGCAGGATGTTTTTCTGATAGAGTATTCCGTTGACACAGAGTGTTTCGGCCGTTTAGTAAAGATCCGCCCATTCATGGCAATCTTCTTTTGAAATATTATGTTGGCCCTTCATCAGGACATATAATAACTTAACCACGATATTCACATCGCTTGACTACCCCTTAGTCATATGTTTTAATTCTGAATCGTGTTCAGACACATGGGAAGATAAACGATTTATTTTTCTTTAAGGTTTCATGGATTTCCTCATGATATATTTTCAAAACACTTAAAGGCATGGTCTAGTAAAAATTTGTATTGTCCCTACGGTTCGGCCATGTTTTTTTAAGCCTAAGTGGCTCGATTTTAGAAAACTTTCCTATGGACCTTACCCGAGTTTTGGTCCATTAAACGCACGCGAAAACAAGCACCAGGGAGCCGCCTTTTCTGATAATCCTATCTTTTCCCCGATCGCCCTGGCTGACCTGCATTTGCGGCACTAAATCAATTCCCCCGCCCCTGAGCCTGACATTATCAAAACATTCATATTCCCCGCCTCTCCCCGTGACGTTACTGTGCTGCGTAGGCAAACGCGCCCAGTCGTCTTCTGCGCGACTCCACACAGAATCCGGAAACCAACACAGATCAACTCACAACACAGCGCGCCACAATTCGGAATATGAAACTGTACTTTAAAATGAAACAGCAACACAGTACATTTGGTAAAGTACATTTATTTGACATTAAATGTTTAGAGAATATTCAGCAATTGACATATGAACTTCGGAAGCCATTTATTTTCTTTTATCTGTATCCGCAATAACTGTTCCGTTTCATCTTGAGTCACACGCTCTTCCTTTATGGTACACAGGGTGTTCATTTTCGTAAAAAGAATCACTTTGGAAGCACGGTGAACCGCAAGGCTGTTCCATCAACTAGGCACTAGTCCAGCCAAAAGGTTGATATGTTGCTTCTAGCCACTAGTACAGCGTAAGGGCATGTGGGCCCTTGGCGATCGTCCCATAATATGGTGATCGTGCTCCAGTTGTTGACACAAAGCTGCAGGTGTCTGCTGAAGAATCCATCCGCCGGTGTCTCAAACAGATGGCAGTGGCAGAAAGGGATCAAATACCTGTTATGAAAACAAAAAAGTGATAATTAGTCTCGCTAGCCGAACTTCATTAATATTACTCATTTTATTTATTACGGCCGATCAGAAACTATTTGCTTGCAAGGATAGTTCAATGGAGTATGTTCGTCTCTAAAATCAATGCGAAAAGTAACGAGATAAATCGAGGCCAACACACAATGATAAACTACAGTCTACATGCGTGAGGAATGATATGATATATGATATATGATATGGCATGTGTAACGCGCCTATACTCCTGTGTTTCTAGGCGTGACGAGGCAGGTGGGGAACAAGGGCAGACAGACAATGATCCTACTAGGCCAGGTGTCTTTCTGATCGCGCATGGGGAAGGGCTGTACATGGTTAGTTGAATACAAATTAAATAATAGGGCCAGCTGGTGGCAAGTGCAAGGTAAATGCCGGGAGAAGGGGCTGAAGGATACAGAGACAGTCCCGTAGTGCAGCTAGGCAGTGCAGGGAAAAGTGGCTGGGCAAAGGACCGAGATCGGTGAGACCAGTGGACCTGCATGCCCATGTGCCCACTAGGAACAGTTTTACTTGCTTTTCCTAGCTCTTCATTCATTCATTTATTCATGCATCCATTCATTAAATCTTCATTCCGGTATAAAAGCGTGTAAAGATTTACTTACATTATATTTGAAATTTCCATTGTGTCTCTTTATAATGCAGTCTGTAAAACGAACCGTGCTCTTGACAACGATTTTTCGTATACTGACCTAAAATGAAACTCGGTCTAGTTTCTGAATTTTCTGCCTTATCGTCTCTTACGTTATTGCGCACTCCCTTCAAATGTAGTTCTTTCGGCATGGTCCCTGTCTCAAGGTAAAAAAACAATAGACCCTTATACTTCCAGTGCGACTTGTGGGCCTCATCTGGGCGCTGTCCTTCGCATTCTTTATTTGCAACATCACGTAGTATAGGCATCTGTGAGAACTTGAAGTTTAGAATCCGTCTATGTAGTGCGCCTCAATGTGCAAATGCGAACTGGCTTCTCTCCCAAATGCCACGGCCCGCTTGGCTGGCGCGTTCTAAGTGCCCCAATTTTGTCCCCGTTGTCTGTGAGCTTTGCAGCCCAAATTGAGACATTTAATTTTTGGCAGAAGGTCAGGGAAAGTATAAAGTACCACAGGAGTTGAGTTAAAAGTGAGATTTATTGTTTGTTTTATTATTTGCAATACGCAAGCCTCCCCTCCGTTAACAGTGCGCAGCATTTACATTTACATGAGATGAGACATGAGAAAAATATATACATACACATATGTGAGGTGAATAGAGAGAATTCAAAGACGACACCCAGCTTGTTCGCCACCCATGATGGTGAAGGTAGGGGTTAGGTTTACAGGTACACTGTACAATAACATTTATTTACAAAAAGACAATCGTATTGCAATTATTTAAACCGGGATTTGTACTTCACAATCAGCTGTGCTTCGGGTGGGCATGGCACAGTCGCAATGTTCGGTGGCAATGGATCACTGCTCTGCACAGAAACGTCCAAAATTCCATATCTGTGCTTCTCTAACACAGCAACAATAAGGCCTTTCACAAAGTCGAACTGCATTTCATCATAGACTGGTTTGATCACCCATTGCTTACTTCGTTTTGAAAACACCTTAGTGTAGCGAGGCATCCTTACTTTACCCCTAGTCCTAGATTGTTCACGTCCGACATTGCTGTTATGGCCCAAGACCGCTAGTAGAGTGCGATGTTTCATGCCCCGAAAGCTAAAATGCAAGCGCTTTGGCCTGTACTTTAGGCACATATTGTGGAACACCTCCAAATCTCCTGTGTGACAGAATTCTGTCAGTCCTCTCAAATCTCTTGATAGAGTTTTGTCGAAAACAATCTTCTCAATGGCTTTGTGTGTCGGTGAAGATGGAATCAACCACTTCTTCTTCCGTGCCTCCTCTGGGGACAAAGGGCCATGTTCACATTGGTGGAAATGTCCATTTGCTGTCCAGCGGTGAACGTTGGTACAGTGGTGCATCAGTGACCGCCATTTTTCAAGTAGTATTTCCACTGACCCCTCACAAGTTTTCGAGCTCCACCAAAGATGGTTGGTGATAGTATGTGACCGCTGCAAAATACTTTCAAAACCTTTTTTTTTCCCTGCAGCCGAGATTTTCTTATTGATTGATTTAGCAAGATGCCATACGTCAAATTGATGTTTAATATGTGGGAACTGCTCTCTCATTGTCTTGGCAATTGAAACATGTCTATCCGTGGCTATGAGGTCGATGTGCATTCCCCTCGATTGTAGATATTCCACTGATTTTATAAAACCTAGTTTCTCCATGGCCACTGAGGATGTACATTGTGTTACCTGCACGACCACCGAACTCACAATTTTCTTACTAACCTTGTCCTGAAAGTGGTAGGTGCAGTACTTGGCAGAAAATCCAGGGCTGTCGCACTGTCCATCGCTGGCTAGCCTGAAACCTTTGCCTTCGAATGTACTTGCTAGAGACAATTGTTCAATTTTCCAAGCATCACTAATGGCCGGAAACAGATAATCACGTTGGTATGTGTAGTACAGCGCTTTAGAAATGAAATGGAGTCCCACAAACTGAAAGAAAGCCTCTAACTTTCTAAAACTGGAGACACTAAAAAGTGATGCAGCTGCACACAGTAGATTGCCTGCTGGCAGTTTCCCCAGCATCGGTTGTGCAGACCATGAGAACCTATGATTTAATCTACAGGCGGCATTTATTTTGACGTTACTGCCTTTTATTTGACGAGTCACATTAATCAATGGCTTCCCACATACTTTCCCTCTAATGGAATGCACACATTTCAGCATACTTATAATTTCCATCAAAGAACTGTTGAATACAATGTATTTGCTCTCTTTCATTAGACTGTCATCCTGCGTCAACGTTGTTTCGGCCTTTGACGTTGTGGAGATTTCAACAAATTGGAAAGTAATATCGCTGATATCAAGTTCTGATGCGTCTATGGATGCTGCGGCTAGTTCATTCTCTGTCATTTCAGTATCTATTACTTCAACATTGATGGGAGAACACAACAATGTCAACAGGTTTTTTGGTGGCAAATTTTTGGCGGGTGTAGATTGTGTAAATTGATCTGCAACTACTTCAGAGCTATCTTCAATACATTCAATAACATCTTCTTGTGGTGGTGCGGTCGCACTGTAGCTATTGTCCAATGCAACTTTGCTGTAGTCTCCAAACACAATTAATTCATGTTCTGGCCATTGGACATGAGCATCTCGAGCCTGAACACGCCTCGCCTCAATTAATAGTTCCTCCATAGTGTACACGGTCTGGCAAGCCACATCTCTCATTCGCTTCACTGTCTGTGTGTGTAGAGTTCTGACACCCACGGGTAACTGGAGGAGAGATTGGAAAAGGGATGTTCAGTTTAAACACAAGATGGAGTGTAGTAGAATTGACTGGAAAAAAAACATAAAATAGTCCCCAGCACAAACATTTTTTTAAAGTTATGAACTGTTTGTAACTAACCTTTTTTTGTTTTTTTTTCTTTGCAACTTTTTTGACTCGACCTTCAACATCTGCACGCTGTAGCTCCGATTCGTTTCCGCATGTCCTCCCTTCCTCTTGCGCTGCAACGACTATATTTTCTGTATCCGCATAGACAGCACGGAATGAGGCTCCATCGTCTCCCTGAAACATAGTACTTTCATTACTATGTATCAAAATATTGTTAGCATAAAACACGTGAGGACGAACACACAGGTACATCTCAATAGCCAAATACGATTTAAACATTGTGTGCAACAATCAAACGACAAGTATTCGACCAGTGATGATCTATTTTGATGGAACTGTCAGTATCCATACCTCTGGCTCTGCATGGACTGCCATGAATGGTTGTATTGGAGAGGAGGCATCCGCATCTCCCTGAAACACAGTACTTGCATTAGTATGCTTTTCAATATTGGAAACACAACACACACTTGGGGTCGACGGCACAGGTACATATAAAGAGATAACCGCAAATGATGCATTGTCCAAAAGAATCAAGGAAAATCCAAATATGATCACATTTCATCGACTTATTTCAACGATTCCTTTACATCTGCATCATCTAAATGAGATGTTGTGATTGTGGTGGAAGCTCCGTCGTCTCCCTGAAACACAGTACTTGGATTAGTATGGTTTTTAATATTGGAAACATAACACACACTTGGGGTCGAACGCACAGGTACATATAAAGAGATAACCTCGAAAGATGCATTGTCCAAAAGAATCAAGGAAAATCCAAATATGATCACATTTCATCGACTTATTTCAACGATTCCTTTACATCTGCATCATCTAAATGAGATGTTGTGATTGTGGTGGAAGCTTTGTCGTCTCCTTAAAACACAGCACTTGCGTTAATAGGGAAGAAAGTATAGCAAATGGAATCACGTTATATGATCACGCATGATGGAGCTGTCATTATCCATACCTCGTGCTGCTGAAGAATATCTATGGATGTTGCAAATGTAGTGCGCACTTCCGAAAGCTGTTGCGCCGATTCGTATACTTGAATGTCAGGCTCTGCATCAAGTGCAGGGGTTGACGCTCCATCAACTGCCTGAAACATAGTACTTGCATTAGTGAGGATTACAATTGTGAAAACATAACACACACCTGGGGTCGACAGCACAGGTACATATCAACGGCTAACCACGAATGAAACATTGTGTAAAACAATCAAACGACAAGAATTCCAGCTCTGATGATGATGCTCGATGGAGCTGTCAGTATCCATACCTCCTGATGTTGAAAAACATCTAGAAATGTTGTAGATGTGGCGGACGCTTCAGCATCTCCCTGAAAGACAGTACTTGCAATAGTATGGATAACACTAATTATAACTGAAAACAAACACCAGTGGACGATAACTAAGGTGTATATCAATTGGAAAGCAGTAACCAAACATTCGGTAAAATAATTACACGATAGAATAAAACTATTACTTGACATGCATAAAACAAGTATGTAGCGGATTAGCCTAGTAAGATTACCTGATACGCGCTAGAAGTGGTTGATTATTGCGACCATGTCAAGGATGTAGAATGTTCTTGCTTCAGATTCAAGGGATAGTCAAGAAGTTGTAAAGGTCAATTAATGATTGATAATGAAATGCCAATATTAAAAATAGCCATGTAAGCCGACAGAATACTTGAAAAATGCTCAATACAGCACAGTTCCCTGTCCCCATATAAATATACATTGCGTTTGTGGGTTATGAAATCGAAAAAGAATATATTGATAAATATCATTATTCAAAAAACTATACACTCATATCAATATCGAAATTATTACAAGGGATAGAACACCTACAATATCAATTAATCAGTTCGGCTACACACTACCGCAAGGCCGAAAGCTAAATCCGGACACTTGACTCACCGGTGGCGGAATGTGGACAAATAAAGTGGGAATAGCGTTTTCGCGCAATTTCCGTGTCGTTCGCCGTTTATTCTTCTTTGTTACCCAAGAAGTTGTGTACATGTCCAAGGAAAAGTGCCGGCTGCAGATGCGGTATCGATCACCCCTCTTGTCCTCTAAGACTTGTTGGACTCTACTTTCCAGCTCATCCAGTGGATATCCGCAATGTCTGACCCATTCTCTTATTCGATCAACAGTTTTCGGGAATACATGCATTGTAGTTCCTTCAGATTTCGCATGGGTCTTCGAAGGGCAACCGCTAATCGAACAGGCAGGCATTGTTGATAAATCTGAAAAGTAAATATCGACATTATTATACAATCTTCAAGAGTAAAGATTTGATACAAAAGTAAATGAATCATACAATGATCAATGCAAGGTTTGTTTTGGTCGCAGGAACTATACCAGTTTATTATGTGCTGCTTAGTATTTGCATAAGTTGCAGAAATGTATAATTGATGTGACTGAAATCTGAACATGTGACTCGTCCCTTGGATGTTCTGTCTTGCATGAGAAGGAAACATGCTTACATTATAGACTGGACCCCCGAAGGATGCAATTCAATGACAATAGACACAGATGAAAATAAATAGATCTATTGATAGCATAGCAATGGAAACTCAAGTCAATACCAATGAGACCAATGAACATAGCACTATTGTGTACTCTACTCGAAAATAGATAGAAATTTAAAAATCTGCGAAATATGACCAGGATACATGGCCTTACCTTGACCAACAAACAGTTGGATTCAGCAAGCAGAGCAGTATGTTGCGGTAGAATAGGTGGATGGCCACAGGTAGCGCACTGATGGGTATGCTCGAAGCGGTCACAGAAGTTCACGGATAGCACGACGACGAGCAGATTAGCATAGATCTCAGTGGTTCCCAGGTAGCACGTTCAGGAGTTGACTTGCAAAGCACAAAGATATTCTCATGAGACACATCGAGTGGTTTTTAAAGTATTAGAAACTGGGGTGTGTTTGTGAATGAATGACGTATGTATGTCGTGGTATTAGGGGGGCGGCCTGCTTGAAGGGGAGGCCTGCCTGGAGACACAGGGTCTGAGGAGGCCATGTGACCGATGGCCCCTTGGCGTGGGACACCTTTTGAAGTGTACATGCAGTTTGGGACCTTGGCCTTTCGCGCCCCTGACAGCCCCCCATGCCAGCGCTCATCCCCGGGTGTGAACTGCCTTTGATAGAGGGGGGTCGGATGGATGGCCCTGGGGCGTGCAGATAAGGCACAGGAAGACTGCTGAATGGAGACACACTTATGTGGATTGCAGGGGGGCGGCCTGCTTCAAGGGGAGGCCTGGCTGGAGACACGGGGTCTGAGGAGGCCATGTGACCGATGGCCCCTTGGCGTGGGACACCTTTTGAAGTGTACATGTAGTTTGGCACCTTGGCCGTTTGCGCCCGTCACAGCCCCCCATGCCAGCGCGCATCCACCGGCGCGAACCGCCTTTGATACAGGGGGGTGGGATGGATGGGCCTGGGGTGTGCAGATAAGGCACAGGAAGACTGCTGAATGGAGACACACTTATGTGGATTGCAGGGGGGCGGCCTGCTTCAAGGGGAGGCCTGGCTGGAGACACGGGGTCTGAGGAGGCCATGTGACCGATGGCCCCTTGGCGTGGGACACCTTTTGAAGTGTACATGTAGTTTGGCACCTTGGCCGTTTGCGCCCATCACAGCCCCCCATGCCAGCGCGCATCCACCGGCGCGAACCGCCTTTGATACAGGGGGGTGGGATGGATGGCCCTGGGGCGTGCAGATAAGGCACAGGAAGACTTGTAGGGTGTCCTGACCCACGTTTAAGCTATCCTGCTACAACATTTGGTGCTGTGGGCTTAGGAAATTCAAGATGGCGGAAAACCCACATGTGCGCCGAAATCCAGGAAAGCTGCGCAGTTTGTGCGCCCACCAAAATGGTTGCCTCACTTGCCACCCACCAGTGCGAGAATGAAAGGCCGGGTTGCCATGAGGGAAATGGGTTGCCAAAGGAAAAACAGTAGCGCCGGTTAGCTTCAAAGCGCTTTAAAACCACCATTGGACTACCCGCACAGTAGTCTGAAACCATTGGGAATGGCAATGCTGATTGCCAAATGCAACCTAGAAGTGTGGGGAATTCATTTCTTAAATCCCAAAAATGAGTGCAGTACCAGTACTCACCACTATCCAAAAGCCGGCGTTTTAAAACCACTCTGTGTGTTTCTGAAGGCAAGTCAAAATGCCTATTTCTAACAGTGCAACATGTGCAAAATATTTACTGAACACCAGCAGACATTGGCAGAATGGAGTTTTGTGTGCCTACAGAATCTGGGAAATGAAGATCATAAGACAAGGTTTATAACAAGACTGGCTGAGCTGTGGATTGCAGCAGTTTAAGTTGCACTGGATTTAAAGACACTAAAATCGAAAATGTTAAATTAAATGAGTGACCTATGTTTGGTGTCACATGCCTTTGTAACTGTTGAAATGTCATAGTTTTGCACTTAGAATCAGCATTCTAGCTGCATGTGTAAAATTACAAGTTATTTTAAAAGCAACAAAAAGTTAGCTGAAGGTCCGGCTTAAGGAACTGAATTCTGCCTGGCAACTACCCCCAGCAGCAGTGAAACTTGAGTCACCACTGTGTTCCCAGGCCATCTGCCCTTTTGCTGCTCACACAAAGGATATGCCATCTATCTGATAATTGAATTATCTGTGCTCTGCAGAGAGTGAACAAAGCCCTCTCCACTCAGGCAAGGGTTTTTATTACAGACGTCGTAAAACGTGGCTTCCTCCTGGAGAAGCTGGGAGGAGCACTGCCTGTGAGAGCAAGCTGGCTTGGCAGAACTGGAAAGAACCAGAAATTCAACCTTGTGCTGAGGGTAAACCACACCCCTTTGGAGCCAGAACATAACTTTAAAAAGATGAATAACTCATAGAGCGGACATGTGAAAATTTTATAAATGATACCATAATTCTTGTGATTTTTCTGCCCACAGTTTAAGACGTGGTAGGAACCGGTGGTATGTTCAGGGGGGTTTTAGCGGAAAAGTGGATATTACTCTAAATGTGTGCATGTTAAAAATCTGAAACTTCATCAGTTAATGTCCCTACCCCCTGCACACATGTATGTAAAGTTGGGTCCATGTCGGAAATTGAAAAAGCAGTTAAAAAGTCAATTATGTACACTCTTTGAATGCAAGCTCCGAGAATGAGCAGATTTGGACATAGACATGGCTAAATTCAGCCACACCATGTATATGTAATTTCAAACAACTGTGTAACTCTGAAGTATGGATTTTGATCATATATATATTTGGGTGCACAGATGATAAAGGGAGGATGTTTCAAGAGATCATAAAATGACATCAATCTGACTCACAGTTCAGTTTGCCAATCAAGTAAGGAATGAAAATTTGACCAATGACGAGTGAGAGGGGCAAGGCTAGTGATGCTGCACACACACCCACTCTCAAGAAACAGATAAAAGCAGAGAGTCAGGACACAGAGACATTCAATTTCATCTGCCGCTGGAAGCCCTGCCGGAAAAATCCATACTTACCTCCATCAAACTCCAGAAAGCCAAACTAGAGACTTCAATCTATCCAGAGCAGAGACCAGACCAGAGAGAAAGCAGTGCTGTGCCTAGCAGAGACCAGACCAGAGAGAAAGCAGTGCTGTGCCTAGCAGAGACCAGACCCGAGAGAAAGCAGTGCTGTGCCTAGCCGAGACCAGACCAGGCGCTGTGAGCAGAATCCGGAAAGACCTGACCAGACTGAAGATCGTGACCAAGTCGCTTTCCTGTTCAAAATCTCTTGTGAGTACTTAGCAAAACCCAGAACACATCTCTTAGTTTAAATTCATCTAATTCAATCTATTTAACCTAAGTAGAACTGCCTCCTAGCTGTCACCTGTCAATTCTAGTAAAATTTGTCACTTGTCAAAGTGTGCGTTTAAAATTGACAAAACCAAAAACGACCTTTACTAAATTGCTCATATCTCCGCAACCGTTTGGGCTAGAGACTTGCAATAACTTTCATTTGGAACCTGAGATCCTAGGCTTTCCTAGGACCCCAAAACGGTAGAGATAGTCCTTGCGGTTCCTCTGTAATAGCGCTCGGCGCATCCGCGAATTTTGCCGCGATTTGCAATTTCTTCACATGTAAAAACTGCTGCTGTTTGCCTTCCATTTGCCAGAAATTCGTTTAACCTGCTAACTATCCCTGCATCATTGCTAGTGTGAGCCTGGACTAATATTAACTAGATACCACTCACCCTGAACCTCTGAAAAGGGAATTAAAAGCATTTTAGCATATTTTTTAATTCATTGCCAGCACATATCAAAGCAATTTGGGCCTGTGTTTTCAAACTTCTGTAGTCTAAGCTTGCTGGGGTGAACTGAATTACATTGATTGCATTTCTGAGAACTGTGTGCTTTCCTCCCATTTCCTTGCATTGCATCAAGGGGGGGAGGGGATTGCCAGAGAAAAGTGATTACATTGTTTGGTTGAAATCATATTGAGTATTTTCTGTACTGCATTCATTGAGTATTGCATCCACCTGAGCTTACACAAAGCATTCTCTACCACATTATACTCCTGTAACTATTTACCAGTGTGCTACCTATCCATTTCATGTCAACTCCTTAGTGAACATAAAGAAGTGTGCTAGTTCCGGATTCTCCGTTGTTAATCTCTACCATATCAGATTAAGTGTGCTATTCAATTATTAATTTATTATAAAGTGTGATATATATCTATTGTTTAAATTATCAAATAAACCTTTTAAACTTGCAAAACAGAACTGCTTCTTGGCTCAGTGGGGTCAGGGGGATTCCAAGAGAGGGGTGTTATACAAGGGTAGTCATCCAGAACGCATGAACTGGACCTAAAGATATATCAATAAGGGTTTTCATTCAGTATTCTAGACTAGGCGTTAACTTGGCTGTAGTGCTGAATTGAATCCTCTTACAAACTGGGGGCTCGTCCGGGATGTTGGGTTAGATTCACCAGTTGTGCAGCTTAATACAGTGTGCAAACTGACGGGATACATACACCCGGTCGGATCACCACGCTGCATTACGCTGTGAAGCATTCCTCAAAAGGGACACTCCAAGAAAAGTTCTGTTCTGCAAAAATAAAATACTAACTTCTGTAAGTCAAGACAGAGACCAATCTCTAGAATGACGACCTTAGTAGACATGAAAATAGCCAGAGAGCACCTCTTGCATAAGCTATTTGTGAGAGGTGAATGGACCGAACAGGGCCAGGATGTGTGGTTGCAGGCCATCACACAACAGGTCACTGAAACAGGGTCAGATATATATAGAGATCAGGGTCCCTTACATGTGGCCCTGAGTGAACTATATATGGCTCCTAAAGCCAAAGAGGAACACAATAAGATCGCCAGGATAGCAGCATACCTGTACCTATATATGGGAGACATGCAGGATAGATGTGCTGAAAGCCAAAATCTGGCAAATAGGCAACAGATGGCATTACAGAAGGTCCAATCTGATCTGGACTCTTCTGAGCAGAGGCTGCAGAGGAGCCAGGAGTCAGAAAATGACAGCAGACTGTACATTACTAAAATAAAGGAGGATATGGATGTGCTGCAAAAGGAAAAGTCAGAACAGGATACCAGATTTCTGGCCTTGCAGAAGGAACACCAAGAAGGTTTGGACTCCCTACTGCAAAGCCAGAAAAAGCTGGAGCAACAGCTAGACTTCAATAGGGCATGTGCTGAGCAGGTAGTCACCCTGCAAGGCCACCTAGATAGAGTGAAAGAGGAGAGCAATAAACTGATCCTGAAAGACCTGGATACCCAGGCAGAGTTTGATCAGGAGCGCCAGAAAGCTGGTGCCTTCCAAAGGCAAAGGGACGACCTGGCGGCACAAATGCAGGCTCTTAGTCAGGAAAGAGACGCCTTAGGCCAGGAAGTCTGCCATTTAAAAAGGAAAATGGAAGAAAATCACCTGGCCCACCAGGGACTGGGTGACCTCCAAAAAGAAAACCAGAACTTGCTAGAGCACACCAGGAGGGTGGAGGATGCTCTAGCAAGAAAGGAGCAGGCCAATAGGGACATTGCCCAGGAGGTAAACCTCCTGCAGCAAAGACTGGCCCAGTTCTCCAGGACCAACCAGGAAGCACAGAGGGAAAATGAGGCCCTCTGTCAACACAATGATAGGCTCCAACAGCAGGTAGCGATGCAGGAGAGACTGATAGAGTCGAGTAAGGCCTTAACTGAGGAACTGAAGGCACAAATGCAGGCTCTTGCATTGCAACAGGGAGCAGGGGCGGATAGAGATGAGGTTCGCTGGGAAATGGAAACTCCGGAGCATAACCTCAGGAGCCCTAGTACCAGAGGCCCTCATACCTCTCAGTCCCTGGACTCTGCCACCCCCATGTCCCCTGGCGCACATGAGCACAGGGCCACAGGGATGGCAGATTACTATCCAGCCAGAAGCATGGGGCTCATAGGCCAGTACCATCCAGGAATGGAGGGGTGGGCATCCGGGTATGGGCACCCAAGTACAATACAGTTCAGTGGGGAACCCCAGGAGAGTAGGCCCATTAAGGGCATCCTGAAAACCTCTGCCCAGTTAGGTCAGTGGAGGGGGTACCCATCAAATCCTGACAGCAAGGAGGAATCTGAAGACTCCTCTGAACTGCGCAGGACACAGGAGACCAGGTCCCCACATTCTGCCAGCCATTCCCAGGCTCGCAGAATCCGGGAAAACCTGGAAGAACAGACGGGAACCTCTGGGAGCAGTGCCTCTGAGTCCGACGAAGAATGGACAAGGGTTATCCGAACCAAAAAGGCCAATAAGGCAAAAAGGGCCTTGCTCAAGGACCCCTTAAAGCAGATTAAGGCGATCAGGAGCGTCATCACGCCTTACCATAAGAACGCTAAGTATTCTGTTTGGGAGCACTTAGAGTTGTTTGAACAAATGATGGAGACTTTCCATTTGAAGGACAGCCAAAGCTGCATTCAATATGTAAAGTGGACCTTCTCCCCGGAATACTCCAGTTTCTTTGCGGGGCTGGAGGACCAAAATCATTTAAGATGGTCCACCTATAAGGCGGCCATCCTGAAACATTTTTCTGTTCACAGAAATCCTCAAGAGGCTCGCAAGGCAGCCTACAATTTGCAATGTGGGGAGGATCAGGCCCCACAAGAATTTGTGCAGGAGTTAAAGCGGGCTTTTGCACAGACCACAAGAAGGGTGCGCACGGATAGCCGTGAATTTATAAACACGTTTTTTCATGCCTTGCCCAAATATATCATGACCCAGCTCGTGAGGGATTTTCACGAGAAAAGATCTTTAGACTGGGTCATTGAACAGGCTACCCGCATCTATGAGGTGCAGAAGCCCATAGAAAATAAAAGCAATGCCCAGAAAAACCCCAAAGCCAACAGCACCCCTGCTGCTGCCAAGGTGGCAGAGGTAAAGGTCACCCCCGTTTTGGATTTGGAGATGGGGGGGCCTAAAAACCTACCTGCACCTAATAATGCTAGGCCCAGAAGGTCCTCGGGCCAGTCGCAGACAGGGAGCCAGGGAGGCAGCCCCACAAATGGGGTCCCTCGCTCTCCTGACTATGTAAGTCCTCGCTACAAAGTTAACAGACCCATCCTGGGTTATGTGTGGACTCCTCCAGCCCAAGGGGGGGGGTCCAGACAAGCACCTAACCCAGGGAACTTCCCTCCAAACTTCCCACAGGAGGGCAGAAATTTACCAAACCCTGGGCGGAACTTTTTCCCCAGATATCCACCCGACTTTCAGCCCCAAAACCATCCATCCTTCTTTCCCCAATTCCCTGAGCCCAGACCACTGAATCCGGGAGAGGGGAGGCCAAGGGTGGAGGGGTACCCAAATCTTCCCAACCCGGGGTATTACCAGAGAAGGGACAGCTACCCTTCCCGGGATCAGCCCAGGGGAGAAAACAGGGCCCCGTATCAGCCTGAGCGGGTTTCCCAGTTAGAGCGCCAGGTTCAAAACATGGCGCGGGATATGGGTCACATACTGAGGGCTCAGCAGAACCCTCAGATCAGCATGCCGGCGCAGAACGCACCCAACTCTGGACCTGGTGCTCCAGAACAATGACGGGGGCAGCACCCCGATAACTCACCGGTTCCCAGGGAGGAGGCACAAGGGGAAGGGGGGTGTAAAGCCTTGGAGGAAGCTTCCTTCCTCACTTGTAAACAGCCCCTGGAAACCCAGGAACCGGAAACAAAATCTCTTGCCCCTGAAAGTCTGCCTCCTAAGGAGCAGAGGGGGGGTAGGAGAAACAAAAGACCCAAACAGACTCAGTTTGAGGAGGAGGTACAGATCTTCCAATTTGAGGGAGAGGGATCCTCAGAGGATCCTGAGAAAAGGATCTTCTCCTTCAGAGAGGGGGGAACTCCTCCCAAAGAAAAATGGGTCCCTAGGAATGCAAATCCAGACTGGGGAGATGTGGAGACTGAGCTACCGCCGCCCACCATCTCATCCCAGAACCAACCGCAAGAAAATCCCCTGGTTCAAACCCATACTGGGGACTGCCTCCAAAAAGGGGGGGGCGGCCCAGAACTGGAACCAGGGGAACCCACAATGGCTCTGATCTCCAGTTGCCAACTTTTTCTTTCAGATTCCCAAGGCTCTCCACAGAATTCTGCCCAAATCTCCTCGCTAGCGATGTCCAAAACCAGAAAGTTAGCCCACCAGTTGTCCAAAAATGTACATTATCTGTGCCCCCTTGAGGAGAAGGAGGGAAGATATTATGCCCCGGTACAAGTACAGGGGCAGGGTACAATCTCAGCGCTGGTGGACACTGGATCTCAAGCTACCCTTCTGTCCAGAAGGGCCTTTGACGAACTGAATGCAGGAAGGGGAGAGAATTACCAAATTCCTCTCACCTCTCTTCCTGGACAACTGCAGAACTTTGACGGGAAGGAAATTCCCGTCGAGGGGACGGCAGACTTGGACATTAAGATCGGGCGACACAAGTTGAAACACCCGGTCATAGTTGTGACCCCAGAGGGCACCCCTTGTTTACTAGGGAATGACCTCCTGAGAAGGTTGTCACCCCTAATAGATTGCGTAAACAAGGTCCTCTGGACCCAGACTAGCCGACCAATAAAATTAAAACAGAGTGTCAACCATGTTAGTTTAAACGGCACATGCCACATGGTTGAACAAAAATCTGACCAAGTAGAATTTCACTTCCAGAACAACCAAATTCCAGACGTGACAGTAATAGCAGTAGGACAACAGACTGGTGATGGGGGGTCCTCTCTATTTCTGAAAATCAACCTTCCTTCCAGTCTAAAGTGGTATTCCACGCTGGAAGGAAACACTCTGAAATTCTATACTAATCCACAATCTGAAACTCCCACTCCTATAGTCCAGAAAGATGTGAAATCAGCTCAGAGCCTGGCTGATCTTCAGCAAATTGGAGAGCAGTTGTTCATCCCTGTCCAGTTAAATGATGGGAAGGACTCTGTTCTCGCTCGAGTGTGTGTGAACAACGGTAAGAGCTTCATCAGCGAAGCCATGTTCCGCCAACTCCCAAAAGATCCAGCCATTCCCACCTTCAAACTGATAGACAAATGGGAAATGGACCTGGAAGCACCCAATTCAAAACATCTCCTGCCAAGCAGGTGTATGCTCAAAATCTCCATTGGCAACAAGAGCATAGTCCATAATTGTTGGGTCGTGCGAGACGTCACTGCCGCCTTTTACTTAGGCAGTGACATTCTCAATCGCTTTGCCATTAGTTTGGACCTAATAAACTTCAAAGCTTGGTCCCGATTAGCGGATAATCCCATGGGCTTTGATGATCCAGAAAAAGCATTTAGGTCAGCTCAATTGCTACCTTATGCAGTTGAAATTCAGGTTAAAGAGGAAGTCACCATCCCAGAAAGGACCCGACAATTCTCCCTGGAAGTGAAAGTTAAAAGGGGACAAGAGTTGAAAAACCCTGATGCTTACATACATCTAAATGCTTCTCTCCAACAGCAAGGGTTAGGGGTAAACCCAACTCCATTAGTCAACATAGAACATGACACCATTCCAATAGAGGTGGATAACAGCGACTTAAAGAGTATTACTCTAGCCGCAGGCACCATTATTGGAATGGCGGTTGATGACCGACATTTCTCCATTGATCTTGTAAATGAACTGTTAGGACCAATCCCCAAGGACTGTTTTGACAGTGACAGTGAGGACCACACAACACCAGACAGGATTTTTACCCGGCATGGGGGGAACTTCCTGGTGTACACTTCCTGCCCCTATGGTAAGGAAGATGTGACTTGTGATTTCAGGAGGGATGAGGTGATTTTCCAAGTCCATGAGGGCTGCCTTTTCCACCTGAAGCCTCCGGTCCAAATCAGCACTCTGACCAGGGACTTCTCCACCCAGTTGGAGGAGGCCGCTGAGATAGCCAAACCAGAAGTCTTTCCAGGCTTCAGGCAGATGGTGGAAGAGAGAGTCAACCTAGCTGATGCCTGTGTGACTCTGGAACAAAAGCAAAAGTTGAAACAAGTTTTCTTGGATTTCCAAGATCTCTTTGCGGTAGACTCATATGACTGTGGTCGCACTGACATCCACACAACAACAATCCCCACGGACCCTGGCATGACTCCTGTGTTTGTGAAGCAATATCGCTTGCCTCTCGCATCAATGGAGTCCCTTACTGAAATAATTAAGAAGCTTGAGTCCCGGGGAATAATCCGTCCAGTCCACAGCACCTTCAATAATCCGGTGCTGGGAATATTGAAGCCAAACGGCCAGTGGAGACTCTGCGCCGACCTTAGGGAGCTCAACAAACGGGTCCATACTTCCCGATGGCCTCTGCCCTACATTGACCAAGGTCTGGCCCAGATCCAGGGGTCACAGGTATTCACTGCAATAGACCTGACCAATGGATACTGGACCGTGCCTGTCAGTAGGGAGGACCAATACAAACTGGCTTTTACCTTTGGGGGCCAGCAGTACACCTGGACCCGGACTCCCTTCGGATACCTCAACTCCGGCAATGAATTCAACATTTTTCTACACAAGGCCATGCCTGACTTGGGTGCAAGGGGTAACCTGGCTTATGTAGATGATGTCCTCATCAAAAGCTCAACTGTTGAGGAACACATAGCGGAGATCCGTTATGTTCTGACACAGTTGAGGGCCGCCGGAGCAAAACTTTCCTTTCAGAAAGCACAGTGGTGTAAAACCCGTGTTAACTTCTTGGGGCATGAGATTACTCCTCAGGGTCTTTGTCCCCAGGAAAAGAAAGTGGAAGCACTTCAGAAACTGAAAGACCCCACAACTCTGCGAGAACTAAGGAGCCTCCTTGGACTGACTAATTACAGCAGAAAGTTCATTGAGGGCTACGCAGAGATCACCAGACCCCTGATTCATCTCCTGAAGGGGGGGGTCAAGTGGGAATGGGGTCCAGAACAAGCCGAGGCAGTAAAACAACTCAAGAGAAGCCTCTCACAAGCGCCTTGCCTAGCTTACCCTGTCAGAAACAAGGAGTTCTTCCTGGAGACAGGGTTCTCTAATACGTGCTTGACGGCAGTATTATACCAAAAGCATGACAAGGTCAATAAAGTAATCTCCTATGCGAGCAAAACTTTATCCTCTGTGGAGGAAAAATTCAACGATTGTGAGAAGGCACTCCTGGCAACGGTGTGGGCATTGAAGAATTACCGCCCGTTTATCCAGGGGGAACACATCATAGTGGAGACTCCACACCAGCCTCTGCAATATCTCCAAAGTGACAGAATCCGGGCCGGAAATGTGAGTAATTCCCGAATTACTTCCTGGATTCTGTCAATGCAAGGCTTTCCTGTGGAGGTCAGATATGGCCAAAACAAGAAGAGTCCCCTCGCGCAAGGTCTGGCTGACTTGCATGATTGTGCCAGAGAAAACTGTCTCGAGGACGAAAGTCTAAAAATAAAGGACAACATGGAGGCATACCTTAATTCCCCCCACAAAGCCTTTGAAGAGGACAAGTGTGAGGGAATGCCCACTGTCTATGTGGATGGATGCTCTTACCATGTTGACAACAACGGGGAGAAAGAACTGGTGGCTGGCGTAGGGAATGCATGGGTGAATGAGTCCCCAGAACCCTCCGCTGGATACAAAATTGGTCCCCGAAGTAGTCAGGTGGCAGAATTGATGGCTGTGCATCAGGCCATCCTCACTGCTGTCCAGCATCAACTCCACGAACTGGTCATAATCACAGATTCGGATTATGTACGGAACGGGTTCGTGGAGCACCTGGTTAATTGGAAAACCAGAGGCATGTTATGTGCTAACAACAAACCCTTGAAACATGGGAAGTTGATCCAAAACATTGATGATCTGGTCACATCGAATGGGATGACCATCTATTGGAAAAAGATCAAGGGTCATTCCAAAGTAGAGGGACCAGACAAAACTGGAAATGACTTAGCTGATCAGCTGGCCAAAACCGGAGCCATCCAAGGGGATCTAATTGAGATTGAGTCCCTGTTGGGGGAAATCCAGGTCACTGCCATCACTAGGTCCCAGACAAATGCTCACAACGACCTTTCAATTGCACAATGGAGTAAGGAGACCCCTGATGCTGATTTGATTACCGCTCAGAAGGGGGATCCAATAATTGGTAAATTTTACCAGCACCTTGAGGACCCTGAGAACTTTCCCCTGACGGATACCGATTACATTGGGAAAGAGGATCTAAGAGTGTTGATGAAATGTCCAAAAATGTTCCGAATCCAAGACGGTTTGTTGGTAAGGAAATCCAAAGCTGGCCACGATCAGTGGGTGGTTCCTACCTCATTCCGAAGCCTGATGTTAAGTCACGCCCATGATGCGGCCACCGCCGGTCATAGGGGGTTTCACACAACACTGGAAATCTTAAGAGAGGTTGCATACTGGCCACACATGGGCCAGGACCTCAACCAATATTTGAAGGGTTGTCTTGTGTGTGCACAATTTCAGCCGACATCCCTCACACACAGGGCGCCTTTACAAAAGAGGGGAATGACACTGCCATGGTCAGATTTACAAATCGACTTTGTAGGCCCCGTGGTTCGCTCGGCTAGGGGGAATAAGTACATGTTGACTGTGACATGCTTGTTTACCAAGTGGGTGGAATGTCTCCCAGCCCCAAATTGCAAGGCAGAAACTGCAGCTGCCTTGATGATTAACCACATCTTTTCCCGTTTTGGTCTACCTCAAAGGATTGAGTCAGACAGAGGTAGCCACTTCACCAGTGAAGTAATGACAAAGATGTGGGAGATACTGGGGGTCAAGAGAAAGCTGCATATTGCTTATAGACCAGCTTCTTCTGGGGCAGTAGAGAGATATAACCGGACAATTGTGAGCATATTAAAGAAGTTTGTGGCAGATTCTGGGCCAAGTTGGGATATCCGATTACCTCTGGTCCTAATGGCCATCAGATCTACCCCTTCATCTGCAACCAAAATGTCACCATTTGAGTTGATGACTGGGCGCAAGATGGTGCTTCCTCAGCATTTGCTCTACAGGACCCAAGAGCAGACACTGATAAATGCCTCCACTACTCATGAGTATGTAGAGAATTTAAGGAAACACCTCCAACATGCTTTTGCTTATGCTCAGCGGAATCTAGAAAGATCGGCTGATAGCATGAAGACCCATTATGACCTGAAAACTTCCAGGAAGGAATATCAGGTGGGAGACCGGGTCTATCTATACAACTTCCAAAGGAACCAGGCCAAGCAGCGCAAATTTTTGCCTACATGGAAGGGACCCTTTGAGATCGTCGATAAGATCTCCCCTGTGGCCTACAAGATCCGCATCCCCAAAGGTGGTTCGGCAGAGGGGGAAGACAAGTGGGTCCACATAAACCAGTTGAAATGTTGCCATCCCAGGCACACTCTGCAACAACTGGAGGAATCCTCTGGAATCCTAGCGGGTACTGTATCAGACTAATTCAGTTCCAATCATAAAACCTACCACATCTAGTGTCTCTAAAATATGGTGATTTACATGAAACTGTCTCTAGTGATGCTGTTTTTTTTTCAAAATAAGAATGTAATATTTCGTTACGATGAAATGCATATGCTGCCCCACTATCTCAACAGTGGTGGGAAAAAAAATCGTCTATGAGTAGATATTGCCGCTCTTCCTTTATCATCCTAGGAGAGATGAAACCATGAAGGATGACCAAGAAGGACGATCCGGAGACCGGGAGCAAAGACACAACGGGCCCGGGGTACCGCCCAATCTTCCCATCAGGACCGGCGAGGAGAACTGATCGATCTGACCGGATGGAGAAGAAGATGCTGAACTGTGCCATCTACAGAAGAGGAAGAAGATTATGCGGACAGACCGGTGCGTGGGTCAAAACCCTTGGGCACGCGACTCCCCATCGACCCAAACTCAAAGTGCAGTCACGTGGGGGGGGCTTGTAGGGTGTCCTGACCCACGTTTAAGCTATCCTGCTACAACATTTGGTGCTGTGGGCTTAGGAAATTCAAGATGGCGGAAAACCCACATGTGCGCCGAAATCCAGGAAAGCTGCGCAGTTTGTGCGCCCACCAAAATGGTTGCCTCACTTGCCACCCACCAGTGCGAGAATGAAAGGCCGGGTTGCCATGAGGGAAATGGGTTGCCAAAGGAAAAACAGTAGCGCCGGTTAGCTTCAAAGCGCTTTAAAACCACCATTGGACTACCCGCACAGTAGTCTGAAACCATTGGGAATGGCAATGCTGATTGCCAAATGCAACCTAGAAGTGTGGGGAATTCATTTCTTAAATCCCAAAAATGAGTGCAGTACCAGTACTCACCACTATCCAAAAGCCGGCGTTTTAAAACCACTCTGTGTGTTTCTGAAGGCAAGTCAAAATGCCTATTTCTAACAGTGCAACATGTGCAAAATATTTACTGAACACCAGCAGACATTGGCAGAATGGAGTTTTGTGTGCCTACAGAATCTGGGAAATGAAGATCATAAGACAAGGTTTATAACAAGACTGGCTGAGCTGTGGATTGCAGCAGTTTAAGTTGCACTGGATTTAAAGACACTAAAATCGAAAATGTTAAATTAAATGAGTGACCTATGTTTGGTGTCACATGCCTTTGTAACTGTTGAAATGTCATAGTTTTGCACTTAGAATCAGCATTCTAGCTGCATGTGTAAAATTACAAGTTATTTTAAAAGCAACAAAAAGTTAGCTGAAGGTCCGGCTTAAGGAACTGAATTCTGCCTGGCAACTACCCCCAGCAGCAGTGAAACTTGAGTCACCACTGTGTTCCCAGGCCATCTGCCCTTTTGCTGCTCACACAAAGGATATGCCATCTATCTGATAATTGAATTATCTGTGCTCTGCAGAGAGTGAACAAAGCCCTCTCCACTCAGGCAAGGGTTTTTATTACAGACGTCGTAAAAAGTGGCTTCCTCCTGGAGAAGCTGGGAGGAGCACTGCCTGTGAGAGCAAGCTGGCTTGGCAGAACTGGAAAGAACCAGAAATTCAACCTTGTGCTGAGGGTAAACCACACCCCTTTGGAGCCAGAACATAACTTTAAAAAGATGAATAACTCATAGAGCGGACATGTGAAAATTTTATAAATGATACCATAATTCTTGTGATTTTTCTGCCCACAGTTTAAGACGTGGTAGGAACCGGTGGTATGTTCAGGGGGGTTTTAGCGGAAAAGTGGATATTACTCTAAATGTGTGCATGTTAAAAATCTGAAACTTCATCAGTTAATGTCCCTACCCCCTGCACACATGTATGTAAAGTTGGGTCCATGTCGGAAATTGAAAAAGCAGTTAAAAAGTCAATTATGTACACTCTTTGAATGCAAGCTCCGAGAATGAGCAGATTTGGACATAGACATGGCTAAATTCAGCCACACCATGTATATGTAATTTCAAACAACTGTGTAACTCTGAAGTATGGATTTTGATCATATATATATTTGGGTGCACAGATGATAAAGGGAGGATGTTTCAAGAGATCATAAAATGACATCAATCTGACTCACAGTTCAGTTTGCCAATCAAGTAAGGAATGAAAATTTGACCAATGACGAGTGAGAGGGGCAAGGCTAGTGATGCTGCACACACACCCACTCTCAAGAAACAGATAAAAGCAGAGAGTCAGGACACAGAGACATTCAATTTCATCTGCCGCTGGAAGCCCTGCCGGAAAAATCCATACTTACCTCCATCAAACTCCAGAAAGCCAAACTAGAGACTTCAATCTATCCAGAGCAGAGACCAGACCAGAGAGAAAGCAGTGCTGTGCCTAGCAGAGACCAGACCAGAGAGAAAGCAGTGCTGTGCCTAGCAGAGACCAGACCCGAGAGAAAGCAGTGCTGTGCCTAGCCGAGACCAGACCAGGCGCTGTGAGCAGAATCCGGAAAGACCTGACCAGACTGAAGATCGTGACCAAGTCGCTTTCCTGTTCAAAATCTCTTGTGAGTACTTAGCAAAACCCAGAACACATCTCTTAGTTTAAATTCATCTAATTCAATCTATTTAACCTAAGTAGAACTGCCTCCTAGCTGTCACCTGTCAATTCTAGTAAAATTTGTCACTTGTCAAAGTGTGCGTTTAAAATTGACAAAACCAAAAACGACCTTTACTAAATTGCTCATATCTCCGCAACCGTTTGGGCTAGAGACTTGCAATAACTTTCATTTGGAACCTGAGATCCTAGGCTTTCCTAGGACCCCAAAACGGTAGAGATAGTCCTTGCGGTTCCTCTGTAATAGCGCTCGGCGCATCCGCGAATTTTGCCGCGATTTGCAATTTCTTCACATGTAAAAACTGCTGCTGTTTGCCTTCCATTTGCCAGAAATTCGTTTAACCTGCTAACTATCCCTGCATCATTGCTAGTGTGAGCCTGGACTAATATTAACTAGATACCACTCACCCTGAACCTCTGAAAAGGGAATTAAAAGCATTTTAGCATATTTTTTAATTCATTGCCAGCACATATCAAAGCAATTTGGGCCTGTGTTTTCAAACTTCTGTGGTCTAAGCTTGCTGGGGTGAACTGAATTACATTGATTGCATTTCTGAGAACTGTGTGCTTTCCTCCCATTTCCTTGCATTGCATCAAGGGGGGGAGGGGATTGCCAGAGAAAAGTGATTACATTGTTTGGTTGAAATCATATTGAGTATTTTCTGTACTGCATTCATTGAGTATTGCATCCACCTGAGCTTACACAAAGCATTCTCTACCACATTATACTCCTGTACCTATTTACCAGTGTGCTACCTATCCATTTCATGTCAACTCCTTAGTGAACATAAAGAAGTGTGCTAGTTCCGGATTCTCCGTTGTTAATCTCTACCATATCAGATTAAGTGTGCTATTCAATTATTAATTTATTATAAAGTGTGATATATATCTATTGTTTAAATTATCAAATAAACCTTTTAAACTTGCAAAACAGAACTGCTTCTTGGCTCAGTGGGGTCAGGGGGATTCCAAGAGAGGGGTGTTATACAAGGGTAGTCATCCAGAACGCATGAACTGGACCTAAAGATATATCAATAAGGGTTTTCATTCAGTATTCTAGACTAGGCGTTAACTTGGCTGTAGTGCTGAATTGAATCCTCTTACAGACTGCTGAATGGAGACACACTTATGTGGATTGCAGGGGGGCGGCCTGCCTCAGGGGAGGCCTGCCTGGAGACACGGGGTCTGAGCAGACCATGTGAACAATGGCCACTTGGCGTGGGACACCTTTTGAAGTGTACATGTAGTTTGGCACCTTGGCCTTTCGCGCCCCTGACAGCCCCCCATGCCAGCGCGCAGCCACCGGCGCGAACCGCCTTTATATCAATATACAGTATATCGCCTTTATATCAATGATAGTATATCGTTGCTTATCAATAACAAATGCCACATACCGGAGATTCTTGTGAGCACAGACCCACACTTCAACCGGTGTATTATAGTGGTCAAGACTGTATAATCCAATGGTAAATGTTAGTATAGATATATGTGTGACTTTTATAGAGACATAACCTACTGATAGACTTTGAACAAGTGTGTTTTAGTGCATGCATTATCGAGAATATGTTATGTTAGCTTAGATAGATAGTGACCACCCTGCTTCACAGCAACCAGACCTTCACCCATTCGGAGCACAGATGTCTGACGTCCATCCTTGAATGGAGACACACTTGATTCATTTAATAAATCGAGACAATCGTTGTTAAAATATATGTGGTGTTTTATTTTGTATCTTATTTTCATGACACAAAAATACAAGACTTTAAAGATTATACAGGTCAGGTTGCAGCACAGCGAGAGAAAATCCCCTGTACTGACCGCTGTCACTCGGGAGCGTTTCTCTAATGGCACGAACGGCACAGGCGGGTATCACTCTTCGAACGCGGTGTCCAAGCCTCCCGTGAAGCCACCATGTAAAGGAACGATAGGCCACCAGCCTGTACCACCTGTGAAAAGGAATGAAACAAACTGTTTTTAAATTACCAAGATAAGTTTAATAAACGCTTGTTGTCAATGACAATTCTTGTAACTAATGGCATTTTACACGGACAAATGCTATCTAGACAATGCACACTATTCAATGACTTACATGCGTTACAATGATATGTAGATGTAATTTTGGATATAGTAGAAGACCATGAAATAGGAGTGGCATGACAAGCAGAGTATACTTACTCGTTACTCGGATTACGAGGACGAACAGTTGCTCGAAGTTCGTGCATAAGCACCATCATTATTCTCAACACGGCCCGTGTGAGTCAGGCTGCCCTGAAGTCTGGCAGCTCGGTGATGCATTGCGGTCGTGGCCCGCCTTCCGAAATGTAGGCCAGGCATCCCGAGTTTTCTCGGCAGCAGCAGTTCTCGTCCTCAGTTGGCATTAGCTTGCACCGATTGCATGTGCACCAGGTGGAGACGCCGTCCATTCGACTAGGCCCAGGCTCTTCATCTGTTGATTCGTCCTGCCAACTGCCATCCGAATCCCCATCGTTTTTGCGTGCTTCCCTTTCCAGTAGTTCCTCCTCGGTATACTCGGGCTCGTACATGTAGGGCATTATTGTAGCCATTGTGTGTTAAACAAACTAAAATAATTTATAGCGGTGGTACTGGTATCTGTTCACACGGGCTACAAGCGGCGAAGGTAGCTGACCAGAGCACTGAAACGAGTCACAGAATACTCAAAGTAACACAGAGAGAGGAATGGAATCGAAAATCGGCTGCTGTGTGTTGTGAAACGGTCTGTTTATACTTATTGAGGAGAGAGGCGTCCTGCCATTTCCATGGCGACACGTCATTAGCTGAAGCGCAGCGAATGTTGACACGAGACGTGCTTTGGCGTTGGGAAATGGGCGGTACGAGTCTGCTGATGACAGTCTCAGGGGCGGGGGAATTGATTTAGTGCCGCAAAAGCAGGTCAGCCAGGGCGATCGGGGAAAAGATAGGATTATCAGAAAATGGCGGCTCCCTGGTGCTTGTTTTCGCGTGCGTTTAATGGACCAAAACTCGGGTAAGGTCCATAGGAAAGTTTTCTAAAATCGAGCCACTTAGGCTTAAAAAAACATGGCCGACCCGTAGGGACAATAAAAACTTTAACTAGACCATGCCTTTAACTGCATGTGGTGTGACCTTTTTGCTCAGGTTGGTCTATGGGCGCCGGGTGCTTTTATTTCTTTTCTTCTTAACTTGATTCTCTGTTCATGATATTAGGTAGACTGCTGATATTTGCATTGCAGGTGATTCCCTCATCGACAGAGACTTCCTCAAACTTACTTGCCCGAGTGCCAGAGAATCTGGCAATCTGGGTTGCGGATTTCAATCGCAGTAGTGCCTCCTATCCTTGAAGATAGATCAGCAGGCATAGGCTATATTTTGTTTCCCAAATTAATCACCCCTAATCCCTGGAAACAGACCAAATATCAATGCCATATGCATATTTGTCAGTAGGCCATGTTTGAGGTCTCAATCACTTTTAAAGGGTCCTGTGGCAGACTGAGTAGGCAGGTTTTTCTTTATGGATCCCCCAATTCAATGCAGCACAGAATACGAGCTAATTGAGCTAACTGCAGTAACACAGATACAGGAACTAAGAATCCACAACCCAGCAACATTGAGGGAACCATCTGACAGTTTCATTGCCTGTCATCCCAATACACCTGCAAATTAATCCATAAAAGAAATGTTATCACAATTTGCATGCTTTGTTTATGTTGCAGCAATATCATTTAGTAAAGAGAACAAAACAATTGGCACTGAAAGGCCTTCTGCTGCCAATCCTTAAAGGGGGAACTCCTATTGTTATAGCAGCTGCATCAGGTGAGCACCCTTGAATCCCTTCTAGTCCCGGATTCACTATCTCCTCCTGCTCTGGCACCTAAGCTAAGAATACTATAAAACTAGGTGGCAACTATAAGGATCACAACTAAAATCAAGGAGGACCGTCCATTGCGGTTACATGTTCATTCCAATTCCCCGCTAGGGATTTAATTTCTGTCTTTCAGCCCATCTGGTACTTACCGTGGACACCACTGGGTATGGTCAGGGAGCAACTTTAGGATCTGGGTTGTCCACATAAAACCTCTGTCACCTTCAGAAAGGGTACCCTAATTAAAATCAAAGGAGAAAGCAGTAGTCTTTCTATCTCTCAAATAATTTGTCTCCACTCTCCAGGGACAGGCTGCAGACAAACACAATTTTTACCTAAAGCTACCTAAACAAAGAGGGAAGGACAAGTACATAAGAGAAGGACATTCTAGAGCACATCATCTTCCTGGCCCTCTTGGAGGTCCATCTTCTCAAAGTCTTCAACTCCAGAGGGCATCAGCTAAGAAAAGATTTAGGAGTTTTTTATTTACAGGTGTTAGGACAGAATATCATTGGGATCTCTGACATATTTTTGTAGTCAAAAGGACTTCTTCTGAATTCCCTTGCCACTGCAACCCTTTTTTAGTATATGATCCTACGGTGGCCCATATGACTCTTAGAACTGGGGTGCTTTTAAGCACCACAAGTTGGTCCTAGGGTGATTTTATCATCCTACATTAGTTTTATGGAGCAGGCTGATAGCAGCTGTAATTTACTTTTGGCTTTATCACGATTGTGGCTGATTTGACTGCATTAGAGGCTCAATGTATCTATGTCGTAGCCATTGGGTTTCATTCTTGGTCAATGTGTTTTTGGGCCTTTCCTTTGTGTGTGTAAACCTTGAGGCTGGCCTACAATGGACATTGTGCATATATGGGCTCACATTTAGCCCTGCCCCCTAGCTTCTGGTTTGGACTGGTTTTGGTTGATCCCTAGTGCTACACAGGCCAATACCAAACTTTGTGGGTGGATCTAGGTATGTGGCCGTTTTTAAGGCTAGCCCGGTTGATTGGCTCCCGAAACCTTTGCTTGGGTGCACTTGCATGGCATTGGAGAGCTGGTTTAGGCCAGCCCATCAGTGAATTTGTATATATATATATAGGGGCTACTCTAGATACTGACCCTTCTTAAATTTTACTGGGATTTCTTCAGGTTTATGTACCTGCTGTTGGGGGCTTGCTGCTATGAAGCTGTGCTGATGCAAATTTAGGATGATGTTTGGCCATACTGGAAGGGCCCTGTGTCTTTACCACTAGCTACAGTATTTGTGTATGGGTTCTGGACGTCCTTCCTGTGCAGTCCCTGTACATCCCCTACTCACTGGTTGGGCTGGGCATTCAATGCAGGGATCATTTCTGTTTTTATTTTTTACCACTGCATTCCCAAATCATCCTCCTGGTTGTGTACTTGACAATAGGAAGATGCCGTCACTCAAGAAGTGTGGTGGAACACCACTATCCCACCTCTGCTGTTTTTCTTGGCGACACAGCCCTATTACAGTGAAGGTAACAGGGAGAGCGGGAGACCCGGGGAGCACAGCATATGTAAAGACTGGCATAATTATATTAGTTTCCACACAACAAAATTATTATAATGATTGGAGTGACCTTACTCGTCCCAGTTAATGGCTAAATACTAAGAAGATTGAGAATCATTCAGGGACACAACCTACTCGCCCCGTGAATTAAAAAACCATACGAAGAGTAAAACTAATTGCTGAGTACATTACCCAAACCCCAGTTGGTCAAATACTAAGAAGAGTGAGAACTATTCAGGAACTCAGCCTACTTGTCGCAGTGAATGGCCAAATATTAAGAAGAGTGAGAATAATTCAGGGACTCAGCCAACTTGTCCCAGTGAATGGCCCAATACTAAGAAGATTGACAATTATTCAGGTAGTGACCCTACACGTCCCAATGAAAAGATCAATATTAAAAGAGTGAAAATCCTTCAGAGACTCAACCTACTTGTCCAAGTGAATGGACAAATACTAAGAAGACTGAGAATTATTTATGGACACAACATATTTGTCCCAGTGGAACAGAAAAGAATACGAAAAGTAAACCTCTTTCCTGGGTTTACTATACCTGTCCCAAGGAAAGAATCAACCATAAGGAGAGTTAGACTGGTAGCAGCCGGATACATCACACAGATCCCAGCAAGGAGACTGGTGCTCAGAAAAATACAGCAAGTGAGAAGAGAAAACAGGTAAGATATGTGGAACAGTTACTGGAGAAAGAGAGACTGGTAATTGAAAGGAACAGCGTGACCGAACATTTAGGTGTCAGAACGCCTGGAGAGAGGAATTCGAGACACCAAAGGAAACTAAACCACAGAGTATGGAGAGGTCCCCTAAGAGAACTAAATGATTTAGTACAAGAGATAACAAAGCACTATCTGAAGATCTGGTATTAAGAAGGACTTGCTAGAAAGCAACTCAGGAGAAGGGAGTCACTCTCCTGATCTTCAGTTGTGCATTTAATATTTAGTTTCCAGGGCACCTAGAGAGAGGAATTTGAGAAACAAAGGGTAAATGCACAAAAGAATGTGTCCTAAGAGAACTGAATGAAATGTTACAAGAAACATCTTAGAGCTCTTTGAATATCCTCTATGGATAAGTACTTGCTGGAAAGCAACCCAGGAGAAGGGATTAATTCTCCTGATCTTTAGCTGTGTTTTTTTTTATTAGTGGTAGGGTCAGCGTAGATTACTTTGGACAGAGGACCTACTTTTGTATTGAACTTCACAATTGATGATGAGCACCTTAGTTTAGTTGTGTTAAGCATGGAAACTGATAGATATGGGAAAGGGACACATTTTCTTATTCTTCATAATAAATACTTTATGAAATGGCAAATTCGAGATTGTCTCCTTCATCTGACCTGCTAAAGCACACATTGAAGAGGCTTTTTGTAAGTTGTCCCTGAATCTCTCATAGTAAAAATTACAAGGATAAAATACTGTAAGTATGCAGAAAGAAAAGTTAAGATGTACTTGAAAGATGGAATTCAAGTGTGTATTTGTAAGAGCTGTCGAATGAGAATGACCTGCATTTTACATTGTTAAAATGGAAAGTCAGCAAATCATGTAAGCAAGGTTTTCGGTATTATAATAATTATGCAAATGTGTGCTTGACAAGAAACGATGTGCCACATTGATCATTAAGTTGATGCAAAGACAACTCATTTCTAAAATTTAAATACAACGTATAAATAAAAAGTAATTTTGTTATTGAAATGTAGTTAAAGGATAGTTCCGGGACTTTTTTTTTATTGTCCCTACGGTTCGGCCATGTGTTTTTAAGCATAAATCGGTAGATCGTAGAAAACTTTCCTATGGACCTTACCCGACTTTTCGTCCATTAACGCACTCGAAATCAGCTGCCATTTTGTGATAATCCTATCACTTTCCGCATCGCCCTGGCTGACCTGCTTTTGCGGCACTAAATCAAATCCCCCGCCCCTGAGCCTGACATCAGCAGACGCGTACCGCCCATTTCCCAACGCCAAAGCACGTTTCGTGTCAACAATCGCTGCGCCTCAGCTAATGAAGTGTCGCCATGGAAATGGCAGGACACCTCTTTCCTCAATAAGTATAAACACACCGTTTCACAACACACAGCAGCCGATTTCCGATTCCATTCCTCTCTCTGTGTTACTTTGAGTATTCTGTCACTCATTTCTGTGCTCTGGTCAGCTACCTTCGCCGCTTCTAGGCCTTGTGAACACCGGTACCATCTCTGTAAATTATTTTACTTTCTTTACCACACAATGGCTACAATAATGCCGTATATGTACGAGCCCGAGAACACCGAGGAGGAACTACTGGAAAGGCAAGCACGCGAAAACGATGGGGATTCGGATGGCAGTTGGGAGGACCAGTCAACGGATGAAGAGCCTGGACCATGTCGCATGGACGGCGTCTCCACCTGGTGCACGTGCAATCGGTGCGAGCTAATGCCAACTGAGGAGGAGAACTGCTGCTGCCGTGAAAATTCCGGGTGCTTGGCCTACATTTCGGAAGGCGAGCCAAGTCCGCAATGCATCACCGAGCTGCCAGAGTTCGGGGAAGCCTGCCTCTCACGGACCGTGTTGAGGATGATGATGGTGCTTATGCACGAACTTCGCGGCACTGTTCGTCCGCGTAATCCGAGTAACGAGTAAGTATACTCTGGTTGTGATGTCAGTGATGCCACTACTATTTCATGGTCGTCTCCCACATATAAAATTACATCTACATATCATTCGAACGCATGTAAATTGGTTCCATTGCATCTTACTTTTTCACAGGTGGTACAGGCTGGTGGCCTATCGTTGCTTCACTTGGTGGCTTCACGGGAGGCTCGGACACCGCGTTCGGAGAGTAATACCTGCCTGTGCGGTACTTGCCATTAGACAACATTTCCCCAGCCACAGTGGACAATACCGCGGATTTCCCTGGATGTGCTGCAACCGGAACTTTACAATGTGTAATGTTTATTATTTATGTTCAATTGAAATTAAGATCTAAAATAAAACCCAACATATATTTTAACAATGGTTGTTTTGATTTTTTAAATGAATCTAGTGTGTCTCCATTGAATAGTCTTCCTGTGCCTTGTCTTGTCACACCACATGTCTCCTGCCAAGCATCCTCCCTCACGCTGGCCGCCCACCTTCAATCCACATAAGTGTGTCTCCATTCACGAGTCTTCCTGTGTCTTGTCTGCACGACCACCGCCCCAATCCACCCCCCGCCCTATCAAAGGCAGTTCGCACCGGGGTACTTGCGCTGGCAAGTGGAGCTGTCAGGGAGCGATAAAGGCCAAGAGGTGCCAAAGACCATGTACACTTCAAAGTGGTCTATAGAGCATGGGTTGTTGTTCCCATGTCTACCTCCAGACCCCGTGTCTCCTGCCAAGCATCCCCCCTCACGCTGGATGCCCCCCTGCAATCCACATAAGTGTGTCTCCATTCACAAGTCTTCCTGTGTCTTGCCTGCACGACCACCGCCCCAATCCACCCCCCGCACTATCAAAGGCAGTTCGCACCGGGGTACTTGCGCTGGCAAGTGGAGCTGTCAGGGAGCGATAAAGGCCAAGAGGTGCCAAAGACCATGTACACTTCAAAGTGGTCTATAGAGCATGGGTTGTTGTTCCCATGTCTACCTCCAGACCCCGTGTCTCCTGCCAAGCATCCCCCCTCACGCTGGACGCCCCCCTGCAAACCGCATAATGCCACGACATATACACGTCATTCATTCACAAACACACCCCTGTTTTGAATTCTTTATAACCCACTTCATATTTCGAATGAGAACTTCTTTGCGCTTTGCTAGTCAACCCGTGAAGGTGCTGGTTATCTGCTCTTCGTCTCTGTGAACTTCCGTCACCACTTCGAGCGTACTCGTCAGTTTGCAACCTGTGAACTGCTCCCTGTTCTACGACAACAAACTACTCTGATCCCTGCATCTAACTGTTTGTTCGTCAAGGTAAGGCCATGTACCATAATCATTTTGCGTCCAATTTTTTAATTTATATCTATTTGCTAGTAGTCATCTTGCATCCATGTTTTCTTTTCGTTCAAGACAGTACATGCAAGGAACTAGTCACATGTTCTGAGTTTAGTCAAATTATTTTTCTATTTTTTTAAAGTTATTCATATACTTATCCACATGTGAATAACGTGTATAGTTCCAAGAACCAAACCGAACCTTGCATTGGACTTTTTATGTGTCATTTAATTTTTTAACACATTGGTATTCATTGAGAATTGTTGATCTTTACTTTTCAGAACTTTCCACAATGCCTGCCTGTTCCATTGGCGGTTGCCCTTCGAGGACCCATAATAAATCTGAAGGTACTATAATGCATGTTTTCCCTAAGACAATAGATCAGATAAGAGAATGGGTCCGATATTGCGGATATCCACCGTCTGAGCTTGAAAGTAGAGTCCTAGAAGTCTTTGCGGACAAGAGGGGTGATCGATACCGCATCTGCAGCAGGCACTTTAGCTCAGACATGTACTCCACATCATTGCTAATAAAGAAGAAAACACCGCGAGCGAGGCGAAAATTGCTCTCAACCGCTATTCCCACTCTATTCGTCCACATCCCTCCACTGGTGAGTCAAGTTTACGGATCTAGCTCTCGGCCTTGCGGTAGTGTGTAGCATTAGCTAACAATAATTTCCCCATTTATGTATCCACTCAATATGAAGGCGGAAGATTCTCCATCCGTGACGTTATTGCAGTCATCAGCCACTTCAAGCGCCTATCGGGTAATCTTACTTAGCTATTCTGCCGCTGACTTGTTTTAGGCATGTAAATCAATAGTTTTAATTTATCGTGTAATTATTTTACCTAATGGTACAGCCTAGTACTCGTGCTCTAGTCTTTGTTTTCAGTTATAATTATTGTTATCCAAAATAATGCAAGTACTGTCTTTCAGGGAGATGCTGAGGAGTCCAACGCATTGACGACAACCGTTGATGTCACTCAGATGCTCGAGGTACGTTTCCGGACAGTTCCATCGATGGAGATCATCAGATCTTGCATTCTTGTAGCGTGATTGTTACACACAATGTTTCTTTCTTTTTTAGCCATTGATATGTCCTTCTGTCGTCGCCCTCCTATGTGTCTTCTTTTTTCAATATTGTGTTCATTACTAATGAAAGTCCTATGTTTCAGGGAGTCAATGGAGCATTAGTCCAAGAAGAAGGGGGAGCATGCAGTTACGGGTCGGCGCAACAGCTTGCAGAAGTGTGCACCGCAGTTACAGCGTCCCTTGATGTTCTTATGCATTTCGAGGTATGGATACTGACAGTTCGATCAAGCGAGATCATATGACGTGATTACATCCGCTATACTTCCTTCTTTATTAACGCAAGTACTATGTTTCAGGGAGATGACGGAGCTTCTTCTACAAGAATATCACCCCTAGTAGTCGATGCAGATCTCTGGGTGGTGACACTTCCAACGATCGAGCAAATCGAATCATATTTAGATATCCATTATTTATTTTTGACAACTGATCATTTGTGCAGGTCTATTTAGATGAGCCGTTGACGCCTGCACAAAGTTTATGTTCTTTCCATACTAATGCAATGACTGTGTTTCAGGGAGTTTCTGAAGCGTCATCTTCAATAATATCATCAATGGAAGTCTATGCGGAGCCCGAGGTATGGATCTTGACAGTTCCATCTAACTAGATCAACAATGCCTGAATAATTGTCGTTTGAATATTCTACACAATGCGTTCATTCGTGTTTTGCTATTGAGATGTACGTGGGTATTGGTCCCCAAGTACATTTTGTGTTTTCAATATTATTATACATACTAATGAAAGTTCTATGTTTCAGGGAGTCGATGGAGCGTCAGTGAGTGATGGATGTGCTTATCGTGAAAATATAGTCGTTGCATCGCAAGAGGAAGTGGAGACATGCACACACGAGTCAGAGCAACAGCGTCCAGATGTTGAAGTTCGAGGCAAGAAAGTTTCAAAGAAAAGAAAGCAAAAGAAGGTTAGTGTCCCGGTCACTATATTATGTTGTTTTTCACTGTTAATAGTTCAATACTGTAAGTTGTGTTTAAACTGAACATCCCTTTTCCAATCTGTCCTCTAGTTGCGAGTGGGTGTACGAACTAGATCTACACAGACAGTGAAGCGAACGAGAGATGTTGCTTGTCAAACCTTTTGGCAGGGACTTGAGACTGGAGATGCATCGTGCCAATGGGAAGAATATAAAGTGATTGACAACTGAGCTATACCACCACCAGCCATTGATAGTGAATGTCCTCCTGGTAGTTCGGATGCAGTCGGAGATCAATTCACAGAATCCACACCCGCAAAAACCAAGACCGCGAGAAAGTTGAAGAAATTGTTTTATTCTCCCATCGCCGGAGAAGGAACAGATGTTTCAATGGAAGAGAATGTAATGGACAACAATGAAACACCATCAATATCACTGAACATAGCGGAAGACGATATCAGAGATTGTACCTTTACTGTGAGTGACATGTCCTCAACGTTACAGGCCAAACCAGCTGGGATGCAGAGTGACAGTATAAGGAAAGAGGCCAAATTCATTGTATTCGATAGTTGTTTGATTGATATTATTATTATGCTGAAATGTGGGCATTTGGTTGGTGGGGAAGTATGTGGAGAGCCATTGATTAATGTGGCTCGTGCAATTCGAGGCACTAACCTTAAAATACATGCCACCTGTACACAATATCATCCGTTCTCATGGTCTGCACAACCCATGCTGGGGCAACTGCCAGCAGGCAATCTACTTTGTGCAGCAGCCGCACTTTTTAGTGGTTCAAGTTTTAAAAAGTTAGAGTATTTCTTTCAGTTTGTGGGAATCCATTTCATTGCGAAAACTCAGTTCTACAAATACCAAACCGATTATCTATTTCCAGCCATTAGCGCAGCTTGGAGAATTGAAAAAATGTCTATTGAAAGTACATTCGCCGGCAAACGGTTCAGGCTAGCCGGTGATGGACAGTGCGACAGCCCAGAATTTTCAGCCAAGTACGGCACCTACCACTTTCAGGACATGGAAAGTAAGAAAATTGGTTCGGTGGTCGTGCAGGTGTCACAAAGTACATCCTCAGTGGCCATGGAGAAAGTTGGCTTTGTAGCATCATTGCAAGAACTACAATCGCGGGGAATGGTGATCGACCTGATAGCCACGGACAGACACGTTTCAATTGCCAAGACAATGAGAGAAGAGTACAAAAATCTAAATCACCAATTTGACGTATGGCATCTTGCAAAATCAATCAATAAAAAAATGTCGACTGCAGGTAAAAAAAAAGATATGCAAGGTATTTCACAGTGGTCCAAGTCAATCAGCAACCATCTTTGGTGGAGCTCAAAAACATGTGAAGGGTCGTTGGAAATTCTACTGGAAAAATGGCGGCCAGTAATGCTACACTGTAGCAACGTTCACCGCTGGAACACGAACCAACATTTCCACAATTGTGAACATGGCCATTTGTCCACAGAGGAGGCACGGAAGAAGAAGTGGTTGATTCCTTCATCACCCACTCACAAAGCCATTGAAAAGATTGTATTTGATAAAACTATAACAAGAGATTTGAGGGGACTCACGGAATTCTGCCACACAGGAGATTTGGAGGTGTTCCACAATATGTGCCTAAAGTACAGGCCAAAACGATTGCATTTTGGCATGGAGGGCATGATAAATCGGACTCTTCTAGCGGTCTTGGCACATAACCATAATGTTGGCCGTCAACAAAGTAGGACGACCGGAACTTTAGGGACGCTTCGCTACAATAAGGCCTTCACTAAAAGAAGTAAACAATGGGTGATCAAACCAGTGTTTGAGGATATGCAATATGAGTTTATTGAGAGACTTATTGTTGACGTCCTAGATAGGCACATACATGGAGTTGTGAACGAACCTTTGCGGGGGACAACTGCATTGCCACCCAACATTGCCTCTGTTCCATGTCCACCTAAAGCAGAGCTCATTGAGAAATACACATCACGGTTCAAATGATTGTAATTTGATTGTCTGTTCTCTCGAGTCTCCTCATGTCGCAGGCCCATTGAATATGTGTATCTATGTAATGTGTAAATAAAAGTGATTGCTCAGTGTACATGCAATGTGTCTCTCCACCTTGTTCATTTGCGCATTAAATTAAACCAAACAGTAATATAAATCATTTTTCAAAAAATATAGAATGTCTCCGTATTTATGGTTTTCTGGGGCTGCAAAGCACGCAGACAAAATGCAAAGATGGAGTGTAAATTTCAAGTCCTGTGAGATGGCCTTACACTGAATGTAGCTAACTAGGAATGTGTGCTCGTTCAAAGTGAAGGTCAGCTGCTTTGATTTTTTGCTCGGGTGCCGGAATGGCCCACGACTCAGTATAAGGTTCTATTGTTATTTGACCTTGACAGGCCGGGACCATCCCGAAAGACTTCTTTTTGGGGGTGTGGTGCAATAACGTAAGAAACGATGATGAATAAAATGTCAGAAACGAAAGCCATTTAATGTTCGTTCATTAGAAGAAATAACGTCGGCATAGAAGGAGTGGTATTTCGGGGCTGCCCTACGCACAGACACAATGGAAAATGCAAATATAATGTAAGTAACTCTTTAGATGAGTTTATACCGCAATTTAATTACTATACAGTAGCTTTAAAGACGGGTTAAGTTGTACTTGTTCGTTCTATGTGGCATATTGTTTTGTACCGCGCACTATCTTGAGGAGAACCATCTCCTTTTACGGAAGCACCTCAAAACCTTCCTCTTTGCTTCTGCTTTCTCTCTCCCTCTCCCCTGCTACAACTGGTCCACTGTCTGCGACCTCGGTCCTGGGCCCTTCCACTCTCCACCTGCACTGCCTCCCTGTCAACCCCTGCACTGGGGGACTGTCTCAGTATCCTACAGCCCCCCCTTCCCAGCACTTGTTCTGCACTTACCTTGCCTCGCCACGCCTTGAAACACTTGTGTATAGGCGCGTTGCAAATGCCATATTATATCATATCAGTGACGAAGTGGTCCACTGGCGCTCAGGCGGCTCTGAAAAAGGCGGAGGAGGTGGGTGGGTTACTGGAAATGACGTATAATACCCAGTTGCACTGTCCTAGCTATGAAATAATTTCCCGACCTAATATATAAAATGAATAATTTTAATAAAGATCTGATGGTGAGACTAATTTCATTTTTTATGTTTTTAAAACAGGTACATCCTTCATTATTGTCCGTGTCACGAGTACCAGACACCGGCGGATGGATTTTACAGCCGCCAGTTGCTTCTCCGCGTGAACAACGTTACCACCCTGACCATTTTATGGGACGATCGCCAAGTACAAGTATGCCCTTACGCGGTACTAATGGCTAGATGCAACATACATACCGTTGTGGTGGCCTAGTGCCTCGTTGTTGGAACAGCCATGCGATTATCAGTGCGACCAAAGAGCTTATTTTATCGTAAACCAACACCCTGTGTACTGCACACGAACATCGCTTGCCTCAAGACGAACTATTTTGGATCGAGAGCAAAGAAAAATGCAAATCGCTGAATATTCTCTAAACATTCGATGTCCAATAAATGTACTTTACCAAATGTACCGTGTTGCTGTTTGATTTTAAAGTACAGTTTCATATTCCGAATTGTGGCGCGCTGTGTTGTGAGCTGATCTGTGTTGGTTTCCGGGTTCTGTGTGGAGTCGCGTAGAAGACGCCTGGGCGCGTTTGCCTACGCAGCACAGTCACGTCACGGATAGAGGCGGGGAATATGAATGTTTTGATAAAGTCTGTTTCAGGGGCGGGGGATTTGATTTAGTGCCGCAAAAGCAGGTCAGCCAGGGCGATGCGGAAAGTGATAGGATTATCACAAAATGGCAGCTGATTTCGAGTGCGTTAATGGACGAAAAGTCGGGTAAGGTCCATAGGAAAGTTTTCTACGATCTACCGATTTATGCTTAAAAACACATGGCCGAACCGTAGGGACAATAAAAAAAAAGTCCCGGAACTATCCTTTGTGTTACTTATTTTGCCAATGGGTACTAAAATAAATGTTTCCTTTCTCAAATGTACATAGTTACATCATAAAGATGTGTGTATGTCATGAAAATCATCTCCTATTGACGGGATCTTCAACCCGAAATCTCTATCATGAACGGAACAAAGATTTGCATCTTCTGGGATGATTTAGCCACACAGGTTTGCCCACTTGCGGTGTCTGTCATCTGAACCAACATGCAAACCTTTATTTATTTTATTTGTATTCATTTATTGGGTTTTTATAATGTGTCTATACTCAAGGTTTTCCAAGGAGCAACAAGACAATGAGGGACAGGGAGAAGCATCTGATCTGCAGAGAGTTGGAGCTAGGAGACTGAAGGACTCTAGCAGGGAGCTATTTAGGGAGAGAGTTGGATGTAGTGAGGTCCCAAGCCCCAGAAATCTTGTGTATGATGCAGAAGGTTTTGAACTTGATCCTCCAAGTAACCGGGGGCCAGTGGAGAGATTTTAGGGCTGGAAAGATGCAGTCCCTGGGCTTGAGGGTAAGGATACGTTTTGCAGTCCTATTCTGGATTAGTTGAAGGGGGCAAAGGGAGGAGTTAGGTAGGTTGTGGAAGTGGCTGTTACAGTAGTCCAACTTGGAGAGGACCAGAGTGCTGGAGACATTGAGGTTTTGGGGGAAGGTAAGGAAAGGAAGAATGCCTCTGAGGAGGTGAGGCTGAAAGTGAGTCTTCTTGGCAAGGTCTGTGATGTGAGGAGAGAAGTAGAGAAAAGAGTTGAAGATGACAAAAACGTTTTTTGCCTTATAGGAGGGTGTGTAAGGGGAAAGGAAGGAGCTGGAGTCCCATTGAGAAGGATCTCAGTCTTACTGGCATTAAGGCAGAGATTATTAGCAGTGCCCCATGCTTGAATAGTAGACATACAGTCAGGGATGAGAGAGGAAGAGGAGGAGACAGAGGAGGGACGCTTGAAGGAGAGTTGCATTTCGTCTGCATAACACTGGAAGTAAGGACAGAAGGCAGAGATAAAATGGGCTAGGGGGCAAGATAGATGTTGAAAAGCCAAGGTGAGAGAATAGAGCCCTGAGGGACACCACGGGTGGAGAGTGAGATGGTGGAGAGAAAAGGGCTCAATTGGGAAGGTCATTCAGAGAGGAAGGAGGTCAGCCAGTCCAGAGCCAGGTCCGTGATGCCAAGGGTATCACAGAGCTGATTTATACGGGTTGCATGATTGACCATATCAAAGGCAGAGACAAGATCAAGAAGAGAAGGAGAGTTGGAATCGAGATCAGAGAGCAATTCATCATGGGTGTTCAGGAGTGCAGTTTCCGTGCCTCTGGCAGCTCTAAAGCCAGACTGGTGTCGTGGAGACAACCAACAGATTCAGTGTGGTGGATAAGCTGGGAGATGACCAGCTTCTCCAAGAGTTTTCACAGAAAGGGGGTAATGGAGATAGGGTGGTAATTAGCCGGACAGCAAGGCATGGTAGAGGTCTTTTTGATGCAAGGGTGCTCTAGGGAGTGCTTTAGAAGTGAAAGGGAAATATTTTGTGGCAAAGGATTGATTGCAGAAATCAGCTAAGGATGGAGCAAGCGAGACAATGTTGTTGTTGATAAACCTGGAGGAGCAAGGGAGCACCTGTTTCAATGAAACTTTCATAGAGCGGACTTGTCTAGAAACCTCACCAGGTGATATGGGAGAGAAGGAGGAGAGTAGGCAGGAAGTGGGAGAGGGCCAAGGGAGGCTAGAGAGTGGGTGATGGAGAAGGGTGAGGTATAGAGGAGTGAGAAGAAAGAGGTGTTGGGTGTTCTGACCCACGTTTGGACTAACTATTATGCTACAACATTTGGTGCTGTGGGCTTAGGAAATCCAAGATGGCCGAAAAAGCCCACATGTGCGCCAGAATCTATGAAAACCGCGCAGTTTGTGCGCACACCAAAATGGTCGCCTGACTTGCCACCCCCCGGTGCGGGTGTGCTGGGTCAGAAGAGCCATGAGTGAAATGGGGTGCCAAAGAGAAAAACAGCAGTGCCTGTTCGCTAGAAAGCACTTTAAAAATCACCCTTTGTTTCTTTGAAGGCAAGCTCAGAATGCCCATTTCAAACATTGCAGAATATCCAACAATCTCACTGAACACCAGCAGACATTTGACAGAATAAAGTCTTGTGGGCATACAAAATCTGGAAAGAGGATGAGCCTAAAATAATGTTCATAGCAAAACTGGCTGAGCTGTGGATTTCAGCAGTTTAAGTAAATTTGGACTGAAAGACACTAAAAATCTAAATGTTTAAAAGAAATGAGTGACCTACTTTTGAGTGTCACATAGGTTGCAATTGTTTAAATGTCAAACTTAGAATCAGCATTCTAGCTGCATGCGTAAAAATTGGAAGTTTGATTTGGACAGGAAAACTGGCAGCCAAAGAGACATTTAGCTGAGGCCTGGCTTAAAAAGAGAGGGAATTTTGCCCACCAGCTACCCCCGACAGGAGTTGAGACTTGCACAACAGCTGTGTTCCCAGACCTACCTGCCTTTTGCTGTTCCCACCAAAAGGGATATGACACTTCTCTGATTGAATTACCTGGGCTCTGCAGGAAATTGAACAAAGCCCTGTCCTGACTCAGGCAAATGTTTTATTATGGGGGTCGTAAAAGTGGCTTCCTCCTGGAAGGAAAGGGGAGGAGCGCTGCCTGTGAGAGCAAGCTGGCTTGGCAGAACTGGAAAAAACAGAAATTCAACCTTTTGCTGGGGGAAACCACACCCCTTTGCGGTTAGAACATAAATCTAAAAAGATGGATCATTCATAGAGCGGACTTGTGAAAATTTTATAAGTGATATCATTATTCTTGTGATTTTTCTGTGCCCATTTGAAGACGTGTTAGGACTTGGTGGTATGTTCAGGGGGGTTTTTAGCGGAAAAGAGGATATTACTCTAAATGTATGTATGTTAAAAATCTGACACTACACCACCTAATGCCCACATGCTTTGCGAACATTTGTGTAAATGCGGGGACAAAACCAATATTGGTAACCCGACCAAAAAGTGAAATATGTTGCCATTTTTGAACCCAAGCTCCTAGAAACGACAGAATTGGAACAGGGGCTACCATCAGTAAATGCATGATGTGTGTATGCAATGCCAAACACCTGTCTATCGGGGAAGTATGTCTTTAGGTCAAATATAGATTGTGTGTAATTTGACAGGGGAGTGTCCTTTCACCAAGCCATTAAATGACATCGCTCTGACACTCCACTTCTTTTCCCCAATCAAGAGAGAAAGGAAAGCTTGACCAATGGGCAGTTGAGAGAGGGGCTGGCTAGTGATGCTGCACACACACCCACTTTCAAAAGACATAAAAAGAGCCACTGGAAGCTAGAGAGGACATTCTATTCCATCTGCTGCGGGACGCTCTGCCGGGAAAATCCATACTTTACCTCCATCAACCTCCAGGGAGCCAACACAGAGACTTCAATCTATCCACCTTCAGAGACCAAGACTTTACTTCAGAATTTGTAGCAGAGAGGTCAACTACAAACTAAATCCCTCTTTAGCAGGCCTCAAATCATTACAACTATTCACAGCCAGGCGAGCTGTTTGAATTCTTTGCAAGAACTCTTGCCATTTGCCAGAAAGCAGTGTTGTATCCAGAGAGAGACCAGCTGAACCGGAGACCGCTGTATCCGGACCCACAGACCTGATCAGAACCAGAGACCCAGACCAGACCAGCAGAGTAGAGCTGACTCAGACGCTGTGTGCAGAGACCGTCCGTGGCGAGTGAAGAAAACCCGCTGACCAGATCGTGACGAGGCCCAGTCCTTCTAAAAATTAGGAGTGAGCATCCGCCAAAACTGTGCAGAACCCAATCTCTTAGTTAAAATAATCTAATGCAAGCTATTTTAACTTGAGTAGAACTGTCTCCTAGAGATCCTGTCACCTGTCATTTGCAAAGCTGTCACCTGTCATTTTCTAGCTGCAAGCTGTAACCTGTCGCTTTGAACTTTTAAAAATGTCAAATCCGAAAAACTACCTTTATTTAATTGTCCGTATCTCTGGAACCGTGTGGGCTAGGAACTTGGTTTAACTTTCCTCTGAAAGCTTAGAATCACAGCTTTTCAATACCTTCTCCGTAATCACGATTCTCGCACTCGCGAATTTTACCGCGATTTGCGATTTGGTTAAAAATCCAGCCACATGTAACCATCAGCAGTCATCTTTTTCCTTGCTAAAAATTCGTTTGCCTCTTAAGAACCATCCCTGAATCATTGCTAGAGTGAGCCTGGACTAATATTAACTAGATACCACTCACCCTGAACCTCCTGAAGGGAATTAAAAGCATTTTCAGCATATTTCTCACTGCATTGTCACCATATTCAAAGCACTTGGGTCTGTGTTTCAAAACTCCTATCTGTTGTATAAGCTGCTGGGGGGGAATTGAACTGAACTCTATTTGATTGCATTCCTAAGAACTGAGTCCCATTCTATTCATCTCCTTACATTGCATTAAGGGGGGGGTGAATTGTCCAAGAAAGTGATTACATTGTATTTTGCTGAAATCCTATCAAGTTATTTTCTGTACTGCATTTCATTCCACATTGCATCCATTTGAAACCATAAAAGTATTGTTGCTATCGTATCCATCCTATAACCACTAATCATTGATTATAAAGAAGTGTGCTAGTGCCAGACTATCCATTATTGATTACTGCTCAGATTAAGTGTGATATTCAATTATTAATTTATTATAAAGTGTGATATATATATATATATATATATATATATATATATATATATATATGTATATATATATATATATATATATATATATATATATATATTGTTTAAATTATCAAATAAACCTTTTAAACTTGCAAAACAGAACTACTTCTTGGCTCAGTGGGGTCAGGGGGATTCCAAGAGAGGGGTGTTATATAGGGGTAGTCATCCAGAACTCATGAACTGGACGTAAAGATATATCAATAAGGGTTTCCATTCAGTATCCCAGACTAGGCATTGACTTAGCTGTAGTGTTGAATTGAATCCTCTTACAGAGGACAGGATGTCCTGAGTTTTAGTAATGTAGTGAGAGGCCAGAGAAGTGCAGAGGCCAGGAAAGGCAGAGAAATGGAGACTGCAGTAGGATTGGTGAGTTCCTTGCAGATTTTGAAAAGCTCAAGCCGTGTTGTTAGTGGCCCCACTAAAAAACATGCAGATAGGAATGTCATACACTTCGACAGAAAATAGATGATGATAGAACAAAATGGAATTATGTTTTACTCCACTGAACTCTGACTTACACAATTCCGGTACTGGGTTTGAAACCTCAAATAATGGAATCAGAAAGATTGCATGGAATGTGACCGTCGACCTGAAAATGAGTACTATGGCTTGGAGTAAACAATCTGTTATTCCACTGATTATGTGCGCCAAAAGCTCGTCTTGTTGGATGTATTCAACTGTTTCTGTTGAATTGAGGAATATAACGACTTGGTAAATTCTCGACTATGAGCATTTATTGAAAAATGTAAGTTATTTATTTATTTTTGTGAAAAGTGAGTAAACTTTTACTGTGTTTGTATGCATGTGTGCTTGTGCGTTCCTCTTCAGGGTTTTGTGCTAGGTAATGTGATGACATAGTTGATGACAGTGTCCGCTTGGCTATCCTGTGCACCAACATCTTGAGTAGCTTATCAGTTTGACATGTCGATGTCAGCTTGAGGGGCGGGTGTTATGATTTGCTGCTGCAAAGACACTTGAATTTAGGGTGATTGATCAATGGATAAGATTATCACAAGATGGCAGTTTGTGACCAGTGAGGTTTGCATGTCTAAATGTTATAAAATCGAAGGTAAGATGCATTGGAAGATAAATTCTGATCAATTGATATATTCTTATAAATACATGCCCTATCCATTGGGGCAATCAAATTCCTGAACGAATGTCCCCTTTGGTTCAAAAGGACAGGCAGTACCAGGCAGAAAGTGAATGCTTTCTCCACTGCTGGTTCTAGAAGTTTCAATGTTCTTTGTGTTGGGCCAAGCAGATACCATGCATATTCAAAGTATTGAGCCTTCTTGGTGCCTTGCGTGTGCCCCTGTTTCCCTTTCATTGAGGGGTTTATAGTGCTTCCCTTCAAATGGTTTGACAAACCAGTTCTTTCCCATATGTGAGAAAAGCCCTGCTCTCCTCAGGTTGTTAACTATTGGTTTTTTGTTGGCTTCTTGTCCATTATCTTTTGATTATTTCCATGGCTTTTAATCCTCCACGGTTTTCTTTGAAACTTGGTTATGTCGCTTCCTTTACTTTTGATCATGAAAACCACTGTGTTAGTGATAGCATTGAGGGGTGTGAGATAAGGCAAGGTATGGGCCATATCTTCTGTAAAAGTGAGGTTAGTGGTGGTTACTCTCATGCTCATTGTATAGCAGTGGTCAACCATGAGAGATTCATGAAGTCTTGGCTAAGACCTCTGTGCCAGAAAGGTAAGCAAATGCTTTTTCATAATTGCACTAATATCATAGTGATAGCAGGAGAGACATCATACGACCTTTGACTCCTATGTCTTCTTAGTAAGTGGCATCACATGATCTTTGACTCAGATCATGGGCCATTGTATTTTTAAACAATCTTTATTGAAACAAGACTAAATAATTTTAACATTAAGTTTATTGTAGCTTGCACATATCACTCTAGTACAATTAGCATGAGCTGAAGGTATTATTACTTTTAATAGATCAATAGTCAGGTTTATAAAACCACAGGGTTTTCAAAGCAGTCCAAGGTGGAAGCATTCACGAAAATAGGGGTGGTGATCCCTACTCCAAGCTATCTCCAGATGGTGTCCATGATCAAATGTTTGGTTCAAGGGTTCAAGGGTACTGCAGGCTGCAGAGGAAGGGAGTTGTTGTGGAACAATTGGGTTCCCAGAACATTTCAAAACCTCTCAGTTTCCAGTTATTTGCGCAGTTGGGTATGCATCCCAAGGGTAGAGAAAGGGCTCAACATGCTCTGCCTGCTGCCATGTCCACCAGCAATAAACCAAGTGAAGTCCATGCTGCCATACTGGATAACAGCTCTGCTATAAGAGACTAAATACATTAGGTTATTAATGATCATGAGCCAGCTCTTGCATGTACCACTGAATCACAGCTTCCATGAAGATAGCACATCCATCTCAGGGGACTTGGTGCTTGTAGAATTTAAGCTCCTTATGTAAAACCATGCTGCTGGATGAGGCGGGGGAGGAGGGGCATTAGTACATAAATAGAATCGCCAAACTCAGCTCATCCATCACTACCACACCACTGTCTTATTCGAATACTGCCCAGTACAAGGTTCTCCACAGACAACTACTCCTTCACTGTAATGATTTTACACAGACCGTGGAGCGCAGTCCAGACTATTGGAAGGATGCATCCTCCTGCCACCAGTAACCCGGGTTTTCTCAATTTTATGTGCTTTTAACCTTGGTGAAGGTGCTCCAGTGCACGCAGGATTTGGGTTTGAGTTGTTGATTCTGCCTTTGTGCAAGAGAAAATAAAACATACATGCACAATGGATTGCAGCGACAGGCAAAGTAGAGAGAGAGAGGGGTTCAGTAACGAATGGGATAAGGGACAGAAATGTGTAGTGAGGGAGGAAAATTGAGGAAGCATGAAAGACACAACGGAAATTCCAAAACTTCTCTCCAAAAGTTAATTTAAATGTGCGCTAGCAATCTAGCCTTTTTGTGTTATCATTTTTCTCTGTTTCTTATGCTTCATCTCCAAGCATCTGGCAGGAAGACACCTCTCAATTTCGCTACCTCTGGGGCGAAGGAGACCCAGAAGAAAATCCTTTGTCGTCTGAATATTCTAACTGTAATGCTGTACAGGAAAGTGAGAAACATGAGATGTTTAATGAAGGGTGTGAGATTGAGGTGAAATGAAGAGAGAAATGTAATGGTGAGGTGTAATGAAGGAGCGAGAAATGCCTCCACATGTGAAGTTAGTAAAGGAAACAAGACAGGGGAAGGATATAATGAAACATTGCCTAGAAATCCCTGCCATCTTGTATAAAAAGAGATTACTGTAATAATAGAACACAGGTGTTCACGTAATATTGTATGTTGTGAAATAGTAGATCTGTTTGTGTTAGTGACCAAAGGATGGGGCTTCAATTCACCAAAATGCTAGGGGTTGTGGAAGTGACACACCAATGACATCACAGGAAGGACTGTCATGTGACCATTGTCCCTGATAGCATCACATGAAATAACATCACATGACTTTTAACCATGATTGCATCACCTGAAGTGACTGATGGGTGTAAAAAATGTACATTAGCTCACATTTCATAAAATACCAAGCCAGTTCTGAAGCAGACATAATCTAGCGGAGCAGCTGCATACCTCTGCAGGAGACTCCACCCCCCTTCCACTCATATGTTGGAGACATGAGACTGTGCTGTGTTTGACACCAGCCATTGTGCCAATACCACAGTTTGTGTTCGAAAGAAGATACCTGTTGTGACAACCCTACCAAATGTATCCCCGAAGTGATGACAACCTAAGGGAGGAACTCCCTGAAGCAATATAAGAAAGAGCAAAGAAAATAAGCTAGTGATGTCACAAAAATGTATGCATGACGCCCCGAGATACTGACTGAAGACAATGCATAGATCCTAAAGAAACTAATGATGAAGTAAAGAATCAAGTGAACTTTTAAATACGAAAAAGAAGATTACACGTGCACAAGTGCTGCAGAAAATCAACCGTAGAAGCTGGCTATACGTAGTTAATATAACACAGGCGAAGCTGCCATTATATAGAAGCTGGACATCGGTATCATGTATTTTGTAAGCCAGGACCCATGAAGCAGGAAGGGAAAACTGTGTTGCAGCAAGAATAAGCAGAATCGTGGAGTTGCAAGATGAGGCTGTCTCGCCTGAAGTCAAGACTGAAGCAGCCATGGTCAGCTATCTATTCTGGAAATGAGCGAACATGCAGAGGATGAATCATCCTTTGGTAAGGTGCAAAGAAAGAACACCAAGAGTGCCAAGTTGAACTCATTAAGAGCATTTAAAACCTGCAAAATGGTCTCCTGTCACTTGAGCCAAGGGTGAAAATAGAGTTTGAATGTGGAGTCCAAGACACAGTAGTGAGTGCCTTCACTCCCGTGCATTCTCAAAGACAAGGATACTTTGCAAGGCCAAGTACAAAGACAATCTTCATGGCAAAGGGCATGGGCTATAAGAGATGCTGGGCTAATTGGGTGAGGAGATAGTGTCATGCCCCATATCCTTGCACCTGGGTCTGCGCTTACGTGCTGTTAAATGGACCGAATGTTCCAGATAATTGACAAGTGTGCCAACCAATTATAGTAGTTCATATAACGAAGGACCTTATAGTTTGAAGACCAATGAGAAACTGTGTATCTAATGTTTCTGAAGATATCATGTTTTAGAGGTAGGCATATGTTGCCCACCTGATAGTGGACAGCCAATCACATTCCTAGTTCCTATAGAAAGTATACTTAGATGTTACCCTTAGCCAATCCCGACCCTTGATAGGGTTTTCATTATTGCCACATAGTATGACATCACCTCTGATGTATTTTTGATATATAAACTATTATTTGTGTAAAGATCGCTGAGAGATTGAGCGTACGTCCGTTGATGTTCGTTGAAAATTCCCTGTTTTAGATTATTGTTAATAAAACAGTACTTTGCCATCTTCCTGAGTTGGTTATTTTATTTGGACTCAGAATTATTCTGTATGATCACATCCATTACATATACACGTTCCTAAAGGGCCCTAAGCTCAATAAGACTTTTCTAGCTACCAACCACATTTTATCTAAGGTGCTGCCTTTATATGAAAGGGGTCATGGTATGACAGGGGTAAGCCCAGGATAACCAATATGCTGCTACAGCCTCATAGGTCCGTTTACTCTCATTTTATACTGATTATAGATGCACATGTCAGGTCTAGCGACCAGGTGCCAAGTAAAGTTCCACATTCCCAGGTGATTCCAGAATACAGTATGCCAAATGTAGCCTCTAGTTGAGGATACTTCCATCTTATATCTGTTATACCTTACAGCCTGGGTAAGGTCAAAATAAATAAGTTACATATTTACATATCTGGTTGTTTCTATTGTATGCCAAGTGCAGCCTCACATGCCCCAGGAATGCCATTTAGTGCCATTTATGCATGGTATAAGGTACCATATGTGCAGCATCATGTGTCACTGATTCCATCATGTGCTAAGCTCAGCCTCAATTTATCAATAAATATATTATAGTATCTTTACCATGGGTGATGTGCAGCCTCAAATTCCCCAGGAAATGACAATGAATGCCTCATGCAAATGATATGTGACTACATGTAATGTACACCCTCATGCCTAGTTGCTGCCATCATATTCCAAATTCAGCCTCAAATGCTTTAGAAATGCCACTTAGATCCTTATATGCATGGCGCTCTGTAAAGTGCTTTGGATTAAGGCGCTATATAACGAACACATCATCATCATTCTTTCCAGCCTGCTGCTAATCAGATGTTTTGGCCTATGGCTCCCATGATCCCCCCAAATGATTATGCTGTAAAAGGCTGGTGGGAATTGCCGTGCAACAACATCAAGAGATGCAAAGGTGGCAGGCCACTGCAGTAGGTGATATGCAGCCTCATATGTTCATTTGCTACCATCATATGCCAACTATGGTCTCAAATTCCCCAGAAATGCCAGTTTATGAGAGAGTATTGGAGGAAGAGGCAGGCAAGACAGGAAGGGAAATAAAAAGAAGGTGTAGAGTGGTGGGAGACTAGAGAGATCCATAGTATATGGGGAAAGAGAACATTTGAGACATGCACAGAATCAGTGGGGGAAGGTTGAAGTGTGAGAAGGAAGTAGTGAGTGGGAGAATGTGATGGAGAGAGAGAGTTGGGGGTAGCAAGCAAAAGTCTGCAGAAAAACAAAGAGAGAGTAAGCAAAAGAGGCATGTGAGATGAGCTCCATTGGCTACTATGGGCTGAGCAGAATGGTAGGGGCAAAAGAAAACATGGAGGAAGGGAGTGTCCTCATTCCTTCCAAGTGAACCTCTTGAGTAAGCTAAAATTTTCCTATTTAGCTCAATCCCTCAACCCCCTCAAATAACAAGCACAAACCTCAATCCTCACAGAGACAATTTAATTCAAACCATTGTCCTACCACGGATCAATTTTTCTCCCAGTCTTCCACACTGAAATCTTACATGTGCAAAGTAACTTTGATTCAATCAAATATATGAACGTAAAGCCCTTACCTACACCCTCTAGATTAATGTCAACCATGGGTGTGCATGAGAAAAGGCAAAGACCCTTCCCTCAGACCAGTGGCAAAAGCAGCTTTTGGAGCTTGGAGGAGTTGTGGATGCAGGAGTCCAGAGGGGGCACTGGCACTTTAAATGATTCCAGCATAGTTGTGGTTTGTGAATAGTTTCAATGGAGTGCAATTAATATTCACCTGAATGAATATGAGGGCCAAAGTTGAAAGTCTCACTCTGGACATTTAAAAAAGGACGAAATGGTGAATTTTACACTATAATTTGTGAACAGATGGCTAAAAAGCCATTAAGATTAAAATTCGTTGTGTAGGGTACCACATGGAGAGAAGAAAGTGTGTCACCAGCAGTACACCAGAGCATTTGAAAACACTTTCATGATGCTGTGCCAACCATATATGCCAGCATTTTCACTCTAAAACACTTACATGATTGCGCACACAGTATTCGCCAGCACCGCCACTATGAATTGCATGCTCATGGTGCTTAGCCTGTGTCCACAATATGTGCTAGCATGGCCATGTAAAACATTTTCCATGCTTCCTGTACCCAAATATGTGCTAGTAGTACACTGTAAAAACACTTTCATAATTATGTCCACGATAAATGGCAGCATGGCCCTGGAAAACACAGCCTCATCACGACTTGGGCGGTAACCCTTAAATCTGGCGGTAGCGCTATTACCGCCAGATTTAAGGGTCTGCCAAAGCAGGACTTCGGCGGATTTCTCCCCAGCTCTGAGCTGGTGGGAAATCCACCGAAAATTTGCGCTATTACCGCCGGCGGGAAATCCGCTGGCGGTATTAGCGCGAAATTTCCCCATTGAGCCCAATGGGGAATGGGGCATTCCCGAATGGGCTCAATGGGGAATGGGGATTGACATTACCGCCGAACTCGTGATCCGGTGCTATTAACGCCGGGGAGTTCGGCGGTAGGGCTAATATCGCCCGCACTAATAGCGTTACCGTTACCGCCCAAGTCGTGATGAGGCCCATGCCACCTGTGTGCAAATATGGGGAGCCTGTGCCCACAATATAGGCCAGCATGATGTCGGTGTGCATTCCTTTTTTGCTCTTTTTGCCGGCAAAAAAATGAAAACCATTAAAACGGACAGAAAGCCCCCTTAACCGATAACCGTCCTGTACCAATGCCCCACACTCATGTTTATATAACACTTAAACGTGTCTCTCTGTACATTTACCATGATCCATAGCAATGCAAGATTGAGGTGAAGATTGGAGCATGCTGTCACATTCTCTGGTACTGTCGTATACTGCCCACCCAAGCCAACTGTTTGCTACCTATTGCAACTCTCATCAGGAAGGCACATCGTGCTCTGCACACATTCACTAAGGCTCACAGACATGACCATCACAAGAGGGGGGCTGCATGGACAAACCACACCGTGTCTTGCCTCGGAGTGGGCCCTATTGTCACCCTCTTGCCAGCTTTGTATGCGATCCTCACCTGGTTATGCAATATATAACAGCCAAGCAGAATCTTATACAACAACGGCAGAGGGCATTTATTAACACCTACCTCATAATGTATGCATGCTTTAGCGAGGACCTTAAAAGGGGGCGCCATCAGGCTGGTGTCCACTCTTCGGCCATTTACACCTCTTCTCACCCTCCAGTAGCGACATGTGCTGTGCACACAGAGATCACCTCCCTATGAGCTGGACTCTCTGCTGCTTGTTTGAATGACCTGGACTGCATGCTTCCTGCATCCATCTGTTCTTATTCTTGTCTTTCATCCCACCCTCCGAGCTCCCACCTCAACTGACTTATCCAGTTTCCAGGAGGAAGCTTGCTCAAAGGAATTATTATGTAGGCATTTCTCATGTGGTTCGGGCCACCAGATGGATGGGTCGTGTCATCCTGGATTTATATTTGGGGGCACGTTTACAGTTGCTTATAACATTAACACAGTTTGCAACATGTATATGTTCTAAACAGACAGAGGGACAAAACTAATGTTTGAGCATTTAAAAACTCATCCCGTTTGTGAAATCGGGATGTGTTTGGAAATACACAGAAACGCCCCCGCCTCCTCCAATTTGTGCAAATGCACAAAGTTTTGAAAAAGGGTACCTGAGTTAGCGTGTCTAGGATGTACTTATTCAGATTTACTCTGTGGCATTTATAGTAATCCATTACTTACATAGAAAAGCTCACTCTGGGTTGACATTTTGGAATCCCTAGCAGTCCTAGCCCATTTTCGTCAGCCGCTGTAAAAATGTGTTTATTTAAGTGCTTTCTGTAGCATTTCATTTTCCTTCGTCTATCTCCCACTCGCCCCCCTCTTCTTTGAATCCACCGCCTACCATCCCGCCCTCGGGACGTGATTGGCCTGTTCTAGGCCACCGGAAGACCTGCAAGGGCGTAAGGCAGCATTGTGCAATGCGCTCTGGGGTGAGATTTTGGAATCCCCAGCAGTCGCAGCTTATTTTCGTTAGCCCCTGTAAAAAATAATTTATTTAAGTGCTTTCTGCACCCAGGGACGCCATTTCACAAAAATGCCAGGGGTAGCGGAAGTGACATCACACGACCCTTGACCTCTGATGACATCACAACCAGTGAGGTCATCTGACCCCACCCTGAAGTGACATCACAGAAAGTGATGGAACACAATCGTTCACCTCTTGCCAAAACAGAAAGTGGCATCACATAGCATTGTTTCGAAGTACACTATGAAAAATATGGTTACCGTATTTCTGTAAACTGATATATATTGCATACAAGAATGGATCACCATGTGTATCATTAATATCAGTGCATATAGGTCCACATTACCAAATTACTGTAAATGCAAGCAGATCCAAGGCCAAACGATAATGATGTGTCATTATACATCACTTACGCTTAAGTGCTTCATATAAAACAAATATACATACAATATCACCCAACCTGTGTTGGTACTCATTTATCAACCGCTGCAGGATTAAAGGCTGAGTTGACCTTGCTGGGAGTCGAACCTGCAAACTGCAGAACCCACACACATTGCAGCAGTGAGCGTTCTACCCACTGAGCTATCTTACCAGCTATAGCTACCAGAAAACCAGCCACTCCAGAAATAAAGAGCCACATGCTGCTGACGACAACCAATGAGCCTCAATGAAAACACATTTTTTAGGAATAGCAAGGGTGACCACAGGGGTAGCAAGGGAGACTTCAGGGGTCACAGTTGCGACCCCTGGTGACCCCTAAATGACGTCCATGTCTGCACCATTTCAATTTCCCGCATCTCTCTACCACTCGGATGCCTCCCCTGTGAACCGACTGCCTCCCATCCCACCCTCAGGACGTGATTGGCCTGCTCTAGGCCACCAGAAGACCTGCAAGGGCCTAGGCCCTCTGCTAACAAAGTAAGGCAGCATTGTGCAGCACGCTCTGGGGTGAGTTTTTGGAATCTCCCGCCGTCTGAGACCATTTGTGTCAGCCCCTTTAAAAATGTGTTTATTTAAGAGCTTTTTGCACCATTTTAATTTTGCTCATCTCCCTTCCGCTCTCCTCCCTCTACTTTGAACCCACTGCCTCCCATCTCGCCCTTGCGACGTGATTGGCCAACACAGACCAATTTCTTTGGACCTCCCAGAGCAGCCACTGCACATGCAGCCCCCTCTACAAAGGGCCAAGGCAAAGGTTCAGCTCGAGAAGAAGCTGCTCCAGTCCATGTTGGCCCGTGTTAGCCTGTGCAGCCATCAACCAGCAACAACTGACATAAAGTAAGTAAGTGTGGCTCGGGCAGGGGCACAGCCATCTTATTACCTAACAGCCTATAGCGGGATGCATATAGGCCTCAGTTTCTTTGTTTGACAGTCATTTTGTTTCCCAAATATGTGGATTATGTTACTTTTCCATATCTCATTTTTCAGCGAATTGTGTTAGTTTGCCATATCTCACACTTAAGCAAATTGTGTTAGTTAGCCATATCTCACTTTTAAGTGAATTGTCTTAGTTATCCATATCTCACACTTCGGCATATTGTTTTAGTTAGCCATATCTCACTTTTAAGCAAATTGGGTAAGTTACCTATGTCTCAAACTTAGTCAAATTGTGTTAGTTAGCCATATCTGACATCTAGCCAAATTGTGTTAGTCTGCCATATCTCACACTCAAGTGACTTGTGTTAGTCAGCCATGACTTGTATAAGGTAGCCTTTCTGATTCAAGCCTCAATGTGTAAGGTTACCATACATTGCATCAAGCCAATTCGGTTAGTCGGCCACAGTTTACATTCTGGGCATTAATGGATGGGGTAGAATTGTGAAGATCATAGCCTGTGTCACATTTGGACAGAACTGTGAAGATTGGTCTGTGTCACATCTAGACAGACCTGTGAATATTAGCTTGCTTCACATCCAGACAGAATTGTGAATATTGGCCTGTGTCATATCTAGACAGAACTGTGAAGATTGGACTGCGTTGCATCTAGACAGAATTGTGAATATTAGCTTCGTCACATCCCAACAGAATTGGGAATATTAGCTTGCGTTGTATCCAGACAGAATTGTTTATATTAGCTAGCGTCACATCGAGACAGAACTGTGAATATTAGCTTGCTTCACCTCTAGACAGATTTGTGAATATTAACTTGCATCACATCCAGACAGAATTGTGCATATTAGCCCGTGCCAAATCTAGACAGAACTGTGAAGATTAGCCTGTGTGACATCCGGACGGATTTGTGAATATTAGCTTGCGTCACATCTAGATGGAATTGTGGATATAACATCATGCGTCCCATCTAGATATTGATGCTACTAACCAACCCTACCAAAAAAAAACTCACCCCTTTGTGTACATCTCTCAAAAGCTGAACTAAACACAACCATACCTCTAAAGCACAATAAACTGCACACATAGCCTTGCACAACAGCACATGAAAAACACACCTAAGCTTAGTGAACAGTGTAAACCGAACTGAAGCTGCCCACAGCACATAACAGCTCATTTCCTCTTTCTCCTGCTCAGTGCTTCTAACTAACCCTACCCTCCTGCTGTTCAGATTCAAACCTGTGGCCTGCAGAACACACATAGATCCAGCAGTGAGCACTTAACCTGCTAAGCTGCCTTACCAGCATTTCTCCTTAACCGTGCATATCACAGCATTTGGTAATGCATTAGCACTGGGTGTCGCATTTCTTATTAGTATTACACTTATTATTACAGTGCTTAGAATCAGTAGGATATATCATTGCCCACTCGTAAACTTGATAATTGTAGTCTTACATTTTGGTTTTAGAAATGACTGGAGGACATCAGGAGAGGTAGACGGGACGAAATCCTTATAAATGTTTCTTTCTAAATGGACAATTGATTAAACGGTATAATGTGTCACAATTGGCTGGATCAGCGAATTTAGAGCCACACTCTGACACGTGCCAGCCTACATTTTCCAAGTTCATATTCCAGTAATGCTGATTCAGCCCTTCATCCTTCTGAGGTTGATGAAGTACTATTACATTTCATAGTAGCAACACCAATTTTTATGGTTCTTAGAAGCAGGACGATTCAGGAGTCAGACATGAAGCTCTATATTTCAAAATATGATATAACACCAACTATTTCACCTGGATAAAGGAAGAGCTAGGCGCCAGAAACATCAAAACATGGAGTTTTTGCACAAGATGGTAGGCCTCAGACACATTAAAGATTCAATTTAACTCCAAATAAGAAGCTGTTGCTCTGGGACATTCCGTCTGCTTGGCCTATATAGACAAACACTACTCTCCAGCTGCACCTTTGCAAATATAATACATTAGAGAAAGACAGGCTTCACAAAGTTTCTGAAATTAAAGAGAACTTGAAGAACTTGCTTTATTTTCATGTTCACACTGCCTCTGCAACCCTTGACCAGGAGTCGGAGAGTCAGTGCCAGAGGTCACAAGGGAGTTGTGAGAGGCCACAGCCACGACCCTAGTGACTTCCAAATGATGTCCATGATCATTGGTAAAGATATTAAGAAAATGATTATGTTAAACTGACATGTATGAAATAGCTGGCTTGTGAATAATCATCTATTCTTAAATGCATCAGACAGTTGTTTTTTGGTGGGTGTACCTGTGTGATACCTGTTCTCGCTCTTCGTATAAAGGCTACGGAGGAGTCGGAGCAGAGACATGGTTGAGAAACGATGAGAAGCAAGAGCCGTCGACCATCAGGAGAGTGGCATGTGTTGTCGAGTGGCTCAGTGAGCGCCATCATCTGTCTTCATAGTAACTCAGGCCTCCCAGAGAAGGGGGCCCTGTTGGGGTTCCCATTTCTTGAAGCAGTGCTATTCAGTTGACTTTCAGATATCTGGTTTGACCCAGTCCCCTTCTGGAGGTACCTCAGTGACTTTTGAGACCCGAGCTGCATTTTTTAAAATCTTTGACAAATTATTCCAAACTTCATCGCATGTCAGGGTCTTTTTTTGGGGGATAATCTTTTCTGCTCATGAAAAAACACTGAAGGAGATTATTGGCTAAGCAATGGTTCCCACTCAGTTTGGGAAATCTTCTTGATATCGCCAACCACATTTTTTGAAGAACGAAGCTCTGTGATGCGAGACTAAACTAGCTCAGCATCATTGTGTGGTGTGGAGTAATGGCTAGGTGAGAACTGCCTGCAGCTCAGCCCCAGTGGGAGACCAGCATTTCATGACTTTAGGGCCAACAAGGTATGTTTATAATCGAAGAGCCAGCAAACCTTAAGCATAAATGGACACAGTTAATCAGGCCATTATGGACACAGTTAATCAGGCCATTATGGACGCAGTTAATCAGACCATTGCTTCTGTGTGGCAGGGCTGGTGAACTGTAGAGGGCTTTTCCTTTTGGCAGATTCATTTTTTTTATCTCAGAAAAGACTGCATTTAAAGAAAACTGCTCGGATCCAAGTGTTAGTTTCATTCTACAGCTGGCCAGGGAATGATTGAATTGTTAATACGATAATGGAAAGTACATAAAAATAATACATTTCTAGTATTTAAAGTGAAGGTGTTTGGACGATATTCCCTCAGTGCTCGTTCATGTTCAGGCTGTACTCCGGGTTCATGCAAATCTAATAACTGGAACTGGTTTCTGTTTTATTCAATACGACACAGCCACATCCTTATTGCATTTGAAATAATTGCTACCGTTTTGTCTGTAGTCATTTATATTTAAAATTTTGAATCATATTGTGTTCTTGCGTTGGTTTTCATTTTTTATAACACAGTTTTGTTTTTCGGAGGGTGGCTTAGGACTGTTCTATCACCTCAGGTGGAGGCACTTCAGTCCTGAGTAAGTGCAGGACACCCACAGTTTCTCGGGGAGAGCTCAGAACGATATCAGTAGGCAAGCTCTTTTAACTGTAAACACACTTTGAATTCCTGTACCTGGCTAAACAATAAACATGAAAAGTTGCATATGTTGTTCAGGTGTTGGCTGCTTTTACATGTGTCTGTACTTGTCTACTGTGCCAGGTACACCAAGTCATTTCTTCTACTTCAGAATGTTTGCCTGTATGATCTCAAATCTGGCCAGCGTGAAGAGTCTGTGCTCCTACACATTTGTGAAGATATGCATGCAGGGGGGCATCCAGCATTGCAAGAGTGAGGGGAGGCGGGGTGCGAGTCACAAACAATGTCTTGCTACTTTTCCCCCCAAGTGCAGTGTGCGTGATTCCATACGGTCTTATTCACTCCCCCACAATGGCGTGTCCAGGGAGTGGCCTGCGGTGGCACATACTACCCCTGGAATCTGATTGGCAACCCCATTATCCTAAACTATATGTGTGCGCTCGTACTTCAATCCTCCCCTGCATAGGTTAGTGCCCCACTTGACCCACTGCAGTGAAAAGAGTCTGGGCACGCCAGTGTCACCCCTAATCAACTTTTTTGATTACATTAGTGGCAGATGTCCTTTTAACACATTTGAACACGTAAGAAAAACAAATAAAACTGCAGGACCATTACAGATGCAGAAAACTCATCTATTAGAGCTCTGCCCAGGCTGTCCATGCTCTGTGGGGCAAAATGCATGCACACCCCCAAATGTGCATATGCAAATGGATTGCATAACAGAAGTGACTTCACAGAAAAGGACATTGCAAGGGGTATCATCCGTCGTTGATACTTGGAGGCACCATGTAAGTAACTTTTGAATAAATTGCCATAAGTAAGCCAAGTGGCAAATAACTTTGTGGTGCAAAATATCTAACTTGCACCATTATTGTATATGGAGCACCTCTATAGTCATTAGGCTTCTTTTTTTCAAAACAACATTATATATAAACATAATCTATGATGTGCATCCCTTACAGAGCTTCAGATACAGCCAGAGTGCCATTAAACGATTAGCCCAGGATCACACACTTTGGTCAAATGGTGAAGCCCGGATGTGGACAATTTAAGCAACTGAACACATCTTCCCAGGTTTAGTTGATATAGATATTTATTAAGGTTTTGCTTTGAATTTTATGTGCTTAAATACTACTTTATTTGTAGCAATGCCTGTGAAGCAAACAACATTTCATAATATACTGGCCTTTCATAATAAACTAGCTGTACACTCTATACATCGCCAGTGAAATATGTTGAGCAACAAGAGTATGACTTTAATTTTATTCTCCCCATCCTGCATGCAAATTCACAATAGCATCATGCTGATTAATGCGAGCCTAACAACCAACCCTGGAGTTTTAAAGTCAAATTATTTCATAATGCATGCAGCATTATGCACCCTTTTGATCACCCCCATTCACATTTCTTACGGGACAAAAGTCCCTGCTAATAGTCCCCCATCCTTCCCATCAATGTCGAATGGCTCCCATTGGTCTGTGCCAGAACAATGGGGGTGCTGAGCAGGAACACCATGCCCAGCACCCTCATTGTCCTGCCAGCGGGACACCTTTCATGTTCCGAACGAGAGAGGTGTCCCACTGCCAAATGTCCCACTCATGCTCTAAAAGAGCCACCGGGTGGGCAAGCCGCCCCCATTCGTCAGTAGGACATTGTCTGCATGATCTGTTGAGGACAGTTACTTCACTTGTAACTTTTATGCCTTGAGTGGGACCTGCGTTTGTCTAGCTCATCATGTGCCTGCCTGTTATATAAAGAACATTGGCAGCACGGCCACGCTACCTGCTAAAAGAGTTTAGTGGTAATCACTTCTTGAGTAACTTTGCAAACTCATTTAGCAGGCAATGTGCTGTCAGCATTCTTTATGAATACTGATCCAACACTTGGATTCACAAATGGGTTTGAACTAAACATACACAAACAAGAGTGTGACCGCTCCTTGGCCACACCTGGAATGGTCTTTCTGTTATATGGCGTGGCTTGCCATTCATTAAATTGAAGTAAACAGCAAACCCAAACGTTGTGTATCTTACTTCCGCTTAAAAACGATGCTTTGGACTGTTGGGTCTACTAGAAGTTGTAGTTTTAAAGTGGCCCTCTTGATATCTCATCTTGCAGGACAATGCAGTACTGACAACGCTACTGATCAAGGCCATCTCGGGAGTATAGCTCAGTGGGGATGTGCTTGTCTTGGGTATTACGCACTTATAAATAACCTATCATATCATATCCTAAAGGTTTTTGGGGGCCGGGGGAGAGATAGCCTTAGGGTCCCCCCTGAACCTACCCAATCTTAGGCTTTAAACAAATTGTTCAGTTTACAATAACATGTAAACATTGCATATCGCTATTACGTGTTTCCCCAACAATGCCTTGAAGCCAGTGACCTTATCAGTCATTTTTTTTGTGTCTTAAGTCTTGAAACACAGAGTGGCTCCTCCAGGTTCACATTACTTTTGATTGTGGAATATCTAGGCTCAATCCGAAATGGGGAAAATAAACTTTTGAGGCTGTCAATGTATCTGCAAATTTGGGGGGCTTGCACTAAACAATCTGCCGCCCTTAGTGGAGGGGAAGAAAGGTATGGGACCGTAAGTGCAATTAAATTAATCAACTGTCCCTGAAAGGTTATCTCATATATAAAGAACTAAAGCAGAATTGTGAATGCCTTCTTATTGAGCAGCAACATTTGCATCAGTTAAGCATCTAGAAATCATTCCAATACAGAAAATGGCCTTAAAAGGACTGAAAATAGGCTTTGATTCTCTAGTGCATCCATCCTGGGAAAATACATTAAGATAATTTGCCATGAGTAAGCCAAAAGACACATAACTTTGTGATATGAAAATGCATGGTCACTATTATTTTTGTTATTATTATTATTATTATTATTATTATTATTATTATTATTATTATTATTATTATTATTATTATTATTATATATGCAATATTAAAGCATTTCCAAGTAGTCATTCTGTAGGAGGCGCTATGTTACTACTTGCTATGATGTTTTAGTTGTGCAATTAACATGCCATGTTGGTTTGTCGCATAGTGTTTTTGTCATCTTAGGGACTGCTTCAAGTGTAACAGAAGAGAGGGAAGGTAAGGAAGGGGCATGACAAGGAACAAGCCAGAGGGAAGCAGGGATCAAGATGTTATATCCTGGATACATGCCTGGGTGGCACACTGCACACTACAAACATAATTGCCTCCAAGAAAGACTGGACAAGGTAACCTAAATTCTCTGTTTTTCTCCATCTTATCACTTTGAACAGAGAGAACATGGGGAGAGTCACTTGCACAACTGCAGGCAGTGCAGAAACGCACGTAGCAATTCATTTTCTTGTCTAATTACTTTAGAAAATAGACACCTGCATGTTGCAATGCTCTGGCACTGAGTTGCAGCCTGTGTGAGAGAGCCCACTCCATACCCCTTCCCTAACATAGTGGTCTCTGTGGGAAGTCCTACTGTACCACACAGAAAACACCCCGGGAGAAGCACTTCCCTTACAGACATACACATGCATGTATGTTGATAGGAAGGATTTTCTTTTTCCACCTTTCCCACCGTAGATTCCTTTGGGAGCCCCAGTCTGTGTGCTTATTTGGTAACCCTGGCCCTCATTACAAGTCAGGCGTTAAGGATTTAACGGCGCCGTCGGCGACGTTAACCCTTAACGCCTGATTCACACTTTAACGCCTGCTTTTTGCAGGCGTTAAAGTCCAAGGCGCTAAGCGACCTTGGTGCTAATTACGGCACTGTAATTAGCGCCTTCCCCATCCCCATTATGACCTATGGGGCAAAAATGGGAATGGGGAAGGGCAAATGGTGAATGGGGAATTACCGCCCCACTCACCTTGGAATGGGGAGGTAATTCCGCCATCCACCATAATAGCACCATGGTCCACCGCCTGACTTGTAATGAGGGCCCCTGTCTTGACTTTTGGAGGTTAGTAAACCCTTCTACTTTACTTCCCTTGTCTGTTTTTCTCATTCTTATGGGGAAACTGACTAGTGCCCAAAACTGTTAATACTGAGAGACGACCCTGGTGGTCCCGTAATGAACGGTGCTGGTACGGGACCGGCACCGTTCATTACGGGATGCTTGATTACGAGGTCCCCTAGCGGGACCTGGAACAGACGTCTAGTAAAACCAGACGTCCTTTCCGGGTCCAAGGAGCTAATAATGTGCCTGTTGCTAACGGGCCCGTTATTGGCTCCATCCACATTCCCATTGAGCCCTATTGGGGCTCAAATGGGAATGGGGAATGGTTCTGTGCATGAGGAATTACCGGGTCCTCCAAGGTCGGAATGACCCGGTAATTCCTCATTCACAGACCACGGACCCAGACACGATTTTGGATGCAGCCTTGGCGCTAGTAGTCCAAATCAAACAACACAGTTCAAGAAAAGAGGAGGTACAGGGGCAAAAAAAAAAAGTTACAAAACAAAAGGAACAAAAAAAAATTGGGGGTTGCGGGGATGTCCCCCGCATGTTCCATGCAATAATGTCGCCACAAAAAACGGCAATTTTTCGGCAATATTTTTGCATGGCGAGATTTTTGTGGCGACATTATTACATGGAAACAGGTAAACATAGAGTGCTGAGGGAGAAGCAGCACTTTGCAAGTGAAACTCCAAAATCTGCCTGTAAATGACATGTACTTTGCTGCTGAAACTTCAAAATGCCTGTACATAACAATTTCCAACACTCAAAATCTTGCTTGGTGCTAAAATTCATTTAATCTAACTCGTAATGAGGCCCTTTGTCTCTCTTTTAGAATTATTGAATTTTTACAATTGCACACATCACTATAGGGAAGTGTAGCTAGGATTCTTTGTTTCCTTTTGACTTTTTCCTAATAATTTTAGGTTACTTCGACAGAATGCCTAAGACAATCTGGTGGCATTTGTGTGGTTTTTACAGTTTTTACTGTATTTGAGATATTTTTCTCATGCACTTTTACATTTACCGTGAATGGCTACCAAATGTGGCTAGCACACTAAATGGCCATGTCGTGAGACTTTAGCTTGTTCCTTGGCCATCTTGTCCTTTGGACTTCTTTCTGCCTTCCCAGGCCAGGAAATGCCATACATGGTAACTCTTTTCCTGGTGAAAGCTGCTGTTTTTGCTGACAAATGGGCTTTGTATGTGTGAGTCAGTTGAGGGGGCTGGTACTGTCTGGTCCCAGGCCACATCGTATGGTACCAGAAAGTATTTTTCTGGATGGGTGTGATGACCAGTGGTTGTCCAGGATTGATCAATCCTGGGCTGTTTGAATGTTGCAGATCCTTACCATTTGTGGGCTTGGGCTAGGTCCCAACCTGAATCTTGGATAAAAGGATGGGTTTTGCATCTATTCAACAGGTCATCGTTGGAAAAAATACGACTCCTGCAGCTGACCAGCGTCGACTCGAGTGATTGGCCCGGTGAAGGTCTGCTCCTCTGCCTGATCTCAGAAGAGCCTTCTTGGTGCTTCAACTCTTGGACCAGTGGGAGCATCCAATGTTCGAGCCTGCTTGAGGATCCATGCCTTGGAAGCATTTGCAGGTGTCCCTGGGCAACCCGGTGGACTGACCTGCTCACTTTTGGGCTACTGTGCTGCAGCCATTGTCTTTTCTAGCAGAGCATTGGGACTTGCAAGATCTCTGCTTATCCCATAAGTTATCTGTCCTCACATGTTCATCCTTCTTACAAGAGAAGCTGTGCTTGGGCTGCTTCTGTGTTCACCACTGAAAGATCCCCTGTCACGGCCTGACCATGGTGACCTCCACTGAAACAGTCTCTCTGCAATCCTGTGAGGTGTTTGCACTGTTGGAATCTGCATTTGGGGGTCTTCAAGAAGTTGTCTGGAACTGTCTGGTGGGAACCGCTACCAATCCCCATCCCTCTGTACCTGCGACACATGGGCTTCCCTCACATGAACCAAGGGAAGAAGATTGTGTCCCAAGCTAATTCCAGAAGTCCTGCAGCGTCAGCTGGAAGAATGTTATGTTATGTTACCTGAATTTGTAAAGTGCACGGTCGCCCAAAGGCAAAGGCATCCTGGCGCTAGAGAGGAAAAACTGTTTGCAGAAGGGGAGAACCAATGAGGGTGGTGGACTAAAATAGGAGGCTCGTGAGAGCTCTTCTAAAGCCAAGATGGTTGGAAATGCTTCTGAGTAACAGTGGAAGATTGTTCCAGAGTTTGGCAGCTGTGATAGAAAAAGCCCTGCCGCCAACCCTTTCACGGTTAAATCTTGGAACAATAAGTAGGTTAGTGGTGGAGGAGCATAGGTCGCGTTCAGGAATATAGCAAAAGAATTTGGATTGCAGAAACTCAGCTCCTTGGCCATGGATTGCTCGGTGGACAATACACAGTGACTTAAAATGAACACGCTGGGCCACCGGAAGCCAATGGAGTCGATGGAGCACTGGCGAAATGTGAGCGCCGTAAGGAGAGCCCGCGGCTAACCTGGCCACCATGTTTTGCATGCGTTGAAGCGGCTGTGTAAGGCCAATCGGTCGTGACAGATAGAGAGAGTTGCAGTAATCCAGCCGGGTAAGGACTAACGCAGCCACCACAGGGGGCGGATGGCTCCCGGGATCATGGGTAAAACCCTGAGTTGAGAATCAGAATCAAGGGAATAAGTAAATATACCTGTTTCTGCCCGCCCTGTCTCCCATAGGGTAACATTGGGTGTAAAGACCTTGTGCCTACACTCCCGCTGGCCTGGCCTTTATTTGTCAAACCTGAGCGAAGGATCCTTTCTTAGGACTTACACTGGGAATAGTATGGAATGGGGTACTTACCTGACTTAAAGTAAATACTTAGGTTACCTTGACAAACTTTCAAAGTACCACCACAGCCCATTGAATCAATTCTGAAATACCTTCCCTGAAGAAACCTTAGTTTGGAACTTGTAAACTGTGGGCGCAATGTCCAATTTATCTTAAGGCTTGGCTTCAGAAGATAGTGGGAACTGGGTCTGTGCATCTGTTAACTATTCAAACTGTTTTTCCTGCATCTGATTACTCACTAATTTGAACACTTGTTTATAATCCTTAAGCAATTCTATTGCGGTAGCGGCCATGTAGTTATGGTTAAGTTGCTAAACCCATAGGGAGAGCACTTTTATAGCCAAGGGAGAACAATCTAAGTTTTAGCACCCCGGGTTCCCGCTTTGGGAACAAGGGGTGCTAATTGCCTTTATCCCCCATTGCAAGGGCTGCAATGGACTATAATGGTCCGTAGCCCTCCTTATTTATTTAGTTATTTATTTATTTACTTATTTATTTATTTATAACGCACCAATGCCCGCAGACATCAGGCTGTGTGATTACAGTATTTGTTAAAGAAGATGAGGTGGAGGAAGACAGCTTACTACTTGCTGAGAAAGGAACAACCTTTCTGAGAGCATTGCGGTCATTGGATTTGGTGTGGCGGCGCATGGATGTGGTCCCGTAGGAGTACTGTCCAGGTAGTCTGCGACTGAGTACAAAATTGCACTAAGTGCATTTCACTTTGGTAGATTAAGCCTTTGGTACACTCCCAACAGTAGCAAAGAACTGGCACACCCATGATTCGATCTTGGTGCTAGAAGTAGGCACTTCCTCTAACTCATCTTCTTGGTCCTCTTCATTGCCTTTGAAAGTACTGTTCTTTTTTTGTTGTGAAGGTCCTCCAGCTGGTGGTGGTGGCTCTTGGGGAGGAGGGATGGCAATAACTGATGCCATTTTTAAGATAAATAGCAGTTTTGATAAAATTCTTCCAAGTATGTACTGTGTACTAAATTGGTAATGGATAATGAATATGAAAAGGTGTAGGAGGAGTGCAAGGGAAATTTTGAAGTTGAAAGTTCCTAGATCAGTAGAAAATGCAGTTCTGAACTGTCCGCGAAGGACGGATCTTATTGTGAAGTGCGGACGGGTTCTCGGACACGCCATCATACCGCACGCCAGCGTATGGTCATGTGGCACTGTCCGGAAGGTCCGTAATGAAGTCAGATGTTCGTAGCCGTCTACGGCTGCAAAACTAATTGAAATAGTTGCAAAAAGTGTATAGAAGTTTTAAAAATAGTTCTAGAAGGTGGGAAATGGCAGAGTTTTAAGGTGACACTTTGTAAATTGGACACAAATATTGTTATATTTGGTAAGTATGATATTAGTAAGTTGTAGGAAAATAGCATGCACTGGTAAAAACCCATGAAAGTCACTGAAAAAACGTTGTTAAAGGGACGTTATGGTTAAGTTGCACTAATAAAAACCCATGAAATTCAATGAAAAAACATTTTTAGGGGACGTTATGTTTAAGTTGCACTAAAAAAACCTATGAAATTCACTGAAAAACTTTTTTAAAGGGACGTTGTGGTTAAGTTGCACTAATAACAACCTATGAAATTCAATGAAAAAACTTTGTTAAAAGGACGTTATGGTTACAAGTAAAATAAAAAAAAAACTGAAATTTGCCAGTTATGGTAAGCTAAGCAGCCATAACTCACGCCACCATCTTACACTGCTAAGACTAACACCCAGGACATCAAAGATGACATCAGAAATATCATTGATGACATCACTGATGACATCACATGTGCATTTACTTTTCATACAAGGGGTTGTGAATGCAATGTTGGCATAAAAGTATCAGAGGTTATCGGGATATGTGTAATAAACTACATACTGCATTACGCAAAGTGATGTTCATTGCATTGCAGTGTTCTTTCTAGTACAGGAACCTACACGTACAGAAATGTAGGCATTGGCTGCAGCATACACCACATAGGTGCTATATTTGTAATTTTCCAAAGTTGTATAAAAAAACAGTGAATGCTTATGTATCAGACTTTTCCGTAATGTAAAACATGTACTAAGTAGCTAATAATGCATCACTTACTACATATTTCTACTAATACACACAAAACATAAATAGACTACAATGCATACAAATATGGGGCTTATATATGGAGAGTAAAGTAAGCAAACAAGAGACAGTATCATTATCAGTAGTGTATAATCTACATGATTGTATTCATGCACAAAAATGATTGCCGTGTTTCAGGCCTGCTTCTTCCCCTATATATGTACATCATAAAATGTGATTAAATTCTAAGGAGAGTAGTGTAAGAACATGTGAGAATAGCAATATCTATAAATGTAATACCTTTTGAAAGTTAAGTTTCTGACTGTCAGTAAATAAAACCATATGGCAGTGAACAAAAAAGAACGGGGTAGACATGTGATGGCATCACTGATGTCATCATTAATATTTGTGATGTCATCTTTGATGTCCTGGGTGTTAGTCTTAGCAGTGCACGATGGTCGTGCGAGTTATGGTTGCTTAGCTTACCATAACTGGCGAATTTCAGGGGTTTTTCTATTTTACTTATAACCATAACGTCCTTTTAACAACGTTTTTTTACTGAATTTCATAGGTTTTTATTAGTGCAACTTAAGCATAACGTCCCTTTAACAACGTGTTTTCAGTGAATTTCATAAGTTTTTATTAGCGCAACTTAACCATAACGTCCCCTTAATAAAGTTTTTTCACTGATTATATATATATATATATATATATATGTATATATATATATATATATATATATATATTTATATGTATTCAAGGAAAAAACTTTAGTTGCAGTGACATTAAGGTGAGACCTTAAAACCCATGAAATTCAGCCAAAGCCACCTTAACTTTGCGCCCCCTGTCACGCAGCCTATGACCACAATGATGACATTACAGATCACATCAGTGATGACATCACTAATAGCATGTTGTATGAGAACACTGATGACATTACAAATCACATCACTGAAGCAATCACTGGTGACAACACTAATTACATTGTATATAACTGATTACATCAATAATGGAATTAGACATAACATCATGTATAAGTTAGCTCATGAAAAATGTGATTACCTTAAAAACTATTTACGCCATGGACTTGGCCATGGCAAAGGCTGGGGTCACTGAGCCAGCACCAAAGTCCATAGCTAGTAGTTGGTTAGTGACCAAAAATACCAAAGTGTATTGTTAAAAGCTATGCCGAGTAGTCCATCACTGTTTTAAAACATACTGTAGGCAACGTTGAAAGCTGTAGTCAGTGGCCATGGCGAAAGGCCATAGCTACTGCCCATTAATATGTTAGAATATACAGTCGGCACAGACACACGCTGTGACCACTGGCTCGTATTATGTTGAAGAACATGGCTAATGGCTGTTTAGTGTATATGATATACAGTGGGCACAGCCGAAGGCCAAGCTAGTGGCTGATTAGTGTTGTATAATACATAGTGGGTACGGCTGAAGGCCATCGCTTATTCTATTTTATTATTTAAAAATATACAGTGGGGTTTATAGTGACTTTTTCGACAGTCACTATTTCGAAATACAAATATGTCGAATCAAAAGTGCCTAAATGTTTTTTTTAATGCCTTTTTTTTGGGTGGGGGTACCCCCCACAAACCCCTGTTTTTTTTTGTAAACATCTTTTTGTGGCCAACTAAACAAAATTAACCCTTAAAAATAATAAACAAGAAATTCGAAAAAAAACATTTGGCACTTTTGATTCGACATATTTGTATGTCGAAAAAATGTTTTCGACATGATGACCGGATACCATACAGTGGACATGGTCATAAGTTTTACAAACTGCTCAAGGTCAAAGTCCATGGCTAGTCGCCCATTTATATGTTAGAATATATGATGGGCACAGGCAAAGATTATGGCCACAGGCCAGTATTGTGCTAAAGTCCATGGCTAGTGGCTAGTTAGTGTATATAATATACAGTGGGCATGGCCAAAGGCCAATGTTAGTGCCCATTAATATGTTAGAATATACAGTCGGTACAGCCAAAGGCTGTGGCCACTGACTAGTATTGTGTTGAAGATCATGGCTAGTGGCTGGTTAGTGTATGTGATATACAGTGGGCACAGCCGTTGACCATAGCTAGTGGCTGGTTAGTGCTGTATAATGCACAGTGGGCACGGCCTACGGCCATTTTATTATTTTTAAATATACAGTGGACATGGCCAAAAGATGTACAAACTGCTCAAAGTCAAAGATCATGGCAAGTGGCCCATTTATATATTAGAACAGGCAGTCAGCAAGGCCAAAGGCTGTGGCCACTGGCTAGTATTGTGTTGAAGACCATGGCTAGTGGCTGGTTAGTGTATGTAATATGCAGTGGACAAGGCCAAAGGGCATAGATAAAGGCTGGTTAGTGTTGTATAAAACATAGTGGGCACATCGAAAATCCATCACTTATGGCATGTTAGTGTTTTAAAATATACAGTGGACATGGCCAAAAGATGTACAAACTGCTCATGGTCAAAGGCCATGGCTAGTGGCCCATTTATATATTAGACGATATAGTAGGCACAGCCAAAGATTGTGGCAACTGGCCAGTATTGTGCTAAAGCCCATGGCTAATGTCTGATCATTGTATAAAATATACAGTGGATACGGTTGAAAGCTGTATCCACTGGCAAAGACCAATATCTTTGGTCGGTAGCTTGTTAGGGTTTTAAAATATTCAGTGCACATAGGTGAAGGTTGTGACCAATGTCCATAACTAAAGGCCATGAGTAGTACCAATTCATGTGTTAAAATATATTTCGCCATGCACAGTGACCATGGCTGAAGGGCATGCTTAATGCCAGTTATCAGTGTAATGTAATTAGTGATGTCATCAATGATGTGATGTGTGATGTCATCATTGTGGGCATAGGCTGTGCAACAGGGGGCGAAAAGTTAAGGCAGCTTTAGCTAAATTTCATGGGTGCAGTTGTGTTAAGTACTCACCTTAATGTCCCTTCAACTAAAGTTTTTTCCTTGAATTTAAAGATTTTGTTAGAATGTATTGCTCACCTTAAGGTCCTTGCAACTGAAGTTTTTTCCTTGAATTTCAAGTGTTTTATTACAACGTATTGCACACCTTAACGTCTTGCCAACTAAACTTTTGTGCTTGAATTTCAAGTTTTTTTTTTACAATGTATTACTCACCTTAACATCCCTGCAACAGAATTTCTTTCCATGAATATATATATATATATTAATAAGGTTTTATAGCCACGCCTACCAAAGATGCATGAAATGAGCCAATAGGACGTGCACATTATTCAACATGGCTACACATCTTTGCTCCTAATCCGCCAGCCAATCATAACACGTGCTGCGACCCCACACCTACATATGACTTTAAAGCACGCCAATTAATATTAAAATCAAATGTTGCGATGTGTTGACGTGTGTATGCCCATGCCGTTTGACGTAATCCGCATGTACAAAATGAGCCAATAAGATGTCGACCTCCTTTAACACGACTGTGCATCTTCGTGCATGGTGCACCAGCCAATAAAATCATGCGATTCAGCCCTGCGCCTACATGTGACTTTTATGCACGTGATCAAACTATCCAACCACCTGTTGCAATGCATTGACGTGGGTACACCCACGCCGGTTGACGACCTCTGCACGTACGAGACTGTCCAATCAGCTGGTTCGGCAGTCAGTATACATGAATAATCACCAAGCCCACAAAAAAGAAGTTTATATTTATCATTGAGTTCTGTACTTGAGTTTCTGAGTAACTACAAGCACTTTTGGCACTTTACCCCTTAAATTCTTCATCCTTTTAATCCTTTATCTTTTTTATCCAGTTTTTATCCAGTTTTCCGCTAATCCTGTTTTCCATTGTCTATTTTTTATTTGACTTTTGTCTTCTTTTTAAAAAATGTTTTCCGTTTTTTGAGACATGGGGCCTCATTACGAGGGTGGAGGTAGCCTTGCCAGTTTTACCGGCAAGGCTACCTCCAAACTTGCATCCGGGTCCGGCACCGTGAATGGCAATTACCTGGCTATTCCGGCCCAACCGTACCCAGTTATTGCCCTTTCGCAGGTGCCGGGCCCGGTACATCCCCATTCCCATTTGAACCCCTGAGGGCTCAATGGGAATGGGGAGGGTGGGAGCACCAGTACCGTTAATAACGGTACCAGTGCTACCATCATGTACTGCTCGCGGGTGCCGGTACGGCCACCAGGTCAGACACAGTGGCTGCAAGGGCACCCACGAGCAGAACTCCTAGTACGGCGGTACAGTAGCAATGGTGCCGGTAGCGATACTGGCGTCGTTGTTGTTTTATTGTCATACTTGTAATGAGGCCCATTTTCTTTTTCGTGTTGTCATTTTTATTATTTTACATATTCCTCCCTCTTTGGACATTCCAACATGTCCAACCACAACATTAACAGCAGTGATGATGATGTTATCATTTGTGTTCCAAATCCATCTTCACCGAGGAGGAAGGCAACTGGAATGAAAAATACTGCTGACAGTTGGCGCTTCTTCCAAATCAAACAACACAGTTCAAGAAAAGAGGAGGTACTTTGCACATTCGGCAGTAAAACTCTATGGGTGGACCTTCCAATGTTCCATCTGAAAGCCTAGGAAAATCTATAATGATAAACCATCTAGTGCGAGTCCACTGGAATGGTATTGATGATGAATATTGTGGGATGTATTGACCCACTCTGCTATATTATGCAGTCTCAATCTGCTATTTATGGTGCAAGAAACAGTACAATGGCGGCAACATCCTTGTGCGCACCAAAACCGCGTTTTCAACACACAAAAAGATGGCTGCACAACCTGTCACCCATGGTGCATGTGTGGTGGGACAGAGCACACACTGCAGAAAAAGTGCCAGTGGGCTCCATGACAGGTAAACATAGAGTGCTGAGGGAGAAGCAGCGCTTTTGCAAGTGAAACTCCAAAATCTGCCTGTAAATGACATGTACTTTGCTGCTGAAACTTCAAAATGCCTGCACATAACAATTTCCAACACTCAAAATCTTGCTTGGTGCTAAAATTCATTTAATCTAATGAAGCACTGTGAATTTACAATGTCCTGAAATATTAAGAGCAAAACACCTTCTCAGCAAAACTGGATTGCCTGTGAATGACAGCTCCTGTCAAAAATCTTTGTGCATCCACACTGGGCTACCTGTGAGTGACAGCCCCTGTCAAATGGGCTCTCCTGATTAAACTTTAAGATTGTCTAAACAAAAGGTCTGCCGGATTAGCAAATATAAACGGACTGTTGCTGAAATGAACACAGGTCAAAGTTGTTTTGATCCCACAGGTTTAAATCAACAATGGAAATTACATATGTTATTTGATGCAACAAGTTTGTTTAATGCTGGATTTCAGGTCAAGAAATTAAGAATTACCTAGGCTGGCTGGGCCTGCAAGTGGTTGAACAATAGGTTTCCACCCAAGGGGAGGGCATTGCTCTCAGCAGACGCTCACTGACACATGATAATTGTGGGGTATGCCAGACTTGTGTCTGCTGCCAGGGACTGAACAATGGCAGATTCTCCAGGCCAGGAAATGGACATGTGAAGAGGTCATAAACTAGGCTTGCCGAAGGAAATCCCAAAGGTGGGACTGCTCCTTGCCTCCAGAGACAGACAAAAGTCTGGCCGTTTGCTAATAAAGAATATGTAATGAACATTTTTTAGAGATTTATAACTCACTATCAGAAGTGGTGAAAAATAAAAAAACAGGCAATTTTTTAATCTAATTTTTGGCCCTACATTTGAAAGCTTTTTGGAACAGTGTAGCATATTCTGAACTGGAATGGCAATATATGTGATTTTATGGGAACTGTATTTATGCTAGAATTCTTAAACTTTGCACACACATTCCTATGGTAAATGCGCATATTTGTGGACATTTTGGAAAATGTTTTCAGGGCGAAATAGACAAAATGCTGCAGAAAGGCGAAACAAGGTCTCACAGCTGTGGGATTTTGATGAACAGATGTTCCATAAGCTATGTAATCCGTGTATGTGATTTTCATAGAGGTTGCAAATGTATAAATATGTATTTAGGACAAAATTCGATTTTGATACTAGTAGCTAGGGGAGATTAATAAGTATTGTAAAAATCAAGCCATAAACCTGACATCATCCTTCTTTGATCCAATCACCCTGATGCAAGGTGGAGATGAGGCTCTGATCCAATCCCATTTCACAGGTTAAGCCGGCCCATACAACCATTTGGTGATGTTATTTGACAGGATAAATAGGGACATCTGACAACACATAAGGACACACTCTCTTCTGATTCCAGCGAAGCACTTTGATCCAGTATTCAACATCCTTCTAGATCCCGATGTCAATCACCAGGCCAAGCAGTAGCTGAACCATTTTCAGCTAGGCCTCAATCCTCAAATAAACCTCACAACCCAGTGAAGCACTGTGGCGGGGGGAAGCATCCTGAAACTATCTGGCTTGCTACCATAAATGCTTGCCTGATGAACTCACCATCCCGCTGATGTGAAATATCCAGAAACAAGAAGGGCAGATCCCGTGCACTTCCGGCGACCCGCCTAGCTGATCCTGTTCCGCCTGATGTGCTGTCCTTCCCTGATAGACCTGATCCAATTGCTCCAGAAATCATGAATCCCATTGGATTGTGAGCATTAACAGGACGCTAGAGAACTATTGTATACCTTGCCTTATTTGGTTCCACCCTAATCTCTGAACTATCCATACTTTCATAACCAGTAACAGTGTCAAAATCTTTAGTGCTATCCTATCCTGTCAATTTGCTAAAGCGTCATTTTCATAGTCATTTTTATTTGTGTAACTCTGAAGTAATGAATCAGTCTCAGAGCTTACTTCGTCCTAACCTGGTTGCCTAGTTTGAATGCTCTAGTCTTGAGTAAAAGCATAACCCATATTTTCTGGTTTTAAACTGAAATTTTTGTCCACATTTGCGTCTTTATTTTTGAAAAACACCTCTCACTAAAACCTCTATAAAAAACTGCATCACGGAACAATTTATTGGACCCGTTTTTCTTCAATCTTGCATAGTAAAAGTTTGCAGCAAATTTGCTATTTCAGCCAAAGTACATGTGTCTTTGCCCATTTCAAAGCGCTTTTTCCATCCATCCCATCCTGATCTGGTGTATATTGTGGTTCATATTAAAGCCCATGCATGTTAGGACCTGATTGGTGTTGCTTTCTTTAGAATTTGTCTCCATTTTAGCATTTTTGACCATTTTGCCGTATTTCACCAAGCCATTTTCACCGGTCATTTCAAAGTGTCATTTGCCAAAATAAGGTTTTCTCTCTTGTATGGGAGGGAGGATTGCCTATAACTCTAGACATTGTATTTCATTCCTGAAAACCTGCTGATTGCTTACATTGGTGTAGGATTGCTCCTTTGTATTTAAACAAAACTTTGCAGGGGGAACATTAACCTAAGCACTATCTGTGCGCAAAACAAAATGTTCTTTTTCCTTTTGTTTTCTATTTTGCCCCTTATAGGTAAATTCAATTGCTTTGCTTATTTCTGAATTGTATTGTCACCCTTTGGGTGATTGCTGCCCCATATCGATATCTATAGTAACCCTATGTGTGATTTGAATATTAAAATAAATAAATACATATTTCCCTTTACAAACTAGCCTGATTCCTGGTTCAGTGTGACCTGGGGTGTATTTTGAGAAGGGCGTGATATGAGTGGTATATCATTCAGAATATTGAACTTATAGACAAAAATAAAATAAGGGTTTCATTTGCACACTACATGCTAGACGAGACTTGGGTGTGTGTCTGATTGAAATCCCTTACAGCTTGGGGGCTTGTGCCGCAATTCTTTTTTTTAACTTTGTTTTTATTGACATCATACATATAAGGTAGGGTGCCGGGGCAATCCCTGCCAGTAATACATTAAGCAAACATAGATGTCAGTTTACATTTTTTATTTTTTTATCTCTTACCCGCAAACTCCAACCACCCCCCCCCCCAGCTTTTTGAACATACCAGGTCTAGAGGTATTGCGGGTTATAGAAGCTGCAGAGAGAACATTCGGATATGTTATGAGACATGCATTTTGACATAATGGGGTCAGGTCAGTTCACAGCGAGTAGGGGGCCCAAGCTAGGTCCCTGGGGTTAGTGGAGAGGTGTGTGGAATGGGGGCGTTAAGGGACGTACTTCACAGACGCATAGAGATGCTATCGTCATTAAGAAGTAATACATTAAGCAAACATAGATGGCAGTTTACATTTTTTATTTTTTTATCCATTACCCGCCAACTCCAACCACCCCCCCCTAACTTTTTGAACATACCAGGTCTAGAGGTATTGCGGGTTATAGAAGCTGCAGAGAGAACATTCGGATATGTTATGAGACATGCATTTTGACATAATGGGGTCAGGTCAGTTCACAGCGAGTAGGGGGCCCAAGCTAGGTCCCTGGGGTTAGTGGAGAGGTGTGTGGAATGGGGGCGTTAAGGGACGTACTTCACAGACGCATAGAGATGCTATCGTCATTAAGAAGCACAGCGGTCCATTCCTGAACAAAGTCTGACATGGTGTCATTTGTTATCGCAGTGAGTTTTTCATAGGTGAAGATCGACCTAAGTTTACAAAGCCATTCCTCCTTGGATGGAGCCAGGACATTTTTCCATTTTTGAGCTAGCGCCAGCCTCCCCGCCCTCAACATGGCCCCAATGACCTTCGGGAATGCAGGCTGTTCTGTCTCCAGCATAGGAGTACCCAGGAGGATTTCCAGTGGATGTAAGGTGGGGGAGTACCCTTCTATGTCCTTGATCCAGCTGAGCAGTTCTGACCAGTACACCTGAATGACCAGGCATCCCCACCACATGTGAAACCAAGTGCCCCGTTGTTGACATGTCCTGGGGCAAAAAGGGGACACGTCTTTAAGCATTTTGGACAGGGTGGCTGGAGGGCGATGTCATGAATGGAGTATCTTAAAGCTATGTTCCATGGCAGCAGTTTACAGTGAACCCGTGAATATAGATTCAAAGATTGCCATCCATGCGTGATCGTCCAGCGTCATGCCCAACCCTTCTTCCCATATTCGTTTGAAGGGCTGCCTACCCTCCAGATTAGCCGTTATCAATGTGCCATAGAACTTAGACAGGGAGCCTTTCCGGGAGGCGCTCTTAGCTAAGACAGTTTCGAAAGGAGTGAGGGGGCGCTTGAGGTTATCGGCCCAACGAGGGTGGGTCAGTATCCCTTTCAGGTGCAAATATTCAAAGACTGAGGGCGGGTTGTCGCCCAATGCTTCAGTCAGCTGATCATACTCTATGAAACCCTCCTCCCATCTGACCATGCTTGTGTGTCTCTAAAGCCCCTGGTGTCGAGGTCGATGGGGGGACCCCACAGCGATGTTAAAGGGGACGGCCAGGATGACAGCAGCTTGTTGTCCTTGTTCGGCTTCCAGACTGCCCAGAGGGCTGCTAAGGTTGGGTGCGTTCTGAGGTGGGGGGGGCCTTAGGGGGAGCCCATAGCAGGTCCCTGACTTTTTTCGGGTGGGTGTGGACATCCTCAATGAAAGTCCAATATGTCCCCAGGTCGTCCCTCATATGCTCTAACATCACCCGGAGTTGAGCAGCTTTGTAGTAAAGTCTAAAGTCCGGGAGGCTGAAGCTACCATGAGACTTGGGAAGAGTTAGGGTAGAAAATTTGACTCTGGTTCTTTTGCCGGCCCAGATGAACTGAAGGACCCGTGTCTCAAAGAAGGCCTCCGGGGTTACCACAGGGAGGGCCGCAAAGAGGTAGAGTAAGCGGGGCAGGATATTCGTTTTAACCATAACCATACGCCCAAACCAAGAGAGTGTGAGAGGTGCCCATCGTTTGAGATCACTACTAATCTTGGCCAAGATCCCTGGGAAGTTACATTGATAGAGTTGTGACAGATCCCTGGGAATGGTGGTGCCCAAATACCTGGTGGAAACCCTCTCTATTCTCACTCCCAGGATTTCAGTGTTACCCCCGATGTCATGGTCCCCAGGACCCATGGGCATAATGCTAGACTTGGACGTGTTCACCTTAAGCCCTGAAAAGATGCCATAGTGGTCTATAAGTCCGAATAATCAGGGTAGAGAGTCCTGAAGGTTGGTCAAGTAGCCCAGAATATCGTCTGCAAACAGGGAAAGTTTAAAGTCACAATTGTCACATCTAATCCCTGTGATTTCCTGGTCAGCTCTGATTGCTATAGCTAGTGGCTCTATTGCCAAGGCGTACAAAAGGGGTGACATAGGACAGCCCTGACGGGTGCCTCTAGATAGGGCCAGCGGGTCTGAGGTGCCACCATTAACCAAGACTCTTGCCGAAGGGCCGTTGTAAAGTGCTGAAACCCAACCACAGAAGTTGTCCCCCAGACCCATTTTTCGAGGACTTTACCCATGTAAGGCCATTCGACGCGGTCGAAGGCCTTTTCCGAATCTAGTGAGAGGAGATAGCCTTCCACCCCCTGCCTTGAAGCCTCATGCATAAGATCCAGGGTCTTCCGTATGTTGTCAGATCCCTGGCGACCCGGGATAAAGCCCACTTGATCTCTGTGTACTAGGGAAGGGAGGAGTCTCACCAGTCTGTTTGCTAAAAGTTTGGCCAGTATCTTTACATCGGCGTTGAGGAGGGATATAGGGCGGTATGATTGGCACTGAGAGGGGTCCTTCCCTTCTTTGGGGAGCACTACTATCAGGGCGTACATCATCGTGGGTGGAAGGGAGCCCAGTTCCAGTGCCGAGTTGAACATCCTGGCCATGAATGGGGCCATCGTAGACCGGTAGGTCTTGTAGAACTTAACAGTGAACCTATCATCCCCCGGGGCTGTTCCACTCTTCAAAGAGGATATGGTGTCTATTATTTCTTGTGGGGTTATGGGAAGTTCTAGTGTTTCTGCCTTGTCGGGGGAGAGGCCCGGTATCGGGAGGGAGTCCAGGAAGCCATCTATTTCAGACCCGTCCCCTGCATACTCCGAGCAATATAACCACCCTCATTCTATTTCTGAGCTCGCGGAGCCTCCAAGCTAGTATCTTATCCGCTTTTTCCCCCTTTTCCATGTATTTCTGTTTCAAGAAAGACAACTTCCTTTCCGTTTGTCCCACCTGGAGGTCCGCCAGCCCAGCATGCAATCTTTGTAGCTCCTCCCATTGTTCGGGGAACATCTGAGTTTTCAGTTTCCCCCCCGGTTGGATAGAATCTATCTTTTCCCTCAATAGCTTCTCCTCATGGCCCCTCTCCCTCTTTTCCCTCTTTTTTCTCGAACCTATCTCGATAAGGACGCCTCTAATGGTTGCCTTGAATGTGTCCCATACACCCATGACACCAACCTCCCCATTGTCATTGGCAGAGAAGTAAACTTTTATGGCTTCGAAAAGGGTTTGACGTACTTCCTTATCATGCAGGAGGAGGTCGTTGCACCGCCACAGGGATCCGGATGCGGGGGCTGGGGGAGTGCCCAATTTTATTCTAACCAAATCGTGATCAGACCAGGGGACAATCTCCAACCCCGAGTCCGTAACCTCACCCCGAAGCGTGGCGTCAACCAAAATGTAATCGATACGGGAGAATGTGGCGTGAGGCTTTGAGTAGAAGGTGAAGTCGGGGTCTCGGCCTTGCTTAATGGGGTGAGTATCACTCAGGCCCAATTCTCCATTGACTTCTTGGAAAACTTCTGCCAGCTTTTTGTGGAAACGCAAGTTTGGGCATGGATTTACTGACTTCCTATCCCTCTCGGGGCACAGAACCATGTTAAAGTCCCCACCTACCAATAGGGTGCCCTCGGAGAAAGCCATGATTTTCTCTTTCATCCTTTCCCAAAAGATGTCCTGTGCCTCGTAAATACAAACCAGGGTAAACAGCCGGCCACTCACCTCCCCCTTGACCATAATATATCGCCCTTCCAGGTCCAACTTCTGAACTTTGACCACAAAGTGGACCCCGGGAGAAACCAGGAGGGCCACTCCGCGTTTTTTAGCCCGGAAGGACGCCACATACACCTGACCAACATTTTTAGCCCTTAGCTTGGGTTCCTTGCCCCGAACCCAGTGAGTTTCTTGTACAAACAGGAAATGAAGGCGGAGCCTTGAAAATTCTCTCACCACCAGCGACCTTTTTGTAGGTGGGTTAAGCCCACGTACGTTTAACGACCCCACTGTCAAAAATTGGAGCGAGTCATCCATCAAAATGATGATAAAGGCCCATGGCCCCTTCCGTGGAGCGCAACATGACAATGCTCCCGCAGAACTTCCACACCCTGCTGATGCCCAGAAACAATTCTATAAATGCAAAGTAGACCTGAAAACCTGGTGTTACCCAACCGAATCCCCAGTAAACAAACACCAACTTTTCCCTCCCCCTTCCCCCTCCCCCTGAACTCCTGGTTGATTAGTGGCTTCATCTTGTCGCCAGACCAGACCACCATTGTCTCCCCCCTCTGGGCTCTAAAACGCTTCAAAAACAACAACTCGAGCCCCCCCACCCCCATGTCCTTATTAGTCCATAAACAGTTGCGTCACCTCCCCACTCACAGTAACGGTTACACGCTTGATCATCAAGCTCCCGGGGGCTCTTCAAGTGTTGGGCAGCTCCAGGGATGCCGGCGCCACTCCTCTGAATTTCCTGTAGCCTCGGACCTTACGTCTTTCCTGTGGAGCCCTCGTCCGCCCGGGGACAGCTGGGGCTCTCTCGCTTTCTCGCTCACCCACTTCCATATTTGGAACATCCAGGAGCTCCCCCGACACCTTGCGAATATCGTCCTCCGTGACCAGGGCGTACTTGTAGCCGTCTAGCTCAAAGGAAAGTGAGAAAGGGTATCCCCACCTATATCGGACCCCTTTGGTCTGAAGCATTTTCATCAGCGGGGCGCAGAGCCGACATCTGACCAGGGTGAAGGCAGACCGATCTTGATACACCGAGATCTGAGCCCCCTCCCAGTCCACTGGGCCTTTCTTGCTGGCCAGTTGAAGGATTTTACTTTTCTCCGCAAAGTAGTGGAATCGTACTAGAATGGACCTGGGGCCTCTGTTGTCTGCACCTGCTCTGAGGGCTCTATCAATAGTCGGTTCGTTCGTGTTAGCCCCTTCAAAGAGTGATCGCACCACCGCGTTAACAGCTTTTACAATGTCTGCTTGTGTTTCGCCCTCACGCTCCGGGAAGCCTAAAAAGCGCAGGGTACAGTGACGTTCCCTGTTCTCCAGGTCGTCAAGCTTTAGGGAACATTTCTCTTCACTCCTCTCGAGCTCCGCCAGGCGCATATCAAATTGCGTCTCAAAGATGTCGTTCGAGGCCATATTGTTCTCTAGCGCTTGAACCATGTCATCTATATTGTCCACTTTTTTGTCCAAAGTGTCCAGACGTAGCGTTATATCCGCGCTGAATCCTTGGATCTCCTCGAGGAGGGCGGCCATACCCTTGGTGACCGTGCTAGTGTCTGTTAGTTCCTGATGCGTCGAGGTTGCCATCTCAGGGCGAGTCGGGGAGCCAGGGGCCAAGCGTCAGAATTTCTGCAGAGATTCTTTCCAGTTCATATGCCTCCCCCGGCTCCTCGCTTCCCCACGAAATCCACTCCTAGGAGCCCCAAGTCCAATGGGTGCCGTCGCTGGGCCACAATACGCCTCTGAAGAGGTCCTGCCTGCTTGCCGTCCAGGCCTCGTGCTCACTGTTGGGGTGGGGGGTTGTTTAGGCCTATTCTCCGGTTCTAGGTCAATGGCCGGCTCCCTTTGCCCCCGATATAATGCAGCACTTTTAGGGTGGCCGCTCACCTCGTGGGTGCTCCGGTGCCCCCTCGGCACGTCTCCCGATCCACCGTCAGATCCAGGGAGGGCCCGAAGCGGGGGGGGATGGGTGGGTTGCTGTGGGTATCCCTTGGGGAGGGTGCTCGCTCTTCCAAGTCACCTGCGGGGGCTTCTGCTCTCGCCGGACTCCGATGAGGTCAAGGGGGCAGGCCAGCTCTCCTGGGCCGGATCCACTGAGCGCCGAAGTCCGGGCACTCCGCTCAGGTCTCCGCGCCCGGTGCGCTGCTCTGAGGTGCGGCCCCAATGGCGGGAAGCAGCCCAAAGCATCGCGCTGCCCTGCCTGGGCTCTGTGGGTTACGGGAGACCGCTGCAGACAAATTTGGGGGGGGGGCTGTTCTCCCCACGCTGTCCGATGAAGCTGCAGGCCCCACCTTATCCGCGGCTCTCCGTTATTTTCGTGTGGAGCAGCAGCGCCGGGGGAGGCGGGGCACTCCCTCCCTTCTATCTTTGCGGGCTCACTGCGCAGAGAAGGCGCCACGTTGCGAGACCGGAGTTGGGGTATTCGGGAGCCCCACGGTGTTAGAAGGCTGCGGTGGGGGTAGGCACTTCACTCCAGGGGCTTCTGGGGTGGCTCAAGTCCCAAAAACGGCACCCTTCGGAGGAGACAAGAGGAGATGCGTCAGTGCATTTCTGCGCCCCCTGGTGGTTCCTGTGCCGCAATTCTAAATTGAAATACCACCCGTGACAGTCTAACACTGCATACTAGCCTGCAAGGTACAGACACCTTGTCGGGTTGGCATACTGTGCTACACTGTACAAGCATCCCTCAAATGAAATACTCAAAATAATTGGGCCTGTTTGCAAAAGTAAATCAACCCTGAAATAAGCCATAAGGAAATTGATATTTCTGAGATGGCGACCCCAGTTGAAATTAAGATTGCTATGAAACACCTCCTGCACAAACGGTTTGTCATCGACCTTGATACCTGGCAGACAAGGGTCCATTACATCAAGCGCTTAGCGAACTGTACATGGTCCCAAACATAAAAGAGGAGCAGTGTAAAATTGCCAAAATAGCGGCCTACCTGTACCTCCAAATAGGAATCATACAGGAAAAGCTAGCAGACGATATAGATTTGGCAAAGAGGCAAGGGGAAGCACTGCAGAAAATCCAGATTAATCTGGGCTCTGCAGAGCAAAGGCTCCAGGAAATTAAAGAATCAGAAACAGAGGCTACGCAGTATATTACCAAACTGAAGGAACATCTGGCTCTTTTGCAGCAAGATAATGTAGAACAAGATCTCAAATTACAGACACTGCAAGATGAGTATCAGGAAAGAGTTGACTCTTTACAACAAAGTCAACAGAAACTGGAGCATCAATTGAATTATAATAGAGTCTGTGCAGAACAGATCGTCACCTTACAAAACCGCCTAAAATCCTTGAAAGAGGAAAATAATAAATGAATTATTAAAGACATTCACTCTCAAGAGGAATTTGATGAGGAGCACCAGATATCTAGTTCATTTAAAAAACAGAGTGAAGACCTGGCTCCACAGAGGGGCACTCTAACTCAGGAGAGGGACTCCTAAGGCCAGGAAGTCAGCCAATTATAAACTAAGCTGGAGGAAAGAAAGCTGGTCCTTCAGGAGTTCAGTGAAATTAAAACTGAATATGAACAGCTACTAGAGCACACCAGGCGGGTGGAGGATTCTCTGACAAAGAACACTCAGACCAATAAGGACCAAACTCAGGAGGTGAGTCTCCTGCAGCAAAAATTGGCCCAGTATTCCAAATCCAGGCAGGAAGCACAGAGAGACAATGAGGCTCTCTATGAAAAGAATGACAGGCTCCACAAACAGATAGCCATGCAGGAGCAAATCATTGAGACCAGTAAGGCCTTAATAGAGGAGCAAAAGGGTCAGATTTTGGCATGTAACCAGGGAATAGGGGCTGAAAGAGATGAGGTAAGAAGGGACAGAGAAACACCTGAGCATAACCTCAGGACCCCTGTTATCAGGGACTTTAATCCCTTCAGTTCCTTGGACTCTGCCACCCCCATGTCCATTGGCCCATATGAGGCAAAGGCCACGGGGATGGTAGACTTCAGCACAATGGAAATATGGGACTGACAGATCAGCACCTCCCAGAAATGGATGGACGGCATCGCTGTACAGATTCCCAAATGTTAGGGCTAGCCTCTCTGATCAGGAAGACTCCAGTGCGGGGAGAATCAGAAAATTGGAACCTCATAAATACCACCTACCAAAGGATCATTCTGTCAAATTTGGTGGAGAACTCCATGAAAATAGACCCACAAACAGTATCTTAAAGACCTCTTCCCAGCGAGGGCAGTGGGGATGTACTGAGTCAATCCTGGGAGCAAGGGATAGTCAGATGACTCATCTGAGCACCACAGTCTCAAGAGACTAGGCTCCCACATTCTGCAAGCCATTCCCAAGCTCGCAGAATCAGGGAGAGCCCAGAGGATCAGATTGTCACCTCCTGTAGCAGTGCCTCATAGTCAGAGGATGAATGGACAAGGGTGACCAAGACTAAAAAGGCCAACAAAATTAAGAGGGCCCTACTGAAAGATCCCCTGAAACAAATCAATGCCATTAGGAGTGTCATAACGCCCTATCATAAAAATGCCAAATATTCAGTTTGGGAGCACCTCGAGTTGCATGAGCAAATGATGGATACTTTCCACCTGAAAGATAGCCAGAGTTGCATTCAATATGTCAAGTGGACATTTTCCTCTGAATACTCCAGCTTCTTTGCGGGACTGAAGGATCAGAACCACTCAAGATGGTCCACCCATACGGTGGCCATCTTAAAGCACTTCTCCATACATAGGAACCCCCAAAAGGCCCGCAAGGTGGCCTACAACCTGCAATGTGGGGAAGACCAGGCCCCACAAGAATTTGGACAAGAGTTAAAATGTACCTTTGAGCAGACCACCAGGAGGGTGCGCACAGCCAGTAGGGAGTTCATTAATACCTCATGCACTCTCTTAATACATCATGACCCAGCTGGTGAGGGACTTTCATGAAAAGAGATCACTAGTCTGGGTCATTGAACAGGCAACTCGCATTTATGAAGTGCAGAAACCGGTAGAGAATAAAAGTACAAATAAAAACCCTAAACCAACCAACACCCCTGCTGCTCCTAAGGTGGCGGAGGTGAAGGTTGCCCCCATTTTAGATCTGGAGATGGGGGGGCCTAAAAATATTCCTGCACAAAATTATCCTAACCAAAGACCCAGAAGGCCCTCGGGCCAATCCCAAACAGGTAGTCAGGGAGGTAACCCCACAAATGGGACCCCTAACTCCTTTGATTATATAAGCCCCCATTACAAGGGCAACAGACCCATCCTGGGCTGTGTGGACTCCCCCAGTCCAAGGGGGGATCCAACCAGGTAGCTGCCAACCCAGGAAACTTCCCCCTAACTTTCCTCATTAGGGCACTAATCCCCCAAATACCGGGTTGAGCTTCTTTCCCTGGTACCCGCTTAACATCAACCCCCAAAACAACCCTTCTTTCTTTCCCCACTTTCCTGAGCTCACACAACCCAATCCGGGAGAAGGGAGGCCAAGGGTAGAGGGGTACCAGAGCTATCCCAAACCAGGGTATTATGGGAGAAGGGACAGTTACCCTTCCAGTAACCAACCTAGGATGGACCAGAGAACCCCCTGCCAGCCAGAGCGGGTGTCCAAACTAGAGCGGCAGGTCCAGAACTTGTCACAGGATCTGGGTCGCATGTTGAGGGCTCAGCAGAACCCTCAGATGAACATGGTGACTCAGAACCTCTCAAATCAAGGGTCTGGTACTCCAGAGAAATGACAGGGAGAGTATCCCGACAACCCACTGGTTCCCAGGGAGGAGGCACAGGGGCGAGGGGGTTGTAAAGCCTTAGAGGAAACTTCCTTCCCCACTTGTGAAAACCCTTGGAAACCCAGGAACCGGAATCAAAATCTCCTACCCCCGAAAGTCTGCTACCTAAGGAACAGAGGGAGGGTAGGAGAAATAAAGGGCCTAAAAAGGCCCATTTTGTGGAGAAGGTTAGAATCTTCCAATTTGAAGGAGGGGGGGTCCTCTGAGAATTCTGGGAAAAGGATATTCTCCTTCAGGGATGGGGGAACTCCTCCCAAAGAAAGATGGGTCCCAAGAGATCCTAATGGGCGACTGAGTTGAAACTGCCCATCATTAAACCCCAAAATGACAAACCAGAAAATCATTGACTGCCTCCAAAAAGTGGGGGGCAGCCCAGAATCAGAATCAGGGGAGTCCAAAACTTCCCCAATATCCACATGTTGACTTTTTCTTACAGGTTCCCAAGCTCCCAAACAAAATCCAGCCCAAACTATCCCTCTGTCAGAATCAAGAGTAAAGAAATTAACCCACCAATTGGCCCAAAATGTGCATTATCTTTGCCCCCTTGAGGAGATGGAGGGTAGATTTTATGCTCCGGTCCAAATACAGGGGCAATGTACATTTTTGGCACTGGTGGACACTGGATCCCAAGCCACGCTTCTGTCCAAAAGGACCTTTGATCAGCTGAATGCAGCAAGGGGGGAGAGATACCATATCCCTCTCACCCCTCTTCATGGACAACTTCAGAACTTCGATGGGAATGAAATTCCTATCGAGGGGACTGCAGATTTAGACATTAAAATTGGGCGACACAAGGTGAAACACCCGTCATAGTTGTGACTCCAGCGGACACACCATGTTTACTAGGGAATGACATCCTGCATAGATTGTCTCCCCTCATAGATTGTGTAAACAAGGTCCTCTGGACTCAGACTAACCGACCAATAAAATTAAGACATAGTGTCAACCATGTTAGCTTAAATGGCACATGCCACATGGTTGAACAAAAACCTGACCAAACTGAATTTCATTTTCAAAACAACCAAATTCCTGACGTGACAGTAATTGCAGTAGGACAACAAACAGGTGATGGGAAGTCCGCTCTATTTCTGAAAATCAACCTTTCTTCCAGTCTCAAGTGGCATTCCACACTGGAAGGAAATACTCTGAAATTCTATACTAATCCACAATCAGAAAATCCCACTTCTATAGTCCAAAATGATGAAAAACCAGCCCAAAGCTTGGCTGACAGTCCGAAAATTGGAGAAAAGGTGTTCAACCCCATACAGTTAAATGGGGGAAGGACTCTCTTCTCGCCCGAGTGTGCGTGGACAATGGTAAGAGCTTCATCAGCAAAGCCATGTTCTGAAAACTCTCAAAAGATCCAGCCATTCCCACCTTTAAATTTATAGACAAATGGGAAATGGACCTGGAAACACCCAATTCCAAACATCTCCTGCCTTGCAGGTGTATGATCAAAATTTCTATAGGCAACAAGAGCATAGTCCATAATTGTTGGGTCGTGCGAGACGTCACTGCAGCCTTTTACTTAGGCAGTGTCATTCTCAATCGCTTTGCCATTAGTTTGGACCTGATAAACTTCAAAGCCTGGTCCCGATTAGCGGGTAATCCCATGGACTTTGATGATCCAGAAAAAGCATTTTGGTCAGCTCAATTGCTGCCACATGAAGTTGAAATTCAAATTGGAGAGGAAGTCACCATCCCAGAACGGACCCGAAAATTCACACTTAAAGTAAAAATTAAAAGAGGACGGAAACTGAAAAATCTTGACGCATATGTTCACCTCAATGCCCACTTCCAACAGCAAGGGTTGGGGTGAAACCCAACACCAATAGTCAATACAGAACACAACACCATTCCAATAGTGGTGGATAACAGCGACCTTAGGAGTATCACACTGGGTGCAGGCACCATTATTGGAATGGCGGTTAATGACTGACATTTTTCCATAGATTTATTTAATGAACTGGTAGGACCAATACCCAATTACTGTTTTGACAGTGATAGCGACAATGACCCAACACCAAACACGATCTTCTCCCGCCATGGGGGGAATTTCCTGGTGTACTGTTCCTGCCCTTTTGGTAAGGTAGAGGAGACCTATGACTTCAGGAGGGATGAGGTGATCTTTCAAGTCCACCAGGACTGCATTTCCCATCTGAAGCCGTCAGTCTACGTCAGTACTGTAACCAGGGACTTCTTCTGCCAGCTGGAGGAGGCCACTGAGAGCCAAACCAGAAGTCTTTCTGGGCTTCAGGCAAATGGTTGAAGAGAGAGTCAACCTAGCTAATGCCTGTGAGACTCTGGAGCAAACGCAAAAATGTAAACAATGTTCTTAGATTATCAAGATCTCTTTGTGGTGGACTCATATGACTGTGGTCGTACCGAAATCCACACAACAACAATTCCCATGGACCCTGGCATGACTCCAGTGTTTGTGAAGCAATGTCGCTTGCCTCTCGCATCAATGGAGTCCCTTAGAGAAATAATTAAGAACCTGGAGTTCCGTGGGATAAATTGTCCAGTCCACACAGCACCTTCAATAATCCAGTGCTGGGGATTTTGAAGCCAAACGGCCAGTGGAGACTCTCTGCTGACCTAAGGGAGCTCAAAAAACGGGATGCCCGATGGCATCTTCCCTACATTGACCAAGGGCTGGCCCAGATTCAGGGGTCAAAGGTACACACTGCCATTGACCTGACCAGTGGGTACTGGAATGTAGCTGTCAGTAGGGAGGACCAATACAAGCTGGCCTTTACCTTCGGTAGGAAGCAGTACACTTGGACCTGGACTCCCTTCGGATACATCAACTCCGGCAATGAATTCAATATATTTTTGCATAAGGCCATGGCCGACTTAGGCAAAAGAGATAACCTGGCAATGTAGATGATGTTCTAATCAAAATCTCAACTGTGGAGGAACACATAGCGGAGATCTGTTATGTTCTGACACAGTTGAAGGGCTGCTGGAGCAAAACTCTCTTTCCAAAAGGCACAGTCGTGCAGGACCCGTGTTAACTTCTTGGGGAATGAGATAACTCCTGAGGGTCTCTGTCCCCAGGAAAAGAAAGTAGAAGCACTCCAGAAATTAAAATACCCCACAACTCTGTGGGAGGTAAGATGCCTCCTTGGACTAACCAATTATAGTAGAAAGTTCATTGAGAATTACACAGAGATCACAAGACCCCTGATCCATCTGTTGAAGGGGGGGTCAAGTGGGAGTGGGGTCCAGAACAAGCTGAGGCAGTAAGTGAACTCAAAAGAAGCCTCTCACAAGCGCTGTGCCTAGTTTACCATGTCAAAAAAAGGAGTTCTTCTTGGAGACAGGGTTCTCAAATACATGCTTGACTGCAGTATTATACCAAAAGCATGACAACTTCAATAAAGTCATCTCCTATGCAAGTAAGACTTCATCCTCTGTGGAGGAAAAATTCAACGACTGTGAGAAGGCACTTCTGGAAACGATGTGGGCAATGAAGAATTACAACCCATTTATCCAGGGGGAACACATCATAGTGGAGATTCCACACCAGACTCTGCAATATCTTCAAAGTGACAGAATCCGGACCGGAAATGTGAGAAATTCCTGAATTACTTCCTGGATTCTGTCAATGCAAGGCTTTCCTGTGGAGGTCAGATATGGCCAAAACAAGAAGAGTACCCTCGCGCAAGGTCTGGCTGACTTGCATGATTGTGCCAGAGAAAACTGTCTCGAGGACGAAAGTCTTAAAATCAAGGACAACGTGGAGGCATACCTTAATTCCCCAGACAAGGTCTATGAAGAAGACAAGTGTGAGGGAATGGCCACTGTCTATGTGGATGGGGGCTTCTACCATGTTGACAACAACAGGGAAAAGGAACTTGTGGCCGGCGTAGGAATGCATGGGTGAATGATGATCCTCCAGAATGATGATCCTCCAGAACCCTGCGCTGGGTACAAAATCAGTCCCCATAGTATTCAAGTGGCAGAGCTGATGACTGTGCATCAAGCCATCCTCACTGTTGTCCAACACCAACTCCACAAGCTAGTCATAATCACTGATTCAGATAATGTCTGGAACGGATTCGTGGAGCACCTTGTTAATTGGAACACCGGAGGCATGCTATGTGCTAACAATAAACCACTAAAAATGGAAAACTAATACAAAATATTGATGATCTGGTCACCTCGAAAGGGTTGACCATCTACTGGAAAAAGATTAAGGGTCATTCTAAAGTAGAGGGACCAGACAAAACTGGAAATGACTTAGCTGATCAGCTGGCCAAAACCAGAGCCATACAAGGGGATCTACTTGAGATCGAGTCCCTGTTGGGGGAAATCCAGGTCACTGCTATCAATTGGTCCCAGACAAATGCTCAGAATGAACTCTCAACTGCCCAATGGAGCAAGGAGACCCCAGATGCTGATTTCTTTTACGGCTCAAAAAGGGGATCCAATAATTGGTAAGTTTTATCAACACACTGAGGACTCTGAGAACTTTGCCCTGATGGATACCGATTGTATTGGGAAAGAGGACCTCAGAGTGTTGATGAAATATCCAAAAATGTTCAGAATCCAAGACGGTTTGTTGGTGAGGAGATCCATATCTGGCCATGACCAGTGGGTGGTCCCTACCTCATTCCGAAGCACGATGCTAAGTCATGCCCATGATGCGGCCACAGCCGGTCATCAGGGGTTTCATATGACATTAGAAATATTTTGAGAGGTTGCATACTGGCCACACATGGGGCAAGACCTCGACCAATACTTGAAGGGGTGTCTTGTGTGTGCACAATTTCAGCCAACATCACTCACATGCTGTGCTCCCCTCCAGAAGAGGGGGATGACACTGCCTTGGTTAGATTTGCAAGTCAATTTTATCAGCCCATGATTCACTCCTCTAGGGGGAACAAGTACATGACCATAACATGCTTGTTTCCTAAATGGGTGGAATGTCTCCCGGCCCCCAAATTGCAAGTCAGAAACAGCAGCTGCCCTGATGATCAATCACATCTTCTCGTGTTTTGGACTACCCCAAAGGATTGAGTCAGACTGAGGTAGCCACTAGTGAAGCAATGACAAATGTGTGGGTAAAAAGGAAACTACACATATCCTACCGGTAGTCCTCTAGTGGTGGAGTTAGGAGGTACAATAAAACTATTGTGAGCATATTAAAAAAGTTTGTGGCAGATTCTGGGCCAAGTTGGGACATTCGATTACTCCTTGTCCTGATAGCCATCCGATCTACCCCTTCTTCTGCAACAAAAATGTCTCCATTTGAGCTGATGACTGGATGAAAGATGGTGCTACCCCAGCACAGAACCCAAGAGCAGACCTTGATAAATCCCTCCACAACTCATGAGTATGTTGAAAATCTGAGGAAACACCTTCAACATGATTTTGCGTATGCTCAGCGGAATCTAGAAAGATCTGCAGACAGTATGAAGACCCACTATGACCTAAAACAACTAAAAAGGAATATCAAGTAGGAGACCGGGTCTACTTGTACAATTTCCAAAGGAACCAAGCCAAAGAGCGCAAATTCCTCCCATGTTGCCGGGGTCCTTTTAAAATTATGGACAGAATCTCACCAGTTTCCTACAGAATCGACATCCCCAAGGGCAATTTGACAGAGGGGGAAGACAAGTGGGTCCACATAAACCAGCTAAAGAGTTGTTACCCAAGGCATACTTTGCGGCATATAGAAGAGCTTACCGGAAACCCAGAGGGGGAAAATCCAGACATCTAGAAAATTATTAAATATTCATTGATTACACCTGAGAAAATGGGTAAATTATCACTGAATATAGGCTGGGAATATTGCCAATCGTAGGGAATACAAGTGTCGTTCCCACTGCTGAGATCCCCGAAGATGTGTGGGTATAGTAGTGGGAAAATGTTCATAACCATGTTATGTTCTGTTTTCTAGTATTGGCACTAAATCCCAAGAATCACCAAGGAGGACCACTAGGGGACTGGGACGAAAAACCCAAGGAATCCAGAGTATCGTCCCATCCCAACCCAAACCAGCGAGGAGAGCGTGTCACCTCAATCACTGACGGTAGAAGCATCTGAATGTCTCCACATGGACAGAAAAGAACATCCCACTCGCCCGACTCCCCCTCTACTGGAAGTCAAAAAAAAGTCGGGAGGGGGAATTTGTGGGATGTATTGACCCACTCTGCTATATTATGTGGCTCCACTCTGCAATTTATGGTGCAATAAACAGTAAAATGGCAGCGAAACCCTTGTGCACGCCAAAACCTCCAAAACCTCCAAAACCGCGTTTTTCAACACACAAAAAAATGGCTGCACAACCTGGTGCATTTGTGGTGGAACAGAGCACACACTGCAAAAAAGTGCTAGTGGGCTCCATGACAAGTAAACATAGAGTGCAGAGGGAGAAGCAGCGCTTTGCAAGTGAAACTCCAAAATGTGCCTGTAAATGACATTTACTTTGCTGCTGAATGCTGCTGAAACTTCAAAATGCCTGTACATAACAATTTCCAATACTCAAAATCTTGTTTGGCACTGAAATTCATTTAATCCAATGAAGCAATGTGAATTTACAAGGTCCTGAAATATTAAGAGCAAAACACCTTCTCAGCAAAACTGGATTGCCTGTGAATGACAACTCCTGTCAAAAATCTTTGTGCAGCCACTGTGGGCTACCTGTGAATGACAGCCCCTGTCAAATTGGCTCTCCTGATTAAACTTTAAGGTTGTTTAAACTAAAGGTCTGCTGGATTAGCAAATATAAAAGGACTGTTGCTGAAAGGAACACGGATCTCAGTTGTTTTGATCCCACAGGTTTAAATCAAGAATGTAAATTACATATGTTTTTTGATGCAACAAGTTTGTTTTCTGCTGGATTTCAGGTCAAGAAATTAAGAATTAACCTAGGCTGGCTGGAAACAGGTTTCCAACAAAAAGGAAGGCAATACTTCAGCGGATGCTCACTGATACATGACAATTGTGGGGTATGCCAGACTTGTGTCTGCTGCCACGCACTGAATAATGGCAGATTCTTCAGGCCAGGAAATGGACGTAAGAAGAGGTCATAAACTAGGCTTGCAGAAGGAAATCCCAAAGGTGGGGGCTGCTTCTTGCTTTCCAGAGACAGACAAAAGGCTGACCATTTGCTGCTAAAGAATACACAATGAAAATGTTTTGCAGATTTATAACTCGCTATCAGAAGTGGTGAAAAATATAAAACAGTCATATTTGTTAATCAAATTTTTGGCCTTACATTTGAAAACTTGGTGGAACTGTGTAGCATATTCTGAACAGGAATGGCAATATATGTGGTTTATGGTAACTGTATTTATGCTACAATTGTTAAACTTTGCACACACATTCCTATGGTAAGGCGCATATTTGTGGAAATTTGGAGACATTTTGGAAAATGTTTTCAGGGCGAAATGGACAAAATGCTGCAGAAAGGCGAAACAAGGTCTCACAGCTGTGGGATAAATCCCACTTCGAATGTTTGGACTGGTTCTGCCGGGGAAGGCGCTGGGGATCTGTTAATGAAGTCATTAATCAGTCTCAGAGCTTATTTCGTCCTAACCTGGTTGCCGAAACTGAATGCTCTAGTCTTGAATAAAAGCATAACCCATATTTTCTGGTTTTAAACTGAAATTCTTGTCCAAATTCTTGTCCAAATTTGCGTCTTTATTTTCAAAAAACGCCTCTCACTAAAACTTCTATAACTCCCTCAGTTTTAAAGATAGAAATGAAATTTCAACTATCACTGATACCTAACATCCGGAACAGTGTACTTGACCTGTTTTTCTTCAATCTCGAATAGTAAAAGTTTGCCATGAATTTGCAATTTCACCCAAAGTACACATTCCTTTTGCCCATTTCGAAGTGCTTTTTCCATCACATCCTGATCTGAAGTGTATATTGTGGTTCATATTATAGCCCATGTTAGGACCTGATTAGTGTTGCTTTCTTTAGAATTTGCCTCCATTTTAGCATTTTTGACTATTTTGCAGTATTTCAACAAGCCATTTTCACCGGTCATTTCAAAGTGTCATTTGCCAAAATAAGGTTTTCTCTCTTGTTTGGGAGGGAGGATTGCCAATAACTCTAGACATTGTATTTCATTTCTGAAAACCTGCTGATTGCTCACATTGGTGTAGGATTGCTCCTTTGTATTTAAACAAAACTTTGCAGGGGGAACATTAACCTAAATGCTATCTGTGTGCAAAACAAACTGTTCTTTTTCTGTGTTTTCTATTTTGCTTCCTTATAGGTAAATTCAATTGCTTTACTTATTTCTGAATTGTATTGTCACCCATTGGGTGATTGCTGCCCCATATCTATAGTAACCTTATGTGTGATTTGAATATTTAAATAAATAAATATTTCCCTTTACAAACTAGCCTGATTCCTGGAAATAAAGTTGGTACCCTTTAGTGCGCTCCTTGGGAAGAATTACTCAATCACTTGGTTATGTTAATTCCAATTTGTTTATTCAGTATAGGTTCTGGATACTCCATACACTTAAAGTTTCAATAAACAAACTTTGTCTCCCAAATTGTCTCCCAACACGTGTTTCCCCATGACTTTAGCCACAGTTCCTCAGGGGAGATTCCTTGTCATGTTTCTCATAATTCTGATTCAGTATTGATTGGTATTCAATTTTCTCTCTCATCGGCTCTCTATTTGTCTTCCTTTTGTTCTTTTTCCCTTTTTTCTTTTTTTCTTTTTTTCTTTTTTCCCTTGTGTGTAGATTCTTGTGAATTCAAAGATGTTCCTTTCTCTCGGTACGATTGAGATTCTTTCTGTTAAAGAACCTATCCCATTAATGATGGGTCTACATGGTGGAAACGTCTTGTACTTTTTATGTATTTTTGGAAGGAAATATATTATTGGCATGACAGGTTTGTCTATTACCAAATACTTTTTTTCTTCTTCCGTCAGTAGGCCCATTTCTTCCCAATGTTTTGCCATTTTATTCCATTGAGCTTGTAGGTCTCTAATTGGGTTTTTTTGTAGTATTGAGTAACATTTAGTGTCCTTTAGTTGTCTGGTTCCTTCTGTTATGTAATCTTGTTTCTTCATAAGCACAATGTTCCCTCCTTTATCAGCTGACTTCACAACTATTTCCTCATTTTTGGAGAGTGTATCTATTGCCTTTTTCTCAGCTTTCGTTAAATTGTATTTGATGTTGGTTTGCTTGTTTTCAAGGTATTTTTTTCGTAAATCATTGCTTACAGCTTTTTGAAAAAGATCTACGGCATTATTTTCCATTAAATTGGGTATGAATTTCGATTTAGATCTTAAATGTGTTTCCTCAGTCTGGAACGGATCTATATTTTGTTCCGCCATGAAGGAATCCAATGAGAAATCCGTTTCTGTTAAATTCATTATGTTTACTGATCCTTCTGCTAGTTCCACAGTGAGGGGTGAAATGTCTTGGATATTGCGTTCTTTGAGTTTCATAGGTGATTCTGTGAAATATTTTCTAAGTTTTAGTTTCCGACAAAATTTAAAAAGGTCTACTTGTGTTTGGAAGTAATCCGTCCTATTGGCTGGACAGAAATTCAGTCCTCTATTAAGTGCTGTCTTGAGAGATTCATCAATATTTAGATTGGAAAGGTTTAGGACTAGATTTCCTGGTTCCCTCTGGTTTCTCTGTTCCTGGATCTCGTTAGCATTCCTCTTTGTCCTATACCTGTGTTTATTCGATCCTCCTCTCTTTCCCCTCTTGGTTTTCCCCTCCAAAAAGCCACAGTACGTGCTGTGACGCAGAACCTGTAAATAAACATATAGCGACGTATAATGTGGTACCTTACATTTCGAAATAATAAACAGGATTTTAAAAGAAAAAGTTAACATTTCAGAATTTGTAAAGTACTTTTATTTAACAAACAACTGTCAGAGACCAACGGACTAATCTCATTTCCAATTACATTGTAACAATGGTTCTAAGGGCAACATTGACAATGTTCATGGTGAGACACACGCTGTTCTTTTTGCATACACAAAGTATGCATTTCTGTTAAAGCAACCGCTTTGTTTGCACAGGTATTTGCAATACGGCGCCATGACCGTTGCCTTACACCATCATAAATGATGTTATGTCACTCCTAATACATAGTTCAGTGTAGGGACAGAGAGGGCCAGGCCTGTCATCCCATAACATTATAATGGACAGGCAGCCGTTCACAAACAGTTGCATCTGAAGTGGAAAGAAGCTGTCACTTGGTATCTGGAAACCATGGCACGCAGCGTACGGCAAGATGTAGCTAGGCGGAAAACGTAAGAGAAAATCTGTGTCAATACCCAACCTTTAGGAATACATTTCAAAACAGACACAAAGATTGTGGAAAGTAGTACACAAATGGAAGTGGACAAACATGACATTTTAGGGAATTATTAGCGTTGACCATGGGTACATATAGCGCAAACCTACAAAGGCTGCCAAACAGCAGTCGCCGTAAGGGTTAAAAAAATGGCAACTACACAGTGAGAGGGTAATCAGTTATGAAGCCAACATGAATGGACAAGCAATAAAAAATTACATGTCTTGATGTTACACAAGACCAAAAAAACATGCAAACTGATACACAAACCTATGTGGCCAAGCATAAAATGTGAAAGAAGAAGAAATAATGGTCAACAAGTGAGACTCTACTTGTAGCCTCATTCTGCAAACGCTAACAATGTGCACTCTCTGTTATTGAAGGAAAAATGGAACTGCGCAAAAAAATAATACTTCAGTTACATTGTCACAATTAGTGTTGGGTAATATAAAATTAAAATGCGGGTCGGTGTAGAGTAGTCAAAATTAAATTTACATGATCTTGACAGCCTCCATTGCTTTTCGCAAAGTCAGACAGCAATGTGTTCGCAGGAAAGAATCTTTGTGAACTGATATTTCATGTTTCTTACAAACGATTTTAAAACATAATCTTATCAAATGGTATGTTTTTCCAAGCTCTCATTCCTTGCATAGCTTTTGAAGTTTCCCATTCGCTCAAGGTAAAAAAACAATAGCCCCTTATGGATTGACTTGGATGAGTGGGCCAACGGAGCTCGAAACCAAAAAAGCAATTGAACTGATCTTCACTCAGAAGGCAAATACATTCTCACTTTGCAACAACATATGACAATCCAATCATGAGAACCGCTACTCCCACACGCCCCCAGAACCACTGTTTCCAACAAACACTCCGCGTGGCGGGCTCAGATTTCAAAATGTAGGATGCCGACTTCAATATTAATCAGAAAACATTGTAACACAGACACAGGCATTGGGCGCCGTAAATGGAGCACCAACTTCCAGTTTACCGTATGAACTTTGTGGCAAGAAAACACCACTTTTTGAGTTTGCGCTGCCACATTCCATCCCAAGCTAATGAAAGCTCACCTTCGGAAACAGTATTTCATAAGTATAACAAGTCCATAGGTGTCTTGTTTTGTATGTTTTACCGGCGATGTCCGTGTACACCAAAACATGAACGAAAGATGGCAGAGGCAGCGAAGAAATTTGACGCACTTCACGCTGTTCCACAGCCAATCAGTGAAAACGCCACATGTCCGCGGACATGATGCTACAGATTAGCCAATCGATTTCTTGTCCGCAGAGCGAACAGGAAAGTGTGACCGTGGAGCGGACATAGATAGCACTAAATTTTTCTGACCTACTTTTTGGTCGTTTTAAAGAAAACTACTGGACGGATTTTCACCAAATTTACAAAAGCACACTTTGAGGACCAGGCCGCTGCTCCTGCCACAAATTTGGTGAAAATCCGTCCAACGGTTTGGCCTGTAGGCGTGCACAAAGTTTTGGGACCCCCTTAAACCTTTTCCTACCCCTGGACCAAACATCACCAAACTTTGCAACTCAGGGTGGCCCATATATATATATATTTTTTTAATTTTTTTATTTATTTTTCTTAATCTTTATTTATTCAACTTGACAACCCATTGAGGAAAATACAAAAGCAAGACACAGAACTGATCAGAAAAGGTACATCACGGTATCAGCCTACAATTCATAGAGAGCAGATTCCACAATACAATGCAGCATTATTACATGAAACCTTAAGAGCGGATACTGAAGGGAGGCTTACGCCCAGGATTTTAGAGGGAGGTGAATCCTGCAAAGAGCTACTGAGAAGAGTGGGAAGGAGGGGGGGTTTCTGAATCTGAGCTGGAGGACAGAGCAGACATGTATTCGCGAAATCGTCGCCAGATATCCCTAGGTCTGGAGTGAGGGTGTGGCATAGCCCCCCAGGCCTTCTCCCTGTCGTACGCCCAGGTGACTGCCCGGAGCCATTGGGAGTGCGTGGGCGCGTTGGGGCGAAGCCAGCGCAACAAAATACAGCACACTGCCAGCAACATACAAAGTCCAGCCAATTTCCTGGCGTCACGTTTCAGACTGGGTAGCTCATGAAAGAGACAGCGCATGGGAGATGGATCTATGGAAAAGTATAGTATGTCTGACATAGAAGAGCATATGTCCTGCCAGTATTGTGTAAGGTGTGGGCAGTGCCAGATCATATGAAGATAAGTAGCTTGGTCGCTTCCACATTTGGGGCAGTGAGGTGAATACTCTTGGAACATGCGGTGTAATTTAGCTGGTGTGTGGTGATACCTGTGCAGTATCTTGAACTGCACTAATTTAAACCTGGAGTTGTAGGACACCTCCTGGGTACGCGAACACATTCGGGCCCAGTGCTCATCAGTGATCTCGACTCCGAGGTCTTCCTAACATTTGAGTTTTAGTTTGACAAAAGAGGGGGCGGCTCTATTCTGCAGCATGTTATAAAGTCTAGATACTTTCCCACTGAAGGCATCGGAAGAGCATAGTTCAGTTATTATGGGGTCATCCGGAGGGATTGCAGGAAACTCAGGATATTTGGCTTTGAGAACCCTCAGAAGCGAGGAGTATTGTAGCCATGCAGATGGCTTAAGTCTAAGGGGTAGAGAAAGGTCTGACCACTCCAGGAAGTTGTCCCGTTCAAACACATCGTGCAGGGTCAGGAAGCCAGCTTCCGACCAGCTGGAGACTATAGTTTGCGGAATATATGGGACATCAGGAAGAAAATTCCAGAGCGGGAGGTCACCATGGAACGGATTAGGTGTTGCAACCATTACCCATATTTTGGTGAGTGCTAGTGACGTGCTATCCACCAGGTCCGGTGAGTCGGGATCAGATAGAACAGGCTTAAGAATTAGGGAACCAATCGTGCGTTCGCTAACCTTTCGTTTTTCAAGTCGGACATGAGGAGGGGGGATCTCTGTACTAAACCAGTAGGAGGCGAATTGGGATTGAGCAACTACCCAGTATCTGTGGAAGTCGGGGGCACCAAACCCGCCCAATTCTCTGAGAGTGGTGAGTGTAGTCAGTTTGAGCCGGACTGCACCGGAGTGCCATAGAAAGGTATTAGTAATGCTGCGTAGCCTCTTGAAGAAGCTGTCACCCGGCCATAGTGGAATGTTTGTAAAGCGGTATAGGAGTTGAGGCAGCACGACCATTTTAAGGATACCGATTCTACCAGCTAAGGAGATGGGGAGTCTAGTCTAACTTGCAGTTTTGGTCGTTAGGTTTGCTAAGTAATTCTGGTAATTGTCAGTGCGCAACTTCTCGACGTGCCGGGAGACCGCCACTCCCAGATAGGTGAAGGTGGAATGGGACCACGTGAACCCCTGAAGGTCGGTGGGTGGTTGTGTGTTGTCCGTGAGTGGAAACAAGGTCGATTTAGAGTAGTTTACTTTGAGACCGGATATCTAACCGAATCGGGTCACGTCATGTAGGATTGGAGCTAGATTGGCTTCTGGGGAGCGGATGAAGAGCAAAGCATCGTCCGCGTATAAGGAGACGATATCAGCCTACCCCGCAGTGCGCAAGCCCCTGTGAGAATGTGATTGGCGCATCATGTCCGCGAAGGGTTCAATTGCTATGGCGAAAATTAATGGGGAAAAAGGACATCCCTGTCGCGTCCCCCTGGCTATCTGGAAGAGGGTGGAACATCTATCCTCGGTGCGGACCCTGGCGACTGGGTTGGTGTAAAGGAGTCGGACCCAGGATTGAAAGTTGGAACCAAACCTACATTTTGCCATGACTCTCCACAAGTACTCCCAAGACACCGAGTCAAAAGCTTTCTGCATGTCGTGTGGCAGTGGTTGGGCCACGCCATAGATGCGGAGCGGCAGCGGGCGGAAGAGGCACGGCTCACAATGGTCAGGGCAGAGAACTCCATGCGGAGGGCACTGAGGCAGCCGAGTGCTTCGAGGCAATTCGCAGGGAGTTGGAGGTCAACATGTCATCGTCCCTGCGAACCCTCGGGGCCATGGAAGAGGACCGCCTCCAGGACATTGAGTGAGAGTTCGATGATGCCCTGGTTCGGGACATAGAAAAGTGAGCCATCGGACTAGCCCCCTGCCATTGTAAATAGTTTTTAGTGTTAGGTTTCATTTTCATTTTCCTTTGATTTGGGGTGATTGGACTATGCCCCACACATTTGTATATAGTTTTTTCTTAGGTAGTTTCTTAGGTAGGTTTCATTTCTTTCATTGGGCTCATGGAGCCTTGAAAATGGATTGTACATAGTTGGACAATTGATTTATTTGAACTTTTCATTTGGATTTGAACATGGATTAATGGATTTTTCTTTTTGACAATGAATTGTACACAGTTGGACAATGGATTAATTTGAACTTTTTCTTTGGATTTCACCATGGATTAATAGATTTTTCTTTTTACGTTTCCTTTGGATTTGCTTTGGTGGATGGAGAGTTTGGACTATTCTTCTTTTGGATTTCTTTGGATTGGTTATACTTTTCATTTACTCATCTTTTGGACAAGCTTTTCATTTCATGTTTGCTATTTTTTTATGCTTTCATTTCATTGTTTTATTTTTGTCCATAATACATTTTGATATTTTACTTCCATGTGTGTGATTCGCTCATTGGGTTCATGCATGTGAAAATGTGGGTTTACGCAATCAATGCCAACCAGTGTGTGTGTGTGACGGACATGTGTTGATGTACATAGTTGACTTTTGGTTTGTGTCTTGAGATAGGCATGTCAGTGTGGGGTGGATTGGGAAATCATTGCGTCTCAAGACTGGGGTGGTTCTTTATGTTGAGGAGTTTTAATGACAATTTGATATGATTAATTATGCTTAGTTTGGTAAGTTTCACTAAGCTGCCTTCACAATTTGTCACTCTGTAACTACCTTTGTTTTCATCTGGTTTTATATTATTTTTGTATGTGAAGTTTTGGGAAATGTAGTATAGACACATGGTTTCCAAAGTGGTACTCCTGTTTCGGTAGCATGTGTCTAGTAAATTGTTTTTCAAAATGTCTTGGCTGTTGGGATCATTTTTGGCTATTGTTTCTATGTCCTGATTTGATTTGAGAACTCTTTTTCTAGATTTAACAGGACCAAGACTTTGCGATACTATATTTTCAGATTTTCCAAACAAAGCAGTACCGGTTAAACGGTCTGCAGCTTCATAGCAGCCACATTCTCTATGAGAGAGCATTTTTATGTCTAAGCTGTACAATTTCTGAGACAGTGTTTTGTCCAATGATAGATCATCCCAGAGGTCTTGAAGCTCTGTTTTTTCTGCTATGGTTAAGTAGGCTGTAACATATTGTGCAACTGCAGTGGGATTGTCTGCAATGTACTGCACATCTATGTTTGCATTCCATAAGAGGGCAATGATTGCATTATAATCATTGATATATTTTGCTTCTTCTGTTCTTTTTATGTAATATGTGTTCTTAGGTGATTTACGTTTCAACTGAAGACATGAAGTTGTTTACTTGACCTGTTGCTGTAACTGGTCTAGGGAAACCAAAACAGCATTTTGTGTAGTATTTCCCTTTTTTTTTGTATTTGCGACGAAAATATTTCCCACATTTGTGTCATTGAAATTTGTGCATTAAGGTCACTATTTATTGTTTGTGAAGGAATTTCACAAGTGGCATATTTTTCGATAAACTGTAAAACAGTGGCATCACTGTCTTGACCAAATTTGGGAGCATCTTTAATCCATAAACACATGTGGATATGTGGTGCTCCTCTGGCTTGTTATTCTTTTCTCCAAAAGAAGTGTTGCACTTCTCCGAGGGGAGGAACAGTTTTATTACAAATAAAGTGTAGCATAGCAATGAAGCGATGGTGGAAATATCTTGAAACATTAACAAGATATAGAGAGCAGAGTTCTCCAGGTGTTAGTATATCTATGCTTGTTTTGTTTTTGTTTGATATGCATAGGAAATCATGTAAATCTTCCCATGCATATTCTGCACAACTTAATGTAACAAACCAAGTGGGTGGGCCAAAGTTTCTTATCATACAACGTGACGTCATAACCAGTATTCTTTTGTACCTCGCATGTTTGCTAAAGGATTTGTAATGCTTGATTGTAGAACCTCATCTTTTTCTTTCACTTTTTGTAGTAATTGCATAGCTGACATATTTTGCAAATGGGTACCTTATTTCAATGTGTATGCAACTCCGTAGCATAGAGTTGCTAGTTCACTTTCAAAGAGTAGGTGGAATATGTATTCCACAATTTGTTTAAATCTGGGATCTTCATAATACATTCGTAATGAGCGGTATTCTGATAGTGTTATATGAGTGGGTCTATCATAGTACCTTCCTCCTTTCCCAGTAAGAAAGAGTAGAGGAAAGGCACGACGTGCTTCTATACTTTTTTCCCATATGCTGATTGGTGATCCTTTGGTTTGTCGCATTTGGTACATTTCTAGTGCATCAACTATGGTGTCTTTAGAGTGTAATGGATGAATCGTATAATGGTCGTATAATGGTCCAAAATATTGGGTAGTGTAGCAGGATTTAGAAGTTGAAATTGACCAGTTACTGGTGATTCTTGAATTATTTCAGTGGTTTCCCTCAGGTTGTCTTCAATATTAATTTCTTATAGTAGTATTCATTATTCTCTTTTAGATATTACAAGGCTTCTCTAACTTTATGTAAGTCCACACGTTGTTGCCAAATCTATTTGTCTTTTGTAGGCACACCATTTACTAAGACAATTAAAGATTGGTCTATTGGACGTTGCACTCCCAGAGTGTGTACATTTTCTTTCAGATCTAATGGTAAATAAACACATTTGCCACAAATGCCTTCCACTAATTCAGAGGGAGGTAATTTTGCTGTTTTTGGTTGAAGGCGTATTATTGCTTGAAATGGGTGCACTGTTTGAATTATGATGCCCTCATATAAATTGAGTTGTTGCAGGGGTTTTGGTAGTGGGAATAATTCCAAGCTATTTGTGATAGCACGTGAAGGAGTTTGGTTGTTGTTAAATTTTGCATTGCAGTAACTGCAAAGTATTAAGGGTTCAGTTATTTTGTATTTGTTTTGTTCTATAAGGTAGAGAGCTAATTCAAACAATTTGGAATCTTCATTGTCTTCTATTTTGTAAGTTATTACTACAGTTTTTGTGCTACTTTTATAAAATGTACACACATGGTTTGGTACTTCAGCAGATGTACATTTAAAATTAAGTATTTCTTTTTTGTATGTGTGTAGTAGAAGTTTGCCATTTGTACAATTGTACATAGTCTGTAGTAAAGCTATTGCATTTTTAAGTGGCTTTCACTTCCAAAATATTTCTCTGGATATGCTCTATTTCTTCGAGTACGTCTTTGGCTGTACCATGTAGAAGATTGTTATTTAAATTGCGTAATGCTAAAGCACGACTTTTAGCATAGTACAATTATGGACTAGATTTCTTATAGTTGAATGATGTTTTGATATCATTTTGATATGATGGAAGGCGCTTTTGCAAATAGGTCCTGAAATGCAGGCTAATGAATGTCCTTGTAGTCCTGTGTAGTTGCAAACTGGACAGGTATCCATATTTTGTAGGAGTTTCATTTTGAATTTGTCTTTGCCTTTCACATACTGATTGAGGAAGTGGCGTAAAGATTTGAATTTTTTTTGTCAATGTTACACATTGACGAGCACAGCCATTTGTACGCTGGACGTTTTGGTTAAGTCGGATGGAGAGGTGATACTGAGTTTTCTGGGGATATTTTTGTAAGCAGCATTTCTTGTTCCATTATGGTATTATTACATTTTTCATACCCTCGTCCACTGCTATGTATGGCAATTGTGTTTGTTTGCTTTTGCTTGTATGCTTCTTCATTGAAATATAGTTCTGTGCTCATGGTGTGACTCCATTGACATCCCCAGATATTTAAGAAGTTATTTTTGTTGACATTCCGTTTATTGAGAAGTCTTTTTTGTAGTTTAGTAGTTAGTTTTGTTAGTGGTTTCATTCTGTTTAACACTAAAATAAATAACTTCCTTTTGAGAAGGATTGCACTGTCTGTGAGAGCTTCTAATATTCATTTTCTACGGTAGGTTTTAAGGGTTGTGCATGATTTATCTCCTGTTTTTATAACATTCTGAAGAACTCTGTGGAGGAACATTTTTTGTAAAATACTTTTTTCAGTATGGTTACTTGCCACTACATCAAGATTTATAGGAGCAGTATTAGCAGCAGCGGTAGCTGAATTCTTGTTAATCACTTTCTGTTTCGTTTTACATTTTGAAAGAGGAGGCAAAGTTTCTGTACTGGAAGCTTGGTTTGTTTCACTTAAGGACTGTATTAGATGTTTTGTTTGATCTTTCTTTTACAAATTCTGCTAGAGATGATGCTTATTTTGGACACGTTTATTTTGATTTGCTTTACTTCAGCGTTGCTTTCTACGGACCTGCTTTTTGGTAGGCATTCTTTGGGATCTGTTTGGAGAAAAAAAAGAAGGTATGGGTTGGGCTGTTCTGCAATGTATCTGTGCTGTGTGCATGAGTGTCTGAGTATGATGGTAAGGATGTATGTGGAGGTGTGTGATTTTGCAATGGGCAGCTAAAACTAGTTGGGAAGGCTATTCTTGCATTTGTGTGTTATTCTACTGGGGTTCAGATGACAACACAAAGTAAGCTAGCGCTGAGGAGAAGCACTACTACTAAATCTAATGGTATAGAATTAAAACAGTTCTTTGTTCTGCAATACTAACATTGTATGGGCTGATTAATGGAATTTGTGCGTCGAAACATGTGGATTTGTGTACCATTCTGCCCGCAAATCCCTGTTTAACAAATGGAGATTTGTAGGCAGAATGGTGCACACATATCTGTTTTTCGGTGCACAAGTTTCATAGATCAACCCCACAGTGTGTTTGAGTTACAGTTAGAACATTATGGTAGTATTGTACTTACTTTATTTTTTTGGAATGAGCAGGTTTCTTCTGAGTTGTTGTTTGTACTTCAGATGTTGCTGCTTTTCAGGAGAGTGGTCTTCACTGCAATTCTAAAAGAAAGAAGTTAGTAATTTTGTGTGTTTATAGCACTGTTGTTAATTTAGACGTTGATTTTTATGTTTGTGTAGTAGTATTGTTGTTTGATAACTGAACATAGTGTCTGCATGCAGTTTCCTTTGACTATGTGCAGCCTTTATATTTTACTTACAGTCTATTAGTTGAACATGCTTTGCAAATGAGTATAATACTAAGCGTATGAAACTCACTTGGTTTCTTAAGGGTGTGTTATTGGATGTTAGGAGATAGAAGAAATAATCATATATTTATTTCGCTATTTTTATAGGGTAAATGGCAGAAACTGTATGGAAAAGCATGGAATGTATGCATTTGGGAAGTGTGTCGGTAATAAAGCAGAAGGATGTGATGTAGAGGCAGTGGTGATTTTCAGCTGGGAGCTTTTCTAATGATAGTGTCTATCTGTGTGAGTGTATAAAGATGCATGAACTCATCCTGCCTCTGTGTAATTTTATAATACACTACAAAGTGTTTTTCTACCATTATACTGTTATTTCTCCCATATTTTAATATTAAATTACAATTTTTTAGATAGCTGTGTGTGTATAAAAAAGAATTTAGATAGCAGAGAGGTTTGGAAGTGACAGTTGATTATAGCAGATGGAAAAAATGACAGTAAGTTCACTTTATAAGTTATACAGGTTAAGTGGCAGTTACCAGGTTTATATGCATTTATAAGAGTTGTACATGTACTGTGCAGAAAATAGGCATACCTGTAGTTTGTATTCATGCATGTGGATATGCATGCAGCTGCAAGTAGAAATCCTGGAGACTTGTACAGTAGTTTTTGTAGTAGGTGCTTTCCAATGACATGAGACTTGTACTCAGAGTGATCAACAGTACATTTGAAATGCTGAACTATGATGATGGAGTTAGATGTAGAGGTCTTGGATGTGACTGGTGGATGGTTGTGTGACTGCTTAGCTGTATCCAATGAGGCAATGGCACAGAGAGTGAAGCGGAAAGGATAGAAAGGCTGTCTAAGAGTGACACGCTCCGCGGACACTGTGGCTGTCCGCGGACAGGGCGTCCCCCATCCCGGGTTTTCCAGCAATTCCAGCATGGAAAGGGGACTGTAGAGATTAGCCAGTCAGGTGTTGAGGTTATGGATTTGTGTTGAAAGAGGCTGTGTGTAGTGAAGATGGCAGAGGTGGAGAAAGTCAGGGTGTTAATGGTTGGAGATAAGTTTGTGCATGGTTTAGCGCAGTATACTAAATGCAGGAAAGTGGCAAACAATTTTAATGTTAAAGGAGTGGAGGTGGTGTGGAGCACTGTGCCTGATTGCAATGTACAGGGAATTGTACAAGTTTGTGAAGATATGGGTAGGAGGAACAGTCCTCATGTGGTGGTTTTGCACTATGGTGCTTTGCATTTGGGCTATGTCAGTGCCCCTAATTTGTTGGCAGATTTGGAACACTTGGTTCAAGCAGTAATGAACGTCCTTCCAAATGCCAAAGTTATTTTTTCTGGTTTAGTTCCTAGGGCAATATGGGACAAATAGTTCTGTTTTTTGTCCTCAGCAAAACATTGCTAGGTGTGCTATCAACCGAGGTGTGTTTGCTTTAATGCTTATAGCTGGTATGTTCTTTTGTACTAATGAGAACATTGATTCTAGTAATGCTGTTTATTTTAAAGAAGATAGCATTTATTTACCTGTTATGGGAAATGCCATGATGTTTTGGAATATAAGGGTTGCTTTGGAGAAGCTTATGTGAAGATTTTAGGAGTAAAGTAAGACATTTTTGTTTAAAAAAATACAAAATAACAGGTGTCTCTCAAGCATCTGCAAAAAATCCAAAAAAGAAACGGCTCTTTTCAGAGCCAAACTCAAAGGGGAAATGGGGTACATTATTTAAATTGAAATTCATCACGCTCAGGTTTTTCGATATGTCCGCGGACATGGTGGTTGTCCGCGGACAGTACGTATTACTTACAGGAATTTTGGGGATGAGAGGCATGCACATGAGAATGAGTAGAGCAAGGGATTGGTCAATAAAGTTTACTGGGTGTGATGTGTAAGGAGAGAGTTTGTCAGAAAGTCTTTTTCCTGAGAGAAAAACAGATAGCTATGTGTTTCAGAAAAAGATTATCTGGATTTTGTGAGACTCATGGATACATTGGTTGGAGGTGCATGCAGAACGCTGTGGAGTGGCTGCACATCTTGGATTCCCTCATGTGGAAGTGCACTGGCATGTAGTTCGCGGAATGAAGTGTCTGGATTTGGTACCTCTCTTTGCTACTTTGGAGATACAGTGTCATCCAGACATAATTATAATTCATTGGGGAGGGAACAGTTTAGGACATTTGTCTGGAATTAATTTCTTTGCAATTTGCAATGAAAGAAGGACTTGGAAAGGTCATGGACATGTTTCCAAATTCCCAAGTATTTTTTTTTCATATTGTACAGAGACAAATGTGGCTGCGTTCTTCTTCATTTGGTCCACAAATGGAGAAAACGAGGTGCAATGTCAATAAGGCTGTTTGTGCCTTTTTACGAGATGTTGGCATGTCCTATTTTCAAATTAAAAAATATTGCTTCGTAGCACATACATTTTTCACAGAGATGGAGTACATCTTACTTATGCTGGCAATCAGATTATTCTGCGAAATATACAAAATGCATTGCAACCTTTTTTGTAATTACATTAATACATTTTGCAGTAGGTGTTAATCATTTGAACTTTTTGAAATACAAATAAACACCACCAAAAGGCTCTTTTCAGAGCCACCACTTCCTCCCATAGAAAAGTGTAATGGTTCTGACAGGGCAGCACTCCCAAAAAATAAATGTCTGCGAACTGTCCGCTGACTTCTAGAAAAGGCACAGGGCCCTGTACTATTCATTTGTCACTTCTATTTTTAAACTGTGAAAGGCGGCTCTGAAAAGAGCCTTTTTTGGGGTTTTTGTTGTTTTATATTTTTTTTGGTTTTTTAAACATGACACACAAGGAAAGGAGGGGAAAGGAGGGTAAGGAAGGGACACCAACCACGGGGATAAGAAAGGGCAGGTGGAGAGAGGAAGATGTAGGGTGGGCCTTATTCAGGTAGTGGGCAGACCTTCTCGTGCTCCTTGTCCGCAGTCTCGAAAGCACTCGAAAGATTCTCCCCCCTGCTGAGTACTGCATCGCAGTACATACACAATATTGTAACCTTCGAAAGGTAAGGGTCAACAGCATCATGAATGGCCTGTGAAGCAGCTGGAGGGATGCACTGTCCCACTGCAGTGTCTCTTGTGGTGACAGGAGCGGAAACAGAGGATGCTGTAGAGGAACTCAACCTACTTTATTTATCACAAGGTACAACCTTGCGAATAGCCCCACCATGGAACGACCTTAGGTGTTGCTTCATTGATGTCGTACCAAAGCTGTACTAACCAGGCCTCCAACGACACAGCACCATTTTGCACTGGTTGCAGGTGACCTTATTTGCACACGCTTTTGGCACTCCATCAAGAGTGGTAAACAACCACCACACCCAAGACTCACAGTGAGTCCTGGTAGTAGGGACTTCCATTACCTCATCCTCTATATCCGTCTCCTCTACATCCTCATGCCTATTCCCCTCAGCAGGCCCTTGGGGACGTGGTGATGGTGGACGGGGTGGGGGTGCTGATGCCGATTCAGGAGTAACTTGGGATGCCATCAGGAACCAGGAAGCAAAAGCAGCAAAATCAGCAAAAACAGGTCAATCTGCAAGTTTAATCTGCAGTACTGGAAAGACAATGCTCTGTCAGGTAGCCAGAAGCACAATGAGGATCAGCTCTGGGGTGTGGCCTTTTATAGGGGTGATGGTGAGCACTCTGTGAACACCCGTGAAGTCCGCGGACACTTCGAACACCCAAAAAAGCCTCAAAAAGTTCCAAAAAGTATGTTGATCGCCAGGGGCATTGTCTGGGACATGTGCAATGGTGAACCTTTACTGTAAAATACGTTGGATTGTCCAGAAAAGTACTTTTAAAATGTTTGGGGACCCGGACAGTGTCCGCAAATCAGGACACACACTCAGCGTGGGTGCGGTCACATGATGACGTCGCAAAGAATAAGTCTGTGAATGGGACAGGAACGGTTGTGCGCATGCGTGCAGGTGTTCTACGGACAGTGTTCAGGTCCTCAAATGAATTAAAAGTGCAACACACATGCGACAGACAGTTACGGACAGGCGCGATGTTCATAAAACCTATGGGTGTGGTGCGCATGTGCGTAGATGTTCTGCGGACAGTACGGACAGGTATAGTGTCCTTAGGACACCTCCATTTTGGTTAATTATGGACATTCCAGACATCCAGCGTGTTCTAAGAACAGTTCCATCTTGATTGCGGACAGTACGGACAGGTATAGGGTCCTTAGGAAACCTCCATTTCGGTTAATTGCGGACATCCCAGTCATCGAGTGCGTTCTAAGAACAGTTCCATTTTGATTGTGGACAGTACGGACAGGTATAGTGTCCTTAGGACACCTCCATTTTGGTTAATTGCGGATATTCCGGATACCCGCGCTGTCTGTGGACACCCCAACTGCCTTTTTCAAAAAAGAAAGACACAGAGGACTGAATTAAAATGCACAAAATATTTTTTTTTATTATATAGAAATATAAAATTTATGAAAGAGAGGGGGAAGCAGAAACTGTCACAAATACAGGGGAATTAGGGGTTTGGAGAGGATGGATGGGAGGGCATGAACGGATGGAAGTCTCATCATAACGTTTTTCTTGGTAGTGAGGATTTGGGGATAGTTGACTGGGACATGGAGAGGGGGAACAGGTACATGTGGGACAATTATATTTAATTTTTTCTTTTATGTGGTCCTCCACAAAATGTTTTAAAAGTTTGACATTTTCAATTAGCATATCCATTTTTTGTTCCATGCACTGCAGAGCATTTTCTAATGTCTCTTTTGCTATATTATTTTCACTGTTTGTATGGTCTGTTAAAAAAGAAAAATGTGTTTAGTACACATAAAGTAATGATTATTAATTTGCTTATATAGAGAAGTATCTACCATTAGTATCACTGTCTTCACTAATTTCATCACGTGGAACATTTTCTTCAAGCCATTCCAAAGTACTGGACTTTTCTGTGTTAAAATAAATATATTACTTTTAGTGTACCTTATACAGAAAGTTTAGAAATATATAAGAAAAATGAAGTTAACTTACTAGTTTCTGGTAAGTTGTGTTGTTACTGTTGTGTAGGTCTGCTGTTGCTTCTTCCTGTGCAGTTTCTGTTAGGTCATTATGTTGGAGGCATATCTTTTTTGTTTTGGTATATTCCATTTGAGTACATATGCTATTTCAATGGACGGTTGATGTGTTACATATATAGGTTCCACTTCTTATTTATTATTACATATAATGTGTTAATTTGCTGCTTTTTGAACTTGTTCAGTGTTTATATGGCATGATAGAACAATCTAAGATAACCCCTGAGTTTTTGGGTAGTGTTGATGTTGTCCGCGTCTGTCCGTGTGCATATACACAGTCCGCGGACATCAAAATCATTAGCAGGGGGTTCAGTATATTCTATGTTACATGTATATAAAGTAAGGGAATCCTAGTAAACATCTATCAAATTCATACTATGTATATGTATATTCTGTAACAAAAAACTTTGATAAAGGGAGGTTATGGTTAAGTTGTGCTATTAAAAACCTATGAAATTCAGTAAAAAAAGTTATTAAAGGGACGTTATGGTTAAGTTTTGCTACTAAAAACCTATGAAATTGAGTAAAAAAACTTTGTTAAAGGGATGTTATGGTTCAAAGTAAAACCGAAAAACCCCTGAAATTCGCTAGTTATGGTAAGCTAAGCAACCATAACTCGCACCACCACCGTGCATTGCTAAGACTAACACCCAGTACACTATTTATAATCTTGTAATTTTGGATAGTATAATAATGAATGCTACCGTATCAGAGTTTTGAGTAATGTTAAACATGTTTTAACTAGCTAACAATTCAAGACATGCAGCACATGTGCTGGTACAAACAATACATATGAAGAATCACAATGCATACAAGTCAGAGGCACATACAGGGAAACTAAAGTAAAGAAGAAAGAAACTGCATCATCAGAAAATGTTAATGACATTAAAGTTTATCTTCATGTATACAAATGAATTGAGTGTTTGAGGCCTGCTCATTTCCCCATGTATGTGCACCATGAGCTGAGACCAAACCCTAAGGAAAGTACTCAAAGAACATATGACAAGGTTAACGACTAGATATATAGCACATTTTTCAATTTTATTATTCTGACTGCCAGTGAACAAAACCACCTGGCCTATATATGTCAATAAACAAAAACAAGTGGCCCAGATATGTGATGTCATCAGTGATGTCATTAATGACATTTTTGTTGTCATCTTTGATGTCCTGGGTGTTAGTCTTAGCAGTGCACTGTGGTGGCGCGAGTAATGGTTGTTTAGCTTACCATAACTGGTGATTTTCTGTTTTTTTTTCGATTTTACTTGAAACCACAACGTCCCTTTGACAACGTTTTTCCTTTGAATTTCATAGGTTTTTATTAGTCCAACATAACAATAACGTCCCTTTAACAGTTTTTTCAGTGAATTTCAAAGGTTTTTATTAGTGCAACTTAACCATAGCGTCCCTTTAACAAAGTTTTTTCATTGAATTTCATAGGTTTTTATTAGTCTAACATAACCATAACGCCCCTTTAACAAAGTTTTTTCAGTGAAATTCAAAGGTTTTTACCAGTTCATGCTATTTTCCTACAACTTACTAATATCATACTTACCCAATATAGCAATCGTTGTGTTCAATTTGCAAAGTGTCACCTTAAAACTCTGCCATTTCCCACTTTCTGGAATCATTTTTAACCCTTCCATATTCTTTTTGCAACTATTTCAACTAGTTTTGCACCCGTAGACGTCGCTGAACATCTGACCTCATAGCAGACCTTCCGGACAGTGCCACATGACCATACGCTGGTGCGCGGCATGATGACATGTCCGACAACCTGTCAGCACTTCACAATAAGATCTCTGCTTTGCGGACAGTTCAGAACTGCATTTTCTACTGATCTAGGAACTTTCAACTTCAAAATTTCCCTTGCACAGCTCCAACACTTATTCCTACTCATTATCCATTTACAATCTAGTACACAGTACATACCTTTAACAAAACTGCTATTTATCTTAAAATGGCATGAGCTAATGTCATCCCTCCTCCCCAAGAGCCACCACCACTGCAGTAATCAAGGAGATGAGAAACACTGCCCCCTACCTTACAAATAACAGACACACCACATTTTTCCTTGTCCACCTACCCCTCCATATTAGTGTTTGGTTCCTCTTCCCTCATTTCCCTCCCCACCTTTCGCTCTCAGCTCTCCTGCCAAAATAAATACATCCAAAAACAACAAAAGACATATTCCTTTAGGAACCACCTTTCACAGTTAAAAAATAGAACTAGAAAAACATGTATAGACTCCATCTACTTTATATTTCTCAGTAAAGTACATAGACTCAATAAGATTTTCCAACATTTCCATTTGCATTTTGTGTTATGCTAATGGGAATATTGTGGCATTCATCCTACGTTCCAGGGACTGGAACGGTGGATACTGGCCCTGCAGTCCAAGTTATCAGCCCACGCGAAGCGAGGGTGGATAACAAGGTCTCTGGACCATTATCCCCCCATTCCAGCCCCTGAAATGGGGGATCAAGACCATTAGCACCCTAGGTTCCCAAAGCAGGAACCCGAGGTGCTAAAAAAGAGGATTTTTCTTCCTACACCGGGACGCCTATGAAGTATTAGCGTTAAACCTGGGTGAACCTAGTGATGGTCTACATGCACCTCGATGCTGCACTCGCCATAACCACGTAAAAAAGACAACTATACACAAAGATAGTACGTGCGTTACATTGCAATAAGCAACACAGAACAAACAAATAGAATATAACCCAAAATTAATCTTCAGATAATAATAAGTTAATGCTCGTTCCGGTATACAATCGTCAAAATCAAACTTACATTATATTCACCATTTCCATTCTCTTGGCGTAAGTCAGACCGTAACGCTCACTGCGTTCGTACCAAAGATTCTTCATTAACTGAATTTACATGATCCTTACTTTTGGAATGCATAACCTTTCAAATCTTCATTATTACAAACCTCCTCTCATTGCATTCCTTACGGAATGGTCCCTTTCTCTCAAGGTAAAAAAACAATTGAACCTTATGCTGTGTGTTCCATGCGTGGGCTTCCTTAGCTCGCAACCAAAAATTCAAAGCTGGTTACCTTCACTCAGAATCAAAATACATTCTCACTTTGCAACAACTTTCCTCACCGACGCCATGAGAACTGTTATTTTCATTCACATGCAGGGCCGCTCTTTGCATCAGACAGAAAAATGAAGCAGCCAGGGCAGGCAGGTGTGTGGGCCCCTTCCAAGGTGGGGGACAGATGGGGTCTCAAACATGTGTCCCGTTTGCCCATCCATAAAAACATCTATGCTACTGATAACTTTTGGGCACCATGAGGAGTTTATGCCCTCAGTTTCTAAGGCCATTGTAATTCTTTGAAGACTAGGGGTTGACTCCCATACCACTGCTCTGTAGGTTGTGGTGCTGCAGTATTTGGTGACCAGAACCTTGGTGGCCTGAGCCAAGATTGTGCTTTCATGGTACAGCACACATTAATAGCATTGCCTGCAGCTTCTGTACTTGTCTTGTTGCACAGATTGGGATACCCCAACTAAGGTTGGGTAAACACATAGAACCGTTTTTTAAAAACGTAAAAGGAATTTGGTAATCATTCTGGTAGCATTTCCCACACATCATTTTTTACACATTTTTTTAATGATTACATTGTTTTCCTTGCAGTAGTTCCTCATTGTTTGCAACTGCACATGGAATGCATTTGAACTGTGGACAGACATAGTGGCTTGGCACAGAACAGAAAAGGCACAGGATACCCACCATTAGAGGGGCGTGCATAGAAAGGGCCAGAAGAATTGTGTGCATATCATTCATGCACAGAGCCAGCAGACTGTCGTTTGACCCCCATGTAGTTTCAGAAGGACAAGTCATTATATCTGCTTTTACAAACAGAAAGTGGAATATAAACAGGTACTTGACTGCACAGCTCCCTCTTCCCAGCGCTGGTATTGGTCTGCATGTTTAAGACACAGTGGGGCATGTTTTATAAGCTGCGCTGCAGTGAAATATGTGTAAAAACAAGGCGCACTTTCCCGCTTACTATGTTTTACTCAAAGCTATTTTAAACGTTGTAAGTTTCACTGTGGTGTTTGCACCACAGCCATTTTTTGATTGGCAGAACCTCCTCATTTAAAAAAAAATGTAATGTGACAAAAACAGCCTTGGCGAAAACACCAGAGTGAACATAAAACTTTTAAAACAGCCGTGTTGAAAACACGGGAAACCGCAAATTCCTTACGCCGGTCTTTACACTTACATATCACTGCTCTGTGGCATTTTGCAAAACTTTTGCAGGTGGAGTGGGTAATGGGAGGGCACATATTCTTCATTCTCCTCAATCCCGCTCTGCTTGTTATAGAAGACAATTTTACGTTCTGCTGATATTTTCATGCAAGTTTAAAACAAGTGGACTCCTTCATAATCCACCTGCATTTAGCAGTTGATAATAGCTGACAGATCCCATACGAATGCATCTGCACATTTCCCAAAACTGAGAGTAAAAGGAAAATGCGATTTATTTCCTGATTCTGCACTTCAATTTTTCATTCTGTTTTATGAATGTGCCAAACTGCATTCAGGGGGAACATCAACATGTAAGTGCTAACCTTGACAGTCTTAGATGCAAAGAAAAGAATAGGACTGGATTAGCACTTACAGACTGGAATGGATTATGTTGGCAAAACCCTGGGAGTTTACCTCAAAGCGGAATTAACCATGACAAGGCATGTCAATGCTCTTGCATCCTCACACACTGGCAAACTTATCTCGTTAAGCAGAACATTCCTGAGACCCAACAACTGCCTCACGCTCTCCAGAGCCATTAACCTGAGCAAACTAGACTATTGTAATGACCTATACAGGGGCACACCCACGTCCAATCTAGCTAAGCTACAGCTGCTTCAAAACAAAGCCCTCAGGGCAGCTCTGGGCCTCCCCAAATTGGACATTTCTTAAACTCCATGAGAAGTCCATTGACTACCAATATAAGCACGGATTAACTTCAAAACTTTGACTATAGCACACTGATGCATCTACAATGAAGCCCCCATGTACTTGAACCATTGCATCACAAAGAAACAACCCTGTCACTCACTCCGCTCCTCTGACCAACTCACCCTAGCTGTTCCACATCTTAAACTAGCCATAGCATGAGGGGTTAGTTTCAGCACCTCATCCCCCACCCTGTGGAACTCCTTACCTCGACAATTAAGCAGTATTCAAGCGACTGTTGAAAACTTGGCTGTTCAATAAGTTTGACTGACACTCTAAGCATGAACTGTCTCCTACTTTGCCAGTACTATTTCCTACTAATGCATTGTTCTGTCAGGTTTTTACTCTGTTATTACCCTGTACAAAAACGCTGTGAAACCTGTGGGTCTGGGCCTTACACAAATGTTAAAATAACATAAAATAACTATAGACTAGACCTGTCGAAAATCATAGACAGAAAGCTATTTGCAATGCCAGTTGGTATCATTTCTGTGAAAAGATACAAAAGGATTAGATGAGAGGATGCAGAATACTTGCACAAATAGGATTACATGACCACAGCAAGTAGCTGAATACAAATTCAGGGACAGCAGACTACTGTACATGACCGGAGATCGTTTGCAAATGATGGTACAGACATTGACACAATATTTTTCAAGTAATCAATGAGATCAATGCGCTTTTTAAAAAATGTACAACTGTACCTACTTCACAGTCACACAGCTGCTCTAAAGTGGCACTGAGGCTGAGGCATCGGCTCAGTCATCAAGTGCTGGATGTAGGAGATTTGCCAAAAGTGAGCACAGTTTTATTGTTTTACAATCATCCATCAAAAGAATATATTCTGTGATTAGACCTGCCACTGCTTATGCGTCCGTATTCATCGTCACTGTACACCACTCACATCAGCATGTCTGCGTGATCGTGGGCAGCCTGACTGCACTACTGTGCATTGTAAGGCATTGCGAGATTTGACCGGATCCAGTTGACACCATAGGTCACTTGTCCATACAAATACTATGGTTCATACAGCTATCAGGACTACACACATTCATATTCTGGGTTAGTTGGTCTTTGGATCCCAAATAAACAGAAAATGCCAGGTCGATCCTTGCCCACTGAGGAAATTGACAAATCCTTTTCACGCACATCTTCACACACACACACAATTTCACAAAAACACACACACACATTTTAGAAATGCACAACACATAATTACTCTCAAAACACACTAGCTGTTCACTGTAAATACCTGACCCATTGCCTTTATCAACGCTTGTTTTATATTGCTCTCTGTATTATTGTTGTGCAAATACCATACACACTGGGTGAGGCCATTTATGGGTCATGCAATCCCATCAGTCTCCAGTGTCATACTAATAGTCTCTTCCATGAGATCAACACACATTAGAGGTTGGTTGCAGTGGCCCAGCCCAGGTAATCATTCTGGTAGAGAAAGTGTGACATTTTCAAGCTCCATTTTTGGGTGGAGCCTCAGGGTCCAAAATTCAACTTCACTGCTTCCATAGGGGAAATATATTTTTTTGTTTACAGGAATGTCAGGACTTGTAACAATCCCTGCTCCATTTGAGGTTAGTTTTCATTAAGACAATCTCTCCCTATCTGGAAGTAATCTTCTACAGTGCTGGAAATGGGGAAAATGTACTGCAGGAAGTCTCTCATCCTTGGGTGGGTGGGGCCATGGGAAGAAGGGGGCAGGTCATGAGGGGCGTGGTCCCAGGCCAGGTGGCAATACAGTATCTCTTCCTAGAACCCAATCCTGGCGATTTTGCATACAAGCAAACAGCATTATGGGAACATAGGTCTGTCCAGAATTTTAAATTTGAAACATTTCTGATTGTGATTCAGTAAGAAACCCTTCTGAGAGAATAATTGAAGTTGGGATCTGCACTTTTAATTGTTCACACTACTCACCCTAAGAAAACAAAAGTCTCCACATTGCAGTACATATATGACAGTCTATACACCCACCTACTGAAAGTGTGGCTTTGGCTGTTTGTGTTCAGTTGCCCATGCCTCTAAAGAGTCTGTATCGTTTTCTGAAGTCTTGTACAAGGAACCCGCGCTTCATCGATCAGATCACTTTCAGAAGACTCGGCAGTGCTGCAGAGTCTTCTGAAAGCCGCCTGCTCATTGTAGCACGGTTGTGAGTGTAGAGAGCAAGCCTCTGGGTCTGAAGACAGGGCAGCAAGACATGTCTTGTCCCCGCTCCGTGATGTTCCGGCCCATTGTCTGCGCTGAAACAAGACTTTCGTCCTCTTCTGCAGCTCAGCAAACCAAATCTGATCTTTTCAATGCAATATGCAAGCACTTTTCGGCAGTACTTCTATATCAGCTAAGCAATAACGTCTGCTCACGGCGGCATACCCGTGCAGTACAGTAACAACCCAGAAAAATGAAGTTAAACACTGGAGCGAAATGTAATGAGGTTTCAGGATCGTTGCACCTGGGAATTCAAAACTGAAATGGTTATTAATAGCCTGCTGTGCTCTGTGGGGTACTAATAATACTTGTTTTTTAGGATATGAAATAGCACAGTGGCTCCTTCACAAGTTAAAAAAATAACACAAAGTAAGAGGGCCTTGGAAATGGCAAAGGATTTACCCGCAGTCACTTTTCCATTAACGTGGTGGCTGTTGTGGGGGCCAGCTATTGGTATCAAGCTGCCCCCCCGTGGGTGCTATGGTACATAGCACCTTGGAGGCCCAGTGCCTCAAGGGGTTGCTGGCAACACCCGGTCTTAGATGGGGGGCAGGGCAGACCCCACCCAGCACATGCAGACCCTTGCTACCTTGCTGGCTCGAGGGCCCCATGGCAACATCGCCTGAAAGACAGACTCACTCGTTCCTCTTTGGGAGTCTGCAGCCATTCTGATGCAAGTGCCTTCTGGGGCTCCTTTTATTAGCTTGTGCCATGACATAGTCATGGCCCATCTGAAAAGGGCAATACACATGGGAGGGCTACACAAATCACTGCCCATCTTAAACGGGCAATACAGTGAGGTGGGTCACACAACACACTCCTCCTTTTTCATAACAAACAAATATTGCTGAAACATTAATGATCTACCCCGTTACAGAACGACAATACTTATACCACTTGGGAACTATGGGGTAGATAGATAGTAGGATTTGCCACTGGTACATACATAGGGACTCAGATAGTTGCAGACCTAACACACATTAACAAACTCTAAACATACTTATCGGGTAACAGTCGTGGTTGGTGAACTGCCGGTGGAATGGTGGCAGTTCTACCACATTTTGCAAGACCCTTTATTAACCTGGGATCAGTGGAACGTCAACCACTGAATGACGCCATTGCTAGCTGCTGACACCATTTAGAGAATACCTGCAAACTACGGGAGGACAGCATCACATCCATTTAACTGTGACCACAAGCATATAATCTACATGCAGGTTCACAGCATCCAGACACATGTTTGCTGAGTCTCTTCCGAGCAATTGCAGGATTGCAGGAGACCAGTTAACTTTGCTTCAGCGTCCGTTTAGGAAAGTCATTACCATGGGTCCAGGTCCGTTGATGGTACAGTTCACAAACCGGCAAAGCCGCATCTTGGGATAACATGAGCCACATCGGCTTAGTCCCATGATGTCAGGGCAGGCAGCGAGACCCAGGTAGCTGGGCGTCTAGGCTGCACCACATGATGATGACAAGGCATGGGGTGACAGCATGTTACGCACCCCTCCTCTTGGTCACACTCCCCCAGGCAGGAGTGTCTCTTCACAGTGGTGGTACAGGAGGGTGCACAAGCACTGGTGCAGAGCTGCAACTTTCTTGCTTGTTCCACCTCTTTCTGGTGGTGGCTTCTAGGGCCGCAAGATGTTTGTTGGCCGGACACAGGTGACAGGGTGTCTGGGCTACATCTTCCCCTCCCCCAGGCAGGAGTCACTGCTGTTGATGGGAAAGTCATCATGGCCAGTCCTCTCTTCCCTTCTTTCTGGCTGGATAACTGGGTAGTGGTAGTCCAGTTCAGGGCGAGCAGGAATCACACCTGAGGCCACATCGGCATGGGCCATGAATGGTTGGCCCGGTCGGGCGACACTCATGGCAGGGTGTCAGGGCTGCTCTACTTCCTGTGTTTCCCCAGGCAGGATTTGTTGTCAGGATGATGCCAATAGTAGAGGGCGCACAAGCACTAAACCTTGAGTTGCAATCCTCATCTCTATCTGCCTTGGGCAGTTGCCAGCTCAGTTCCTCTTGGCAGTCCTGTGCTAGTCACTGATGTTATAGGGGCCATGCAGTGCAGTATTGCCAACTTCCTTTCTAGTCCACATACCGCAGGGCTCCTCTATTTCATTGTCACTGCTCTGTGTCATGGCATGGCATGTTTCCAAACCTTATACAATTGTCTCTTGATAGCCAGGAGTTCTGGCTTGCTTTCCCGGGACTAAGTCATGTGCACAGTTGTGGAGGCAGGATGGCAGGAACAGCATTACCCTGCTCTTGGATGTTGATAGGGCAATGTCCACAATTGCGAAAACAGGGTGGCAGGCAGAACTTTCCATAGATTGTGGATTTCTCCCACCCTTTGGCCACAGGACGCAGTGCACAGCATTCCCTGCATAGAAAACCTTGGAGCACATATAGTGTTTCTGTATTGGAACCCCGAAATGGAGCCTCTCCACTTTCACTGCCCACTGGCTCCTCTCACTGGGGGGCATTTCTACGTTACGGTCCTTGTGCTGGCATGGAGTGCTGTATTTTGTATCACCGCCCTGTCACAGCCCGGGTCCATCAGGGAAGGGACACACTGCTTTCCTCTGCTCTGACGTGGAGCACTTTGCTTCTCCCCCCAAGCAACCCAGGACTATCTTTAGGAACTGCCAGCACAGCGAGAGTGCCGGGATGTGCTGAGCTGCTGAGCCAGCCTGGGAGACTTCTCTGATGCACATTTGCATTTGTTAAATGCGCTGAAGTGCTGTGCTACATTCCTTTCCTTCTTGGCACCGCCTATGGGAACGGTGACTTTAGAGGGTCACACTTCTGCTCCGATGCTGCAGCAGTTACGTTTCACATCGCCACCAGCCCGGGAAATGCTGCTGTGTCCTCTTTTCCTCAGTTCCGACACAGAGCCTTGCAGGGAACTTTGTGGCCTTCATGGCCCGGAGTCTTGCAGCGGGCCATATGCTTTCTCTTTCGTGCACCATCCTGGAGCGCTTCCTTATTACCCCACCAGCAGGGCCCAGCCCAGGATAGGTGTATGCATAGCGGGGCCTCTTCTCCATGAGCTCCGACACAGGAGCAACTGAAAACTTTCACTGGAAGCAGCCCGGATGTCTCTGCTGGATCTCTGTGGGGCCTTGGCATTCTGACACTGTTGCTTAGGGTGGAAGGGATGGGGACGGGCCACACATGCCCAGTCATTATTCTTTTTCATTGCTCCATGCCGGAGCATTTCTTTTCACTGCTGGTGGCCTGGGTGGATTTGTCAGGGCTGCCGGCACACGAGAACACAGGCATTCGCTGCTGCTGCATGCTGGGTGGCTGGTTTCTCCCCTCCCTCCTGTTCCTCTCCTTCAGGCGGGCAGTTCGCCCTCTCTTCGCTTTCCTTTGGAGCTCCGGTGGTGGAGCCGGGCACTTTCTCCCTCCTACGGCCTCAAACAAAGCCCATGAGCGGCGGATGCCGAGGGCAGGATATTATTACAGTGCTCCAATCATGGTGCCGGGAATTATCTTCCTTTTGTGGGAATAATCCTAATGGCATGTTGGCAAATGCTGTGGCAGGGTGATATGAAATATGATATGATGATATGATATGGCATTTATAACGCGCCTATACGCGCCCGACCCACTCCCTGGCTGCATGAACACCATCTTCTCAGAGTGCTGTGGCCAGGGGGGAACCAACGGCAAGGTGCCGGCATGTCATCCAACCTTCCTCTACAGGGCGGCGGGTGCCGCCTCCTCCTTTCTTCAGGGACCACAATGGCGGCAGCTGGGCCCCAACTCAACGTTTCCCTCCAAAAAGGTACTTGAAAGCAAAAACGGTAGAACAGGGGATGGGCGTCTCGTGGGGTTCCTCACCTCCTCATCGCCATTGTTGTGGGGGCCGGCTATTGGAATCAAGCCGGCCCCCGTGGGTGCTATGGTACATTAGCACCTTGGAGGCCCAGTGCATCAGGGGGTTGCCAGGGAACACCCGGTCTTAGATGGGGGGGGGCAGGATGAACCCCACCCAGCACATGCGTATCCTCGCCCACTTGCTAATGAGAGGGCCTCATGGCTTGCAGGCCTATGCACACACGGGGTGGGCCTGCAGGCCTAAATGAGAGACAGACTCAGTTGTCCCTCTTTGGGAGTCTGCAGCCGTTCTGATGCACGTGCCTGCAGGGGATTCTTTTATTAGCTTGGGCCATGACAACGCCATGGCCCATCTTAAAAGGGCAATACACATGGGAGGGCTACACACATCTTAAATGGGCAATACACTTGGGTGGGTCACACACCACAGTGGTCATGGAAGTGAGCCGAGATGCCAGTGAAGGCGGGCGGGGACGAGCACCAGGGATGCCAGAGAAGCAGGAGGTGGCGAAAAGCATGTAGAGGGCGGGACAGGAGGAACATCCAGCGGGGTGAATGGGTGAAGGCTCTCTGTGTCTGTGGAGAGTGTTGTGTAGCTGTACATTTCCTGAGGCTCTCCATACGCTCAAATGAAAAATATTAGAAAGCAATGGCTCAGAACTGTACCCAGACAATGAAGAAAGTATGACAGACTGTAAATATCCTCAGACAGGCAGATCCTTCAAGGTCCACAAAGTTGTGTATTTTAAAGAGAGAAAAACAAACCAACAGTCCAGGAATGCAAAGACAAAAACACGACTGTCCTAACTTGGGAAAACCTGAACTAGAGGCGTATCATTTGAGGAAACACTCGGAGATGCATCATGGTAACCCTTGAAAGACACACACAATAGGCACAACACGCACAAAGCAGGTGCAGCACCAGCAAGCGATTATGCTTAACCCACACAAAGAACAGTCACAACAAGAATGAAATTGGTATAAACTGCCCACTCACACAGAAAAAGTAAAAACACCACCAGTGTACGTACCCAGATTCAAAGGCGGCATGCACAGAGGGGTGCACAGGCACAGCAAACCTCACTGCCCGCCCCACACGTCGACTATACCAACAGCCAACCACAGGAATAATGGTTGCCCACGTGCACTGTCAGCAGAAGGTTCCAGATACCCCAGCAGATGCACAGCGAATGCACCTGGGCAATCCAGCCATCATTAATATAGCTTGTCTAAGATTGGGGAGCTACACGAAGCGAATGGAGACCTGGTCAACAATGCCTGTGGTAAGCGGCTCAGCCAAGGGCAGGTAACAGCAGGCAGTGCAGAACACAGAACATGCTTCACATATGAAGTCTGCTTCAGAATACTAAGGGGCAGATTTGGGGGAAGGCCAGGTCACACCAAAATGTACGTGATGTGCTGCACCTGAGACATATAAACACATAGGAGCACTGGACACACTAGCCAGACCAGTAGCCCCATTGTGAACTGAGTGGATAGGTCATTTTGTAGAAAAAACGTGCTGCCTTAATTTTATCCACTAACTAATTCCACTTATCTCTAGCAGTAAAGGGCAAAATGTAGAATTAGGAAAAGGTGGGCCTATCTCTTGTGAGTTTTCTGGCAGCACAAAGTGGAATATGAGACTACAGTGTCCTAGAACTACAATCTAGAGTTCTCAATTCAAAAGCACGGGTAGTATAGCTCAGTGGAATGCGCAGAGCATCACAGGTTCGAATCCCAGGTTCGCACTTCGAAACCTCTTGAGTATTATTATTATTTTTTTAGTTATTGTATTTGGTTAAATAGAAAACCTTTACAATGATTTAAGTAGTAATTCACTAAAACCAGTTCTTACACAAAAGTCCATGTCCAGCAATTCAAAATAACAGAACAAATCAATTATATCTATATAACTCATTTCAATTGTACAATTTAATTTCAATATTTCATTACAGATCACAAAATATTTCTCTTTTTGAACTTATACACATAAGTAATTAAATAATAAAACATTAACCTATCCATTCCGTTCGCTTCATATCATTTTAGCAAAACTATATTCTTCTATACATCCCCATAAAAACACAATAATTGTTCATCATTCACTGCTAAAATGTTAGTTAATTTAATTACTAGACTAATACTGTTGCCCCACATGCAATTAATCCATAAAGCATTCCTAGATAAAAACAGATCCTAATTGCTGATGGTTCCCAAATTCATTAGCTCTTAGGTCCTCAAAATACACACAAAACATCACCAAGTGTTTGAGACTTTCAACAGCATTTTCATTTTACAGAAGCAACATTTGCCTGAGTTTGCACTACTAACTTTCTCCCTCTTTTCCCAGTGTTTCGTACGTGCATTTGTATAAAATTGATTTAATTTATAACGCAGATATAATTTTCAGGCAACCACACATGGAAATTGCAATAAGTACCTTGGGCGTTCGCCCGGCCCATTTCCTCCTAAAATAAGCAAATTCCGAATATGCTTTGTTTCTCCCAATTCGATCTGTCTGCATACACCAACAGAACAATTGAAATTTCCGTTTGCAACAGGGAAGTCATGCAATTCACTCATCCTTTGATACACCAATCAAGTCTAATATGGCATTCATTTTGGTCACAAATTTAGACAAAGATATCCAGCGACCCTGCTGCAATCATTACTTTAAGATCTTCATAAAGTGAGTTCCTTGGTGATATGATATGATATGGCATTTGTAACGCGCCTATACACAAGTGTTTCAAGGCGCGACGAGGCAGGGGGGGGACAAGGGGAGAACAGACAACGATCCTACTAGGCCAGGTGTCATTCAGATCACGTAAGTGCAAGGGTAGGGAGACTGGGAAAAGTGCAAGGGGAAGGGGAGAGGGGAAGTGCAGTACATGGTTAGTAGAATACAAGATAAGTAATAGGGCCAGCTGGTGGCAAGTGCAAGGAGAGTGCCGGGTGAAGGGGCTGTAGGATACAGAGACAGTCCCGTAGTGCAGGTAGGCAGTGCAGGGAAGAGTGGCAGGGCCAAGGACCGAGATCGGTGAGTGGCCAGTTGCAGATTCAGTGCAGGTTCAGTGATTTTAGCAGGGGAGAGAGGGAGAGAAAGCAGAGGCAAAGAGGAAGGTTTTGAGGTGCTTCCGGAAACCGGAGATGGTTCTCCTCAAGTTTCAGGGAGGCAGAAAGGCTGTTCCAGAGGGAGGCCCCTGCTGCGGAGAGAGATCTGGTGGGGATAACACCTTAACGTAGGTGTTCAAAGTCTCCAATGCCATTTAGCTGTAAAGGTAATAAACCTAATAAATGGCGTACTATATCATTAGGAATTGATTGGGCTAAACCCAGAACTTTTTTCCACAGTTTTCCTTGCATTATATCAAGAATATCATCAATCTCAATAATACAAATGTCTAAGATGTATATACTTGAAGGTTCGATTTTAAGCAAATAAAATTGAATAATAGGCAACAATGAAAAATTGCAATATTTCTGATAAATGATACTCATTTGAGCCGTCATAGGTTTTAGTTTTTCATTCAACATTTCCAACCACTGCCAAAGAACAACCTTGTTTTAACCCAACCTCTGTTGAGATTTCATCTGTAAGTACACCCTCTTCATTTAATCGTATTCTTTAGTTAGTAGGGGAATGCAAAAGTGCAATAAGTGCTATCAAATGAAGCGGAAAACTACATTTTAATATCTTTTCCCACAAAGGTTTGCTAATCACAGTGTCAAACGCTGCACTTAGATCTAAAGCAGCCATGTATATTGCCCTACATGAGGGCGCTTAGTTTGGCACTGAAGATGAGAGACGATTGTTGCATTCAAGGGACAAACCATCAGTTTTCTAAATCCCATCTGAAATTTGGACAGTGTATCATGCTTTTTCATAAACTCTTGTGGGTCTTTCAAAATCAATTGAGTGAATACTTTGTGAGGTGCACCATCCAAGGCGATCGGTCTAAAATTAGACGGCTCACTTGCCATTCCTTTTTTATAGACTGGTACAATAACCGCAGAAGACCAATTTGTAGGACTCTTCCTTTAAATAAATATATTATCAAATTTGTTCTTAACAATCGACGCCTAAACCTCAGGATCAGCTTTCAATAAGCAGGGTGGGATCCCGTCTGGGCCAGCTGCTTTTGAGTTATTGAGTTTATCTATTGCATTCCCAATATCTTCAGTTGACCATGGAGAGTGTTCATATATAAGGTTAGCAAATTCACTATGTCCCTTTATGTCACATTTCTGAGGCAGTTTAATTTTTTCAGTAATATAATCTACCCATACAGAAGCCAAAACGGCTGGTTCTTTCGGTCCCACATTTTTGCCGTTCATTGTCCTAAGGGTCGTCCAGATCTTTTGTGTATCGTATTTGAACAAATGATGCATCATTTGTTGATTATCCTGTAGAATAAGATCCCATTTCAGTTTCTTAATTGTATTTTTGTAGTTTAGAATAATACGTTTTTTCTCAAGACGGTATTGTGCAACAACAAGCTGCAATTTTCCCAATTGGCGAAGCTTGCCATTTTTTGAATTTTTAGCTGATGGATTTCTAAGTTGAAAGCATGCCTCTGCAATTTAGGTTTCTGTGCAGATTTTAATTCTCGAGCTATATACATTAGGTGCCCTTGGATCCCAATCATAATCTGTTTTTCCAACTCCAGCCTGGAGGGTAAGTCAAGCAACCTCTTCTCCCAAAAGATTGGATCATCTCTAATACGGCACATTAGCCAGTGAAATATAGTTGGGCTCCATCTAATGGAAAGTCCAGGTCTATCCATCTCAATTAGCTTAAAACATAGATTTGCATTGTATCGCCAATTGGGGAACTGCAACTTTATCGAAACTGCAAAATGTTCACCATATCCTAGATTAATAATTGAGACTGGCTCACAATCTTTAAATAGTGTTGTTGATAGAAAAAAGTAATCTATATAAGATCGTAAACAGCCACGGTTCCAAGTATAGGGATTAGTAGTTGGTTTGGGGGGTACCAACTGTATGTCCCAGCCTAAAAAATAATTCACCCATTTCTGACCATTCCTAACAGTACTAGCTACTTTGGTTGACGTAATAATGTTTTTCATTTGTGGCTGGTAGCAGGTAGAATTAAAGTCACCACCCACCACTATCCCCACTTGATAATTTCGCACAATTTCACTTTCCAATACTGTATCTAATGTTTCCGTTAACTGTTCCCAAGAGACATATACTTTATTCCAATATATACATAGGATCACGATTGTCATCCTAGATGACCCCTGTAAAGTTAACTCCACAGCTATGACAGCAGCATCCTTATGAAGTAGCATGGAGTCGAATTTGCTAGAGTTGTTGATTAGAACAGCTAAACCTCCAGATAGCCGACCCTTAACCTCCCCTTGTCGCAATTTGAGTATAGCATTTGAATCCAGAGGCATCAAAGTGCGACATTTGCATAGTTGCTTGCAGCATGATCTCAGCTGGATGATCTTCCGAGTCCAGCTTATCAAACCAACTGCAAAAATGTGCTAGCCCACAGCTATTCCATGACGGCAGGACAAAAGATTCAACATTATGCTAAGTTATTGGTGTTGCCACTAGAAGATGAGACATCTGCAATTTTTAGTATAGTCATAATACCACTAATAGCCGCTTCCAATGTAATAATCTGCCTCATTGTGTCTTCATTTATCTTAGGAAGTGGACTTTGAAGTAACAATTCCCCTTTCATTGTCTCATTTTTAAGTGGTTTTTCCAAGAAAGACTCAGCCTCCTGTGAGTTTTGAAAAATGTGTGGGATCAAACCAATATTGGCAAAGTTCTCCCTTAGTTCCCATACCATCCTTATAATGATGATTGACTGAAAACCACAAATCATACGATTATTATGGTTCCTGGCTAATCGAATCCAGTCAATGTCCTGAGAACGTAATGGTCTTAGGGGTGGAATCGCTTGAAATGCTTTAAGGATAAAGGTTCTATTCAGGCTAGATTTACATTTAATCACCACATTGCTTTCCCATTCCATCATCGTAGATATTTCATGATGCAGAACACATTCAGAATAACCATGCCCTTTCCTTTTTTCCGCTTCACCTATCCATTTTTCAAAACTTACAGGTATATGCTCTTCGCTACTACCTAGGTTTCCATTAGCACCCCCTTCTGTGCAGACTAATTTATTTTATTGTTCCCAGCCAACACACTTTCCCAATCCTGAGCTACCACTTCAATATCTTCCACCTTCACCCTATCTGAGACCCCTCTGTGTACATCCCTACCAACCATTGCCATCATCCGGGGCTCTCCATTACCCACCTTCAATTTTATGGTAGGATTACTGGCTCCCGTAGGGATCAAGGGCCCCTTACATTTCTTAACTCCAATTTGTTTATTTGTTACAGGATAGAATTAAAGGGTTGTTTGTGCTCCAGTTGGAACAACCCCGGAACTAGATTTAGAATCACCTTCTGAGCTTTATTCTGCGGGTAGACCTGTATTTTCTGTGATGCATTGTCCTATAGGGCAATCACCTCACCACATGTATGTTTTAACTTCTGAGTCCTTTTTCTCTGAGCCTTAGCATAAACTATAGGTCCCACTGGATGAATATCCAAGTGGACCTTCGATTCTTCATCTAATTAATGCAAGTCAATGCCAATTTCATCATCCGGGGTACCAGCTACATCTTTTAGATAACTTTCTTGTGAGGCCTTTATATTACATTTCTTTGTGATGCCCTTCTTAGCTTTGTTTGCTTTCGCCTTTCTTTTTTGAGCTCTTGCAGCAAGTCTCTTTTCTCTGCATGTTAAAACCACAATAGATTTTTCTATGCCCTCCTCAGGAGACAATTCAGATGTATTTGGAATCATCTCATTCAGACATTCATCCGAAAGATCAATCAGATTTGTCAATACAGTCGGACTATCCAACCCCTCCCTATTAAGGTTAATCTCATGTATAGACGGGGTTGGAGTCACAGGCTGTCGACTTCGCTCAGATAAGAGACAGTCCTTTATAAATTCAATATCCATTTCAATTCGCTGGATGGCAGTAGTGGTGGTACCAACTGCATCATCTTCCACCTGACTTTCCCTGTTAGTTGCATTAATCTTGCTATCCACCGTGCAAAGCTGTCATTGCAGCGAAAGATTTAACTTCAATATCTACCATCCTTAGGTCCCCTGGAGTTTGTGTCGCATTGTCAATAAGTGCCACTCCTTCCTTTGGGTCAGCAGTAAGTGCTGCCACTGCTTCACAAGTGAATCACAACCCTTCCACTAGATTAATTTTACATAAAAGCTCTGTCATAGTTGCCTTCAGTATTTCTATCTCACAGTGAGTATGCTCATGGCCTTTATTCAGAAGATCTAATATCCTGGATAGTACTGGCAAATTTGCTATAAAATTTGGGGCTTCACGGGCACATAAATAAATTTTAGCTTCCTGTGCCAAATGGTCCTTTCTTTTTTCTCTTGGTATAATCCCTGAGTCTTGTTCAAACAGGTTAATTTGCTCATTTGGGTCATTGAATGGATTTCTGGGAGTTGGTGAGCTCACTTTTTGTTTATAGTGCCCTTCCACATTCGCCAATTCTCTTTGCCATTCACCATTGCCTATACCAGTACCATCCATACCACAGGAGAAAGAGTAAGGATTCACTTTGTTCTGTACTGGGAGACTAAACATATGTACATCATCTATACCCATGGTTATTTTGGTAACTGGTGTAGAAGGTCCTAAAGAGAACCTCATACGCTTCTCCAGCTCTGCCTCAATGGCTGGTCTCAATATTGAACAATCTTCCAAGCCTTTACGGGCTAACTTAATGCTCCCTTTTGCTGTCTCTTAATTCCGAGCCCGGGAGCCCTCTTCACAATTTACCACTGTGGGTTCCCGTTCCAATGCAATATCAGTAACTTCCTTGACATTGTACTTGATAGGGGAGGGTTCCAAATCATAACACAACACATCTTTTTGCAAATCATTTCCATAGGTTTCTTTATCAACCTCCCCCTCAGAGTTTGAGTATTGCCTCCCGGGGTCTAGATGATGGCTAGAGTTATTACACTCCGGGACCCCACCTCCACCTGCAAGGGTGACAAGATCCCATTGCCCTCCTCCTCACTTAATGATATATCATTTGGCATAACATTCAACATTACTGCATCTATCTGTGGACCGATGAGCTTCCTACCACTTCTCAGCCCATTTACCATAATGAATGCTAATTCCCAAATTTGTTTGATAGTGAACTAAAGCAGTCCACCTGCAAGTCAAGTCATTCCAAGCTTGAAAATATCAAGCGATTAAGATGGTTATATGATTTACTATTTATGATTCACCTAGTACTTCACTGGCATTAGCCATGACAAACATCAGAACAGCTCTCACCTTTGAACAATCAGGTCACAGGAATAGGGGTGCCTTAGTCAAAAGTATATAATCCACTGTTCATAGCAAAGAAAGTAGCATTTCTACTTCAAAGGGGAGCTTTACACTTTACACACTAAACCGTGTTTCTATGTATTACTATTAAGGGGAAGATAACTATCCACCATTACAGGCACCACACACTTGCCACACAGCAAACAGCTAAACAGCACTTGCTGGCATTTCCAGTGGTACATCTGAGTGCAGTGCAGTTGCAGGACAGGGTACACAGTAGAGTATAGTGTTCCTTGAAGAGCAGGATCTTCAGATTCTTGCTGGGTGGGCAGGAACTAACCTCATGATTGTACATACGCTGTTGCAGAGTGTGGGGGCATATCAAGGGAATACTTGGTTCTCATCTTCCTCATCTTCTCCTGGATTCCAATATAGAGATCTGTCTCCCGGTGTCAACCTGAGATGGTGAGTTTGTTTGTGTTGGGATGCATGTCCAACTCCCCTGTCCCTCAAAACGATACAGGTTGAGACAAATATATTAGGATCACAAGGAAACAAAGAGTCACAGGGGGGGGAGGGAGCAACATGTGACATATGGGTAGTGCGTGGGGCAAGGGTGTAGGGTATTAGGTGGCTTGAGAAGGCCCATGGGTGAGGTGTGTGCATGTGGGTTTATATAATATAGTAACAAGGTTATAAGAATGATTAAGGTAAAAATGGCCATCCCCATCCTGTGGCAGGAAAGAATTGACACACCAGCATATTAAGATTGAGGCTGGGTGGCCCAGGCTTCGGTAAACGCAGTAGCGCATCCTGGCACCCAGTTCCAAAAACTCTTTCCCGCCCGCTGCCGTTCCCAGTCCAGGCGTTATACGAAAAGGCCTTCAGGCTAGAGATAAACCATCCATTGTCTCATGTTGCAGGCCTGTCAGATCAGACAGGAATATGAATAGCTGAGCGGGTAGGGCTGTGTCCATCCCGAAAGATGATCTCCTGCGATCAAGGCCAGAGGTCTTGAGCTGCCAAAACAGCCCAACAAAGAATTAGGGACTGAACGTCTGCGGGATTGGAGCGGGTCCTATTGAATTGCCAGATGGCCATTACCAACACCCGTAAACCTATCACAGCATGATTTAATGTATTTTTTGTGCATTTTTACATTCTACATCAAGTGAATTGTTTTTCAAAGCGCCCACAGGGTAACAGGGAGGGAACATGGGAATGAAAGGCAAATATAACAATGAAAGAGAGAGACAATCCTTGTAGGCCTTGTGGGCATTCAGAACACGCAAGTGCAGAGAGAGAGAGGAGATGAGGGAAAGAGGGTAAGTGCTAACTGCAGGCGCTGTTAAGTGACTGGCAGAGATCACTTGGTAGGAGCGGTGAACTGCCAATAAATAAGGGCAGGCCTCTGATAGCACAGGCCAGTGGGCATCAAGGTAAGTACTGAAGGGTGGAGGCTGAAGGCAACTGGCAGTGGGAGGCCAGGACCCAGGTGGACACATAAGGGCCCTGGTCACCAATCTCAGCGACTGTAGGGTTCAGCAAAGTAGGGAGGGGGCAGGAGGAGGTGTAAAGGAATGTCTTGAGGAGCTTCTGGAATTTGAGAAGATCCAGCTCAAGACAAAGAGGAAGGGGGAGGTTGGTCCATGGGAGGGAGCCAACCGAGGAAAGAGATCGGCCACCAGCTCGCCATTTAGCAAAGTGCTTGACACACAAAGAGTTGGTGCTGGAGGAATGTAGAGATCTGGAAGGAAAGTATTTGGTGAGAGCAAGTTGAAGATAGCATAGTCCCCAGCCCCAGACAGTCTTATGGATGATAAAGAGGGATTTTAATTTGATCCTTGCAACAACCGGGAGCCACTGGAGAGATTTTAGGGCTGGAGAGATGCAGTCCCTGGGTTTGAGGCCAAGGATAAGTCTTGCAGCCCTATTCTGGATTAGCTGCAGGGGATGTAGTGAGGAAGAGGGTAGGTTAAGGAAGAGGATATTGCAGTTGTCTAGCCTACAGAGCACCAAAGCTCTAGCGTCATTGAGCTTCTGGGGGAAAGTGAGGAAAGGAAGGATTCCTTTGAGGAGGTGGATTTGAAAGTGGGCCTTCTTGGCAAGTTCCTGGATGTGAGGGAGGAAGGGAAGAGAGGAGTGGAAGATGGCACCATGGATATTTGCTTTAGATGAATGAGAAGTGCCCATCTACATTGGCCAGAGTGAGGGGAAGAAAGAGGGAGTAGGAGTCCCAATGGAAAGGATCTCTGCCTTGCTGGCATTGAGGCAAATATCATTGAAGGCACACCAGGTCTGGATGGAAGATGAGCACTCAGGGATGATTGAGGGGTAAGATGAGGATCAGAGGGAAGTATGAAGAAGATTTGTGTGTTAACTGAATTACACTGGATATATGGGGAGATAGTGGAGATTAGGTGTGCAAGCTGAGCAACATTGATACTAAATAGCCAGGGGGGAAAGGTTGTAGCCCTGGGGGATGTCAGAGGCAGAGATAGAGGTGCGAGAGGAGAAAGAGCCTAGGATAACCTTGGAGGGACGGTCTTTGAGGAAGGAGGTCAGCCAGTCCAGTGCCCACTCCAAGATACTTAAGGTATTGTGGAGCCGTTTTATGAGAATTTGGTGGATGAACGTGTCAAATGCAGAGGAGAGATCAAGCAGAATTAGATCAGTCAGGTGGAGAGATAGAATCAGGAGAAGCAAGTAGTTCTTCACAGGTGTTCAGAAGAGCAGTTTCCATGCCTCTGGATGCTCGGAATCCAGATTGATGGTCGTGAAGGCAACCAACAAGGTCATTGTGCTGGGCAAGTTGGGAGAGGAACAGCTTTTACACGAGTTTCCCAAGGAAGGGGTGATAGAGATGGGGTGGGAAGTACGGGTCTGCGAAAGGTTTTATCAGGAGGGGGCGCACAAGAGAGTGGTTGAGGGAAGAGGGGAAGATCCACTAGCAAACAAGTGATTGCAGAAATCAGCAATTGCAGGGGCAACAGAGCCAATATTGTCCTTAACATTTCTGGAAGAACAGGGGGAGACCTGTTTGGCGGGGACCTTCATAGAGCAGACAACTCTAGTTACCTCATCAGATGTGGTAAGAGAGAAGGAGGGGAGAAAGGCAGAAGGGGGATGTGAGGCCTTAAGAGGCAGGGTGTGGTGGAAGGGGAGCCTGGATGTGAGCCCTTTTCTTGGCAGGAATGGAGAGTCGGTATTGCCTTTGGAGAAGGTGAAAGGTCAGTTTGTCAGAGGGTGAGCGTGAGGTCTGCCACTTCTGAACCGCAGCCCTGCACTTGAGCATCAGGACTGCAAGTTTAGAGTCATACCAGGTGTTACGCTTAGAGGCAAGAATGTCAAGATCCTCATGACTGGGGCAAGAATGTCAAGAGTATTAGTGATGGCAAGATGGAGGCTGCTGAGAGCTATGTCAATGGTAGAATTTTCACTGGGGGAAGAGGAGGGCATGAAGGTAGATGCAAAGGCAGCAGCTGACACTTGTTTCATCAGACAGATGTTCGTGAATGCTTGATTAGTGTAATTCCGGAGAGACCCAGGTGAAAGCCTGGGGAGGGGTTGCTGCTAAGGGGGGAGCACAGAGCATGTTGTCCAGTGATTTGTATTGGGAGGTGCATGGGGTTGATGCCAACACATTTAGTTCTGCACTAGCGAGGCATGGCAGGGGCACTCACGTGTCTGGGATCCAAAGAAGTGCCTCTCATCTCAGAAGGCCAATTTGACCTCAAGAGCATCTACTGAGCTCTTGTCCAATTACCAGGTGCACCTCACGTGAGCTGTCCATGCGGCAGGAAACATTTTTACATGGCCCGCCAATCATATTCCTAGAACCCAATCTTTGCCAAGATAGCAAAGGCAAAAACCACATGGAAGGGGACTGGCATAGGATAATTCTAGCCAATCAATTGAAGTTCTGTAGGGGATTGGTAGATTGTACATAGGGGATATCCAATGAGGCTGGGGGAATGAGCACCATACACGGTTTGTATCACGAGGGACAACATTCTCCTTTATGATGTGCTGTTTGCTTTGAAGTAACCAGTGTGTTCCATGGCATTCAGGATTAAATGCCCCAACTGTCGTGTTTTTCCTTTTTGTATAAGAAATAAAACTTTGTTATCCCTGCAAGAGGTGCACAGAGCTTTTTTCCTCTAAGGACTGTTTTTATTTTCTGGTTATTGGTGTCTGCTCAACATTGTCTGGGCTTCACAGTGGGCCTCATCACAAGTCTGGCAGTAACAGTGCCGGTAAAACCGGCAGATTGCCGCCGGATTTGCCAGTTTTACTGGCGTCGGCTAACCAGAAACACTGGGGGATTACAACCCGGTGTTCCGGGAAGTCAGGTGCCGGTAATTGTAAATCCCCATTCCCATTTTAGTCCCATGGGGACCATGGAGGCACCGGCACCGTTAATAAAGGTTCCAGAGCTTCCGTGAAGCACTGGGGGCAGGTGCCATTCTGCCTGCCAGGTCTGACGCTGGCGGGTGGTACGGCACCTGACCGCAGAGTCGTACTGTGCCAGTGCGGTAACAACGGTACCGGTAGGCTTACCGGCACCGTTGTTACTGGATCTGCATAGTTAGAATGAGGCCCAGTGTTTTGGACATCAGTGCCTAGCATGGGGTGCAGCTCTTCTTGAATGTGTTATTCAGCACTGTGATAGGGCACTGTGATGAGATACGCGCTTCAGTGAAGCCAATATTGCAGGTTCTAGTGTATGGAAGCTTCGAAGATGTTTCTGGTGTGCCAGGTTGGATTGAACAGCTTGATTCTGTGGAGGAGAAAGCGCTTGTGTTGGTATCATCTTTGCACAGTCTTGTTTGAAGGATATCTCACAGTTGATAGTGAAGACCATGGACTTAGCACCTGGGGTGAGATGTGAGATGATATCAACAATCTCTGTCTCTTTCAGCAGATCCTGACTTTTTTATGTTTGTTTGGGCAGCATTCAGGTGCTGTAAGGTCTATTCTGCTTCATCAGATCGGAAACTACTGTGACCGGATTGTCACGATCTATCAATTGTGCTGTTGTGTCTTCATTGTGTATATTAGTAGCCAATTTGACGTGTGTTCCTTGTTGCTCACTGAGACAGAGGAGGGATCATGGAAACAATTGGAAGAGGTACTGGACAAACTCTGTCTTCACTGTGTTACGTGACTTCAATTCAGCAATCCCACTAAGTCAGTGCCTCGTCTGGGAAGCCCAAGGGAAGCCCTTCTTTATATATTTTTATGACAAGTTATACTCTGGATGATAAACCCTTATATAACTCCCCTCTCTTTGAATCCCCCTGATCTCACTGAGCCCAGAAGTAGGTTTGTTTTGCAATTTAAAAGATTTATTGGAAAAATTAAACAATATATATATATATCACACTTTTATGAATAAATTAATATTTGATAGCACACTTAGGCATATGACATTGATCAATAATGGATGATGTTACACTAGCACACTGATTTAATTACTTAAGAGTTAGTATAGGGAGGATAAGGTAGCTGAGAATACTTTTATGTTTTCAAGGAAATGCAATGATGAATAACATGCAGTACAGAAATAAAATGATAGGGTTTCACAAGAGATAATATGTTCACCCTTCCCCTTGTGGCAATTTACTCCCCCCCTATGCAATATAAGGAGATGGAAGTAAGCACACAGTTTTCAGGAATACAATCACAATACAATACGAATTTCAGTTCCCCCCCTAGCAAGCTTAGAGAAACAGGGATGGTTTAAACACAGGCAAAAGTACTTTTAAATGTGGTATGCAAAGAAGGGAAACATATGCTAAAAATGATTTTAATTCCCTGTAGGAGGTTCAGGGTAGGTGATAGCTATTTAAGATTAGTTCAAGTCACACTCGCGATTCTCAATGAGGGATTAGCAGGTTGAAAACGAATTTTAGCAGTTCAAGCAAAAGACGGCTATTTTTGACAGGAGCTAATTTTTCAATTCGCGGCAATTTAGTCGCGTGCGTCGAGCGCGATTACGGAATAAGTATAAGGAATAGAAAGTCAGTTTTAGGCGTGTTGGAAAGCTTAGAATCTTAGCTTTAATATGAAAGTTAAATCTCGTTCCTAGCGGTTCCAGAGATACGGATGATAGTTTCTCAAAATGAAAGTAAACTTCAGAATTACAAAATGACACTTTTAAAGCTTTGAAATGAAAGAATGAACACACGATTCCTATGATGCAGTTCTGGACAGGTTCAAAGGTTTTGAATCAGATTATTTTAGACTAAGAGATTGGTTCTGACACAGTTCTAGCTGAGTACTCACACTATAAATTTGAAATAGGCCGTCAAGGTCTGGTCAGGTTTGGACTGGACTCCGGGCGGTTTCTTCTACTGGTTCTGCTCACAGCGATCTGGTCTGGGTCTGCTAGCGGCACTGCGGTCTGGTCTGGGTCTGTGGTTCTGCTGGTCTAGATCAAGTGGATTCTGGATACAGCACTGCTTTCTGGGTACTGGCACCGGGTTCTAGCCAGAATCAAACAGCTCAGCCCGGCTGCTTGAATAATTTGCAAAAGATTTTGAGGCCTGCTGAAAAAGTTCTAAAGTCTGGATTCTAAGTTTTGGAGATGGTCCTTATGGATATTGTCTAGTCCGGCAGAGTGCTTCGCAAGAAAATGGAAAGTGAGTGTCTTGCCTGTCCAAAGCAGTCTCTTTATATGTGTTTTGAAAGTGGGTTGGAAGGCTGACTTTCTATGCCCAAAGCTCTGAGGATCCTGATAGGCTATAGGATTCTCTGTCGCCTGACTGGGGAACAGAGTTGTGAGTCATCCAGTGCTACCATTTTACAATCTATTGAAGAAACGCCCCTTTGCTTTTACTTAGAACATTTTTTTTCATAACTAACAGGTTTCCCAGGTACACACATCGTTGAAATTACATACACATATCACCGATTAATTTAAGATACACTCTTGCCCAACTCTGATCCCCCTAAGAGCCTGGGTTCAAAAATGGCAACATCTTGTGCTTTTTAGTGACTTTTGCCATATTGGGTTTTCCTCAAAATTTACACAGACCTGCATCCCTTCCCTGAGCATATTACTGGAGATTACTATGTCTCTATCCTAAACACAGTGTCTGCAATATTAATAAATAGCGGGGTTCAGTCCCAGAACACCGCACAAAGTGTAGTTTGGTCTCAAATCGTGAGGGCATTTTCATATTAAGGACCCCCAAATTGTACATTTCTGTGAGCTTAATACAAGATTTTATAAGCAATGTAATCAAACATACATTTGCCCTTAATTGAATTCACATACCAGTCTGGCCCGCCCCCCCAGAACTTGGTGAGTCAGAGATCACAGGCCTCTCCTTCCTGGCAGGGCAGCTGTTGACAGTTACACCCTAATCTGCATTTCTATTCAATTGAAAGGATCTATTGTGTTGTGTCCTGCAGGCTGCAGGGGAAACTCCTCCCTCTCAATCAACAGGGCCATGTGATATCCTGGGCTGTTGTGTGGGTCTCTGAACTGTTAATTGAATCAGACTGCCTTCTGGGAAAGCAGGTGTTAAGAATTGTCATTAATCAGCAAGCCTTTGAAGTCCCAGCTAGCTCAGGATCCTTTTGCAACTCCTGAAATACAGTTCTCCTATCAGAGTTTAGATCGCTAACGCCGGTTAGTGTCCAATGCCGGTACTGCACCTCTTTTTGACAGCTGTCTTGAATTAATCCATTTAAAAAAGAAAGGATTTTACTTGATAGTATTTGATCCTTGCTTGACATGGCATTGATGTGGATCTGCAGTAGAGTAAAGTAGAACACTCAGCCAGAGTTGGATTTTTGTTTGGTGGTTTCGGGCCCATGATCTTAGCAAATTTTGACATTAATAAAAACAGATTTTGAACAGAACCATCTTTCTTTGCACTGGTGGGTGGCAGGTCAGGCGACCATTTTGGTGTGCGCAAAAACTGCGCAGTTCTCCTGGATTCTGGCACAAATGTGGGCTTTTACGCCATCTTGGATTTTCAAATCCCACAGCACCAAATGCTGTAGCATAATAATTCAAACGTGGGTCAAGACACCCAACAAGCCCCCCCGCCCGACTGCACTTTGATTTTGAGTCGAGGGGGAGTCGGATGCAAGGGATGTTTTGATCCACGCGCTTGGATGTCCGCATCATCTTCTTCCGATTCCGCAGATGACAAAGTTCAGCATCTTTTCCTCCATCAGGGTGGATCGATCGGTTCTCCTCGCTGGTCCTGATGGGAGTATTGGGCGGTACCCCGGGCCCCTCGGACATTTGCTCCCGGTCAGCAGGTCGTCTTCCGTAGTCAGTCTCCAGGTTTTCTTTCTCCTAGGATGACAAAGCAAAGCGGCAATACCTATTCGTAGACATTTCTCCCCCACTATTGATATAGTGGGGTGGCATATACATTTTATAAATCCATAGACATGTACATTCTTATTTTTAAAAAAAACAAGATATAATCAGGAGACATTTACATTCAAGAATCATAATATTTTAGAGACTATGTGTGGGATATTTTAGAGTTGGAAATGTATTACTCTGGAGCGGCCCCCTCTGGTATTGCAGAGGACTCCTCCAGTTGCTGCAGAGTGTGCCTGGGATGGCAACACTTTAACTGATTTATATGGACCCACTTGTCTTCCCCTTCTGCCAAACTACCTTTGGAGATGCGGATCTTGTCGGCAACTGGGGAGATCTTGTCTATAATTTCAAAGGGTCCCTTCCATGTAGGCAGACATTTTTGCTGTTTGGCCTGGTTCCTCTGGAAATTGTATAGATAGACCCGGTCTCCCACATTGTATTCTTTCATGGTGGTTTTTAAATCATAGTGAGTTTTCATACTCTCGGCTGATCTTTCTAGATTCCGCTAAGCATAGGCAAAAGCATGTTGGAGATGTTTCCTTAAATTCTCAACGTATTCGTGAGTTGTGGAGGCATTTATTAATGTCTGCTCTTGGGTCCTGTAGAGCAAATGCTGGGGAAGCACCATCTTGCGTCCAGTCATCAGCTCAAATGGTGACATTTTAGTTGCAGATGAAGGGGTAGATCTGATGGCCATTAGGACCAGAGGTAATCGGATATCCCAACTTGGCCCAGAATCTGCCACAAACTTTTTTAGGATGCTCACTATGGTTCTGTTGTATCTCTCCACTGCACCAGAAGAGGCTGGCCGGTAAGCAATATGTAGCTTCCTTTTAACCCCCAGTATCTCCCATATCTTAGTCATTACTTTGCTGGTAAAATGGCTACCTCTGTCTGACTCAATCCTTTGGGGTAGACCAGAACGCGAAAAGATGTGGTTGATCATCAGGGCAGCTGCTGTTTCTGCCTTGCAGTTTGGGGCCGGGAGACATTCCACCCATTTAGTAAATAGGCATGTCACCGTCAACATGTACTTATTTCCCCTAGAGGAGCGAATCACGGGGCCTATGAGTCGATTTGCAAATCTGACCATGGCAGTGTCATCCCCCTCTTTTGGAGAGGTGCCCGGTGTGTGAGGGATGTTGGCTGAAATTGTGCATGCACAAAACACCCCTTCAAGTATTGGTCGAGGTCCTGCCCCATGTGTGGCCAGTATGCAACCTCTCTTAAGATCTCAAGTGTTGTATGAAACCCCCTATGACCGGCGGTGGCCGCATCATGGGCTTGACTTAACATCAAGCTTCGGAATGAGGTAGGGACAACCCAATGATCATGGCCAGCTTGGGATTTCCTTACCAACAAACCGTCTTGGATTCAGAACATTTTTGGACATTTCATCAACACTCTAAGGTCCTCTTTCCCAATGTAATCGGTATCCGTCAGGGGAAAGTTCTCAGGGTCCTCAATGTGTTGGTAAAACTTACCAATTATTGGATCCCCCTTCTGAGCCGTGTTCAAATCAGCATCTGGGGTCTCCTTACTCCATTGTGCAGTTGAAAGATCATTGTGAGCATTTGTCTGGGACCTAGTGATAGCAGTGACCTGGATTTCCCCCAACAGGGACTCAATCTCTATTAGATCCCCTTGGATGGCCCCGGTTTTGGCCAGCTGATCAGCTAAGTCATTCCCAGTCTTGTCTGGTCCCTATACTTTGGAATGACCCTTTATCTTTTTCCAGTAGATGGTCATCCCATTTGATGTGACCAGATCATCAATGTTTTGAATTAACGGCCCATGTTTCAAGGGTTTGTTATTAGCACATGACATGCCTCTGGTTTTCCAATTAACCAGGTGCTCCACAAACCCGTTCCGTACATAATCTGAGTCTGTGATTATGACCAGTTCGTGGAGTTGATGTTGGACAGCAGTGATGATGGCTTGATACACAGCCATCAATACTGCCACCTGACTACTTCGGGGACCAATTTTGTATCCAGCGGAGGGTTCTGTGGACTCATTCACCCATGCATTCCCTACTCCGCCCACAAGTTATTTTTCCCCGTTGTTGTCAACATGGTAAGAGCATCCATCCACATAGACAATGGGAATTCCCTCACACGTGTCTTCTTCAAAGACTTTGTGTGGGGAATTAAGGTATGCCTCCATGTTGTCCTTGATTTTTAGACTTTCGTCCTCGAGACAGTTTTCTCTGGCACAATCATGCAAGTCAGCCAGACCTTGTGCGAGGGGACTCTTCTTGTTTTGGCCATATCTGACCGCCACAGGAAAGCCTTGCAGTGACAGAAACCAGGAAGTAATTTGGGAATTACTCACATTTCCGGGCCGGATTCTGTCACTTTGGAGATATTGCAGAGGCTGGTGTGGAGTCTCCACTATGATGTGTTCCCCCTGGAGAAACGGGCGGTAATTCTTCAATGCCCACACCGTTGCCAGGAGTGCTTTCTCACAATCATTGAATTTTTCCTCCACAGAGGATAAAGTTTTGCTCGCATAGGAGATTACTTTATTGACCTTGTCTTGCTTTTGGTATAATGCTGCCGTCAAGCACGTATTAGAAAACCCTGTCTCCAGGAAAAACTCCTTGTTTTGGACAGGGTAAGCTAGGCAGGGCGCTTGTGAGAGGTTTCTTTTGAGCTGTCTTACTGCCTCGGATTGTTCTGGACCCCATTCCCACTTGACCCCGCCCCCTTCAGGAGATGAATCAGGGGTCTGGTGATCTCTGCGTAGACCTCAATGAACTTTCTGCTGTAATTAGTCAGTCCAAGGAGGCTCCTTAGTTCCCGCAGAGTTGTGGGGTCTTTCAGTTTCTGAAGTGCTTCCACTTTCTTTTCTTGGGGACAGAGACCCCGAGGAGTAATCTCATGCCCCAAGAAATTAACACGGGTTCTACACCACTGTGCTTTCTGAAAGGAAAGTTTTGCTCCGGCGGCCCTCAACTGGGTCAGAACATAACGGATCTCTGCTATATGTTCCTCCACAGTTGGACTTTTGATGAGGACATAATCTACATAAGCCAGGTTACCCCTCGCACACAGGTCGGGCATGGCCTTGTGTAGGAAAACGTTGAACTCATTGCTGGAGTTGAGGTATCCGAAGGGAGTTCGGGTCAATGTGTACTGCTGGCCCCCAAAGGTAAAAGCCAGTTTGTATTGGTCCTCCCTACTGACAGGCATGGTCCAGTATCCATTGGTCAGGTCTATTGCAGTGAATACCTTTGATCCCTGAATCTGGGCCAACCCTGGGTCAATGTAGGGCAGAGGCCATCGGGAAGTATGGACCCGTTTGTTGAGCTCCCTTGGGGCCGGCGCAGAGTCTCCACTGGCAGTTTGGCTTCAATATTCCCAGCACCGGATTATTGAAGATGCTGTGTACTGGACGGATTATCCCCCTGGACTCAAGGTTCTTAATTATTTCAGTAAGGGACTGCATGGATGCGAGAGGCAAACAATATTGCTTCACAAAGACTGGAGTCATGCCAGGGTCCGTGGGAATTGTTGTTGTGTGGATGTCGGTGCGACCACAGTCATATGAGTATACCGCAAAGAGATCTTGGAAATCCAAGAAAACTTGTTTCAACTTTTGCTTCTGTTCCAGAGTCACACAGGCATCAGCTAGGTTGACTCTCTCTTCCACCATCTGCCTGAAGCCTGGAAAGACTTCTGGTTTTGCTTTCTCAGCAGCCTCCTCCAGCTGGGTGGAGAAGTCCCTGGTCAGAGTGCTGATTTGGACTGGAGGCTTCAGGTGGGAAAGGCAGCCCTCATGGACCTGGAAAATCACCTCATCCGTCCTGAAGTCGCAAGTCACATCTTCCTTACCATAAGGGCAGGAAGTGTACACCAGGAAGTTCCCTCCATGCCGGGTAAAGATCCTGTCTGGTGTTGTATCGTCATCACTGTCACTGTCAAAACAGTCCTTGGGGATTGGTCCTAAGAGTTCATTTCCTAAATCAATGGAGAAATGTCGGGCTTCAACCACCATTCCAATAATGGTGCCTGCGGCTAGAGTAATACTCTTTAAGTCGCTGTTATACACCTCTATTGGAATGGTGTCATGTTCTATGTTGACTAATGGTGTTGGGTTTACCCCCAACCCTTGCTGTTGGAGAGAAGCATTTAGATGAATATAAGCATCAGGGTATTTCAATTTTTGTCCTCTTTTAACTTTCACTTCCAGGGAGAATTGTCGGGTTCTTTCTGGGATGGTGACTTTCTCTTTAACCTGAATTTCAACTGCATAAGGTAGCAATTGAGCTGACCTGAATGCTTTTTCTGGATCATCAAAGCCCATGGGATTATCCGCTAATCGGGACCAAGCTTTGAAGTTTGTTAGGTCCAAACTAATGGCAAAGCGATTGAGAATGTCACTGCCTAAGTAAAAGGCGGCAGTGACGTCTCGCACGACCCAACAATTATGGACTATGCTCTTGTTGCCAATGGATATTTTGAGCATGCACCTGCTTGGCAGGAGATGTTTGGAATTGGGTGCTTCCAGGTCCATTTCCCATTTGTCTATCAGTTTGAATGTGGGAATGGCTGGATCTTTTTGGAGTTGGCGTCACATGGCTTTGCTGATGAAGCTCTTACCGTTGTTCACACACACTCGGGCGAGAACGGAGTCCTTCCCTTCATTTAACTGAACGGGGATGAACAACTGCTCTCTAATTTGCTGAATATCAGCCAGGCTCTGAGCTGATTTCACATCTTTCTGGACTATTGGAGTGGGAGTGTCTGATTGTGGATTAGTAAAGAATTTCAGAGTGTTTCCTTCCAGTGTGGAATACCACCTTAAACTGGAAGGAAGGTTGATTTTCAGAAATAGGGAGGACCCCCCATCACCAGTCTGTTGTCCTACTGCTATTACTGTCACGTCTGGAATTTGGTTGTTCTGGAAGTGAAATTCTACTTGGTCAGATTTTTGTTCAACCATGTGGCATGTACCGTTTAAACTAACATGGTTGACACTCTGCTTTAATTTTATTGGTCAGCTAGTCTGGGTCCAGAGGACCGTGTTTACGCAATCTATTAGGGGTGACAACCATCTCAGGGGGTCATTCCTTAGTAAACAAGGGGTGCCCACTGGAGTCACTACTATGACCGGGTGCTTCACCTTGTGTCGCCCAATTTTGGAGTTTCCCCATCTCCGAAGGAGAAGATCCTTTCCCCAGGATCCTCTTGGGATCCCTCTCCCTCAAATTGGAAGATCTGTACCTCCTCCTCAAAGTGGGTCTGTTTGGGTACTTTGTTTCCCCTACCTCCTGTGCTCCTTGGGAGGCAGACTTTCAGGGGCAGGAGATTTTGTTTCCGGTTCCTGGGCTTCCAGGGGCTGTTTACAAGTGGGGATGGAAGCTTCCTAAAAGGCTTTACACCCCCCTTCTCCTTGTGCCTCCTCCCTGGGAACCGGTGGGTTATCGGGGTGCTGCCCCCGTCATTGTTCTGGAGCACCAGGCCCAGAGTTTGGTGCATTCTGTGCCGGCATGCCCATCTGAGGGTTCTGTGAGCCCTTAGCACGCGACCCAGCTCCTGTGCCATATTCTGGACCTGGCGCTCAAGTTCGGAAACCTGCTCAGGCTGATACGGGGTTCTATTTTCTCCCCTGGGCTGATCCCGGGAAGGGTAGCTATCCCTTCTCTGGTAGTAACCTGGGTTGGGAAGATTTGGGTACCCCTCCACCCTTGGCCTCCCCTCTCCCGGATTAGGTGATCTGGGCTCAGGGAAGTGGGGAAAGAAGGATGGATGATTTTGGGGCTGGAAGTTGGGTGGATACCTGGGGAACAAGTCCTGCCCAGGATTTGGGGAATTTCTGCCCTCCTGTGGGAAGTTAGGAGGGAGGTTCCCTGGGTCAGGTGCTTGGCTGGATCCCCCCCCTTGGGCTGGAGGAGTCCACATGTAACCCAGGATGGGTCTGTTTTCCTTGAAGCGGGGACATACATAGTCAGGGGAGCGAGGGACCCCATTTGAGGGACTACCTCCTTGGGTCCCTGTTTGTGACTGGCCCGAGGGCCTTCTGGGCTGTGAATTATTCGGTGCAGGCAGGTTTTTAGTCCCCCCATCTCCAAATCTAAAACGGGGGCAACCTTTACCTCTGCCAACTTGGCAGCAGCAGGGGTGCTGTTGGTTTTGGGGTTTTTGGGCTGATTCTTATTTTCCACCGGTCTCTGCACCTCATAGATGCGGGTGGCTTGCTCAATGACCCAGTCTAAAGATCTTTTCTCGTGAAAGTTTCTCACGAGCTGGGTCATTATGTATTTGGGTAAGGCATGGAAAAACGTATTAACAAATTCTTTACTGTCCGTGCGTACCCTTTTTGTAGTCTGTGCAAAAGCACGCTTTAACTCCTGCACAAATTCTTGTGGGGCCCGTTCCTCCGCACATTGCAAATTGTAGGCTGCCTTGCGAGCCTCTATTGGATTTCTGTGAACAGAAAAATGTTTCAAGATGGCCGCCCTGTAGGTGGACCATCTTGAATGATTTTGGTCCTCCAGCCCCGCAAAGAAACTGGAGTGTTCTGGGGAGAATGTCCATTTGACATACTGAATTCAGCTACTGTTGTCCTTCAAATGGAAAGTCTCCATAATTTGCTCATAAAGCTCCAAGTGTTCCCAAACAGAATACTTGGCGTTGTTATGGTAAGGCGTGATGACACTCCTTATTGCCTTAATCTGTTTTAAGGGGTCCTTAAGCAAGGCCCTTTTTTGCCTTATTGGCCTTTTTGGTTCGGGTAACCCTGGTCCATTCATCCTCTGACTCAGAAGCACTGCTCCCAGAGGTGCCCGTCTGATCTTCCAGGCTTTCCCGGATTCTGCGAGCCTGGGAATGACTGGCAGAATGTGGGGATCTAGTCCCCTGTGTCCTGGGCTGCTCAGAGGAGTCTTCAGATCCCTCCTTGCTGCCAGGATTTGATGGGTACCCCCCCACTGACCTAACTGGGCAGATGTTATTAGGATGCCCTTAGTGGGCCTACTCTCCTGGGGTTCCCGACTAAATTGCACTGTACTTAGGTGCCCATACCCGGATGCCCGCCCATCCATTCCTGGGTGGTACTGGCCTATGAGCCCCATACTTTTGGCTGGATAGTAATCTGCCATCCCTGTGGCCCTGTGCTCATGTGCACCAAGGGACATGGGGGTGGCAGAGTCCAAGGACTGGGAGAGATGAAGGCCTCTGGTACTAGGGCTCCTGAGGTTATGCTCAGGTGTTTCCCTTTCCCAGCGAACTTCATCTCTGTCAGCCCCTGCTCCCTGTTGCAATGCAAGAGCCTGCACTTTCAGTTCCTCAGTTAAGGCCTTACTAGACTCTATCAGTCTCTCCTGCATGGATACCTGTTGCTGGAGCCTATCATTGTGCTGACAGAGAGCTTCATTTTCTCTCTGTGCCTCCTGATTGGTCCTGGAGTACTGGGCCAGTCTTTGCTGCAGGAGGGTTACCTCCTGAGTCCCATCCCTACTGGCCTGCTCCTTTCTTGCCAGAGCATCTCCCACCCTCCTGGTGTGCTTTAACAAGTTCTGATGCTCTTTTTGGAGGTCACCCAGTCCCTGGAGGGCCAAGTGATTTTCTTCAATTTTTTCTTTTAATTGGCAGACTTCCTGGACTAAGGAGTCCCTTTCCTGACTAAGAGCCTGCATCTGTGCCGCCAGGTCGTCCCTCTGCCTTTGAAAGGCACCAGCTTTCTGGCGTTCTTGATCAAACTCTGCCTGGGTATCCAGGTCTTTCAAAATCAGTTTATTGCTCTCTGTCTTCTCCCTATCTAGGTGGCTTTGCAGGGTGACTACCTGCTCTGCGCATGCCCTATTGAAGTCCAGTTGTTGCTCCAGATTTTTCTGGCTCTGCAGTAGGGCATCCAAACCTTCTTGGTACTCCTTCTGCAAGGCCAGAAATCTGGTATCCTGGTAAGACTTTTCCTGTTGCAGGATACCCATATCCTCTTTTATTTTAATGATATGCTGCCTACTATCATTTTCTGACTCCTGGCTCCTCTGCAGCCTCTGCTCGGAAGAGACAAGGTCAGGTTGGGCCTTCTCTAATGCCATCAGTTGCCTATTTGCCAGATCTTGGCCTTCAGCACATTTGTCCTGTATGGCTCCCATATATAAATATAAATATGCCGCTACCCTGGCAATCTTGTTGTGCTCATCATTGGTCTTAGGGGCCATATATAGTTCACTCAGGGCCACATGTAAGGGAACCTGATCTCTCCATTTATCTGACCCTGTTTCAGTGATCTGGGGTGCGATTGCCTGCAACCAGACCGCCCGGTCCTGATGAGCCCACTGACCTCTCACAAATAGCTTATGTAAGAGGTGTTCTCTGGCTATTTTGATATCTACCAAGGTCGTCATTTTGGAAATTGATTTCCTTCCTGATTTACAGAAGTTTGTATTTTATTTTGCAAAACAGACCGTTTCCTTAGAGTGTTCTTTTGAGGGGTGTTTTTACAGTGTAACACGATGTGGTGATCCAACGGGATTTGTGTATCCTATCAGTTAGCACACTGTATCAAGCTGCACAAGTGATAGATCAAATCCAGAATCCCCGGCTCGAGCCCCCAATCTGTTAAGTGACTTCAATTCAGCAATCCAACTAAGTCAGTGCCTCATCTGGGACGCCCAAGGGAAGCCCTTATTTATATATTTTTATGACAAGTTATACTCTGGATGATAAACCCTTATATAACGCCCCTCTCTTTGAATCCCCCTGACCTCACTGAGCCCAGAAGTAGGTTTGTTTTGCAATTTAAAAGATTTATTGGAAAAATTAAACAATATATATATATATCACACTTTTATGAATAAATTAATATTTGATAGCACAATTAGGCATATGACAGTGATCAACAATGGATGATGTTACACTAGCACACTGATTGAATTACTTAAGAGTTAGTATAGGGAGGATAAGGTAGCTGAGAATACTTGTATGATTTCCAGGAAATGCAATGATGAGTAACATGCAGTACAGAAATAAACTGATAGGGTTTCACAAGAGATAATATGTTCACCTTTCCCTTTGTTGCAATTCACTCCCCCCCCTATGCAATATAAGGAGATGGAAGTAAGCACGCAGTTTTCAGGAATACAATCACAATACAATACGAATTTCAGTTCCCCCCTAGCAAGTTTAGAGAAACAGGGATGGTTTAAACACAATCAAAAGTACTTTTAAATGTGGTATGCAAAGAAGGGAAAAATATGCTAAAAATGATTTTAATTCCCTGTAGGATGTTCAGGGTAGGTGATAGCTATTTAAGATTAGTTGAAGTCACGCTCGCGATGCTCAATGAGGGATTAGCAGGTTGAAAACAAATTTTAGCAGTTCAAGCAAAAGACGGCTATTTTTGACAGGAGCTAATTTTTCAATTCACGGCAATTTAGTCGCGTGCTTCGAGCGCGATTATGGAATAAGTATAAGGAATAGAAAGTCGGTTTTAGGCTTGTTGGAAATCTCAGTTCCAGAGATACGGATGATTTTGTGGAGATAGTTTCTCGAAATGAAAGTAAACTTCAGAATGACAAAATGACACTTTTAAAGGTTTGAAATGACAGAATGAACACACGATTCCTATGATGCAGTTCTGGACAGGTTCAAATGTTTGAAATCAGATTATTTTAGACTAAGAGATTGGTTATGGCACAGTTCTAGCTGAGTACTCACACTATAAATTTGAAATAGGCCGTCAAGGTCTGGTCAGGTTTGGACTGGACTCCGGGCGGTTTCTGGTACTGGTTCTGCTCACAGCGATCTGGTCTGGGTCTGCTAGCGGCACTGTGGTCTGGTCTAGGTCTCTGGTTCTGCTGGTCTGGATCAAGTGGATTCTGGATACAGCACTGCTTTCTGGGTACTGGCACCGGGTTCTAGCCAGAATCAAACAGCTCAGCCAAGCTGCTTGAATAATTTGCAAAAGATTTTGAGTCCTGCTGAAAACGTTTTGAAGTCTGGATTCTAAGTTCTGGAGATGGTCTTTCTGGATATTGTCTGGTCCGGCAGAGTGCTTCACAAGAAAATGGAAAGTGAGTGTCTTGCCTGTCCAAAGCAGTCTCTTTTTATGTGTTTTGAAAGTGGGTGGGAAGGCTGACTTTCTATGCCCAACCCTCTGAGGATCCTGATAGGCTATAGGATTCTCTCTTGCCTGACTGGGGAACATAGTTGTGAGTCATCCAGTGCTACCATTTTACAATCTATTGAAGAAACGCCCCTTTGCTTTTACTTAAAAAATTAATTTTTCATAACTAACAGGTTTCCCAGGTACACAAGTCGTTGAAATTACATACGGATATCACAGATTAATTTAAGATACACTCTTGCCCAACTCTGATCCCCCTAAGAGCCTGGGTTCAAAAATGGCAACATTTTGTGTTTTTTAATGACTTTCGCCATATTTTGCACCACACACCGTGGGTAATAATAAGCAGCGCTCGGATACCTGAGGGTTTGTAGCGCTATATAAAAGCCTAATTATTATTATTATTATTATTATTGGTTTTTCCTCAAAATTTACACAGACCTGCACCCCTTCCCTGAGTATATTACTGGAAATTACTATGTCTCTATCCTAATCACAGTGTCTGCGATATTAATAAATAGCGGGCTTCGGTCCCAGAACACCGCACAAAGTGGAGTTTGGTCTCAAATCGTGAGGGCATTTTCATATTAAGGACCCCCAAATTGTACATTTCTGTGAGTTTAATACAATTTTTTATAAGCAATTTAATCAAACATACATTTGCCCTTAATTGAATTCACATACCAGTCTGGCCCACCCCCCCAGAACTTGGTGAGTCAGAGATCACAGGCCTCTCCTTCCTGGCAGGGCATCTGTTGACAGTTACACCCTAATCTGCATTTCTATTCAATTGAAAGGGTCTATTGTGTTGTGTCCTGCAGGCTGCAGGGGAAACTCCTCCCTCTCAATCAACAGGGCCATGTGATATCCTGGGCAGTTGTGTGGGTCTCTGAACTGTTCATTGAATCAGGCTGCCTTCTGGGAAAGCAGGTGTTAAGAATTTTCATTAATCAGCAAGCCTTTGAAGTCCCAGCTAGCTCAGGATCCTTTTGCAACTCCTGAAATACAGTTCTCCTATCAGAGTTTAGATCGCTAGCGCCGGTTAGTGTCCAATGCGGCACTGCACCTATTTTTGACAGCTGTCTTGAATTAATACATTTCAAAAAGAAAGGATTTTACTTGATAGTATATGATCCTTGCTTGACATGGCATTGATGTGGATCTGCAGTAGAGTAAAGTAGAACACTCAACCAGAGTTGGATTTTTGTTTGGTGGTTTCGGGCCCATGACCTTAGCAATTTTTGACTTTAATAAAAACAGATTTTGAACAGAACCATCTTTCTTTGCACTGGTGGGTGGCAGGTCAGGCGACCATTTTGTTGTGCGCAAAAACTGCCCAGTTCTCCTGGATTCTGGCGCAAATGTGGGCTTTTCCGCCATCTTGGATTTTCTAAGCCCACAGCAACAAATGTTGTAGCATAATAATTCAAACATGGGTCAAGACACCCAACAACTGGGTTCAGCTTCAATGGGCGTAAGACATCCTGCTTTGTGTGAGTGGTAGGCAGCATTTCAGCTGATGAATGACATTGACATAACCTTGAGCTATGTGCCATCTACATACTTGTAGATTTTGATGCCCTAGAGTGCCCCAAGAGACTTCATGTATGTGTTGGTGACTACTGGACAGTGGATTGAGCCTTCTGTCACTGCACAAATCACTGGTGTTGATTGGGATCTGCAGGTGCACATTTCTCAATCATATGCTTTCTATTTACAAAACAATCATTATCATCTAATGCTTAAGTCTCATTTGTTCTATTAAAGTTAACCAAGGCTACAACTCCCAAAATGCTTTATTTTGTTCCATTAAAAACCCCCTTACTGTGTAAGTGGGTACCCTGGAAGGAAGCATCCAGCCAACATAGGCTGCAGACGTGAGTAAAGTAATGCCTGTAGCGGTTTTCAAAACAAATAAGAATAGCCACCCACCCTCACCCCACCCTTTCAGCCAACCATGATGGATTGTGAAAAAGTTCAAACTGCTTTTTCACAAAAAATTCTAAAAGCTAGAGACACCATCTTAAACTGTAAAGTTATAGATACTCCTCCTACTCATAACAAGACTGACCCCGAAATCAATGTACCCAAATTTCAGTTTACTCCAATTACATGTTAAATACCCTCTCCAACATGAACTGCACCTCATGCCCCGAAAACATACTACCCCCTAAATTCATACTAGACAACGCAGGAATTTTCTCACCCTTTCTATGTCGCATGGCAAACACGTCATTTAGAGACCGGTATGTTCCCACCGGTATAAAAACAGTAACAGTCACACCATTGGTGAAAAAGTCTGGTCTGGACCAGCAAAATCCGGCCAATCTTTGACCCATCACAAACTGCAATTTTCTGTTGAAGATCCTAGACAAAATAGCTACGCACTAACTCCAAGGGTACGTAGATAAGCATGATTTACTACACTCCCAGCAATCTGGGTTTAGAAATGCACATAGTACAGAATCAGCACTACTCGATTTTCAATCCAAAATGCTGAAAATTCTGGATAAAGGAAAGGCCGGCCTGCTCATCCTATTGGACCTCTCGGCAGCATTCGATTTATTAGATCATGGGAAGCTCCGAGAGGCCCTGGGAAAAGCAGGTAACTGCGCTGATGATGCCATTGAATGGATATCCTCCTTTCAGGAGGACAGACATTCTAAAATCACTTGGGGCGGACATTCCACTAGTTCGAGTCCTGTGGACTGCGGCATCCCATAGGGAGCCAGCTTCTCCCCTCTCCTCTTTCATCTATACATTCGCTGCCTCTGCGCCCTCCTCTCACAGTTAGGGATTTATTTCACTAACTTTGCAGACGAAACACAGTTGATCATAGAACTCTGTGGAGATCATGTCACAGATAATAACAGACTGTCAGCCATCTATAACACCATAGAGAGTTGGATGAAGGCTCACTGGATGTGCTTGAATGGTTTGAAAACAGAACTTATGACATTTGGATCCAAAAAAGCCCTATCCAATCTAGGCCCAGCCTATTCTACATTCAACATTAAAGACTCCAACATTACAGTCACAAACAAAGTCAAAACACTCGGCATATACCTGGAATCCTCATTAGGAGCTGAGGCACAGGTCTCATACCTCAAAAGAAATTGCCAGTATTACCAGAGATTATTACGCCGCATTAGGCCCTACCTTAACGCCAAAAATAGCGCCACCATCGCTAGAGCCACTATCCTGTCCTGACTCGATTATGGGAATGCATTGATGCTTGGGTCTAGTAACAACTGTATCAAACAATGCCAAATAATTCAAAACAACGCTGTCAGGTCCATCACCGGGAAACCCAAGCGCGACCATATCACCCAAGACAGAATCGGCCTTCATTGGCTCGCCATAGAGGAGCGCATCAAATTCAAATCCTTGACATTGGTTCACCGCTGCCTATACGGCACGGCCCCATCATATCTCAAAAAGGAATTCAATTGGTACGAACCGAGCCGATGTCTAAGATCAGCTAAACAAGGGCTACTCAAAGCTGCCCATACCAGAGTAAAAGCCACTGGACTCGGGAGGGCTTTTCCCACCAAGGCAATTGCTCTCTGGAACGAGCTTCCAGGCAACCTTAGATTGGAAAGTAACTACTTTTTGTTTAGAAAGCAGCTGAAAACTTTACTTTTTTGGTAAGTTGTTACATACTCAGCTCTGGACTCATAATGAGTCCATCTCTTCTTTGTTTTATGTAGTCCCGTGATCTCTTCTCCTTCGTGTTTCTGTCGCGCCCTGATGCTTGCGAGCTGCGGCGTGTTATAAATATATAAATAATAATAAAAAATATATAACAACACCCAATCCAAGAATTCCTTTAAACCAGAATCTGGTGTGCTGGTTAAACTAGCAAAGTGCATAGCGAATTTCTGTAAAAGGGTATTGAAAGACCCATCAAGGTTCTACGTGGAATGAGCGGTGATCTTGATGATACCAAATGTATGGATACAATCTGCACACTTTAAGAACCAAGTTCGACTGCAGGCATTCTTGGCATGCGTGTTGTCAGTCTAATGGCAGGAATAATTACCTCCAGGCCTGGGTTTGTTTGCGAACTCTGGAAATCGTTCGACGTGTAGATTGCATCTACTTAGTGTCCAGCAGTTCTTCACAATGTAACTTAGAGACAAAATTAGCACTCTCTGAAAGTTATGCTAACCCTCTCTCAACCAGTTGCAGAGTTGAACTCCTATGCCAAATTGGAACGAGCACTATTCCTACACCAATGCTCCTCTGATTTAAAAGCCTGTGCTCTTGTTCACTTCCGAATATATCTTTTTTAATGCATCTCAATGTCAGCAAATCACCAATGATGATCATCTTGTCAAAAGGTTTGAATAACTCATGATTTGATGAATCATGTTTAGTGAGGTAATATTTTTACAATATCACATGCAACCAGCACGACATGTTTTGACCAATGAGATTTAGACAGGTGTGCCCAAAGTAAAATAAGATAAAAAAGAACCACATTTCTGTTAATCTTTATATACTACCAATATGTAAGGTTCTTTGGTACGCCATCATTGCTAATATTCCGCCATTTGTTTGGCACATATTTCCGATTAGGCCTTTGAAAGGAAGCTATGTCCCCACTCCCAACATATGACTGGCCGACACAATGTAGAAGAACTATTGCATTTTTGTTGCTTGAGTTATTAGACATAAAGAGGATGCTTGACATCTGGTAGGACCATAGACTTTTACAATTCTCCTTTAGGATACCAACACCACGCAGAGTCATTTCAGGAGTAAACAACCTGGTTCAGATCCCAGAAAAACTCCTATCCAGCCGATTTAAGGATTCCTTAAAAGAAAGCAGAGATCAACCCTGATTCCCCCACAGACTATCCCGGATACCACTACAGTGGGTCAAAATCCACCCCCCAAAACAGAAACACTAAATGAACTTCAAAAGTAATATTACAAGTTGGCAACAACTGCCAGAAAGCCAAGTATCCCAGCACAGGATACCACACAAGCAATATTCATCATATGCATTATCACCAAAGTACAATCATGTGGAACCTTGAAATGGGAAAGAAGGTGTTTGCAATTTGCATAAAAGCTGAGTAACATAACATAACGCGAATAATACATAAAACGCTAAGGGATAACATTTTAGAGGTCAAAAAACGCAGTCGGTCACAATCGGTGGAATATACTGATGAAGAATGGCAACTCAAAAGTGTCAACATCCCCTTACCTCCGAAAGTCAGCCACTCCCACACTGAACCCCTATGGTAGTGCGAAAAGCTATTTATGGGCAAGACAGTTTCTGTCTGACTCCAGGGCAAAGCTTGAGGGGACTGTTCACTGCATGTGCATATATTAAGCCCTAGGTCCTGGCTGCCCCTCCTTATTTCTACTAAAACACTGCCTTCATTCACTTGATAACTATGGCATACCTGTTCAGCCATGGTTCATTCCCTAACTCTTGCACAGAGCTTTCCACTGTCCTGAGGTAGAGATGTGCATCATACCCCCAAATCCCCGCCCCCTCCAGCCCAAGCCTCTTTCTTTCACAGTCAGCATGCTTCCCTTCACATTCCTGCTGCTGTAGTACCTCCTTTATGCCAATGGATGTCCGACCCTGCTTCAAGGGGCTCTTTGAAGAATACACACAACAACACGTCTCTTTCATGATCCTCATCAGAACGACTGACCTGTGAAGAACACCATGCACATTTTCAAAATCAAGCTGAATTTATGGCAATGGGCCTCATTACATGGTAGGCGGTGAGCCATGGCGCTATTAGCGCCATGGCTCATGCCGGTAAAATACCGGCACCGCCTTGGCGGAAAGGGGATATACCGCCCCATCCCAAGGTTGGAGGGGCGGTAAATCCCCCTTCCGCCATTGCCCTTCCCCATTCCCATTTCTGCCCCATAGGGCTCTATGGGAATGAGGAAGGCGCTAATTACGGCACCGCAATTTTGCGGTGCCGTAATTAGCTCCGAGGTCCCTTAGCGGGTTGGTTTTTAACGCCTGCAAAAAGCAGGCGTTAAAGCTCCAACCCGCTAAGGGACCTCGTAGTAAGGCGGCAGGGATTTACCGGTACCGGTAAATCCCTACCGCCATCCGTGTAATGAGGCCCAATGTCTCAAAAAAAGGTGAATGAGCCTAGGTGGGAGGGAGTCTATTTTCAGAGTGTCGTGGTGCATGCTTTATGAGAGGGTTGAGACTTGTTGGAGACACAAGGGTAAACTTTTGTGAGAAATGACTGGGGATTCGAGCCACTGCCAGGCTTGACTGACAAATTCCTGAAAAGAAACGCTGTTCGTTGCCTGACGGGCATTGTGATGACGGACAAAGGTCCCAGCGGGCTCACTGAGCACAACACTTTACCAAGTCAGAATGAGTTTTGAGATGTCTAGCAGCCTGTCACCCAACATACTAAGGAAAGGTAAATTAAATGGCAGAGGTTTTCATATCGCAGGGATCCCATTCTCTGAACCAACTGTTCATGCCTCCCAAAACCTCGATCCTTCGCCTCATCTGCCAGTTGCCGATTACTTGTTGCACAATGTATGACATTTATCTGTTTGAGAGAGAGAGAGAGAAAGAAAGGGAGGGGAGAGAGAGAGAGATATGGTTTACCGGTGGCAAAGTGAGAAAGTGAAATAGGTCTTGTCTAAGAGGCCAGTGGTGAGGTAGCGGGAAGGAGAGTGGGTTGTTCTGTCTTCGTAGGACGTTTTCATGCTTTTGTAGGACTTCTATTACTTCATTATAAAGTTCATGCTTTAAATCTTTTTAGATGATGATTTGCTATCAGTGGCTTCAAGATTATCTGCACTTCTCATCACACTGCACATTGAGCTATCCACTGACTGCTCCACACACTAATGTTCTCACATTCTATGACCAAATACAAAAAAGGCATACCAACTAAGAGTCCCACACGTGGACATTTTACTGCTCTCCCAACAAACATCAAACAACATAACACCACTGCTCTAAAACCAACTTGCATGCCACAGACCTGGCAAATGCTTCCTACCACCAAGCACAGAAAATCTCCTCTGGATAAACATGCCTCTATACTCCTGACAGAGAACACCTAGAAATAGGCTGGTTCACAAAGCCTAGGGTGTTTCTGGCATGCACTCATCACTGCAACAGCACAGCTATCTTCCCTATACTAAAACTAACCTAAACCACCCCATTACTTTCAGATCAACATAGTGGGCCCCATCACGATTTGGGCGGTAAATGTGGCGGATTATCCGCCGGACCTAAATAGCGCTAACGCCAAGGCACCCGGCGGATAATCCGCCAGATCACGACTAATCGTGCACGCACCCCGGTCCAAGGCGTTAGCGAGATTAGCGCAAACCCTTAAATCCGGCGCACTGTGCGCTACCGCCACATCGTGCTGATAGCGCGCGCTCAGAGCGCCTGCTATTAGCGCACGGGAAACGCGTCACCGCCGGAACGGGAAATAAAGCGGCGGCCATTTTGGAAATCACAATCCGTCGGATATCTCAGGCACTGGAAGCCATCCACTTGATTCGAAGGCAGAAAAGGAGTCAGGAGCGCACCAGGGGCAAGTCTGCCATGGACAGGGTCAGAAAACCCAAGTTTAGCGACCAAGAACTTGAGGTCCTTGTGGATGAGGCACTGACTCACCATCACGAGCTGCAGCAGCGTAAAACAAGCACACTGCGCAGAGGCCAAATCTGGAAAAGTGTTGCACAAAGGGTCATTGCAGTTGGCCGCGTGCCCCGGGATGGGGAAGACTGCCGCAAGCGGCTGAATGACCTGCGGGTTTGAGTGAGAGGCATCCTGTCCCAGCACAGGAGTGCAAGCAGGGCCACAGGAGGAGGCCCACCACCCTTCCCCCCGACCTCACACCATGGGAGGAGAAACTGGCGGGCCTCATTGATGTCGGGCCCATTGAGGGCATCTGTGGAGCGGAGGCAGGGAATGGCATTGATCCAACGGCAGGTGAGCCCATCCCCGAATACATGCATCTGAATGAGAGTGAAGACATGTGTCTGAGGCACTGCATACACTCGTAAGTGAGGGCCACATCCCTAGAACGTCAGTGCTGCCTAGACGACCCTGTACGTGCAGTGCATGAATGACAGGGGCAGGGGATAGACTCCCATAGCCATAGGACAGCTATGTAGAGTGGTACTGTGCATCAACACAACCACAAAAGCCTGAGCGCAGTCCACCCCAACCACGCTTTCCCATGCAGTGTCCCTCCATGCACATCCACAACAAGCACCACATGTTGACTGAACAAAATGCAAGTTGAATGCGTCATTGTCACTGTCTTCATTCACACTTGTTGGCATGACCTGCATCACACAAATGTATGTAGCATTGTACTCAAACCACCCCCTATGTGCCCCACAGGCACACGTCGATCCCAAGAGGCCATTGATGCTGACGATGAGGCCACACTGGCAATGTGCCCACAACACTGTGCCTCCACCAGCACCACCCCCCCCAGAGGCTGCACCCACGGGATCTCTCAATTCGCAGCGCCCAATTCGCGGTCCACCACCTGACGCGCCAGGAGAGGGCCTTGTCACTGGGGCCACAGTCATGGGCCGGCTGGACATAATAGAAGCTAAACAGGCCAGGTGGAAGCAATGGCCAAAGTCCAGAGCCGGCACATTAAGGCCGTGAGCAACACCGGGTAACACCCACCTCACCCCGACTCAGCCCCGCCAGACAGCAGCGGCAGCCACATGGCTGCAGGGAGGCCCGGCAGCTCACCGGAAGCCAACATCCAGAGCCCCGACCCCGAGGGAGAGAGGCCGGAATCGCAGCCCGATGTGGGAGTAACACCTCCACGTGGGCATCATGCCACCCCAGTACACACACACAGCAGCAGTGATGGGGAAGGGGTGTCAACACCCCATGGAAGTCCAAGCACAGGCAGACAGCAGGCAGGGAGTCGGCATGTGGCTGTGCGTCGCTGCAGCACACCCCAGCCCGATGTGGACACCCCGTCGTATGGGATCCCAGAGGGCCATCGTTCAGAGCCAGGAAGCCCAGTCCAGTCTGGTGGCATGCCACCATGCAGCCCCCCCCCGACAGCGCCCAATTCGCGGTCCACCACCTGACGCGCCAGGAGAGGGCCTTGTCACTGGGGCCGCAGTCATGGGCCGGCTGGACATAATAGAAGCTAAACAGGCCAGGTGGAAGCAATGGCCAAAGTCCAGAGCCGGCACATTAAGGCCGTGAGCAATTCGATTAGGCATGGATGCAAGTACATTGCCCGGGACAATGCACGCACACGCCATGTCGTGCAACAATGCACTGCTGCCCTGACAGGCTTTGGCCAAAGGGTACGTGAATTCACGGAGGCTGTGTCTGCACTAGCAGAACAACAACGCGAGGCAAATGCCCTCATGCGCCAGCACATGATGGCCAGCGCTTCAGTGCCCTCAAATTCAACCACACCAACAGAGGGTTCACTGGAACCATCTCCAAGGCGCCAGTCCTTGTGCCACCTGAGGGCACACACACTGGAGGGTCCTGGGAGATGGAAGCGCCCGCGCCCATCATAGTGGTGCATGGCATCATTGGTGTGGGCCTGATCAGGCAATAGCACAGTTGGGGGTTGTACACTGGGGGGAGGGGGGATTGTTGGATGCTCACTGGGGGGAGGGGGTTTGTTGGATGCTCACTGGGGGAGGGGTGATTGTTGGGTGTTCACTGGGGGGAGGGGGATTGTTTGAGGGAAAATAAATCACGTTACAAAAATCACAATGCATGGACAGTAGTGATTGTTACAAATGCAATTTGATGTAGAAGTCACCATTTACCTATTACCCATTACCCATTTCGAAAAGAATCCATCAATCAATCCCTGTCTGGCCAACCTCCCTTCCCTCAGGCCCACCCTTTGTGCATGTGCTACACCTTCTGGCACTTCATCGCCCTCGCTACCATCCTCAGGTGGCTGCACATGAGCATCAGGGGGCAGTGGCACATTTCTGCGACAACAGATGTTGTGCAGCATGGCACATGTCAGTAAGATTTCACATCTTCTTCTTCTGGTGCATGCATCATAGCACCTCCCGTGCGGTCGAGGCACCGGGAGCGTGCCTTCAAAAGTCCAAATGCCCTCTCCACGCAGATCCGTGTACGGGCTTGGCCAAGGTTGTATGCCCGCTCTGCAGCCGTGTGTGGGTGACGCACAGGGGTAATGAGCCATGTGTACTGGGGATATCCAGATTCATCTGTAGGGGAGAGAAAGCCGGTATGGGGACAAGGTAAGTCCAGTGGGTGTACAGAGCCCTGTCATCAGTGTCATTTGGACTATGACATTGTGGAGTGCGCTGTCCTATGGGCACGATTGAATCAATGGGGTACTCTCCACTTGGTACGGCTATGTTTCGATATGTAACAGTACTCATTCACATGTCGCAGGATGAGGGGGCCCTTCCATCTACTTCTGCTTGACAGAAGTGGCTGCCTCATGTGTCATTGCTAATCCATTGGCCTACAGTTGCATTTACTGCTCTTCACTATTCTGTACTGTTCTCCATGCATTCCCATGGCCATTTTGGGGACAGTGTTTGTGGGATGTGCATTGTCATCACTCGGCCTACTTATGTGTGGAGCATTCGTGGATGTGCCAGCTGATGGTTTGGTATTTCATTGCTGTCGGATGGCCAGGCTGGGATATCTGTACTGTGTCAGTGTTGGGAGCCATGGTGCTACTCACACAGGATGCCTTGTTGTGGTGGGGCTTCCATATGTCACTGTGCCACCACATGTCTTACATCCTGCATGGGTGTGTTCTGCTGTGTTGGACATGTCCAAGGTTCATCGTGCAAGCTGCTTGGATGTGTATGCTGCTGTGATGCTGCTGACCATTGGGAATGATGGATTCTGTGACAGGCACCATCAGTTGTGGATTGACATGCTTTGTGGTATACATTTGTACTCACCCAGTAGCCATGTATTTTGGCCTCGGTGCCTTTCCATGTATGCTGGCAGGGTACTGTTGCGTAGGACCATTGAGTCGTGGGTGGATAACTGGGTAGCGGGCACAGCAGTGGCTGAAGGTGAGGTCAGGGCCACATGTCATCTGCACATTGAGGGAATGGTACTGTTTCCGGTTTCTGTAGGCAGTCTCATGTGCCTGGGGTGGTACAAGTGCCACATGTGTGCAGTCCAGGGCTGCTATTACATTCAGGACTTGGCCAATGGCATGGGATTGACACTTTAGCTGGTGCACCTGTGCCTGTGTGGCTGGCAATGCAATGTTTTCGTTCACATGATTCAACAGTGCATCAAGCACCTGTGCCAGCATGGCACTGAATGTGGACTGGGCCATTCCATGCATCCTGGCAACGGTATGTTGGTAGCTGCCAGTCCCAAGTAAGAGAAGCACAGACACGAGCTTCTCTAGGGGAGGTACGGCCGTGCTGGTGGCTATGCGGCTGCATATGTCACCCTGGATTGTGTCCAGCAACTGGGTGATGGTTGCCCTGTCCAGCCGATATTCTGTCACCAACTGACCATCAGTTAGGGCCCAGGGTGTTGGCCTGACCCTGGGGTTGGCTGGGCGCCTTGCTGCTGCTGCTCTCCTCCTCCTTCTCCTCATCCCCACTGCCCCCTGCACTCCCAGGGCCCTGGCCTGGTTGACTGGCCTCTGTAGCTCCAGGCGCAGCAGGTAGAAGTCGACATCAAGGCTCCCGGCTCCAAATGGCAGCATGGTGTTGGGGAGGGGGTGTTGTGCATGGGTGGGTCCTTTGTAAGCCTCTAGATTGCATTGCTTACACCTGGGCCCTCATTGCTGTCTCTTCCCTGCTCCTGCTGGTGCAATGGGGTTGGGGAGGGGGTGTTGTGCATGGGTGGGTCCTTTGTAGGCCTCTAGATTGCATTGCTTACACCTGGGCCCTCATTGCTGTGGCCTGTGTACTGTTACCTCCAGCTTTTTGCTGGAGGTATTTTCGGCGGATTTTCCGCCATTTTTATGGCGCTAATAGCATTTACGCCGGACTCCTGATCGATGATGTTTTAGCGCTAAAGGTTCCTGGTGCTCTTGTGGCCGGCGCTTGTACAGCCAGCTGTCCTTGCGCCGGCTGTTACTGCGCCGGCGGTATTTGGAGTCGTGATCCGATGGACCCTTAAAATCAGCGCTATGAGCGCTACTGCCGATTTTAAGGGTTACCACCCAGGTCGTGATGAGGCCCAGTGTCTGGAGACCATACCAAAGGAAGCAGACAGCAATATAAATCCCAATAACATATTAGAACATACCACCACAAAATATGACTTCTCTCGTTGAATAAAGAAATGACATAAACAGCCTAAAGGAGCTGTTGAAGTGGGGGAAATATTTATCTCATCAAAATGTACCACAACCTCTATCACACAAAACTTAAACATCTGCAATAGCCTAGCCACCTTCTCAGCAGAAAAGGTGCTAAAAATGTAGGATACCGAAAATTTAGACAAACCAGGGATTTGACACGGCCCACCAAAAACCCATCCTCTAACTCTGACAATTCTCCTCTAACTTAACTTTATATGGACCTCAACCTGAACCTTGGCAATTACAACTACTCTTACCTGCCTATGCTGCATTTTCACCCCTCTGCTTCTTTACTACAATACGTGTTTTACAAAATGTATAGAAATTAATCAATAGTAAACTGTTGCTGTGCCTCCCTGTATTGCTTTCTTCCATCTAAAATCGTATTCGGTGTGTCCACTCCTGCATCATCTGTTACAATATAAAAAAATGATTTTTGAGCATGCACATTTTACACTGCTTGCTTCCCTCCACCTTGTTTCCCCCTTCCCTACCCCCTCCACTTTCTTTTTTGTTTGACTGTTCTATGTAAATCGCAAGAGTCATATCGAGCCTAGTAATGGAGAGTAGTCTGTCTATCACATTGCCCCACTTGTTGTTTGTTCTACCTCCCCCTGCCCAACCCCTTGTTCTGTTGAATTGCTCTACATAAATCGCAAGAGTCATATCGAGCCTAGTAATAGAGAGAAGTTCTGTCTCCCTATCCCTAACCCCACGCCCATCCTGTAAAACCATATTTCACATAATACCGCCTGATAATGAACACTGGCCTAAGCACATTCACATCACACTGAAAACCACGTTCGAATGAACCTGAATGAGGCTGACTATGCCAGCATTTTAGATTCATCTGCCATTTTGTTTAACTTCTGTTTCTGTCTCATGTTAAACTGTGTTTTCGGCTGCAGCAGGGAAAGATGAACTTTGCACTGTGTCAACATATTGAGGCTGCTGGAGCAGAATGTTTGTCCAGCACTAAGAAAACTTGGAGCTGAACTGAACTCCAATTTATATGTTGTCTGCACCAATAGCTTCATCCTTGTTCAAACAGTGGAATAGAATACTGAATAGCTGAAACGGTGTGCCTTTGCAGAAACCCATTGTGTTCATTTCTTGAAACTGGACTTACTTTAAGTTGGAGAAGCAATGTTACCATTGTATTCCGTGTATAGAAAAACATCTCAAGTGTTTGAAGACAACATTGCTGTATTTTTCATGTGAACTGGGTATGAACCCTAGTAAAATGTTAACTTGGAGATGGGCTGGACGATGTAACCGGGATTGTGTATAAAAGATGCATGCTTTGTAATGTCCAGCACCCTCTCCCCTCACGGTGTCTGCTGGTACACACTGCAAGGTGTTGGGAGCCAGATAGCTATCTGTACAGAAATAAATAATACATGTATCTCTGAAATTGTGATTGCCATATTTCATTTTGGTGGTATTAAGCCTAGATATTTCTTTGGTCTTTCAATCCTAAGTCCTCACTATATGCCTGGCACTTAGACTGCAGAATCATGTTGACATATTTGGCTTGTCTTCCTGTTTTATGTTTGATTTGCACTTGCACTGCAATCAAGGGTAGTCTGTATTATTCAGAATGGTTGAGGCCTTTGAATAACTGTAACCTGTATCCCATGTACCCTCTCTGCCTTGAGCACTTTGAAGCACTTGTTTTGTGCAAAAGCGCTTAACAAATAAACTATGCCATACCATAACCCAGAGGACAGCAGAGTTTTCTCAGAATTGCAAGCCACTGACATACAGCCATGCCTCAGGGAGATCAGAAAATAAAAGGACTTGGGAGACCTTGTGCAACAGCCCATTGTGGTAGCCCACATTATATGCAGTTCAAAACCAACACCATATTCATTATCAACTATCTTAAAGACATATCAAGTACCCAACGCATTAAAACACTCCCTAGTCGCACCCCTCCTGAAAAATAGCATTGTTGATCCCAAAGATCCTGGAAACGACTTCCCCTTTGTACGGCAGTACTGAAACGCCAAGACTCTGGAAACAACTGCCACTACACAACTCCAGGCACACATATCATCATCCTACACACTGGACATATACCATTCCGAGTTCTACCCCTGCCATGGAACAGAAAAGTCACTTGTACAAGTACAGGGTCACCTACTAATGCTACTAGACCAAGCATCCCTCAGCATGCTGATCGTGCATGACATATATGCAGCCTTCGATACGGTGGACCACACCATCCTTCTACACCGTGGCGGTGGCCGAGAAGCGAAACAATAGAAGCAACAGGGCTCCATGGAGCCTGTAAAGTGATTGGCCAATGGTTCATGGAAATTAAGCCCCAGCATCCAGCCGGATGGTGCAGCCGGCCTGCTCCCAGGGCCTGTACTTAAGGTCTTTATTGCTCTCTACCACTGCAGTACAGCAGATGCCCCCTTGAAATCCCCCAGCCTCCCCCTGCATCCTGAGTCCTTTGGGCACACAGTCGATGGTGTGGAGCTTAAGATGACCACCACCACTGAGAAGCGACAGCAGCATCTGCTCTTATGGCCTGGTCTTAAGCCTTTATCGCTCTCTGCTGCTCTCCGCCAAGACCGCCACACCCTGCCCGGTCAGAATCGAGCTATGAAACTATTAGTGTGCCCAGAAATAAGCTTCCCCCTGCAAGGTGAAGGTAGGCCTGGACCAGATAACAATGTAAATAGCTGTGCCTGGATTTGCTTGATACCTAGTGTCTTTCTTCCACCCACCCGCAGATCTACACTAAACCACTCTGCTGGTGCTGCTGCAGTTCCCACAAGCACGGTTGCGACAAGACTGCCTGCCTCTAATGCAGCCGTTGACTCCCCTGTGAGCACTAACGCCTGCAAATTGCTCAGGAATGCATGCACATCGAATGCTTGCACCCCCCAAGACACCACAAGTAACCTAGCCCCACACACTATCAAGTGCAGGAACACATATTAAGCCACATCTGCAAAAGCCAAACCCTGCGCTGCGGACCAAATAGGCGGAGACAACTCACCCATGGCACTTATTGCGCCACACTCAATCACTGGGACAGAGTCATGCGAACATAAAATCCCTCTGTATGCTACAGGCGACCTGTTCCGCCTTACCACCCTGATGGAGCCCGACAACCATTGCCCACAGAAACAGAAGTTAGTGAGGACATGCTGTTTGCCCATTCCCTCATGCACCCAACCTAGGGTAGAAAGAAACATAAGGCTAGGAGAGCGCACACGCGCTACTATCAACTAGGGACCAATCTGCAGTACTTATGACCCCAAGTTACCCTCAATTTATGGACCCTCATTGGCCAGACCCACCACAATTATGACCAATTAACAAACTCTCCATCATACCTAGGCCTCTAAAGAGCCCATCACCCAAGTCATCAAAACTAGCCCTCCTACACCCCAGGAAATAGCCCAACCAGATGTCCCGATTGTTAGGGAGAGTTCTCATTCTATGGCTAGTTTCCCTTACATATAGAGTCCCCCAGAAGCTTTGCTGGATTTGAAGGGTTTGTTTCTTTTTACCTGCTAAGAGTGAGACTCATTTTCCCACTCTTAGGCATTTTTGCTATGCGTGTTCTAGGCTATTTTTGTGTTTAATGCCTCTGGGATTTTCTCTCACCCATAGGAACCATCTTTATTCACATGTGTTACACAGCACCCTCAGTGCAGTGACACAGTGCTGTCGTAGCGACCCTCAAACATAGACTCCATACCCTGGGACTGACTACTGTCTCCCAGGGCATGTAAAGTCCACATTGACTTTACTAGTCAAATCTTAGGAACTTAACCAGTCCAATCCATCTTACTATGGAGGTACTGGGAAAGGTTAATAGTTTTTTCCCTTGGGTTCATTTTCGAGGGGGTACCTTAAAGTCCTGCTTTCTAAAGTTTCTGGCTGGTGGCAGTGGTTACTACCATAAATATTCAACCGCAAATATTTTCCTATGGGATTTTCCCATTGTTCAAGGCTAACACTTTTACTGACAGCCTCTAACATACCGCCAGTTTAGTTTATTATTAACTTTACTTCGGTAGGCTTTATTTGCCAGAACTTTAATATAAATTCTTTCTCGTGTCTTACTCTAAACTCCTAACCCAGGTCGGGGATCCTTTGTTCGTCCTTTCGGCGGGCTTCTCCCAAGAAGCTCTCCTTTTGGTGCCTCTGAGTCTGGGGTGGGTCTGTTGTTTGGGAGGGGGAGTAGAACCCCTGGACAGAGTTGCCGCAGCAACTCAGGTCCTACTCTGACCTGATAAGCTGGAGGGTCTCCCGCCAAGAAGACCACTCCACTGTGTGAGTGACAGCTAGACTGTATGAATGGGTCTCTTTCTGCATAAAAGCAGTGTCCTGAGGACTGGAAGAGCAGGACGTCGCCACTGGAACTACGGAACCAAAGGGAAGAGAAGCCACAGACATCTTCAGCATCTACACCACCGGTGAAGCCCTGCCGGATCGCCTCACCACTTTTCTTCCACACGACGAGAGGAGATCTTCATCGAAAGAGCCTTCTTCCCTAGAACTGGTGGGACCAACCAGTCGCCCATCGCTTCCCCGGACCTGCCTTGGTCGAATCGACAGTGCCCAGCACTTGGAGACCGGATAGTCAGGCAGCTATCGACCCGGACCGCGATTAAAAAGAGCGTACCTTTTAAACTTCGTTTGGCAGTACCGCGGCTGGTTTCATCCCTGCGTAGTGCAGTGACTTGAACCTTCCTCCACGACGAGAGCCTCTCTTCCTCTGCTGGACCCCTCAAACTGCAGGAACTACCAGGAACAACCGCCACCACAGGAGCCTCTTCTTCACGTTTAATTTACATTGTTCCGCCAGACCTCCCTTTTCCAGTGGCAGCCCTAAAGGTGTTTTAAATCCTTTATCTACGTGTTGGGTTGGCCGCCCTCTCTCTTAACATTGTCTTTCTCCTCGCATCTACCTTTTCAATATTCATTTACCAAAGACTTGACTGCAGCTACAAGAACATTTTTGCTCCTAAACTCTTGGTCCTGTACCACTGACTCTGACTCAAGCCTATTGACTCTGGCTGATTTGTTAGATCTGCTCTCACTAGATTGATTTTCAATTAGAAATGTGTTGATGCACCTAAATCTTCTAAACTCCTCTTCCTTCCTATTGTTTTAACTTGTGGAGTGCCATTTTGCTCAGTTTTCATTCACTTATCTTTTTGCTAAAGTGTTACTGTGCATTACTTGTTCACAAAACTTCAGGGAAGTGTTGCTAGGGGGTGTCTGAATATATTTCGGTTCAACTTGTGCTTTCCCTCCCTTTCGTTAAATTGATAGAGTTTCATTTGTAGTTGGTTTTCACTGTGCCGTTTTGGTCAGATTTCACTCTACCGCAAACTTGCCTACAATTAAATAGGAAGTTGTTTATACTTTTCCTTGACTGAACTTAAATTACTTCATCAACTGTGATTAATGTGTTGAACTAGATGTGTATAAAATAAATATATATTCTCTTTTTGATACAAAGCTTTGGTCAGTGTTTCCTTGTTCCATAGTACTGTGATACCTATTGTGTAAGCCCTGAATACTGCTAATCTCCCTCTTGAGATAAGTCTGACTGCTTAGCCACAGCTACCAACTAAATCTTTGTGGTACAGACTGATACCAAAGGGGATTTATTTCTTTCACCTGTAGTCCTAATCATGGGTAGTGGTCCCTGAGGGAACTGCACAGGATTCTGCCTAACACTGATGCCAAACACAAATGCACCCCACATTACTAACAAGCCTAAATCACCTATGACACCAGTAAAAGTGGCCGTTGTTAATGCCAGATCTATCCATGCACATGCCCTTAACATAAACAACCATATCACTACCCACATGCTAGATATCCTAGCCATCACACAAACTTGGCTACATGCAGTCTCTGGCCCAGCCCTATCCGTAGCAATCCCCTCTGGTTGCATTATAGACAGAAGTGACAGACCCAATGCTAGAGGAGGAGGTGTTGCTCTGACTGCAAAAGATGCCCTTCCCATTAGATACCTTGCTACACCTATTGAGGGGATTTGTGACCTACTCTCTGCCAAATGGACCATCTCGCACACAGACACCATCTATCTCCATGTTATCTATCTCCCGCTAGGTTCTATTTTAACCTTTGAAGAGGACCTTCTACACATGCTTGGCACCAACATTAAGCACACTATTAAAACTATTCTTCTAGGTGATCTGAACCTTGGCCTCAATGACCCATCTGACATGAATTCCACCTTGGTAGCTAACTCACTCAGTGCACTGGGCTTCAAACACTGCATTAGTGATCCTACCCATGCCAAAGGCTGCACTCTTGATTGGATAGCAGACCTTAACTGCCAGATATCTGTCTGCTCCAACACCCCTTGTCCATGGTCTGACCACCACATTGTGTCCTTTACCATCTTGCCTACCAGGCATACTACTTACGCCATCCTGCCATGTTGCCTACTTTGGTCCGTAGTTCCCGTAAACTCAATAATGACTGCATTGCGCCTCTATTACAGGCACTCCAGCCTCAGAACCTTCACACCAATGACCCCAGCATACTTGCTGACTTTTATTCTAGGACGCTAACAGCAGCGATGTACCCCATTGCCCCCTTAGCATCCCAAAAATCCAAACCAGCTGGATATGACAACTCTTGGTTTACCCCTGAGCTCCTAGAGCTCTATGCTAAAAAGTGCTTTTTGGCTTACTGCACAAAAACCCAGACTCATTTAAAAGTGGAAAAGGTCGCTTTAATGTGACAGGCCCAAGCTTACAATTAATGCTCACCTGGCTCCATGGCCTTACAGACTAACAAAATATTTAAACCACCAATTAACTAATTACACATTTTCATTTCTCCCAACAATTAAATAATTAAATAAAGCCATTTCCTCCCTAAATGTCCCTTGCACCCTACCATCTCCTTACCCCTTTCCCAGGCGTCCCGCTTTCTCCATGGGGCCATGCCCCTCCAGGCTCAATACCTGTTCCCCCGGGGTGGCCCGCTTGTGCAAACAGCACCACCCCCTTCTTTCCCGTGTCATTCCCCCATTGTGCTTCCCTCCCCCCACATCAAAAGGGGCCATGCCCGCAGAGCCCAGACCCACTTCAATCCCCTTTGTACTCCCCTCTACACCAATCTCCCCCTTCCTATGACCTGCAGCCAGACTGACCTGCCACATCAGCAACATAAATTTTACATCACAACTTCTCAAGTGCCCCGACCTGTCACACAAAACTACCAGCCAGTCGCCCCTTAGCCTACCAAAAAACTCCCTCACCAACCGCCCTGGAACATAAAAAACCCAAACCAACCGACCTCCCAAGGTCCTTCCCCCACCTTTAATAACCAAACCCCAAACCTAAACGAAAATGAAGGGTTGGGAGGGTGGGACAATCGCCAAGTCCAACCGTCGCCTGCCTCCCGATCCTTCCCTGCCCCCTTAAATACCCCAGAGGGGCGCTCTGCCCCCACGGCCACTCGCTGGCCGTGTGCAGCGCCAAAAACCTCCCCGGGGGGACCCCCTTTTGGCTTACTGCACAAAAACCCAGACTCATTTAAAAGTGGAAAAGGTCGCTTTAGTGTGACAGGCCCAAGCTTACAATTAATGCTCACCTGGCTCCATGGCCTTACAGACTAACAAAATATTTAAACCACCAATTAACTAATTAACCATGTGTAGCGTTGAGCTTCATCTGGGCGGTTGGTAAGTTGGTTGTCAGGGAATACATGTGTGCCACTTCTTGGGTATGGATCCAATCTGCCTCAAACAGTTTTTTCGACACTCTGTTTGGATTTTGAAAGAGTGTCTCGGTCGACAGATCCAGTTCTTTCAAGATCGCTAAGTTTGCTTGTTCCCATTTTGCGAGCATCACATTTCCGCCAGCCACAAGTTCTTTTCGTATAAGGTCCAACACATGGGCTTCCAGATTGTTGATGACCTTACGATATAGCATCAAAGTGGCTCTCATTTTTATTGCCAGTAATGATGATGTACAGAGCTCCCTCCTTATTAGTGCAATCAGTGTAGATGTTGCTAAGCCAAGTACGTTTCGCCAGAAGAGACTTTCAAATTTCTCCCATATTGTATTCGGAACCAATGGCATTGCGTCCGTGCCATAAATTAAGGCGGGGACAACCTTTGATTTGTAGAATCTTAGAATGGGCATAATCGAAAAACGGCCATGCTTTTTATCAACAGCCTTTGCTTGGGCTGTGAGGTTTTTTAGCTTTAGCCAGAGTGACTCTTGCATGGTCTTTTCGTCCTTGTCGTTGCTTATTGTTATTCCCAAATATTTAAAAGCATCGACTATTTCTAAGTTCTTGCCATCGCAATGCCAGATGGGTTTTTGCTTCTTCTTTGCGGGCCTGCCCAATATGAGCACTTTTGTCTTTTCGTTGCTTAGTTGAAGGTTGTTTTCTGACATATAGGATACCATGTTATCCAATTGGCGCTGTAGTCCTATGGGAGTCAAATCCATCAGGATGATGTCGTCTGCATATAATAAACGATCAGTTTTTTCACCACCCAGCGAAGGTGGAAAATGTCTGAGCATCTGGATTGGTTCTCCATAGTCTGCAATATAGGAGTTGTATAACGAAGGAGCCAGGGGGCAGCCTTGTATGACTCTGCGTGCTGTGCCAATTTCCTCAGACAATCGGCTGTCTGCACTAAGGCGCACTCGTTAGAAGTCCCCTGGTGTAAGGCCCTTATAGGGTCTAGGATTTCATTAGGACAACCTTTTATTTCCAGTTTCGCCCAAAGGCGCTGCCTGTCGACCTGGTCAAAGGCTTGGACCAGGTTGATAAAGACAACATAAATTGGGTGGCCGCCCTGGAGAACTTTTGCCTTCAGGGCGCTCATGAGCAGGATATTGGTGGTTGTTCCAGATTTTGTGATAAACCCATTCTGAAAGGGATCCAGTGCGTTGGCGGAACGAGCCCAGTTTTGGAATGCATCCAGTACAAAGGACGAGAAGACTTCCCATTACATCTAAGAGGGCAATGGGTTTGTACTGGTTTGGGTCATCAGTCGCACCTTTTTTGAAGATGGGGACGATGTTAGCTTTTTTCCATGTCGGTGGAATTGCCTTGTTCTTATTGCAATTGTTGAAACGTTTGCTCATGAAGTTAGCCCACAGATCAGGATGTTTTTTGAGTTCCAGATTACTGATGCCGTCAGGACCAGGTGCCCTCGAATTATTCAATTTTTTAAGCTTATTTAAGATGGAATCTTTGTCATCAGGGATGTTCCATGTGGTGTTTCTTTCCCGGCCATCTCTGGTAAAAGATTTGGTTGTGGTCACTTCCGTGGTTGGTGCAAATAGTTTTGAAAAATGCTCAATCCAGCGGGTCTCTCCCACATTATTCTGGATGTTGTAATTGATGTTAGTTTGTGTTCCCTTAATTAAATTCCAGAATTCCTTTGGCTTATTTCCACAGATGGCAGACAGCATTTGTTGGGAGTCATTTAAGTATAGTTTATGGCGGTGGTGTAACAGCCAGCTTCTGTAATCACACACTGCCTTTGACCAGTTTTGCTGGTTCTCAGGAGATGGTACCTTTTGATAGAGTCTTTTAAGTCTTCTATGCTCCTTCCTTTTCTCTACTAGTTATTTGCTGTATAAGTGTGAATGATCTTTCTTTAAAATTGATGTTTTAGCTGGATCCATAAGGAATCTGGTTAATAAGGGTGTGTAGTCCAGGTCGGTTCCGTTCCTTTCAGTATTTGTCGAGATCTTAATTCGGGATCGTGTATATTTTGCTTCTAGTTCCAACAGTCCCTTTTCAGATATCTTAACTCGTTTACCTTTTTCCGTTATTTCAAGGGACATAGGGTACGAGATGTTTTGCAATCTAGCCGACCAGCCTTCTATTATTAAGAGGTTATGGTCGCTAAAAGTTGTAGGTCTAATCAAAAAGGAGCGGATCTCCGGCAGGATATCTCGTGAAACAAATATATGATCTATTGTGCCTGTTTGGTCACCTCTTTGCCATGACGGGATCAAAAGGTTTGCTTTAGAACGCTGCCAATGAAGGTTGTACATATTCCTATCCGACATTATCTTATCGAGGAGTTTTCCTCTCTCCCGTGCTGGGGATTTTTGGCTTAGCGTGTTAGAGCGGTTTCCGATCCCTTCACAAATGGCGTTGAAATAGCCATTTATAATTGTGCTGTAGTCCTTTTTTTGAAGGCTTCGTCCAGGACATTTTGAAATTAATTTATGAAATCTTCATTTGTTATTATCAGAGGATTCCAGTACACATTTATTAGAAGGAATGTAGTTTCCGTTTGGTCAGTAGGAGTAGATTTTCTTATAAGTACTGAGGCCTGGATCCAGTACGGAGTCGTGAGAATATCAGAGATTTCCACGCCCGAGCCAGCTCTGACCGCAGTTATTAGACCAGCTGAAGGCTGTCCTGTTACTCCTTTCCTGGCACTCGTGAAGATTATTTCATAACCGTCCAGCTGGGGTTTGGTGGTTAGCCAGGTCTCCTGTAGACACAGGACGTCAAAATTTCCCAGGTTGACATCGATTTCCTTGGTGAGGTGCGCAAAACCTCTCGTATTCCAACAACCACATTTTAATGGGTTTAACAGGGGTATTTGCAACTCTTTGCCATTATCTTGATGTATCTGAAGGTGGTTCTTCTTACCCAGTACTCGTTGCTAGTGTTTTTTCCTGGCATTGGTATCTGTTTTATGCCAGGTCCATGGTTCAGTTTGATTTGCCCCTGAAGTTCCATGGTTGTTTCGAACTTGGTCGTTGCGAGAGAATTGTTGGAACCATTTGCTCCGATCGGAAGTCCATTACCGATTTGAATCGGTCTGAAGGTTTATCGCAAGTCTTTCTCCATCTCTCTGATTAACGCTACACGTTCCAAATTTATTTGTTGTTTGAGTGGTCTGTGACGGTCTGGCATGAGACATTTTGCTGATGTAGCGAGTGCGGTTTTCTTTATTCAGCTTCGGAGTATCCTTTCGGTTACTTATTCCTCTTTCAATTATTTTTGCTGAGATCACTTGTTCACTTGGACGTCTGATATCTGTTAGTTCGAAGCCCACTGATCGCAGATTTTCTGATTCTCTCAGTAGGAAAAGTTTGGTGGCTTCCGAAGTAAGGTGAATGTAGGAGTAATCAATTCTTCCTGAGGTACTTGGTTCCACCATCCAGAGATCTTTGTTTTCTAGGTGCTTCAGGTTTGGAATTTGTGTTAAGATTTTAATAATGTTGTTTCTATTCATAGTTAGACCTTCCTGTTTTCGATTGATGTTTTTCAACTTTAGCGTATGAGCGCTCACAATTTGTTTAGGTTAATTTTTCCGTTCTCTATCTGTTTCCACTACTTTGTCTTCTTTCCCCTTCTTGTTCACCTGAGAAACATATTGAAGATATGAGTTTGTGGTCCTTTTTTCTTTTTCATATTTAGGTTTTGTATTCTTTTTCTGGTCTTCATTTTCACCATGGGTTCGAGAATGGACAGGTGTATGCAGGTGTTTATTTCTCTTCCAAATATTTGTGCTCACTCTGCATACACGGTCAGATCTTTTTTCTTCAAGGACATTTGACCTCGATTTTATAATGTCTACAAACTCCACTTTTTGAGGTTTTTGGCTTTCCTCAGAGGACATCGATAGCGAATCAGAGATATCGTAAATTTTTACCTTGTTTGGAGGTTCAGTTTTAGAAAAATCTGTGATCTCTTTGTTCATTTTTTTCTTTACTGGTTTCTTTGGGTTATTTTCAAACCCTATCTCATCCACTGTCAGAATACTCCAGTCTGACTTCTCTTCAACAACAAAAACAGGTTTAATTTCCTTAGCACAATAGGCTTGTTTTTCTGTCTCACAATTCTGGCGGGAGGAGACTTTCTTCTCGCTTTTTGCAGAGGGGCCTTCTCTCCTGGCGGCCACCTTAAGCTGCTTCTGCTGGGTTTGAGAAACCGGTGTAGCCTGTGGCGTATTATCGTTCCTCTTCGGGTAACGGTTAACAATCGATTTTTGTTGAGTGAATATGCCGTAGGTAAAGTTCTTAGAATTTCTGACAAGGCCTTTATTTGATCTTCTCCCACCTTCACCATTCTTTGTGTAAGAAAAGGGGTTTGACTTTTGTTTCTCCACTGGTTCTGTATCCACAGTTTGAATTGTCTCTGGATGTTCTTCTTCTTCCTCTAGAATGGCAATGATGGCGCCTAGAGGCTCAGCCCCTTGTTTACATGTCTGTGTGTCAGGAGCTCTGTCCTGGTGAGATGTCGAACTGACTGCCTCATCTATGGGGTCCGACAAGGGTGTCGATAGGCCGGTGGTATGTTGCGACTGTCGATTGAAAAAATCATCAGTAGCTGGCTGAGGTTCGGATCGTTGTGAGCATAGGCAGGTATCGGTCAACTTTGTCCTGCTCACTCTTCTGCCTAATTCAGAGTCTTGGGATCCCATAATATAACCTTCCAGGTACAGTAGTTTTGATTGCATTGAAGCCAGCATGGATATCTGGTCACGCAGCGTGTCATTAATATTCTCATACATCTTCGTGAACGGGGCCATGGCAATCGTTACTGTGGACATTATAGTTGCAAGATCCACCTTTTGCTGAGTAACATTTTGCGGAGAGGATTGTTGGATTTCACTAATTTTCCGCATGGGAGTTGGAATATAAGTCAGCAGCGACGTATTGGCCAATTTTTATCATTATCTTTCTGCAAGTGATTTTGGTCAGTTTTCTTTGACTGCACAGAGCTTCTTGTCATTGATGTTTAAGTCAAGACTGTCTGCGTCTCATATTTTTACGCGTTCACCATGTCGCTGTTTCGTGGCTCTGGAATATGGTAGCGTGGCTCAGGAAGGGCTTCGTGCAGACCAGTATTATGCTTTCGTTTCAGGTGCCACACATCAGTACTCTCTGACTCCAGTCTTGATTCCTCAAGGGATTTTTCATGATTACTTATTACCATAATCCCTTCCGGCAGATGAAGATTTTTGACCCTCGCCACAGATTTGTTTAAGTAATGCCATCTTAGTGGCGGCACCCCATCTGCCTGTTTTGTAGTTGAAGTGGTGTTTGGAAGTTCTAGTATTGTAGCAGCATTTCTTGCAAGACTGCCCGCAGTTGATGGATTTACCTCTGCTTTGACCAAACTCTCTAGAATTTCACAATCTGATAGCTCCTGCTGATGGTTAAAGCGGAGGTCCGTCTTTTTCTTAAAAAAGTCCTTCAGAGCTACCGCTGTGCAGTCTTTTGTAAATCCAGGTTTTGGGCCCATTTTTCTACTTAAAGGGACCTTTGGTTTTGAGGTCGGTCGTCTTCTACCTTTAGTATGATTGTATCGGTGCACTTTCGTACTCACCGTTGGAATTGGGTAATGTTGGACCTCGTTTTGGGCTCCTTGCTTTCCTTTTATCCTTTTGATATAGTCCTCATTTGTATACAAGCAACTGCAGGTATTTCTGTACCTTTTGAATTCTTGAAAGGAATACCAGATTCAGTTGCAAGCTCAATTTCATCATTATATTTGCCCAAGATAGGATCGTGTACGGCAGGATTTCGGAGCCGCATTTTACATTCCTTCAGGTTTTCATTATTTCCCCTGGGGGCCAGGGTTGGTATGTGGGACATGACTGTAATACTCTCCCTGTCTTCTAATGTTAGTGTGCTGTGCACTAACGCAGCACAGACAATTTTTGCTGACCCCCCTAATGGGTGAACCATTTCATCCTGTCCATTTTCCACGTTATTATTGATCTGAGGTACTTCGCCTTCAGTGTCAATAATCATATGAGAGCACGGTCCAGTGGCGATTTCATCTCGCTCAACAGGTCCTGATTGTCTGTTTGCATTTAATGCATTCACATCCGCATGGCCATCACCCATCCGCTCCGATGCGAGATGGAGCTCCTCCCCTGAGAAGGGAGCACACGCGGACTTGGAGGTTGATACATTTGCCTCGGGGAATATCGCAGGCAGAGCTTCTATTTGTCGATTACTGCCATGCGTCCCCGAGGGCGGTGTCGAGACAATCTCCTTTCCTGACTCAGCAATTGAGTCGCCGCGGTTGGGGATGTTCACCGCGAGCCTTGCGCTCTTTGCTTTACAGTCCGTGACGGGCTCGGGTTCATCTGAACAGATTGTACATTTCGGTACTCTGTTTGGTACCGATGCCTTTTCTCCTCGCCTCCTAGAGTTAGGCTTTACCGCTAGAGAATCTTTCGGCGGTCGGAGCACCCAACGGTTATCTTCAGCATTCGCGCCGGTAGACGGGCAGGTAAGGCGGAGAGAAGGGGACAGGGAGCGAGGGGGGGAAAGAGGGAGGGAGGGTTACGGGAATAGAAGATTTGGGTGAGAAGACGGAGGGCGACAAAGGGAAAGCTGGGGAAGGGGAGATACCAGAGGCAAAGGGACACCTTGCAGCGCCTGCAACTGCCGAAAAAGAAGGGGACAAAAGCGCCATACCTGCAACCGCTACCGGCTCACTCGATGGAGGAGGTGTCTTCATATTGTCCGGTGAGAAGGTCATCTTGGCGGCCTCCTCTGCACGAGATTGTAAATCCATAATGTTGAATGCTGGTAGTTTTGATCTTGTAGACCGCGGTCAGGCCCCGGTCAGGCCCCGGTCTGCCACAGTCTGCAGGCTTCACTCTGCAGCTCACTCCGCGGCCGCTCCGCGGGTGGAGTGAGTTTTTATGGACACAGGTGAGCTGGGAAAACAGTAGACACTGCGAAAAGACTCCGGTCTGCACAGTCTGCAGGCTTCACTCTGCAGCTCACTCCGCGGCCACTCCGCGGGTGGAGTGAGTTTTTATGGACACAGGTGAGCTGGGAAAACAGTAGACACTGCGAAAAGACTCCGGTCTGCCACAGTCTGCAGGCTTCACTCTGCAGCTCACTCCGCCAGTACATTATGAATTGTATTTTAATGATTACACAATCTGGTATACACATATGCATGTTTGTGCATGTGGTTTTTATCATCATATTTTATACTATTAATAAACTGTACTTTTTGTATTAAACATTGGGACCACGCCAGTGTTATTCAGAGTAAGAACTAGGACTCATGATAGTTTCTAAATTGAAGTCTGATATGGTCTGATTTCATTAACAAATGTGTCCATATCTCCAGCCACTCCCCCCCTTTTTTCAGTCGCATTACTCAATATTTCCCCATGTGCAGATTCATTGGCCATTACCTACACTGTGACTTATCATAGTGATTGGGCGTAATTTCTACCTCTTTTGACCAATACTGGGGAGTCGGCGGACAAAGCCGCCCCCCCACTAAGGCCCACACCGTTGCCAGCGTACAGTGCCGCATCTCCCACTTCATCGTTGCCGGCTCCCCTCCCCTATTCTGTTCCCCACGCTGATGTCTTGAAACAACCCTTCTCCATGTGACTGATCGCAGCTTCACCGTTTTACCATCTCAGCAAGATAAGCGCTGCTCCCTCACACATTTCCTTCCTGCATGCACCGTTCCTCCGGACTCTCACTGCCCTTCTAGCCACTCCTATGACTCTGCACAATGTCTCCTGCTGTTGCATCCTCTATTACTGCTTCCCAGCCGCTGTTTCCACTCTTGTTCTCTGATGCGCCTCTGTTTCTGCCCACTCGGTGTGCACCCAGTCACGTGTCAGGCTGTTTGCCTCCTGCTCCACATGTGACTTTCTCTCCCAGCCGCCTCATTCCCTTGGTCATGGCATCTCCATGCACTTGACTGCATCTGCTGTTTGCCACCAAGTGTTCTCAGGATATCTCACTCCTACTGTGACTCAATCTGCCTTGCTTTTACCTTTTGACTTCTTCACCATACAATCTATGCCTTGCCTTTATGCTACCGACTGCCTACCTAATCTGCTTAACTTCGTTTACTTCTTTTGTTAATGCCTAATGCTGCCTGCTCTGCTCTGCCTTGTTGCTGCTGGTCATGCCGCGTGTTATCCTTCCCACCTTGGTCCCTATGAACTGCTTTGTATCACTGGTTTGTGAGTTTGCTGTTTTATCTGCTCAACTTGTGGTGTGATTTTTCTATTACTTACTCAGTAAATCCACTGCTCACTGTTTGCCCGCCTGGTGCTGCATATTTTATGTGCCCCTCGCACCTCGTGGTGGCTTTCCACATTGCTCCCCTGACGCTTTCTACATCTCTCCCTTATGTCGCAGTTCTCTAATGGTTTAATGCATTCTTTTAGCCCCTTTCACCTTGTGATGATGCCTGCCCAATCCTTACACCCTTTTTCTACTCTACCATCTTGGTCTGTGGTCGTACCTGCCCAATTTCAGTATTGTCCACCGTCCCTTCGTTTTTTTCCGCCTCCCCTAACCCTTCCCCCACTCCCCTCTTTATATGTTACAACACTGAACAATCCGAATTGTCTTTTGGCCTAGTAGGTTCACTTTGTCTCTTGTTTTGGTTACTCTTCACCCCTGCTCCTTCTCACTTTCCTTCCCCTTATCCCCCTTCTTTATGTTCAGCACTTGCACAATCCGAAGAATCTCACGGCGTATTAGGAATGCTTATTTGTTGTTTTTCATCCCTTCCTCCCCTTCCTGCACTTCCCCTCCTCCCCCTCACCCCTGCTCTCATGCTATAGCACTTGCACGTTCCGAATGTTTCAAGACATTTTGAGAACATTTTTGTTTTTGTTTATACCTTTTCCTCATCCTATTCCCCCCCATCCCTTGTCTTGATAGGCCTTGAAACACCGTTTTTTTGCTGTATAGTGTGCATTCCAAAAAAAACAATACATAAATAAATAAATAAATCAACCTCTCATCCCTGACTTGGTGTGAGGGAAAATAGCTCTGACTTGTAACCACCAGGCAGCGTAGCTGTCAAATAGCCATTATTTGCTTTTAGACAACAGAGCTGTGCATTTGGGAGTTTGTTTGCCCAAGCTTACATAAAATGCAAAACTACTTGTCCCAGAGACCAAACCGCTGCAGAATGAAAAAGCTAAGTATCCGTGCGTGGACTTGCCAGATATTTCTTGGGACCACTTAGCAACTCTAGAAGCCTTGTGGGTATTTCATCCCCTTTTAGTCTACTCTCTGTAGATCTTTCAGCTGTGCTATGCCACATATGCATTTACAAGAAAATAAAAGAACCTTGAGCCAAAATACCAGGACTGGCAAAACATCTCAAATCAGACATGGAATAAACAGGGGTTTGTGGGCAGCAATTTTGGTCTGAACACTGGGGGTGAAGAGGGTGCCACCACTGAATAGCCCTACACCTCTGTACACAACATAGGAGTGGTAATAGTAACACACCACACTGTACGAGAGGGGAAGGGATATTTGCTGCAGGCAGTAAAACTGGAGGTGGCAGGATAGGGTAATCCCACTAACCAAACAAACAAAATAAAATACTCACCCATCTGCATACACTTTTCAAACTCTGAACTATACACAACTATACCTCTACAGCACAACAAACCGCACACACTTCACTACACCACAACAACGAAACAAACCACACATGACTTCACACAACAGCACATGGCGGCTACCGACCGAAAATCACATCTAAGCTCAACAAACGGTACAAATTGAACTGAAGCTGCCACCGCACATCACAGCTCTCGTGCTCTTTTCTCTCACTCAGTCGTACTTACTTGCAACCCCTCTTACCCATACACAGATGGTGAAAGTGCACGGTATAAGAACCTTTAACATAACATAACATAAAATAACATAAAATAACACAATAGACTGTCATTTTATGTGCAGAATTGTCCCATCTGTGCAATTAGTCACTTGCACTATGCAGTGCAAAGAAAAGGTGTAACAACGGGCATAATCACCTACATTTTTTCACTTAGAAAATTCCACCATCCATTTATGCTTGGTAACATGTAAAATGGACTCCTAGAAAACCTGCCTGTTATGTTATGTTATTTACATTTATAGCGCGCACATACATCCAAGGGCATCTTGGCGTGAGGATTTCACAGAGAAAGCAGCCCTACAATAGCCTAAAATAACAGGGTTTTAAGAAGACGACGGAACTGTAAATGGTTTTTGATACATCTAATGGCAGCCAGGAGGTCATTCCACAGTTTACTGGCAGCCACAGAGAAAGCCTGATCCTCAACCCTACAAAGATGGAATTTGGGTACAACGACAAGACAGTCATGGCCCGAACAAAGGGCCCGTCCAGAAATGTAGGGTAGGAACTTGTCCTGAAGGAAATCCGCTCCCACCCGATAATATGCCAGAGATTTGAACATGATCCTTTTTGCCACTGGAAGTGTAGGGATTGTAAAACCGGGCTCATATGGGAACCATAATGGGTGGTAGTGGCTACTCGGGCAGCAAGGTTCTGCAACAGATGCAGTCAATGAATCAGACATGCTGGGCCAAATACAAAGCATTGCAGTAGTCTAAGTGACTAATGACAATCTACGCTAATACTGCCAGGTGTAAATGAACAGGTAAGAATGACAGAACCGCGTGTAACATGTTCAACAGGAAATTACCTGTTTTACACACTGCACTCACCTGGGGAGTCATAAACACCAAGATTCTTCACTACCTTCACTGGAGTAGGGGAATCGCCCAGTGCAGGAGGCGAAAAGGAAGAGGACCAGAAAACCCAGTCAAAAGGAGTACCCAGCACCAGAACCTCAGTCTTGTCCCTGTTGAGCTTAAGCCAGTTGTTGCTCATAAAATACCTCATGGCCACCAGGCAGTCACGCAAACGAGACGACAACTCCGCCTGTTCAAGATCTAACCGGACCAGAATCAGGGTGTCGTCAGCGTAAGCACCTGAAGCCATGGGAGAGGATGAGACCAACCAGAAGTTGCACATAGATGTTGAAAAGCATTGGGGACAAGACAGAACCCTGAGGAACACCACAGGAAAGCACGTGAGAGGAAGACAAGGCTCGAGAAGTCTTCGAGGCCTGGCTGGAAAGAAGAATGGAGTGGTTGACAGTGTTGAAACTCCCCAACAGATCACGTAATATCATGGCACCCACTCCCCCATCATCAACCAGCCTGGCCAGGTCTTCAACAATGGATACCAGGACACTCTTAGTACCTCTCCTGGGTCAGAACCCAGACTGAAAGGGGTCAAGGAGGCAGGAAGATTCCAGAAAAGAAGAAAGGTGAGGAGATATCAAAGCCTATAGTAATTTCATGAAAAAAGGGAGAAGGGAGATAGAGTGAAAGTTAGCCAGAACAGAAATATCCAGCAATGGCTTTTTAAGGATAGGAAGCACAATAGCTTGCTTGAGCTCTCCAGGGATGCAGCTAGATTGGCATGACAAGATGACAGCTTGAGTGACCTATGAAATCTTGCCCTGCATGATCTCCTTCAGGACACAGAGAGGTAGGAGGTCTGATGGAGCAGCAGATTTTAGCTGACATATTGCTGTACAATCAAACACAGGGAAGGTTGACCAATTGGGAGCCGCCACCAGTGCTAGATTGATCGAGGTCAAATTGGTGATAGTCTGACTCAATTGGATACGGTTATGTATATCCTTAGTTTTGGTCAGAAAGTCTGCCCAAAGTTGCAGAGCGACTGACAAGGAGCCCCCACAGGCATAAAACGCGTGGTGGAGGAAAAAGATTTAAATACAGTGAATAGTTCCCTCGGTCGGTTGAGAGCAATCTCAACTTTTTGCATAAGTAATTTCTGTTTAGCAAGGCGAATGGCCTAGTGGTAGCTCCTAGAGAGTTCACCATAGGTTGTCTTTTCAGCGGAACCATATGACAAACGCCATTTACCTTCTGCTTGCCTTAATTCCAGCCAAGCTCCCCTGAGATCCTCAGAGAACCACGAGGGACATTTACGTGGGTAGGTAAGTTTCAAAGGAGCCACTTGATTGGCAGCCTCACGAAGCAACTAAGACAGGCTGGTACAATCCACTAACGGAGCCATAGCACATTTGGCAATAAGTGGCAACATCTGTGCACAGTTTACCTCCTGCCAGTTGCGTTTAAGTACAGCAGCTTGGCGTGGCAATGTCAGAGTGGAAATACTTGGCACTAAGAAAGGGATTAAACAGTGGCCTAACCAGAGGACCTGCCTCACGGGAAAAACCATAATACTGGGGTCTGCCGAGAAAATCAAATCTAAAATACTCCCCTGCTGATGGGTAGGCTCGAGAACCAATTGAGTTAAAGCTAGATCAGGGAGCGACTCAAAGCAATGATGTAGCACCGGGGCCTGTGGTGTGTTATACTGGATATTAAAGTCACCTAGTGCTACTAGATTACAGTATCTAACTTGAAGAGACGCCGCTAATTCCACAAAGAGTCAAGAAAACTAGGGTAAGATCCAAGAGGGCGATAAACGATGAAAAAGTGTATGGAGTGTGAAGTGGAAACGGCCAAACGCACCAACAATGCCTCCGTGTCCAAACCAAGTGATAGAGAAATCATGGAGAAGTTAAGAGAGGCTTTAAAAACCATTGGCATCTCCCATCTCCCTGGGTGGGAAGCCACTCTGTCGGGGTGAATGATGTTTTAATCCTCAGGAAACAGCTGCGAGAACGATAGTGATGAGTTTGCAGAAAGCCAGGTTTCTGTAAAACACACTAAGTCCGGGCTTTGTTCACTAAAAAAGCATGCATAAAATCTGCATGGGCCACCAAGGAGAGTGTATAAATAAGCACTGCAAACAGAGCTATCAGCAGTGCCAGCGACTCTAACGGCAGGCATAGTAACATCAAATGTAGGCAGGAGTACATTATTAGCAGGAGCCATGTCCCGCCCTGCGGGCCCCTCCTTAACCCGGATGGGCCCAGACAGGCTTAACTGTGGCACAACTTCCTCGCAACTGGCTCGCTCTCGCCGTGCCCAACCGCTGCCCTACCTGGAGGTATGTCTCCTAAAAAGGCACATTGTATTGACGTAGCCAATCCCTCCGTGCTACCAATATGTAGTGAATATAGACTGGCTACCAGCAGTGCGTGAGTGTGTGAACTCAAGGCGAGGACTAGTTCAACTGAGTGTGAGCCTCAGAGTCCTTGTGAGGCTGTAAGCTATGTGGTGTCCATTGACACGCCGCGGCCCGGGTCACAGCCCGCAACCTAAAAGGAAATAAGAATCTGAACAATGAAAAAATCACTAAAAGCAAATCAAAGCACAGGAGGCAGCCGCCACACCGTGCGCATCCAGCGAAGATCAGGACACTTGGAGCCAGTGAAGTAGTGAAGATAAACTGGCTACCAGAAATGTGTGAGTGTGTGACCACAAAGAAAAGACTAATTCAACCAACCGTGATCCTCAGAGTCCTTTAACAGATGCTAAAAACAGATAGGATCTAATTTTTGTTGTGTGGTAATATCAAATGTTTGCATACAATTAATGTATAAATATTTTACAGATTCATTTTATGTTACTCTACGTTTAAATTCGTTTGTATGGCAGAGATGGGGCAAGAATGAACTATCCGTCTAGGCCTCCTCCATACTCTGCACAATGCAAATGTTGTGCCATTCACACCAGCATTTTCATGCTAGCATAAATGCTATGAATTCCTATGAAATACGCCTGCTTTTTACACTAGCAAATAGGGACACAGTCCATGAGAATCCATTGCAAACACGGCTTGCCATGTGTAACAGGAAGGCAACATTTACTCAATTAGCAGGGCGAAGTGCAAAATGGAGGAGTACAGGTAATTTCACCTACTTTTTAAACCTGCCTTTTTCACTTTATTGCGAAAATGACAAAAATTGCATGAAGTGAACATGTTTGCACGTAAGTGCAAGTCTAGGCAGTCTCCTCTGTGCAATTTACAAGGATTTGGAAAATGATCCCCACAGTTTTCATTGGAATCCTTTGATTTTATGCTAGCATGAAAATGACATGCTGGCGAAAAAACAAGTGGTTTTTGGAGGGACAGAGTGAAGGGAGGCAGAAATGGCACTCCTGTTCTGTGCACCTTCTCTGCCTCAAAAAACATTGAAATACCCTGGCGCATCAAGTACTCGCTAAGTACTGTTGGCTGTTGCTGCCTCACCGCCTGTGCCTTTGCCTTGGGACTTTGACTTTTTCTCCGACTGGAGCAGCCGCCGCACTGCAGGACAGGCCTTCTCGCCTGGAGGACGTCCTTACTGGGAACACCAGTGTGCCTGCCTCGAGGTGATTTGTTTGCATAGCAGCTTGGGACTACCTCTTGTGCGCGTCTCGGACTGTGTTGCCCAACGGGCTGTGTGCTTCACAGTGTTGCTTGGGCTGTGTTGCCAAACGGGCTGTGTGCTCCTCTGGTTGTGTGTTTTTGTGGTTGCGGCTCCTCTTTAGCAGTGATTTTAGCCGCAGGCTCCTAATTACTCCTCTTTCTTTCTCTTTGAAGGCGTTCCCTGTACGAGGTGGACCCGTCCCCTGAGACGTGTCACGTCCCTCTGAGCCTCGTTATAACCATCTCATCTGGCGCACCCGCGCCGCGCACCAAGTACTCGCTAAGTACTGTTGGCTGTTCACAGTGCGCGGCGCGGGGCGCATACTTTGAACATCCCCCTTTTCCATTGTGCTTGTCTTATATCCTGGCAGCCAAGTAGTCAAACTGGAGTCCGGCAGTTGGGGCTATTAACACGGTGTGCTTGTCAGACTGTGTGAACACGCCAGCACCACCCAAGGAGACTGCGGGCTTCACGCCTTTGATCCTTGGGGTGTGGTGCTCTGGGCAAACTTCTATGCTGGGCTACGATACACTTATTGCAAAAAGCCCTGTTAACTGACGTGTGTTGTGTGGGGCATGTTCTCCATAGGTGTTTGAATACCTTTTGTTATTCATTTAACTAGATCGTCTTTTTCCCCTGTACTGTCTCCTAGCATCTGCCTGTCCCCGTGCCTATCTGCACTAAATTTAGTAACTATTTGACACCAGTACCCCTCTGCTAGGTAGTACCTTTACAGTGGGCCTGGGCGTGGGGTGTAGATTATGAGCCGGGTCTTGAGAAGCAACTCAAAACTTGACCCACTTTCTAAGTCACAAGGGAAATCTGCGAAGCCCAAACCACACAGTGTAAAGTCTATGCAACCCACCTCCCCCCTCAAAGCGTCCATTTTGTCGCCACCCTTGTCTGATATGGAGGGGATAGTCCCTAACACTGCAGAGGCAACACAGGTCCCGGGAATAGAGGATCCTGTCCTGTGCATGGAGCCACTGTGTTCAAGTTCTCCTCCGCTTGTACAGCTTCCCACCTTTTCTGTACAGGATGCTAACCAAATTGATGAAATGGAGGTGTGTGAGTTTGCGCATGTGCATGACAACAACTGTACACCGAGGTTTGATTTTGAAGGTTTTCCGCATATTTCTGACACCTCGATGTTAGCTCCAACAATAATGACCGAATTGGGCAAAAGGGTGCGACTTTCCATGGGGCCCTCCTCTCCTGCCTCTAGGTCCTTCCCATTTCGAGAAGAAGTTCACTTTCATCCAGCACAAGAATCTCGCCGCCATAAGTCCAGTATCTATGATAAGGGCCAGACTTCTCCCATAGCAAGGGGTGAAGGCAGTGGCAGGCCCCTTTTAGGTAACAACAGATATGTGGCGGTCTTGGACTCACTAGGGAACTTGGAGTCGGCTAGGGGAAATGATGGGGCCGCATCTTGTTTTCCAAACGAGGAGGCACGCTTTGCCTTACCTTTGGAAAGCGTGCCTGTTGCCACATCACCATACGACCCCCTCAACTTCCCGGTTATAACACGAATACTTAATCTCTTGGACAAAGGCCATGAGTTTACGCACTGCTCTATGAGGGAAATGCAGGGCTCTTTAGCCTCCATAAAAGAAAAGCTGGCCAAACTGGAAGGGTTTCTTCTGATAGAGGAACACTCCAAAGCATTTTACCTCACCCAATTTGAAAAAATGTTGGCCAGTGCTGTAGCATTAACACCGCCTGGCCCTAGCTTGCCTCCAGTACGGTCACAAGGCTCGCAGACAGATAACCTACATTGGAACACTGTCGGGTCGCAAAGATCCTACTCCCAAGTGCTGATGGCCGCTCCATCAGTTGGGTCCAATCAGCTCGGAGTTGAGGCTGTGGATCTGCTGGATGTAATGAAATTACAACATGATCGGATTCTTCAGATGGAACACATTTTGTTCCAAGGGGTCGTAAAGTCCCCTTCTTCAGAAGATTCCCAACATTCTGTTGGTGTCCCCGTCCTGGACAACAACTATGAGCCCTCCCCTGATAGCCCCTCTGCTCTGATAGCTATCATTGAAAACCAGAACATCCCAGACCCGGGCGCTCCTTCTGTATCATGTGAATTAATAGCAACACAAGATGCTCAGGAAGGAAATTACTTCCCCTCTAGGAAGGCCAAAAAGTCATTTCTGAGAGCACAGAAGTGCTCGATTAATGCAAAGAAAAAATCTGCAAAAAAAGGGCACAAGGTTTTGGATATGCAGTCCAATATAGTACACAATGGCGACCTATGCACTTTAAACTGCCAGGTCGATCACGCCTTGGACCCCTGCGAATTGTGCAAGGAGCGCAAGAAACATCTTCAGATTGACGCCAAAAAAAAGCCAACGTGCAGGTGCCTGTCTCTACTACTTCACGGACAATGGTAAAGTCTCAACTGCAACTTCACTGCTTCTTTCCAACAATTGAAAGTAAGAAAGTTGCAACTCGGCCAGTGGGTGAAATCAAGCTTGCCACCAATCCACATCTGGTGTCTGGGCTGCCCCATGCAAGCCCACACGTGGCAGAGCAACCAGCTGGCTTAGTGGCACTAGATCGTGCTTTGGAGGAGTGGAAAGAGGAGGCGAACATCACGCCTTCTTGTGAGGAAGGGCAGGTTGCTTCGTCATGGCCTCACTATGCACCACGGAACTCAGCTCCAGCAGAAGAGATCCCCCAAGGCGAGCCATCCCTTGCTCCCTTGGCCTTTATGGAAACACCAAAGGACATGAAGGTCATACTGGGCTGGATCAGTGACCCATCTATACATGGTGATGCAAGGATCAACAGGTCCTTTTGATGAACCTCTTTTTCCAAATTCCATCCTTAGGAAACCTGTCGACAAAGGATCTCGACTGGGTAAAGCTTGCCTCGCACAATAATTATAGGGTACTGTCCAGAGTACATTCGCAGATTATAGCAAAGCTGATACTCGATTTCACCGTTGAGTTTGAACTGTTGGGTCTCACTCCATGCCTTTTTACGGACATGGAGTGCGCGTGGGATTTCTTGGACTTTGTCACTCCAGCTCCAGCAGTGAGAACAGAGGGTCCTGCAGTGGCGCCTTTTGAGTCACACGCAAAACAACTGACAGCACAACTAGCCTCACTTACGCAAGCGTTGAGTGGTCTGTCTTAGCTCGAGCCTCTGATTAAAGTGGCAGCTTCCTTGAAAGCTCCCCCAACGGATTTATAACACCAGAGGATTGTAATTGCTTCTTGGAACTGCTGTGGGGTGTCTAATCTGAAGTCATGGCACCAGCAAGCCGATCCCAAGCAAAGACCTGAAGTTTTAATGTTACAAGAAACCATGGCCATAGCGGCCCTTGTGTTAGATGGGTATATTTGCTTTAATGCCCCTGCACGACACTCTTGTTTGGGACGCCCTTCTGGTGGTATCGCCATACTTATTAGTAACACACTTAAGGTGGCTTCACGCACCCTGGCAAGATCGGACTCTTTCATTCTGGTTGAGCTAACCTTTGACAACATCAAAACTTTGCCTCTACTTTTGATGTCGATATATTGGAACCCGATCCAGGTTTCACTGGAATCGGTTCTGGAAGAACTCAATCAAATTCTGGGCGATGTGGCTCTACACAGTCCCACCCACGATATTATAATTGGGGGCAACTTAAATTTGTGTTTGGAAATGGAAGGAATTGATTGATTTGATAACCAGGCCTCTCTTTATGTTCGTCAAGCCCAGGCCAGAGGTGAGCGTTGGTCTTCCTTCTTCGAAGCATGGGGAATCTACCCCATCCAACTCTCCTCCGAATCACTCATAACATCTTGGCATCGAGGCACCTCGTCATCTCTTATTGACTATGTGCTTGCCTCATCCACATGTGCAGGTCTACTTGAGCCTATCTGCATTGCCAACGTGGGATTGAGCGACCATCGGATGTTGTCTACTTATTTACATCTGAGCCACGAAGCATATGAAAAACTGGAACCTCTAGCTCTGATTGAATGTGACAGACACACCTTATCGGTCAGATGGAATACCACCACCTGTCGCAAAATAGCGTTCCGTGTAAATCGTGATCTGGTCGTGTCTTGTGACATGTCCATGGCGCCATGGCTTATGGAGAGAATTATCGACTCAAACCTGAAAATGACCCGTATGCATCTGGTGTGCCTCGCTAAAGAAGAAAGGGCAATCAAGGATCGAAAAAATGTCAATCCACATTGGACAGAGGTGGCGAAATTAAAGAGACAAAAAAACATTGATACGAGGTCCCTACGAGCCTCACTGTTGAGTACGCCAAATCTAAAAAAGGAACAAAACTTCATAACAGCTTGTTATAAGCGCAAGAGGAAGCTTTTGGGATTCACAGCCTATAACCTCGCAAACCAACACATGGTGGAACTATTATGCAAAAGAAATACAAGGGACCAATGGGCAATTTTAAGAAACCCCTTGGGCAATGCTGACAATCGCATGATGGCATCCATTTCGGGTACGGAATGGAAGTCTTTCTTCCTCACCACATACAAATTGCCTGAATTACACAAAACGATGGAGTCTGTGTCTCTGCACTTGGATCTTCCGCCTGTCTGCCCTTGGGCAAACAAAGACATCATATGGGCAATAGCAGCCCTGAAGTTTTCCAAGGCAGCGGGTCCTGATGGGCTACCGCCCTGTGTCTTCAAGAACGACCCGCATTTTTGGGCTAGTTATTTGCTCCCCTGGTACCAACATATTTACCAATCTGGGAAAATTCCATCTTCGTGGCTCTCCGCAATAGTAATTCCAATTCACAAAAAGGGAGCCCTAACAGAACCAGCAAACTTTAGGCCAATAGCCTTAATTGACATCTCTGCTAAGATCTTTGCACGGTTGCTCCTGTGCGAACTGGAATCATATGTCAACTCTGCCAAGACCCTTTCCAAAATGCAGGTCGGCTTTCGCAGAGATATGGGGACGCAGCTAAATGCATCAATTCTCGCCCATCTATTGTCATCTTCACATGCATCCACAAATGAGACGATCTATATGGCATCCCTAGACCTATCAGCGGCATTTGATAGTGTACTGAGAAATAGACTCTGGCAGAAGATGCTGTCATATGGCATCCCTCACGAGTTGGTCGCGATTATAGCAGCGCTCCATCAGAACACCTCTTATAGGGTGTGTATCAACCCGGCGGGCTTGCTGTCTGACAGCATCCCGACAAGAATTGGTGTCAAACAAGGTTGCAACCTCGCAGCGATTCTCTTCAACTTATATCTTGCGGATTTAGAGGAGATATAGGCGGGATCAAACACCTTTGCGGTAAACCTTGGCAAGCTACGTCTACACTGGCTGGCATTTGCTGATGACGTCATTCTATTCGACAAAGTTCCATTTGGTTTACAAAACAAACTTAACATCTTCCATGAATACTGTACTTTGAATAATCTAACCATCAACTCAGCCAAATCACATATCATAATTTTTGCCCCCAAGAAAAAAAACATGACATTTAAGTATGTCGTGAATTCACATAAAATAATGAGGAAGGAAGAAATTACTTACTTGGGGTACTCATTGTCGAATGGCACGTCCGTCAGCAGGTGGCGCCTTGTGTTGTCTTCCAAGGCAGATCATCTAACTGCTCAAATGAGGATCATATCTGCGAGGTACTGTAGTTTTTCGCTTCTCCCCCTTCTTCACTATTATACCATGAAAATAGAGCCTATTCTACTCTATGCCCTAGATATTTGTCGAGTGAACTTGAGTCCCTTACTTAATTCTATTCAAGGTAAGATTTGGAAAAGCGTACTTGGACTTCCAGGTTACCTGCCCAACCCAATCCTTATACACAAATTAGGACTACATTCTCTGGCAGAAAAACATAATTGGCGGTTGCTAAACTCTTTTTATAAAATGATCTCCCCTCCTCCCAATTCCTTGTACGAAGATCTGGGCTTACTGCTGATTAAGGAACATCCCGCCTCTATTCGTGAATTCAAATTGCGCATATTGTCAATCTTAAACTCCATGAACATGACACAACAGGATTTCATCGATTGTCCTCACAAAGCTAAAAGTCGTTTCTTTGACAATGCTTGGGCAAGCAACACGGATTTAATCTCAGGCTATTCATCATTTCTCTCGTATGTGAAATTCCGTCATGCTGTCTTGCCCCGATTGCCCTATCTCCTGTGTTTCCCCGACCACCATGCAAGAAGAACATACATGAGGTTTCGGTTGGACCTTGTTCACACTGGCTCTCGCATTGGCACTTGGACAGGCTACATGGAATTAGGGCTGTGGGATTGCTGTCATTTTTGTCCAAAGAGTGGAGAATCCGAATCCTTGGAACATCTGTTTATGTACTGCCCAAAATGTTATCTTGATAGGTCCTGTTGCCTGGGTTCAAGATCGAGAAAGTCTTACTGCCTTTAAATAAATCAATGTATATGAGGAAAGTCACCACAGATGTATGATTTGAATTACAGTATGTCGTCATCTCACAACCTACCTTAAACCCTTGCAGCACAAGAGAGCCTGCTCGAACAGTTGAAATTTTGATTTCTTTTAAGCCTTCCAGTCTGGTGCTTACATTTGGTGTTGACATTGTTGTTTCTGTTTCCTTAGTTATTGTTGGAACCAAATGCCAAACGGAGTGTATGTAATACACAGGTTGTAAAATAAGTACATATTTTATATTGTAAACTGAAATTTGAAATAATTGTAAATCGAAAAAAAAAATGAATAATGAAAAAAAAATGAAATAACGTTTGTACTGATAAATGTATTTTAGGAAATAATGTAATGTATACAATGATTTTAATTTTGTAAAGGTGCAAACACAATGTTTTGCTACCAAAAACAAATAAAAAAATAAAAAATAAAAAAAAAGAAATACCCTGATTGTAAATAAAGTTGTTTGGGGGCTGTAGACCATGAAACCGGAAGCCAGATGGACAGAAGGTTGCGCACAGAAGCGCAACCTGCTGTGGATCGAGCTTCCGCTGTTAGGGCCTGCACATTGCTACAAAGGCAACCGGAATCCACAGCAGGTTAGTGAAGGCTGGGGTGAGGGAAGGGGGTTGGAGTGTGTGACCCATGAAAGTGTGTGGCCTTTTCGGCCTAGAATCTGCCAGGTTGGTCTTTTGTGACATAAATCCAGGCGTAACAGCTTTATGTCTGTCTTTTTCACCTTCTTTACAATCTTCTTTCTCAGGTTGATGTGCAGACTATTGTGTGACGAGGTAGTCCACGATTGCAAGTTGGAAATATCCTAATCATCACACGCCAGTGTCCTTGTAAAAAATAGGCCCCAGCAGTAGTTTAACAGCCATTCGGCCAGGAGCTGCCTCAAAAACAATACTGGACTTCCTGTACAGGCCAGGACATCCTTCGAGATAATGCGCCTTGCACAGAAATGCCTGGTAGGCACTGCAGCATTCTATATACAAGATACATCTCACAAAACCAGCTCAACAGAGTCAGAGCGTTGTGCTCCATACAGGCCAACTGCCTGCTTACCCTAATAATGGCGTGCCACCCGAGGGGACAGCCACTGCAATCGATCCCCACCTCTGGAATATCCTTCCAGAAGACATGATACTTCCTCCCAACCTCAAGTCTAGAGGGCCAAACTCTTCTAATAAGACATCTCGGACACAACAGGGCTCGAATCTGCCAAAAGCTCCATAGATCATTAACGTGCACAAACAAATAAACACAAAGATATTTACAATAACACATTCCTGTTTCAAAGCGTTCTGGGGCGATAATAAACAGAACAGTAACCAGAAGTGTCACTTTGCTGCTCCAGGAAGAGTGCTTAGAAACATGAGCCTTTGCTTGAATGAGTAGGCCTCCGGCAATTTTGAAAGTATTGCATACATGCCAACATTCTGTGACCAAAAATCTGTAGGAATCTTAAAGTTTCAAAAATAGTCAGGCGAGGAGGTAATGATAGGAATAGGGCGCGTCAGCAGCCCATTGTCATTGAATGAGCCCGCCGCCGCGGGTGCATTCAATGACAATGAGGCTCCTGCCACGCCTTCTGCCATCACGCCAGCTCGGGGGAGCCCTTGAAAGACTCACCGGAGTTGACGTGGTGGGGGGCTAGTGGCGCCTTTTGTGAAAGGCACTCGCGGCAGAGGGGCGCCCTTAGCCCACCGCCGTGGGCACCTTTCACATCAAAGGCCTGCATGCTGCGCCTTCTTCCGCTATGCCTGCTCGGGGAAGTCCTTGAAAGACTCCCCCGAGTTGGCGTGGTGGGGGGTTAATGGCGCCTTTTGCCAAAGGCACCCGCGGCGGAGGGGCGCTTTTAGCCCACCGCCGTGGGTGCCTTTGACATTAACAGCCTGCATGCCACGCCTTCTCCCGCTACGCCAGCTCAGGGAAGTCCTTGAAAGACTCCCCCGAGTTGGCGTGGTGGGGGGCTAATGGCGCCTTTTGCCAAAGGCACCTGCGGCGGAGGGGCGCTTTTAGCCCACTGCCGTGGGTGCCTTTGACATTAACAGCCTGCATGCCACGCCTTCTCCCGCTACGCCAGCTCGGGGAAGTCCTTGAAAGACTCCCCCAAGCTGGCGTGGTGGGGGACTAATGGCGCCTTTTGCCAAAGGCACCCGCAGCGGAGGGGCGCTTTAGCCCACCGCCGTGGGTGCCTTTGACATTAAAAGCCTGCATGCCGGGCATTCTCCCGGTACGCCAGCTCGGGGGAGCCCTTGAAACACTCCCCCGAGCTGGCGTGGGCAAAAAAAAAAGAATGTAAAAAAAAATATATATATATATATATATATTTTTTTTACCAAAAAAATCGGTATTTGGTGTAAAAAAATCGGTAGGCAGTAGGACTGCTTAAAAAGCGCTATCCTACTGCCTAAATCGGTAGGGCTGGCAAGTATGGTATTGGCCACTGGCTGCATGACATTCAATACAACAGCATTGAGATGGTCACGCTCCAGTTCCAGCCATTTTCATTTGCAGCTTTATGGCAGCGATGAATCAAGGAGGCACGTCACTCAGGAGTAGGGTGACCAGATAAAAGAAAATGGGACATGCCATAAACATAGAAGTAGGACTAAAGTAAAGACAAATAAAACTGGAGTCCTACTTCTATGTCGCTGGCCTGTTTGGGGGGTGGGGGGCAGCTTGGAGGTGGTGTGCTCAGAGGCACACTCCTCTCATTGGAGGAGAGTAACCGGGGCGGGGGAGGAAATGGGGCATGAAAAGCATTCACGCCCCCATTCATGCGCAGGAAGAGTCATGCTGGGCCCAAATTCGGGATTTCGAAATTCGGTCGTGGCAACAACCGGGACAGGAGCCACTCACCCTTCCAATCTCTACAGGGTTTATAAAATTAAAACAACTCCTGGGACCCCAAGACGGAGGGTGATTTCCCGGGACTGTCTGGGGAAAAACAGGAGCTCTGGTCACCTTACTCATGAGAAATATACCAGATGGGCAAAACGGGGCGTGGCAGGGGTGAGCAGCATGAGGTCCCATGAACGTTCATGCCAATATGCTCCATTGCATTTGGGAGGTGCTTGACACATCCGGTTTCTTTCTTTGTATTCATTAGTCCCTGAATGCAAAGAAAAAAACAAGACTGGGCCAGCACCTAGTGAATAGAATGGGGCATTGTCTTCTTGTGTGTGTCAGCTGTGGACAACGTTTCCACTGTCTTAGGTAATCAGGAATTCATAGCAAAGCGTTGCAATAGAAAATGAGTTTACCAGAATTCAGGGAAAAAGCCAGCGGTTCTGCTGTGTACGGGCTATCGTGTGTCAGCAGGTTGGACACTACTGGGCAGTTGACCTGCGGTGCCCTTAACGGCCGACCCGCCATTGTTTCTTCAATGCTTCTTATTAATGGCCCACCTGATGTTCCTTGCTCTTTGCCATCAGCGGCAGGAAGAGCGAATCGAGGCAGCATTTGGCAGAGGTCCCAAGGAGATAGCATGGCCATAATCCGCCCTGTTCCCAGCTGGAGCACTGCCTGGCGCACTTTCTTCAGCTGCCGCTGTGTTTTACGACATGCCGCTGATGGGGAGGGAAATTAGAATCACTCAGCAGCACACAGACGGTGTTAAATTGATCTGCTATTGCAATTAAAAAGTTATCCCTGACTCTTAATTACAGAAGGTTGCGTCTGAAACTGCTTCCCAATGTTTCCCGCAGCGTACCCGTCATGTGTTGCATGGCCATTTCTAGAGCGCGCTTTCCCCCAGGAGTGGAGAAGGTCGAATGCAGGTTGAAGAGGAAGCAGATTCAACGGCAAGAAACAAAGAAAAGGATTTAGGTGAAGGCAAACGAGATGAGCATTGTTTTCAGAGATTTATAGCATTTAAGAACATCTACAATTGGGCATAGTAAAATGTAGCAATCTTGAGGCATCAGGAGTCAGAATATCATTGGAGGAGCTGTGGAGAGCATCAAAGCATGAATTAACTAATTCATTATAGAAGTTGTAATCTGTGTTAGGGATTGAGAATTGATTTTTAAGCTGCTGAAAGGAGAGAATAGATGATTTATGTATGATTTGTTGTATAAATCTAATACCCTTTTTCTTCCAGGATTTTCTATTCAGGGTTTTATTCTTAATCAGTATCTTATTGTTATGCCATAGGTAAGGAGAGAGGCATTTTTTTGGGGAGTTTGTCTGTGTGAATAAAAAAAGTTGGAGGGCTGACATTGTTGCTCTAATGGGTTCTGATATAGCCAGTGAGGAGTGCTGTTTATGAAGTTATGACTTTATGATTGTATACTACATACCATAATAAACAAAAAAATTATTAAAATAAAAAAAAAAAAGAACATCTACAATTGCACATAGACGAGCTCATGTTTGTTGGCGGCGCAACGTGAATGAAATGCGTAAAAGGCTTTAACGCCGTTCATTCAGGGCAGACCCCATTTTCAAGCATTTGCATGGCGGGAGGAGGGGCGGAACACAACTTGCGTGTCCACCACCTCCTTCGTCTCCGTCATACAAATGCTGGAGATCCCTATGTGCGCTTCCTGTTTTATGAACTACCATAAAGCAGGCTGACCCCAGAGTGATCCATTGTACACACTCCTAAACATGCTTGCATGGGGTGTACTTTCAATTGGGGGCACTGCTTACCATTTGCTCATGGTAAGCAGTGTTCCCAGTTGAAATGAAACCCTGCCCAACATGTGAGCATGTCGGGGAGGGTTTCATTTTATTTGGGAGTGCTGCTTGCCAGGCAGCGTTTAATCACTTTGCACTTCCGAGTGCAAATGTGAAGGGCAAAAGGCGATGTACATGCTTGTACACCGCCTTTTGCCCTTTACATTTGCACCTAGCAGTGCAAATGACAAATATGCGACAGCAGGAAGCGGTTTAGGTTACAGTGTAAACGTAACGCCTCCCCGCCGTCAAATTACTCATTTCTAGAAAATGAGCATCAGAGACTGGTCAAGAGTTTCATCGTGGTGATTCAGAAAATAAAAGGATCTTCCACCTTTAAGAGAATGTGGACGAGATGGACTTTGAAAGTAGTTTACACGAAGAGCATAGGGCTCTGGTAGTAAGATACTGAGTGTGGCGCCGCCCGATGACGGGCGCACGCGGCGGCGTGACGGATCACGCCGCCGCAGTTTGTATAAATAAAGGGGGCGTTCCCGGCCGCGGTAGAGCGACCGGGAAGCCCGAACTGGAAGGACTGGTGCCCGTGTGAGTCCTTGGGTGAAGGGGCTTACGGGACCGCGTGGGGGCTCTGACCCGCCCCCAACAGTGGCGACGAGTGATGAGGGAGACCCGGGCCCGGCGGTGAAATTGTTTATTCCGAATTTTTGAATGGAAGCGGAACGAAGCATCGCTTCGCTTCATGCCGGGTCGCGGGACGCACACGCGGCCGGCGGCCATTTTGTCTTGTAGGCCGTGAAACTTCACAAGGCTCCGGTTTGGAGCGTGAGTACATCACGGGCCTAATTTTTGGAAAAATTGGAAGTGGGAGTTATGACCTGCATGCCCATGCTGGTTTTGTGCATTTTTACACAATTTTGGGACTCTTACGTCGTGTGAAAGTCAGGAGAAGGACCAACATCACAGGGCCTGTACAGGCCCATCCAGTGCCTAGGCTCAATTTTTGGAACCCCCAGGCCTATATGGACTTTGACAAGGGGAATTCACTGCTTTCTCTTTGTCTCCTTCATCATCAAAGCGCTGTGGTTTCTTCGCTGGCTCCTTCATCATCAGGTTTGGCTGCATGTTGTGCCTCCATTGGTGCCCTGCCTAGAAACCTCCCTCAAGCTGGGTGCCTGGAGAGGAAGAAGTTTGAGTTGCGGCCCTCAGGACAGTAGGTAGGGGGTGCCTGTGCGCTCAAACCCATGGGTGACTCTGATGATTCGGACAGTGGTGGTGCAGCTGCGTCACGTCCCCGCGATCGTGACCAGGCTGCTGCTCAACAACAGGCTGTCCTTCCACCGGTGATCCAGGCCCCTGCAGGACTGCTGCCTGGACAACCAGGGCTTCCCATTATGGCCCAAGCACGCGTACCTGCGGCCCATGCCGCCCTGCAGCCCATTCCTGAGTTCGATGCATCTGGCCCACCCTCGAGCATGGGGCCCCGATGGAGAAGATGGGTGAGTCGCCTCGACATGTATTTCAGGGCTGCTCAGGTGACGGATGACGACAGCCGGATTGCCACCATGCTATACTCGGCCGGACCGGCAGTCCAGGAAATATTTGAATCACTTACTCCCATCAATAACTCTTATGATGCGGCCAAGGCGGCGCTCCTCGCGCATTTCCTCCCCCTTGCGAACGTGGACTATGAGAGGTTCGTTATGCTTTCGGCTAAGCAGAAGGAAGAGGAAAAACTGGACACTTTCTACGGTCGCTTACGTCGCCTCTCCCTCGGATGTGCATGGGGAGACGCAGACGACATGATGCGCACGATGCTGATCCAGGCATGCTCCTCTGGCAAGCTCAGGAGGCAGGTCCTGAGAGAGCCAGGCATCACGCTGCCCCGCATACTGGAGCTGGGCAGATGCCATGAAGTAGCGGAGGCCCGAGCCAGCAAGATGGAAGCAGGGTCTCGGTCGGGGAGGCCTGAGGAAGTGTGTGTGGTGTGGCGAGGTGGCCGAGGTGTGAGACGCCCAGGTGGAGGACCCCGAGACAGGGCAGGAAGGAGTGGGGAGTCGTGCCAGAAGTGCGGGTATGACCTCCCCCACATGACAGAGTGCCCTGCGGTCGGAAAAACCTGCGGGAGGTGTGGGCTGGCCGATCACTTTTCGCGGGTATGTCGTGCGGCCATGCCAGTGATGGTGCCGAGGGGTCAGGCACGGTTGTGGACTCCGCGCCAGAACCAACCGCCCAGTGTAGCCCAGGTGGAGCAGGGTGAGGTCGAGCCCCAGGCGGAAGGAGCTGAGGAGGAAGACGAAGAGAACGTTTTTTTTGTCTCCAGCGTAGAAACGCTCAAAAGGAAAAGCAGGAGACATCCAAGATGTGTAGTGGAGATCAACCACTCCCCAGTCCCGGTGCTCGTGGACACTGGTGCTTCCGTCAATGTGATGGCCAGAGGACATTTTGACTCTCTCAAACCCCTCCCGGGTCTGGCCACACCGAGAGCCCGCATATTTGCACTTGGGGGCCAGGAACCGATACTGCTGGACGGTGCCTTCGTGGCTGACGTGGAACATGATGGCTCACACATTAAGGCTCGATTCTACGTGACCCCGGTGAGCAGTAATACCTTGCTCAGCTGTGCAGCTGCAGAGGCATTAGGGATCGTGAGCTTCGCCTACTCCGTCCACCTTGAGGATATACATGACCTCCTGGACAAGTACGCTGCCCTCTTCAGCGGCATCGGAAAGATGACGGGGGAACCCATTCGACTACACATCGATGAGTCGGTGCAACCCATCGCACTGAAACACCGGCGAGTACCCTTTCACTTAAGGGGGCTGGTGGATAAGGAGCTGGACAATCTGGTGAGCCTGGATATCATTGAGAAAGTGGAAGGCCCAACCCCTTGGGTGCCCCCGATCGTGGTGGCCAGAAAGCCCAAGCAACCTGACTCAGTGCGCATATGCGTGGACATGAGGCTCCCGAACAAAGCGATCAGAAGGGAGCGGCATCTTACACCGACGATTGATGACATCATTGCGGATGTTCAAGGGGCTCAATTTTTCTCCAAGCTGGACCTCCGAGCTGGCTATCACCAGGTCGTCCTTCATCCTGACTCCCGGTACATAACGACTTTCACCACCCACCGGGGTCTGTATCGATACAAGCGGTTGAGCTTCGGGGTGTCGTCTGCCGCTGAAGTGTTCCAAAATATCATCAGGGGCGCCCTAGCAGACCTGGAGGGCGTCCTTAACATTAGCGACGACATCCTGGTGTTCGCCAAAACTGAAGTGGATCACATGAGGAGGCTGGGAAAGACCTTAGAACGACTCCAATCTCTGGGCCTCACCCTTCACCGGGAAAAATGTGAATTCATGCGCTCCTCCATCGAGTTTTTCGGATTCATCTTCAAGGAGGGGTGGGTGTCGCCAGACCCGAAAAAGGTCCAGGACATCAAGGCGGCGAAAGCCCCCGAGTCGGTGACCGACGTGAGGAGTTTCCTGGGGATGGTAATTTACTGTGGGCGGTTCATCCAGAACTTGGCGTCGAGATCTGAGCCACTCCGGGCGCTGACCAAGAAAGAATCACCATGGCAGTGGGGCCCCCTTGAACAAGCCGCCTTCGAGGACATTAAGGATGCCCTCACAGCGGAGGACACGATGGCATTCTTCGACCCAGCATTAGAATCTGAAATCGTGGTCGATGCAAGTCCCTTCGGGTTGGGAGCAGTGGTGACGCAGGTGGACCGCAACGGGAGTGTTCGACCTATAGCATATGCTAGCAAGGCCCTCACTGAGACTGAACAGAGGTACTCCCAGATCGAGCGGGAGGCCTTGGCGGTGCTGTGGGGCTGCAGGCACTTCCGGCTCTACGTCCTGGGACGCCCGGTGACGGTGGTTACTGACCACAAACCACTGCTTCCGATCCTGGTGGGCTCCTCTTCGAAACCACCGGCGAGAATCGAGAGGTGGATGCTCGCCCTCCTGGAATATTCTGTTACCCTGGTGTACAGGCCCGGGGCCAACAATGCCGCGGACTATCTATCTCGTCACCCGGGAGTGTGCGGGGGAGAGGGATATGACACCTGCGGAGAGGAAGCGGACAGTCATGTTCGCATGGTGGTGGAAGCGGCAACACCAAACGCGATGTCCCTAGAGGAGTTGGAGGCTGCGGCAGCTGAGGACGAGTGCTTTCGAATTCTAAAAGACTCAATGCACAGTGGGTCGTGGAAGTCCATCCTCGAAGCAGGGGCCGGATGCACGCAAGAAGCCAAAACAGTATTGGAGCAGCTGTGGAAGGTAAAGGAGGAGCTGTCGTTCTCGGACTCTGGGCTGCTGCTCCGGGGTGACAGGATTGTTGTCCCACAGGCAAAGGTGGCGGAGGTGATCCATCTCGCCCACCATGGACATCAGGGCGCCGCCAAGACCAAGGCGCGGCTCCGCTCAAAGGTCTGGTTTCCAGAGTTAGAGAAAAGGGTGGATGACTTTGTGGCGGCCTGCGTATGGTGTCAGGCGGCCTCCCCTCTGCAACGTGAACCTGCCATTGAGGCCATGCCCCGAGGCACGAGGCCGTGGGAGATCGTCCACGCCGACTTTGGCTCAACATTAGTGGGTACCCATTTCCTGGTGCTAGTCGATGAATACTCGAGATACCCCGAAGTGGAGTTCGTTGACTCAGTGGCCTTTGAGCATGTGGTGGTAGCGATGGAGAAAATGTTTGCGGCCCATGGTTTTCCCCACACCCTACGCTCCGACAATGGATCGCCCTTCCAAAGTGAGCGATTCTCCGAGCTACTGGAGAGCTGCGGAATACAACACCGGAAGATATCCCCCCTGTGGCCTCGAGCGAACGGGGATGCAGAGAGACTGATGCAGACCCTAAACAAAACCTTCCGGATTGCTCAAGGGCAGGGCCAATCTTTACAAAGGGCCCTCTATCAGTTCCTTCGGGTGTACCGCACCACCCCACATGCAGCCACGGGAGTGGCTCCGGCAGAGGTGTTATTCAAGAGATGCCCCCGGGGGCTGCTGCCAGAAGTTGGGGAGAAAGAACCGGGGGTCATCGATAATGAGCGGGTAGAGGCTCAAAGGCGCGTCTGAATTGAACAAGAAAACCTGCGCCGGGGTCTCCGCCCTCAGAGACTTGAACTAGGGGATGAGGTCCTCATCCGTAATCGACACCCCCACGGGAAGCTATCACTCCCCTATGAACCGGAGCCCCTGGATGTATAGGCGGTGAAGGGGTCCATGGTGACGGCCTCGGATGGACGATCAGCTGTCACCCGAAACGTGAGCTTCTTCAAGAAGCTGGGTGATCCACGAACTGACACCCCACCTGAACCGGATCCACCAGACACGCCGGCTAAAGGAGGCCTCTATGAAGCGGCGCCCGAATCCCCCGCCCGGGGAGAGGCGGTGGAAGGACGTCACGTGCCAGAGGTAGGCAGGAGGTACCCCCAGAGGGCTGGGCGAGGGAAACCTTCCTACCTCAGCGAATATGTCGTGAGACAAATGGCTAGTGAACTGGGGTGAGCAGATCTGGGTGGATGACATTAAGGGGGTTTTTCTTTGGGTGTGCAGTAGCGTTTAAAGTAGATGTGTGATTTTCTGGTTAATAAAGTTAATGTTATTGCATTCTGTTGTTCCTCCCGGAAAAGGAGGAGTGTGGCGCCGCCCGATGACGGGCGCACGCGGCGGCGTGACGGATCACGCCGCCGCAGTTTGTATAAATAAAGGGGGCGTTCCCGGCCGCGGTAGAGTGACCGGGAAGCCCGAACTGGAAGGACTGGTGCCCGTGTGAGTCCTTGGGTGAAGGGGCTTACGGGACCGCGTGGGGGCTCTGACCCGCCCCCAACACTGAGTAAGAAAAGTTGCAAGAAAGCTAGAACCTTTGTTGCACACATTGTGGGCCAGGCAGAGAGTCTTGAAGAGGCCCCAGAAGTTAAGAGGAAACCAGTGGAAAGAATGGCAGATGGGAGCGATGTGGGAGCAACGATTGGCTCTCATGAGAAAGCGGGTGGCAGCATTTTTAATTAATCTAAGCTGACCAGGATCACAGTTGTGCACGACCCAGTATACAACAATGCAGCATGACAGCAATGACAGCAGCGAGAACGTAACTGCTTTAGGTCCCAAAACATGTGTATCTAGTTGTCCGGATATTAAAAAAAGTTACGGAAGAAGGATTTCAGGCAAGCTAATGCCTAGTAATGCTGGAAGATATTGGAAAGGTAGATCAGAGGGTGGGGATGTATGGCCTCAAATACATGTCTTAAAGCAGGTTATTTCCTTTTTCAATGGTTGACGATTGCTTTCAGTACCACTGTGTTGTGATTTGCGTTGCAGGCTGAAGATGACCATGGGATCATGATTCTAGATTATTTGAAGCTTGACAAAAATCTTGCTAGGACATTCTGTCAAGATAGTAGCATGGCAGTAATTCAAGTGTGATGTGACCAGTGTACGATCACGACGATAGTAGGGGGCAACTAACTTCAGGATAATGTCAAGATAATCCAGAACCTTAATTATAAAAATCCTTTAAACAACTATAAAAGTCTCACACAGTTCCAAAATATGAATATCCATCTGCCAGTTACACACATATATACCTACTTATATTATACATACTCCATGTCAAACATTATGAACAGAGGTGATGGTAGAGCATATTTTCTACTCTTTAACCCCCTGGAAGGAATCCTAAAATAGTCTCAGGCAATCAGAAATGAAGATTCTGCACACATCTTGGGCACTCTTACTTGGGTTTGTTCTTGCTCGGTTCTGCCAAGCTGAACATTCGTTCCTCAGGCACTCCTCCCCAAGGCCTTGCACACTTCCACACCCAAAACCTGGTGCTGTTGTTTTCTGACTCTACGGCATGCCGGCCGCACCTGCCGCCATAGTTATGCTGCACCTATCGTGACATGCATCTGCTGGGGTAGGTATGCACTTCCTCCTCCTCCATTTGGCAGCGATGTCTATGGCCTCATCAATGTGTGACATTTGTGATGTCGTCTTTGATGTCCTGGATGTTAGTCTTAGAAGTGCACGTTGGTGGCACGAGTTATGGTTGCTTAGTTACCATAACTGGAGAATTTCTGAGTTTTTTTTGGTTTTACTTGTAACCATAACGTCCCTTTAACATTGTTTTTTCATTGAATTTCAAAGGTTTTTATTACATTACATGTCCCTTTAATGACGATTTTTCACAGAATTTCATAGGTTTTTATTAGTACAACTTAACCATACGTCCCTTTAACAAAGTTTTTTCATTGAATTTCATAGGTTTTTATTAGTGCAACTTAACCATAAAGTCCCTTTCACAATGTTTTTTCAGTGAATTGTATAGGTTTTTATTGGTGTAACTTAACCATAACATCTCTTTAACAAAGTTTTTTTCGGAGAATTCCATGGGTTTTTACCAGTGCATGCTATTTTCCTGCAACATACTAATATCATACTTACCCCAATAGAGCAATGTTTTTTTTTTCCTATTTGCAGCGTTTCACTGTAAAACTCTGCCATTTCCCTCCTTCTAGCATCATTTTTCACACTTCTATACCTTTTCCACTGTTATTGCTACAAACAAACATCTGACATCATTGTGGGCTTTCCGGACAGTGCCAAGTGACCATGCGCTTGCACGTGGCTTGAGGACGTGTCCATGAACGTGTTTGCACTTCGCATTCGGGTCAGTGCTTCGAGGACAGTTCGGAATTGCATTTTCTACTGATCTAGGAACTTTCAAGCTCAACATGTACCCTTGCACAGCTCCTACACCTATTCTTACTCATTATCCATTAAACATCTAGTACAAAGCACATACTTGAAAGAATAGTAGCAAAACTGCTATTAATTTTAAAAATGGCATCAGCTATTTCCATCCATCCTCCCCACCAGCTACCTTGCGAGCAATATAAGAGGCTGTTGATCCATATCTTTGGAAGACAACAGCCCTCTGTATATACTGCAACACACTACTTTGCAGGGGGAAGCAGTATCGATGTGCGTTTGAAGTTGTAATGAAGGAGCATGAGAAACACTGCCCACTACCTTAGAAATAACACACGCGCAACATCTTCCCCTATCCACCTGCCCCTCCATATTAGTGCTTGGTGCCTCTTCCCACATTTCCCTCCTCACCTTACGTTGTAACCTCTCCTGCAAACATTTAATTTTTAAAAACAACACAAGAAAGGTTCCTTTAGGAACCACCTGTTACAGTTAAAAAATAGAAAAAAAAATCGTATAGACTCCATCTAATTTACATTTCTCAGTAAGTACATAGACTCAATACGTTTTTCCAACATTTTTTCCAGTGACTGGAATGGGGGATAACAGCCTGGCACCCCAAGTTATCGGTCCAAGCGAAGCATGTCTGTGCGCACCCTGATGCCTGCGGGCTTTGGCGCATTATAAATAAATATATAAATAAATAACGAGGGCTCCGGGCCATTATCCTTCATTGCAGCCCATGCAATGGGGATAAAGGCCATTAGCACCCTTGGTTCCCAAAGCGGGAACCCAGGGTGCCAAAAAATAAATTTTTCTTCAGACAGTGGGACGCCTGCGGCATCCCCCTGCAGGAAGGAAAATCCTTTTCCAAGATGGCCACCATGGAAAGAGAAGACGGGGCTCCGTACAGAGCCCCTCTTCCCTTTCCATGATATGATATGATATGATATGGCATTTGTAACGCGCCTATACACAAGTGTTTCAAGGCGCGACGAGGCAGGGAGGGGGGAACAGGGGGAAGACAGACAACGATCCTACTAGGCCAGGTGTCATTCAGATCGCGCAAGTGCAGGGGTAGGGGGAAGGGAAGAAGTGCAAGGGGGGAGGGAAGAAGTGCAAGGGGGGAGGGGGAAGTGCAGTACAAGGTAAGTAGAATAAAATAAATAATAAATAAATAAATAAGGAGGGCCAGCTGGTGGCAAGTGCAAGGTAAGTGCAGGTAAGTGCTGGGAAGGGGGGGCTGGAGGGATACAGAGACAGTCCCGCAGTGCAGGGGTTGCCAGGGAGGCAGTGCAAGTGGAGAGTGGCTGGGCCAGGGTCGGGGAGAGTGGCCCAGTTGCAGATTCAGTGCAGTTTCAGCGAAGAATTAGCAGGGGAGAGGGAGAGAGAAAGCAGAAGCAAAGAGGAAGGTTTTGAGGTGCTTCCTGAACCGGAGATGGTTCTCCTCAAGTTTCAGGGAGGCAGGAAGGCTGTTCCAGTGGGAGGCCCCTGCCGCGGAGAGAGATCTACCCCCAGCATGATGCTTCGAGAAGCGGCTGACCCTGAGGGAGTTGGAGACGGATGAGCGAAGGGATCGGGAAGGAAGATATTTAGGAAGAGAGAGTTGAAGGTATTTAGGCCCCAGGCCTCAGAAGGCCTTGTGGACAATGCAGAGGGTTTTGAACTTTATCCTCGCAGCCACTGGGAGCCAGTGTAGAGATTTCAGTCCTGGAGAGATACGGTCCCTGGGCTTGAGGCCAAGGACAAGTCTCGCAGTTCTGTTCTGGATGAGTTGCAGAGGGCGGATAGTGCAGGCAGGCAGATTAAGATAGAGGCTGTTAGAGTTGTCCAGCTTCGAGAGAACCAGGGCTCGGGAGACAGTGAGCTTCTGGGGGAAGGAGAGGAAGGGAAGAATACCTCTGAGGCAGCCTGCAGAAGGCAAAGTCAGAACCCTATAACCATATTACCACAAGCACATTTTTTTCCCTTTCAAAACTATCCTACTTTCGAATAACTTGACCACATAGCCGGTCCCAGGTGGACATGGTCAATTTAACACAATTTTTCATCCCTCGGTGTCATGGCCAGTAGCCAGCTTGCCCGGGTCAGGACCTTATACCAAGACGGGACAATCTGGCCACTGCCCATGGCCACATGCTATACCTCAGAGGTATATCACTGTTTTTTGTACCTACATTATGACAATTGGCAAAAAATAAAACATGGGTACATTTGCAAAACCATGCTTTAAGGTAATTGCCAAAGCTCCTTATATGAGTTTGCTTGAAATCCGCCCATGTTTTATTTTTCAAAAGTGTCAAAATGTATGTAAATACAATAGTCATACAACTTAGCCCCCACTTGACAAAATCCATTCAGTCTTTTACACAAACATTGAAGGTTGAGTCTATAATCTTTCTGAAAACATTTGTCCACATTTGTCAAATGGCAACAAAGTTATAAGCCTTCTAAAAATATTGAGACCACCCTCTAATTTAGCCCCCTGTTGAGAGAATCCAACCAGACCTTTACAAAAACATTTATATCTAGATTTAAAAATGTTTTGCAAACGTTTGTGCAGATTCGTCAAATGGCACCCCATTTATAAGCCTTTACAATATTTTGGGACCCCCCTCTAAATGTGCTCCCTCTTAACAAACCAGCTCCACGCTTTCCAAAACCATTCAGAATCAAGTCTAGAATAACATTCCAAAATTGCATGAAGTTTCATTGAGTGGCGCCAAGGGTATAAACCATCCAAGAACTGCTTTTCACCAACCCTGAAATGCAGAAATAAGCATAGATGTCCTCGACTGGGGTGTTGCTTTGTCTGGTACCCGAACATCTGACCAAACTGGGAAATGGGTCTGCGGACCGAACCCAGATATCGCTAGTTCTTTTGGACCTACTTTTTGGTTGTTTAAAAAAAAAAACTACTGGATGGATTTACACCAAATTTACAAAAGCACACTTTCGGGACCAAGCCGCCGCTCCTGCCGCAAATTTGGTGGAAATCTGTCCATCGGTTTGGGCTGTCGGCGTGAGCAAAACTTTTTGCCATTATGTCTATGGAAAAAAAAATGTTGGCACCCCCTTACAACTTTGCCCCCCCATTAACGAAACCTCAACAAACTTGCCAAAACAATTCACACTGACCAATATACTTTTTTTTGCAAAGTTTGGTAAGGGTTCGTCCAGTGGGAGCGAAGTTATAAGCTGTCCAAAAAGTGCTCTTCCTATGAGATGAGCAACTGAACCATAACTACACGGCCACTACCGTGGGCCATGTAATATTACATGGCCCGCGGTAGTGGCCGTGTAGTTATGGTTAAGTTGCTCAACTCATAATTACATGGACGCGGTAGCGTCCATGTAGTTATGGTTAAGTTGGTGTTTCCATAGGAAGAGCATTTTTTGGGTGGCTTATAACTTCGCTCCCTCTAGACGAATCCTCACCAAACTTTGCAAAAAAAGTATATGGCCCATTCTGAATTATTTTGCAAAGTTTGGTGAGGATTCGTCCAGGGGGGGAAAAGTTATAGGGGTCCCAAAACTTGTGTTTTTTCCTATAGACATAATGGGAAAAAACTTTGCGCACGGCCACAGGCCAAACCGCTGGACGGATTTACACCAAATTTGCGGCAGGAGTGGGGGCTTGGTCCTAAAAGCGTGCTTTTGCAAATTTGGTGTAAATCCGTCCAGTAGTTTTTTATAAAATGACCAAAACGTAAGGCAAAACAATTTGTGATATCTGTGTTCGCTTCACGGACGGACTTCCCTGTTCGCTCCGCGGACAGCACCCCGATTGGCCCATGGCCTTGCGTCATGTCCACGGACATTCAACGTGTTCGCTGATTGGACGGTGAGGGGCGTGGAGCGCGTCAGATTTTCTGTGGCGGCCACCATCTTGTATTCGCCGTCGACCGCGTACAGCGCGGTGAAACGTGGATAAAAAATTGTATTTAGTGCCGTGTGTTGGTGTGTAAGAGTGTTTGGGGAGGGTGGGGGAGTATGAGATAGGTTCAATGTTTTGTTTTTTTATGTGCTAGACGTGTTTGTTGCGTTCGATTTGTCTGCGGAGAACACAGTGTTCTGACATTTTGTAAATAAACTAAATGGTGGGGTGTTTAGAGGACGGAGTATGTGTCATTTTTGTTTGCAAGGAAGGTAAAAATGAGCTATGAACACTCACAGTGTACTTAATTGTTCGTAAATACACAAACTGGGGGTGTCCTCAGGACGCTGTCCGTATTGTAATCTGTCTAGTTGACTGTGTTCTAAGAACACTTGCGGTGTCCCGAAATGTGATGTCATCTTTGATGTCCTGCGTGTTAGTGTTAGCAGTGCACGGTGGCACGAGTTATGGTTGCTTATGTTACCATAACTGCCGAATTTCAGGGGTTTTTCGGTTTTACTTTGAACCATAACGTCCCTTTAACAAAGTTTTTTCACTGAATATAGATATATATATATGGTTAAGTTGCTCAACTCATTATATATATGGTTAAGTTGCTCAACTCATAATACATATATTACACAACCCGCGGTAGTGGCCGTGTAGTTATGGTTAAGTTGCTCAACTCATAGGAAGACCGCTTTTTGGGAGGGTTATAACTTCGCTCCCCCGGACGAATCCGCATGAAACTTTGCAAATAAAGTATATTACCTGCTCTGATTTTTGTTGGACGGATTTTCATCAAACTTGAGGCAGGATCGGCGGCTTGGTCCCGAAAGCATGCTTTTGCACATTTGGTGTAAATCCATCCAGTAGTTTTTTGGTGATAATACATCCTGTAGTTTTTTTTAAAGCAGGTAAAATGTACGTCTACAAAAATGGGTGATATCTGGCTCCGCGCTGCGGTCCAATTTCCCTGTTCGCTCTGCGGTCAAAAGTCTGATTGGGCTGGAGTGTGGGGTGATGTCAGTGGACAGTGCTCGTGCCCGGTGGTTGGGAAGGAGGGAAGCGTGATGTGCATCACAATTTTGGGTAACACCGCCATGTTGTACCTGAGGATAGTGTGGCGCGGAAAGGGGCTGTAAAACGTGCTTTGCGGCATCTGGTTGTGGGAAGAGGGGATGCAAAGGATGGGGGAGTGAGAAGTGGTTCATCAGATATATTTTATTAGGTGGAAGAAGATGGTGGTGTGGCAGTGGTATCCGTGCGTACTGCGCCATTTCACAGGTACCTCCTCAGGCCAGTACCTTGTGTGGTGAATGCAGGTAGCCTTTGTTATGACACAATATGTCCTGAGGCAACCTCTTTCTGTGGTGACTACTGTCAGGCTCAATTGGAGATGGCGAGTGGATAGCACATGACATGAGCATTTTTGCACAGGTGTTGTATGCTGTGTTGTGTGTGGTAAGCTCGTAGCGCCTTGGATACATGGCTGGAGGCCTTGCACCCTGAGTTATGCCCACTGGCTGCAATCAGGCTTCACATTGTTGCCTTGTGTGTGTTGTTTGTTAGCATTGTACACATAGTTGGCTGCATGGGTGTGGTGATTGGTAGCACATCCTCCAGTTTTGGGTGCATGGCTGGAGAGGATGTAGTCAACAGTCATGCTGTGTGTCCACTGGGTGAACTGTTGAAATACTGTGTATTTAGAAGTGTATAGGGTTCCAGTGGATGGTTTATGTGGGTGGGTTGTGGCCATTTCACAGATTGATGAGTACTGAACTGTATTATGATGTATTGATTCTTTGTAGTTAATAGAGTGTTGGAAGCATGGGCAATGTTGTGAAGATTTTGTGGTTTGGTTGGAAGTAGTAAAATGGTATGTGAATGGAAGTGGGTAGGGGCGCTGGAGGCAGTGTTATGTTTGTGGATTCTGCTTACTGTTTACATGTTTGCATGCATAGCTGTATTATGTTGTCGGGGCTGGGTAGGACTGCCGGTGGTTGTGTTACGTTTGTGGGTTCTGGTACCTGGCCACATGCTTGCATGCATGGCTGCATTACGCTGCTGTGAGTGTGGCGAAGGCCTAGGCTCTTGGGTGCATGGCCAAAGGCCGTAGGCCATGCCCCCAATAGGGTAGGCCTTGGTCACACCCACCGCAACTTAATGCAGCCATACATGCCAAAACTGTGACACTGCTATGTGGATGCCACAAATATGTTTACGGAGTCATTTTCCTTTTCTCTGTCGCTCCTTTGGGTAAGTTGTTATAACCATACATTGCTGCATCATTCACAGTTACAACTGCGCATCTTTCTGAGGGTGGTCATCTTTACAGAATGGTTGTGAAGAACATTTTACACTTGGTAGAGCACGAGAAGTGAGCTGTCATGCGTAGAATTCTATATGGTGTAGGTTATAGCACTTGTTCCACATTAGGGAGCAATATGCCACCACTTGCGTATGCTATGGTTACTCCCTGAAGACACCCTTTGTTTAGGGAGTGCATTAAGCTACTGCGACATTAAAGGAATTGCTCGGCATCACACATTTAAAATATGGTGAATGTACACAGCCACCCAACCTATAGTTGCAGTTACGTAGACCTTACTTTTACGTACATGGAGACATGCTACTACCTTACACATGGTGCAATGAATTTACAGCTGCCACAATATATTGCTGTTCATTTACGGGCCCTATCTACTATTTATATGTGCAGTGTCTTACAAATCAACGGTGTATGTTGGCAGACTGTGTGTGCGATAGCTGCGCATACGTGGGTGGCATGGCCATTTTACGCAATTTAGCGCCTTTTGGCAAAGGGATTTTTGGCCCTCTTGTTCATGAAAGGAAAAAAATGACATTACAAATCATTCGAAGATTGTACGTATTTTCCAATGTATGCAGTAAAGTGGCCTGAACTGGTTGTGTCACATGTGTGGTAGATTATGGCCATTGGTTGGAAGGTTTGGTTGGCAAGTGATACCTGTCAGTGTGTGAAGGTTGTAAGCTTGCACTTATTTTTGTTTCCATCTGCATTGTGTGTTGAAATCATTCATATTATGTATTACCTATGTGATTGTATATATAAGGTGGAACGATTATCGGAATTACAAGGCCTAAACAATATGCTTTGCTTTGCATTTTGTACCACTTGCTAAAATGGAATGGAATCACAGTTAGGTATAGGTACATAGAGAAAGCGTTTGTTAAGGATTTGCTCCTGAATGACACGATTGCAGAGAGTGCAAGTATGTTTCCACATGTAGGACTTCTGAAAAATTTCATTTGTGAGTATGTTTTTGCTTTCCAATACTTGTACTGACTACATTACAACTTCCTGTGGATATCCTTGTCTGTTTAACGTGAATTTACCATTCTAGCACAGTAGTGCAATTTCTGTCTCATTCCTGATACTCTGTAACTGTTTCTAGGATTGTCTGCAGCATTTGTGTGCAGGACTATCATTTGTAAACACAACTGGTGTGAGCCATTTACATAAATGTTTTCAACAATTGGTGGCATTTCTAATACATAATTGATTGCTACATTTGCACAGTAATTTACACCACTTGTATTGGACAATTTGAATGGAACAGGCAGTTTTGTGTACTTTTGCTTAGTACACTTTGTAAACAATATATTTTACACTACAATGGTGTGTTGCTAACATTTCCATATGCTGGAAGGTCCTTTTGCAAGCAGGTCCAGAAATGCAGGTTAATGAATGTTCTGGTACTCCTGTGTATTTGCGAACTGGATGGGAGTTCATAGTTTGTAGTATTTTACTTTTTCCTTTCTCAATGCCTTTCACATGGTGGTTGAGGAACTGCTTGAATGACTTGATAGAGGTGTGGCGACCGTTACACATTGATGTGCAAGGCCATTTGTAGATGGCCGAAATTGGTTCGGTACCATCGACAGTGGCATGTAAGTGTGATGGGGATATTTGTGAAAGCAGTGTTTTTTGTCCCATTATGCTATTGTTTTCCTTTTTATACCCTCAAACAGTGCTATCTATGGCAATTTGGTTCCTTTGCCCTTGTTTCTATGATTCTTCATTGAGGTATGGCTGTGTGCTGGTGGTGTGACTCTACTCACCCGTACTGCTGTGGCCAAAGCTATCTATGCTGATATTGCGTCTGTTTCGAAGTAGTGCTTGTAGTTTACGAATTAATTTTGGCAGTGTTTTAATTTTGTTTACAATTAATAGAACCATTTTTGGTTTCTAGAGCATTGCACTGTCTTCAAGAACTTCCAGGATTACTGTTCTGCGGTAAGGTTTAAGGGCTGAGCGGCATTTCTACCCTCTACTTACAAGGGTCAAGGACTGTGTGGAGGAACATTTCTTGTAAAATTACTTTTTTGAAATGCTTGATTGTGGTGCCATTAGTATTTGTACATGCTCTATTACCAGTAGTGACAGTTGCACTCTTTTTTAATACCTTTCTTTTCCTTACTGGTAAGTGTTTTAGTTTTTGTTAGTGACTGAATTAGCTGTTCCCTTTCAACTTTCACTACAAAATCTGCTAGGGCTACTTTCTATGCTTTTAGGTACAACTGGTCCATTTCTACGTTGTTTTCTACAGAGTTCCTTTTTGCTATGCATTCTGTAGCAGCTGTTGCAGAAAAAAAGAACGTGTGGGTGTGTACATTTTGTGATGTATATGTGTGCAGCTTTGCATGAATGGATGAATGTGAGGGTAGGAAAATAGATAGAGGTGTGTGATTGTGTATTGCTGTGTTAGTGTATGGTGGGAATGCTATATTTCTATGTGGAAGTTAATATAATGGCGGCAACATGATAACACAAAGTGAGGAACTGTTGAGGTGCAATGAGTAACAGTGACGCAAACACCAGTGGGTTGATGCAATTGTCTACCTGAAAATACAAGAACAGTGCACTGTCTCAGTAAGAGGTGAAACTCCACAATAGCACTGCACTTACTTTGTTGGCTGTCGAGAGTGGGCTTACTCTGGGTTGCATTTTAAATTTGACATGCCACTGGTTTTCAGGACAAAGATGCTTACTGCAACTGTGAAAGAAGATAATAAGAAAATATGTTTGTTAATGGCACACTGAGTGCATTTGGAGAATACATTACTTAAAAGTGTAGGGGGATGTGTTGGCAGGAAGACTTAGTGTATGTAATTGGATGGCTTGGTTTATGAATGCGGACTTGGGAGCATCAGCATTGTCGGTAAGGGGGTAAGTGGCTTACTTGTAAGTGTGCCATACAACGTGTGGTTTAGCAAGTGTGTGCATTGATGTAGGAGTATTCCCCTTGCAAATGGCTTAGTACTAGTTGTAGAAGGGTGAGAAAAAGGTTCGGAAAGGTGTACAGCTTGGAAAGGAAAATGTTTTTGTGTGTGAAATTCCATTACCTTTCCTGCGCATATATGGTTCCTACATGAGTAGATGGATTATTTCACTTGTTGGTTTTATTTATCCACATTTGCGATTGGTACTGCTGTCAATGCACAGATACATTTGTTTGCTTTTCTAAGTAATCTTACAATTTGTGAAGTGTGCCAGGTAAGTGGCAGGCACTCTGTTCTCATGAATGCAATTTATGTACTTGGTTTAGGTTGGTATGATGTATTCGGCGCTCCTTTGCAGCAACAATTATGTGACTTTTATAGGAGATGAGATGCGTTAGTGTGAAAAAAAGGCATACAATTGTCAGAAGCAAAGAAGAGAGTAATTGTTGGATATTGCAATGGCTAATATGGGTAAATGAAATCTTTTAACGCCCATACTATTGCAAGTCACATTTGATGGTAGGTGATGGAAGAAATGACTGTATGCTTCTTGAGTACATTATGGAGGGTTAGTGGCAGGTACCCTGCTCAGAGGCACTTATAACAGAGTTGCAAAAGAACTGCATAAGATATATTGATACCTGCACTTTGTGGTGATGGATGCCGATGTGGATGAATCTGGGTGCAGAAATCTTGCATAGTTTCACAGAACTTTCTACTGGAGGTGCTTTACAATCACACAAGAGTTGTACTCTGAGTGGTTAATGGTACATCTGGAGTGTGGCACAGAAATGATATTGTTAGATGCAGAGATCTTGGATCTCATTGGTGGATGCATGTGTGACGATTTAACAGTATCCAATGAGGGAGTGCTGGAAAAAGAGTAGTGGAAAGGGGAGAAGCACTGCCCCGGATTTACTCGAGCACGGTCCTCACAGTAGTTGGGGAAGCACACATGCCACAGCCTGCACTTGTGAGCATGCTGGGCCTGAAAATGGGACTGTGGGGAGTATCCAATCAGGTGTTGAGGGTGTGCTTCACAGTAGGAGGTGGTAGTACTTTTTTTCATTGCACTGTGTAGTGAGGCTGGCAGAGACGGAGAGATGCACAGTGTTGATCGTGGGTGATGCCTTTATGCAAGATCTGCACAGGTATGCCCTGGAAAGAGGCATTGCTGATAACTTTGATTTGGCAGGGGTGGAGGCTTTGTGGTGCAGTGTGCGTGAGTGCAGTTTGGGAGCGGTGATTGCACTTTGCAGAAATGTGCCCACTGTTGCTACTGTTCATGTTGTGTTGCATTATTGAGCCCTGCATTTGGGTTACATGTCTTTTGCAGGTTTGCTGCATCAACTGAAGAAGTTGCTGAAAGCAGTGAAGCAGATTTTTCCCATTGCTAAGGTGCTTTTCTCATGTATACCATCAAGACAAGAACGGGACTATCCGAATGTAATTTGTTTGCAGCCAGAGGTCAGAAGGGGTCCTATAAACAGAAGCATGTCTGCTTTTTTGTGCACTGCTGGGATGTTCTTCTGTGACAATGACATCCTTAATTCTAGAAGTGTGTACTTTTTCCATACAAATGGCATTTCTTTGACCACCATTGAAAATGGTATATTGTTTTACAATCTACAGGATTCTTTGAAGAAGTTCCTCTAAGAATGTTAGGAGAAGAATAAAAGAACCACTCCCCAAAAAGAAATGTGTTTGCAAGCACCTAAAAAATAAAATAAAAGGCTCTTTTCAGAGTTACCACTAAAGACGAAATCCCCTATCCTGGTTGAAATTTGTTCCCCACTTCCATACACAGCACAATAAGTCTGTGGACATTTCAATATTTGCAGCATCGTTTATGCCACTTCCGGGGCTCTTGAGGATGGCAGGCATGGAAATGGGACTGTGGAGGCTAATGGATTGGTCAATAGGGTTTCTGGGTGTGGTGTGTAAGCATAAAGTCTGAGAATGTGGCAGAAGGTCTGTTTGTAGAGAGGAATGCAGAAGCCTATGCTTATGGTTGTGTGGGTCGGGAGGCAGAGTATATGCATTTTGGGGGACTCCTAGATACATTTGTTGAAAGTGCATACAAAACACTGTGGAGTGTCTGCACATTTTGGATTCTGTTTGTTTGTTTGTTTGTTTATTATTTGTAATGCGCAATCCATACCCTAGGGTAACGGTGCGCAGCATTTACAAGAGATTGCGAGACTTAGTTATGACAAAAGGACTGTCAAGATGCAACAAAATATGCAATTTACTATAACAGCAGGAATATATACAACTGTGCAAACGGGCATCATTAGGTGCAATAGAGATGAGTCTGAGACGATTAGGCGGCTAGCTGTAGTGGGGGGCCTATGTTTTCAGCCATGAGATGACATTCGCTCGGAAGTTCTGATAGTGCAGGTCCATTCTTAAGGGTGGTGGAAGGGAGTTCCACAGTTGTGCTGCTTTGACTGGGAAGCTGTTACCACCTATGGTGGAGCGTTTAAAATTTGGGACAGAAAGGCAGTCTTTATATGGCATTGTTGGTCTCAGTGAGGTCTGTCTATGGAATCTGTCAAGGAGATAGATAGGGGCGTCATTGTTGAGTGATTTGTGTGTAAGTGAGGAAGTCTTGAGGAGGATTTTGTTATTGACAGTAAGGCAGTTGCCCTGTTGACTATATGCATAGATATGCTCTCTTCTAGAGATGCCTAGAGCCGCCCTGAGAGCGTTGTTCTGGAGGGTTTGTAGTTTACTGGTAATGGCTTTGGTTGACCCAAGATAGAGAGCATTGCAGTAGTCCAAGCGGGATAGTATGAGGGCTCTGGCAAGGGTCAGGCAGCTAGAGTCGGACAGGAAGGGTTTGGCTGCACGGATCAATTTACAGGTGGAGGCCAATGATGAGGCTAGGGATTTCACCTGTCTGTGGAAGGAGAGGGAGGAGTCCAGGTAAAAACCTAGGGTTTTAACTTCTTGTCCCACCTTAATGCGGTTGCCATCAATCATAGAGGAGCAATAGTCAGGGTCCAGTTTCTTCAGGCTAGTAGTAGTGCCTAGAATTATGAGTTCAGTTCTATCATCATTCAGGCATAGTCCCTGTGTGGCCATCCATGCCTGGATGATGATGTACACTCTATTCACCAAGGCCAAATCCTTTCCATAATCTCCAGAAAGTGGAAGGAGGATCTGGGTATCATCCACGTAATTCGTGTAGGTGATACCGAGATGATCCAAATCATCGAAAAGGGGCTTGGTAAATATGTTGTACAAGGTAGGGGAGACGCAGGAGCCCTGTTGCATGCAACAAGTGATGGGAATGGGGTCTGCTGCAGCTGTAGGTGAAAGGACCCTCATTGTTCTGCTGTTGAGGAATGATCTGATCCATGTAATGGCCTCAGCAGAGAAATGGGCTGATGTATGTAAGTGGGAGCATAAGACGGAGTGGTCGACTAGGTCGAATGCTGCAGAGAGGTCTAATAGGAGAAGTAAGGAAGCTTGGCCATTATCTCTCAGCTTGTCGATCTGGGCTTTAAGGTCGATTAGGTCAGTCTCGGTTCCATGTTGGGGACGGAAACCTGATTGCCTGGCTCGGAGTAGGTGGTTTTCTTCCAAATACTTCTGAATTTGCACGTATGCGACCTGTCCAATATTTTTAAGAGAAAAGGCACAGTCGTTATAGGCCTATAGTTTGTGGGTATGGCTGGGTCGAGTGTAGGCTTTTTTAGTAATGGCAACACCCAAGATTGTTTTAGGTTAGTGGGGATGGAGCCAGTTGAGAAGGTGGCATTGATTAATTTCATGATGAACGGGGAGAGGTCACGGGCCGCATCTTTAATGAGCTGTGCAGGGCACAGATCGCCCTGACAATTGGATGGTTTTAGTGACAGGATAATCTTTTCAATTTCAAGTACTGTGACTTTAGAAAATTTAAAGCAAGTATTTTCCCTAGGGGTGGGCTTTCTAAGTGATTTAGATGTGGGAATGTCATTCAGGGAGGCTTTTTTGCAGGAAATTTTATTATGTAATGTAGTAATCTTGTTAGCTAAGGCCTTTTGAATTTCTGAGCACCAGTTTTTATCTTTAATACAGGTATCCGGTGGTGGAATAGGAGTTTCTCTTTCTTTCAGGATCGCAAATAATTCCTTCATTTTAGAGTTGGCTTGGTCTATGCAGGAGTCGACGGAGGATAGTTTAGCCAGGTAGATTTCATTTTTGTAGAGGGTTGCTAGTTTGGTTAGTTTAAGTTTGTTGGGTGCTGAAGGGTATTTTTTCCAGGTGGCTTCACAATTTTTTTTTGCTGTCTGAGATTTATGAGGAATGGTGTGTACCAGTTGTTCAGGTGAGTTTTGGGCTTGCTTGATCTAAGTTTCAGGGGAGCGATTAAATCTAGTGAGGTGGACAGGATTTTATTATATTCGTCGACCAAGGTCTCAGGGTCCAAGTTATCAGGGAGTGAATTTAGTGTGGGAAGTAGGTTCGGGGTGAGCCTTTCCACAGTAATGCTCTTTTTATTTCTTGTGAGTGTCGGTGGGGCCTTGCTAGTGGGTGTGGGTCGGTTAGTAGAGAGAGTGAATGATACCAAATAGTGGTCGGTCCATGCTAGCGGTGAGATGTCGGTGATATTAGCTAGGCAATTGTAGTCGGCCACCCAGTCAAGAATTCTACCTTTAACGTGTGTGGGTTCAGTGCATCTTTGGGTGAATCCTAAATCAGAGAGAGTACTAATTGTAGAATTGGTGCTTTGGCCATCTGGGTCATTGTATCCCAGGTTGAAGTCTCCAAGGGTGAGTACTTGGGTGGAGCTTTTAAGGTTGCAGGATAGTATAGTGTTGATATCTTCGTCAAAGGTACCTATTGGGCCTGGGGGACGATAAATCAGGTGTATGTTGAGGGTTTGGGATGCGGTAATAGGGACTTTGACAGAGAGTAGTTCACAGAAGGTGAGATTTACAGTGGTTACATTTCTCATAATAAGGTTGCATTTGTGTATAATAGCAATGCCCCCTCCTCTAGAGTTGGGTCGGTCGTGTCTCAAAATAGTGTCATTATCTGGGATGGCAAGCATGAGCATTGGGCCAGCTGCCGGATGTAGACAAGTCTCTGTAACGGCCAGGAGGTCAAGGTCTTCATTGAGGATCAGATCTGCAATTTCTGTTGCGTGAGCTACTAGAGATCTAGCATTAATCAAGGCTCCCTTGATTTGTGGGCATGTATTGGTAGTAACGGTTGTGTTCTTGGGTGTGAGGTTGGGGTTCCGGGCTGAATTAGGTTTGAGCGCAGGTGCATTATACCGAGCACTCTTAGTCCTAAGTGGTGTGGTCCTAGAGCGGGCAAGGGGCTCGTAGATTTTGGCTAATCTGGCCCTGAGTCCTAAATTCCTGTCAGAAGTGGAGCGGGGGAGGCTTGTATGTACTGGTGACTGTATGTCACGTGGGTGTGAACTAGTATGGAGTACATGCAATGAAGTGGATGATTTTGGTTCCTCTGTGTGCCACTCTGGTGATGCTCAATCATACAGCCATTCTTATTCATCATTGTAGAGGGAACAGTTTAGGGCATGTTACCGGAATTTCTCTGCAATTTCCCCTTTTTGGAAGTACAATAAGCATTTTTCTAGTAGGTGTTGCTCATTTCTACCCTTCGAAACACAGTGAAACACCACAAAACACCTCTTTTTAGAGCCATCACATTCTCCTGGAACCGACTGAAATGTTTTTGACTGAGCTACCACTCCCTTTATTTATTGCGCAATCTGTAGAGCATATTGGCTGTGCGCCGGCCTGCATCCATTAATTGGCAATGCTACTTTTGAACTGTGAAAGGTGGCTCTGAAAAGAGCCTTTTTAATGTGTTTTCTTTTTTGGTTGTTTGGTATCTTTCTTGGTCTTGCAACACAGGACACTGAAGGAAAGGAAGGAAAGGGAGGATAGGGAAGGGGCACCAACCACCAGAATATGATAGGGCACGTGCAGAGAGAGGAAGATGTTGGATGGCCCTCACTTAGGTAGGGGACACTCATTGTCATGCTCTCGGACCGACTTCTTGAAAACACTTCGAAGTTGCTTCCACTTGCAGAGTAGCACATCACAGTACATGCAGAATACAATGACCTTTGAAAGGTAAGGGTCTGCTGTGGTAAATATAGCCTGAAAAGCTGCTTTAAGGTTCTGTTGCACCACAGGCGTGTCCCTGGTGGTGGCAGGAGCAGATGCAGAGGATGCTGTAGAAAAAAGTAACCTACTCCCTTGTTTGAAGGCCACTGCCGTCTGAACTTCTGCCTTCTGGTTTGTTTTGAGATGTTGTCGCATTGAGGTGGTGCTGTAACTGTACAAGCCAGGTTTTTTGCGACTGAGTGAGTGCATCTCATCAGGTTAGCATGACATTTTGGCACGTCTCCTGTACTGGTAAACAGTTTTCACACCCAGCACTCATGCTGCCTGCAGGCATTGGGAATTTGCTCTACTTCATTCTCGTTCTCCTCTTGATCTATATGTACATCACCACACCTGTTGCCTTGTCCAGGCCCTTTGGAAGGAGGTGGTGGCGGTGAGGGTCAGGGTGTGGGTGCTGCTGACCTAGAGGCAGTACCAGTAGTCATGGTTTGCCATTAGTTGCAAAAGCAATATAGCACAGCAGAATTGATGAGAAAGCAATTCCAGCATGAAGCAATGTGGCCCCCTACTCTGCTCTGCAAAGCCACAAACAGACGGCAGAGCAGCTCTGGGGTGTGGCTTTTTGTAGGGCTGCTGTGGAGGACTTGGAACCGGAACGCAGGCCTAAATCATTCAAACAAATAGTACACACACAATGGCACAGTGTGGGACATTTGTAAGTGTGTCATTTCACAATAACACTCCTTACATTGCAGAAAACAGTACTTTTCTGATCTCCGGGGGCCCCGATCGTGTCCGGTAAATAAGGGTCCACGTGCAGCGTGGATGTGGTCACATAGTGGCATTGCAAATATTCTCCACTGGGACGGCTGTTCGCAGGATCCGTATTGGGTGGAATATTTTGCGTGCATAGGTGTCCTACAAACAGGGTTGGCTTCCTCAGACTCATTAAAAGTGCAACACATGTCCGTCGACCATTTTTGCACAAGCTGGTTGTTTGTAGGCTACAGCAAGTGCAATGTTTATCTGCACATCTGTCCGTAGGACGTGGGTGGACACCTCAAAGTACTGAAGGTACGTCACAACATTTTCGTACCATGCTGGACAGGGGTGGTGTTACCAGGGCACAGAAAATGACGTATGCATGCGCATAGGTGTGGGATGGACAGACGTGCACTCCCACAACTAATTAAGGGTGCATCACTAAATGCAGACATGCGGCCAGTACTGGCATGCTACGGATACCTACATTGTGATTGCTTAACTACAGCCATCCCGGACAGTACTCTGCGCCACAGACTCATAATGAATTTTACAATAAAAGGAAAAGCCACTCACACACTCAGCAAAACTTTACATCTACACCTTTAATTTCTGATATACATAAACACTATTAGGAAAGGGAAGGGGTACCAAAAATGGATACATACATAGGTAAATTGGGGACTTCTACAAGTTTGTCATGAGGGGAGGCAAGGATTGAGGTCTCATCGTAACAGTTCTGTTCACAGGGATTTTGTTGGGGATGGTGAGCTGAGAAATGGGGATGGGATACACGTGCATGTGGGCAGTGGTATTTCATTTTTTCCAAATGATGTCCTTGCAAAAAATCTTTTAAGGTGACTAAATTGTTTAGCAATTGTTCAATGTTGGCGTCCAACCTGTCTAGACTTATTTACAGAGTTTCCTTCCTTTCCTATGGCCATATGCTGTTGTGGAAGAGGCTCCGCTTGCAGTGCATTCATTTCATTTCCAGTATGTCCTGTTAAAGATAAAAATATCTGTTAGGTGTATATGAATCCGTACATATTAACTGTCTTAATTTTCAGACTTTGCTACGTACCAATGGAGTTACTATCGTTACTCACTTTGTTATGAGGGAAATTCTCTTACAGCCATTCCAAGGTGCTTGGCATTGCTGCGTACAAACAAAAGCCTCATGGTTTTCCACTATTGTATAGTGCACAAGCTGTGTAATTATAGAAGAAATTTCAGTGTACTTACTGCATTGTAGAGACGTTCTGCTTTCAATACTTTGTAGTCCTTACTTCCGTTCTTCGTTCCTATGTAAAGCACACAATCCAATGCTCGAATCCAGACGGGACTGCATCCTGATCTGGTGGTGAAGCATTGGGCGAATGGGCTCTAAGACCCTCATCTGCTGGGTGGTAAGATGGCCCAGGTTCCCCACTGCATCCGCTGCATGTAAGAGGCGCCGGTCCTTCTTGAGGGTCCTGGACGTGTAGTCCTCCCAGCGCTACTGGACGTGTTTGATGTTGCCATGTGCCACCCCCTCCTCATTGATGGCACCCACTATGTCCTTCCAGATCCTCCTCCGTCCTTCCTTGTTGGCGCGCGATGGTGTGAAGAGGGCATCATAATGCCCCAGGACCTGCTCCACCAGGATGCCAACTTCATTGGCAGTGAAGCTGGCAGCCCTCTCCCTCTCTGGCTGGGGGGTTGCCACTGGTGCCAGATGGTGTTGCGTCGGACATGGCAACCCCCGAGGCAGGTGTGGGTTGGGCATCTGGGTCCTGGGGCTGGGCTGTGGAGTGATGGACCCCTGCAGATGGTAGATGTGCAGGCACCAAATGGCAGGGCACGGTGGCAGTAGACAGCAGCAGATGAATCATGGGAGGATGGTCGGGGTTCTGGGGGACAGTAATTCAGCCTTCTGGGCAGGAGTGTGGTCCTCCGTGTGTTGTCGCATGGCCAGCTTGATACGGAGTGATTAGGCATGTGATAACCAGCACGTTTGCATGAATTCCGAGGAAAGGCCCTTAGCGCATAAGCGCATTTGTGACGTAACACACACGAGCAGTTCCTTCACCACGGGTGCATCCGCACATGCAAAAAAATCCTGTCTGCATGTGAATGCGTGTAATGCGAGGAAAGGGCCTTAGTGCGTAAGTGACGTTATGCGCGCGGGTGCTGCCTACAGCACAGTTTAAAGGTGAGTGCGGGCCAGCAGACCACTGTACGTGACAGACGCGTGTGTTTACTCTGCTGGAATCACATGCGATTACTTCACAGCGTCTGAAGTCCGTACCTCTTCTTTTGGTGGGGTGTTGCCTGCACGCACAAGCGTGTGTGTTTTTGATTATTTTTTCCACGCAAGGCAGGCAGTGAGTCGCGTACACTATTTTTCCCACTGTGGTTCCCCCTGTGCATCGCGTACCATTTTTGAGGTCATAGTAGCCTGCATGTTCCATGCGTATGTGTTTTTTGTGTACCTGGGTGCCACACCGTACTGCTAGAGGTAACACACGTGGGCTTCCGGGGTCGGGTGCACGTTTTTTACATTTATTTTCAATTCCTTGTTCTTATATTTTGTCAATTTTGGAATATTCTTTTTTTAATGATTTTTTTTTTTGGGGTTGCCTGAGCGTTGCGTGACCGGTCATGTTTCCCCAGGGGTCTCAGACAGCCTTGCAGGAGCACTGGGGTACCTATTCCATCAAGTACCTTGCCCCCTTCTAGCCAATTGCCCAGGACAATTGTTGAGTGAACCTCCCATAGCCTATTTTAAATCGGTGCCATGGTTGGGAGGCCACCAAAGGCTAAGGGCGGCAAAGCTGGGCGTCCTCCCAGGGCTGGGCGTGGTCGGGCACATGGGCATGGAGACCAGGGAGGATGGTGATTCCAGGGTGGCCAGGGTGGCTACAGGGGGGGAAGAGGCAGGGGTGCCCATCTGGGGCTGGATGCCCAGCCACATGCTGGTGCAGACATGTCACCACCCCCTGTGGCTCCTGGTGATGCAGCTGCTCCATCACAACCTGGCGCCCATATCACCCGACAGCAATTTACATCTGCTGTCACAGGCCCACCAGTGGTGGTAGCTGCAGGTGCAGCTGTGGGCACCTCCACCCGGGCTCTGGGTCAGGCAGCGCAAGTTGCGTTGTGTGACGAGGACTCCCAGGACGATTTCCATCTTATCTGGAGGTTGCGGTCACGTTTGCCCACTATAGCTGTGACTGTGGCACACGTATCTAGGGCAGTTATGACATCTGCTGCCCCAAGAAGCCAGGTGGTGGTAACTGCATGTGCAGATGCTGCCAACACCACCCTGGCAGTGAGTCAGACCCAAGCCAGTCCTTCTGTCCTCATACCAACACCCACTGCCTTGGTCTAGTCCACCAGCGCCACTGTCCCCACTGATCAGGGCCACATTGCCCACTCAGGGTCAGTACCACCGGCCAAAAGGAGGAAGCGTGCTCCTGCACAAGAAGCTGGGATCCAGACACGGCTCTGGCCTCTGGCAAGTCAAGCAAAAAGCCTTTCTGCAAGCAGGAACTGGACTTCCTTGTGGACTACGTGTCGGAACACCAACGCGATATGTTTGTGGGCCCAAAGTGCCATACAACGCATCACCACCGTTGGGTCCACTGCAGCATGTTGCAGATGGTGTGTTAGCCATGGGATTCCAGGTGCGCACGGCTCAGGACTGCTACAAGCGTTGGAATGACCTCCGATGCAGTGCAAAAGAAAAGCGTGCCTCCAATCATTCCATGTCTCTGGTGACTGGTGGTGGGCCACCACCAGAGGAGCATTAACTCACTCAGCATGAGGCAATCACTTCAGAGTTCATCCCGGAAGAACAAATCCATGGAGTGGGAGAGAGGATGGATTATGATGCATCATCTGGTGAGTATTGATGCGTGTGACTCAATGACATGTGTGTTTGGCATGTGTGTCCCTACCAGCTACAACTTGGCTCCTTCCTTTCTTCAATCTCCCTCTCTACCTGTGGTGTGCAGCAGGGGTCTGACCTGTCGACCTGACTATGCAGACAGCAACTAGCAGCTCTCGCCTACTGCATTTTCATTTTCTGCAACCACTTCCTGTGCTATTCTTATGACAACCAACTAATTCCCAGGCTGCCCTTGGGCATCTCTTTTCCCTCCCTTATTTCTGATGGTCTCATTGCCATTTGCAATTGGTGTACTGCAAACAATCTCTGTCTAAATGCCAGCAAGACTGACATCCTCCTCATTGGTACACCTTCGCCATCCTTTCCCCTCACTCTCTGGCCAGCCCCACTTGGCCCTCCTCTTAGGTGAAAATAATGCAAGAATTTTGCAAAGAAGATGAAAGGAAGATGAATTAAGGGACATGTGGAGAAGGGAAGAAGAAATTAACAGAAGTAGGGGACTAAAAGATGACGAGATAGATTATCTATGTCATGGAAGCATAGTGCTGATCGAAGCACAATAACGACTTAAGGAAGAGAGGGGGTCACAACTGCCGCGCAGGGAGCTGTAAGGGCTATCAAGAATATCATCATGGGCTGAGGGGCGAGATACGGAAAGCATAGAAAAACATCTTGGGGATTTATATCGGCAAATGAGAGATAAAGAAGGGTATAAAACCCAAGAGTACGTAGAAGGATCTCTTTCATGGGAAACTGGAGGTAGGTCACATGATGTCATGACAAACAAGCACAGAATGCTGTCTTTAAGTAGATCAGATCTTGATGTTGTGGAAAGGGATGAAAGCCACACAAGCTGGGGCATAATGATGTCAGATGAAGTAAGGGAAGAAAATGAGAAAGCACGAAGAGGGGCACAGGATGCTTTTCAAAAGAATCTAGTATAGAAAAAGGGGTAACATGTTCAGACTTAGAAGATCCCAAACAACAGAACACCAGGACTGATACCATACACTGAGCGGCCACAAGCACAATCACGCAGTTCAGGGTATATATCCTTACCTTATGTAAGCAGGTTAAGCAAATTACTGGGGCGAAGACAAACGGGCGAAACTAGCCCCATCTGGAAGACAAGAAGTGTAGGCAGATTTGATTATTTCACAATTTACACTATTAGAGAACGGGGGAGGATGACCAAATATATATCATGGCCACAAATGGGTAAAGACAATTGAAGATGTAAATTATCGAGTTTAACCAGTCATGAGCTAGAGAGAATGACATCAGGAATGACATTTGGAACTGAACAGGATAGGCAGGTGTGAAACACGACAAATAATGGAGCACCATTTAATAATTGCAGAGCAGACGTATGGCCAGCGCTCAGAGCACAATACCGCGATACATCAGACATGGGTGCGATTGTTACTAGGAAAAAGAACGAGGTTGAAGATCCTGTTGCTTATATTCAAGATATCCAAGACAGATGGTGGCAGGAGATGAGTGAACTGTGAGATAAAACAGTAGCATTATTTTGCCACATTTTTTGTCAGGGACTGCCCAAGCCAATGCAACGGCAACTGAGGAAACAGGTCAGAATGGAAGCGAACCCATGGCCAGAAATACAATTGACAATCTTGTATCACTGATGATTAATGCAGGAGAAAAATAATAAGAAAGCTGAGACTAGAAAGCGGGAGGAAGCAAAGTTGGTCCATAAGAAGTTGTCAAAAATAGCCATAAAGGGAGCAGTATTGACCAGCAATGACAGAGGGTTGACACAGAGGATGCAGTCAGGGCAGCAAAATAACACAGGGTATCCCAGAGATCAGATTGGGTACAACCTTTGGCCAAGGGGAAGAGGGAATGGGCCTAGAAGAGTAGGACGAGGTGGATTCCAAAACTCTCAGAGAAGAGGAGGATTTAATAGTGGACAACCACAACAATGTTGGAATTGCAGAAGACTAGGACACATAGCTAGAACAAGAGAAGCAGAGGACGCATGCAAAAAAATTGGCAAGCTCCAAAGGTGGGATGGGTTATGCTCCACAATATAATACAGAACCACAGGAATATTATGCCCAGTATCACACGCAGTTTCATACATATGCGTGGCAACGACAGCAAACGCAGAAAGCACCATTACAAATGCAATCACCACAAGGGCAACAACAGCAAGTACCGACTCAAGCACAACAGGTACAAATGCAGCAAGCACAAACACAACATGCTATGGTACCACAATGGAATATGACTACAGGAGCTCAGCAAGCACTTGCACTTTAATTGGGGAGTGTGACTGTGGTAGAAGGAAATCCTTTCACAGGTACAGTTATAAATGTATACCCACAATAGGATAGCCCACAGAGCGACATCATGTGTTCAGTACTATCAGTGACACCAGACCCCCAAGAGGAAGCAAGAGTCAAAGAGATGGTAGGAGGCAAGATGTTTTCATTTCTTGTGGACACTGGAGCAACTTGTAGCTGTGTCCATGAGGGAAAATACCCAATATCAGGTATTGCAATGAAGGCACAGGGATTATCTGGGGCAATGAGTTTAGTTTCTTTTACAGACAAATTACCAATCTCTATAGAAGAACACAACATGCATATGCCATTATTAAGTTCTAGGCAAACACCAGTTAACATACTAGCGTGACTTAATGACAAAGCACAACATGACCATATCTTTTACTGCTGAAGGAATAGTGTATTCCACTCCAGGGATACATTATATGAATGTGATAGAGTTTATATTAGCCTTTACAGCCCAGAAAGCATTACAACGGGTCATTTTGAACCGAGAAGTATTTTTGTATGGAGTAACTGTTTTATTATTGTGGTTGCCCAGATTGATAGATACACTATTAAGAATACCTGATGAGTTTCTATTCAGCCAGAAATCCCTATGGATAATGTTGAAGGGCAAATTACTCCCTTAGAGTTAGAAGCAACAGTTGTCAGAAAAGAAAGGGTGATGCTTCATGAGACAGATGATGAGGGAAGAGGATGGAGAACAGTGATAGCCCTCAGTGAAGGATACAGGCTGGCAGATTTGACAGACGAGGAGCTGTTTAAAGATGAGTATTCAGATGATGAATTAGTATTTTTCATATGTCTCACTTATTGGATAAAAGTAGAGAATCGAGAAATACTGCAGAGAATAGCATTTGTTAAAAAATAACCCGTAATTTGTCCAAGCAGGTTTGGAGAAAGTGCCAAAGATTTTATGGACCATAAGTGCATATGACCGTGACAAAGACGATCAACCCATTGAAGCAGAGGATTTGTTTAAACAGACAAGAAGACCAGGTGCTGGTACACACATTTGTAAGCACTTGGAGCACTTCCTGCTTTGAAGGTCCATTCGGGGTGGATGATGTCACACCTACAGCAGCCAAGTTAAAAGGACTATATTCCAATATCCTTTAACATTCAACAATGAGTAAATAGTCTTGCAGTTATCCTGGAACTTTTAAGACTATGCATTGAAGTATCAGAGCTGAAAGAAGAAAATCATACCTCACCTTTATGTACGTATTGCAATAATACTACACACATTCTTGTATGCTGTTTTTACCTACATATTATAGTCTTATCCAGCTTTAATAAAAAGATACATTAATGTCCTAACCTTTTTTGGAAATTCTTAAAACAATTATATTATTTTCAGACTAATTGTTGCAATCATCTTACAGTTCTTGATATAACGGCGTGATTCATAAAGATTTAGAGAGTTACATAATAAAAGTCTGAGTAAAAATGAGGAGGTTTCAAGAATCTCGATGAGTTTCCATGGAATTATATTGGTGGTGTCTTTCTGCATTATGATTTGTGTTTTCCTCCTGATCATTATGAAATTTAGACAAAGTTACAAGAAATGATACAGATATGGTAATGAATGCCAATGAAACATTTACTGTTTAACCTGTTGAAATCACAAACAACGTTTTTTTGTTATCTGACTAGGCATTTATTTAGAATTAAAAGAAATGTTGGGGAAAATCAGGAAGATGTAAAAAGGTATCCTGAAAATGTGGCTAATTTAAAGAATACCCTATGGTACCAGCACATGAAAAATGTGGGAAGGAGAAAGTCAGATGAATCTATGTGTGTTCCCTCATACCTTGTGCTTTGGGAACCTCTAAAACATTTATAGCAACATAAGTATCTGTGAAGAAGGCACACTGCCTGACACATCTTGCACTTTTCCTAAACAGAGGACAGTTCCAAGGCAGCATCCATATTGCCACCAAAATGGGGAGGAGTTTGTTCTTTGGTGCTGATAAGCATACCAGCCTTAGTAGTACCACAAAGTGACCTGCAGATTACAGACTTCACAAAAATGGACACACACCGAAGCAGAGAAAAGGCAATTACTTCTCAGCAAAATCAATAGAAGTCTATTATGACATTCCACATGAACGTAAGTTGTTCAACTGAACAGCAGTGCTATCTACAGCTATACTCCTGCCAGGAATCCAGACTGCAGTGAACGCCAAGTGGCTGCATATCAGCAGATGGGATCTGCTGCAAACAATCAATATGACAATAAAAGGATTTAATGCAATCAAAAAAGAGTTGAGGGCAATCAGGCTCATGGCCCTACAGAACAGATATGTCCTGGACGTAATCACAGCAATGAAAGGAGGCATGTGCACCAAGATCGGGCCTTCTTGCTGTACATTTAAGCCTGCCCATGATGAAGACAATGGGACTTTGAAACAATCAATAATGATGTTGTCAACCCTCCATACAAAGGTGGAGGATCAAGTGGACAAAATTGAGGACTACGGCTGGTTTTCATCTCTGCTTTCATGGATTCCAACTTGGTTGTCAAATGCCTTCAAATTACTCAGAGCAGTATTAGTGTTGGTATTGCTAGGATTTTGCCTCATAAGGATCATCTTGGGACAATGCAAGAAGAGAGTCAAGAAAGCTTTTGGGATGAAGATCATGATTGATATAGATGCTGGAATTGGCAAGCAGATGCAAATTGATTAAAGTACTGTCACGACCCTTACCCCAGGTCCCCTCTGGCAAGTCCACTTGCCAGGTAGGATCGGGGCTCGGGGCTCCATCAAGGCCTTGAAGGCCTGGCACCCACTCCCAAGACTCTCTTGGGGCCAGTCCTGGTGCATACGGCACCAGGCTCATACACTTTGAAGAACTTGTGTAAAAGGTGACTACTTTTTTCATTTGGACCTGCAGCCAACATGGAGGCACCCACATAGCTTGGTTCCTAGGAACTAAGCTATGCGGTATAGTGTTTTGGGTGTGGTGGCCTACGGACTACTTTACCTGGACTACTTTGTTGAGGCTATTTGAACCACACCCGAACAAGAAAGCACGCTTTGCGTTACTTTGCAGACTGCAACGTGACGCTCACCGTGTCCTGTGATCCCACGAGCCTCGGAGAAGAAGAACCTGCAGAGGACACAAAAGGGATATCGTTAGTGGCATCTTACCTGCAATCTCCATCCTGTTATCTGCTCTCAGCTCCAGTGAACAGCTTCTTCTGGATTCCGCATACCTTCCGTACCGAAAGACCTGAAAGAGGGAAGCAGAGGACAATATTTGAGAAGGCATATTCTGACAGTGCTAAACCACAAATAGCACAAGAAGCTTACCAGGCTGATAGCCTCCCGGCTGACACCGCTCCGAAGTTCCGCACATGCTGGAGAAGCACCGCAACCTGTAAGGAAGGAAGAAAACAGGTTTGCAAAGGCAAGACAAGGCAGCTCTGCGCATAGTGCTTACTTACTGCATTGTAGCGTACATCACGCGCCATCATTTACCGGCGAGGCCCAACTCAACCAGTTTGCCACGCTAAAGCTCCGCACACCTAGGGGAGAAAAAGACATTATTAGACAAAGAAAGGCCTGCACGAACAACAACGCTATACAGAACTGCTGCAATAAGACCTACCTGAGAGACTTTTAAACGGGCACGCTCCAGTGAAGTAACTTGGCCGCACACGCCCACAGAAGACAACGCGGCCCTGCCAAGAAGGCAAGACAGAGAGCATGCCTAATCCCACAACAAGGTGAGGAGAGGGCCCAAAGGGGGCTGAAGTCACACGGGGTGGTGGGAGGATATTTACCTCAGTTGACCAGTCTTGAACCCAGCCCTCCTATATTTTCAGGCTGAACATCCTCCATAAACAACATCTGGGAAACTGGGGAGAAGATACCTGCAACCAAACCGGGCTGAGTGGCTTCCCCGTGGATACCAGGTGAGTGTAACAAGTACCCATGAGAAATTAAAGAAGAATACTCTTGCACCTCCAGGAACAAAGTTCTACTATACTAAGGAGCATAAAGAATATGTAGGGCAGTGTATATTCTGTTCACATTCCGGAGATTGCTGCCATATGACCTGAAGTGTGGATGAACATATAATAAATGCAAGTCACCTGAGGGGGTGACAAAGATATGGATCCAAATGAAACGATCATATGAAGAGATGATAAAGGAGAATAAAAAGGAGAATGAAGGAAGGAATGTGGTTGAGGGCTCAACCAGAATGGGGAATGTAGAGAAGTGCTATGTATGCATTTTCCCTAGCACCCGCCCCCTCACTGCCATCATACTGGAACAGCAGGAGAAGGGCACCAGTGCCGGTAATCCTACCGCCCTACTACGAGGTCCCTCAGCGGGTCCCGTCCTTAAAGTGTGGACAGACCACACATTAAGGACAGGACCCGCTGAGGGACCTCAGTGCAAAAAACGGTACGGCTCAAATGGGAATGGGGAATGGTTCCCGGAATGGGGACTTACCGGTCCTGCAAAGGTCAGAGTAGGCCGGTAAATCCCTATTCTGGGAACCCGACCTCCGACGGCGGTAAGGGGGCAGCCATGGCACTAATACCGCCATGGCTACCGCTTTCCGTGTAATGAGGCCCAAAGTAAGTTGCTGACCATTAAGTGTTAATATGCAGTAACACACTAGAGAAAAGATACATAGAAGCTTGCTATAGAGAAATATATAATGTCGCTATGACAGCCGTTATTGGAAAAAGGATGCCAGATTGTGTAAATATTCAATTCAACTATCTCAGGAGCCAATCAGGGGTGCAGAGTCAGGAGACGCTAGAAGAACAGCTTTGTGTGCAAAACAAAGAGGAGTCTGTGTTGACTTGAGGTCAAGGATGCTATTTTTAAGGTATAGCTGCAACGCAAGAAGTGAGGCAGATGGATGAGTCATGGGCGTAAGACATATTTCTGTAAGATTAAGAGAAGAAAACATTTTCAAGAGCCAATTATTGGACAATTAAAGTGTATAAAATCAATATAAAGCAGAGTGAGAAAGTCTCTAGAGGCCAAGAGGAGTAACAAGACCCAGTATAATTAAATCAAATAGCAGTATAGCTGAAATAGCTGAAATGGACACATTTGTGGTCTCTTCACATGCGACGCTGAAGTTGAAACCAAGGGCTATTCATTAAGCTTTGCATGAAGATAGTGGTGCGCTTTCACTCCCTTGTATGTCCTACAATGGAGAACTGGCTACAGGGTCAACTACAGATGGGAAACTTTGGCTCATGGCCGGTCTGATAAGAGATGATCTACTTATTGGAAAAGGGGGAGTGATTTTATGTGATCCACAAGCACCTGAGTTTCAGTTTGCTTATGTGCTGCTAGCCGAGTCAAAAATCCAAGGTTGGGTGAGAATGCCAACCAATCAGTGGGTCTTTGGGGCATCCTGCGATACAATGTTGCATAGACCAACCCACTGCCATTATTGTTTGCTATGATCAATTTCCACGTATTTAGAGGTAGTATGAGGGTTGTTTTACAAACAAGAGACAGCCAATAAAGTACTAACCCATATGTATTCTATAAGTGGATATGTTCCTCTAATCCAATCCTTCTCGCTAATAGATTTTATGGTTTGCGATGTTTGTCAGTTGACCGTGCTTTATGTATTTGAGAATAAAGTAGCACTTTGCCATATTCCTTGAGTCTGTCCAGTTATTTGGTCTGAGATCTTTATTGGTAATTCCATCTAGCACAAAAGATGTTTCAAGGTGCTAGAGCACACATTACTAACTATGTTCTACTCTTAAGGGCCCTATTCATGGAAAAGTGTGCATTAATCCTGCAAAACCAACGTGACGAGAACGACTCTGCACGTCCCTACGCGCAAAGGTTCCAATGGACGCTCTGTGTATTCATGGATTCAAATGCGCATTTCAACCCGACACACAAAGAAAATAGAGCTGCGCGAGGACTGCCCACAACATGAACCCCGCAAACCAAAAACATAGCCACAAAACAACCATTCTGCAAACTTCCCTATCCACCACTGACCAAGCATGCTAGGTCCCACGTAACTAATTGCTGCACCCCTGCCATTCTGCGTGAGGCCCCACGTAACTTACTGCTGCAGCACTGCCAATCTGGGCAAGGTCCCTCAAAACTAACGTCTGCACCCCTGCCAATCTATGTGAGGTTCCACCTAACTAACGGCTGCACTCCTGCATGTGCACTCCGGTAAGTAATGGCTACACCCCAGCCAAACTACACGAGGTCCCACATAACTAACGGCTGCACCCCTACCAATCTGCATGAGGTCCAGGATAAATAACGGTTGCACCCCTGTGATCCTGCACCAGCACCCCCATACGTAACGGCTACACCCCTTGCAATCTGCATGAGGTCCCACGTAACTAACACCTGCACCCCTGCGATCCTGCATACCCTCCACCCTATTTCCAATGCACACAAATTGCTGCTGTATACCCCAACTGCACAGCAGCCCCTTCAAGGCAAGACACTGCTCACCACACCCCCTAACCCTGACACCACCCCCAAGCAGTCCCTCAGGTCCTGACAACCCGCCAAACCCCCTCACCCCTGACACCTCCCCAGACAGCCCCTCAGGTCCTGACACCACCCACCAGCCCCCCTCAGCTTCGACACCAGTCCCAGGTAGCCCCTCCGGTTCTGACACCATACACCAAACCCCCTCACCTCTGACACGAACCCCAGGCAGCTTCCCCGGTTCTGACATCACCCACCAGCCCCCCTCATCTCCGACACCCCCCCGGGCAGCCTCTTGCATCCTGTGCCCACCCACCAGCCCCCTCACCTCCACACCACCCCCAGGCAGTCCCCCACATCCTGACACCACCCATCAGCCCCCCTCAACTCCAACACCACCCCCAGCCAGCCCCTCAGGTCCTGCCACCACCCATTAGCCCCCACCTCAGACACCATCCCAGCTTGGCCCTGAAACATAATACCCCTACCAGTCCAATGTAGACCAACAACTTACCTCACCTCCACTGGCCTACCACCCACATGAAGGACACCAGCCACATATACACACCATGAGCCTCATTACGACCCTGGCGGATGGACCATGGTGCTAATAGCACCATGGTCCATGCCGGTAACTCTCCGACTCTGCCATGGCGGAATGGGGAATTACCACCCCATTCCGAGGTTGAGGGAGTGGTAATTCCCCCTTCCGCCATGGCCCTTCCCCATTCCCATTTTTGCCCCATAGGGCATAATAGGAATGGGGAAGGCGCTAAGTACGGTGCCGCAAATTGCGGCACCGTACTTAGCACCAAGGTCCCTTTGCTGCATGGTTTTTAACGCCTGCAAAAAGCAGGCGTTAAAATCACCATCCCGCAAAGGGACCTTGTAATCAGGCGTTAAGGGTCGGCGCCGTTTACGGCGCCGTAAATCCCTTAACGCCTGACTCGTAATGAGGCCCCATGACTGAACAACTGGGGGCACTGATGCAGAATACATGTCTGTAGCTCATCACAGGTCTCCCTGGTACATCTCATCCAGTTGCACAGCAAAAGGACAGCAGAATGTAATACCAGCTATACTGTGAACACACCATGTACACACAACATAGCAAAGTATTGTAATGAAATGTCACATATCATTGTGCCCATGTGCAATTGCAATGGCCACAAACAGCTGTAGGTGAATGACCTAGGAGGACACAAATCCAATACATCACTGATAGGGCAGAGTCACATTAAATGTGTGTGCATAGTAGCATGTACAAATCAATAAATGAAGGGAGTCAGGTAGTAAAGCAAAGCAGTCAAAGGCCCTGCAACTAGCACAAGTTGAACAGGCATGTGCTCCGGTGATGTGAAGGATGTCTGACAGTGTGTGACCCATGGAGATGGATGATGTGTGCAGCCAGACTTAAAAACTCACATGTGAAGATGAAGCATTTCAGTGGCAGATGTGCAGCACGACATGAGAGCATTCACTGGATAGTAGCTGTTGTGCATAGGTGGGCGACCATGCAACTAAAGGGACACACCTACCGAATAACGACTGCACAAGTGATGAGCATATCCCACACATCCACAGTGAGGCCCCAACCAACGTGACAGTCACATAACAAATGCATACCGAAACCAAAGTAAACCAAATGCAGCACATGAACAAAGAGACACCAATAAATGTGCGATCAAGAAACTCAAATATGTATTGTAAATATTTACACTATCAAAAACTGTTACAAGTAAGGGGGAAATGTCCAAGGGCCAACATTAACAAAAGTCAAAAAAGAAATCCACATTATCAACTATTTACATAGGCAGCAGGCTCAATAGTCTATCATTGCCAAATCCAGGGCAGAGTCACATTCATCGTCCTCCACATGGAGGCGGGTCACCGTCCTCTCCTGGATGGCTTGCAGGCTCTCTGACATCCTCCTCAGCACCTCCTCCTCCTCCCTGCAAGCCTCCTCCAGGATGGCAACTGCCTCAGTATCCCCCTCTCCACTGCCTCTGCCCTGGCCCTAGCAACCTGTGCCATCCTAGCCCGCTGCCTCTCCGTCATCAGCTGCATTTGAAAGTCAATTTGGATGCACACAATCTGCCTGATTCTCCTGCGTTCCTCCTGCCAGGAGAATGAACGGTGCTGCCTTCCATGCCTCCTAGATGTTGTTGGGCGCTGCGAGGATTGCCTCTGGGCACTCCTAATCTGCTGCTGACTGACTGAGCGCCCACTGCGCAGGTAGTCCCACCAGTGGATGTTCCAATTCGAGTGGGTACAGTACCAGCACTGTCCTGAGGTGCCAGCTGTCCCACAGATGCCTGTTCCTGTGATGGTGCCTGGACAGGCACAGTGATCACCCTTTCTGAAGTTGCCAGGACTTCTCAGGAGGCAGAGACATGCTTGCCGCCAGACCAAGTGGACTGGGTGGGATAGGAGTAGAGGGGGCCGTGATGGGAACTGGTAAGGAAGGGCAGCTGGAGGACGACTAGGGTACACAGGTGGCAGTGGAGGAGGGGACAGGTGACAGTGCCAGTGCACAGAGATCACCGGAGAGTAGCACATGTGCCAGCAGGCCCAGGTAGAGGCATACCGATTTGTGATGCAGTGAGAGCTTGGAACGAACAGGTCTCACTTCATCACAAATCGTGGCCGTCCACCTTGCAATAGTAGCCAGCAGGGTGTGTGATATCTCAGGGATGATCTCCCTGCACCCAATGCGGGGCTCGGTCTGTGTGGAGGCATCCACAACATCTTCAGTACTGCAGGAGATGGAGCAGGGACAGGAGGTTGGGCAGCTTCCTCCACGGTCCACTGCACATTCTCCTGTCCCTTGCCCAGGGGTGCAGCCTGAACAACCTCCTGAATGCCCCCACCAGACCTGGTGTGCTGGCTTTTACCTGCCTTCTCCTCCACCACCACCTTCATCTCTCTGGATGACTCCAGAGAGTCTTTCTTCCTGGACGGCCCCTCCATATTTGCACCCTTGTCCACAACCACTGAGGAGTCCCCCACATCAACCTCCTGGGACATACCCCCAGCAGCTCCGCCCGATGTTTCTTTGCGCTCCATCAGACAACTCTCCCTCAGATGAGGTGGACTCATCAGTGGCTGGCCGGGGTATGTGCCTCGGTCTGTTGGCTCGGTCCCAGCCCTTCTGCTCCACAGTGATGCCTCCGCCCTCTTCATGAGCTGCAGCAACTGTGGAAAATGGGACAAAACACATTGACATAAGTAATCGTTGTCAATGAATGTGTGTCATAAACAACATTAATATCACCAAACATGCAGCATGTTTCATTCAGGAATTGACACACACACATGTATATGCCCATGCGTACTACATGTCAACTGCTGCATGAGTGTAGTATGAAGGCTGAATCACAGTCATGACACATGCACATGTCAACCAAACACAGAGTTCAGTGGCCATCAACACATCACCAAAAAATGCAAAGCCACCGTAACAATGACCAATCATCACAAGTATGACATGCAGCCATGGGAATGGAAACAGCACTAGGGCACCTGCCCACACGAACACAGTCATTAACATGCAGATGCAACAGCATGACCTGCAAGCAAGTAACATGTACCGCAAAACATATCTGGGAACAACTTGCACATGCAATGTGGCCCACTATACATATATTGCATGTACACAAATACACTTGTGCTCCAAATGCAGTGGGATGAGCCATCACATCCCTGTCCCAGAGATGTCAATGCATCAATTCGACATACACAGACATCCATGTACATGTGTCACACTCAGAATATGTGTCTGAATGGATGCCCTGTCAGGTGTGCCACACATGGAGGTGTCCATCATGCATGTCCCTCACATGCCACAACATAGCATGTCTGCAGCCATACTGTCCCAGCACTTGGTCCATCATTTCACACAGCATGTGCCCGAGTACAAGTCATTGTTGAAAAATTTGCCAAAACCCATGCAAATGCCAGTATAAAATAGCTGACGCCACATACACCCAGCATTGGCATGAGGCAGCAAGCTGCTGCCTATCACACCGCACACAAGCTGCAAACTGGATGTGGTAGCTTCAAACATGCATGTCACACAAATGCTGTAGAGCATAGCTCCACTTGGGTACTCACCAGCAGCCTCCAGGCAACTTCTCCAGTCCAAGATCTATTAGAGAAGGACTGGATAGAACCTTTCAAGGACCCGCAGCTCTAACTGGGTGAACCAGTGGCAGCCTGCATGATACACCTCCACGGTGGGTTCCTTGGCGAGAGCTGCCACAACCTTGGAATGGTTATGGGCCTTGAGGTCGTCTCAACACTTCTGGACCATGGTATTCATGTGGTCTGCCACCCCCTCCACGTTGATGACAGCTGTGATGCTGTCCCACATCTTCACCCTTGCGTCGTTGCCCAGCTGTGTTGCTGGGTTAAAGAGGGCATCATAGGTGCCCAGGACCCAATCCACCAGGATGTTAACTTCGGTGGTGATGATGTTGGCAGCCCTCTGCCTGGACGTGGTTGTGCTGTACTACTCAGAGGACTTACATGGGGCACACATGGCACCCCAGAGGGAGGTGTGGCTTTTGTGGGTGCTGGGTAGGTGCTGTGGAGCTGGCAGGTGGAAGTCCCAAGTACAGAAGGGGTGGTCACAGGTCCACCACTGGAATAAAGGCAAAAGTGGGATGGCTGGCACTCCAGGACAATGCTGAACACAAGCAGGCACTCATACACGACCAGGTAGAAGGAGATTAGAAGCAAGTGAGGCAATGCAGGGCCGTTGGAGAAAAGAACAGCAGTTTGCAGGAAGGAGGAACTGTGGTGTGCGTCTCGCATTTGCAACAGCGGATAAAAGAGTAAAGGTCCTCAATGTGTAAGTTACATCTGACACCCAGGGATGCTGCCTGTTTATGCGGCATGCCTACTCAGCTCATGGCAGTGATGGTGTAATATTATTCATGCGATGCGCATCACTGGTTGTGGGTCTGGTCTGACTTGGACGAGTATCACATACGTATTTGGGGTGGTATGCAAGCAGTTTCCTTCAGGAAACTCATACCGCATTCTTTTTCTGTGGTGTTGCCTCAAGGATTTATGAACCTTTTGAGGCCTACCATGTGTCACATCTGCGTTTTTTGAGTCTTGGGGTGTCTGCTTATCGCGTGCAGCATACTTTGTATTTCGAAAGCTGTCCACTATCACATACGCATTTGTTGAGTTTCAGGGTGCCTCTGCTTTTTCTCAAACAACATTTTCAGCATTTTAGAAGCATTCCACTATCTGGTACGCATTTTTTGAGTCTCAGAGTCCCTCTGCATATTGTGTACAGCATTTCTGCATTTCAGAAGCTTTCCGCTATCGCGTACGCATTTTTTGAGTCTCGGGTGCCTCTGTGTATCGCGTACAGCATTTTTTGTATTTCAGAAGCTTTCCGCTATTGCATATGCATGTTTGGAGTTCAGGGGTGGCTCTGCTTATAGTGTACAATATTTGTGCTTTTGGGGTACATAGGAGCCTTGCTGGACCACACATCTATGTTGCACATCTCGTAGACTGTTCCCTTACTCATATTGCCCAGAACAATATCCTCGGGTGCCTTCCATTTGTCCTTTAGACCTGAAACATGAGTGGAAAGGCCCCACGAGGGAAAGTGCACAGCCTGGGTTTGGGACGTGATGAGGATACATCTGCCCCAGCCCCGAGAGGATGTGGAGGGCCCTTATGTGACAGTTTACCCGGCACCTGGATGCCAAGATGGTCGCAGATGAACAGGTGAAGCATCACCACCTAGGACCTCTCGCCCCAAGAAGGGGTGCCCTGCAGAGCAGGAAGTGTCTTCAAATCAAGACAATGCACAGGAGATGGGTCGGCAGAGGAATAGGCGCTTCACTGATTAGGAGCTCCAGATCCTCATTGACTACCTGACCAATCACTATCGTGAGATGTGCCAGTATGCAGGGTGTACCCATACAGCCGCACAATGGATGGTGCATTGGCAGTGGGTCAGAGACCAGATCAACGCCATTGGTGTTTAAATGCGCACTGCTGAACAGGTTCAGGTATGGTGGAATGATCTCACATGTAGGACCAAGCATACGCTGAGTGTTAACCTGGCCTCTGCACTGGCCACTGGTGGGGGCCACCAGAGAAGGAGCAGCTGACACTGCATGAAGAGGCCACAAGTCAATTCATGACCCTTGAGCAGGTGCAAGGCATGGGGGGCCTGGAGAACTAAATTGACACATCTGGAGAGTGGCATTTCGTGTGCATCATGTGTTCTGCCAATCATGTAAGACACACTGTATATGTGTAGTGGTACATCTGCCTGCAGTTGCAAAACATTGTTGGGTGATGCATGTTTGGTAACATTTAAACCCAGGTCACACGGCCTTCATTCTGGAAGCATCCTGTGTGCTGGACATGTGTGGCATATGTCTGTGTGATGGAGCACATCTGCTGGCCTACACAGCAGTGACAATGCATACAGGGTATCAATGCCAAGCACATGTGCAATTTGCCAGACCTCATGATGTGCAGTAGCAGTTTGCATTGTATAAGAGGACAGTGGCCATTGCCTGACAGTGTCTTCCAAAACGACAGTCAAGGACTGTTAGTAACTTACTCATGACCATTCATCAACTGACGCTTCATATGACAATGTCATGTGAATGGCAATGTCAGCTCACTCAATGTCAATTTACAATGCATTTTCCTGACTTCTGCTAGGCATACAGCAGGGGAAATCACACCGACATGCAGCCACACACAGGGTGCCTGGAGACCTGGTGTTGACATTGAAGTTTCACTGCACACAGTAACAGCAATATGTGTGGTCACTTTGATAGCACACATATCTTTGCAGGACACATATCACGGCATACATTGCACATGGACTATGCTCCGAACAACGATGCAATTAGCCATGCTGTCCTGGTCAGGGTGCATGATTATATTACAGTGAAATGTGGCAGTGGTTTGATGTTGGGTGGGTGTAGATGTGGAAGGAATGCATGTGTACTCTGTCCCAATGCAACCAAGGATTTGACAGTTTACCATCTCAGGCATGCATCATATGTATTGATGCTGCAAAATGGTTGCACAGTATACATGTGTGTATTGACTGGACAGGGTTGTCCACTTCACAGTTGACATCTGGTTTTGTTTGTCAGGTTTTGATGGCTGATGTATATGTGGACTTGGGTGGCTGACTGATGCCATGTGATGGCCTTGACCATTACAATGCCCCATGTGCAGTACTTGTCCCTGGGTTGTGTGCTGACATGACAGTTGCATGGGCCATCAGTCGATGTGTATGCCACTTATGTATGTCAATGTGTCCACTGATAGCATGGACAGGACCAGGAGTGGGGTGGGGTTCCGCATGTCAGCAAATGCCATCCATCTGTGGCTTACTGCTCATAGTGTGGTACGTCACATGGTCAGATACTTACATGTCCTGCCATTTTGCGTCTGTCTTCGCTTTGATGAACATGTGCATTTTTGTCAGGAGGAAGATGTCTCCATGTTTCATTCTCTGCCCATGTGCGGGTCAGAATGCACCATATGCAGAGGAGGAGGAGGAAGGCCTGTTGGTATGTCAGACCAATAGTGGAGGCCGAGGTGTCATTTGCTATGAAAACCTACTGGTGCTACAGACCATCATCAGTCGTGCTGTGGCCTCTTCGGACTCTTACGTCTCAGCTGATTTGGGTACAGTACCCGAAGTGTCTGCCTCAACGATGAAGAAGGTGAATGCCCCGACGGGCAGATCAGATGCCTGTATTATTGATCTCCATGGTCTTTGCATGCCTACCACATATTTTCTGCCTGGGGGATGTAATCCCAGAGTTACAATTAATCTCACTGCAAATGTCTGTCTGTCCACATGCATGTGTGTGTATGTGTATTTACACTGCGATGAATGTGCTTTGTTTTTGAGGATGCAGTTTCACAATTGACTAGAAAAAAGAAAGGGAATGTGCAGCACTTGCCACACTGTAGCCAATGGCAGCATTACCAACATTCTGGATGTACATGCCAACTGACGGCATGCATTCTCTGTGCATCTGTATTGTGTGTATTTTGGTTCCCCAACACTTGCCTAACTGACCATGAGGATTCCTCCTTACTGCCACCCTTCTACTCCCCGGCCCCATATTTTCTATGAGGCCCTGCAGGTGACCTCCCTGTCCACTACTCTTTGACCTGTGCCACTCCCCACTCAACTCCCGTATCGGCTCACATGACCTGCCCAGCCACTATTTCACATGTAACACACATGTCCATTACTTGTCGATCTGATCCAGCACTGTGAGTGACTGCACGGTGTATGTGCAAATTGTGGGCCCATGCATGTGGCACATCGTCCACTCCCCCCAGCTTGTCTTCATCTGGTGGCCCTGTAGGAGTTGCCAGGGCACCCTGGGATTCATGTACACTTACTGACCTGTCTCACACAGGTTATGTGGTCTGTAGGAGTTTGAATGTACAGCTGCATATAGTGTCCATTTGCATTGGTGTCCAACAGGGGGGGGGTTTGGTGGTTGGTGCAGGGTTTGGCATGATGTGATTCTATCACCTCCCCCTGGAAACTGTACCTCCAAAATCATGAAAGGAGGTCCAGTGCCTGGCAGAGGGCATGGGGACTAGGCACATTAAAGAGTGCAGGGAGAACCTCCCATGCAGTGCAGTTCTGGATGAATCACATGGACTATGCTCCGAACAACGATGCAATGAGCCATGCTGTCCTGGTCAGGGTGCATGATTGTATTACCACCCACTAACCCTGACACCACCCCTGCACAGGGTACCCATCTGGCTGGCTTCCACTGCATCCCACCTGAAAAAACATTTGGAACTCGCAAACACATGCATTGTATCAACATAAAGATATTGGACAGCCATGAAGACTCCGCATGGAACAAGGAAGTAGGCATGGACCACCCAGTGTCATCATCTAGAACTACGAGCAACCATCAATAACACAACAGCAAAAACTGACCAACTGAGAAAACAAAGGCAGCAAAGTAAACATATTACAAACACAGCACAATTTGCACCCTGGAAACAGGTGTTACTCAGCCCTTGGATGTGTAGCCAAGTGGGGACATTGATTTCCGGCATAAAAGTCCTGCACACCCACTGTCAGGTCTCATGTGTACCTTTAGGTCAACCATGGATGCAGGGTAGGAAAAGGGCACCAAGTGAGTAGGTGATGTCCCTGGAGTGGAAGTATAAGTGTGGTAGCTGATGAGAAGAATGACAGAGAACAAGAGGGAGACAGGACACAGAGTGGTGATTGCCTATCAGTGGAGTGGAGAGAGAGAGAGAGACCGAGAGAGAGAGAGATAAAGAGAGAGAGAGAGAGAGAGAGAGAGAGAGGGAGAGAGAGAGAGAGAGAGGGGGGGATAGGGGAAAAGCAGTGCAAGGACGAGACTGCCTGGTGGGGAGATGAGGATGGGTGTGTCTGACATCACAGTGGGCGAGGGCAGAGAGAAGGTAGACAAGAGAGGAAGACAGAGGCATGAACACTTGTGAAAGAAGCAGCCTGTTCAGAGATCCAGGAAGTCACACACATTGATAAGTAGCACATGCAGTGGGCGATGAAGGACAAAAGTGGGTGATGGAAAAATGCAGACTGGCAAAGAGAGGCCACCTGTGAAAGGTCAATAAGCAGCTTGAGGGTGGCAGATCTAGCTGTATGTGCACTGGGACACATGTTGATGTGAGTGTTGGCGAGTGTTTCCTTGAAGTTTTTGCATGTGTCTTGCCTGCCGCGTGACATCTCATTCACTAAGCTTTTCAAGTCATGTCTACCCACAAAGACAGTCCACTCTTGGTCCGTCTGCCCCTTCTGGGGGTGCTGTCCTGAGACCAATCCACACATAGCACAGCATTGAGGGCCATTTGGGAGATGCCATGTTCACCACAGACACCAGGCACATGCCCTTGGCCAGGTGTTGTTTGCCATGGTGAGCATGTTCCATGTATGGTACACCGGCAGATATTTTGCATCCTGTTGACAGTTGCTGAGTGCATCTCCACGCTCCCTTCCGTTCCAAGCATATTGGTCCCCTTTCAATCCAGTCCCAGTGAAGTCTTCCTTCCCTTCCTCTTGCATGTTGCCTGCTCCCTTTTGTGTGGTGGGGTCCTTTACCCCAGTTTATCATTCATTTCTCATGTCTACTTGTTTGTTTCCTGCCAGTTTCCAGTTTGCCCTGCCTTCCTGTAGAACTGCTGCCTTTGCGAATAGTTACCTTCTGCTGGATCCTGTCCTCGATTCAAATGCTGGTATGTTTTTCTCCCGTCATCTTGCGCTTTGCTTCATCAGTTCTCCTGCCAGTGTTTACTGTACTGTCCCGCTGCTATGTTAATCACTTCCAACGAGATCCTGTGTTTCAAACCTCCCTCTTTTTGGGAATCCTCTCAGTGTCATACTGACTGGCCGCATCTGAGTGTTCACAATGGCTCATCAACATGACAAGGGGTAAGGTGGTACCTAGTCCTTCACTGCATGGCTCTTTGTGGGGCTGGCAGTGTGGACGAGTGGTGGATGGGTAAGGTGTCACTGTGTGGGTTGTTTTAATTGAATTGGTGTGAGGTGGGCGGTTCTAGCTGCATTGGTGCAGGGACACATGGTGATGGGTGGCTGGTGATTTCTTGTTTGTATTTGTTGCATGCCACTCAGGGGGACACATTGCTGTGTAATATGGTGCATGGATGTGTTGCCTGCCCTGAACTTGTGTTTATTTCTCTACAGAGGCCTTCTGCTGGGGGAATATGGTTGCTGCAATTGAAGGATGTTGCTGTTGTATGCTGTTGTATGCATGTACAGGACACATCATCAGAGGTGGGTGGTTTTTAGTCCTACAGAGGGGGATGTCCGTGCATTCCAGGATGCAGCTTGGGCAGGCTCACAAGGTGAAAGGTGTGAGGTGAGATGTGCATCTTTATTGCAGTGCAGTTGCATTTCGCAAAGTCTGCATAACTATTTTGATGCAAATGTATATTGTGCACATACTTGTTGTCAGGGAATGGGTTGACCACTCAACCTGTATTTTGTTGTGGCACACACATAGCAGGTCCAGGGCACTTCTCACATGTGTTGGTTCCTCATTTAAATGTGTACTGTGCCTTCCTACTTGTGTTCTCGTGCATGTAGTTTGGGGGCTACACGCAGAATAGTGGTTGGCGTCCATGTGACAGTGGTCAAGGACTTTATTGCTTGTATTGTGTGCTTTTGGGAGTAATACATTGACACCTATGTTTCCAGTTGCTATGACTGTGTTGAAGATTTGTACACAGCTGTGCAGATTAGTGGTCTATCAGTCACTTCCACTCCATACTAATTTGCACATACTCAAGTCAAATAGGAATAGGGAGTGGAAATACTACCCAAAAAGATTATTTATTCAACAAGGCATGCAGAATCCAGCGCCCTTGCTTTCACCTTCAAAACAACATGGATATGTTTGGCCCAGTGGTGCACATAGTAACACAGGTGTCCATTGATATTTCAACTGCCTGAATGAAAGAAGCAAATGTGTATCTTTTGATGTGCATATATGACTAGTTACAAAGGAACGTATCTTTCGAAATGGAATTTGAAGATTTTCAGTTAGGACATATTTTTACTCGCTTCTGCATTACTCTCATTGTGTATTTGAAATTGTGAGTACAATACTCCCACTTGCAATTCTTATCTGGAGCACTGTTTGTACATGTTATTTTAGTTATTTTATGTCTAATGGTTGCACACATTTTGCTTCTCCCAGAAACACATTTTCAGGGTGTTGTTGTGGGCACAGAGGATAGGCCCAAAATCATTATTGAATGGCATCTGGGTTGTGGCCTTGCTGTGTGTGCTCCACAGGGCTGTTTTTTAGGTGAAGTATGTTTGCACCGGCTGGGTGCATGTGGCCTCTCCAAGTGCCCTTTGCCCAGACAAGGGCAAGGGTGGTGCCTGTGGGTGAGGCCGGTGTCCCACCTGCATTTCAACTGGTACGCCACATCGTGTGGTGACATTGTGCAGTACACATGCTGCCACTATGATTTTACAGAATACTGGTGGGGCATATAGAAATGCCCCACCAGAGTGGTCAAGGGAGCAGAAATGTGGCTTTAGTACCCCAAATGTGCACTCCACTATGGCCCTAGTGGCTACATGTGCTGAATTGTATCTTACTTCAGCTGGTGTGGCAGGATTCCGGAACAGCGTCATCATGAATGGTGGCAGCGGGTAGGCACAGTCCCCTGCAATTGTGAACTGGTTATTTTTGGCATTTATTGTCATGGTCTGTTGTTCAGTGTGTCACATGCATGCATGTGCATGTCATTTTATACACACTGATGAGCCTTGTGTTGACATACTTTCCAGATGCCAGGGCCCCTTGGAGTGGTGACTGGCGGTATAGGTAGCTATCATGTGTGCTGCCAGGTAAATTGGCATACACTTCCATGATCGGTCCATTAGCATCACACACTACCTGCACATAAATAGAGTGGCAGTGCTTGCAATTGCGGTAGATGTGCTCTGTCTTTCGGGGGGGTGTAGCGCTACATGTGTACACTCAATTGCACCTAGTACACGTGGGAAGTGTGCTACTAAATAGAATTCCTGGCATACTCTCTGCCTTTCCTCCAGTGTTCAGGGCCTATATATGAGCCTGCGCACACACGCATGTGCTGATATGCATTCCAATACCTGGTGGAGACATTGGGGTTGTGTGGCCTGCGATATCCCACCAACTATTGCCATGGTTCGCTGGAAGGAACCAGTTGCAATGATATGGAGTGCAGTCAGGACTTTCTCAAGGGGGGTAAGAGCCTGGGAGCAGATGGTGGGTGATTCCAGGTCATGTTCCCACTCCCTGACAAGGTCTAGGATTACATGAGGGGGGAACCGGTACCTAGCATATACCTGGTCATCAGGCATCCCAAAAAGCGTGGTACGTTGTGCAAAAATCTGTGCCCTGTGCCTTCTTTGGTGTCTGTGGACCATAGCTCCTGCTATTGCTGGGTTAATCGTAGCTTTGAATGTTGGTTTGGTGTGCATTGTGTGCTTTATATGCATTGGTTCCTATGCGCATTCGCCTTTACACCTGCTATCATGTGACGGAAGGATCACAGGGTTTGCGTGTGCCTTTTCCCGACGCAAGGTTACACGTTGGAATCCATGAATGTGGTTGGGTTTGCGGTGAAATGTGCGTGTGATTGCTTGGCGTGGACCATCCCTCAACACGCCCACGTTTTCCCAAGTTCTTCCTCATTCTACGTGTACTGCCGGTTATTTGGGCCTCTGCGTAGGCCCAGGCCACACGCTGCGAGCAGTCTATCGCAAGGTGCTCGACTGCTTGCAGAGACATGCCAAACCTATGCAGAATCCCCACAAGTCCCGGAAAAGTCCTGCACAGTCAATTCCATGAATTGACAAATGGGGTTTTGTGCACAGAATGGCATGCAAAGTGCCGATTCTCGCCGCAAATTATTCCATTTATCATGGGCACAGTGGGCAAATATGCAATAACAAGCACAATGATGATAAATACATAATTCAAAGTCAAGAAAGCCATTACAAGATATATATAGCCATTGATGATCTAAAAAAGAACACACAAACATGGATTAACAGAGCAGCACACTAGTTATGTTACATAAGGACTCCTGGGTGCTAATTCTTTACTAGTGACAATTTTTTTACCCATGCTATTGGAAAATACTCAGCAGTGGCAAAAACCATGGTCTCGTTGTCTGTTCTTTTACAATAAGACATGGCTTCTTTGACAGTCCTTGCTCCATGATAAATAAGTCTTGGTTTCAGGTATAGTTTTCTAAAATACATGTATAGTGGACAAATAAGTATAACATGTTTGTCAGTTTCAGTTATGGGTTTTGCAGTATGAACACTTGTCACTGGTATTCTTATTCTACTTGCTTTTCCAATATGCAAGAGGTAGAGCATTCGACCTAAATTTAATAGACAGTGATCGCGTTAACTTAGGTTTCATTGTATCTAGATACATCTAATATCCTGTTTACATTTTATTTTCCCAGTACATAGCTAAAAGTGTTGAACTTAATTTTGTTTCCATCCGGTCATCTTCCACCCTTGCATAACAATCATTTGATAACATTGTCTTTGAAAAGGCTTTCTGTGGATGTGTTCCATATATTTGCATGCCTGATGCCATAAAGGCTTCTTTTAACATAAGAGCACTAGGATATCGAAGCCCCCACCATTTTGTTTTAAAATGGTTGTCAAGAAATCCCTATATTTACTCAATTCCATGAATCTCCTAGTTTTAGCTAGTAAAATACTGGTTTTAGTGCAAATATTTGACTTAAATGTCACAAGCTTAGCTCTTCATGCAAGAGAATTGTTGATGTATTTCTTTTAACATCAATGTAACTTCTGTGCATGGTGTTCACAGAGGACCATGCTTTAGACATGAGTCCCATAAACCTGTTGGGACTCATACACTGCTGCCTGAAAACATGGCTTAAATTTGCATAACATACGAATCTTTTAAGTGTAACAAAATAGATTAAAAACAAGTAAATTCTTTTCATCTGAAAAAACATTGGTCAAGACTTACTACAAAAAGGCTGACAATTTGACAGCAGTTGGTGTGCGCTCTTCTGCACTATGTTTTTGAACTTAGCTACACTAGACTTGTATTGATTTAGTTAACGCCTCTTTTGAATTTAGCCACACTAGAAAGGTACATATTTAGTTAATGCTGCTTTTGAATCTAGCCACTGGAAGGGTGTGGAAGAAGCAGATCGACACACAGGTGGTATGCTTTTAGGCAAAGACTCTTATTAATCAAAGTAAAAGACGAAAACCTACCGATCCCTAACTCTAAAATGGGTTTCCTTACTTCAATTAAAATACTAAGAAATTGTCAGAATGTCCATACCTAAAAAGTCCACTGCCCTGTGTCAAAGCCCTACCACTATCAATTAAACTTATAACTAAACAAGACTTGTTTCCAGAAGAATGACTCCCTTCTTCTCGATGGATATAGTTTGCAAAGTACTGAGAGTGTCTCCCTTCCCCTCATCTCTTCGGGCTGGTTTTCACAGTTCCACAAAATATGTCTCTCCTCCCCTCGCCTTTCTCAGGTTTCTTTTGGCAGTTTTTCAATTGTGGCGGAATGTCTGCCTTCCTCAGGCCTATCTCAGGTTTTTCTTGGCAGTTTAACAAGGTTGGGGCAATATCTCCCTTCCCCTGACCTTTCTCAGGCAGAGCCCTTTTAGTGGCTTGGTGGGCAGTCCTGGTATACTCAGGCCAGGCACTGCCTAGGGTCCCAGACCCCTTTACATTGGTTTCTGCTGTTCGGGTCCCAGACCCCTTTAAAATGGTTTCTCTTGTTTGAGTTCCTGACTCATGTATTATAGTTTCTTATGTTTGGGTCCCAGACCTCTTTAATACGGTTTCTTGTGTTTCGGTACCAGACCCCTTCACGCATCCAGACAGCCCCTGTACCATGTTGTTGAGCTCCTGGTCCATTGCATTGGTCTCGGAATTCTCTGAATCTTTCAACAGCTTATCATCTCCTCCTTCTGTGTTCGCAGTGCCTCCAGCGGCCTTGCTGTGCATCTCTGCTTGTCGGCATCACACAATGATCTCGCTTGCGTGGACTTCCTTTTCCTGCTTGTCTCGGTATGCCATTCCTCGTCAGAGCAGGCAGGGATGCCAGATCACTAGCATCCACCTCCTCTTCAGCAGTTTCACACCCAGCTTCACCATCTGTGGTGCTGGGCTCTTGACCACGGATCCTTCAGGGACGGACTGACAGTCCTGTTAGTCCCTCTTCAATCTTTAAGTTGTTTGGGGTCTGATGACTAGATAGTTCAATCCAGTCCTTGGCGCGGTTGTTCAGGGCTCCTCGGCTCTTCTTCATCACAGTGTCTTGACATAGGTATTCAGTATAATCAACCTTGTTCTTATTTATCCCAGTATTTTGAGATGAGAGTTCCGTGGAAGTATCTATGTGATTACTGCACAGATTTTTCTTTGACAGCTGAAAATGTCAATTTTCTTTCATTTTGTACCCCCCTTTCACTGCACATGTATGCAAGGGGAGACCCATGTACCTATCCCTATTCACTGCCACATTAATTATTTACTGTTCCCATCCCCTCACATATATATGGGGTGAATTGGGGATGTAGAAAATGGACATTTTTGGCTGTTGCAATAAAATCGGTGCAGTAAGTGTATGATCCCTCTGTGAAGTCAATCCTATTCTTCATCGGCCGAGTATTTCTAATACTTTTGCTGTGTCATATGTACATGGGAGAGCATATGGGGTAAGAAGAAGGTAAGGGGAGAAAGTTGGATGAGAGGTGGTAATACGATGTTGGCCCATGATGTCCTCCCTCTATCCCAGAGGGGGAATCCTTTCCCATGAGATCCTCCTGCTGGGTGTCAACTCCAGGGGGAGTATCCGGTAGTGGCCTCACCTCCCTGTCCTCATGGAAAGGGTTTCCACCTTGGGGAGAAGGGACGACATCATAGGATTTGTCACACCACACTAGAATTATTCCAACTGGTCTCAGGACGATAGCTCAGGGGCGATGTGCTTACCTTGGAAGCAAGACGACGCAGAGCTTCACAGGTTTGATCCCCGGGTCTGCGCTTAGAAACCTCTGGGTATTAAGCGCATTATAAATAACCAATTACAATTAAGTTGGCCACCCTGCTTTGAATTTAGTCACACTAAAATTATAATGAATTGGTTAACGCTGCTTTTGAATTTAGCGACTCTAGAATCATACTGTTTTGCCATCTGTTGCATTGAATTTAAAGATCAGAACTGTAATCCCACTGCTTTTGAATTTTGTTACACTAGAACCACACTGACTTGATTCCCATATCTTCTGAATTTAGCCACACAAGAAACTGTGTGGATTTGGCATCCACCGCTTTGAATTTAACCACACTAGAACGATACACCACAGCTTTTGAAGTTAGCCACACTAGAATTGTACTGATTTAGTTTACACCACTTTTGACCTTAGCCACACTAGAACTGTCCCAACTTGATTCTGCTTGTTTGTTATCTTGGCCACACAAGAATTGTACTGATTTAGTTAACACCACTTTTGAATTTAGCCACACTATAATGGTACAGATCTACTTAACGCTGCTTTTGAATCTAGCCACACCAGAACTATGCTTACTTGTCCCCCCTGCTTTGAATTTAGCCACACTAAAATTGTAATTAATTTGTTAATGCTGCTTTTGAATTTAGCAACACTTTTATTGTATTGAGTTAGTTAACTATGTTTTGAATTTAGCCACACCCGAACTGTACTGTCTTTTCTTGCCGCCTGTTGCTTTGAATTTAAACACATCAGGACTGTAATTCCACTGCTTTTGAATTTATCCATAGTAGAACTGAAGTGACTTGATTTGCGGTGCTTCTGAATTTAAGTACACTATAACTGTACGGATTTGGCATCAGCTGCTTTGAATGTAACCATATAAGAACTGGACGCTGCAGCTTTAGTATTTACGCACACTAGAATTGTACTGATTTTTTTTTATTATTGTATTTGGTTTGTAATCTGAGTACAATTACCAAACCTTTATAATGTAGTACAAAACATAATTCTTCATAGATCATCTTTCACATTACGGCCAAGGTCCCTTCCTTCTCAACTGAACTTACATTTCGCCCCCCCCCCCAACATTCCCCATACCTCTTTTGGCTCTGGTTCCTTAAAAAGTTTGTTCATAACCCCTAGTCTCAGTTTTCTGAAACAGGGGTATTATAACTTTGCTACACTAGACACTAGAATTGTACAGATTTAGTTAACTCCTCTTTCGAATGTAGCCACACTAGAATGGTACTGCTTTAGGGAATGTTGCTTTTGAATCTATCTGCACTAGAACTATGTTAACTTGGTCCCCCTGCTTTGAATTTAGTCACACTAAAATTGTAAGGAATTGGTTAATGCTGCTTCAGAATTTTGCCACACTAGAATTATACTGAGTTAGGCAATGCTGTTTTCAATTTAGCCACACCAGAACTGAAACTGCTTTGTTGTTTAGATTTGGGTTAGACCTGCACCTCCACAATCCATACATCAGGGCCAAGGAACTCATGGGACAATACAGAACGAAGAACTGACAATAAAACTAGTCAGCACCCAGAGATCACCAAAAAACAACTAACCACCCATTTCCTACACTCTTACAACTCTCACATACCACATATGCCCAGAGGGCTAGTAAAGCAACCCACATAAAAAGTAAAAACCGCACACCCCTCTCTAATCACACTACAAACCCAATACATGCTAAAAAACAAACAACTCATACAATGGACGCTATCCTTACATACTCAACAAGCCCAGTGTTCATAAGAAAAACACATCTAGAAAGCTAACAAACACAGACGCCACTTTCTCCTCTTCTGCACTCATCAACAGATGAGCACAAACTCTATCCTTTCCCACTTTCCCTCACTAACCAACCATTCCCACTCTTTTTACAGAGCCGCATGAGTGCCTGGAGACCATGCAAATGGCAGCAGTGTGCAATATAAATAAACATAACATAACAAAAGATAACATAACAAGGTTCAAAGGTGGAAAGGTTGGGGGTGAAACGGAAGTTACAAAATGTTTTCAAGATAGGATACAAATATTAGGTTAGGCACGTGGTAGCAGGGAGATGGAGGGTCAGGGTTATGTGTGGGGAAACAGGTATGTTCTGAGTCTCTTTCTGAAAGTGTCGATGGAGGATGCAGTGCGGATGTGAGGCAGGGTGTTCCATGCCCTGGGTGCCCAGTGGGTAAATGCTTGTTTTTGTGTGCATGTTAGTTTGCAGAGTGGAATGTGTAGGAGATGCTGGGTTGCTTGTCTGGTGTTTGTGTGGTTGATAGATTGGAGTGTGTTATGAAGGTAAGATGGGGTTTTGTAGAGGATGGCTTTGAAAACAATGCTGAGTCCTTAAAGGAAATTATCTATGTTACGGAGAGCCAGTGGAGCTAGGTGAGAAATGGGGTGACATGTGAATTTCTGGGTAGGTGGATGGTGAGTCTGGCTGCTGTATTTTGTATGGATTGCATGGGGGGCAGGCATGCTGCTGGTGAGTCCAGTGAGGGGAACATTCCCGTAGTCCAGCTAGGAGAGCACTATTGCTTGGACTGCAATGCGAAAGTCATCAGGAGACAGGATGTGTCTGATCTTACGTAGGCAATGTTGTTGTAGATTGCGGATTGTGGTGGCAACAGCTATGTGGTGTTTAAAGGAAAGAAGGGGGTTGATGGTGAAGCTAAGGGATTTGAAGTGTGGATAGGGATGTATGTGGGTTACCTGTAAAGAGTTCTTTGGGTTCGTGGCTCAGGGTGAAGATGGGAGGTATTCCATTTTTGAAGGGTTGAGCTTGAGAAAGTGGGTGGAAATCCAGGTAGTGATGATGGAGAGACAGATTTTGAGGATGAGAAGTTGTGAGGGGGATGAGTTTCGGAAGTATACTTGTGTGTTGTCTGTGTATTGGTGGAAATTGACATCGTGCTTGCTAAGGGTCTGTCCAAGGGATTCAACTTATAAGTTGAAGAGGAGTGAGGACAGGGAAGAGCCTTGCAGGACCCTGTGCTTAACCAGGGTGGGGTTGGATCAGAAATGTGGCATGGAGACAATGCATCCTGTCAGTAATGAAGGAGGTGAACCAGTATAGGGTGGTGCGTGAGAGTTTCATCCTGTGGCATAGGATGTTGATTAGAATGGTATCATCGAGGGGGTCAAAGGCTGCAGAGAGACTGTGGAGCATGACTAGTGCTGTGTGTCCTGTGTGATGTTGTGGCAGTCATCGAGGATGTAAAGTGTAGCGATCTTAGTACTGTGTCCAGGTAGAAGGACAGATTCAAAGGGGATGAGTAGGTTGTTTGTGGTGATGTGCTGTTACAGTTGAGTAGCCATGAAGCGCTCCATTATGCTGGAGAGGTATAGCAGGATAGTGATGGTGCAGTAATTTTCAGGGAGTATGGGTAGAGAGATTGTTTTTGAGGAGGGTTGAGATTTGTCCAGTTTTGAGTGCAGAGGGGATAGTACCATGTGTAGTGTAAAGCGTAGATGCATTGGCATAGGTACATTGACCCACTGAGCTAACCATATTGCATATTAGGCCTATAGCTTCCCGTATTAACAGCTAAGACTAATATCTTTATTTGAACAGTGTAATAAATGCCGATAATCCGAGCTTTATAGATGGCTTAGTAAAAAGAGTGTCAAGCATAGTGAGCTATATTAAACATGAGCCCTCCTGAAGTTGCTTACAGAGGGTTAACTGCAAGCCTGGTATTCAGCATTCAGCTTCCACTTTTGCAAGAAGCTTCACACAGCACAGACACTATGTTGCACGGGAAAGGCACAACCTTGGCAGGTGCAGATAAGAACTACATTCCTAAGGAACTAACGCTTCCCAGCTATAGATGTGGAACGGGGGTAGAGCGCAGAGCAGAAACTGATTGTTCCATTAAAAACATGTTTTGGTTTCACCACGAAGGTTCTAGCAAATTGCGTCACTCTGATTGACAGGACTGCCCAATAAGAATGCATACCCATGTTAATCGGGAGGGACTCCCGTGGGCTTGTACCAAGCATGTGAAGGTGACCAGGCTTTGATTTGCCCCTAAGCGGCATTCCTTGCTTGCCATGTTCTCACTTAAGGGCTGACTGGAGCAGGAGGGTGGAGGGAGTGCAGTGTCTGACCAGAGGGGTGCCATCCTGATACGAGAGGCCGGTCGTTATGCTGAGCGGGGTCCTAAATGCTGGCTAAAAGGAACGTGCGATGAGACTGTGTTCTAAAGATCTGTGATTTATAACTTGCATTTTATTCTTCTCATTTTATTAAAATTGCTGTCTGTTTATTTTGTCTGCTTATTGTTAAATAAATGCTAAGATTTTATGCTTGACTTGTTGTCTCTCTGGCATGACCATAGCACAAAGTTCAAACCTGGGAGCGGGAGTGTGGGGTGTTTTATGGTAAGTGGGCTGGTCCCAGAAGTGTGCTTACACCCTTCCTAAGACACCATGAGAGAGACAGGAGTTGATCATTTTGAGCCGTGGGGAGCGAGGGTGGTGATGCAATTGGATGTGGATTAAGGTTTGCATGCATCATCCAGTAAGTGTGAACGTTTTTGTTTTGGTATTAAGAGCGATGAGGGTCTCTGTGTCGATGGGGTGGAAGTTGTCCTATGTTTTGGAATGTTTGGAAGTGGGGGGGCGAAGACTGGTGAGGATTGCCTGATGTTTATTTTGGAGTTGAAGTAGTAGTTCATGAGAAGTTGAATACTGCAGTGGATTGGGGCGTGGAAGGTGTGGATGTTAGCTCGGAGAGGAATTTGACAATGTTGGATAGTTTCTGTGCATGATTGGTGGCATATTTGAGTTGCTAGAGGTAATAGTGTTCTGGTGGTGAGACATGGGTTCTTTGTAGGTATCTGTCTTCCTGCTTGATAGAGATTAGAGAACGGTTGGACCATGGTTTATGGTCATGGCTGCAGGATTTTTGTGGTTTGAGGAGGGAAATTTATTTGAGTGCCTGTGTGATGATTGTGTTTTAATTGTTGAGGAGAGCGGAGGGATGTGCATGTGGTAAGGAAGGGGTTGCATGAGTAATGCTAAGGCTGTGTAATATCTTTGGTTTGTCTGGCTCAGGGGTGAGAGGAATGTGTGGCAGATGGGGAGATTTTGTGTAGTAGAGTGAGCATGAAGGGGACAGCTGAGTGGTCTGACCACAACACACAGATTTGGTTTTCCACTGAGACATGATTTTTGTTTGAAATCAAAAGGTCCATGTAGTTGCCAGATATGTGTGTGGGATAGGTGATGAGCTGTGTGAGGTCATAGGAGGTGAGTGGAGCGAGAATACTCTTTATTATGAAGTTGTTGTGTGGGTGGGAGCTTGAAGTTGCTAAGGCAGATATTGATACAAGGGGAGCTATGGTTGTTAGCATGCAAAGTCAGTCCAGTCAGTGTGGAAGTTGGGATTGTGTGTTGGGGGTGGCAAATGAGGTGGAGAAAGGTGGGGTGTGGATGTGATGGAGGGAAACACGTATGAGACAGTGCTTCAAAGGATGCGTATTTGTGGAGTGGAGTTGCTGCATTTGGGTCACTCTTCATATAGGATGGCAGTGCCACCACCATGTTTGTGTGAGTAGTCTCTGGTGGATCAGATAGTGGGGGGTGCTGTCAGAGATAACAGGGGTGTGGTGAGGTTTGAGCCATGTTTCTGAAAGGAAGAGTATGTCTGGGGAGTGTGTGCTAATGGCTTAATTGATGTCATGTGTGTGAGCTGGTGCAGAGTGGCAGTTGAGAAGAATGCAGGTGTATTCAATTAGTTGTTTTAGTGGAGTGCTCTGGTGGAGATCTGTAGTGTGGGCTCTGGCCAGCCAGATTAGGAGGTGGGTGCTATCAGTGTTGATATTAAAAGTAAAACTAGGGAAACAGAAAAGGTTAGCAAAAGGGTGGATGTACACATTAGAAAGAAGTGGGGTTGGAAAAGAACACTTAGGAAGAGGTTGAAATTCACAAGTAAAAGGAGGGACAGTAACACCCTTCCTCCTATCTGAAAGGAATGAGGCAACATGTTTCAATGTAGTGCTCAAAAGCCCAAAGGAAGTAAGACAGTGGACAATGATGATGGCCATCTTGGATCAGTGACATCCTTTCCTGCAGCATCTTTGATTGGCCCACTCTCCAGCTGAAGGCCACAAGAGACTCCTCTGGGTACAATTAGGAAGTAATTGTCTCATCCCAGCAACAGCAATGACAAAATCATAGAGACCAACCACTGATGTACTGGGCGATCAAGTGACAAGAGCATGTGACATCCCTTCTGAATGTACTGGGGGCATCCAGCCAGGGGTGTGCCAGTTAAGGGTGATAAAGTGAAGGGTGAAGACCAGCCATTGACCAGAGTATTTGCCTCTTAGCCTATGAGCCTTTCCTTTTGCCTTCTGTCCTGCTGCACCTGTGAGTACACCTAGCTTGCTAATTACTGTGCAGTCTCTCCACAATTCGGTACTCATCCATAATGCATTCACTATTGCTTCTTCTGCTGCCCTTCCTACTCACCTCTCCCTGCACTTTCTCCAATCATGCTACAACATCCTTCTTTCCTATCTCTATTATAAACTCACATCTTGAAACTCCCACTACTCCATCACTCTTTCGCCTGCTTCCAACAAACAAAGCTGATGAGCTAACCATACCTCCCTAACACCTGTCCACCCTGCATCTCTTCTTCTGAGGATCAACTTCTCTACTCTTCCTTACTGCATCAGCTGAACATTGCATTCTGGAATCCTCAGTCTGTAAGCAGCAACACATCCTTTATCACTGACTACTTTCCCGTCAGCCCTCCTCACCTAGACCTTGTTGCTATGATTGAAACCTGGATTTCTCCATCTGACACTGACACTCTGGTGCCCCTATACGACTCCAAACTATGCTTCATTCACTCTCCTCGTCTGACTAGTAGAGGTGGAGGCGTCAGACAGCTACTCTCTTCCCGCCTCAATGCCTCACAAATCTCCAATGCCACATCCTCTCCTACCTCTTTTTAATTCATCATCTCTCCTATCACACCACCCTACTCAGTTCACATCATCTCCATACATTACCCTCCTTCTCCCACTGAACCATTATTTGATGAACTCAGGCAACTCCTCCATTCTCTTTCCACTAAACATCACCTCATTCTCTTAGGTGACTTTAACCTCCTCTCTCCAACCACTTCTCAGAAATGTGAACTTCAGTCTTTTCTTATTGACCATGATCTCTACTCTGTCCATAACCTATCTACCCACAACATGGGTAACACTACAGATCTCTTATTCATCTCAACATATCTCTCAGTCACTAATACTACTGTCACACCATCCCTACTTTATCACTCCATTGTTTCCACCACCATCTCCTTGCCACCCTCTGACCTTTCCTCACCACTTTACTCACTGATTACTAATGAAACCTTCTGCCATTCCTCCCTTTCTCTTTTACCTACAGTTCTGAGTCTCCCGCTTCAAACCTGATGTCTCTTCCATTAACACTGCCTTCTCCAGCTTACAATTTTTACTACATGACTCACTCTCCACTCACCTCCCTCTGAGAACTGTCACCCCTAAGTCTCAGCATACTCAGACCTGGGTCACTCCATTCATATGCGCTCTCTGCACAGACATGCGTCGGCTGCTGTTCAAATGGAGATGCACCCACTTGCATGAGGACCTGCCACTCTAGCTCTGTGCCCAAGTCCCCCCTTTATAGAGCCAAAAGGGAATTCTATCTCCGGCTCATTGACTCTCACTCCAACCATTCTCGCCGCCTATATAGCACCCTAAATGCACTCATCACTACTCCTAAACCCATGACTATCAACTCCACTCTTATAGCTAACGGCCTAGCTAATGGCCTAGCTGAATATGTTTCTACAAAAATGTGCAAGATTAGAGACTCTCTCCTGATCTTCCTCACACTTCCTCCTCCTATACTCTACACTCCACCTACTCCATCATCATCCTCTGCCTCTATCTCCCACTTTAGTCACACTACTACTGAGTGTGAACCGAGTGTGGTCTGCGGTGGTTGCGGGAGCGATTGCAGTGCCTTTTCCGTGTCTATACTGAGGAGGAGTTTTGGACTTTTATTATTAACATAACTCTGGCACAGAGAGCGCGTGCAGAGTCAGAAACCGAGTGTGGTCTGCAGTGGTCCCAGCAGTTTCAGTGGGTTTTCGGTTGAGGTGGCTAGTAAAAGTCCTGGAGCAGACATTCGTGATGACTATGTGATTACAATGCCTCATCTCATCTCACATTGTATCCACTTATAGAGTGTGGGAGTGACAAAGTATTAACAGAAGAAGGGCAGGAGAATATAGCTCCAGCTCCCCGGAATAAGGGTAGGTCACGTTTTCAGAGTGAATCTGCATTACCTGCTTCACCTGCTCTCCAGAATATGTTTTATTAAATAGATGCAGCGCTTAGAATAGATATGGCTGTAAAAGATGGAGAGGTGCCGTCCTCTCTGGAAGTTGTCTGAAGGCGACTCTTTGTGACCCCCGGTGAGGTGGCGGATCTACAGTAGCTGTGTGGTCCTGAAATGAACTCCACTAATTGTCAATATGTGCTTTGTATTCAAAGGTCCCCTACAGTGACAGGTGATTTAACCGACAAGGGTGTGGCATCGCCTTTGGGACTAACTGTAGCTGGAACAAACACTTTTGAGGTGGAGTGTTTATCGAAAACCAATAAGATTGAAGTGACTCAGGACTTTTGCTGGGTTCTTCAACACCAGCAAGAGGGTTAACGCGCAAGACTCCAGACTGTTGAAAACTATATCTGAATCCCTTTCTAAAAAAGTATTTTTAATGGTCAGAAGCTGAATAACAACCTCAATAGCTATGAGGTCCTTCAAAGAGGTCTAAGCTGAGTTTGGGAGGGTCGAATGAAATAGCGGACTGAGTGCTATTACAAACAGCTTTGCAACTAGAATCTGGAATATGTGTAACGCCTCTAGCTACTTGTGATCGGGCGCTAAACTCTCCAGCCGAAGTACTGCTTCCAGCCTCATGTATTGATTGTTGATGATGGACAGCAAGCCGGGTGTTCATATGTGGAAATGGAAAAGGAGAGCTGTGCTCTTGCTAACTCATTAAAGGAAGAAATTTCAAAAGTTACAGAAACAATGGAATCTGAGCAGGCTATATCGATCCAGGCAAATATCAATTTTGTATTTGACAAGGGTGAGCCTAAAGGGTTAGTAATAGTAATGACCATATATGAGCCTTTCCAGAGTGAGCCAGTAGATATAATTGTTACCTAGGAAATAGCCCCAGCGCTCAAGGGGAGCCTAGCGAATAAAGAACAGTGTGTAGGGCTACTAGAATGTAGCAATCTCACGGACCCACAACCAATATTGAACAGTGGCCTCTATAAAAGATCGAAGAAGGATGTAAGGCAGGGTAGCCCGCAAAGATTTTTAACCTCATTGGAGACCCCTAATACTTCATCTACTTCTGCCTCTTCGGGAAGTTGGATCGGTTATATGTGATTTTAACCAACCACAAATACAGAGTGGTATATTTAATTGCGGTCACACTGAAAAAGGATGAATAGATTTTTATTTTTTTCACCCTATTTTCCAACCTTAGAACACCACCCCAACCCATTTTAACCCCTTACCAAATTAATCTTTTTATATTTATTTAATCCTTTCAGTGTTTTTCAGTGTTATTGTCCGCTCTGTTATGTACCACTCTGTAAAGTTTGTGCTAAAATGACTGGATACCGTTGGATCCAGTCATAAACAAGGAAGAAACATAGAGTCAGAGGACACCCTAAAAGGGGCACACAGAAAAGTTCAGGCACTGGTAGCGGGGTATCGATGTAGGCACCATTGAAGCCTTAAATATCACAATGGCACATTTTCTCAAATTATATGAGGTATTGAAAGAGAATTTAAAAGACCACTGTACAATGTGGCCATGGTACACTCCAAGTTGATCTTTCCAGAAGGTTTTGTTGCAGCGGTGCAGGAAATCTAGACAATAATTCAGATAATATCTTGCAAACATTTAAAAGACTGCTGAACCCTATAATTCAAGTTTGTAACATCAGAAAAGAACAGAAATCTCACTTAGAAGATGTAAAAGGCTCCGAAGCAAGAGAAGGAATGCAGCTACTAAACAATAAGAACACTGTGAATGATCAAAGGGATGAAAGAGATCTGCAACAATAAAACAAAGGAGAATATCTATCCCCCGTTGGCCAACCAAATTGGCGACAAAGCATTGCCTTAGTTTGAGTGATTCAACAAATAATATATTGAAGGAACTTTCTTTTTGTGAAGAATCATTCATTGATTATGACAAAGCACATATTGTGGCTACAATGATTGAGGTAAACCAGCCTCCTCCTCCAAGTGAGAGGGTTCATGTCCAATCAGAAAAAAATGACTTGCAGTTCTTCACCTAGCAATGAATCTGTTACCAAAGACTATCCCATTGTTATGAAGAGAAGGAGGAAAAAACAACAAAATTTGAAGCAACCCAAGCAACAGGTTCAGAAAACAAAAAATGTTGCAAGAAAATGTTTAAGGAATTTGAATTTGCCAGTTAGTCTGAATACACAGGAAAATAACAGAAGGAAAATATTAAAACTGGAGCACGTTTTCACCGCTGAGGTTTCAAAGGGGGATATATCTTATAATCAGAGGGTAGACTCTTGGGTGAATGACTCACTGACAGATTCAATAAAGTTTCTGATATACCTGACGGCCCATACTGTAGATGATGAACCAGCTTCAGTCTCAATGGTATTCTCTTCATGACAGATGTCAATTTGAGGCTTCACCAGGCTTTTCTAATCAAGAATTTCAAACATTGGAGCAAAGACGGAGGGTAATATCAAGATGTTTGCCTATGAGAGGGGAGGAGATAGAGGATAATTGTGACTCGGATGAGATGGAGGATAATTGTGACTTTTCACCGCCTTTTCAAACTCTTGAGCAAAAGAGACAGATAACTGTAAAAACTGTATGTGCTCCGAATGGAGATAGTCTCAAAAAGGTCATCCAAGAGAAAGCTTTAAGTATTCAACAAAGCCAATCTTCAAAGTCTTCTAGCATCTATAGAGGTTGTGTTAGCTTGGAAAGATTGTTTAAAATGGATGATGGTCTTGTCCTGAATAGAGGTAATGTGTTGAGACTTCTTCACTCAGTCCCTAAATTGAGATCTATCAATACAAGGCACATTGAGTTAGTTGAGTTCTTGAATGATAATCGGTTAGATAAGGTGTGTTTGCACTTGACATCAAAGTTGGGGAAAGTAATGCTCTTAAAGGAGGCTACAGGCCTACTTCCCTTTGGGTCCGACCTTAGCAAAGTTATTATGAAGCAAAAGGGTTGTTTTGAGCTAGAATGGAGTTTTAACAAAACAGAAGTCATGGTTGATAAATTTGAATGTATTCTTGGAAAGGAAGAGAGATCTATACCAAGTACATCCGGTGTACGATTTTTAGGCGATGGCTTAAAATACGATTCTGCTGAAAAAAAAATATCTTCGTAGACAATTACTGTGGGTGGGTCCAAGGGCAAAAAATTGATGTATAAGTTTCAAGAACACCGATTCTTAGAGGAAAAGGGTTCCTGGGCCTGGCTGTCAGAGGCATTGCTTTTGAAAAAGAAGGAGAACTAGCTGCCGGATTCTCCTGGGCAAGGCTGTGCTAAACTAGTATCTTGGAATTCAGGAGGGTTTAGCCACTTATCTGCTAAAGGTGAACTTTGATTCAATTCTCTAATTATTATATGCTTGCAAGAGACTTGGTCCTAGCCTCTCCCACTGGTTCTTTAATATCTACATTGCTCAGCTGGCATTCCTCATCTCCTCCTTCTCCCCCAACTTCCAGTGTTATGCAGATGACACTTAACTCTTTTTCAGACTTCCTGCTGACTCACTCTCACCTTCCTTCATTCATGACTGCCTATATTCCATCCTGGCCTAGTGCGCTTCCAATTATCCCTGCCTCAATGCACGCAAAACCACAATCCTTATGATTGGGAACCCTGCTCCCTCCTTCTTCCCTTCTCTCTTGCCTCTCTCCATGGGCTCTCCCCCTGCTCCTTCTTCTGAAGCCAGAAACCTTGAAGTCATCCTTGTCTCCTCTCTCTCCTTCCTCCCTCACAATGGGGACATTGCTAAGAAGCTCCACATTCAACTGGAATTCTCCCTTTTCTCACTTTACCCCAGAAGCTCAAAGTTTCACAAGCCCTGGTTCTCTCCAGGCTTGACTATTGCAATAGCCTCCTCCTCAATCGTCCTTCCTCCACTCTGCGACCCCTTCAGATAATCCAGATTAGGGCAGCAAGACTTAAACTTGGTCCTAAGCCCAGGGATCGCATCTCTCCTGCCCTAAAAAGTTTGCATTGGCTCCTGGTTGCTGCACGGATCAAATTCAAATCTCTCTGCATCATCAACAAGGTTGTCTGGGGCCATGGACCACATTATCTGCAACTCTATTACAAAATACACTCCTTCTAGACCTCACGGTCCTCTGGCAACAACTCCTTGTGTGTAAAGCATTTTGCTAAAAAGAGAGCATGAGGTTGTTCGCTTTCCTTAGCTGGATTCCTCCTTTAAAACAACCTCCTCCTCACTGTACATCTTGCGCAGGACCTTCTTAAATTCAAAAGCTCCTCAAGACTTTCCTCCTTTCCTCCTCCTTCCCTTCTTCCCAACTCTGCTAATCTCACAGTTGCTGTGTTTGATGTAGTGGACCCATATGCATCCTCTGGGACCCTGACCACTCACACCAATCTTCCTAGCTTCTGTCTTCCTTCAGCACTTGCCTCGGCACACCCTCTGCCCTAGAGTCTCGCACTTTTCCACCCTATGTGACTCCAGGCAGTAGAGCACTTACCATACTTTGCACTTCACCTGTGTCTTACCCACGAGCACGGACTACCCCACTGCCCGCTTCCTTGCTGCACTTGCACATTCTGAATACCCACAATGCCTAGTAGGTCTGTTTGTACCTTCCCCTACTGTATTTACATTTGAGTTCTTAATGTACTTCTATCCCATGTTCCCTCCCTGTTGCCCTGTGGGCAGTTTGAAACAGAATTAATTTGCGGTATAAGCGACTAACAAGCAAACAATAAATATATAATTAAACAATATAGTTTTACTGGTATTATCACACAGGTTCCCCATTTGCCTGCTTGATGAAACACCTTAGACTCTATTATAAATTACAACACTAAAAATGCAACCCACTTAAGAAGCCTCCTTGCTTTACTAGATAGAATGAAACCCAAATTAAAGAATGCACTTGCCTAATCAAGGAGAACCTTATACTATCATGGACCTTTGAGTCTCTGCCATATGCCTGCAAATATTACCTACATAAACTTTTCTTTTTCAATCAAGTATAACAATTCCTGTTGAGAAGTGCCTGTTTATTCATGAACAAAGCACCATGGATTCTACTAAACCTTTAATTGACAGCAGGTCAACCTTGTTCCATTTCTTTGCAGAGTCACCGTGATACAATTGCGTAGTAGCATAATTATAGCACCAACCTTCAGTTTTAGCTCGTGAAAAGGCATTCGTCCTACAGCACTTTGAGACTGAAACTTTGAGCCGGTAATTAACTGTTCATTGACACTGGAACCACTGTGCCCTGTTTGAAGAGAAGTGGGGGTGAAAAGAAGTAACTTCTGAATGTTTGCGATAGTAGAAGGTGAAGTTGACTACACAGAACCGTGCTCATTCTGTTTGTTGAAGTGGCAGCTGTTGTTGAAGTGTGTGCACTTTGCCATCTGGACACCAGAGTACAACCTAACACTGATAAATTGCATCTGTATGTTGAAATGATAGCTGTTGTTGAAATGGGTGCACTTTGCCATTTGGACAGCAGAGGGCAATATAACACTGATAAATTGCATCAGCTGAGAATGGAACCAAACCCAAGTGTTTCATTACACTGCGGTAGCGGCTGTGTAGTTATGGTTAAGTTGCTAAACTCATAGGAAGACCACTTTTTCAGCGGCTTATAACTTCACTCCAGCTGGACGAATCCTCACCAAACTTTGCAAAAAAAGTATATGGGCCACTCTGAATTTTGGCGAGGTATCGTGCAGGGTGGAAAAAGTGATAGGGGGGGTCCTAACATTTTTTTTCCCCATAGACTGAATAGAGAAAGACATTGCAAACAACTACAGCCTGAACGGCTGGATGGATTTTCAACAAATTTGCGGCAGGAGTGGGGGCTTTGGTCAGAAAGGGTGCTTTTGTGTTTGGTGGGAATCTGACCAGTACATTTGGTTGCAAACTACTGAAATGTACAACTCTAAAAATGAGTGATATCTGGGCGTGCTGTCGGAGAACTTTGGACACGGCCTGTGGTTGGCTGGAGGGAAGCGTGCTGTGCATCAACAATGTTTGTGAAATGCCGCCATGGTTTCTCGGAGGACAGTGCGCCGGCGGAAGGATCTGCAAAATATACCGTACGCCATGTGTTGGCCGCAAGAAGAGAGGGAAATAGTGGGGCAGTGAGAAGTGGTTAATGTGACATATGTAAATAGGTGGAAGAAGACGGAGGAGTGGCTGCAGTATTGGTGTGTATTGCGCGAACTTGCGGGTACCTAGACAGCCGACAACTTTGTGTGGTGATTTGAGGCAGCTGTCATAACGGCATAATAGTTTCAGTTTGCGGCGACCTCTTTCCGTGGTGAGTGGTGGCAGGTGAATTTCATAAGGGGAGGGATTTGCACATGGCATAGGGTGGGTGGGAGCGTGGGTGCCTGTGCTATGCGGATGGAATGCGGTAGCTTGGGCCTTAGTTACATGCATGGGTGCATGAAATTGTGGTGGGTCTATTGCAGGTTTAAACTATTAGGTGCATGGCCGAAGGCCGTAGGCCGGAGCCCATGCACGGAAGAGCCTAGGGCTTCAGCTCACCCACCGCAGCAATGCATGTCTGACTTTGCATCTGGTAGTGGGGGTGCTTCCATAGTGTGGTGTGTGCAGATTGGTTGGAGTAGGGCCAATGTTGCAAACAGTATGTGGGTAGGTTGCCAGTGAGACAATACTTTGTGAATGGAAGTGAGTACGGCCGTAGTATGCGAATGAAAGTGCACAGGGGTGCAGGAGGCAGTGCTTTATTTGTACATTATGGTAATTGTTGTACTTTTTTCCTGCATAGCTCCTTGGCGGTGCACAGGTTGGGTAGGAGTGCTGGTGGCAGTGCTGTGTATGTGGATTGTCGTAATTGTTGACATGGTGACACGTATGGTGGTATTACATTGCGGTGGGTGTGTGCAAGGCCTAGACTATTGGATGCATGTCCGAAGGCTGTAGGTCATAGGCCATGCACTCAAGAGCCTTGGCCTTCAGCTTACCCACTGCATCAATGCATGTCTGACACTGCATTCGTTGGCCATGCACTCAAGAGCCTAGGTATTGAGCACAACCACGGCAGTAATGCATTGTTGACTCTGCATCCGTTAGAGAGTGGTGACTTGTACAGAATGGGTGTGGAGCATATTTCAGATGTAATTGAGCAGCAGAAGACAGCTGCCATGCGTGTATGTTTGGTTTGCATCTCAGTTGACTGTTAGAATGTGGTAAAGTTTTTGATGTGTGATATGATATATGATATGATAGGTTATTTATAGTGCCAGAGGTTTCTAAGCGTGGACCCGGAGATCATACCGGTGTTGCTCCGTGTCGTCTTGCTTCCAAGGTGAGCATGTTGCACCTGAGCTAACCTCCCGAGACAATGGTTGGAGATGTTGCAGTGAAAAGTCACGCAGTGTGGCTACTAGGTGCAGTGTTTGCATATTGCTAGTATGGTAGAGGGTATGGTTGAATGTCAGATTATATGTGCTTGGATAGTGTGCTGTGTGCAGATTGTTTGTAGTATGGGCAATGTTGTGAGGATTTTGTGGTTAGATTGGCAGTGACACAAAACTTTCTGAGTGGAAGTGGGTAAAACAATAGTATGTTAATGAAAGGACGTAGGGGTGCAGGAGACAGTGTAATGTGTGTACATTATGGTAACTGTTGCATTTAACACTATGCGTATGTATTGTGGTGTGGAGGTTGGGTAGGAGTGCTGGTGCCAGTGGTTGCATTACAGTGCGGAAAATGTGTGCAAGGAGTACACCCGCTGCAGCAATGCAGGTTTGACAGTGGATTAGGCACAGGGCGGTGATGTTTGGTAAGTGGGCTTGGAGCACATTGTGCACGTGCTAGAGCAGCACAAGTGAGTTGCAAAGTGTATATTGTGGGTGCCATGGTTGTGGTTATAGTTGGAACATGCTACAGTATTTGGTGTACAGCAGGAGATGTTGCAGGGAGAAGATGTGTAGTGTGGACACAAGGTACAGTGTTTTTGTAATGTGAGTATGGAAGAGGGTATGGGTGAAGTGCATCTTATATGTGCTTGGTCACAGTGCTGTGTGCAGATTTATTGAAGTAGGCCGAATGTTGTGAAGCTGTTGTGCATAGGTTGCCAGTGACACACTAATTTGTGAATGGCAGTGGGTAAGTTTGGTGCAGGTTGTGGTAAGATTGTGGCTTCTGCTAATTGTGACACTTTTTGCTGAATGGGTTTTTTATTGTCTGGGGGAGTTGGGTAGAAGTGGTGCTACGTATGTTACGTTTGTGCATAATGTTAGGTGCCCACATGGTCGCATGCATGGATCCATAGTGTTGTGGTGGGGGTGGAAAGGGCAGCACTGTTGTGTGCATGGCAAAAGGTGTGCTGGGGAAGCCTCAGGATCTTTGTGGATGCTGCAATCATGCATTTATTTAGCAGAAGTTTCTGGTGGAGGGGCTTTGGAATGAAAAGGAACGTGTACTAAGAGTGTGTAATGGTAAATATGGAGTGGTGTACAGAAATGATAGTGTGCACTGCAAAGGTTTTCTATGTGCTTGCTGCATGCATGTTGGAAAATGTGACAACACCCAATGTGGGAGTGCTGCAAAAATGCCTGTTCAAAGGGACGAAGTATTGTGTGTACGTTACTGGGGCATGTCCCTCATTGCAGATGGGAAAGCGCACATGCCACATTCTGCCATTATGACCATGGTGCACATGGGAATTGAATTGTGGCCAATATGCAAGAAGGTTTTTAGGGTGTGGTTAACAGGAAGGCGCAGTAACAATTTGTTCAAATACTGTGTCGTGAGGTTGGTCGAGATTGAGAGATGCACAGTGCTTATTGTCAGTGATGGATGTTTTCTGGGGCTGTCAGGGTGACTGCAGATTCGGCAGGATGGTTCCCCTTTGCAGATATGTGGCCTCCATCACAAACGTTGACATTGTTGTCGTGCACTATGGAAGTGTACATGTGGGTTACATGTCGTGTTGTTGTTTAATAAGTCACCTCAAGAGGTTGCTGAACGCAGTGATGCAAATATTTGTTACTGCCAAGGTCGTTTTCTCATGCATAACAGCAAGAGAGGTACGGGCCCATGACGGTGTAATTTGTCCCCGGCCAGAGGTCGGAAGGTGTGTTATAAACAGAAGCATTAAGTAAAAAAGAAAAGGTCAGGCGCTCACTCTAGTTCCCAGTCTTTTTAATCCTTAAACTAGTAATAACAGGGTTTGATCCCAGCAATGTTAAAAAATTACAGGGTTAAATCCCAAATGTAAGTGGTAACAGGGTTGGATCCCACAAAATGTTCAAAAAATATACCAGGGTTAAATCCCATCTGCCACAAAATGTTCAAAAAATATACCAGGGTTAAATCCCAACTGCCAGTTCAAAGGCACAGTAGTTCTACTCCTCCATGTACTTTCGAGTCTCCAACTCTCTTCAGGGAGGCTGTGTTTCTTTTCAGCTATTGCCAATTGCTTTTTTAAATACAGTCTCATGGAATTCTGGTCTGTGTATTTGTATTTGTATTTATTTTATTTATATAGCGCACTAGGCCCGAGGGCATCCGGGCGCATCACTTAGTTTCAGGCATAGTACAGACAGAGCATTTGAACAGAATGTACAGAATATACAAGTTATACAGGAAATATACAAATGTACAAGAACAGGTTATAACAATAAACTGTTAACACTATTGTTATGACTCTGGCTCCATAGGAGCAGAGTCACGGCAAGTCTTGGGCAGACAACCAAGTTTTGGCTTTGCGCTTGAAGGCCGGGAAGGAGGATTTAGCTCTAAGAGGATTAGGTAACGAATTCCATAGCTTTGCTGCTAGGACTGGGAAGCTGCGCCTGCCAGATCTCTGGAGGTTGAAGCGCAGGATAGCGAGGCAGTTGGTTTGGGCACTTCTGAGTGGTCTCGCAGTGGTATGTAGTGTAAATCTGCTGGCTAGGCAGCTAGGGGCTTGGTTGGTGAGGCTTTTGTGAGTGAGCGCAAGTGCTTTAAGAGAGACTCTTTGGGATATTGAGAGCCAGCGAAGACTCTGTCTAGAGTCAGAAATGTGGAGGTCCCTGGGGATGTTTAGAGCAGCTCTAATGGCATTATTTTGGATGATTTGTAGTTTTTTAATATTGCATTGGTTGGTACCCAGGTAGAGGGCGTTGCAATAATCAATTTTAGATAGGACCAAGGTCCTGGCTAGTTTAGTGCAGTTGGCTGGTGAGAGGAAGGGGCGGCATGCTGTGATAAGCTTGCAGGTGTATGATGCCGCCGATGATACTGCATTCATTTGCCTGGAAAGTGAGAGAGTGGAATCGATGTAGATACCAAGCATTTTTGTATCCTTAGCCACTTTGGTGGTGTTGCCATCAGTGGTGAAGGATTTAAATGATGAGTCAAGTTTTCAAAGTCTTTGATGGAAGCCAAGGATGATGAGCTCAGTCTTTTCGTCATTTAGGCCCAATTCATGCTGAGACATCCAGGCCTGGATGACTTGATAAATGGCGTTAATGGCTAGGGAGTCGGTTTCGTGGTCACCTGTGATGGGGATAAGTATGTGATGGCACAATGTTTTGTTCAGGAGACCAGGAACTAACTGCCCTCCAAACACACACATCTTACCCAAAATTGAAGGAGGGGAGGAAAAACCATGATTATGGCTCTCCAGAGTGAGGGCATGACAACCCCCGGTGCTGCTGCCTCCAGGACCCGGCCTTCCTGCAGCATTAAGTAAAAAAGAAAAGGTCAGGCGCACACTCTAGTTCCCAGTCATTTAATCCTTAAACTAGTAATAAAAGGGTTTGATCCCAGCAATGTTAAAAAATAACAGGGTTAAATCCCAAATGTGAGATGTAACAGGGTTACATCCCACAAACTGTTAAAAAAATATACCAGGGTAAAATCACAACTGCCAGTTCAAATGCACAGTAAGTTCTGCTCCTCCTATTTAAAAAATATACCAGGGTTAAATCCCAACTGACAGTTGAAATGCACAGTAAATTCTGCTCCTCAAAGTACTTCCGAGTCCCCAACTCTCTTCAGGGAGGCTTTGTTTCTTTTCAGCTGTTGCCAATTACTTTTTTAATTACAGTCTCAAGGAATTCTGGTCATTGTAGTGATGACAATGTTTTGTTCAGGAGACCAGGAACTGTCTCCCCTCCAAGCACACACATCTTACCCAAAATTGGGGAACGGGGGGAATCCAATTTTGTGGGATACACCAGAGAATAGTGTGGAAGTATTACAATGATTCCTGTCGCCAGCCAGAGGTCAGAAGGGTCTCATCAACAGAAGCATGTGTGACTTCTTGAGGGCTGCTGGGATGTTCTCCTGTGAGAATGAGAACATTGGATCTCGAAACATACACCCTTTCAAGGCAAATGGCATGCCTTTGTCGACCAGTGGCAATGAAATGTTGTTTCACAATCTACACACTCCACTGAAGACCCTACTGTAAGAATGTGAGCTGACGTTGAAAACACACATTTATGTATGAAAACCATAAAACAAGTGTTTCTAGGGAAACACCATTAAAAAATAATCAAACAAAAATAAAAATAAATCACAAAGGCTCTTTTAAGAGCCACCACACCTAACTACATCCGCTCCTCTGGTTGAAAGTAATTCCCCCACTCCCGCGTGCCTAGCACGAAAAGTCAGCGAATAACGCAATAGTTGCAGGGTGGCACGTGTTACATATGCTCCTTTTGCTGAAGACTGCCATAGAAAAGGGCCTGCAGAGGCTACGGGATTGGGCAATAAAGTTTGTGGGTGTGGTGTGCACGGACAGACTGTGCTACACTGTGTATTTGTCGACAGAAATGCAGAGGGTGCGGTTATGGCTGTGTGTTTCACGACGCACAACGTGCAGGTTCTAGGCGATTCCAATATACATTGACTGAAAGTGAATGGCAAACACTGTGCAGTGGCTGCTCATTTTGCAATCTATCATGTGCATGTGTAATGCTATGAAGTAGCTACAATGAAGTGACTGATTTGGTTTCTCTGTGTGACACTTTGGTGACACACAATCATGCCGATATTATTGTTGTTTATTGTGCAGGCAAAATTGCACAGCATGTTACATGACTTTTAGTGCCGTTTGCAATGAAGGAGGCACTTGCCCAGGTCATGCGTCTGTTTCCAATCTCTTGCATAAGTTTCTATCGCATTATGCAGCCACCGATGTGGCAGCGTCATTTTCTATTTGGTCCCTGAATGTAGACAGCGCGGTACATTGCAAAGAAGTGTGTTTGTGTCTTTGTTCGACATTTGTCAATGGCATACTTCGCCCATGGGAATATAACGTTTCACAGCACGAATACCTTTCCCCAGCTATAATGTTCATTTTACTATGCCTGTCATCCCAATTTCTGCACACCCAATCTAAATTGGCTTGGTGCCCTTCTTAAAAGTAGTGACATTTTAGTGTAGTAAGTTTTGCGCAGTGACACTCTTGAAAACGCTCGGCAACACGTGAACGAACTTCTTTGCACAGCGACCTCCTTTCTAACCGATTGAAGTGCAGTGTTTAGCACACTGCCGCACCTCCCGCCCTGCATGCGTGCATTGGCTATTCCGTTGTTGATCTGTGAAAGGTGCTTTCTTTATTTACCTTTTTTCCTTTCCCAGTTCATTTTCATGTATTATGGTGTCCTCACAAATGCCACAGAAGGAACGGCAGGAAAGGTCTGGTACAGAAGGGGCAGCACCTGCATGGATACTATAGGGGACATGCCGGGAGATGGAATTATTGGTTGGCCGTCACCTACATAGGTGGCAGTCATTGTAATGCTCCTGTAAGGACCGTTCCCACGCACTTCCAAGTACCTTCCCTCTGTACAGTAGCGCGTTGCAGTACATGGACAACACAATGCCCTTTGCCCGGTAAGGGTCTGTAGCATGGCATATGGTTTGCAAAGGTTGTTTTACAGCTCTGCTGCCCTACAGGAGTGCCCCTCTTGTTGCCCGCAGCAGATGTGGAAAATGCTGTACATGAAAGTACTCTACGTAATTGTTGAAAGGAAGGTAGCCTGCCCACTGGTCCCTTGTGCTTTCATTTCAGTTGTCGTCACATGCAGTACAAACACTTTATGCTACGGCATTATTGTTAGGGGTAGCATTCACGGATATACATACATTGTGGAATACAAGAATGTTTACAACAACGCGAAACACAGCTTCATTACTTGCAGCAGGAAGCCATTTATTTTGTGCGACCCATGCAGCTACATCTCTTTTCTAACCACCATTAAGATTGTTTGTGCTGTGCATATTCTGCTGTTTCCTTAATTGCCTTTACATGCACTAGTATTTGCGTGACCAAGGTGCACCAGCTTTGCCATTTAGCAGACTTACTACAAACTGTTCCACCTGCAGTTACATGTTTTCTTCAACTGTACGACCGGCAGGCGACCTCTTGATACTATCCGTCACACTGCTGAATGCAGACACAATTGGGCCTCATTACGAGGTTGGTGGTAGCCTTGCCGGTTTTACCAGGAAGGCTACCTCCAAACTTGCATCCGGATCCGGCACCCGCCAATTGGCAATTACTGGGCTATTCTGGCCCAGCCGGACCAGGTAATTGCCCTTTTGTGGGTGCCGGGCCCAGTACATCCCCATTCCCATTTGAGCCCCATAGGGCTCAATGGGAATGGGAGGGTGCTAGCACCGGTACCGTTGATAATGGTACCGGTGCTACCATCATGTTCTGCTCGTGGGTGTCGGTACAGCCACCAGGTCAGACTTGGTGGCTGCAAGGGCACCTAGGAACAGAACTCCTAGTATGGCGGTACGGTAGCAATGGTGCCGGTATCAATACCGGCACTGTTGTTGCCTTACCGCCATACTTGTAATGAGGCCCAATGTATCTGTTTCACGGGTCATGGAAAGGCAAGCAGCAGATAAATCAAAGTAATGTGACATTTAACATGCCCACGTTACACTTTAGGCTGCTGTTCCTTGTTTACCAATGGCTGTTATACAGTTAGGAGTGCTTTACCACACATTGGTAGGTTTGCAGAGCCACCCACAAAGTCAGCAGCAGTACTTTAAATGCGGTAGTCTACTTCATGAATCTGTAGGGCTGGCGACAGGGGCATTGTTACCAGCATACAGTGGATGACCTATGCATGGGTCTAGGTGCGGAACGGAAACACGTGCGCTTCCAGAACTACTAAAAAGTGCATTTGAAGATGTGGACAGGCGGTCACTAATGGAGTCCTATGGATACTTGCTGTGTGATTGCACATACGCCAACCAGGTACATTATCCCTAGGAAACGTCTATGTTGCTCATCTGTAGTCATCTCGGCCAGAAGTGTGCAGCACAGATTTACCATGCACTGTTACCACAAAAAGAGAGCCTACTGACACACTAAACAACATTTACTATGTACATCCGTAATTGCTACGATACAACAACATTATTCGGAAAAGTAAGGGGTAGCGCAAATGGATACATACACCAGACAATTTGCCCTTCCCACACGTTCATCATGAGGGCAGCCAAGGAATCAGTAACAAACTGTTGTTAACGTGACGTTATGGTTATGTTGCCGTACCAACTATCTATCCTCTTTACAGAAAATGTCATGCTAAAGCAATGTTCTGTTTATAGTGCCCTACTAAAAACCTATGAAATTCACAAACGAAAACATTGTTAAAGGGACTTTATGGTTAAGTTGCTCTAGCAAAAACCTATGGAATTCAATGGAATAACGTTGTTACAGGGGCATTATGGTTACAGGTAAAACCAACAGGACTAACACACATGACATCAAAGATGCCATCACAAATCTCATTCATGGCATCACTGATAATATCACATGTGTGGCTCCCTCTGTTTTGTTCACTACCATAAGTAGGCCAGGTGCTTTTCTTCACTAACAGTCAGGAACAAACAATTCAAAAGGTTCTATATTTGTGTACGGCACCCTTCTCATATGTTCTTACACTACTTTCCTTACAGTTCACTCACAACATATGATAACATATACATATAGGGGAAGAGGAAAGCGTAATACACAGCACTGGTTTCTGTGCATGAAGATAATCAGTTATGTTATGAATAATTTCTGGTAATACTGCGCCTTTTTAGCTTACTTGAATTCCCTTGTATATGGTCATGTTGGTATGCATTGTGGTGTCTTTATGGTTTCTGTGCAGTAATGCAATTATGTAGTTAGAAAGGCAATGGTAGGTACTTCTTACATGTTTCACAGTACGCGACACTCTAAAACGAATGCATTCATGATTTCACTATGTAACATGGAAAGATTTTGAAGGTTACAATTGCATGAGGCATGGTGTTGACAATGGCTACATTTGCACAAGAGTTCCTTCATGTACAGTGAAGAAGTGTGTAATACAATGGTGTGTATAGCAATGCATTCCTCCATGACCTACTTATCTCATGATAGTTCTTCCAATAATCTTTGATAGTTTTCTGCCACCATTACAATAACAATCCCTTGTGGAGGCTTCCTATTAAAACTACATGCACATGTGATGTCATCAGTGATGTCATGAATGAGATTTGTGATGGAATCTTTGATGTCATGGGTTTTAGTCCCTGCATTGCACACTGGTGGCACCAGTTATGGTTGCTAAGCTTACCCTAACTGACGAATTTCGTTTTATTTTTGTTTTTTCCTGTAACCATAATACCCCTGTAACAATGTTTTTCCATTGAATTTCATAGGTTTTTGCCAGTGCAACGTAACCATAATGTCCCTTTAACAATGTTTCAGTGATATATATATATATATATATATTGATTATGGGAAAGAAATCACTTTGATGTGATTAATAATGAAGTCCTACATGATAAATCACACCAGAAATAAGTGGGTGTAGCATATGCTATGTTAAGAATTTGGCATATTGATGTTTTAGATGGCAAATAACAGTTCCCCAATGTTGGCTTTGCCAAGCATTGTTTTTGCTAGTTCTTCAGTTTTTCTAACAGAAGGTAAACTCAAGTCCAACTTGTATGGAATAAATACGAAATTGGGAGGTTCAGGGCCTTGGGGAATTTTAAATTCCCTATATGGAGAAGCAACACTTTGATCCAGCAAACAAAGGAACACATTAAGCTCAGTACAAAAAAATAATCATATGCGCAGGGATTATAAAAAAAAACAGAAAATAAGGTTCAAAATATTTATATCCTTGTACTTTAAGCTGATAAAATTTGAGTTAGTCACATGAGGGGAAGGTGTGCTTTGTAGAACCCAGAAGCTTCAAATCAGTGCACTTACCGTTTTTATCTTTACACTAGCTCTATTTGCCTGGAGCTAATGGAAAATCCAACAAAGAGGCCTCTGATAATTGCCCACGTGATTAATTATGTTGTCACACATTGCCATGTGCCAGAAATAAAGATAACCCTTTAACTGCCATTATTTGGGGATTTAAAAATGATTTTCACTAGAAATTCACAATACTTTTGATTAGAATGCAAGAAACAACTGTTCCGATATTTTAAAAGCCCCCCTCTACAAAATGAGAACAAACATGATATTGTGACATTTATCCAATGTTAATAAAATCATATAGCTTAATACCTTCCATACATATTATTGCACAAACTCATGCCACATATTTATGAATTTGGTTTTATCATGAGAATGTATAATTCCATATTTAATTGATGGTAATATTCCTGTCAGGACTTATAGGAGAAATATGAATTTAAATTGTTCAGAACAACCCCTCTGTCTCATTTTCAGAATATATTGGTCCTTTCAAGCTAAAGGGTTTATTTACTTGGTGTGTCAACCTTTTGAGCAAATCAATGGGAAGATTTCACAAATCAGCAATTGTGATGATGTGGGACATTATAACCCATATAAGAACGGATGAACATGACGTAGATTGATAGCTCTGGTATTCAGAAGTGTGCAGAAAGGGCAACCTCTGTCTAGCTAGATGAGTGCCTAACTGGCATAATGTCTGTAGATGGGAGAGACCATGGGCCGTGTCCAAGCAGAAACTTAAAGCCGATTTTACCTGAGACCTTCCTTAGTCTGCATATAGGGTGTGGATAAAACAGAGAGAATGGGCCTAGCTGACTGGGATGATTACCTGGAGACTATGAGGGTCCATCCTGGTGCTGTCAAAACCAGAATGTGTGGATGTGCAATACTAAATTCACGCTGATTCTGATGCCTGCATTTTGTTTTTGTAGCTGCCTTCAGAAAACCAACTTAAACTCAGTTGAGAAAGAAGCTAAACAAATGTTCTGATGTGTCTACATCAGATCCAGAGACACTGTTAATGTAGTGTAAACTACCGCCTATAAAGACAATCATCACCATAAACAAAAAGGAAACCCACTGGAAGATGTTATCCTGATTTGCCCACGAAGGACTGTGGAGAAAAGAAGTGCATCGGCAGTAAAACCGGAGCAGTCAAATTTTGCCATCTTTGCAGGAGGCAATTCAAATGGACAGGATGCACAGAATGGAAAGGGGGCACCCAAGAAAAAGCAAGAAACTGGAAAAAAATCTAAGAACGAAATCCAGCCACGGAAAGAAAATGTATCGAGAGCCTTCCTGAGGAATTTGAGTATGCCACCTAAAAGAGAAAGCTCACAATGCGCAAAGAAACCGAGAAGAGAACTGACTATGATAGTGATGGACACGTCGATGGACTACAGCGAAACTGAAGCAAAAAATCAGGCGGCAATTGAGGAGGAAGAAGAGGTCGAGACGGAGCAGATTGCGGACCTAAGTGACTTAACTGAATTGATGGATAAAAACACAGAAGAGGAGGATTAGGAGAGCATCACTTTGTCTGATTGGCAAACGCTGGACAATTGGGAAAATGTCGACCAGGGAATGCAACCAAAATCCGCTAAAACGCCAAGCCCAAGAGAGAGACACCGACAAATATGAATAAGACCCCTGAAAAAAGGGTCGTCTCCGCTCACAGAGGCCTCTGTGATGATCAAAGAGATGCCACCCCTTTCAAAACAATGGAACAAAAAAGGAAGGAGGATGACACCAAAAATAAGCTCGAACGAAAGAATCAAGATTCGACCTATCCAATACCAAAAAGGAATAAAAAAGAAAGGGAGCACACCAAAGATGTGCCGAGGCCTGCCTCTTCTCAGCAAAGCCCCAAGACAACAAGGTCTTCTAAAGGATGCTACTTAAAATTAGAAACAACATCCAAAGGCCCAAAAAAGGTGGTGTTAAACAGAAGCTACGTAATGACTCTTTGTAATCAAACTCCAGCATTGCGCACGCTATCAACAGATGATATACAAATTGTTGAATTTCCAAAAGAAAAGCGGATGGACCAAGTCATTCTCCACCTAACCTCAAATAGAATTAAACAGAAAATGCTGGAGGCACGTGACATACTCAAAAGAAAGGGCTTAATATTAGAAACCCTGGAAGAAAACCATAATTACGCAAGTATGAAAGAAACAAAGATGTCAGAAAAAGAATGCGAGGAGGTGAAGGATGTCTACAAGACTAATAAAGACATTGATAAGAAGTCCAGTGGACAAACGAGACCGATACCAGTGGATGAAACAAATTAGGTCTCAAGCCAAAAAACTAATGAAGACCCGAAAATGCAACGAGGAAAAGTACCCCCAATGAAGACCAGTATGGAACTGAAAACCCTGAGGTTCACTGTGGATAATTCGGATAACATGAGAAGGAAAAAAATAATCCCTAGCAAAGGGGAAAAGAAGTTCAACGATTGGTCCTGGATGACTAACAATTTAAATACAAAGAAGATACAATAGATTGATGAGGCAATCCAAAGATCGGTCTATTGTGCCTCATGGAATACCAGAGGATTTAAACATCTGTTCTTTAAAAACAGTAACTTCTTGGGCAAATACGACCTCATCTCTTTCTAGGAATCCTGGCTGCGTGATCCACCAGTGTGTGAGGGATATGAAGTATATATAAACCCAGCCAGAAAAGGGCCAAAAGGGAGATCCTTCGTGGGACTCATGATTCTAAAAAAACTAGATAGTCACCTACAAGTGCTGGAGCACACTACCCAAACCCCTACGTGCAAATATTGAATATAGCAGTCAAATCACAGATGACCAAAGGTCCAACAAGTCTGCCACTTATAAACACCTATTGGAGCGAAAATATGCCGAATCTGGAAGGGCATCTAAAAGCAATCATGAGTGCCATCGATAGATCAATGATGGAGGAAAAAGACCAGTTGATCATACTCAGTGGGGACCTACATATCAAATAGCTTGATATGGAGGGCAAAATCAAAAAGATAGAACATCTAGTAGGAAAAGAACAAAAATGGATGGAGGAAATGAGAATCCGAGATATGAGGATGCTAAATAGTAAGACGAGAGGTGATCTGAATGGAGCGAATACTTGGCACAGTGGCAAATCGGGAGCCTGCCTGGACTACTGCTTCGTAGGAGGGAACACTCTTGCATGGATAAACACTTTCACAATAAGAAAGCAGGAAAACAGCGATCATAGCTTGCTGGAAACAGAATTAGCCTGGAAAATAAGTTCAACTCAGAGGAAAAAAGGTCTGATGTAAAATGAGGTGTCGTGGGGACGAAATCGCTTAAAGCTTAAAAAACAGGAAATGCCTAAACTGGAGCAAGACTTTTTCATAAGGCCATTGGGAAGGGTAAAGAGGTGGTCGAATATAAATGGCTGCTTGAAAATTTTGAAGTTAAATCTGACCGGAACAGAGGGAAAAAAATTGAAAAGAAACATGCTTATGATGAAGCTTTAGTAGCCAGAAGAAAACAGTATAGAGCCGAACTGGCACGGATCAAAAAGGCTTACTGTGGAGAAAAGTATGATCTACAGCGGAAGTGTCAGCAAACATATAAAAACTGGCTACGCTCTACCCGATTTCTAAGAACACAAAGAGATGCGGAGAAAATGCTAGCCACGGTTTCAACAAACAATGCTCGATGCATGTGGGACTTGCTTAATAACAGAGATCACAACCAATCAGCAATAGGTGTCAATCAAGTCTTGGAGGAAAATTGGTTTATCCACTACACTAGTTGTATGATTGTGAAAATAAGAAAATGACCATAGGGAAAATCCCCGAACAAACTCCTTGGATCCTTGAATTCGACAGAGATGACATCGTAAATCTAATAAAGAAACTTAGTGTGTCCAGGGCAACGGGCCCCGATGGCATCTCAAACAAGATGCTGAAAGACAGCTGTGAAGATTGGGCGGATCTAATACATGCGCTGTTCCAACAAATAAAACAAGCAAGGCAAATCCCCTCCTCTTGGACGGAGGCATATTGTCCCAATCTACAAAAAAGGAGATCGAAGCAGCCCAAGAAACTACAGGCCAATAGCATTGCCGGATTCTATTGGCAAGCTATTTGCGTCGCTGCTGTTAAGAGATCTAAAAAAATGGGCAACCCAGGCGAAAATCCTGGACGAGTGGCAAACAGCTTTCATCAGCGGAGTAGGTATGGGGTTAAACCTTTTCCTGCTAAATCTGATGAAAGCTAAAGCCCTGGAAGGAAAGAAAGCCACCTATCTAGCCTTTATTGACCTAGAACAGGTGTTTGATGGGGTAAATCGGGAACGCCTGTGGACCAAAATGATCAACTGGGGCTACCCATCAGATCTGCTAGAAGCTATCGAAGCTTTATACACCGGCACCACTATACAGATCCAAAAGACAGCCAATGGAGGGTTCACGAGAAAGATTGATACCTATCGTGGAATCAAACAGGGGTGCGCTTTAGCCCCCTTTTCATTTGTCATATATATGGCAGATATGAGGTCTCGCAAGACCTGATCCGCGCCTTCCCTCCAAAGATAAACAGGACTGAAGTGCCGTGATGCTGTATGCAGATGATGCCGTACTTGTCGACCAAACGCCCACAGGTCTCTAGGGTCGGATAACGGCTTTCAACAAGTACCTTGTCGAGAACGACATGAAAATAACATTAAGAAATCGATGGTACTAATTATGAAGTCCTGTCGTGGTAAAAAAACGGCAGGGAAACATTTTGCTTGGTCGCTGGAGAACGAACGTTTGGAGGTGGTTGATTCAACATTATACCTAGGGATAAGGATAAATAAAAACTGCAATGAAGTAGGGCACTACGCACTGATCCGAGAAAAACTAACGACTTTGACCAATCAAGCGCTAGTTATACATCAAAGGTATGGCAAGTTCTCCCTGACGCCCATAATAACCTTTTATAAGCAAAAGGTTGTGGCCGTAATTACTTATGGAGCGGAGGCCCTGTTAGCCCTGCGGTGTGAAGTCTGGAATCTTTGTGAGTCCCATTTTTGGAAGAAAATCTTACGGCTCCCTAATTCGCTGCCACTAGAGCTTATGAGAACTGAACTAAGGCTCCAATCCTTGCGATCAACTGTGTTGTGGAAGACTTTATCCTTCTACAGAAAATGCATCCTCGACAACCCACCAAAACTGTACGAAATACCAGCACGGACAGGGCCATTAATTGGCGACGCGATATTCCGATGTTGGAAACAGAAAGGTTAGAGCATTTTGGAACAACTCGGAATCTCTGACGACACCCTGAAATCCAATCCAGATAAGGAAAAAAGAACCCTCCAGGAAAAGGATTGGGAGGAAACTCAGGCTATCAGACTGTCCAAAAATCTGTGCCATAACATTATATGGGAGCGAAAAGGCTTAAATCTGCTCCCCCATACCTGGTGAAATTTCCATCAAGACACTACAGAGACCTCCTGTTGAGATATAGACTTAATATCTGGCACTCTAGAGAGGTGACATGCAGAAGAAAGCTTTTGGAGAAATCAAAAGCGTTCGGCAGGTTTTGTAAAAACAAAGACCATCTGGAATCCATCATACATGTGATGTTAATTCGCCCGGCCCTAATACTTAATCGTCAGTCAGCAATGGGAAGCTATGCGGTCAACATCACTGAGGAGACGGAGGAGGATTATTGGGAAAGATTATTGACTGTTGAAAAAGTAGGCAACACATTAGATGCCTTAAAATTTGTTGAATCCTTTAAATTGGAAATAGACGAAATTGAATTTGAAGTGGGGGAAGCCCTAGGGGGCACTTAACACCTGCTTCATACCGACATAGGAATTGATCTTCACTTACCTATTAACAGGACATCTCCTTAATGTGACAGTATGGAAGACGATGAAATGTTAAAGGTGAAATGTTAAAGGTTTAATCTGTTAAACAATAAAACAAAAAAAAAACATAAATTAATAATGCATATTGCAATATTAGTTCTACATGAATAAACATATTCATATTATTTGGCATCCTTCATTATTCATCTTCTTTTATTTCTTCTTACCAGAGGAGAAGAAGCTGCTTCCAATGCATTTCGAATCTCTCAGGTCCATCATCAGGGCAGGATCTACAACAACATGTACAGGTATTGATCATTAACATAATAGTTGTTGTTTCATGAAGTTTCAACAATCAGGAACTCCTGTTTTTAGAAAATATAAAGAAAATATATATATGTATGGCCTACCTGCCTTTTCATCCTGGCTCGGATGGAGTATAAAAAGCCCCAATGCAAATAGTAATATGCTCTCAAAAATAATTGTTCTGCTAGATTCGTGGACTGGGTGGAACTGGAGGGGATGATACATTAAGAGGGAATTGACTCCAAATAAAATTCCTAAGCATTCTAGTTTGAAATGCACCTTGCTTTCTCTCTCTATTCAAACCCAAACATGATCTAATTCAGTGTAGAACAAACAGCATTTTTCTCCACATCAAGCACAGTGCCTAATTAAATATAACCAATTGAATGTGAGTAAAATTTTATGCCATGTTAGTGTGGAATGTATCCTACTTTACGAGCATATTCAAAGCCAAGGCAAGGTTAAGTCAAACTGTGAATAGGCCCCTGAGTTTATTCCAATATGAGGGTTTAGATTTTTCATAAACCACTTCCGCTAAGAGGACATATGTATAAAGAAAAACCAAGATAAATAATTGGGAAGATATCCTGTACAAAGGAATGAAACTTCTAAAAGTGGTTTATGGGTTTTCTGGGTTTTCTGAAAAATGTGAATTTAAATTTTTGCACATTGTACTGTAAATCTGTTTGATGGAAATTGCACATTGTATTGCATGCACTTAAGGTGGTTTCACAGTTGATACAAAATTGTGCAGTTTACACATTGTGTGGTATACACGTTAGGAAAATGTACCTCCTTAAACTTGGTTTCATGCTATATTAATGTTTCACTTGACAGTTTGTATATTGTAGTGGGTGTCTGTGCTTGTTCATGTTTGTTCTAGTAGAGTGAAATAATGATGTGCTCTTGACTAAAGAATTGGTGATTTGTTTCCCCAAAAAAGCTTTTTCTTCTACAAGATGAAATGTTAAAAACGTTGTACTGAGTGATACATACACTCCAACAGGAGGTTAATTCTTTGAAAGACTGTGTTGTCACAGACATTGGATCTTGGATTGAAGTAATAATACTTAAAATTGCATATTAATTATGCTCTGAGGTCTCCCCTTCTTTGTTACGAATATTGTACACCCAGGTCTTAACAGTAGGGGTATCCCTTCCGTTAACACATTAGTTAAACTGGCACTGAATAGCGATTCTGCTCATTGCACGGAATCGCTTGCAACCAAATCCAAATAAATTGAACCATGTGTGTTTTCACAGCTATAGTCAATAACCTGTACTGTGAACTGGTGGCCAATGATCAATAGCCTAACAGAGAATGTAAAAATCCAGACCTGTGAAGGCTTCTTTGTCAAGTCATCTAGTCATTCTACATTGGCTCAACATGACACTGTGGAAGGTTCAGAAGTCTGACCACGACTAAGCTATAGACAGGCTTGCTGCTCTTAATCACTTTGCGCGCAAGCCTAGGCTTTGGTACCCATGACATAAATATATGAGGAAACCAAGAAACATACATTTCTTTTGCTTGTGTTTCAGGGAGCTGTTGCAAAAATTGGCTAATTCAGATTTCTGTCAAACAGCCCCAGACAAATGTTGGGGGCATAGGGCAGAAAATAGAAGAACTTTGTTGCTTGTTTTTTCTTGGACATGGCTTCAACATGCCCCAGCTCACCATGCGGTGAGTAAATTACAGACATCCACCCTGGACATCACTTCTCCAGTAATCTCTTCTTTCCAGGCTGCCCCCCAAAAAATACAATTGGTCCCATGATAAATGTGGTCGAATTGCATACACAGTGCTTCCACCTTTTTCTTCTCATGCCTTCCTGAGAACCCTATCCACCCCCCTGTCTTCATCCTGACTATCTACCTAACTATGCTACTCCCTACAACTACTGAATGTTCTATCATACTTATCCTTTACCTCTCTGACACGCAAAAGATCTATGGTTGAAGATGCAAAACAAATGTATGAAAATATGACAGTACATCTAAAAAGAGATATTGGGATGAAAGGGAGCTTATCTAAGTCATTTCCTCTCCATAGAAAAGGATGCAATTTTAAAAGAACCGTTACACCCAAATCATATAAGCGAATTGGGGGATAGTTGTTGTCCTTTAAGAAAATCCTAATTTGAGGCTGATGTATAGTTTGGTTAAATATTCTGTGTGTTCTAAATTGATAGTATTACTTCCTTAAAATCAAGCCTGTAGATTTTGATGCAATCCACCATAGCTTCTATTTCACATACTTGCATGTGCTAGAAACCAACCACACCATATTGCTCAATGGAACACATTGCTATTGGGGAATCTATATATGTAAAATGCTTAGGTATGTTTCCGTACTCAGCGGATGCAATTCATCAGTGTTAGGTTTCCCTCTGCTGTCCAAATGACAAAGTGAACCTCTATGTACCCTTCCACTTAACAACAGCTATTATTTTAACAAACAGAATGAGCATGGTTCTACATGGTTCTTCATCTTCCACTATTGCAAACATTCTGAATCGTTTCAAGTTATTTCTTTCCACTCCCACTTCTCTTCACGAAAGGCACAGTGTTTCCACTGTCAATGAACAGTTAATTACTGGCTCTACATTGCAGTCTTTAAAGAGCAAAACGCTGTAGGACGAATGCCTCATCATGAGCTAAAACTGAAAGTAGGTGCTGTAATTATGCTACTACGCAATCTTATGCCATCACAGGAATGTCGCAATGGAACAAGGTCGACAGTTACACATCTTCAAAGACACATCATAGAGGCCTGTGTAATCAGTTGAACTTAGATACTCTTCTTATACCATTCACACCTCCCATTCCATCTGATACAAATATGCCTTTCAAATCCAAAAGAAGACAGCCACATATACATTTAGCCTTTTCAATAACAATTAATAAGTGACAGGGTCCTATACCCACTTCCTGGAAGCGATCAGTGGTAATTCCAATATTTAAGAACGGGGACAGAAGTCACCCTATGAAATACTGACCAATATTGACCTTTAAAATCTGCTAGAACGGTGTATGTTACGCTGGGAACAGCTAGTGTATATTGAATATTATTAAAGTGTAATGTTATTGTTCTGTGTAATATTTTCTATGATACCAATTCTTGTCATTGATATTGGAGAAAATACATTTCTGTCATTCAGCCAAAGTAGAGCGACTTGAATGGCCTATGTTGTGTGAATGTTTTAATTTACACTAGTCGACAAGCAGCAACGCACAGAAGGAAATGTAAATGGCATTGTGCTATTTAGAAATAGATGTCTAGCTACAGGCCGATTCATGGAATTAATGTGCGCTGAAAATTTCCACGCAAGCGTGCGAAGCATGCGAATCGCAGCGCAAGTGCGAAAATCACAGCGAAACCTGTGCACATCGATTCATGGATGTCCGTGCGCGTGTAAATCCATGGAAGTGCGCTGAAATCCTGTGTTGCGCACGCGGGTGCACACTTCACCAAACAGCGTGCGCTACGCGCACAGCGAAAGCTCACATAGCGCGGCACACACAACAAAAGTAGGCGGAACACGGGGCGTAACACGCGGAATGGGGAACAACGCGTGAAAATGTGGGCGTTACGGGGGAAGTACAGGAGGCAAATACACGGAACGCCCACACGCGCGCCTACAACACGTATTCATGAAATCGAACAGTGCTAATGCGTGCGTCAAAAAAGACGCGCTAATTCGGAAACACGTACGCCAGCAGGAAGCAGGCGTACGCGGACCCGTGCAGCATAAAAGTGCGCGCAAACAACAAACAAGCTCAGACGCTAAGATGAATATACCGTTCCTCGCAGCAGTGGTCGTGGGATACCGCAGGAGGAGGAGGAGGATAGTCAGAGCCAGTATTTTTACACCCAGGACCAGCCTTTTTGGGATGCCTGATGACCAGGTGTATGGGAGGTACAGGTTTCCACCTCACATAATACTCGATCTGGTGAGTGAGTGCGAGGATGACCTCACATCACCCACCCTGTGCTCCCAAGCACTGAGCCCCTTGGAAAAGGTGCTCAAATGTACTGCAGTTCTTGGCTACTGGGTCATTTCAGCGGACAAGTGCCATAGTGGGGGGGGTGTCACAGGCCACGCAGTCACGCTGCCTACACCAGGTCTTGGCCATCATGACTGCACAGCCATCAGTCCGCATGCACATATACCTGCCCAGAACACCTGCAGAAAGGCAGGCTGTTGTCCAGGATTTTTACGGGGTGGCACACTTCCCCAAAGTGCTAGGTGCCATTGATTGCACCCATGTGGCTCTACGTCCTCCCAGAGCATCAGAGCGCATCTATAGAAACCGCAAGCACTGGCATTCCATCAACGTGCAGGTAGCATGTCACTGTAGGCATATACCGAGAAATCATCACCTCAGTATATGCCAACTATCCAGGGTCCACCCATGACAGTTTCATATACAGAATGTCTACCCTAAACCAGGACCTAGAAGCTGGGCGGCATGGCGATACATGGCTGCTTGGTGAGTATAAATGCCACTGCACATGCATGCATGTCAGGAACTGAGTAATGTCACAACCCCACTAATGATACCCATCATCACCTCACCAGGGGACAGTGCCTACCCTCTGAGCACCCACATGATGACGCCAATTCGGAACCCCACCACACCACCCGAGGTAAGATGTAACACAGCCCATATTGCAACCCGGGGCATAGTGGAGTGCACATTCGGAGTGCTCAAGTCACGCTTTCGCTCCCTTGACCGTTCTGGTGGGCAGCTGCTATACGCTCCCCCAGAAGTGTGCAGGATCATAGTGGCAGCATGTGTCCTGCACAACGTTGCAACACGCCAGGGCCTGCCGGTGGATATGGTGGTGCCCCCACATCCCCAACCACATGCATGGCCGCTGTGCATAGGAGGGGAGAGGGCATGTGGTGAGGCAGCCCGTACGCAGCTGGTGGCTAATTACTTCACCTAAAATCACAACCCTGTGGAGTGCACACAACCCTGGCACATACCAGCTGACAATCAATGATGATGACATAAGGGACAGTCAACTGTCACAAACATACCAGCCTGAGATTGGTCACCTGGAAGTGTTACATTGTGTGCATCCCTACCTACCGAAAGAAAACCAATGCTGTGTCATTAAACGACATACATTAATGCTGCATGAATGACTACCCCCTAGCAAAATACAACATGAGAATAGCACCATGTCACCCAACCCCTCCCCATTTCCGCCACCCAACACACCATGGCATGTCATGCAATGTGAAAGCAAACAGAGCAATACACAAGACCTGACACAAGTGTCACAAAGTGCACTGTCCCAAATGGAAACAGCCCACAGACAATATGCTCCCAGTAATCAATACCAAACAGCAGACATGACCAAATACTTACCACCAACTCAATACAGCAACACAGCATGAAACATTGCAAAAACATGACAGTACAAAGTCAAAGTAGTGGTAGTCTTACAACCTGAATAAGCCATCACATCGACCCCTACCAACTGCAGAGTGTTGCTGCCACACAAATGTGTCAGTGTACTGCATACAACATGAACTCCATCTGCAAAGGAGACAGCCTTGTGAAGACATGAAGAAGGTACCTGCGAATTTTGAGGAAGACATGGATGCACAAGACCATATCAATACACCAAGCAATGTTGAATACAACAACAATACGTACTACCGATGTCCACACAGTATTGACTACAGACTGCCCACACAGCTCATGGGAGCCCAATGTCACAGTGTAAGTCACTGTCACTTGGTCACACCCTTTGTAAGCCCATGGAAATGGGAAGCAGGAGGGGTGTGTGTGTCACGAACCCAAGCATCAAACCCAAACTCAGGACAAGCCTGCATGTGCCCAGCCGGAATACACAGTGGATGCCCACGGGAGCCACACAAGGCAACACACTGTAAAAAAAAAAAAATGGCCATGTGGGGGCCAGGGGGGGAGGCCACCCAGGAGGTTCGAGGACAGGGTGCACACCAACACCTGACTGCGTGGATGTTGCGGAAAAAAAATACCTCCATGGGCTCATGGCCTGCACGGCTATGCCATTGAGGGAGAACTGCTGTTGGTCTCTTCACCCTCTGCTGCTGCATCAGGAGGTGGTGGTGCTATGGGAGGCAGCCCACGAAAAGCAAGCCCTGGTATGGTCCTCCATGGCAGCAAGCATGCGGGTCTGGAAGGTCGGATTCTGGAGGATGATAGTGCGGAGATCCCCATGCAGCACATCACGGGTTGCCTGCATTTCTGCACGCATGGCCTCACGTGATGCCCGGATCTCCTCACGGGTTGCCTGCAGCTCAGCTGAGAGTGAACGTGTGAGCTGCTCCAGCTGCTGTTCTGCCCTAAAACTTCGGGAAGCCTCAAGTTCAAGCAGAGTCTCTTTGACGTTATGGAGTTCTACCCTCAGGGCTTCCCTGTGGCCCTGTGACTCTATTGATATGGCTTCGCGCAGAGTCTCCAGTGCCGCCCGTCGGTCCCTGTTGGACGCCAACATGTCTTCCCTGTGTGATTGGCAAATGGAGTCTGTTGCATGCTCTTGTTGCTCCATCTGCCTTTCAGGGGGGATAATGGAAGTGGCCACCCTCTCCATTGCCTGAGCCATCATTTCAACTGATGCTGCCTGTTGGGTTGACATACCGTACATGGAGTTTTCCCATACAGTATTGCCTGGTGGCGCATGGCCACCACGTTGGCGGGCACCACACCTGTTTGGGGCAAGGCGATCTGCACCTTGCTGTGCTGGCACTGCCTGAAGCTGCAGGACTGCATTCCCCCTCTGATCTGCTGGCCCAGGAACAGGATCAGATGTTGTGGAGTGTGACCCTGCATCCGTAACCACCAAAGGCGGACCTACCAACACTGACATCCCCATAGAGGGTTCCACCCCTGGTGCAGGTGGGTTGGGCAGAACAGAATCCCTGCCAGAAGCACTCACCTGCGACAGCACATAAGTCTCATCATCCAATTCAGCACCTGAATAGAGGTCTGGGGAGGTGCACCAAGAGACACCCCTGGACAGTATGGTCTGCAGTAACACAGGGTTTTCACCCACCACCACACCAAGTCCTCCACTGGTGCCTGGTCGTGGCTGAGATCCCTCCTGGGTCTGCACCATCTCCTCAACCTCATCAGCATCAAGTGCGTCATCACCTGCAAAAACATGAAATACAACAAATGGAAACAGGCATGAGCACCATAGCATACACATAGGCCTGACAAGACAAAGATCCTGTACATGATTTACACATGTCCCACATGACTATAACCCTGGCATGCATGCACTGTCAATGAGTTGGAAGGGGAGGCAAAAAGCAGACACTGAGGACACCAAGATGGAAAAGCAACACACTTGCTGCATGGTGGGTAGCACTGGAATCACACATTAGCCTTTGAGTGGCATGTCCAATACAAATACATGACACAGGCCAGCACACAGATTGCATGCAGCATAGACATGGTACATTAGACAACTACAGCAATATGTCAGTGAATGAGTACTGTCACCCATCCATGTGAGATGGAGATGATCAGATGAAAAATCCTAAATAGTGTGGCAAAATATGCATGTGCCACACACTGCAACACACCCAGTGTACAATAATACAGTGATTGTAGGCAGATGTACACATCAATGGTTGGTCACATTAACATGACAGGAAACAACTATCATATTCCACATGCAAACAGGCCCTAAAAATAAATGTGAGCAGGCCAATACTCTATCGGCCTGAATGGTCTAATCATTCACATAACCAGGTAACAAATGTGGCCCAATTTGTGGTGTAATCAATGACAGAAGCATGTCACATATGTGGCATTAGGGCTGAAAAATGCATAGCAAAAATGGGAGAATTGAAACAATCAGCCTGAATGAACACTGAAAAAACCTGAACAATGTTGTTGCAAGATGACAGTTCAAGGGCAACTGCAGTAATGTGGCGCTAATTGGCTACTGTGGGCAGAAGGGGTACTGTCATACCCAAATCCAAGGCACGTGAATGTATTGGAGGAAGCACATGGGTGACCCATACCACTCTGGAGTCCACAACTTCACCTGGCCCTCAATCAGAACCCGTCACCCAAAAAACATACACATGGATTACACACACATGCATGGGCACTCACCGCACAATGCGTCGTAATCAGGTAGGTCTCCCATGCCTTGGATCTGTTCCTCTGTGACAAAGGTTCCAGCAGCAGACTCATGTTCAGTGAGTTGGTTGTCCTCTGGTGGAGACCCACCGCCAGTCACCAGAGTAGAGGCATGATTTGAGGCCAGCTTGTTCTTTGCTCTGCGTTTCAGGTCATTCCACCGCTTGTAGCAATCATCTGCTGTGCGCCTCACAAATCCAAGGGCACTAATGTGGTCCGCGATGGTCTGCCAGTGTGCCCTACGTTGACCAGGTGTGGTCTTGCACCCTGCAGTCACCACCATTTTGCGGCTATGTGCCAACACATAGACCACAAGTGCATCAAGTTTGGCGTCATTAAAGCTAGGCTTCCTTGACGTGCCGGAGTGTGTAGTCGTGTCTCGGGTCTCAGCCTGTAGTGCCAGAGCACCCTTCTTCTTCTTTTTCAAAGGTGGTGCGGATCCTGAGTGGCTTGTACTAGGAGTGTGTGAAGAAGACACAATGACCATCGGTCTTGGAGCAGGCATTGGCTGCAGGGTGATGTTGGCAGGGGCAACGCCGGTTTGAAGGACCTGGACCGACACTGTCCCGGCTGGGAGACTCAGAGCTGCGGTGGATAGAGCTGCAGCTGTCCCTGCAGCCTCCCCACGCTGCCTACTTGGGGCAGCAGATGACATTGCTACCCCAAATCCACATGGCCTGGTGACACCAACTTGCACCCCCACACGTGGCTTAGACTTGCTGACCTGGAAGTCAGCCTGGGAGTCCTCCTGTGCCGGTTCAGGTACCACAATGGGCCGATCCAACAAGGGCTGAGCTGGGATGGTGTCAGCTACGTTTCCCACAACCATGGGCGGTGGGGCATGGGTGTCCCTGATTGGTCATCCACACATGGGGGTCTAGGGGCACCCTGCAAATCCTGGCCATGTCCCCTACTGCGCCCACCTCGCCCACCTTTTGAAGGTCGGCCACCTTTGCCTCCCTTACTGCTTGGTCACCTCCCAACCATGGCACTGATGTTGTTGTGCGTATGGGAGTAGCAGTAAACTATTGTCCTGGGCAATTGGAGGTGAAAGGGGTAGGGTACTAGATGGAATTTGTACCCTAGTGCTCTAGCAAGGCTGTCTGTGACCCCTGGGAGAGGATGATGGGTCACGCAACGCACAGGCAATGCGAAAACAAAAATGAACATGCACGCAACCCCTCGTAGACCACGTGCATGGAAAAATGAACCCGCACTACGCTGTGGCACCCAGAAACACAAAAATAAGTGTACACGTAATACACGCATCCTACAATGACCTCTGAAGGGGTACGTGACACAGGGGGCAAGCACAGTTGGTAAATACGTGCGCGACTCACCGTATGCCTGGAAAAAGAACGTGAAAAAGATGCGTGTGTGTGCGTTGGCAACACCCCCGCCAAAAGAAGAATTGTACGTTGTCTGAGGAAACAGGACAAAAGAAGAAGTGAACGCTGTTTGAGGAAACAGGCACAAAAATAAAATTGAACGTTGTCAGAGGTAACAGGGAGTACGAACTTGAAACGCTGTGAAGTAATCGCATGTGAACCGACAAGAAGTACAAAATTCAGCCACTCGCTCTCCACGAAAAGCACATACAAGTAAATGGCGTCCTAAACGTACCTTTTAAACCGGCCCACACGTACAACGTCACTTACGCGTGTACGCGCTAAGGCCCTTTCCTCCAATTACACGAGTTGACACTCGGACGTCCAGTTTTTGCACGTATACGATGAACATGGACCCGTGTTGAGGGAAACGCCCTTGCGTGTCATGTCACAGACGCGCTTACGCGCTAAAGGGCCTTTGGTCCAATGAATTCATGTACGTGCGGTGTATTCACGTGCTGATTCACTATGCACCCATCATGAGCGAAACACCCCCGCGCGTAACGTCACAGACGTGCTTACGCGCTAAGGCCCTTTCATCGAATTACACGCTGACGTGCAATTTTTTCATGTGCCAAATCACTCTGTATCAAGCTGGCCACGCGACAACACACAGAAGACCACACTCCTGCCCAGAAGGCCGAATTACTGCCCCTAAGAGCCCTAAGCATGCTCACACCTGCCATCTGCTGCTGCCTGCCTGCCTGCTGCCCACGTGCCCCGCTATTTGCTGCCTGCACGTCAGCCAGAGGTGAAGTTGCTATGACCACCCCTGCTGGAACTGAAGACTCCCGACTGGGATACCATTGCTCCACAGCCCAGCACCAGGGCCCAGTTGCCCACCCACACCTGCCTCTGGGTTGCCATGTCGGGAACAACACCATCTGGCACCACTGGCAACCCCCAGCCAGAGAGGCAGGGGGCCACCAGCTTCAGTGCCAGGGAAGTTGGTGTCCTGGTGGAGCAAGTCCTGGGGCAGTATGATGCCCTCTTTGGAAGTTTGTGCGCCGACTATGAAGGACGGACCAGGATCTGGATGGACATCATGACTGCCATCAACGAGAAGGGGGTTGCAGTCTGCGACATCAAATATGTCAAGAAGCGCTGTGAAGACTGTTAGGGAGAATTCTCTGTTTAGGCTGAATTTCCTAACCTAGTGAGTCCCCCAGCAGCTTTGCTGGATTTCTGGAGTTTGTTTTTTTCATCCTGCCAAGAGTGAGACTCTTTTTCTCCTGCTCTTAGACATGATTTGTGGAATTTCTTTGAATGTTAATGTGTTCTATGGGCTATGGGGTCTTTTACTCCGTAGGGTCTCATGTGTTTTGCTATGCGTGTTACACAGCACCTTCCGTGCTGTAACACTGGGGTGTCCTAGGTGACCCCCACCATAGACTCCATACCCTGGGAATGACTACTGTCCACCAGGGCATGTAAAGTCACCATTGGCTTTACTAGACCTAAATTTACTAACAGAACCAGTACAAACCATCCTATTGTGGATGTACTGGTAGGGGCAATTCGATTACCCCTGGGTCTGTTGTTCGAGGGGGCACTGTCCTGTCCCCCCTCATCGAGTTTTGGCTGGTGGCAGTGGATACTACTTTTTATATTCGACCGCAAATATATTCCTATGCGATTTTCCCATTGTTCGAGGCTAATACTTTTTCTATGTAGCCTCGGTCATACCGCCAGTTTATTAAATTAAAAATGAATTCACCAGTTGGTATTTTCTGCCAGAACTCGGTTTTTAAAATGGCGTATGTGTTCGCCTCTGTAACTCCAAACCAAAGGTTGAGCCCTTTGTTCCACTTTTGGCGGGCTTCTGCACAGAAGCTCTCTAGAGTGGTGCCATTCTGTCTGGGTACCACAGGGGGTGTGGGAGGGGGTTTAGGCACCCTGGACTAAGTTGCCTTGCCAACACAAGTCGCACTCTGGTGTGGTTGGCCCAAGCGGTGAGCCGCCCCGCTCACCACTTAGCATGTTTGATTGACAGCTAGACTGAATGAATGGGGGTTTTCAGCATGAAAGCAGGGCTTTGGGGTCTGGAACTTCAGAAGTCGCCACAGGACCTAAGAATCCGACGAGGGAGAAGCTGAGCCGACCTGCAACGACAACACCTCCGGTGGAGCCCTGCTGAACCGACTCACCACTTCCCAACGACAGAGGAGATCTCCCTGCTAGAGAGTCTTCTTCCCTTTGACTGGTGGGAACAACCAGTCCCTTGCTTTTTCTTCGCTTCCAGGACGTCTAGTGGTCGAATTGCCAGTGCTGAGCACCCCGGCAACCGGATAGCCACTAACCACTGTACCGCGACCAAAAGGTGGTGCCTTGTGACTGAGCACTCCGCGGCTGGTCTCTTCCCTGGTGGTGCAACGATCTTCAACTTTCCCCTACCACGAGATCATCTCTTCTTCCAGCAAAGCCCCGACTTGCACCCACCACCAGGAACAACTGCCCTCGCCGGAGCTGTCTCTTCACTTTCAAGGTACTGTGTCCGCCTGGCTTCCCTTGAACCGGTTAGCGTGAGGTGTCTTAAATCCTTAACTTTCCACTGGGTCGCCTCCAGACCTTCTTAACTTTTGTTCTAAAACTGGTCCAACCGTTCTGCTACATTTTGCTACAAAGACTTGAAGTGCATTTCCACTGTGGTATTTTTGGGACATACCGCCTTGCGTCTCTCCGACAGGGTCTGGCCTCTGAACTTTGTGATCTACAGTAGACCCTGCCTTACTTGCCTTGCATTTGCTTCGTAAAAGTGTTGGTACTGAGTTGGTTTCATACCCTGCCTTTTTCTCTCCCTCTCTAACGAATACTAGAGTGCCATCTAGGTTAAGCACTCACTTCTGTCTACAAATAAGTGGTGTCTTTGAACCTAGACTTGTCGAAATATTGTTATGGGATTGATATATACTTATAGTAACTGTGATTGAAGTTGTTTGCCATATTAGTGCCAGTGTGTTTTTCATAGATGTGTTTTTAAATAAATAATTATATATCTTTACACCCAAGCTCTGATCTGTGTCTGCTTGTTCTACTGTGTAAATTGCCCTATCTTGTATACTCCATATACTGCCTAACTCGTCTTGAGAGAAGTCTGACTGCTCAGCCACAGCTACCAGGTAAATCTGGGTGGTGCAGACTGCTACCAATTGGGTTTACTGCTAACTCCTGTAGTCTTAAACTTTTTGCAGTGGTCCCAGAGGGAACTGCACAGGTTTCTGCCTAACACTGGTGTACAGTGGTGGGATTTGTATCGAGTATACAGTTTAGGGTGCTTTTCAACACTTTAGGATAACTAACCACAATGCTTAGCACTAAAAAGCAACTTTCACAAAACATGTCTTCTATGGAAGTTTACAGTCAAGAGTCCTTGTCAGGTGAAAATACTGAGAGTTTGAGAGCTATCTGTAGACAAGAGAATCTTTCTATAAAAGGCAAGAAAATAGAACTAATAGCAAGATTGCTGGAAAACCAAAAATCTGGGTACTGGTTCAGAGGAACCGACTTCTCCAGCAAATGTAGATAACAATCAAATTTCTGATGATAGTGATGAAGAGGCTGAAGAGGAAGGAGAGGCTAATGAAACTGTTTCCCCTACCGCTCTGTCTGCCTTACCAGCTGTACCTACTGGGCCTATAGCAGGTCCCACACTAAGTCCTCAAGTCCTTAAACTAGAAAAATGAAAATAGACTTGGAATTCAGAAGGATTACTGCTCAAACTGAACAGAAACACCAAGAAATGCAACAAATTCTTAGGCTCAGAGAAATGGAGCTCAAGCATGAGTTAGAAATGAAAAAGTTGTCTGTTGAAACTGCTTCTGTCTCTGGCACCTCTAGAAGTTCCAGTCCCAAAAGACCCCGGATGTCTAAGGAATTAATTGGTATGTATGAACCAAAGTTGGATGTGTTGGATTGGCTGAGTTTGTTTGACTATAATCATGGGCTCCAGAACATCACAGGTAATGAGCTACTTACCTGGTTGTTCTCTAGGCTCCCCCCTGTTGCAACTGATGCGGTAATGGAGTTGGGGGAGGAGGATAGGAAAGAGTATGAAAGTGTGAAACTAGCTCTGATAGCTAGATTTGGGAAGACCCCTTCCCAGTATCTTAAGAGGTTTAGATCCCTCAAAAAGCATAATGGTACCCCTTGGGCTACCTGGGTGAGTGAAGGGTTGAAAAACTTAGAGAGATGGATTAAGGGTTACAAGGTGAACACTTATGAGGGTATGAAGAATCTTTTTATGTTGGAGTCAATTTATGATGCCTGTTCTCCTGAGCTCAGACAGCACTTGGCTGATTCAAAGGAATTGGATTCCAGGAAGCTAGCTAAGGCTGCTGACTTGTGGGTTGCCAACAGGGCTACTCATAAAGATTCTGGGGCAACTCAGAAAAAGGATGAGGGAAAACAGCCTAAAAAAGACTCAAAAGAGAATTCTAATAACTCAAATTCCAAAGAGGGCCCCAAACAAAACCATAAGGGTAAGCCACAAGGAAAACCACAGCAGAATAGTCTACCTTCTGGTGCCAAACCAGAGGGAGGCCAGAACAAGCCACCATTCCAGAAAGCATTTGGTAAATGCTTTGTTTGTGGCTCTACTGACCATGTGAAAGGAGATCCCAGATGCAAGGGTAAACCTTCAGGGGTCCAGCTTGTCTCCTTAGCCTTCGCTCCAGAGGAGGAAGTCCAAATGGCAAGTGGAAACTTTCTACTGCTGGCTGATGAACCCATTGGAGTCTCAGCCAGTGTTTCTTTAGTGTCTCTGGGTTTGTGGGAACAGAATTTAGATGTTTATAATTCTATCCCAGACAATACTAAAGAGCATTATAAGGACAGTGTCCAGGTGAATGGTCAGGAGACTCCTGGGATTAAGGACACTGAGGCCAGCATAACTGTGGTGGATAAATCTTTTTTTCAGGCTGAGGATATTGCTAAGGCACCCAAACGCCTCACCAAGTTAGCTGGAGGGCCTGTGCAGATGCTTCCCCAATTACCAGGTCTCATCCAGTGTAATGACATGACTGTGAAGATACCTGTCAGCATACAAAGTGAGGTACCAGGACAAGTTCTGTTGGGTAACGATTTAAAAACTCTTGGAGTTGTGTCTCATACCCCCAGACCTCCTCGTAAACGGTTACAGGAGCTAACCAGACCTGCAAGGGAGAGAACCATGAGAGGTACTCCCTAGGAGATGATGAAGAAGGATATCACTCCTGCTCCACTGGATTTGTCAGCTGCTGTCTCAAAGAAATCAGAAGCGAAAGGGAAACCTAAAACTTCTAAACAGAAGCCAGCAGCCAGGACTTCAGTGCCGCCAACAAGGACTTCCCCTCGGTTGTCCAAAGTTACACCAGTAACTCCCCCTCCAGCTGAGGCTGAAAGGGTGGTACAACCCTGTGTGGTAGAATTAGACTCTGAGGAAGAGCTAATGGAAGGCCAGGAACTCATTGGAGATCTGGATCCTGTTTACTATCCTGAGCTGCAGTCTTTACTGGCAGAAGGTGGACCCAAAAGGGCCGACTTCAGTAAGGGACAGCGAGAATGTCCAACTCTGGAAGGTATTCGCCACCAGGCAGAAGCTCAGGCTGAAGGGCAAGAGCCTGGGAAATACAGGTTGCACTGGGGAGATGGCCTCTCCTAGAGTGAACTGACAGAGTCTGAACCTGGAGACTACAAACGACTGGTAGTACCCCAAGAGAACAGACAACAGTTCTTGCAGTTAGCCCACGAGATTCCTTTGTCTAGTCACTTGAGTTTCAAGAAGACTAAGGAAAGGCTCTCTCTCTACTTTTATTGGCCTTAGATGGGGGCCGAAGTAGAAAAACACTGCAGGAGCTGCCATACCTGCCAGACCTCTGGTAAGGTTGGCTCTAAGAATGTGGCACATTTAGTGCCTCTCCCCATTTTGGGAGTCCCATTTGAGAGAGTAGGGATTGACATTGTTGGTCCCCTTGATCCTCCAACCTCCTCAGGCAACAGGTTTATACTTGTTGTAGTAGACCATGCTACTAGGTATCCTGAGGCCATTCCTATGAGGACTGTTACAGCTCCGGCTGTGGCTAAGGCCCTCCTTGGTATTTTTACCCGGGCTCGGTTTCCTAAGGAAGTAATCTCTAACAGGGGGTCAAACTTTATGTCCCACTACATGAAAGCCATGTGGAAAACCTGTGGAGTTACTTACAAGTTCTCAACAGCTTACCACCCCCAAACCAATGGATTGGTTGAAAGGTTCAACCGAACCATGAATAGCATGATAGGTGCTTTAGAGGACCCCCTTAAACGAAAGTGGGATCTTCTACTGCCATGCCTTCTCTTTGCTTATAGAGAAGTCCCTCAGGAGGGAGTAGGTTATTCTCCCTTTGAGCTTCTCTATGGCCATCCCGTCAGAGGTGCATTGGCCCTGATTAAGGAGGGGTTGGAGAGTGCTCCTTCCCCCAAGCCAGTCAGAGTGATTGACTACATGATAGGTCTCCGGAGGAGAATGTCACACATGATGGCAGAATCAAGTGATAACTTGAAAGCTGGACAAGCATTGGTCAAGCACTGGCATGATCAAAAATCTAACATGGTTGAGTTCACTCAAGACCAGCTAGTTCTCGTTATGATCCCAACAAGGCAGAGGGCCTTGCAAGACAATTGGATGGGACCCTTCAGAGTTGTGGGTAAACTTGGAGAGGTCAACTATCTGGTGGACTTGGGCAATCCCAAGGAGGCTCCAACAGTCTTCCACACCAACAGACTCAAAGCGTATATCTCCAGACCTGATGTAGGAGCGTTGCTTCTAGCATCATCAGAGGAAGAAGAAGAGAGTGAAGCTCTTCCTGATCTCCTCCGAGGCTTACCTTTAGACGAAAAGATTGAAGGAGTAAATCTCTCTTCAAATCTGACACCTGAGCAACAAGAAGAGTGCAAATCTATGTTGAATCAGTTTGCCCCTCTGTTCTCACTTTCACCAGGCTTGCCCCTAGAGGCCAGCATGACATACTCACTGGTGACTGTCTGCCAGTCAAAAGCAGAGGATACAGAATGTCAGAAAATGTAAGAACCCACATCAAAGATGAGGTCAGCAAGATGCTTGATCTCGGGGTAATAGAGCCCTCTACTAGTCCATGGTCTAGCCCAGTTGTGTTAGTACCAAAGGCAGGATCTAAAGAACTTAGATTCTGTGTGGACTATAGAGCTCTTAATGCAGTCACCAAGACTGACGCCCACCCTTTGCCAAGAACAGATGAGTTGGTGGATAGACTTGGTTCAGCCAAGTTCCTCAGCACATTTGACTTGACGTCAGACTATTGGCAAATAGCCCTGACAGACCATGCCAGGGAGAAAACTGCATTTTTTACCCCAGCTGCCTTATACCAGTTTAAGGTAATGCCCTTTGGATTGATAAATGCACCTGCTACATTTCAATGGATGGTAAACCAGGTTCTGAATGGGATGGAGGACTTCTGCATGGCATACTTGGATGACATAGCAGTGTTCAGCAATTCCTGGGAAGAACATGTAGACCACCTAAGATATGTGTTGCAGGCTCTTGGAGGAGCCAATCTGACCAGAAAGGCGAGCAAATGCCAAATTGGACAGAGTAAGGTAGTCTATCTTGGACATGAGGTAGGAGGTGGAGAAATAAGGCCTTTGCTCAGTAAGATTGAAGCTTTGCAAAATTGGACAACACCTACTACTCAGACCCAGGTGAGAGCCTTCTTAGGTCTCACCGGGTATTACAGGAATTTCATTGAGAACTATGGGACCATAGCTTCTCCTCTGAATGTCATCTCCTCTCCAAAATTCCCTAAGAAGGTTAGATGGAATGAGGAGTGCAATCAGACCTTTGAAAACCTGAAAAAGGCTCTTTGCCAAGCCCCAGTACTCAGAGCTCCTGATTACCACCAAACTTTCATTGTACAGACAGATGCTTCAAATATAGGAATAGGTGCAGTACTCAGTCGACTGGATGGGAAAGGTAGGGAGCACCCCGTTTGCTTCATCAGCCGCAAGCTGAAGGTTCCTGAAACAAGGTGGGCAACAATCGAAAGAGAGTGCTTTGCTATTGTGTGGGCTCTGAAGAAGTTTAGGCCATACTTGTATGGTTCTACTTTTGTCATTCAGACTGACCACCAACCCTTGAGATGGTTAATGCAAATGAAAGGGAAAACCCAAAACTACTGAGATGGTCAATCTGCCTGCAAGGGTTTGATTTCACCATTGAGCACAGGTCAGGGTGTCACCACCAAAATGCTGATGGTCTCTCTAGGATGTATGTCATCGACTAGAGGTATGAGATTCATCCAGGAGTGGATTAAATCCTCCTGTTCCCTAGTCTGGGGGGGGGGGCGAGTGTTAGGGAGAATTCTCTGTTTAGGCTGAATTTCCTAACCTAGTGAGTCCCCCAGCAGCTTTGCTGGATTTCTGTAGTTTGTTTTTTCATCTTGCCAAGCGTGAGACTCTTTTTCTCCCACTCTTGGACATGATTTGTGTAATTTCTTTGAATGTTATTGTGTTCTATGGGCTATGGGGTCTTTTACTCCGTAGGGTCTCATGTGTTTTGCTATGCGTGTTACACAGCACCCTCCGTGCCGTAACACTGAGGTGACCCCCACCATAGACTCCATACCCTGGGACTGACTACTGTCTCCCAGGGCATGTAAAGTCACCATTGGCTTTACTAGACCTAAATTTACTAACAGAACCAGTACAAACCATCCTATTGTGGATGTACTGGTAGGGGCAATTCGATTACCCCTGGGTCTGTTGTTCGAGGGGGCACTGTCCCGTCCCCCCTCGTCGAGTTTTGGCTGGTGGCAGTTGTTAGGGAGAATTCTCTCTCTAGGCTGAATTTCCTAACCTAGTGAGTCCCCCAGCAGCTTTGCTGGATTTTTGGGGTTTATTTTTTTCTCCTGCCAATAGTGAGACTCTTTTACCCTCACTCTTGGGCATGACTTGAGAGTATTTCTGTGACTTGCTATGTGCTTATGGGCTATGGGGTATTTTTTTCCCCATAGGCTATCATAGGTTTTTGAATGTGTGTTACACAGCACCCTCAGTGAAGTAATACAGGGGTGTCATAGAGACCCCCAAACATAGACTCCACACCCTGGGACTGACTACTGTCTCCCTGGGTCTGTAAAGTCACCATTGACTTTACTAGTCTTAACTTAGGAATTAACCAGTACAAACAATCATACTGTGGAAGTACTGGTAGGGGCAATTAGATTGCCCCTGGGTCTGTTGTCGAGGGGGTACTGTCCCGTCCCCCCTCGCCGAGTTTCTGGCTGGTGGCAGTGGATACCACGGAAATATTCCACCGGAATATTTCCCAATGGGATTTCCCATTGATTTTAATGCACCACTTTTTGGTGCAATGTTAAAGATACCGCCGGTTTATTTATTTAATATAAATTTACCGGTTGGGATTTTTTGCCGGAACTCGCCGCCAAAATGGCGTCTAGGTTCACTTCAGTAACCCTGAACCCGAGTCGAGCCTTTGTTCCACTTTTGGCGGGCTTCTGCACAGAAGCCCTCCAAAGTGGTGCCATTCTGTCTGGGTACCACAGGGGGTGTGGGAGGAGGTTTAGGCACCCTGGACTGAGTTGCCTTGCCAACTCATGTCGAACTCTGGTGTGATTGGCCCAAGTGGTGAGCCGCCCCGCTCACCACTTAGCATGTTTGAGTGACAGCTAGGCTGTATGAATGGGGGTTTGCTGCATAAAAGCAGGGTTTTTGGGACTGGTTCTTCAGAAGTCGCCACAGGACCTAAGAAGCCGAAGAGGGAGAAGCCGAGCCGACCTGCCAAGACGACACCACCGGTGGAGCCCTGCGGAACCGTGTCACCACTTTTCCCAACGACAGAGGAGATCTCCCGCCTGGAGAGTCTCCTTCCCTTGACTGGTGGGGACAACCAGTTTCTGCCTTCTTTTCGCCGCCCTGAAGCATCTCGTGGCGCCTTGCCTGTACCAAGCACCCCGGCAACCGGGATACCACTTTTTACCTCAACCGCGAAAGAGGGGTAACATCCTTTTAACCGGAAAAACTCCACGGCTGGTTTCTTCCCTGGTAGTGCAACGACCTTCAGCTTTCCTCCACGACGAGATCTTCTCTTCCTCTGGACGACGCCGCAACTTGCACCCACTACCAGGAACAGCTGCCACCGCTGGAGGATCCTTTCCATTTTAAAGGTACCGTGTTCCACCCGGCTTCCCTTGCCACCGATTGTACGGGGTAGATTTAGCCCTCGGCTCTCGAACCTGGGTAAGCCTGGGACACCCTAACTAAACTTTTCTAAACTTAGTAAAACCTTTTCTACTCACCTGTAAAGACTTGTGACATTGTGTGATCTTGGGCATCTTTTCGCCTGGCTTTCCCTAGAGTGGGCCTGGCAACCGAACTTCCTTGCTCCTCAATAGACTGCCTTGCTAAACTCACTGTGAATCTCTGAAAAGTGTTTTGCCTTGCTGTTTTCATTACTTCTACCTTTTCCCTCCCTTTTTAACTAACTTTTTGGAGTGCCATCTAACGTTAAGCGCTCACCTCTGTTTGGAAATAAGTGGTGTTAACTTAGACTTGTCCCACAAATAACTAGGGATGTACATATAAGTAATAGTGACTGTGTTTTGACTTACTTACCTTTTCTGTGCTAGTGTAATTTATGAGTGTGTCTTTTAAATAAATAATTATATACTTTTACACCTAGCTCTGGTCAGTGTTTGCTTGTACTACTGTGCCTCTGTACCTATTATGTATGCTCTGTATACTGCCTAACTCTTCTTGAGGGAAGTCTGACTGCTGAGCCACAGCTACCAGGTAAATCTGGGTGGTACAGACTGCTACCGAGTGGGTTTACTGCCAAACACCTGTAGTCTTAAATCTTTTGCAGTGGTCCCAGAGGGAACTGCACAGGTTTCTGCCTAACAGCAGTGGATACTACTTTTTATATTCGACCGCAAATATATTCCTATGGGATTTTCCCATTGTTCGAGGCTAATACTTTTTCTATGTAGCCTCGGTCATACCGCCGGTTTATTAAATTAAAATGAATTCACCGGTTGGTATTTTCTGCCAGAACTCGGTTTTTAAAATGGCGTATGTGTTCGCCTCTGTAACTCCAAACCAAAGGTTGAGCCCTTTGTCCCACTTTTGGCAGGCTTCTGCACAGAAGCCCTACAGAGTGGTGCCATTCTGTCTGGGTACCACAGGGAGTGTGGGAGGGGGTTTAGGCACCCTGGACTGAGTTGCCTTGCCAACTCAAGTCGCACTCTGGTGTGATTGGGCCAAGTGGTGAGCCGCCCCACTCACCACTTAGCATGTTTGATTGACAGCTAGGCTGAATGAATGGGGGTTTTCTGCATAAAAGCAGGGCTTTGGGGACTGGAACTTCAAAAGTCGCCACAGGACCTAAGAATCCGACGAGGGAGAAGCTGAGCCGACCTGTAACGACGACACCTCCAGTGGAGCCCTGCTGAACCGACTCACCACTTCCCAACGACAGAGGAGATCTCCCTGCTGGAGTGTCTTCTTCCCTTGACTGGTGGGAACAACCAGTCCCTTGCTTTTTCTTCGCTTCCAGGACGTCTAGTGGTCAAATTGCCCGTGCTGAGCACCCCGGCAACCGGATAGCCACTAACCACTGTACTGCGACCAAAAGGTGGTGCCTTGTGACTGAGCACTCCGCGGCTGGTCTCTTCCCTGGTGGTGCAACGATCTTCAACTTTCCCCTACGACGAGATCATCTCTTCTTCCGGCAAAGCCCCGACTTGCACCCACCACCAGGAACAACTGCCCCCGCCGGAGCTGTCTCTTCACTTTCAAGGTACTGTGTCTGCCTGGCTTCCCTTGAACCGGTTAGCGTGAGGTGTCTTAAATCCTTACCTTTCCACTGGGTCGCCTCCAGACCTTCTTAACTTTTGTTCTAAAACTGGTCCAACCGTTCTGTGACATTTTGCTACAAAGACTTGAAGTGTATTTCCACTGTGGTATTTTTGGGACATACCGCCTTGCCTCTCTCCGAGTGGGCCTGGCCTCTGAACTTTTTGATCTACAGTAGACCCTGCCTTACTTGCCTTGCATTTGCTTCGTAAAAGTGTTGGTACTGAGTTGGTTTCATACCCTGCCTTTTTCTCTCCCTCTCTAACGAATAATAGAGTGCCATCTAGGTTAAGCACTCACCTCTGTCTGCAAATAAGTGGTGTCTTTGAACCTAGACTTGTCGAAATATTGTTATGGGATTGATATATACTTATAGTAACTGTGATTGAAGTTGTTTGCCATATTAGTGCCAGTTTGTTTTTCATAGATGTGTTTTTAAATAAATAATTATATATCTTTACACCCAAGCTCTGATCCGTGTCTGCTTGTTCTACTGTGTAAATTGCCCTATCTTGTATAATCCATATACTGCCTAACTCGTTTTGAGAGAAGTCTGACTGCTCAGCCACAGCTACCCGGTAAATCTGGGTGGTGCAGACTGCTACCAATTGGGTTTACTGCTAACTCCTGTAGTCTTAAACTTTTTGGAGTGGTCCCAGAGGGAACTGCACAGGTTTCTGCCTAACAAAGACTTCAGATCCAGGACCCTCGACAAGGCCCGGCGCCTCTTGAAGGCAGAGGATGCCAAGGGGCGCCGGGCCACCAGTCCGACCACCAAATGAGGGTTCTGGAACGCATAAGCCCAGCGCTCCACGTCCAGGTCCTTGAGAGGCAGACCCGTCTGGAGTCAAGCTGTAAGTGTACATGCATACTGGTTGGTCGCTGTGCGTGTCGTGGTGTGCCAGTAGTGTGCAGGTTGCACATGTGTTTCTGTAGGGCCATGTATGGATGTGTATTTACAGGGGCGTAAGGCTGACACATGCAAGTCCTCTCATGTGTGAGACACATCGATGGTGTATGCGTGGATAAGCATGCATGCCAAATGCAGATGTGGGAGTACACATGTTTGAATTACTGTGTATGTACGTTGGCATGGTTGTGGTGTCACACATGGATGTTGGTTCCAGCTGCATGTATCTGCACTGTGTACATGTGCATGTGTATTTGACAAGTGTGCAACTGTGATGCAACATGGATGCATGTGGCACAGACATGTAGAAGGCTGAATGCCAGATGTGACATGGATGGCGATATCATCACTCTGACAGTTGGTGGACATGTACACATGCATGTAAGTGTGTTGGTGTGTGTGCATGTGTTGTGTACTCCCCGTGTTTCATGTGACGTCAGGCTCACCTTCGGATGCTGATGTTGTATGTGTATGGATGGTGCTGCCTGGTGCAATATTGCTGTGGAATTGCTCATGTGTGTGAGTAGAAATGACATGTGTGTTAGGGAGTGTGATGCCATGTCTGAAGTTTGACACTGCCACTCATGTGCAACTGTCATGTGTGTATCAGTACATTGTACAGTGCACTGATGCCTGTGTTATATCTCTCCCTGTCTGCAGCGTCAACTGATGAAGAGGGCGGAGAGGGTGCTGTGGAGCAAAGCGGCAGGGATCGCACCACCAGCCGGAGACGCAAGGCCCGGCTCCCCTCCCAGATTGTCATCTCTTCGGGGAGTGAGGAGTCTGGTGCCACGTCCCAGGCCGCAGCTGCCGAGGGTAGGTACAAGAGGCGGAGGTTGGAGATGGACTCCTCGGCAGCAGAAGGGGCAGCTGAGACCCCACAGGGTCTGACGGAGGAAGATGGCATGGACTCATCCAGGTTGGTGAGGGGTTTGGAGGAGGAGGAGGCCGTGGAAGGGGCACACATGGGGTCTGGAGGTGGGGATTCCACTGGTGCCAGTGATGCAGTGCAGGGGCAGGGACAGGAGGCAGCACAGGCCGCCGGGAGGTGCCTGTGTGTAATCCTGTACCTGATCCTGTGACTGCATCATCCGGCACCAGCAGGGATACCAACGTCCAGACCTGTTTTCAGGGAAGGGATGGGCGCACAGCAACTGGCCTTCCTCTCCCTGCGGAAGTGGCTATCCGGGACCGGGTTGAGCCTGTCCTGGCTGGGATAGCGTTGTGTCAACGGGGCATGTGAGGTGACCTGCGGTGTTTTCGTGAAGACACTGCATGTCATCTCGGATGCCTCTTTGACCACGTTGACCTACTGGGACGGGTCACCAGTGCTGGATTCTTCCATTTTCTGGACCTTCTTGGGACCCCCTCCTCACCTGAACCTCCTACGCGCCAGTCATCCTCCATGCCATCTTCCCACCCATGTATCACCTGGGTACCCTGTGGAGCTGCCTCTGACCCAGCGACCAGGCTGGTGGAGGACACATCCCTGCCACAGTCGGGAGTCAGACGTCCAGCAGGGGTGGCCACCACGACAACTGCACCCCAGCCAGAGGAGGACGTGCAGGCAGCAAGAGCCAGGGTGCAGGCACAGGCACAGCAGCAGCAGCAACATGGTGGGAGCAATGATGGTTCAGGGCCTTCAACATCGGAGGGGCAGGCATCGGCCAGAGGGCAGGAGGACCCAGGATTGCAAGTGTCTTCCGTGTGGCAGCGGTTGGGCCACGTCATAGATGCGGAGAGGCAGCGGGCGGAAGAGGCACGGCTCACAATGGTCAGGGCGGAGAACTCAATGCGGAGGGCACAGAGGCGGGCCGAGTGCCTCGAGGCAATTCGCAGGGAGTTGCAGGGGAAACATGTCATCGTCCCTGCGAACCCTCTGGGCCATGGAAGAGGATCGCCTCCAGGACATTGAGCGGGAGTTCGATGATGCCCTGGCCCGGGACATCAAAAAGTGAGCCGTTGGACTAGCCCGCTGCCATTGTAAATAGTTAGTTAGTGTTAGGTTTCATTTTGGTTTTCATTTTTGTTTGGGGCGCTTGGACAATACCCCACATTTTTGTATATAGTTCTTCATTAGTTAGGGTGTTTTTGTAGGTTTCATTTGGACAGTTGGGCTCATGGACCCAGAATTTCATCTTTGTAAATAGTTGGAGTGTGGATTTGTCGGCATTTTCTTTTTTGATTTTTCCATGGAGCAATGGATTTTACTTTTTCATTTCTGTTTGGATTTGCTTTGTTGGAAGGAGACTTTGGAGACATTTTTGATTTCATATATATTGGATTCTGATTTCCTTTTTTTATCATTATGTGACATTCTGCATTGTTTTCCTTATGTAGATTGTTTGGTCTTTGAATTTCTTTCACCACATTTTTTGTTCAATACATTTGTTCCCGTACTTCAATGTGTGGTATTCTATCATTGGATTCATGCATGTCACGATGTGGGTTTTCACATTCACTGGCACCCATTGTGTGTGTGTGACGGACATGTGTTGATGTACATACGTGCCATTTGGGTTGTTTCATGTAATGGGCATTTCAATGTGGGGTGTATGTTATGCTTGGTTGGTTATTTGGGCAGGGGTGGCGTGCCGTGGGATTTTGGTTGCCATGAGGGTCATGATTGTGGGTCATGTTGACATGTTGGGGGGGACATGAGTGGGGGCCTGCTGGCAGGTACCCCTCACTGCTGGAGGGTTGGGTGCAGGGGGACATGAGTGGGGGCCTGCTGGCAGGTGCCCCTCACTGCTGGGGGGTGGGGGTGCAGGGGGACATGAGTGGGACGTGAGTGGGGGCCTGCTGGCAGGTGCCCCTCACTGCTGGGGGTGGGGGTGGGGGAGAAGGGGGAGATGAGTGGGGGCCTGCTAGCAGGTGCCCCTAACTGCTGGGGGGTGGGGGTGCTGGGGACATAAGTGGGACATGAGTGGGGGCCTGCTGGCAGGTGCCCCTCACTGCTGGGGGTGGGGGTGGGGGAGCAGGGGGAGATGAGTGGGGGCCTGCTAGCAGGTGCCCCTCACTGCTGAGGGGTGGGGGTGCAGGGGGACATGAGTGGGACATGAGTGGGGGCTTGCTGGCAGGTGCCCCTCACTGCTGGGGGTGGGGGTAGGGGAGTAGGGGGAGATGAGTGGGGGGCTGCTGGCAGGTGCCCCTCACAGCTGGGTGGTGGGGGTGCAGAGGGAGATGAGTGGGACATGCGGGGGGCCTGCTGACAGGAGCCCCTCACTGCTGGGGGGTGGGCTTGCAGGGGGACATGAGTGGGACATGAGTGGGGTCCTGCTGGCAGGTGCCCCTCACTGCTGGGGGGTTGGGGGTGCAGGGGGAGATGAGTGGGACATGAGTGGGGGCCTGCTGGCAGGTGCCCCTCACTGCTGGGGGGTGGGGGTGCAGGAGGACATGAGTGGGGGGCTGCTGGCAGGTGCCCCTCACTGCTGGGTGGTGGGGGTGCAGGGGGAGATGAGTGGGACATGAGTGGGGGCCTGCTGGCAGGTGCCCCTCACTGCTGGGGGGTGGGGGTGCAGGGGGACATGAGTGGGGGCCTGCTGGCAGGTACCCCTCACTGCTGGGGGGTGGGGGTGCAAGGGGACATGAGTGGGACATGAGTGGGGGCCTGCTGGCAGGTGCCCCTCACTGCTGGGGGGTGGGGGTGCTGGGGGACATGAGTGGGACATGAGTGGGCGCCTGCTGGCAGGTGCCCCTCACTGCTGGGGGGGTGGGGGTGCAGGGGGACATGAGTGGAACATGAGTGGGGGCCTGCTGGCAGGTGCCCCTCACTGTTGGGGGTGGGGGTGCAGGGGGAGATGAGTGGGGGCCTGCTGGCAGGTGCCCCTCACTGCTGGGGGTGGCGGTGCAGGGGGAGATGAGTGGGACATGAGTGGGGGGCCTGCTGGCAGGTGCCCCTCACTGATGGGGGGCGGGGGTGCAGGGGGACATGAGTGGGGGCCTGCTGGCAGGTGCCCCCACTGCTGGGGGGTGGGGGTGCAGGGGGAGATGAGTGGGACATGAGTGGCGGCCTGCTGGCAGGTGGACCTCACTGCTGGGAGGTGAGGGTGCTGGGGGACATGAGTGGGACATGAGTTGGGGCCTGCTGGCAGGTGCCCCTCACTGCTGGGGGGTGGGGGTGCAGGGGGACATGAGTGGAACATGAGTGGGGGCCTGCTAGCAGGTGCCCCTCACTGCTGGGGGTGGGGGTGCAGGGGGAGATGAGTGGGGGTCTGCTGGCAGGTGCCCCTCACTGCTGGAGGGTTGGGTGCAGGGGGACATGAGTGGGACATGAGTGGGGGCCTGCTGGCAGGTGCCCCTCACTGCTGGGGGGTGGGGGTGCAAGGGGAGATGAGTGGGACATGAGTGGGGGCCTGCTGGCAGGTGCCCCTCACTTCTGGGGGGTGGGGGTGCAGGGGGACATGAGTGGGACATGAGTGGGGGCCTGCTGGCAGGTGCCCTCACTGCTGGGGGGTGGGGGTGCAGGGGGACATGAGTCGGACATGAGTGGGGGCCTGCTGGCAGGTGCCCCTCACTTCTGGGGGGTGGAGGTGCAGGGGGACATTAGTGGGACATGAGTGGGGGCCTGCTGGCAGGTGCCCCTCACTGCTGGGGGGTGGGGGTACAGGGGGCATGAGTGGGACATTGGTGGGGGCCTGCTGGCAGGTTATCTGCCAGCAGGCCCCCACCCATGTCCCACTCATGTCCCCCTGCACCCCCACCCCTCACTGCTGGGGGCTGGGGGTGCAGGGGGACATGAGTGGGACATGAGTGGGGGCCTGCTGGCAGGTGCCCCTCAATGCTGGGGGGTGGGGGTGCAGGGGGACATGAGTTGGGGCCTGCTGGCAGGTGCCCCTCACTGCTGGGGGGTGGGGGTGCAGGGGGACAGGAGTGAGACATGAGTGGGGGCCTGCTGGCAGGTGCCGCTCACTGCTGGGGGGTGGGGGTGCAGGGGGACATGAGTGGGGGCCTGCTGGCAGGTGCTCCTCACTGCTGGGGGGTGGGGGTGCAGGGGGAGATGAGTGGGACATGAGTGGGGGCCTACTGGCAGGTGCCCGTCACTGCTGTGGGTTGGGAGTGCTGGGGGACATGAGTTGGTGATCATATTGACACGTACGGCACTGTATTGACATGTTTCTTATCCTCTGTATGCAACCTAAGCTTAAGTAACCTTGTACCTGCTGCGCCCGGCTACCCCTGGGTTTTGTGCGCAATATCAAAGAATGAACATATTACAAGGTGACATGTGGCTTGGCTGGGGGGCATGCCCATGGTGGATGGGCTGCCTGAGGGACATGACCAGGGGTGCAGGGTAGTCCCCTGTGGTGTGGGCTGCCTTCAGGGGCCGTGGAGGGGGTAGAGGGGACACCTGGGAGGACCCACACTGCCAATTCACATGTGGGACTCCCCGCGCACCCCACTGGATACACATACCTTGCTCTGACAGCGAAGTCGTGTGTGAAACATCATGCACACCCCCGAAATACATGTACCCCACTCTGACAGTGAAATCACGTGTGAAACTTCATGCGCACCCCCGAAATACACGTACCCCGCTCTGACAGCAAAATCGCGTGTTAAACTTCCCGCGAACCCCAGTAATTCACGTACACCACTCGCACAGGGCCAATCGCGTGTGAAACTTCCCGCGCACCCCCGAAATACACATACCCCGCTCGCACAGGGCCAATCGCATGTGAAACTTCCCGCGCAACCCCAAAATACACGTACCATGCTCACACAGGGCCAATCGCGTGTGAAACTTCCCGCGCACCCCCGAAAGACACGTACCACGCTCGCACAGGGCCAATCGCATGTGAAACTCCCCTCGAACCCCAGTAATACACGTACCACGCTCGTACAGGGCCAATCGCGTGTGAAACTTCCCGCGCACCCCCGAAATACACATACCCCGCTCGCACAGGGCCAATCGCATGTGAAACTTCCCGCGCAACCCCAAAATACATGTACCATGCTCACACAGGGCCAATCGCGTGTGAAACTTCCCGCGCACCCCCGAAAGACACGTACCACGCTCGCACAGGGCCAATCGCATGTGAAACTCCCCTCGAACCCCAGTAATACACGTACCACGCTCGTACAGGGCCAATCGCGTGTGAAACTTCCCGCGCACCTCCAAAATACACGTACCACGCTCGCACAGGACCAATCACGTGTGAAACTTCCTGCGCACCCCCGAAATACACGTACCATGCTCGCACAGGGCCAATCGTGTGTGAAACTCCCCGCGAACCCCAGTAATACACGTACCCCGCTCGCAGAGGGTCAATCACGTGTGAGACTCCCCGTGCACCCCCGAAATACACATACCACGCTCGCACAGGGCCAATCGCATGTGAAACTCCCCGCGTCGGGGTGTACATGTATTCAGAGGGGTGCGTAGGGAGTTTTACAGGCGTTTTCATGGTTGGGGGCCTGTATGCTGGTCCAATAGCCTGTGCGCCATGTACGAGATTTGTGCGCTGTGCCTGGTGCACGGGGAGGGGTTGGGGGGTGTAACTGGCGCTGCTGCAGGGTCGCTGTTCCAATCTGGATGTTAAAATCCATGAATACGCTGTGCGCGGATATGGATTTTAGTGCACGCGGCTGGCGCAGACTGTCACACGCGCACACTGTGCGCCAGCCGCGTGTGCCACTTGTGCACTGGATTCTATGAATTACCCCGATAGTATTGCTAGATTCACATAATTACGTATGTGTGGGAAAGTAGTGAGTTTTCCCAGGCAGGTAAACTCTTCCTTTTTGTAGACAAGTGGCCTGTGACAGTAAGTTAGTGGCAGTAACAAAAATACCACTATTTTTAATGCATCGCTAAAATCTTTGTTTGGAGGAAAAGTGGAGGATGAACCTACGCAAAAATCAGTAAGTAAATCCTCAACCTTTCCTAAACAGCTAAAAAATATCAGTGGAACTGCAGTGGAATTACCTCATGTAGTAATCCCACAAAAATCTGAAAGGAGTCCTACGGATTCGCACCATCCTTCTCCCACTTGTATCCTATGTTAAGCCCTTGGGACAGAGTGGCGGTGAATGAGTTTGGTGATAATTTGGTGGATTTCCTGCTGACACCATCAAAATCGTAATGAGGCCCCTGTCTTCTAGGTTTTCATCAAAACAAATATGCTTAATGATCATTCTTTCCCCTCAGACATTTTAAGATGGAGGGGAAGGTTAGAGACTTGTAAAGCCCCAGTAGGATTACAAATGAATCATACACACTATCAGTTTATGTGGTTGGACATACATTTTAAACAATTAGTAAGTTATTCACAAGAAGGCTTGGGTCCCTCTTAGGAATATATGAGAGACTGGAAATGTATTAGAATTGCGAATTATTTTCTGTCTGGCTCAAATCAAATATGAACAAATGGGCATCATGTCTACCATACTCCCTATATGAAGAACAACCATATGAACAACCATATGAAGAGCAACCAAAAGTGTTGCTTTGATGAATCCATTCTAGGTCCCATTAGGTGTGCCTTTTGAGAGATGTCTCCCTAGATGCTGTGAAAAGATGACAGAAATTAGGAAAAGTAACCTGAAGTAAAAAATTGGCTAAGACCTCGTAAACATAAAGAATTGTCACACAATGGGTAAAGATATTACAGGTACTAGTATACTAGGATATTCAATGTTTTTGGTTTTTTGTAAAACGATTGCTAGGAAATGTAAATTGTATGAACTTGGATCAAATTCACAGTGCAAGATGGGAGGCTTTTACAACCATTTTATTTGGTGTAAAACTGGAGCGGGATTATAGTCTAGTATTATTTCGTCTCAAATTGGGATTAAAATATAATTAAAAGATATGAGCAAGGCCAGTGCTAAGCAAGATGGGTTGAGGGCCCCTGGTACCATGTGGATTAGCAAATCAGGTGTTTAAACTTGAACACGATCTATGGGCCCCTCACATATTTCAGTTGTTCAAGATGTTAGTTTAATCTAGCTGTAGTCTCTGATACATAGAGAGAATCTTTCCTTATTCCAAAGAAAATTAGGACGACTCTAGGTACTATATAGCTTGGTGGCTTTATTGGACAGCTCAAGAAAAATGTGGTGACGCTAAGAGTACTTTTATTTTCTTGGGCGGTGTATTAGGGTATTTTGGCATCTGAACAAATTGGCTTTAGAGCATTCTTGTAGCCCAACCATAATATGTTTACCAATGTTTGCCCAAAAGGCAGCAAAAACAGGAGAGGACCCTTTTTCCGCTGCATTGCTGCACTTTACTTCAGATTTTGACAGTCAATAGACAACTATTATGGTAAAGATTGCTAGATAGGGTATCGATCCAGGTCCTTTAAAATGTAAAATGTGTTATATACAGACACTATGGTCAGAGTGAGGGTTGACACTTAGGGCTCTTGTTCAAAATCATGTGCACCTACAGGGGTTTAAAACAAGGCTCTGTGCTGGCCCCATTTGAATTTATGTTGTATATTTCAGATATAGGTAAAGTATGCAAAGGAATAAATAACTTGCCTCCACAAATGGGTTGTCAAACACAATAAATGGCCTATGCCGATGATATTGTTCTTTTAGAATGTACACCCCTTGATTTACAAATGAGCATAGCAGCAGTACATTCTTTTGCAATGAGGCATGATTTGGAACTGACTGCAGGAAATAAAAATAAAAAAATGGTGTGCTTCACAGCAGCAACGAAAAGACGGACATGTTCTTAGACTATAGAAAATACTATAGGTCAATATGTAGGAAATTTCTGTTTCCTTTTAGTAGATTTCAATGATAAATTGTTAACGACAAGGAAAAATATGAAAAATAATGCGAAGGCCCAGAAAGTGACCTTTACCTGTTTTGATCACCATTATGGGCGTATCTCAATGGAACAACTGGTCAAAGTTTAGAAAAAGAAGCCCGCCCGGTGATCTTATATGGGATCAAATTTCGAGGTAACTTGTCAGAAGTGTGGTTATCCCAAGTTGAAGGGAAACTAAGGGGACCAGTATTAATCTTAACCAAAAATGCACCAATGCAATACGTACCCATTGAACTTGTTTCTTTTCCCTTGTTTCACAGGCAAAGGCTAAAAGATTTATTTTTTATGTGGATGTGATAAGGGCAAAAAGGCAAAGTTAATAAGAATGTGAAAGGATGTAGTAACCAGGGATTATCCACATTTGAAAATGTAAATAAGGATTTTGTAAAAGTAGTAAATGCACAGGTAAATTAGTAATTAGAAAAGAAACACATTATACGTGAGGTTAAAGGAAAAGCGTATCAGTGGGACTGGGCCAGAAACGCAGAGTAATTATCTTCAGAAGACCTGGCATATGAGTTGATAAAGGGCTTTGGTTCATATATTAACTAAGCAGTCGTGCATAAACTGTTTCCAAGATAAAATAAGGTCAATGGGCCTCATTACGAGGCTGGAGGTAGCCTTGCCGGTTTTACCGGCAAGGCTACCTCCAAACTCGATTCCGGGTCCCGCACGTCCGAATGTGCAATCACCGGGCTATTCCAGCCCAGCAGGACCCGCTAATTGCCCTTACGTGGGTGACGGGCCCGGTACACAGTATTTTAGGAGGTTTTTACTTGATACAAGCTTTTTGAAGCAAAACAAAAGAAGTGATGGCTTTTGGTTATACAAGATTTTTCAATTTATATGATCTGTGGCTGAGGATGAGGAAGGGATTTCAATGAATGTTAACACGTGTGGTGACAGCTTAACGTTCCTTTAGTGGGGAAAATATATCTTATATTAGCTTCAACTATTACATTTTATTATGGATGGAAATTGATGAAATAATTGTAATGTATGTATATGTTATTAAGTATATGTTATTTTGTTTAACTATGTATGCACGTTAGATAATTTGTAATTGTAATATGATATGCTAATTTTGATTGCATTAAAGGTGTTATTTAAAGCCATAACACGCTAAGTTTAACACTAAAACAATAAATAGGAAACTGCATTTGCACTCCTTTGTCAATTCCTTCTACTTCACCAACCTCATCTCCACTCTCTGATTTGACCCCCATAAGCTTTGCAAGGGTATATCCTAACCACTCTCATTTCCACCCTTTGTCTCTTCTACTTCTCTACGAAAATCTCTTAAATCTGTGATACTCTCACTAACTTCAGTGCCTTTCCTACCCCTCCTTTTCCTCACAACCCCCACTCTCTCACCTCCTCTATTCTCTCCTAGTTCTCCTTTATACTATTGTACCTGAACTGGCACTCATCCTATGATCTTCCAACGCTTCTTGCGCTGTTATAAACCCCTTTGCACACCAGACCACTAAAGGATGCAGTCCTGACCTGCACCTATCCATTCACACATTTCAACCTCTCCCTGTCCTTTTTGATTTTCTCAACTTGCTATAAGCTATATGATCTTACCACTATTAAAAACCTATGGCAGACCCCGAAGGATCTGCTAACCACTGACTTGCCTGCCCTTTCCCTCACTATTGTGAAATACCAAAAAATATATTATTCAACCATATGTGAATTTACCTTGAAATACTTGACCTCAGTGAGCGTCTTCAGTCTGGATTTTACAGTCATCACTCCACAAAAACAACACCAATACCAATCCATGTCTCTAACATCACACCTACTGCTAACCACCTGTCATCGAACCTCTTCTTTCATGTCTCTGTGGTCTTTGAAACACTGGACTACTCATGGGTACTCATGTATATTTCTAAACTTGCATTTAAGGGCATAGCCATTGCCCAGAGTGCATCCTACTTATCTTTATGATCCAAATCCTTTCCAGTTCCTGGAGCTCTAGAGCATGCTATGTATTCATGTTATCATTTGATGTCCTTCTAGGGTCTGTATTCGTTCCTCTCCTATGTAATCTGTATAACTTGTCAAGATCTTGTTAACCTTTGGGTTCCTGTATCATCTCTTTGTTAATGACACACACATCTTTTTCTCCTTCTGCTCTTTTACCATTGGCCTTCCTTCCAGCATCACTGACTGCCTGACTGCCATTCAACACTGGGTGATGATTCTCTGTGTGGTGCTTAACTCCTGGTTTCTAATGCCACACCTCTACAACCCCGCCCGCACCAGTGTATTTTTATCCCTGGTACCCTCGCCACCTACTGCATGGCTACCAACCTTAGGGTTCACTTTGAGAGCGAACTTGAACTTCAACTACTCGTTAACTGTACTTCTAAGGATTCCAGGTTTAATCTCTTTAACATCTAAACAATCTACCCCTCTCTCACCCTTCACTCCACTTAAACTCTTATCTTCACCCTTGCCCTCAACAGGCTAGGCTACAATTGAGCCTCCTTATGGCACTCCTTCTCTACTCCTTTAGACCTCTTGACAAGGTGCTTAATTTTCTGAGGCCTGATCATCACCCATTTCTGTACATCGCTTTAAGGCAGGTGGCTGTCCATGCAATGTCACTCCCTCCTTAAATCCCTTCTTCTTGTCTACAAATTGCACCATGGGGTATTACCCCATACTTGACCGAGCACCATCTCTAGTTACGCATCCTCTTGCACTGTGCCTCCTTAATATCTCTCTCCCTCATCCTCCCTGCCCTACCTCTTGCTTTTTCTCCCCACTACTGAAACCCCCTAACCCACTATCAAGTCCATCCTGACTCTATCTGCCTTCACGCCTGCTTTGAAAAGGCACATTATTCTCTGAGAAGGGCACCTAAGCTATCTGGTCGCATCATTCCATCCTCTCCCCCTGCATATACTTGTAAATACTGTGAATGATAATTTAGAAATGTAATGCAATGTAGTAGCCATGTATATGGTGCCAATACCACTGTAGAAGCCTCCCAATGCAGGTGTTTGTTTAAGTGGATGTTGCATATTGTGTTCACAACTAGGTTTCCAATCAGAGGTCTGAGGTGAAAAGATGTGCATATGATTGTACCCCAAATTCTTAATTCTTTAATAGGTATCATTAAGTACACTAGAACCTGTACGTCAGTATCATCAACACGTGCTATTCCATTGCCTCGCTATTACAGTTATTGTATCTGTATCTATTTCTCTTCTACCACTGTAAAGTACCTATCCATGGCCAATGCTATCTATTGATCCCTGTCAATTTGATCACTGGCTGGTCGACTTAGGTCACAGTAGGTGACCTGCCCCACTATCCAACACTTTCCCCAAATATGATTGGTCTGGTGTTAGTTTAGTAAATAATACCAGTCCTACTATATGGGGCGGAAGGGTGTTTAGGGGTCTAAAAAACATTTGGTCAACTAGCTGGCGATCAAATTGCCCATGATCAATAGACATGGATCCCATCTATGTGACTGCAAAGCCAGCAATATGTGCCGTACAGCCATACATGCTCCCAATCCAAATTAATAGAGACAAACCGAAATAACCAAAAGTTCCAGTTTGCTTTACAAACAGTAGGACATATATTTTAGACAGTGCACAACGTTCCTACTGCAGAACAGACCATGTGGGCAAGTCCAGATGAAGCACAGGTATTTTACTAATGGCTAGCTTCAACTGGCATATCATACGCCGATCTAACACTCTCTCTTCCTCCCTCCCCCATCCCTCTCCTCTGTGTCTCTCTGTCTCTCTCTTTGTCTCTCTCGTCCCTCTCCTCTGTGTCTCTCTGTCTCTCTCTTTGTCTCTCTCATCCCTCTCCTCTGTGTCTCTCTGTCTCTCTCTTAGTCTCTCTCTGTCTCACTCAATGGACCTGAGAACTGCCAAACAGAATGACATTACCGCACGCGGAAAGCATGCAGTAACTTGAAGGGTCCACATGATTTTGAAGTCATGTAGACCCTTTAGTTATTCCCCATTTTGGAGTCTTATATGGCTCCATGGGGAGTGCATATTAGTGCATGTGTAAATTACTGCATGTGGTTACTATGGTTGTAGGTTAAAGATTCGAAAACAAAAGGATCGAATGCAATACATTCGAGTCAAAAGGAAGGAAAAAACAAAGACCGAATGCCCCATTTTTTTGCCAAAAACCATTAATTTTACCTATACCAAAACCGAAAAAAAATACATTAAAAAAAGGCATTTTTTCGGTCCTTTTGACTGGAATGTATTGCATTCGATCCGTTTGTTTTCGAATTAATGACTGGACACTGGTTACTATCACATGCAGTCATTCTTTTGCTTGGAGGTTTCCTCCACACACACAAAGAAAGGCGGTTTTATGTGGAGTGGAATACAAATGGACAGAAATGCTTTCCACCTTTCATTAACCTTTCACCCCTAATGAACATGAGCTCCAGGATGTGCAGTTAGCATGGAGGATTCTTAAAGGGCAATTAGTGGAAGTGGGACTTTCCTTTAAAGTAGATGTTTTAAGAAAAGTATCAACGAATACTTAGGGGCACCTGTAAATGAATCAAACACCCTTCAACGAAGGAAGGGAAAGGGGTTAATGAGGAGTGACCCCCCCCTGAAAAACGATCACCAATACTGTTAAGTATGTCATAGTGCCTGCTTATCCACAATGTGCTTGCCGGGGTGCAGTTTAAATATACACTAATGTTGACCGCCTCCCTGATGAGAAAAGATTATTTTGAGAGCAGGGATTCCAAGAGACTGTTTCAAGCTGAGACAAGGCAATTAACTTGAGCTCCACTCATGATGTGGACCTGGTTTGAAGGGTTAGATTCCCATGACACGTTCTGTGCATCGCGTGGATTCATGCTTTTCGCTGCTTTCCCGACAATTCGAAAACACACCGATGCCTGTTTTTTTTATTTAGCTCAACAAAGAAAGATGAATTATGGCTTTTTTCTTTTGACGTTTCCCCTTCCTAGAATTTAAATAATTTAACTGCCTGCCAAAATGCAAATGTATGCATCGAGCGCCTGGTGTTACATTATACACAGTTTTGTACTACTCGAGGGTGCCCTTCCAGGCTTCAAGGATTTCCCGCTTCTCCCACACAGATAGCTTGTGCTGCTGGCGGATGAAGCTTTTTGCAAAACAAGATGAGCTACTGCTTTGGAGGTGGGGCTTTTTCGATTGTTTAACTTTTCTCAGGGAGATGCGCTATCTGTCTGGAAATCCAGCGTCTGTGTGCTTAAAAAAAAACGGAAAAATTGCAAGATAGTGTGTTACCAAAAAAAAAACCATTGGCAAATTTTGCAGGCACTGCCATAATGGTACTCCCTGGTCATAAATTGGCAACACCTTGTAAGTGGTGTTAGTACCTGGCATGTTATGGCAGGGCCTTTCAACTGCTTATCTGATGCGTAGGCAAGTGCCAAAGCTATTGGCTTTATCAAAGCTTGTTTTTTTAGGAATCCAGTACATGGAACAGTATCGTGTTCTTTTGCCGACAGTAACTACTTTGGGGTACTTCACCACAAAGTAATTACTTGGATTTTTCATCGACTTATTAAGGCAATGGTGGGCTAAGGGTAAAAAGGGAGTGGGAAGGGGTTTGGGGTAGAGGCAGTAACAAAGGGGAAGGGAGGGAATAGGTGTGGAACCCCCCGCCCCCAAATTGAAAAGAAAATGATGAAAACATTCAAAGTAATTACTTTGTGGTAAAGTACCACAAAGTAATTACTGTTGGCAAAAGAGCATGAAGCCCAAGGAACAAACATACTGATTCTAAATCAAGTGACAGAAGACACTCTTGGTTACAACATTGGTATTGATATGATATGGTATGGCATTTATAAAACACCTGTACACAAGTGTTTCTAGGCGTGACTAGACATGGAGGGGGAAACATAGGGAGGACAAAACAACAATCTTACTAGGCCCTGTGTCATTCAGATCGTGCAAGTGCAGGAAGTGGAAGGGGAGAAGTACCGAGGGGGAGGGAGAAGTGCAGCCGACATGTGGCTCACCTTAAGTAACTCAAAAGGGACAGATACAGACCACAAGTGCTGGGGAGCTGGGAGAAAGTTCAAAGTGTAACTGGACATGCAGGAGCCTGGGCCCAAGTTCAGATGGTAGCCAGGTGAAAGCAGTCTCGGCATCAACAGGGAAGAGGAAGAGAGAAAGCAGAAGTAAAGAGGAAGGTCTTGAGTTCCTTCTGGAACCGGAGGTGGTTCTGCTCAAGTTTGAAAGAGGCAGGGAGGCAGTTCCAGAAGGAGGCCCCAGTCGAAGAGAGAGATCTGTCCCCAGTTGTCTGGCTGGAAAAGCTACTGACCCTCAGAGAGTTGGAGGTGGACGTGTGGAGAGCTCAAGAAGGGAGATGTTTAGGAAGAGAGAGCTTGAGGTATTATGGTACCAGGCCCCAGAAAGCCGTGTGTACAACGCAGAGGGTCTTGAACTTCATCCTTGCCGCCACTGGGAGCCGATGAAGAGATTTCAAAGCTGGAGAGATACGATCCTTGGGCTTGAGGCCAAGGACAAGTCTTGCAGTCCTGTTCTAGATAAGTTGTTGAGGTCGGAGAGTAGAGGCAGAAAGATTTGGAAAGAGGTTGTTGCAGTAGTCCAGCCTAGAGAAGACCAGAGCTTTGGAGACGGTGGGCTTCTGGGGGAAAGAGAGGAAATGAAGAATGCCTCTGAGGAGGTGCAGATGATAGTTTGACTTCTTAGAGATAAAAAACAGAGAAGAGAGTGGGCACCACCATGTATTCAAAAATGTTCAGAATATTCAAGTAAAAATCAAATATTTCAAAAAAGAATATACATCCAATTGAAAAGGAGCTGGCTGTGACAAGTCTGGAGACACCCGGACTTATAATTGCAACACACGCTGGAGACCAAGTAATAATACTGGGTCACACAACCGCTCTCATATGGGCCCCATATGAGAGCGGTTGTGTGACCCAGTATTATTACTTGGTCTCCAGCGTATGTGACTTCTTAGAGATGTCAGAGATGTGAGAAGATAAGGAGAGGGTGGAGTCAAAGATGACCCCAAGGTTCTTAGCCTCACAGGTAGCAGCAGGAAGAGGGCCAGAGAGGGCAGCCAGAGAGAGAGAGAGAGAGAGGAAAGGAGGAAACTGGTGTTCCAATGAGGATCTCAGTCTTACTAGTATTAAGGCAGAGATCATTTGCGGCACACAATTCCTGAATGAGAGAAGGAGAATAGACAGATGAGGAGAGGAAGAAGTAGAGCTGGGTGTCATCTGCATAACACAGAATGTTGGAGCAGAAGGAAGTGATGCGGTGGGCAAGAGGTGCCAGTAATTGGTTGAACAGCCAGGGAGAGAGATTAGACCCCTGGGGAACACCACAAGATAGATAGAGGAGATGGCTAAGCCCATGTGAGCGAAGGGCGTGTGACTAGAAAGCAACTGCTGTTTTGCTGTGGCTGCATTTGTATCCATTCCCCTGCCTTACCTCGAGGATCTGAGGACCGCAGGAGACCGAAGGAGAACGAAGCGCCGTCGCGCTGAGAAGCCCCGCCCCCTCCTCTGTGGCCCGCCCAGGCAGGAAGTGTGCCTACATTAGAGCAACCCAGGCACCCTTGCGGCGCTAAGCCCATGTGAGCGAAGGGCGTGTGACTAGAAAGCAACTGCTGTTTTGCTGTTTGGCTGCTTGCTGCGGCCGCGGATACTGAGTTGTGGCGTACGGCCGAGCCTGAGGAAATTCGAGCTCCTCGTGCCCTACTAACCGGACCAAGTGTGCGTGGCCCGCTACTATTGGTGTCATGTCTTCGACTGCCGATAAAGGGAAAAGTGGTAGTGTCTCCATGAAAACTCGTGCCCAAAGAAAGCAGAGGCTGGAGTCGCCTGAAAATTGTTTACAGACTCCTGCTGAGCTGCAACAGTCACCAAGGCGCCTCCCAAGTGAAATCATGGACACAGCGACGCAAAGATCAAGCCACCAAGTAAGTGAAGATGGGTCCACTGTGCCCTATTCGTATGACTTTAATTATACCATGAGAATAGGGGCCCTAAGCCAGGAAAGAGTAGCGATCCTCCCTTCCCCCTCTCACACAATTATATCTGCAACGCCTGTCTGTCCTACTCAGGCAATGACGTCTGGCTGTCACACAGAAAGCGTGCATAGAGACGACATGACAGCTGCTCCTTGTCCTGTTCCTGAGGCTCCGATCGAATCCTGTAAGGCCACGACCTCAGCGCCGACGGCAGAGTTAGGTATGGCCCATGATTACGACCCCGCCATTGACAGGGACTACTCCTGGTCACAAGGAGCTCTCACCTCGACACACAGGAAGTAACCCCATTAGCCGGAGCCTTTGCAGCGCTGCGTGGCCAGTGCCCCTTCACCTGCTCTCAAACGAACTAGCAGTCCAGCCAGGCAATGTAGTCCTTGACAGCGCAAGCCCAAGCAAAAATGAAGCCACGAACGGTGTTTCGCCTCGGCTGAGGTTCTACAGCGCCCTTGACAAATTGGTACCCTCTCCAATAAAACTGTATAGCGGGCTCTCTGAAGGCGAATTCCACGACCCCCCATCCACGACTATGGGTAGAGCGGAACCTGAGCATGGTGCGCGCCCAGAAGCCTGCAATACGCCGTTACATGGCGAAGGGGTGTGGTCCAATTTAAAGTGTTTGGATACCAAAACTGATTCACAACGCAGAAACTCACTGGATCTGGTTAACAAACTGCTAACAGACCTTAAACAAATCAATCAAGTGAGAAATAACACTTCGACCTCAAAAGATATAGCTAACGGAGGACATGAGCCTAGGACAGAGGCACATGACTCGTTATCCAGCGCACATGGTAGGGCGTCAAGCAACCTCGATAATCGCCAACACGTCCACCAAATTGGGCCGTCAAAAAGAAGAAGAGCCGATTCGAGCATTTCCCCGAGCTTCCAATGCTCACAGAGGAAGATTCCGAAACAAGGGGTTGCCGCTCTGGCCCGACCCTCGGCCAGGCTGAACGCCAAAATATGTCACGAAGCCGTAGGCTCACCGAAAGCCCATGACTGCTACGTATCCTCAAGTGACACTTCATCCTCGGACTCATCCATTATGGATCGCCCATATCCGAAAATTAGGCGATTCCCTTTGAGCAGAAAGTGCAAGGTGGAACATGAGAAAGAATGTAACAGCACTACGAGTCAAACGCCATATATGCCTGGCATTCAATCCACTATTCTATCATCCATGACTTTATCCCTCGCACCATTCCTTAAAATGTACGAACATCTAAACGAGAACATAAAAGACCTGTTAGTGGTTGTAGCAGGCTTGCAGTCCAAATTGGAAACCTTTGAAAACACGCATACGCTGCATATGGCCGCGGTGTTGAACACTAACAATAAGGCAGAGATGGCGTTGGGATCTCTGATGGATGTTAACAAAAATGCAAACTTGGACAAAAAATTATTGGCTGAAGTCGCAAAACAAGCTCTTAACATCTTCCAGCAAAAATGCGAGAATAGATCCAGAACTGAGTCCGTAGACGCAAGAGGAATCGTGGCACCCTTGTGCTGTCATCCTACAGAGCTCGGCCATACAAATAGGTTGGCCGTGAACAGAGGCGTGGCGGTGGAACCTAAAGCCCTCCCTGATCCAACTTACCAGCTGTGCTCTACCTCTCATGACAACAATGACATTGAAATCGCCCCTTCGAGTTGTACCCGTGTGTCTTCCACTCTAGTGCCTGACAACACTATCAACACTCCTAGAGTTCAATTGTCAGTGGAAACTCCCCTTATGGACTTAACCAACACAAATAACCTGCCACACTTTAAAGACATTTTGTTGGTAAGCCAATCTGTGGAGAACTTGGCCCTCCTGGACCCGCAAACGGCCACCTCGTCTGATCAAATTCATGGTCCAAATCAAAATCAAGGTCCAAACTTTATAGACGAACCGATTGCAGTCTCATATAAAGAGACAACTGATGTGTCCCCTCAAATTTTCGACATATTCAAAGCCAATAAGGCCTCCGCCCCAATCGATACAACAGTAAAGATCCGTAAGGGAAAGGGGCCTCAAAAGAAATCGAAGAACCTACCATCAAAAAAATCAAGACGTGGCAATGATTCTAGAAAATTTCTGAGAAACATTAAAACTGTGAATGTTACTGTAAACCGAACAATTACGAAAGAACTCAACGGAGCTGTTGGCTCCGAGAACAACACAGCAGTAATCGAGCTTGATCAACCCAGTAGCAGCATCGCACATTCGTGCGACATCTCTGAAATCCTGCTCAACATGTCAGTATACGGAGACGCTGAGGCGGAAGCCCAGGGTGCGCGTGTCGAAGCGACTCCTACGGTTGGTGCCATCCCCACAGTGTTTAAGCCCGTTAGTACTGGACCCCCAACGGACCAAAACAATTCTAAAGATCTGTCGCAGATGTCATCAGATACAGACAGGCCTCCTTCGGATGACAGTGTCGCATCTATCAAGACCTCTACCCAGTACGCCAACGCATGTCAAAATGCGCCAAGCTCCCAATCCGACAGAGTGGTCACACTGCTTGAAGTAACGCAGGCGGTGACTCCTCTGCCCCACGGATTAGTCAGTCAACCAAAGGTGTTCCTGACTTTGGAAGAAAAACGCCGCAACACTATGGCTTCAGCAAAAGACCGTGTTTGCCAGCACACTGTGTATGATGCCTCGGAAGAGCCGGCCTTTGTCAATAAAACCTTTACAACCAGGCCTGCAGGTCGGGCGCGTACACCTGAGCCCTCACAAGGTACCAAAGTTCATCCACCACCGCAGCCAAAAAACAATAGAAGTTTGCAAATAGCCTCCACAGCCAATAAAAACCCGTCTATTTATCGCAAACAAGGCTGCCTGTCAGGTAATGCCGCGTCGCCTCATCAAGTGCTCCTAGAACGTATAGACTCAACTGACGATTTAATTTTAAATCGGCACAACGTTCTGTGGCTATGCCACCTGGTACCGACCCTCAGAAATATTGAATCTGAGGATCTCAAAATTGTGGAATTCATAAACGACAACAAAAATGATGCCGTGGTACTACACTTACAATCAAAGCTGATAGCTGACACTCTTCTTCAAGCAGCTCCGGTTCTCATGTCTTTGGGCTTCAACATATCCCTAGCACCAACGCACGACAAAGAAAACCCGATACAAGATGATTTCATTCTACATAAAACGGACGAAAAAAACCAAGTGCGTAAATCTCCTATAAGGTCTACTGCAACACTAACACCTTCTGCACCCCTTACCACCGGTCCACAAATCTCACTTGCAGCAAGAAGCATAGACTGTCTCAAGATTACAATACAAGGAGCGGCCCAAGCAAAGACCAATGGGGTATTAACTACCCAATGCTCGTCTGAGGCGTTGGACGTTAATGATTGGTCGTGGGTCGCTGCCTCGCTAAGCTCAAAGAAATCATGTTAACGCCAGGATCCTAAGGACCGTTTGACACACACTCTAGGCTCCTGGAACACCAGGGGCTTTAGCCATTTGTTTAACGTCTCGTGGTCTGACGGGTTGGACATTATCTGTCTACAGGAGACATGGATATGTGAAAGTCCTATTATGGAAGACTTTGAAATTGCTTTTAATCCTGCCATTAAGCAGAACAAAGGAAGACCCATGGCTGGTCTTGCGGTTGCCGTCAGGATCGCCTCAGGCTACAGAATCATGAGTTGTGCAAACATCTCTCCCTTCATTCAGGTGGTCATGGTCAGCTTGGCGGACGCCGAACATGTAATAGCTTCCAACCTCTGTATTATTAATATTTATTGGAACCATAAGGCCACTGAGGCTAAACACTTCATTGATGAGATAACATCAGTCATTGACGACATTTTAGTGAAAGAGCCCACACAAGACTTAATCATCTGTGGTGACCTCAATATTGACTGCATTAACCATTTAAACACCTCCGGTCATAAAAAGATCGTAAACAAGCGTGAACAAGAAGTAACAACGCAATGGCGTATGGAAATGGATCTTCGAGAGATGACGTCCCTTAACGGGCAAACGACCGGAGACATACCAGCGGCCCCTACCTGGAGAAGAGGAGAGTCAAAATCAACATTGGATTACATTCTAGTATCTAGCAACCTTCATAAGAAAATCAGCAGTCTCGTGGTAGTGTACATGACCCACAGTGACCACGACATGGTAACCCTGACGTTCTCGGCTGAAGCCTATACATGCCAAGCCCCTTGGCCCCACGCTGTCAGGACTGGATCTGGCCGCATTCGGCTAAACCTGGACTCTAATGACATGGATCAGATTGTGTCGTCCTTCAAAGCATCAGGAATGGTAGAGTACGCACACACCCTGACTCAATACCAAGAAGTGAAGAACAAAATAAGACATACTCAATTCACAGAAAAACACAAATTTGATCTTGCGGTTCTCCAACGTAAAAGGCTTCTTCGTCGTGAACTGAGACATATAGGGAACTTAAATTCCAGTGACTCCACCACCCAAATACGCAAGATCAAACAGGGATATAAGAACTGGTTGAAGTCACATAAATCGATTATGCTCCAGAACGACGCTGAGCTCATGATGTCCAAGATGAAGAGTTCAAACTCAGCCGATTATTGGCGACTCATTAATGACAACTTGACTCCACAACATGCCCTCCAGGCAAACTTAGTCTTAGAGGCCGAATGGGTAGATTTCTACTCCGACCTCTTTCAGAAGACCAAACATTCCACCGTTTGGGTTCCGCCAAATATAACTCAATGGGACATCGTCTTTGACTTCGACGACATCGTGAGAGTCATAAAGAACTTGCATGCCTCTAGGGCCCCTGGCCCGGATGGACTCACGAATTTTACGCTCAAACAGCACCCAGAAGAATGGGCAGCCTTCTGTGAGACGTTATTTAACAGGATCCTCAAGAGTCGTAAGACCCCGGCCTCATGGAAATCGGCTGTGATTATACCCATCTTCAAAAAAGGAGACCGCAGAAACCCCAAAAATTATAGACCCATTGCCCTACTTGACGTCCTAGGGAAAGTGTATGCCTCCCTCCTCCAGCAACAACTTCTGGAATGGTCCGCCAAGTCTAATCGGGTCGACCCAAGACAGACTGGCTTCGTCAAGGGCGTGGGGTGCGGTGTCAACTTACTCCTATTAAATCTATTGAAAATGGAAGCTCTTCGAGTAAACTCCAAGGTCTACCTTGCACTAGTTGACCTATCGCAGGCATTCGATAGTATCAATAGAGAATTACTTTGGGAAAAGATGAGCAAGTGGAACTGTCCACCAAGCCTGTTAGCTGCCATCGCGGAACTCCATACAGACACCTCCATTAAAATTAGACTAGACTTAAAGGGAACTCTAACAGCTCCTATTGAGACATCAAGAGGTGTCAAACAAGGCTGTCCTCTGGCGGCAACAATCTTTAACTTGTTCATCTCTGATCTCAAAGACTCCATGATTGGCTTAGTTACGTTTCCACCCAAAATCCACGGCTTGCATGTTGACTACTTAGTCTACGCGGATGACATCATTCTCCTGGATTCCACACCGATAGGTCTCCAACGCAAACTCATCGCTGTGGAAAAATACCTGACAGAGAACTGCTTAAATATCAACAAAGGCAAATGTGAAATCATGGTATTCGAGAACCTGCGTGGAGTAAAAAATAATAAGAAAAAATTCACTTGGTATTTGGGTAAAGATCCAATTACGATCGTGCCAAATACAACATATCTAGGTATGAGACTAAGCGCAAGCAGAAATGACGCGCCCTGGCTGGAATTTGTAAAATGCAAATGTCGGACGCTGGCTTGCCAAGCGTCATTAATTAACAAAAGATTTGGCAAATTCTCCTTAAAGCCTACGATAAATTTCTTTCAGCAGAAAGTAGTTCCGTCCCTGATCTATGGTGGTGAAAACGCGTTTGGATGTGGGAACGAAATATGGAATTCATTGGAAAACATCTTTTGGTCCAAAGTTCTACACCTACCTAAAGGGACCCCAACATCATGTGTAAGGTATGAGCTTGGATACATTTCGATGCAAGCCAGGGTTGCTTGGAACCTCCTAAGTCTGTTCAGAAAAACTAAAGTGTCCAATCCAAAGCCACAAATTGAAATTCTCCATAATTCAGACATCAAGAAAACATCCACTATCTTGTCTCAATGGAATGAGTTGTGCCATGATGTCTTGATTAATTATGACATCTCAATCCAAATGTTAATAGAAAACCCTGATGCTGCGAAAGTGAAATTGTGGAGAAATGATTGGATACACACTTGTAAACAAAGATCGACTTCGCGCACAACCCGGGAAGCCCCTCCTGAGGCAAGAGCGTATGGCACCACTCCGACCTACTTGTCTTGCTTCCCGGACGCATGGTCGAGAAAGCTATACCTACAGTTTAGGTTGAATGCTCTTCCGACCAAAGAGCGCCTTTGTTTTTGGAACCTGGCATTGGCTCCGGACCCCATGTGTCGTCTGTGTAAAACTGAACATGAAACACTCAAGCATTTGACGATGAATTGTCCTGGTCTAGTGAAAGAAAGGAACATTCTCTTCGGGCCTGTGACAAAGAACTATCAGTGCCTGTCCAGGGACGACTGGTGGAAAGCCCTCTTTGTAGAAACTAAAAGGCCACTGCTACACGCATTAGTCATCTTTCTTCGAGCTGTGAAAAATCGATTGGACAGCCTCGTGTTATCCTAGCCGGAGGAGTTATCCGACACACAACTTGGCAATCTTGTACATAGTCCCGAGGCTACGCAAATGAAATAATGAGATGCGGTTTCATGCTGGTTGTAAAAATCTTAAATGTGTCTTTGCTTCTTTTTTAAAGGTTTAGAAAATAAACCATATAAAATAAAAAAAAAAAAAAAAAAAAAGATAGAGGAGAGGAAATACCCCAGTTGGACCTGAGAGGGTCAGTCAGTGAGAAAGGAAGTCAGCCAGGGCAGGGCCTGATCAGTGATACCCAGGTTATCACGGAGGCGATTGAGCCCCACTTAAAAGCCAAACCTAAAAAGGATTAGCTTAACAAATCTCGAGTGGAATGGGCCATGTTGCTATCAATGTTAAAGAGGCAAAAACACTATTGAATGTCTGGTGTATTATAAATTAACAATAAAATAAAATATGTGGCCTTGAATTCCTTCAATGGGCCCTATGCTGGCATGCCGCACCATGTCCAAAGGGATCCAGGCCGCTGCCAATGGTATCATGCAGGCAAAACCAAACCCTCAAACCAATGTAGCAACCTTCTGCACTGTGAAGCAGTCATAGACCAAGAAAGGTACCCTTCTATTCATCTTGCAAACATGTCTGAATGCTTGCCAAATCCAACCTTGACCATTTCACTGCCAAAAGTGAAGGAGGATGGACAGCTGCAGTTAATTCCAGGAAACTGATTTAAGGTAAGATTCTGCACAGGTAAGACAAGAGGCAACGACCCACAGCACAGCTTTCTCCCTTCAGCTCCACTTCTCCAACTGCTTGGGGTCACATCTTAAGAAATACATTCTAAATAAGTGTCCCAGGTTCTAATATGCATCATCACCTAGAACACATCATAACACATCTCCTCTCCTTCAATCAACACATCCTCTTTTAAGCACCGTAATCCTGTTCATGTTCCACACTTGATTGCTACTCAGATTACAACATATATCCTTTTGTCTTCACCACACCCTTGCTCATCCTCACCCAATCACCACACTCTACCCTCAATTCCTTCTTGCCACTAATTTAATTTTCTCTCATCACCCACTTTTCTTTCTTTTTTTCAAAATTTCTTTTTTAATTAATCCACCACACAAATTGAACCTCTCGCTCTTCCGAGCCACGGAGGAATCACTATTGTATTGGCCTTCCAACCTCTCATCAATTCAAACTGGCTAATGCCTGTGACCACAAATGGAGACATTTGCAATGTGTACAAGCCACCTTCCTATCTTTACGCCATGCACCAGTCATGTGAATGGCTTCCATGATACATCTATTCATTCTTTCCACCACACCATTTCCTTCAGGGTGGTACAATGATGACCTTTTATGTCTTATTACATACCTATTCACATACTCCACAAAATACCCTGAAGTAAATTGGGCACCATTATGATATGATACATATGATATCAGTAAGAATACTTTCAGGCATTCACTCTCTCGCAAACACTTCCTGAATCAATCCAACCATGGTTTCTCTAATGGTCTCACAGACGATTTTGTATTCTGTCCACAAGGACAACAAATCATTCAAAACAATAATACATTTTCCTTGTCCTCCTCCTAATTCCACAGGCCCTAAAATGTCCATTGCCAAATTGTCCCAAAACCTTCTGGGTATATCAACCTCCACCCATGGGTTGCATTTTAGCCACTCTGCCCTTTCCTACCTTACCACACTCAATATAATCTGTCAATCTCCTTTCCACATCTCGATCAAAATCAGGCCACCAATATTCACTTCTTAGGACCGCCTTGGTATGAGCCACTCCCACATGTCCTTCATGAGCTAGATCCACTATCTACTTCCGAACAGATAGGGGAAGAACTACATGCTCCCACTTAAACAACAATCCATCAACCACACATAATTCATCACGCACCTCAGAGAAGGGCATTTTACCCTGTCTTAGTCCAATTTTCCTACCATTGTGCTTTTCTACCACAGGCTGAATCCACAGCTGCAGTATAGCACCCATGGGTGACCATTGTGTCAAAATGGCCCGGTCTTCTTTTTTTGCCATTTCTTGTTTGTGAGGTCTTTCATGGGTATTACTCTCCACACCGAACCAGGTTTAGGCCCTTTGTTCATTTTGACTTTGGCGGGCTTCAGTACTGAAACCCGCCTCTGGCTCCAGTGTGTTTGGCAGGGCTTCCCTGCCCTTAGTCTCCTTGGTTACCTGAATTCACCCAGTCCTGATTGGCTGGCTGGCTGTCCTTGCAGGACAGCCACCTTGCTGTGTGAGTGACAGCTAGGCTGTGCATGCAATGGGAGAAACCTGTATAAAAGGCAGGGCTTCTTGGACTGAAGACAGAGTCGACCACTGGAAGAAACATCCAACAAAGGAATCGTGAAGAGAAGCTGGCTGCATCCTCCTGCACCCTGGAACTACCTGGTGAAGCCCTGCTGCTATGATGAAACTCCTTTTCCGAATTGACAAGAGAGGACAACTTCTGCCCTTGGGTTAGTGGGACCAACTAACCCCGAGACAAACTTTGCTGGAAGGACTTTCCTAACTGGCTGTACTTCTTTGCTGCTGCTGGAACCGAGTGCCGGGGGTTGAGAAATCCGTAGATGAGTACAACATCTGTAACCCGGCCAAAAACTCCAGGAGTCTCCTGAGGACCCTGTCGAAGCAGGACAACCCAAGCTCGAGTCAGTTCACCAGAGTGATGGGCTCAATGAGTGACGGAATCCCAACCAGTGTCCAAGATCCGCGGTAGTGCTTTTCATTGTGCGCTGAAACAAAAAGTGCAGCTGAATTGAAAATTGAAATTGAAAAGAGCCCGTAGCTGTTGCTGACCTCTGAACTGCTGTGCAGGAGTCCTCCAGACGTCCTCCCTCTTGACCCCACGACTGAGGCCCAGGAACACAGGATCTGCAACACTGCAACCTAGACAGAAGCCAGCTGGATCCTCTTCTTCTAACCTAAGGTACTGTGCTGACTAACGGGTACTTACCTCTTTGTCTGTAGCTTGCTTTTCTCAGTTGAGATTTGCAGTAGTGGCTTTTCTAGAGTTGATCTCAGTTCTAACTTTCACAAGTGTAACAGCTTGTGGCCTAAAAGTGATTTTCTACAACAAACTCTCTAAATTTGTGCAAGACTTTGTTTTGCTAAGAAGTGCCTCAGCTCCATAGACTTTGCTCCAATTGACTGTGGCTGTCCTGAATCCCTGCAGACTCACTCTTCTATTCCATTGACTTTGATTCTAACTGTTCCTTATAGGTGACAAATTGATTTGTAACTATTATTGCTGGGAAAGGTTTTTATCTAGACTTCATTGAGAGATTTAAAAGTGCTTACATGCTCTGAGAACCTGTTAACCTTTTTCCTTCCCTTAAACTTTCCTTTCTACCAACCTCATAATTTTACCAAGTGCAAAAGTGATATAGAAATGCCATTACTGTCCTTGTTAGTGAAGTAAACTCAGTGTGTAGGGAGCATATATGAAACATCTCTAAAGAGTATCTACTTGCTTGGCCTTCATTCTGAGGACATATCTGAACTGTATTTCTGTTGTTGCACATTGCCCTTTTCAAAGAATACTTATTTAAAACTGACCATTAAATACATAATTATTTTACTAGAAAACCTTGAGTGTAAGTGTTGTATTGGTGAATTTTCGATGCTACAGCTCTACACCTCACATTTACCCCTCTTGAGATAAGTCTGGCTGCTCAGTCACACTATCAACTTGTGTAGTACTACAAACCGATACCAATAGGTGGGTTACCTAATACCAAGAGGACAAGGGTGGTGTAGTTTCCAATTCTTGCCTAACACTGCTGGCAGGCAGTGGGATAGCCATATAGTGTTTACATTGACTATTTGCTGTACTTGTGCCCAATTAAACCAGCCACAAGGCTAAGAGCCATCAAAAAGTGAAGCAATTGTAAGAGGCCAAATATGGATTAATTCAATGAGGCAGCCCTGATTGTTCTGACAGTAGATTAACTGAATGATATGTGCACAATCAGGGGTCTGATTCAAAGGGAAAACATGTGAATTGATTACAAGGTTGTTGAATCACCAAAGTTTGGGTAGTAGGCCTGTAACACCTACTATCCAAACTAATGTGGACAATGATGATGAGGATGACAGTTTAGAGTCTAACTCCAATCTGCAAGTGGAGTCAGAGGAGGTAGAGGAGTCTCAGGAAGAGAGCACCTCTCTGCCACAGCCTGTCCTTCTGCCTCAACCTATTTCCATTGGGACCCCACAAGGTCCACAGTTAATACCAGAATATGTTTCTCTTAAAAGAATGAGATTAGAGTTGGAGTTCAAAAAGCTGAATGCTCAGGCTGAACCAAACATCAAGATATAAAACTCAGGCAAAGGGAAATACAACATTAAATGGATATGAAAAGACTGTCCCTTGATTCTGCTTCCCTTCCAGGGTCCTCTAGGTCTGCTAGTCTCAAGAGGCCTTGCCTGCCCAAAGAAACAGTGACTAAGTATACATTTAAACTTGATGTGTTCTATTGGCTGGGTACGTTTGAATACACTATGGTCTTCAAGTCATGTCTAGGCTCCCCCTGAATAGCTGTGATGCTTTAAAAGAGTTGGGTAGCATTGAGAGAAAGGATTCTGAATCAGTGAAGCTGGTTTTCATAGCCAGATTTAGGAAAACTCCTCCCAGTACCTTAAGTGGCGTAGGACCCTCAAAAAGACTGGTGGTACCCCTTGGGCTACCTGGGTATGTGAGTGTTTGAAGTACTTAGATGGATGGGTTAAGGGTTACAGAGTGAACACCTTTGAAGGAATGATGAATTGTTTTTGTTAGAATCTATTTTTGATGACTGGTCTCCTGAGCTAAGACAGCACTTGGCTGACTCAAAAGAGATTGATCCCAAAATGTTAGCACAGGCTGCTGACTTGTGGGTAGCAAACAGGGCCACTCCCAATGACTCTGGGGCCACTCACAAAAAGGAGGAGGGGAAGCAGCACAAGAAAGAGGGAAAAGAGAATTCTAATTCCAACCATCCAAAAGAGGGCCACAAACATAGTAAGGGAGGTCCCATGGGAAACCTGGAAATTCTAGTGAAACCCCCGGTGCCAAACCAGAGGGAGGTCAGCAGAAACCCCCATTCCATAGAACATTTGGGAAATGTTTTATATGTGGGTATAATGATCATGTGAAAGGGTAAAGGGTAAACCTTCAGGGGTCCACACTGCCTCCTTAGCCTTCAGCCCAGAGGGAGAAGTTCAAGTGCAACTTTCAATTACTGACTGAAGACCCCATTGGAGTTCAAGCCAGTGTTTCTTTCGTGTCCCTGGGTCTGTTGTAACAACAGAGTGTGGATGTGTCCATCTCAATACCAGATAACACAAAAGACAATGATGAGGACAGTGTACTTGTAAATGGTCAGGAGACCGCTGCCATTAGAGACACTGGGGCAGGCATTACAGGTTGGTTGATGAAAGTTCTTTCAAACTTGAGGATGTGGCTAAAGCACTCAAAGGTCCCACTAAACTTGCAGGAGTCCCTATCCAAATGGTTCCTATTATGCCAGCTCTCATCCAGTGCAATAATATGACTGTTAGAATACCTGTCAGTGCACAGATGGAAGTGTCTGTGAGAGTCCTGTTGGGGAATGATTTGAAAACTCTTGGAGTTGTATCTAGTACCCCCAGGCCTCCCAGTAAAAGGAATCAAGAGCAAACAAGATTGGCCAGAGAGGCAACCTTGAGAGACTCTCAGTGGGAGGTTGAGGGGATTTCCAATGGCCCCAGTCCACAGGAAGGCCACACTTCTATTTCCAAGCCAAAGAAAGAGACAAAGGGGAAACCCAAGGTCTCAAGGAAAAAGATAGGTCTTAAATTTAAACCTGTTCACAGGACAAGGACATCCCCGATTGGACAGTCCCATGTTACCCCAGTGACCCCTTCCCCAGCTGAGGCTGAGTGGGGGGACCAACCAAACTCAGAAGAGTCAGCTACTGGTGACACAGAGCTGGAAGAAAACCTTCCCTACGTTGGAGATCTGGATCCTAAAGACCACCCTGAGCTGCAGACTTTACTTGCAGAAAGTGGACCCTGTAGGGCAGATTTCAGCAGAGGTCAAAGAGAGGGTCCCTCTCTAGAATGTCTTCGCAACAGACACCTTCCTAGCTGGAAGGGTAAGAGCCAGGGAAGCATAGGCTTTACTGGGAGGATGGCCTCCTCTACAGTGAGTCTACCCCAGGAGACTACAGGAGCTTTGTAGTGCCCCAGGAGGTGAGACAGAAGTTCTTGCAGTTATCCCATGAGATTCCTTTGGCTGGCCACTTGAGTTTCACTCATTTCATTTGTTTATTTGTGTATGGTTATAAATAACCTTTACAAAAGTTTGAAGAAATTTACAAATTAAAAACATAGTAGTTAAAAAAGCAAAGCAATATCAACATCAAAGTAAAAATGAAAAGAATCACATCATATGTACAGTTTACTATCATTACATAAGAGAAGAAAAAAAAGTACGCCCATTCACAACCTAAAATCTAATCATCAATTGAGTCAAATCAAAAAGAATATTAAATAAAAGAAGGAGGAGGTTTTTAATACCATCACCACAATGGGAGCGCATACAAACAGTTAAAGTATTCTACTTATAAGCTTCTTTGGTCACCATTTCCCATGTGTAGGTCACTTTGTGCTTCTAATTTGCATGCATATCTCAAATACCTCACAATGGCTATTTGTAACGATTTATCTTTTCCATGTAGCATATTCTACCAAAGTGATTGCCAATTGATTAAACCCGAGGGAGCAACATATTTGCTAAAATACTTTATCCGCTGTGGTCTTAATACTGAGCAGTCTATCATCAGGTGCTCCAAAGTCTCTGCCACTTCGTCGATCGACTAGGAGTTTGATGATGTTGTGTAGGGTATTCCTCAAGTCGCTCTCCGTCTCCCCCTCTCGTTCCAGGATGCCGAAAATACTCAGGTTGTTTCGTCTTTCCCTGTTTTCTAAGTCATCGAGTTTAAGTTTTACATTTTCTTCCCGTTGTTCCAATTCCGTCATACGGTGGTCAAGCTGTGCTTCCAGGGTGTCTATGGACGCTTGGTTGTTTTCAACACCTTCCAGTCTTTCTTCCATGGTGTCTAGGCGTTGCGTGATTTTGTCTATTTTTGAGCCAATACTGGCACCCATATTTTTTATTTCACCTAGTAAGGAGGCAATGTCTCCTTTAGTGCCCGCTGATTCACTCGTCAGACTGTCTTTATTCGCCATGTTGGAGTCGCAGTTCTTGGTGGACGTCGGGGCGTAGGTGAATGAGGCTAGTTTCTTTATTATGTCCATAGGATCTATGAGGTTTCTGTGATAGCACTAATGGTGACCGGTATGGAGATGGGGAGCAGGGCAGAGGAGGCACACGCCCCTGAGTCTGGGGCCCAACCCTCTGTACTATACTGCTCACAGTCGTGTTCAAATTATTGCGCTTTGGGAGACGGGTTCCTGTGGCACTTGGTGATGGACAGAGAGTGCGCGGGGTACACAAGTGTAAGTAGGTCTCCAGGAATTCTTTCGATGGAGTTTCAGGCCTGCAGGGATCCTGAATGTGCTTCCCAGTCTCTATGGGGTTCAGGGTTCAGTGTTCATAAGTGGTGACCTCAAGTCCCACGTTGGGTGGGACCTTGTATCCGGGCAATATCGTTAGGTGATTATGGGGTGCGGTAGCGGGGTGAAATATTCTCTCCCACGGGTGTACGTATTCTCAATATGGTCCCCAGGCAGATGTATGGGTGAGGGGGGTGTCCCTGAATTCTCTTCCGGGTACAGCAAATATCTTTCCAGTGGAAGGCTTCAGTTCGATATGTGCGGTGGAAGTCACTCCAGCAGAGGCACACGAGGCCTCTGAAAATTCAGGTGTGCTTAGGTATGGCTGGGGATGCCAGGGCATTCATTGGCTGTCTGCTGAGGACCCCCTGAGCCTCGTTTGTTATGATTAGGTGCGGGGCTGTGCACCTGGGTGTCTGTAGATTTGTCCTTTATTTACTATGTCTTTCTCTGACCTCTTTTCTCTTTACTCTTTCCCTCTTCTTATTTCTCCCTTTTCATCCATTCCTTTTCTTATATGTGTCTTCCGTTTTATTCATGTGCTGGTTCTGAGGTGTATGGGGCCTCCAGGGCGTGCACCCTCCTCTGAATACAATCCACAAGCCCCACGTTGGTAAGGTTCCGTGCCGGGGAGGACACCCGCGTGATCCGCAATAGGGAGTGCCGGGGATTCAGCGGGGGTACAATGCGAATGCCTGTTAGGCCGGATTCTGTGTCTGCAGGGCTCCGTGTTTGGGAAGCCACTCGCTCTTCACACGCCTCAAACGGAGCACTCCAGGGAGAGATGAAGGGGAGCTCTGGTTCGTGACCAAGTAGTCCGGAGGGGAGAATACTGGGGATGTATCAGGGGCGGAGAGCGGATGTGCGTTGGGCCGATCCCAGCGCCAGCAGGCCACCAGCCCCTCGCACGGTCCCCGGTTGGGGAAGCAGGGGGAGGATTTAGTTCAGTACTGCATGATCCGCGGTGGAAGGCACTGGGGAATCCTCAGTAGCGCAGTGAGATTACCCTTCATGCTCGGCCTTACGGGTGGCGAGGGGGGGGCGGCCGCCTACAGTCTGCCAATGGAAGGCAAGTTTCGTGCCTTCTCCAATGTCTCTCGTGGCGGATGCTTCCGTCGCAGCGCCGGTAGCTCTTCTATTGTTTGCGGTGAAGCGCGGGGAGAGATGAAGACGTTCACACGGGAGGGGAGGTGTTTCCGCGTTCCCTTCGTTCCACGGGCCCAGGATCCTCCTACGGTGATTGCGCAGGCCTATTCCTATGCAGAGGGGCCGCGGAGCTCCTTTATGTGTCGTCTATCTCAGGGATGAGTTTTGGGGGTTTCCAGGGGCTGATTTTGATCGGATTTTTTTTCAGGTTGGGGGGGGGATCTTCAGACAGCACCACAGCCGGTTTGGGTCTGGAGGGGGTTATAAGGTGGGGGGGCAAGCCAGTTTAGGGACCCAGAGTCGCAGAGCTCATACAGAGTCAAAACCCATCCGTGCGCCCCCTGGTGGCCAAAATCGTTATTTTTATTTTTAATTAGATTTTGGTTCATTTGTTTCTGCTTCGGAAGTCTCTCATCATTTTTTTTTATTTTATTGTTTTGATTGTTATTGGAGCCAGCACACTTGGGGGCCTCATTCATTAACACATCAGGTTCTTCATAGGGTCCCAAAGAAGCAGGCAATTTACCCAATGGAGATACAATAAATGTGTCAGCCCCTGCCCCCCTGGGATCCCAAAGCGGGCAACAGGGGCTCCATCGGATCCAACAGATTCGAGTTAGCCATTCCACAACTGCCTGCAGAGCAGTTTTGTCTCTCTACTGCAGCTATAAGCTGCTTAAATAAGATGGTTTGCAGTGAGAGTTCATTTAATATCAGACCATTCAAGGGATCTACCTGTACTGGCCCTACCTCTGCCTCCCGGCCCATCGGTTGGGCCGAAGAGAGCTCCCATTCTACCTCCCTCCCCAATGGGTACTGGGACAGTGCCAGAAGGGAGCTGTTAATCATTTCTGGACTTTGTTCACTTTCATTCTGATCCAGAAGAAGAGAGTCTTCCGGGTGACTAACTCCCTCCAAGCTCTTAATGGGTTCACCAGAGTCAATTAACAGGATAGACTCATCCGCCACACCCCCACCCTCCACCGGATTCATAACAGCGTTTTCCACTGGGGAGGGTGGTGATGGGAATAAGGGAAGTTTACAGGCCATGTTCATAGTGCTCTTAACAGGGGTAAATACCAAAGGTGCAGTCAGAATATCATCAAAGGGACCGGCCACGGCCCTGGAGTCTCTCCTTGTCAGTGGTACAGTCCTCTTATAGGTATAGATTTCTCACTTATTTTTCCTCATGCCATTCGCATGAGTATAAATGATCAATCACAGGAACAAAAAGTGCTAGATTCAAGATGTCCAGAATTTTTAAAGTACTCGGAGGTTTAAATCAGGCCACAGTATTTGCCAACTGCCCTGATGGAGGCAGTATATCACATACATTGCGCAGAAATAAAAATAAGAAAAATGAAAATAAATAAATAATGATAATTATAAGTAACCACAGAACCTTATGTTGCGCCAACCCACCTCCCGCGACCACGCCGAACATCCCAACAGCACTTGCGGGGCACTTCCAGATGCACGCACGGATGCGCGTACACCCGTGGTTTATACTGGGCGTCGGATCGCGGAAGGAAGGGGGCATGGCACACATGCAGAGAAGCTACGGAGAAAGAAACAGGATAGCATAAGACTCCTGCCAAATGTTTGTCGGCACGGTAGACAGACTCTGCAGAAGGGTCACTGGCAAAGCAGACACAAACAGAATAAAAGTAAAGTCAATAGTGTCTGCTAATATTTACTCTGGTGCTGGTAGTCCGACAGTATGTTTCGGCACAGTCATTAACAATAGACCTTCCTCTCACACATGGGAGCCTTCCCAAAGCTCCCCAGGAAGGCGTTTAGGCAAAAGCAATTCCGCATAATATCCCAGCCAGCAAAAGTCTATAAGGGCATAGCAAGCAGCAGGAGCAGAGAGGACAGCCCAACAGCACTTGCGGGGCTCTTCCGGATGCACGCGCGGATGCGCGTACACCTGTGGTTTATACTGGGTGTCGGATCGCGGAAGGCAGGGGGCGTGGCACACACGCAGAGAAGTCTGGTGCTGGTAGTCCGACAGATGTTTCGGCACAGTCATTAACAATAGACCTTCCTCTCACGCATTGGAGCCTTCCCAAAGCTTCCCAGGAAGGAGCGCAGGCCAAAGCAACTCCACACAATATCCCGGCCAGCAAACGTCTCTAAGGGCACGGCAAGCAGCAGGATCAGAGAGGACAGCCCAACAGGACTTGCAGGGCACTTCCGGATGAGTTTCAAGAGGACCAAAGAGAGGCTATCTCTGTCTTTCTACTGACCCAATATGGGGGTAGAGGTAGAAAAGTTCTATAAGAGCTGCCACACTTGTCAGACTTCTGGCAAAAGTGGAGCAAGGCATGTGGAATATGGCACCTTTAGTGCCCCTCCCTGTGGTGGGAGTACCTTTTGAGAGGATGGGGATTGACATTATTGGTCCCCTAGACCCTCCAACTTCTTCAGGCAACCGATTTAAATTGGTTGTGGTAGACCATGCTACCAGGTATCCTGAAGCCATACCTATGAGACCTGTTACTGCTCAGGCAGTAGCTAAGGCCCTCCTTGGTATCTTTACCATGGTAGGTTTTACTAAAGGAGGTCATCTCTGACAGGGGGTCAAATAGTATGTCCCACTACATGCAGACCATGTGGAAAAACGGTGGAGTGACCTACAAGTTCTCAACAGCCTACCATCCCCAAACCGATGGGTTGGTGGAGAGGTTTAACAGAACTATGAAGAGCATGATAGGTGCTTTAGAAGAACACCTTAGTAGAAAGTCGGACAGTCTACTGCCATGCCGTTTCTTTGCTTATAGAGAAGTCCCTCAAGTAGGGGTTGGGTAAACCCCCTTTGAACTGCTCTATGATCATCTGGTTAGAGGCCCTTTGGCCCTGATCAAGGAGCGGTTGGAGAGAGCTCCTTCCCTACACCCAGTGAGAGTCACTGACAATGTGCTAGGTCTCCGGAGAGGAATGGCACTCATGATGACAGAAGCTTCAGATAACCTGGAAGCAGGTCAGGCTCTGCTTAAACATTGGCATGACCAGAAGGTCAACATGGTGGAGTTTACTCCAGACCAGCTTGTTTTGGTTATGGTCCCTACAAGGCAGAGGGCCTTACAGGACAAACAGATTGGACCCTTCAAGGTTGTGGGTAAACCTGGAGAGGTAAATTATTTAGTAGACTTGGGCAATCCCAAGGAGACGCCCAGGGTCTATCACAATAACCATCTGAAGGCTTATTTCTCCAGACCAGAATTAGGAGATTTGCTTCTAGCCTCTGATCAAGAGGGGAAGGAGAGTGAGCCTCTCCCTGTTCTCCTCAGGGGACAACCCTCAGATGAGACAATTGAAATCTGACTCTTCAAAAACAGGAGGAGTGCAAGGTTCTGTTAAATCAGTGTGCCTCCCTGTTTTCCCTGACACCAGGCTTGACCCCTTAGGGCCAGCATGATATTCTCACTGGTGACAGTCTCCCTGTCGAAAGCAGGGGTTACTGTCATGATCTCTGCTTCCAAAAGGTCAGGGTTTTCCCAACTCCCTTGGAAGCAGATCCATAACCCAGGTTCCGAGTGCCAACCAGTCCCAATTGGGACCTTTTGGACCCAGTCCTGGCGCCAGTGGCACCAGGCTCATGAATATGCCCAGTCCCAGCGCTGAAAGCGCCGGGCTCATAATGCTTAGGTGGACTTACCTGCAGCAGACCATGCTGCTTACTTGCCTGCCAGTTGAGCCTCTGATCCTCTTCTGTTTGGAACTACTTTTCCTGTTGGGTGGGGCAGGAGCCACTCCCTAGATTCAGAACACTGGAACTCTTCTGGAAAGCAGGAACTCTTTTCTTACCTAGGCGTGGCTGTGGAAGGAGACACCTAATCACTACAGGAGGCTATTTAAACCACACCCGATGGATGAATCTTGCTTTGCGTTATTCTGCATCCTCTGCAGCAGAACGCTCATCGTGTCTTCTGCATCTGATCCTGGGCCTAAGGAAAAAGGCTTACCATCCTGAATCCAGTCTTCAGCAACACCTATAAAGACAAGAAAGAACAGGTTAGCATTACAGTCTTCAGTGACAGCTCTTCACTTACCTGGTCCATCGGCTGTCACCAACGCCTCGCGCTGCATTCCGGCATCTGAAAGACAAAGGCTTACCTACTCTTCATGCGCTCCGGAGGTCTTCACACTGCATTCCGGCATCTGAAAGACAAAAGCTTACCAACTCTTCGCATGCTCCGGAGGCCTTCGGCGCTGCATCCCGCATCTGAAAGACAAAACAAGGTGCGTTTAAAGACATTGGGGAACTTTAATACTCACGTGCCATTACTCCTTTCCACATCTAACCCAGTGGGTATTCCGGCACCCTGCAGCCGCTCCGAACTTGTACCTGCAAAATAAAAAGACAGTTAGAGCGCATTGTGAAGCAGGCAACAAGCGCTTACTTACGTGCTTCCAGGCGCTTCTATTCATCACACGGGCTCCATCTTCAACTCACTTCAGCCCGTCATCCGCCATCGCCGGAACCCTGCAAAACAAGAAACATCATTACTAAAGACTTTAAAGACATTAGAATTACTCGAAACTTACCGTTCGTGCAGTAAACGACGGACAGCAGTCCTCTGAAGTCAAGAGGCCTGCTCCCCTTATCCAGTTGAAGAAACTGGTTACAGCACCCTGCCCCGAGGCAGATGGAGAGCACAGCGTTCACTTACCTAAGGTGAGAGCGTTAACCTTTGGGGTTCTACAGGAGAAGAGAAAGGGAAGAAGAGAGAGACATTCAATAACCCAGTTCCTTAATCCCATATTTTCTATCTGCAGACATCTTACCCTTCGAGTCAGACATACAGTGCACAGAGGTCCAGCCCAAAGAGCCAGCCGTGTGTTACACATCACCTTTGAAGATACGGTATACGCCCAGTCAAGACCGGCGCCTCTACGGGAATCAGGTGAGCGTTACAGAACGCAAAGCCAACCACAAAACTCCCGTCCAGGCGCTATGGAAACCTCGGATACCGACCAGCTAGCCCAGTTACTTGGGGAACTAAGGGCAGAAGTGCATGCAGCCCGTCAGGAAACGAACGCTCTAAGAAGGGAACTGATTATTTCCAAGGAGCGAACAGATGATCTCGCTAGACAATTGCTACAGTCACAAGCCGGACAGACCCCGTTACCCGCATCTGGGGGAAATCTTCCTTCTACATCCTCTATGAATCCAGTGCAGATCAACCTACCTGGGAATGTACCTCTGGCTCCGCCCGAACGATTTTCTGGTGACCCAAAGAGGTTTGCAGTATTTATCAATCAGTGCTGGTTGCATTTCTTATGCCGGCCAGCAGCCTTTCCAACTGATCAAACTAAAGTAGCTTTCGTGCTTTCGTACCTTAGTGGCAATGCGGCAGACTGGTCGATCCCTCTAGTAAATCAAGATGATCCGGTCCTCCATGATTTTCAAGCTTTTCAGCTCAGTATGGAAAAACTGTTCGCAAGACATTCACAGGGGCAGGCCTTGGACAATGAGCTTCTTTCGTTGCGACGAGGTAATCAAGACCTTTTGGCTTATTTTGCGTATTTCAACAGACTGATAGTGGAAACTCAATGGCCTGAGGACAAAAGGATTACGCTGTTTTATAGAGGTCTACGTGGAGAGCTCAAAGATGTGTTAGCCCAAGTAGTGAATCCCCCACAAGATTGTTCGGACTATATAGACTGTAACGCTCACCTGATTCCCGTAGAGGCGCCGGTCTTGACTGGGCGTATACCGTATCTTCAAAGGTGATGTGTAACACACGGCTGGCTCTTTGGGCTGGACCTCTGTGCACTGTATGTCTGACTCGAAGGGTAAGATGTCTGCAGATAGAAAATATGGGATTAAGGAACTGGGTTATTGAATGTCTCTTCTTCCTTTTCTCTTCTCCTGTAGAACCCCAAAGGTTAACGCTCTCACCTTAGGTAAGTGAACGTCGTGCTCTCCATCTGCCTCGGGGCAGGGTGCTGTAACCAGTTTCTTCACTGGATAAGGGGAGCAGGCCTCTTGACTTCAGAGGACTGCTGTCTGTCGTTTACTGCACGAACGGTAAGTTTCGAGTAATTCTAATGTCTTTAAAGTCTTTAGTAATGAGTTTCTTGTTTTGCAGGGTTCCGGCGATGGCGGATGACGGGCTGAAGTGAGTTGAAGATGGAGCCCTTGTGATGAATAGAAGCGCCTGGAAGCACGTAAGTAAGCGCTTGTTGCCTGCTTCACGATGCGCTCTAACTGTCTTTTTATTTTGCAGGTACAAGTTCGGAGCGGCTGCAGGGTGCCGGAATACCCACTGGGTTAGATGTGGAAAGGAGTATTGGCACGTGAGTATTAAAGTTCCCCAATGTCTTTAAACGCACCTTGTTTTGTCTTTCAGATGCGGGATGCAGCGCCGAAGGCCTCCGGAGTGTGCGAAGAGTTGGTAAGCTTTTGTCTTTCAGATGCCGGAATGCAGTGTGAAGACCTCCGGAGCGCACGAAGAGTAGGTAAGCCTTTGTCTTTCAGATGCCGGAATGCAGCGCGAGGCGTTGGTGACAGCCGATGGACCAGGTAAGTGAAGAGCTGTCACTGAAGACCGTAATGCTAACCTGTTCTTTCTTGTCTTTATAGGTGTTGCTGAAGACTGGATTCAGGATGGTAAGCCTTTTTCCTTAGGCCCAGGATCAGATGCAGAAGACACGATGAGCGTTCTGCTGCAGAGGATGCAGAACAACGCAAAGCAAGATTCATCCATCGGGTGTGGTTTAAATAGCCTCCTGTAGTGCTTAGGTGTCTCCTTCCACAGCCACGCCTATGTAAGAAAAGAGTTCCTGCTTTCCAGAAGAGTTCCAGTGTTCTGAATCTAGGGAGTGGCTCCTGCCCCACCCAACAGGAAAAGTAGTTCCAAACAGAAGAGGATCAGAGGCTCAACTGGCAGGCAAGTAAGCAGCATGGTCTGCTGCAGGTAAGTCCACCCAAGCATTATGAGCCCGGCGCTTCCAGCGCTGGGACTGGGCATATTTATGAGCCTGGTGCCACTGGCGCCAGGACTGGGTCCAAAAGGTCCCAATTGGGACTGGTTGGCACTCGGAACCTGGGTTATGGATCTGCTTCCAAGGGAGTTGGGAAAACCCTGACCTTTTGGAAGCAGAGATCATGACAAGACTTAGTCGTTCAAATAGATCACAGACTGCAGAACAGGAAGGCCGATCGTTCCAAGTTTGATGCTCGAGTATTTTCCAAACCGCCAACTCCTTCCAAAGGAGTAGACTCCGGGGAACCCATGCAAATAGGGGGTCTGAAAGGTCCTCTAACACAAAAGGAGCGGGAAAGGAGAAAACAGTTGCAATTATGCCTCTATTGCGGAAACTCAGGGCACTTTCTTCGAGACTGTCCGGTGAAACCTGCCAAGAAGGCAGTAGGAGCTGCAGTTACCAAAGTTACAAACTCTGAGCAGGGAAACGACCTCGCCCGACAAGAATAGAGGTCCTCTTGCCGAGCGTGAAAAGCAGTTCCGTGACCTCGCATTTCGTGATACCTATGGTCCTCATTAGCCCTGATAATCCGGATCGATTACATGCAATTGAAGCTTACGTCGACAGCGGTGCCATCGGCAATTATGTGGATCATGAAATGGTTTTGAGGATGAATCTAACTCTTTGTCCCAAGGCTGTAAAGGACGTCATTACTACGGTGGATGGAACGGAGATAGCCTCCGGGCCAGTAACGCATACCACTCAAGAGGTGACGCTAGTAAGTCAAGATGGACACCATGAGAAGATCGTGTTCGATGTGATCAAGGCCCCTCAGTTTCAGATTATTCTAGGAATACCTTGGTTAGAGAAACACAATCCTCTGATCGATTGGCGAGCAAGAACGGTCCACTTTCCAGAATGTGTCTCTACTTGTCACCCTCCACCTGGTGTTGCACTGGCAGCAATTTCTTCAGAGACTCCCCAGTTACCTCCCGAATACCTAGAATACCAAGATGTTTTCCGGAAGGATCAGGCTAACTCTCTACCTCCTCATAGGTCTTATGACTGCCAGATAGACCTGATACCTGGATCTACTCCTCCTTGTAGTAGAATTTATGCCCTCACCGAGCCTGAGAACCTTCACCTTCAACAATACCTGGATCAATACCTGGCAAATGGGTTTATTCGTCCTTCCAAGTCCCCTGCTTCTTCAGCTTTGTTCTTCGTTCCAGAAAAGGAAGGAGACCTTAGAACTTGTATAGATTATCGCTCCCTGAACCAGATCACCGTTAAGAATAGATATCCGTTACCTTTGATCCCTGAACTCCTGGACCAAGTCAGAAAAGCATGCATATATACAAAGCTGGATCTTAGAGGAGCTTACCACTTGGTACGAGTAAAAGAGGGCGATGAATGTAAGACGGCCTTCCGCACCAAGTATGGGCTATTTGAATATCAGGTCATGCCCTTCGGAGTTTGCAATGCCCCGGCCGCCTTTCAATATTTTATGAACGATGCCCTCAGAGAGCTCATAGATGTGTGTGTTGTTGTTTACATTGATGACATCCTCGTTTATTCTTCATCGGAATCTGAACATCGGAAACACGTGAAAATGGTCCTCGAAAGATTGCGTCAACACAAACTTTTCGCTAAGTTGGAAAAATGTGTTTTCAACGTGACTGAAGTTGAATTCTTGGGATTCATATTATCACCTGGCGGAGTGCGTATGGATTCAAAGAAGGTCGATGCAGTTCTCAAATGGCCATCACCATCCTCCGTAAAAGGTGTGCAAAGCATGTTAGGCTTCGCTAACTTTTACCGCAGGTTTATCCCCGAATTCTCTCGAATAGTCCAGCCCATCACTGCCTTGTTAAAGAAAAACAAACGTTTTGAATGGTCTACCGAGGCGGAACAAGCTTTCCAGGATTTGAAGACTAAATGTATCTCTGCACCAATCTTAAAACACCCTCGCCCCGAACTCCCCTACATCGTGGAAACTGATGCTTCAAGCCTTGCCATGGGGGCAGTTCTATCACAAAAGGACCCGGTAACCAATCAGTTGCATCCCGTGGCATTTTGGTCCCGCAAATTCTCGCCTCCTGAAATCAATTACACGATTACTGACAAGGAACTTCTGGCTATCAAGTCTGCCTTTAAGGCTTGGCGGCATTATCTGCTGGGGGCCCGACACACCGTTACTGTGATTACGGATCACCGAAACCTGCAATATTTGAAAACCGCAAAAGCCCAATCCTCTAGACATCTCCGTTGGGCATTATTCTTTGCTGAGTTTGACTTCATAATTACCTATCGACCTGGTACAAAGAACGGTAAAGCTGATGCCCTTTCTCGGATGGGAGTGGAAGAACACTTGATCAACCCTAAACCTGTACCAATCATTCCCGAACAAAGAATTCTGGGTGTAATCGCCACAGAATCCATAGAGGAAGTTAAGGATAAAGCCAGGCAACTTGTAACTCCAGCAGACATACAGAATTGGCATCTGCAGGGAAAGGACTTTGCAGTAAAGGACAACTTATTGTATTTCCAAGAACGATTATACCTACCCAGCACAGATTTACAGAAAAAAGTAATCTCTTGTTATCACGATTCTTTAATGGAAGGACATCCCGGTATGGCCAAGACCTCAGAAAAGATCAAGCGCTACTTCTGGTGGCCGTCTTGGAAAAAAGATATCAGAGACTTTATAATGTCCTGTGGATTATGCGCCCAAAACAAGAGTCAAAAGGAAAGACCAGCAGGCCTCTTACGCCCTATTGACATCCCACCTCGCCCTTGGCATACGCTTTCTATGGACTTCATCACCGATCTACCTCCATGCTCCGGATACAATACGATTCTAGTAATCGTGGACTTATTCTCCAAGATGGCGCATTTTATTCCGCTCAAAGGCTTGCCAACAGCAGCAACTCTGGCCCGAGAATTTCTCGAAAACATCGTCCGACTGCACGGTTTTCCTTCGGTTCTAATTTCGGATCGAGGTAGTCAATTTATTTCTCATTTTTGGCGAAGTTGCTGTCGGTCGGCTCAAATTGATGTGAGACTATCGACCAGTCACCACCCTCAGACCGACGGACAAACCGAGAGGACCAATCAAACTCTGGAACAGTATTTACGCTGCATGCTGCAACAAACTGAAAAAACTTGGAAAGACATCCTTTGGATAGCCGAATATGCCTACAATAACTCTGTCCATTCGGGAACTGGGAAAACCCCGTTTTTTCTTTTGTACGGCAGTCACCCTCGAACCTCGGAGTTGGATCCCCTCCAAGATCTTGAAACACCAGCAGTAGACTACCTGCATTCTACAATCACCCAAGCCTTTAAGGAAGCTGTTTCTCACCTTCAAAGGGCTAAAGAACAATACAAGAAAGGAGCAGATCAACATCGGAAGGAAGCCCCTCAATATCAAGTAGGGGATCAAGTCTGGTTATCCACCAAATATCTACCTCTAAAAGGGCCACGCACATTCAACCTAAGATACCTTGGTCCCTATTCCATCACTACCATAGTAAACCCAGTAGCGGTCAAGTTGGACTTGCCCCCGCACATGAAGATACATCCGGTCTTCCACGTCTCTCTATTAAAACCCGTGCAACCTCAAACCCGACTAACTAAATCTCCAAAACCTATCCTAGTTGATGGAGAACTCGAGTTTGAAGTCAAAAGCATTCTGGACTCCAAGATCTCCAAATCTAAACTATTTTACCTAATTGACTGGAAAGGCTACGGCCCCCAAGAGAGATCCTGGGAACCTGCTGAATATGTCCACGCTCCTCGCCTAATCAAAAGATTTCACCGAACATTTCCTGACAAGCCAAAACCCCCGGAGAAGCCCGGTTTGGGAGGGGCCTTGAGGGGGGGTACTGTCATGATCTCTGCTTCCAAAAGGTCAGGGTTTTCCCAACTCCCTTGGAAGCAGATCCATAACCCAGGTTCCGAGTGCCAACCAGTCCCAATTGGGACCTTTTGGACCCAGTCCTGGCGCCAGTGGCACCAGGCTCATAAATATGCCCATTCCCAGCGCTGGAAGCGCCGGGCTCATAATGCTTGGGTGGACTTACCTGCAGCAGACCATGCTGCTTACTTGCCTGCCAGTTGAGCCTCTGGTCCTCTTCTGTTTGGAACTACTTTTCCTGTTGGGTGGGGCAGGAGCCACTCCCTAGATTCAGAACACTGGAACTGTTCTGGAAAGCAGGAACTCTTTTCTTACCTAGGCGTGGCTGTGGAAGGAGACACCTAAGCACTACAGGAGGCTATTTAAACCACACCCGATGGATGAATCTTGCTTTGCGTTATTCTGCATCCTCTGCAGCAGAACGCTCATCGTGTCTTCTGCATCTGATCCTGGGCCTAAGGAAAAAGGCTTACCATCCTGAATCCAGTCTTCAGCAACACCTATAAAGACAAGAAAGAACAGGTTAGCATTACGGTCTTCAGTGACAGCTCTTCACTTACCTGGTCCATCGGCTGTCACCAACGCCTCGCGCTGCATTCCGGCATCTGAAAGACAAAGGCTTACCTACTCTTCGTGCGCTCCGGAGGTCTTCACACTGCATTCCGGCATCTGAAAGACAAAAGCTTACCAACTCTTCGCACACTCCGGAGGCCTTCGGCGCTGCATCCCGCATCTGAAAGACAAAACAAGGTGCGTTTAAAGACATTGGGGAACTTTAATACTCACGTGCCATTACTCCTTTCCACATCTAACCCAGTGGGTATTCCGGCACCCTGCAGCCGCTCCGAACTTGTACCTGCAAAATAAAAAGACAGTTAGAGCGCATCGTGAAGCAGGCAACAATCGCTTACTTACGTGCTTCCAGGCGCTTCTATTCATCACACAGGCTCCATCTTCAACTCACTTCAGCCCGTCATCCGCCATCGCCGGAACCCTGCAAAACAAGAAACATCATTACTAAAGACTTTAAAGACATTAGAATTACTCGAAACTTACCGTTCGTGCAGTAAACGACGGACAGCAGTCCTCTGAAGTCAAGAGGCCTGCTCCCCTTATCCAGTGAAGAAACTGGTTACAGCACCCTGCCCCGAGGCAGATGGAGAGCACGGCGTTCACTTACCTAAGGTGAGAGCGTTAACCTTTGGGGTTCTACAGGAGAAGAGAAAGGGAAGAAGAGAGAGACATTCAATAACCCAGTTCCTTAATCCCATATTTTCTATCTGCAGACATCTTACCCTTCGAGTCAGACATACAGTGCACAGAGGTCCAGCCCAAAGAGCCAGCCGTGTGTTACACATCACCTTTGAAGATACGGTATACGCCCAGTCAAGACCGGTGCCTCTACGGGAATCAGGTGAGCGTTACAGTTACAGAATTTCAGACCATGTAAGATCCCACATAAAGGAAGAGGTCAAGAAAATGCTTATTCATGGGGTTAATGAGCCATCTACAAGTCCATGGGCTAGTCCATTTGTACTAGTGCCAAAAGCAGGAACCAAGGAATTGAGATGCTGTGTGAACCATAGAGCTCTTAATGCAGTCACCATGACTGATGCCCATCCTTTACCCAGGACAGATGAGCTGGTGGACACACTTGGTTCAGCCAAGTTCCTCAGTATATTTGACCTGACCTCAGGTTATTGGAAAATAGCTCTGACAGACCATGCCAAGGAGAAAATTGCATTTTCTACCCCTGGAGGCCTCTACCAGTTTTTAAATTATGCAATTTGGAAATGCCCTTGTGACGTTCCAGAGGGTGGTGAATAAAGTTCTGGATGGGATGGAGGGCTTCTGCATGACATACTTGGATGACATTGCAGTGTTCGACCCCACTTGGGAAAAGCATCTTCAGCACCTAGGATATGTTTTACAGGCTCTTGACCAGGCCCATCTTCAGTTAGAAGGCACACATCATTTAATAAATTCCACTTCTGGCTGCAACGTTCATTGAAAATCAGCTTGGAACATTGGGTGCAGGGGCAGCGCAAGGCACTCTTTGTAGATGGCCTTAATAATGCCTCTCTTGGCAGTTAATTTCTTGTGAAAGTGTAGGGGACATTAGAGAGCTTAAGGTGTGATCCCAGTGGTGAGGGGGGATTTAGGTCACCATTAATTTCCCGTGGGAGAGGGATGGGGAACGTCGCCATTCATCAGAGCTGCACCTCCCAAAATTCTGTTTTTTAAAGACTGGGAATAGATTATTCAGTGTAACACTGTATTTCTAAGCACAGCACACGAAAGGCGCAACAGTAACATATACTGTAGATTTTAGCACACCTTTTAGGGCATGTTTACAGCAATTTAAGGCTCAGCCTGTTTATCTCGACATCATGTTCAAATGAGAAATTCTGCTGTTTTATGTATTCACAGGTATGGGGCCCCATGTTTATATATGTTAGAAAAATCATAAAAAAATACTGTTTGCCATAACTTTAAGTGACACCCCGTGTATAGGTATACCAGAAGTCCAGGGTTCACGCTAGACATTCACCGTTCAGAGCACCTAGGGCCCAACAAACCCTCCCCCGGTATACAGATGGGGTACTCAGCCAAAGGCACATTAGAACTGTCCTTTATTTTCCATAACAGACAGAGATCATAGAGGAAATAGGAACATCTCCAGCAATCACAGTTCCTGAGCCTTTGTCAGGGGCTTTTGTTGGGGTGTGGCATCAGAAGTCAGGGCGCTCCCCAAAAACCTAAGCGCTCACACGATTGGGTGATTGGGATGGTATTGCCTATAGACAGCACCTATAGAGGTTAGCTGACTGCTCCTCACATGTCAGGTGGCTTTGCCTGAGCCTTCCCCAAAAATGATCTATTACATTGTTGCAGGGTCAGGTGGTTACCACTGGCCCTTGCCCTTTGCCATCCAACTCTGGATTTGTGTTCCCTGATTGGCTGGAGCAGGTCTCCCCAGGCCTGGGACCCAGCTCTGTTCTCAGCACTTTGTGTCAAGGTGATGAGAAAGACTATGGCCCTCATTACGAGGTTGGAGGTAACCATGCCGCATTTAGCGGCATGGTTGCCTCCTTACCGCATACCAGCCCCGGGTTCCTCAAATGAGGACTTACCGGGCCAACCCAACCGAGGAACCCGGACCCAGTCTATCGCCATTCCCATTCAAGCCCCCATAGGGCTCAATGGGAATGGGAATGAAGCTAACAACGGGCCCGTTAATAACAGGCCCTTTGTTAGCTCCCTGGTCTCCTCGCGGGACCCGGTATGGACGCTTGGTTTTACCAGGCGCCCATTGTGGGTCCCGCAAGGAGACCTCGTGATAGGGCGGAATGGGTTTACCGGCGCCATTACCGGTGCCGGTAAACCCATTCCGCCAACCTTGTAATGAGGGCCTATGTGTCCCCATTGTTGCTCCTGGAATAACCATTTTGCCTTAGAGAATGCCTGCAGGTTGCAATGTTGTAAAACAACACATGTATCAGTTCTTGTCTGCTTCGCTGAGAACCGCTCTACTTGCCATCGCGGTTAAATGGTTATTGTTTGGCTCGGCCAGATCACGTGGGAGAAGACCGCAAAATTGAGCTTTTCTGTCTGCAATTAGTGAGGATTTATTCTGTTAATTTGCAGGTGGCTCCTTTTCTCTTGGGCCATGGAATGTTCTGCCTATTTCTGACCTTGGCTGCGAGCACCAGCCCTGGAAAATGTGCTACAAAATCTGTTTTCCCCATCCCATATTCTGAAGCCTATGGATTCATGTAATTCTACTACAGCTATGCTCTGATTTTGTAACGCTCACCTGGCTCCCACGGAGGCGCTGGTCTGGTATCGGTTGCTGTGGCCTCTTCAAGCGTGATGCGCAGAATTCGGACCACCGATTGAACAGGACCCCCAAATCTTGCTTGTCTGGCCCGTAGGAATATCCTTCTGCAGATGAGAAAGGGGATTAACTGTCTGCTAAATAATGTGCTTGCTCCCCCCTTTCCCTCTTCGTTCTCCTCTGACTTCCTCCAAAACCCCCGGTTTAAGCTCACCTTATGGTTTGGAAGGATGAACTCTCCATCCTGCTTCTGATGCAGGGGCGCGCATTCGTCCAGTTACTTCACTGGTTTTCTGAATGGCGCTGGCAAATCCACTTGACTTTACTGAACGATTCGCCGTAAGTAGGAAGATGCAAAAGTTCAAGTGTGAGCCTCCATTTATGTTGTCTTTTTCTGTCCTTTATTTCAGGTGCAGAACAAAAGCGATGCGTTGAAGGGTTAAATTGCCGGGGTAAAATCCGGTGAGTCAGTGATGAGGGCGACCCCTCTAAATGTCTTTATAATTCCCCAGTAATGTCTTATGTCCTTTCCCCATAGGGGCCGGGGTGCGGTACCTGCCAGAGATGTGGCGCAGACCCGAGATGTGGAATGGCTCACCAAGAATAGCCGGTGAGTAATATGGCTGAAAATCCGGCTTTCCTCTTGTGTTCCCTGGCTCACCTTTTGTCTCTTCTTCTCTCCCTTAGGTGCGGTGCAGAGATGTGGCGACCGGCACTGAGAGCCGCGATGGAGCCGGGCGGCGTCTCGGGAACAGGTGAGTGAAGCGCGGCGCTGCAGCGAGCAACGCGGTGCTTTTAAATGGAAGTCTTCCTTCAGGAATGCTGGCGTGAAGATTCCGGATGCAGGTAAGAAGGTTGAAATAGTTCTTGGTTTTCACCTTTCTCTTCTCTTATTCTCTTACAGGTGTTCCAGGTTCGAGGCGGGCGTGGCTGGAGTCCAGGTGCAGGAGCAGACACGGTGAGCGTTCAGCTGCTGGGATGCAGAACAATGCGAAGCACGTGTGGCTGTCCGGGTGTGGCTTAAATTGCCTTGGAAGAAGTTCCAGGTGAGTATTCTTCCACAGCCCCACCCAAGTAACAAAATAGTTCCTTCAGAAAAATAGTCCATCCTAAGCCTCATTTGGCTTGGTTCTTCATGCAGCATGGTCTGCATCAGGTGAGTGTGCAGCATGGTCTGCTTCAGGTAAGTGCACCAAACACTACCCTTTGTGAGCCTGGCACCTATGGCGCCAGGACTGATGTCCAACATGAGCCTGGCGCCAACCGCGCCAGGACAGAGTCCAAAGAGCCCCTATAAAGGGCCGCTGGGCTTTTACCCGGGAGAGTTATGCCTGCTCCTGGGGGTGCTGGGCCTGGCCTGGTGCTCCGGGGGTAGGCATCATGACAGATTTCTATATGTTTATATTGTATTATTTCGTTCACGGGTTAGTGGTACTTGGTCCTGCCAGGTTTCTTATACGATCCTGTAGTTCCATATTACAAGCAATACATACATAAATACATACATAAATAAATATGTTTAGTTGCATCTCTTGCTTTTCTTGCGTTTCTGCGTTTTGCTCGTGAAAGAGAAAGGTTTCTGACAGTATGTACATGTATCTGTCCTCTATCTGCAGAACTTTGTAAGCATTTTCTTTGTGTGTGCACGTGTGTTTCCTTGTAACTTCATGCAGGGATGCAAGTTTGCTTCATGGCTAGCGTTACTATGTTGTGGTGTCTCTAATGATGTCAGCACAGCTGGATACTTATCATTAGTCAATCAGATCCAGTGAGGCACCTGCATCCATGACCAGTGTTGAGGCACCTGTATCCAGGAAGATGTCAGCTGCATAAGGTTTGAATGGTTGTCTGAGAGAATATTTGTTCACATATGTAGATGTCACTGGCCCTCCTGGGGGCTGGCCAAACAGTGACTGGCATTTTGCATGGCTGTCTCTTTGGGTTGTCATGCTTATGGGGGCCCAGAGGGGCATTCCAGGGACCCTCTCTTCAGTCCCCCTTCTGGTCGACTTGTCAACCACTCCACCAAACCTATTCACTGTTGCTTTTGGTGGCCATATCTTTGTTATTCATCCAAGATGTCCATAGTAATTTGAATGGTCATCGAAACGCCATATCATGTAACTGCAGTCTCCTCCTAGGTTACACCATACCCATTTTGCCCATTACCTCTTGTTGTCCACTGCAACACTGTCATCGAATGTTATCATCTCGATCCAGAACAATGGGCACTCCTTTATCTGTATCCTTATTTTATTTTTTTCTTCTATTATCTTATCTTCTTCACCACTTCTATTTATATTTACTAATACTTTCATCCCTATTGCTTTCTCTGTCGTTTTGGAGCATTGCATGATGCAGATTTTAATCACACGTAGTGCTACTAGTACCAATATTGGTACGCCACCTAGTGATGGTTCCAAAGCTGGTGAGAGTAGTTCTCTCTTTTCACTCTACTCACTTCTACTGACCTTTTCTTTCTTCTTGCATTATCCATCTCAGGGAAGTCTTCTGTTTTGATGTATTTTTGTGGCACTACTAGTGCTGGTGTATTGATGTGCACCAATGAACATCCTCCTCCAAAGTTGGGTGGCAGCTTCTCATATGCCTTAGATCTGTATACCCAATAATGATACAATAATACTGCCATCCCAACCTTCATGCTTGGATGCATTTCTGTGTACTTGCACTCTTTGCTTTCTCCAACCTTTACTGCACCATCATTCTGGAAACAAAATGCTGCTTTCTTCAGTGGTATTATGGGCATTGGTCCAGCTTCATTGTCCACCAAGGTCAGTAACTTTGCACTTGCAACCCATTCTTTCAGGAATGTATCATTTTCTGCTTCTACTGTGTTTACTGGAACTTGTAGGAGTGTATGTACCTTGCAGCCTAATACTCCCTCCTTCCATCCTTCAGCTGTGTACACTTGGCCATACACAAGCATCTGCGGTTGTTTCCAACATCCTGGTTCTCCTCCTATTTCTTTGGTTCCCTTCTCAGGACACAGCAACTCTTTCAGTGTTATTGTTTTTGTCTCTCCTTTCTGTGGGCCGTAAGTTATGTATTGTATAGCCTGGTCTTGTTTTCAAGAATCGTCCATGAGGTCAATTGTTTTTATATAGCTATCTTCATAGGGGAATGTTGCCTTGGATATCCATCGCAATGTTGCTGTTCTCCCTTGGAATCTTCCTTGGGTTGTAAACATGGACAGGAACATAAGGCATTGTGCTCTTGCTGCTGGTATTTCAGTTGTGACAAACATTCTGGAAGCACTCATAGCATAGGGGATTAGGGAGCTGACATAGCAGCTCTCCCCTGCGGTTTTCTTACCTACTTTAGTCATGTGCTTGTACCACATGTTGTTAGATACTCGAACAATAAAAGTGAGATAGAGATCCACCCCTCCCATGTCTACGTCTACCTTTCCTACTCATACTTACAGTGCTTACCTTTCCACCTGACATGGTCGTTCCACCTGCTGGAGTTGGGGTTGTGTTAGCAGAGGTCACAGCGGTATTATTTGGAGCATATGACATTCGCCAAAAGATGAGGGTGAAAGTAGAACATGAAAATAAGACATAGGACACAGGACACAATATGCATTCTTTTAATAATGCCCTCCCATCACTTACACCTCCTTGAATTTGTGTGTAGTCTTGAAGATGTTTGTTGCCCGCCTGAGAAGCGCTAAAAAATAAATGATTTAATTTGTATTTTATTCATTCAAGCACCGCGAACTTGGTGTTGGGTTATTGCAAGAAGGAATAGTTGATCCTAAACTGTGCTTATTCTAGGATCAGCTAGTACTGCGAGCACAGACGGGTTTCTTATCTATAGGTGTGGCTATACCTGGGCCAAATAAGCTATAAAACATGGAAAAACACATTAGGATGGCGCCTTCTTGCACTGTTGGATCGCCGAACAAATTGGACGAATTGGCAATGGAAGGTTTTGGGATGAGGCTCAAGGGGAAGCATGGACAATGAAATATTACCAATGCAATAATTACAGTCGCACTTTCACGATGCATGCTGTCAGTGTGCGGAAAGAAAAATTATAATCGGACAGTGTGCCCTCACTCTGGATGTGTAGGAAGCACTTTCCTATCTCTCTTGCTCTGGAGCGATTAATCATAGGTTGGCCTCTGCTGGGTTGTGATGCTTCGAGGCAATTGTTTTCTTTTTCTGCTTGCGGATTGTTGGTGCTAGGAGAGGCCACTGCTTTGCAGGGATTGATGTCCCACAAGTTCTTCCTTTCTAATTTTACTGCTCAATCAGTGACCTGCTCCACTGTGTAAGGTCCTGTAAAGCATGGCTAAAATCACCTTCTAGTAAAGTCCCTTGGACCCTTAGCAGAACCTGATCCCCAGATACAGTTGTGGTTGCTTCAGAAGGTCCTTATTTGCTTCTGGGTCATTGTTTTCTCCTCTTGCTTCAGGCATCTCCTGTTGTCCGTGCAGTTAATGAGAAATATAAGAGGCACTAGCCGTCAAGGCAGTGGTGTATTCATACATTTCCTCACCCAATGCATAAGACATTTTTTCTGCATCTTTTAGAGCCCTAGTGGGAGGAGCCAGGGGAAGTCTCATGTGCCGTCCTGTCACCACCTCATGTGGGGTTAAATGGTGGTGAGACCCTAGTTTATTGCGCAATGCAAATAATGCCAATGGAAGACAGTGCAGCCAACTTTTATTAAGAGTCTTTTAATTTTGGCGATGACTTCTTTGAGCAGTCTGTTGAGGCACTCACACACCCCATTTGGTTGTTGGTGATAGGCACAAGAGAATTTGTGTTGTATTCCCAACACAGTTGTGATGTGTTGAAACATCTCATTGGCGATCTGAGGACCATTGTCATACTGCAGGACCTCAAAAACGCCCCATTGTGGGAACATTTCTCGAACCAGAAATTTTGCCACTCTAAGGGTATAAGGACCGGCTTTGATCATCAGAAAAACAGGCACACTACCACTATCATGTAGCAGTAGCACTGGCATACTTGGAGCTTGTCAACATAGTCAACATGAAGGTGCTGGAATGGACCCATTAGATAAGGTATGGCTCCTCTCACTACCCTTAATGTATGACCTGCTGTAAACTGTTTACAAACTAGACAATTAGTCATGAATTCTGGCAAATGCTTCCCCAAAATTAGGACAGAACCAATCTTCTCCAATATGAGCAGCAAACACCTCCTTCCCTATATGGCTAGGATGGTGTAACTGTGTCAGTGCAGTGTGCAAGAACGAGAATGGCATTACCGCTTTTCCAGTGTTATTTTACCACCATAAGGCATCTGTCGGGGACAATGTAAATCCCCTCTTTATCCACAACTGATTTTCCACACTGGGTGCATCTCCCTGCAATTCCATAATATGTATCGCTGGTAATGTGTTATATCCTTCCTTTAGTATCATTGTTTGTGCATAATTGCATACTTGGGACGAAGCATCCATTTCTAAAATGCCCCCCAAATAGGCAGCATGTTTAGCTTCCACGTCTGCTGCCTCAGTGCTCCTAGAGATGGCCCCTCCACCCTTGTGTGTGCTTGGTACTTCAACACTGCCAATGCGCAGTGGGTATGTGGGTACTGGAGTGCCTCTATCTCTCTGCTCAATAGCAATTGCTGCTGCACCTGTGACCCATCAGCACGTCTGAAGCACCTCCTCAGCCAACGTTAAAGCTCAAAATGCACTGTGGATGTCACATAGGCTGAATCTGAATACACTGTTACTTCCTTGATATTACTGTGCTCTAGTGCTAACATTAAAGCTAGCTACTAATTCTGCTGCTTGTGCTGATAAATGTGACGGTAGACATGCCCTTGCCACCACCTTGCTCATTCCGTCCTCTTTTAATCTCACTACTCCTGTCCCATTATGTCTTTACCCAGTCGTTTGGTCAATCGTTGGCAACCTGTCAATATAAAGCATGTCTCCCCCCTCAAGTGCATTCTTCTGTATCTTTGGTTTGTCGCTGAGTTGTTCTATGTTGGCTGTGCAGTCATGCACATAGTCACCCTCCTTTTATGGGTTCAGTGATGAAAGTCGCTGGGTTGACAAGTTGACATCTGACTATCTTGAGAGCTGGGCTTAACAGTAATAACTTGTACCTGAAGCTCCTTGTGTTGTCAATGTACTTTTGGGCCTTTCCAGTATTGCTAAGAGAGCATGCTCCCATGGTAATACTCACTGATTTGTCTACTGTAAATGTGGCAGCAGCCAATGCCTGTTCGTATGCTTAGTGTCCTCTCATTAATGGGTCTAATTTCCCATTGAAAAATGCTAAAGGTTTGTGCCCCTTGCTTGTTTTCTGTGTTAGTACTACAGTCATAACCACTCCTTTTCTGCTAGTATAGGCAACATATGCACAGAGTCATCTCTACACTGTGTGTCTGTCTTGCTGTAAATCAATATGTTGTCTACATACTGGTTAACAACACTCTCTAATTTTACATGTTCTAAGTTCTAAGTCCATTTGAAGGACCCTGTTGAATATGGAAGTTGATTCGCAGTCCCCTTGAGGAAGTCTTGTATGTCTCCACTTCTTATTTCTATATAGAAATGAAGTTAAGTCTTGTGAGTCTGGGCGAAATGGTATAGAGAAGAAAGCATTTTTCAAATCTATGACCGTGAAGTCGGTAGCTTCCATCGGGATGCTACACAAAATTGTTGCTGGATTCGGAACAAAAGGACATCTTGCTTCTACAATAACTTTCAGAGGGTGCAAGTCCTGTATAAAACGCCATGACCACCTGTTGCCTTTTTGACAGGGTACACTGGCGTGTTGCACTGTGATTCTTATGGTATTAGGATGCCTTACTTCACTTGTTTTGCAATTGTTTCATAAATACTCTTGTCTGTCTCCCTGGACTGGGGATATTGCTGAGTTCAAGGTAAAATGGCTCCTGGCTTATTTTTTATTTTCTCTGCTCCTATCCCTTTCAGAATCCCCACATCATAGGGATTTGTTGTCCATAAGATGCTGGAGACCTTTGCCAAATCTTCCTCGAGACATGTTGGCGGTTCTTGTAGCATCATCGCCATTCTCTGTGGTACCTCTCTGAAATGTATTTTCAGCCAGTATGTGATGCTAATTTCAAACACTTACTCATGATCTGATAAAATATTTTTGAACAGTTCTTCATCTATAACTGTAGTCAATCTGTAGACTGGATTGTGGCAAGTGGAAAAATAGAGACCCAAGCACTTGTACCTAATTCAGTTACGAGGACGGCTGCAGGTGAGTGTAAGGCGTGGGTAAACTGCCAAATACTCCACAGTTATAGAATACTAGTTTAACAATTACATTTACACTGCGCTCAAATCAATAAAGTCCATGCATTTGTTGCATTTCATTTAATTGATTGCAGGTCAGCCTGACACGTGTTTCGAGCTATGTGCTCTTCTTCCGAGGCAGAAAACATCACATTCACGTCAGAATGCATAGAAATATTATATGAAATGAATACACAAGCCAAGGAGCAGGGAAACATTAGCCAAATAGCATATAACAAAACCATATACATGCATTCAGTGGCACCAAAATACATTGGCCCTCATTACGACCCTGGCGGAAATCGAAAAACGATGGCGGAAATGCAATACCGCCATCGAATAGCGCTCGGTGCGACTATGACCCGTCACCGCAAAGTACGAAGCCATTAGCGACACCGTAGTGAACGCCAACGCTAACTGCACCAAGCACGCGCGCGCGCGCCATGCCAAACCGCAAACACCACCATGGTGCAACGGTACGCCAATTCCGACCCTAGCGGACATGTACCTAACGCCATCAGGCATGGCGGAATGTACCATTCTGCCATGGCGAGAAGTACGGCATCGCGAATCAACCGTAAACGGCCCCACTGAGTGCCTGTACACCGCTCCCTGCCCACAAAGTACAACTCCCGGTAGGTGCAATGAAGTCACAATGCAACCATTGAAATGTACAAAGCACCCATGCATGCCAACGAACAAAAGCAACACAAGAGGGGCCAATGGGAGCTGCAGGTCACAGATGGCACGAATACAGAAGCCATCCCAATGGACATGACCACAGTCCCCCACCAAGAAACGCACGCAAACACAGGCACCTGTGCCCAGCAATATTCCGAAAATCACATCATTCCACCAGTCCACCTGGCTGACCGGCATCTGTTACACAAAACCCAATCCCCCGCCCCTGAGCATGACAACATTCAAACTGTCATATAGGCAGCCCCCATCCCTGACCTCACGGGCTTAGTAGGCAAACGCGCCCAGTACAGTACCACGCAACTAAAGCCCGAAGCTGGAACCCAATGCAGATCTCCTCACAATACATCGCCCCCCAAATAGGCATATGCCACATCACTTGCAAAGAAAAACGCTACACGGGCCAATTCAGAATAGCAATTTATGCACATCAAAGACACCAAGCCCATACAGCCATCAGGCCATGAACTCCAAAACACTAATCACCATTGTGGGCTGCATCCGCAAGAAATGACCAGCCACTACTTGTGTGTCGCCCTGTACCCCCATGGTACACAGAGCCACATTCACGTACGAAAAGGCAACATGGAAGCGCACAGAACCGCAGGGCTGTCCCAATGGGGAGGCACTAGTCCAGCTGAAAGGCCGAAATGTTGCTCTGAGACACCAGTACTGCGTAAGGGCATGTGGGCCATTGGCGATCGTCCCATAAGATCGTAATGCTGCTCCACCGATTAACACGAAGCAGCAGGTATCGGGAGTAAAATCCATCTGCAGGAGTGGCATACAGATGGCAGTGGCAAAAGGGGAGGAGATACCTGTCAACCAAAAGAAAAGAAAAAGAACAGAATGGCCATCAGAACTACATTCGAACAACTCACTTCAATGATCACACGAAATCCACAGCCATATGCATGCTAGCCCACTCAAAAGGATCATCACCACCCCAAAACCACTTGCGACTCATAACCATCTATATCGAGGTGCAAACACCATCACAAACGAGTGTACCTGTGCATGCGTCTGTCAAAACAGAATCCATCAGATGGGAATGTCAACGTGCATGGACACAAGTGTCTGAGGGCGCCTCGAGACAGGGAGGGCTCAACAAGGCCAGATAGACGATGGTCCCACTATGGCAGCCCTGCATCACATAGCGTAGGGGAGGCGGATAGATCCCAAGAAGCCCTGTACATGGCAAACTCTGTATCAAATCACCTGCCCATGCATCCATTCATCAATCCCTCATCCCGGGATCAAAACGCCTGAATAATTACTCACATGACATTAGAAACATCCATTGAGTCTGTGCGTTATGCAGCCTGCAAAATCCACAGTGCCCCAGCCCGTAATTCCAGTGTTGTGAAGTAACATGTATTTGGGAACGGCCGGCCTCATCGCCCACGTAGCTAATGCGCATCCCAAACTATTCATATCAATCATTGCTCCCTCGCCATGGGCCCTGTCTCAAGGACATTGAACAATAGAACGTTATATTTGCAGTCAGACCTGTGGGCATCTCCTCGCCGCCAGCTGAAGACCGAAAGCGCCGCCCTTCGAATTCCTCATTTGCAACACCACGTCGGAAAGGCATCTGTGGCCGTTTGAAATCACTAATTATTCCATCGAGTGCGGCTGTGTGTGAAAATGGCAACTGCCTTCACCCACGAATGGGACGCCCCGCCCGTCGTTGCAACTCGGTACAGTGATGCATGAGGGCCCACCGTTACTCGAGTACTACGTTCCACTGACCCTTCACAAGTCTGTTCGCGACTGCACAGATAGAATGGGAAACAATGGGACCATAGCCGAATGAACATAACAACCAATCCAACACGGCCATCGGGTACAAATACATGATAGCAATAGCAAGATACCATTCCCCGAATTGCAGCGTTGTGCGCGTGACGTGCTCGGCCAAAGGGGAGGGCAGTTTGCACAGGTGGAATGAATCACCACAGGTGGAGGCCATACAGCCTGAAAACACATGAATTGCACAGCCAGTCTCCTCCCACAACCACACCGAAATGCTACCGGCAGGACTCGCGATGTTGGCCCTGGGGGACCTGATAGCACTGCAAGTGCTCCAACTCCAAGAGGAAGACGAACACCAACTACAACCGGCCGCACGGAGGAGACGCAGGAGGAGGAGGAGGGCAAGGCAGGGCCAGCAAGACCCACCAGCACAGCCACTACCACCACGCAGGCAGCCCGCAATCCCACGCCTCCGAGCACATCCGTTCAACCTCACTGATGAGCAGATCCACACCCTCTACCGTTTGGACCGGGACACCATAGCCGCCATTGTGGACATGACACAGGCTGACCTTGTCAGCATGATAGATAGCCCAACCGCCATCCCACCCCTACTGAAGGTGGTGTCTGTACTCCACTTCCTGGCCACAGGCACCTACCAGCACACAGTCGGACAGTTGCATGGCATTTCTCAGCCACTGTTCTCACGGACACTATTGCAAGTGCTCGATGCCCTCCTGCAGCACGCAGACGACTACATCTCCCTACCACGCTCGGAGCAGGAAATTACAAACACGAAAGTGGGATTCCATGCACTTGCCGGCATACCGGGTTGCATTGGTGCCATCGACTGCACCCATGTGGAATTGGTCGTCCCACATGCCATGGAGGCCCAGTACCGCAACCGAAAACAATTCCATTCCCTGAATGTACAAATGGTGTGTGACTCCAACAGGATCATTACACATTGTTGCGCCCGATTCCCTGGATCAACCCATGATTCTATGGTCTTGAGGAACTCTACAATACCACGCTACATGGAGCGACACGCAGGGAACAGATCCTGGCTACTCGGTGAGTCTCATTACATGCATGATGATGTGGGGTATGTGAATTGGCAATGACCTGGCAGGAAGGGGGGGTGTGCGTACGTATCAATGGCATTCCACATCATACGTTTCTCGTCCACATACAGGTGATGCTGGATATCCACTGAAGAGATGGCTCCTCACACCAGTCCGGAACCCACGGGACCAGCATGAGGAGGACTACAACCATGCCCACTCACGTACCCGTGTAGTCATAGAACAGGCATTCGGCCTACTGAAGGGCCGTTTCCGCTGCCTCAGCAGGTCTGGCGGGGCACTCCTGTACCGCCATGAGAAGGTTGCAAAGATGGTGATGGCATGTGTCATGCTCCACAACATGTGCGTACGTAGAAATGTGCCCATGCCCCCTGACGCAGAACTGCAAGCACCTGAAGATGGTCATGATGAGGGTGGGGATGTGGCAGCACCTCATGGAGTCTGCGAGGCACCGGAGGCCCGTGACATTCGTCAGCATCTCATTGATGTATGCTTCTAGCACTCACGCCTGGTGGCTGATACATGGACACGGGACTCGTGGCACTGCGTGTGTCTGGGACATGCACAATATGGACTGTACGCCTATGATGGCCTAGTACACAAAGATCAATGTCCACACATCTCATTGGTTGATCGTGCACTTTTTATGGCATATGTGATGTCATGTTGAACACCCTATCGACCCGCCACCCAAGTGAGCCCAACACACCCCCTCCACCCCCCTACCTCCCCCCCGAACACCAGTGTCCAAAGATGCTCATTGTCAGTGGGCTGTCGCTATTGCAAGCCCCCTCTGCGGGTATCAGGGGCACCCCTGCCTGTGGAGCGCAGGTTCCTTCCAGATCTACGTTGGGGGCTGCCCTGGACGGAGCTTGCAACGGATGATGTGTCTGCCTGCTCACGTCCATGCATGTCCCTAAGGGTTTGCGAGAGCTCAGTGAGCACACGGCGCACTGCGGCAAGTTCGGCACATACGTCCTTGGCCGTCGCATGCAGTTCCCCCCTGAGGCTCTCGGTGCTTCTCTCCATTTGGACTCTCAGGCTCTCGGTGCTTCTCTCCATTTGGACTCTCAGGCTCTCGGTGCTACTCTCGATTTGTGCCCTAAGTGTCTCAGTTGATGTTTCTATGTCTGCCTTAGTGCCCCCACATTCATCAGCATGGTCCTTGAGGAGCGTGGCCAGTTGCTGCTGTTGTTCGATCAACTGGTCGAGGGACTGTTGCCTCTGCTGGGCCAAGGCCATTTGCGGGGGTGTCACAGAGGGGCTGTTGTCCTCATGTTGCATTGCCACAGGGCTTGTGGGGGATGGCCAGTCGTCGTCTTGTGGGTGCCCCTGCGTGGTATCCTCATGTTGTACGGGATGGGACAGACAGGGGGATTGGGACAGGTCATGGATGGATCTGACTTCGGCATCCCCGTTTTCTGTGTCGGAGCATGCTGCCATCAATGGGGTGTCACCTATGGTGCTGCTGCCACCGGAGGCAGTGCCTTCTGTGGCATCCATTGGGGGGACCTGTGGTGGTGGTGTTGTGGGCATGCTGGCTGCTGGGGTGCCTGTTGATGTTCCCTCCTCTGTGCTGCCACCTGATTTGTGCTGCTGCCGTGTCTTGATCCGTGCAGCTGAGGTGGAGGGTCTCTGGCCGTTGGTCTTGGCCCTCTTTGCAGGTGTGCTGGTAGGGGTGTCCTGTAGCTCGTCGTTTGGATCGGACCCTGTGGTGGAGTAGAGGAGGGCGAGGGTTATTGGTGGGTCTGTGGGAATTGGAATGGCATTGTATCACATGCATTGGGGTGGTACCTGAGGGTGATTTGGGCCGGGCCCTTGGAGGTGCTTTGATTTGTGTGTGGAGTGAGGGTGCAGTTGTTTGGCAGCCTGCAGTTAGGGTGTGCCTGCTGCACGTGTAGTGCGTGTATTAGGGGTTTTTAATTATTTATGTATTTATTGTGGGTTTTAACGTGCGCTATCAGGCCGATGTGTGTGGACGTTCTCCTGGACATGTGTTTCTGTTGCACTATGTGGACGCATGGTACTTCACATGGATGGACTGTGTGGATTTGGCATTGTTTTTTCTGGCCCACCTACCTGTATCTTCGGATGTCTGCACTCCTTTCTCCATCCCTCCGACTCCCTCTATGCTCTCCATTCCGATGGTGGAGGCACAGATTTCTTCCCAGGGGGTCAACTTGATGGGTGATTCAGGACCTCCCCCGGTGGCTGTGGCAATGTTGCGGTTGGCAGAGAGTATGCTGCGGACGCGTATCCGCAGGTCGTCCCATCGCTTGCGGCATTGCTGTGGGGTGCGGGGTGCGGTCCCCACCGCACTTACCCGCTGTGCCACCAGAGCCCATATGGCCTTCTTGTTTGCAAGTGCCGTCCTGGTCATTTGCGTGCAGAAGACGACGGCAGCATTCTCCTGGAGGGTCTCTGTTAGCACGGTGAGTTCCTCACGGGAGAAGTGGACCTGCCGCTTGCGGTCGCACGCTTTCTTCGCTGCTTTTCCCATTATTCTTGGTTTCGCTAGGGTGGTTGACGGGTTGGGGTGTGTTTCAGGGTAGTGATTTTAGTGGTTGTGTGGTTTTAGTGTATTTATAGGTGTACGCCGGGATGTTTCCCGTTCCGGGCCCATGTTTTAACTTCCGTTTCCGTATATTTCCGGGCACCGTACTTTCCGGTAGGCGCACACTGCGGTGACCGCTAAGAGGGGTGGCGGTATTGCACCTGGGGCGCCGTACGGCGGCGGTGTGGGCCGTTTTGGGGTCATTTCCGCCATCGCGGACTTTGCACTTCCGCCATGCCGTGGTGCTCGTGCCCGATGGGTCGGAATGGGCCGCACTTTGCTCCTTCGTGCAATGGCGGAAACGCTATTTACGCTGTGGCGCTCCGGTCAGTCGCTTTCCGCCAGGGTCGTAATGAGGGCCATTGTGTAAAAGAACCATAAAATGTGCACATTTCTTGAGTTACAGTAGTTGCTAGCAGTGGCGAGCGGTTACAGAGGATACATTATTTGCTTGCAAGGTTATTGGGTTACATTATTTGCATTGCTTGCAAAGGTATTGGGTTACAGGCGCTACATTATTTGCATGCATAGGTATTAGGTTACAGACCTTGTTTATATAGGTTAGAGTAGCATAAATTACAGACAGTGGTTGCATTGAGTTATCATGTTTAGCCAGATACAGGTAGATAAAGCTTCTAGGAGTCTTGGTCAAAGAGCCATATTTTAAGGCCTTTGCGGAAGGACGAGGGGAGGGGTCTGATCTCAAGGCCAATGGTATGGAATTCCATAGTTTAGCTACGATCACAGGGAAGTTGCAGCCTCCCGTTTTTGCCATCTGAATCTAAGGATGGTAATGAGGCAGGCATAGGCTGATCGATTGGGTCTGTTGGATTGGGCTTTGGATATTTGTCTGGATAGGTAGGTGGGGCGCTGTTGGATAAGTATTTATGAGTTAATGAAAGGGTTTTGAATTTGATGCGATCCTGCACCGGCAGCCAGTGGATGTTACATTTGGCAGAGCGCCAGGGGACCACTCCGGTGGTGATAGTGCACGGTACAAATATCCTTACACATTAACATTAACATAACATAACATTAACATTAACATTAACATAGTAGATATGTTCCTTTTTAGGGATGTTCAGGGCAGCTCTGATTGCATTATTCTGAACTGTTTGTAGCTTGTTGATGTTACGGTGTGGGATCCTGCAAAGAGGGAGTTGAAATAGTAAATTCTTGATAAAATGAGCGCTCTAGCAAGGGTGATGCAATTGTTAGTGGTTAAAAAAGGTCTACTGGTGAGGATCAGTTTGGCAGTGTAGGCCGCTGCTGAGGCAATAGTGTTAACTTGCCTTGTTAGGGAAAGTGATGAGTCCAGGTAAACTCCTAAGGTTTTTACCTCATTAGCAACCATGATAATGTTGCCGTCAATAGTGAAGGATTTGTATGACTGGGGTAGATTGTTTAGCCTGGAGTGGTTGCCAATGATGAGTAGTTCAGTTTTTTCATCATTAAGACAAAGCTCATGTTGGGCCATCCAGGCTTGGATGGTAAGGTACATTTTGTTGAGTAGTTTGGAGTCTGTGGGCCTCATTACGACCCTAGCGTTAACCATGGTGCTAACAGCGCCATGGTTGACGCCGGTATTTTACCAACTCCGCCATGGTGAATGGCGGAATTACCGCCCCATTCCAAGGTTGGCGGGGCAGTAATTCCCCATTCACCATTGGCCCTTCCCCATTCCCATTTTTGCCCCCATAGGGCTCAATGGGAATGGGGAAGGCGGTAATTACGGTACCGCAAATTGCAGTACCGTAATTACCTCGAACGTCCCTTTGCGGGTTCCTTCCTTAACGGCTGGTAAAACCAGCCATTAAGGTCGGGACCCGTAAAGGGACCTCGTAATTAGGCGGTAAGGGTTTAACAGCGCCGACACCTTTTATGTGCCATTAACCCCTTACCGCCTGGGTCATAATGAGGCCCTGTGTCATGGTTGCCTAGATTGGCAGAGGATGAACAAAGATTTCTTCCATTGCTCTTGATGTTTATGCGTTCAGACAAGTAGATGGGACTGCTCAAAGAGAGGCATTTATGTGTCATAGTGAGCATTTTATGTGTAATGCGATGTTTGACTAGTAGCCAATGAAGCTTCTTCCTGAAGATGGAGATATGAGAGCCACGAGATTGAGTGAAGATGGTCCGCACGGCATTGTTCTGGTTCACTTGTAAGGATTGGATATTTGCAGCAGTAGTACCAGACAATAGGCTATTGCAATGGTCCAGTCTGGAGTTTATCAACGCCGTGGATAGAAGAGCACAGTTTTCGGCTGTTAGAAATGGATGGATGTAATTGATTTGCTTATTGATCAGTCTGCAGTTAGACCTGGCGTTAGAGGCTGCGACTTCATGGATAATTCGTCGTCTAAGACAACTCCCAGAGTTTTTACCTTCCTCTGGACTTTGATGATGTTGCCTGCAATAAGGAAGTTGGAGTAATCAGTATCTAGTTTGCTCCGGGTGTTCTTGGTGGATACTATCATTAGTACGGTTTTAATGTTGTTGTTGCAAGTCCCATTACACAGATATTTTCAAAAACCCAACCAACATATACCCACGGCCGTCGTCGTGCCTCCTAACAGGGGATACCAAAATCTCACATGCACAATCTGTACCCACAGCATCACCTTGTAGATAAAACGCCTCTGCATGACTTAACCAGAAGAACACCTTCACAATTCAAGCTAGCTCCATTTGCTAAACCCTATACACAGGGATATCATCATCCATGATCCGAGCTAAAACACTCAATCGACAGTAAAATCCAATACTTACATAATTTCTGTCTTCCGTACCCTTAAGTCAATAGTCTAGGCTAACCACCTCAAACTTTTACCTCAAAATCGGATGTTCCCTAACCACAAACAAATGACATCTACCGCCGCTCCTTTCTCCACTATACTTCACAATACTTTACAATACTTCAACGATACTCAACAATAGTCATCAGCACTCAACACCCAATATTTCTTTACCACCGCCCCCAATTGCCATGTGGGTGAGTCAATACTTAGACACCATGATCCACTGACACTGCTCGCCCACCAGATCTCCCCAAAACTGCCACACCACCCTTCTGGTTTGCTGGGCTCTTCACAAACTGCTGGAAAGATATTTTCCAAGACTGCTCCTGACGGCCTCTTCACAGTGTGCACTCACATGTGATCTTGGGCTCTGTGGGGCATCTCACAGCTCTCCAGGCACTGCGATGGAAGAGGCAGCTCTACGCCGATCGGGCATTGTGAACCATCGCTCTGCTACCAATTGTTTAATTATACCAGAGGTACGTGGTTCATGCTACACATTCACTGTTCAGAGCACCCAGGGCCCAAAAATCCTCCCCCGGTATACAGACAGGCAAGTTAGAACTGTCCTTTATTTTCCATAACAGACAGGGATCGTGCAGGAAATAGGAAAATCTCGAGCAATCACAGCTCCTGAGCCCTTGTCAGGGGCTTTTGTTGGGGTGTGGTGTCACAAGTCGGGGCTCTTCCCCAAAAACCTCACACGATTGGGTGGTTGGGGTGGTATTGCCTATATATGGCACCTATCGAGGTTAGATGACTGGTACTCACATGTCAGATGACTTTGTCTGAGCCTTCCCCAAAAACTATTACCATTGGCCTTTGCCCTTTGCCATCCACCCCAGGATTTGCGTTCCCTGATTGGCTGAAGCAGGTCTCCCCAGGTTTGGGATCCAGCTCTCTGTTCTCAGCGCTCCATGTACTTTCTCAAGGTGATGCGAAAGACTACATGTCCCCATTGTTGCTACTGGTGTAACCATTTTGCCTATAGGCATTGCCTTTTCCATTGACTACTTTTGTTTGTGTGACTTTAAACACAAGAATACAATTCTTTTTTCACCATATACAAGTGTGGCGCAGTTTCTTTTATGTGTGAGGCCAACTGGTTTCAAATTCTTATAACAAGAGGTTGGGGTCATTGCCTCTTATTGCCTCACATTTTCTGCGACACCGTTGGAGAACTCACAGCATAAATCGGACGCACGGTTCAATTTGAGCTGGCAACAAAACCCCACTTTGGTTATAGTATGTATCAGTTCTTCTATGCTTCACTGGGAACCGCTCTTCTTCCAACGGCGGCTAAATGACCAGTATTCGGCTTGGCCGGATCACATGGGTGAAGACTGCAACATTGAGGTTTTTTGTCTGCAAATAGTGAGGTTTTATTCTGTTATTTTGCAGGTGACTCCTTGTCTCTGGTGCCCGGAATGTTCTGCCCATCATTGATCTTGGCTGCGAGAATCTGCCCTGGGCAGTGTGCTGCAAAATCTGTTTTCCTTTGTACCATATTCTGAGGCCTGTGGCTTAATGTAGTTCTACTACAGTTATGCTCGGATTTTTATATTTCTATATTGCATTATTCTTCTTGTGTGTTAGTGGTACTTGGTTCTTCCAGGTTCCTTATACAACCCTGTAGTTCCATATGGTTAGTTGCAATAAGCGGCTGCAAGCTTGCTCTGCATCTGTTGCTTTTCTTGCATTTCTGCATTTCTGCGTTTCTGCATTTTGCCAGTGAAAGAGAAAAGTTTCTGAGAGTATGTATATGTATCTGTCCTCTATCTACAGAAGTGTGTAAGCATGTTCTTCGTGTGTGCACGTGTGTGTCTGTGTAACTTCATGCAGGGATGCGAGTTTGCTTCATGGCTAACACTACTATGGCGTGGTGTCCCTAATGATGTCAGCACAGCTGGAAATCTATCATTAGACAATCAGATCCAGTGAGACACCTGCTTCCATGACTAGTGTTATGGCACCTGTATCCAGGAAGACATCCTCTGGATAAGGTTTAAATTGTTGTCTGAGAGAATATCTGCATATGTAGATGTCACTGGCCCACCTGGCGGCTGGCCAAACAGTGACTGGCATTTTGCATTTCTGGCTCATTGGGCTGTCATGCTTTTTGGGGGTCCAGAAGGCCATTCCAGGAACCCTCACTTCACCCCTATAAGAGTGATGATAGTGTCAATGACAGCTGGCAGCAGTAATCAAACTGTGATTGTCTATCTCCTCTAGATAGCGGTTTCTCAGAAATGCGCCCTTTCCAGGAGCGTACCCGCATTACAGGAATCACAGGCGTATGTACGCCTGACTGCCTATGTGCTTGAAAGTTCTTGTTTGTGACACTCCTCAATGACTCATGTGTTAAATGTACAGTATACTTAAGACATTCACTGGTGTCTTGTGCTTATATATTATAGATTTCGAGAAAAACACAAATATTGAAGTACTGTTTAAAATGACTTTATACACATAGGATAGGTACATTGACCCCCCCCAAAAGGCTGTGAATAAAAAAAAAACAATAAATACAATGGCAAATTATGAATATAACAAAATATAGTACGCTCATTAATACCTACTGTATAACGTTGCTGGAGAGGATCAAATCTTGTGCCCAGTTAATTCAGGGGTTCACCTAGCTAATTGAGGGGCTCATGAGGATAAAACCCTTGTTCCCAAGCGCTCAACCATGGGTCCACTAAAGCTACAGGGTGTGACAGGTGTCTGATGGCCTATATGCTTGAAAGGACATCTACATCACTCTGCTCTGACTGACAGTGCGCCCATGTGTGCTGCAGACAAAGCATGCTGCTGCAGAAGCTTCAACCTCCATTGAATGACATGGAGTCAGCGGCGGTGCAATGAAAGGGACCATCTCAAAAAGCTATATCTGGCATGCATGGGAAATAATATGAAACACAACTAGTGGTATGTGTTAGTCAGATGGGCACTTCAACTGATAAAAGAAAATGAATGTGTATGAGTGCAGAATTCTAAATTGGAACGCTACTGAGGCGATACGCCCCAAGGTGGCAGGCTCTATTTTTAGGTAACGGCCTGCGCCCAAGTTAAGGGCCTCAACACAGCAAGGGTCCCTTAACGAGGGCAGCAGGCCGCTACCTACAGGGTGGGCCCACTACCAAGAGGCATATCGCCTTTAGCACCCGTGTAGTGTGCTACATGGGTGCTAATGGTTCTGTTCAAAAGAAATGAATGTTTTTTCTCTCTGTGAATGGGATACCTTGCGACGTCCTGTTCACTGAGAGAAAATAATACACCAACATGGCCGCCATGGAATTGGAAGGTTTGTTCATTTCCATGACTGTCAAACTGGGACAGGAGCCACAATCAGGTATGTGGGATGGGGGGAAGGAGAGGGAAAAAAGCCAGGTCAGTAGGGGGAAGATGGCGGGCGGGGGAACTGTCCATCAGGCGGCTTGGAAAGCGGGGTGACACTCTCAGTGTCAGCCCGCGTTCCAAGCTCCCTAAGTGGATGGCGCCCCTGCTCAGGGTGCTAATGAGAATTAGTAGCCAGCGAGGGACAATGAGATTGTACCATGCAATCTCATTGGCCCTCACCGGGGCGTTATCTGTCCACCTCCCGGCAGGGGGGTGGCAGCCATTCAGACAATGAGGAGGCTTGGAATCGGGTAATCCCTGCTCTGAGCCACCACGTGGCTGGAGGCTGCCATCTTCCCCCGCCGGGGATCGAGGCAAGTGTTGTTCCCCCCAATCCAAAGAATTCCCTCCCCGCCCTCCCAACCCCACTTACCATCTTTTCTGTCCATTTCAGGAGTGGACATGCTGGGAACACTTCTGTTCCTAGCGTGTCTGCTCCCGATCCGCAACAGGCCATCAAGGAAAGGAAGAAGGGACTACAGGTAGTCCCTTCCCTCTTTTCCATGGTGGCCATTTATTTGTTTACATTTTTCCCTATTTTTTGAATGGCCACCATGGAAAGGTAGAAGGGACTTGTTTTCCCTTCCCCGGAGGCCATTTTTTTTTCTGTTCTGAAACGCCAGAGCATTTCGGAACAGAAAATAAATGCTCTTAGTAACACGGTTTTATGGTCCGGGGTACTAATAGCAATAGGCCCCTCGCAGGGGGTATTACCACTTCATAATGCCCCCATGCTCGGGGCCTATTGCTTAAATAAAAAATTCCTTTTGTTGGACTGCAGAGCGACGTCTAAATGTATTACTCATTATCTCAGCCATCTACTGATGGGCTCTTATATGCTGTCCAACGTGATCTCACTTTTCAATCCTTCCCTCCTGCCCACCTCCCTGGCTTATCTTTATTTTCTATCATCGGCCTCAATTTGAACAGAGCTGGATTGGGGACCAACATTAACAGAAAATATGTGAAACCAGTACAAGTTGCACCAAGGGAACATACAGTGAGAGAGTTAGACAGCTTTTGGAAGTCAGTCTGTTGTAAAAGAGAGTGTGGTTAAAGAGTTTATGGTTTACTCTCAAATGTGGGGGAGGGTTTAGTCCACCATTCTTCACCCAAGGGACAGGAAGGGGGTAGGTTACCATTCCTCATATTCCTTCTCACATTTTGTGGAGCTGTGCTGATAGTTCAGCTTTTACAGTGACAATGGGAATACAATATAGTTCAACATTGTATTGCAGAACAGGTACAACATTAATGTTTTTAGCACGCTCTTTAGAACATGTGCTATAGCAACCCAGGCTCTACCCAGTTCACCTTGACTATGAACACCCTGCCCTATCCAGCAATTCTCTTTTTTATGTATATTCATTGGTATGAATTTGTGTGCTTACATGTGCCAGAAAAAAGTAAAAGATACCATGTTCCTTAATGTTAGGTGTAGTACTCAAAATAAAATAATAATAGCTGTCAGTGAGATTCGAACTGTGTTCACCTGGCCCACAGTTAATTAAGGGTTTCCCAAAACAGCCGTATTGTCCACGCGCCAAGCAGCATTCAAAGAAGAAATATATCAGCTATTGTAAAGGGGGGGAGGGGAGTCTTTAATTGCACTGGGCCTGAATCACAAAGAATTTTTCAGTCAGATGCACACATTGAAAAACTCTTTGTGAATCAGGTTCAATATATATTTATTCTTAAATAAAAGGCATGCTGTACATAAAGTGAATATAAAAACACTTCTCCCTCTTCTAAAAAAACAATCTCTAGACCCAGCCATTCCGACTTATTATAGGCCTATCACCACGGTTCCTTTCCTGCTAGAAATCCTTGATAGAGTTGCCTACCTGCAAATTCAGGACTACTTAGAGACTAACCATCTGCTAGGATTGCGTCAATCTGCCTTTCGACCTCAACATGTAACAGAAACCGCCCTTGTTGACCTCAAAAGTCAGATTGATGACATTAAAGACAAAGGTAAGGCTGCCATTTTACTCCTTCTAGACCTCTCAGCAGCTTTCGACCTGGTCGACCATAAAATACTCTGTAACCACCTCTCTTCCGCTGCCCATTTCTCCTCCTCTGCTGTCACGTGGATACAATCCTTCCTGGCCAACAGAACCATGAGGGTCTTTTCTTCCGCGGCAGCAGCAGACCCCATCCCCATCACCTGTGGTGTCCCGCAAGGCTCCTGTGTCTCCCCCACCCTTTATAACATCTTTACAAAGCCTCTCTTTGACAAACTGGACCTTCTGGGTGTCACCTACACCAATTACGCGGATGACACTCAGATACTCCTCACCATCTTGGGCAACTACAGCGCTGATGTCACCAGGATCAACAAAATCCTCTCCATCATTCAGGCATGGATGGCCACACATGGCCTTTGCTTGAATGATGAGAAGACTGAACTTCTCATTGTCGGAACACCCAATAATTTACAAAAACTGAGCCCTGACTACTCCAACATCATCATCGACGGTAACACTATCCCCGTTGCTAAAAACGTGAAAACCCTCGGCTTTCATCTCGACACTAATACCAACCTCACCAAACAAGTTAACACAACCGCCTCAGCTACCGCCTATACAGGGAAACTAATTAGAGCCTGTAGACCTTTCTTATCCACCAATAGCTGTCTCACGTTGGCTAGGGCTCTCATACAATCTAAGCTAGACTATTGCAACAGCCTCTACCTAGGTGCCAACCAATCTATAATTAACAAACTTCAGGTTCTCCAAAATAATGCGCTACAAGCAGCACTAAACATACCTAGACGCAAGCATATATCCGCCATCAGAATTTCGTGCAAATGGCTATCCATTCACAAAAAATTGACTTAAAAACGCTCTGCCTTACCTACAAAGCCCTCAACTACCTAGCCCCTCCCTACCTCACCAACAAATTCACCATGAAACCAGACACCAGAATCACTTGATCCTCCAACACTCTATGCCTCACCGTGCCCAGATTCACTGCTAAAAGAGCGGGCGGCTCAAGCTTTACGGTCCTTGCTTCTCAACTTTGGAACACCCTGCCTTTGAACATTAAATCAGCCAAATCTTTCCAATTATTCAGGAAGCTTGTCATTGGTTGGTTGCTGATTAAAACCCAACCTTAAGCTTGACCCAGCCGCCCACAATACTGTATATACTGTACATGCCTTACCTATGCCTCAACTTTATATTTTAACTACCTCCGTCTGTATATACTGTACATAACCTTACAAATGTTTTACTGCAAATGCTATATATATTGTGCCTGTAACCTGTTCTAAGTGCCCTTTTACTCCAGGGTCTGGAGCGCTATATAAATATAATAAACAAACAAACAAACAAACTTAAAGTTTACCACAGTGCAAACCTTTAGGTGCAAATATGTTACCTTGAGTCAAACATACCATATAAACTGTGTTGAAATATGAAATTGAATAAACAGGGCAACATTTTGTAGAGATTATTTTCGATTAAAGTGGTGTTAAGATTAATTTGGGGCAAAATGTTTGCTAGTTCAATTTTGTCACGAAATCGCACCAAACAGACTAAATATGTCGTACAAAGTGTTGCTGTGCAGTCAGTTCATTCTGGCAGAGCATCCCATTTTGTAGGTGGGACTGCACATTGCAGCTGGGGTAGTGCCATTTGATTCTCGTGATCAAGAAAGCAAGGGGTCGGCGGTTTCTGAAGCAGCAAGACAGCTGGCGCGCCAGGCAGTTGGAGCGGGCAGTAAAACGTTGCAAGGTGGTGATCCCAATGAAAACAAAGGAAGGCCAGAAGTATTTTAACGGCAGCCTCACTGAAGTTTGGGAGGCATTGTACTTGTTTGTAGAGTGGGAGGGTTGCAGCTGAACAAACGATTGAAGTTAAATGGTCGGCCCTTGTCCCTGCAGACCGTTGCTTGTGCTAATATTTCGAAATGTTGGAGATTTTGATTTACAGAAAATGAATGTACATGCCATTACTAGTGTTAAAGTATACAGAGGTCTCTCGTGAGACTGCTCATGCAAGGCATCAAATTGGGAAGCTTTTGGTTAATGTTTCCATACATGTTAACATGCCCAATGTCATATAGGGTATGCTCATCCAGTCTTGTTTTGTTTGCGCTATTAGATGAGGCCACCTAAAGCCAATAGCTTTAGTATAGGAGTACAGATAGGATGGAGATGGCATGTGAGGACGGACACAAAGCCTGTGGGTGTTGTGCATCCATTTGTCCACTCATCGACCACTTATGAACATGCTAATCCCTTTGGTCATTTCCAAGCACTACCTTGCCCGTCCAAGCCCAAAACACACACCCCTGGGATCTCTTTGAGCAAGCTTTAAACTGCACCAATATCAAACCATGTCCTATTATGCCATGGCTTCAATTGTGATTTGTGAGCCCACAGTGGGCGAGCATTTCCCCCTGTTTGTATAATACTTTTATGACCCCTTTTTCGCATTGCTGGAACAGGAAGGGATTTGGTTTATCAACTTTGCTGACAACACGCAGTGTGTTATCCCCCTGTCTGGCTCTCACGATCAAGATGAAGAAAATCTGAACAAAGCTTATGCTAGCATTGAAAGTTGGATGATCTGCAACGGTTTGGCACTTAATAGGACCAAGACCGAACTCCTGATTGTTAGTACTCTGTCAACACTGTCTAATTTGCGTTCGGCCTTTGGCGTTTTCCAATTAGGTGTTGTGAAGATTATCCCCTTAAGAAAGTCAAATCATTAGGCATTACCTTTGATCAGTGTCTGTGGCATTTTTTTACCCATGCCGATGCGCCCCACTGCACCCCTTTGCCAATGGGGAAAGAAACAGCCAAAAATGGATGCGCTAACCCATGTGCGCGCCAAAATCTGGAAAATTGTGCATGGTTCATAAATCCCAAAAGGCTGCACACCCCTGCCACACACAGTCAAAGTTAGTATAAAAACAGAACTCGCTGCAGGAGCATGCCTGTGGGTGCTGTTACATGTCATATGATGCAAAGCCACAGAAGTGGGCTAAAAACCGAAAAAATGCCTTTTAAAATGCAGCTTTTCCAACCAATTGCAATCTTCAAAGTGCTGTTTTGGTGCTAAATTCAGTCATTCCCAAGTGAACCATTGAAATGAAAAGTGTGCTGAAACCACAGATCATCCAGTACAGTCAGAGGAAACAGGGCCTCACTGACTGACAGCAACTAAGAAATGTTTTTCATGCAAAACAAATCCCAGCACTCAAAGACAGAATAATGCTGAGTTAAATGTGTGTGCTGCATAAGAAATTAGATGTAAATAATTCAGTTTAAATGTGTTTTTTCTCTGAAGAAGTTCAAAATTCGCCTGTTTAAAGCATGTTTTTTGTGAACGGCTCAATTTAATTGTCAACATCCCATATAAACTCTGTTCATTGTATATCTTTTAAATAAAAGATTGTAGGTGAATCTTAAAGTAACCCAGTGGAGTTAACTGGTTAATTCTAATTGAACATGGCCCAGTCTGGGAAAGATGACACTTCATGGAAGGCTTAATGGATGCTGGAGTTTCCCGCATATTTAGACAATGACCTCATTAGACATTTGTTTTTGGCTGACCCAAGGACAAAGGAAGGCTTGGACACCCAACCTCCCAGAGGAGGGGTAGGATGTGGAGGAGATTTCTCAAGGAACTTCAAAGGACTGGCCATTTGCTCACTTTGGAAGTAAGAAAAAAAAAAACTTGCCATGGATTTTCAAAGGAAATTACTTATGTTGCCTCCGAACTGTATGACATTTAACGTGGCAGCCAAAATAAGTAGAGGAGTGAAAAATACATACTTATAAATCTGAACTCATGCTAGACATTTGAAGATTTGGTAGGAGTTATTACTACATAAGGAACCAAAGATACACCAAAACACTGATTGTGGCAAAACTATTAATGTTGCAAATTGTTACGCTCACCTGGCTCCCACAAGGGTGTCGAGCGGGACTGGACAGCCACGGTCTCCACCAACGTGATGCGTAGTGCAGAGATGACTGACTGGACTGGCCCACCTAGCTTCGTCTGCTTGACCCGTATAAGTAGTCTCCTAAAGACAGGGAAAGGGAATTAGCCACCCGTGGATTTAAGTATTAACACCTCACTGCGTCCCCACTTATCACTTCTGACATTCCCTTTCACAAAGCTCACTTTATAGTTTTGTATGATGAGCTCTCCATCCTGCGAAGAATGCAGGGGTGCGTTGATGGCCAGTTACTTCACTGGCTTGAGGATATTGGAAGAGTTCTGGACAAATCTTGGCTCCAAACCTCCGGGTGAAAGGCCTTAAGTATATAGTTCTAATGAGTTCAAAATGTCCGATTAATCACTCTAATCCAATTCCTTGTTTCTTTTGCAGCTTAGACCCAAAAGATGATCGTCTTGTGGCAGCTGAAAGCGTTCAGGTAAGAGTCTGTGTTTTGTAAAACTGTCCGGTAAATGATGCCAAGGTTTAACTCGCTGCTTTCTCTTTTCTTGCAGGTGTAGCGTAGGAAGATTTGGCGGGCTGGTGGATAATACCTCCTGCGGTAAAATCAGGTAAGCATATGGTGGCAAGAGATTGTCCTTGTTTGTTCCCTTGGCTCACCTTGTTGTTTTCTTGTCCCCCTTAGGTGCTGGAATGCGGCAACCAGGTGATGGAGACAGCACTGGATCATAGAGATGCTGCGAGGAACGGTGAGTATGGCGCCGCGCTGCTGCTGGTGATGCAACGCGTTTAAAATGAAGTCTGTTTCTGGTTCGAAGATGCGCTGAATCCGAAATCAGGTAAGAAATCATGTAAAGTTCTTGTTCTAACCTTTCTTCTTCTTTCCCTTCTCTCTAGGCGCTCTGGATTCGAGGCGGGCGTGGCAGGATGCTGGATGCTGACTGCAGACACGGTGAGCGTTACGCTGCTGGATGCAGAATAACGCGAAGCATGTGCTGCTCTTCGGGCGTGGTTTAAATAGCCTTCAAAGTAGTCCCAGGTAAGTATTCCTCCACAGCCACAACCGAGTCACAAAATAGTCCCTAAGATAAAATAGTCCCTTCAAGCCTCACATGGGCTTGGATGCTTGGATCCCTTGCAGCATGGTCTGCATCAGGTAAGTTTTAACATATGAGCCTGGCGCCTATGGCGCCAGGACTGATGTCCCATATGAGCCTGGCACCACTGGCTCCCGGACTGTACCCAGATAGCCCCTAACAGGGGTTGCTAGGTTTGCTCCAGGTAACATGATGCCTGCTTCCGGGGTTGATGGACTTGGTCTGGATGCCCGGGGGTAGGCATCATGACACAAATATGATATTGTATACCCATGTTCTAGGAGTCATCATCCAGATATGTATTGAATTAGAAATTGTTAGGCCAAACCGTTATGATTAAAATTGATCAAATTCCACAGAACGATGAAGACAGCTCTCACAGAGATGGGAATTGAATTTAAAAATAACCCATCAAATATGTAATGTATGTGTCCGATTTTATTAGGGGACATAATTTTAGAAATGTACATTTGTGTGAAATTGTGCGACATTGTCGTTCAAATCAATGTGGGAGTTCCCAAATCCCATCACAAAGATGAAAGCTCTTTCTGACCGCCAACCAGAGCAAGGCAAGTGCCTTTGGCCACTCACAGCCATGGGGGTGTGGTTTGAAATTCTGCCCATACCATAAACATTGTGATGTCACTTGGTAGGATAAATATAGGAACTTCACCACACATAGGCACACTGCTTCCTGACTTTATCCTGATTTCCGTGCAGCGCTTTGTTCCTGACTTCTTCAGCCTGTCCAGAACTTTGTCTTGCAGCTGATTCTAGACTTTTTTTGCAAAACCCAAGGCCTTAGCAATTGCTGAACTCTTTTTAGCTAGACCCAAATCCTATCATCCCAAACTGAAGGGAAATTAATTCTGATCCAGTCTGGTTTGCTACAATTCAAGCTTGCCTACTGAACTCGCACCCTGCTAATGTACCATGTCCAGTGACCAGAAGGGCCAATCCAATCTAAATCCAGTCTGAGGTGCAGTCCAATTGACCCGAACAGCCCAGCTGACCAATCCCTCCAGAAGTGCCTTGCTGCCGGTACCCAATCCAATTACCAGAACCCGGACCGTCCAATCTCATTTTACAGTGGACTGTAAGTATTAACAGGAATCATAGTAACCCCTAGTATATTTACATTGTCCTATTCCAATCTTAAACCATCCCATCTTTAACTTCAGAACCTCTAATATTGTCAGAACCATTCTTGCGATGATTTGTCCCATTTTGTGTCATTACACCATAACCCATTAGTGATTTGGTTTTAAATAAAGTAATTCCCATACAGAACGGGAACCAGACTATCACACGTGAAGCGTTACAAGCGGCCGTGCGTAACTGAAGATTCACGAGCGGCATTCCCTTTTTCATAGTCATTAATATAGTTTAAATAAACCCAATCTGTCATTTTTAAAACCAAATTTCTGCTTTTCTCTGCTCTATTTTTTTCAAAAACACCTCTCACTAAAACTTCCATAACTTCTTCAATTTTATAGATAGAAATGTAATTTCAACTCTCACTGATACCTAAGACACTTATCTACATCCACATATAGAAACTGCATCGTGGAACAGTGTATTTCAAAAATCGTATAGTGAAATGGTGCCACGAATTTACATTTTTCAAAAGTTCTACACGTATATCTTCCCATCCAAAGTGTTTCTTCCCTTCCATTCTGATCTAAAGTGTGTACTGTTGCTTATCTTGTTGCTCATGTGTGCTAGGACCTGTTTAGTGTCGCTTTCCTATGAATTGTTATCAATTGAAGCATTTTTGGCCACTTTTCATTGTGTCACAAAGCCATTTTCATTTTCAAAAGTGTCAATTTCCAAAACAGTTTTCTCTCTTGTTTGGTGAGAGAAGATTTCATTCAAACTCTAGACATTGGGCCTCATTACGACCCAGGCTGTAAGGGGTTAACAGCGCCGTAAAAGGTGGTGGTGGAAAGGGACTTTCGAGGCAATTACTTTACCGCAATTTGCGGTACCGTAATTATCGCCTTCCCATTCCCATTGAGCTCTATGGGGGCAAAAATGGGAATGGGGAAGGGCCAATGGTGAATGGGGAATTACCGCCCACCAACCTTGGAATGGGGCGGTAATTCTGCCATCCACCATGGCGAAATCGGTAAAATACTGGCGTCAACCATGGCGCTAATAGCGCCATGGTTAACGCCTGGGTCGTAATGAGGGGCATTGTCTTTCATTCCTGAATACCTGCTGCTTACTCACATCTGTGTAGGATTGCTTGTTTGTGCTTTAAGAACTTTGTAGGGGGAAATATTAACCTAAATGCTATCTGTTCACAACCCAAAATTGTTCTTTTTCTTGTGTTTTCTATTCTGCATTACTAGAAGTGAATTCAATTGCTTCTTTACTTATTTTCTGAATTGTATTGCCACCCCTTGCTGATTGCTTCCCCATATATATATATAAAAATGTGTGTTTGATTTGAATATTAAATAAATAAATAAATATTTACTTTTACCAACTATCCTGATTCCTGGTCCAGTGTGACATGGGGGGTATTTTGAGACGGGTGTGATATGAGAGGTATATCACTCAGAATATTGAACCTATAGACATAATGAATACGTTTTTCATTGCGCACTACATACTAGGCGAGACCCGGGTGTGTATCTGATTGAAATCCTTAACATGTCTAACCATTAACCATGAAGGCTCATGTAGGGAACTTGGTTTCGGCCGCTGCATATTACATTAAACTGTTTTCCCACCTACGTCTCCTTATAACACAGGCCAATGCCAAGAATCTAGCAAGAGCCATTGTGGGTTCCAAATGAGATTATTGCTGTCGTCTCTTGGTTGGTCTTAGCAAAGCAGAAGTCAATAGACAGTTGTACAAAATGGTGCCATGAGGGTTGTCATGGGCCTGTCCAGACGGGATGTCACAGAGGCTAGAAGAGCCTTGCACTGGCTGCCAGTGGAGGCGAGAATACGTTTTCACCTCCTCCTGATTACATTCAAGTGCACCTTGGGCATTATGCCATGTTATCCGAAGGAGATTATTGTGAAAAAGGCCTCCAGCAGAGCCCTCAGATCCAACAATCTAAATTTACTAGTGAACCCCAAATGTAGATCCAGGAAAACAGAAAAGGGGGCTTTCTCAGGCCCCATGGCTTGGAATGATCTCCCATCTGAATTCAGGTTCCAGAACAAGTTTGAGCCATTAAAAAAAAAACAGAAAACATGGCTGTTTGCCTAATTATGCTCCTGGCTTCTCTTTTGAGTTCTCCTTTTGTTTTCTCCATATTTGTTCACTTCCCCGACCACCTGCTTTTTTGTTTGTCAGCGCCATGCATCAATGGTCCATTGTTGCGCTATACAAATAATTAAAGTAAAGTAAAGTAAAGGAAAGCAGGTGGGAATTGAAAGTGCTGAAAATATGATCAAGCAAAAACAGGTACTGCGGTCAGCTGATGGCACAAGTGCAATAGTAGGCGCAGACAAACGCTGTCTAATAAGTGCAGGAAGGGGGGCTGTAGGGATGCGAATACAGACCCAAGTGCGGGGTTGCCAGTAGGCAGTGCGGGTATGCGTTTGAGTGGGCAAGTGATCTGGGCCCGAAATCAGAGCGTAGCCAGGTGCCCAGTGCCGGAACAGACAGATCAGCAGGTGAGAGGAAGAGAGAAGGGAGAAGCAAATAGGGAGGTCTTGAGGTGCTTCCAGAACCGAAAATGGTTTTCCTCAAGATTCGGAGAGGCAGGGAGGCTGTTCCAGAGGGAGGCTCCAGCTGAAGAAAAAGATCTACCCCAAACTCGTTGCTTGGCGAAGCAGCTGACTCTGAGGGAGTTGGAGGTGGAGGAGCGAAGAGCTCCAGAAAGAAGGTATTTCCAAAGGGAGAGTTGAAGGTATTGCGGACCCATGCCCCAGACGGCCTTGGGGACAATGCCAGCCTCCACACTCAGGCATTTAGCGCTGTGTGGGAGATGCTGCGTAGGTGAGGTGAGGCTGCTCCTGGAGCCAATTATTTTAAATCCACCTGTATACTTTATTTTATCATTGCTGCTAGAATTTTGTTTTCTTACTGTGTTCTTAAAGTGATTGTTGTGCTGGTTTACATTAGTTTCACTTTCCCTGGAACTTTTTTCAGGACGCCGTTCACACGGGCAGTCCTCTTTTTGTATCACTGAGGGGGCGGGCTTAGCCTCCCCTCCCCCCACACTCTGGCATTTAGTGCTGTGTGGAAGACGCTCCGTAGGAGAGGTGAGGCTGCTCCAGGAGCCAGTCATTTTAAAGCCACTATGCCTGTTTATTTTAACATTGGTGCTAGAATTTTGTTTTTTTACTGTGTTCTTAAAGTGATTCTTGTACTGGTTTACATTAATTTCACTTTTCGTGGAACTTTCTTCAGGACGCCGTTCACACGGGCCGTCCTCTTTTTGTATCGCTGAGGGGGTGGGATTAGCCTTCCCTCCCTCCACACTCCGGCTTTATGTGCCATGCATACCGTCCGCGCAGCGGGCGGGCGCAGCGAGCACGCCGCCAGCGCACCAAAGTCGCGCTTAAGGCAAGCCCATCTGTGCCCGTCTGTGCGCGGAACCTGCAGTATGTACAGCACATCCTGAGGGCCTTATCTTTTCCTGGTTGGGCTAAACGCAGTGAGCTTCTTTCTTACGCTCTTTACACTACTGTATGGCCTTCAGGCTTTGTGACAGTTTCTGCCCCTAAGAAAGCTGCTCACCCCAATATTCTACAATGTGCCCTACTTAATACACAGTCCCTAGTTGCTGACACTATGGATTGTTGTGATCTCCTATCACATAAGAGGCTTGATCTTCTTTTCATAACTGAAACCAGGCTTCAAGACACACCCGGCCCTGCCATTGTCCAATCTCTCCCGGAAAATTATGCGTCCATACATGAGGATCGTGTGGCCCTCCATCATGGCGTTGGGGTGGCCCTGATCCACAAAAACATCTATAGAGTTTATATTCTGGTCCTGCATTTTAACCCGCATTTCCATATCTCTCACCTTTACTCTTACAGGGGCAGATACCACATTGTATACCGAATTCCCAGCATTTGTGCTTGGGCTGCTAGTGAAATACCCTGATTTAATCACTATTGCATGCGAATCAGGCCACGGCTAAACCAGATGCCAACTTTATAGTGCTGATGGCTGATCTGGGCCTCCTTCAGGGAGTTAATGCTCCTACCCACAAAGGTGTCAATATACTAGATCTTATTTTTACCCCTGCCTCCTATGCTGATATCTCCACCCCTATTCCTTTAATCTGGTCAGATTACCTCATGGTGCCCTTCTCCATTTCTCTACAAAACCCCACCTATTGCTGCTGCAAAGCCTGCTACTCTTAAACGTAGCTGGACTGGCGTATCCAACTCTGAGCTGATTAGCTTGCTACAAACACACTGTAGCACTGTCGAAAGCTGCACTCTGACTACAGTGGAGGCCGCCTTCTTAACTACTGCGGATGCACTGGCCCCTTTTAAGCTGGGTAAACAATGCAATCCCACTTGATGGCTAATTAGCCAGTTACTCTAAGTTAAATCTAAGTTATCCCCCTTACTGAGTAAGCAGTTCAGACCAGAAATGGAGTACTGAAACAGATCCTCAAGAGTATTAGAGAAACATTTGTAACAATTGATTGCCACTGGCAATAACCCGAGTGTGCAGGGGACGCAAGTGATCCACAGCCCGGGGACACTTCCTTTTCCTTGTTAAACAATGCAATCGCCCACCAGAACCTTGGTTCTCACAGGAACTCAGAGAAAGCAAACTTACTTGCAGGCAAGCAGAAAGAAAGTGGCACCTCTGCTACTCTTCCAAATTTATATCTCTCTTTTGGAGCACACTCGCTGCCTATCACACTGATATAGTAAATGCTGAACTAGTCTATTTTGGGCAGACGGTGGAAAGGGCTATTAACAAACCTAAAGCCCTTTTCGATCTAGTCCAAACTCTCTCCACACCTAAGATAGGACATAGATAGGACAAAATGCAGTTCCGCCCTCTCAGGAACTTGTGACTCCATCTCCATCTTCTTTCTGCCAAAGATTGCGACAATTCGGGACAACATCAAAATTGAGGCTACGTCGGCTACGACTGACATGTCTCCTGCTATACTCCCTCCTACTGTAGGGTCCTGGTCTACATTCCCTCTTTTTTCTAATTCGGATGTTCTTCTCGCCATTCAGAAACTGAAATCGGCTTCCCCTGTTGATGCCATACCTCTGGCTCTTCTACAGGAGACGTCCACTGATTTAATTAACTATATGACATCAGCTGTTAACATCTCATTTGTTACGGAAGTGATCCTGCATTCTCTTAAGCATGCTTTGGTTATTCCTCTGCTTAAGAAGCCTTCATTAGATCCTGAAGTGCTGGCCAATTATGGTCTTATCTCTCTTCTGCCATTCCTGATGAAAATTTTGAAGCGTTGGTATCCCCTCTCCTTTCTACGTTTCTGGAATCTTCGCACTTTCTTGATCCATTTCAGTCTGGTTTTCGGCCTGGCAGAGACGCCAAATCTGTTCTAAATTCAGTGATGGACGACTTGATGTGTTTGGTTGATCAGGGCGGTGTCAGAGCAGGCTTGCTATTAGATCTGTCGGCTGCCTTCGACACCGTCGATCACTCTCTCCTCATCTCACGGCTCTCCGAGGCAGGGATCTCTGGCCAAGTCCTTAACTGGATCACAGCCTTCCTGGCGGATTACTCTCAATCAGTCTATCTCCCTCCTTTTCGTTCAGCCTCCACCCTCCTCTCCTGTGGAGTTCCTCAGGGTTCAGCCACATCTCCTATCTTATTTAACATTTATATAAGATATCTCCTGCTCCTCATTGCAGCGCACAGGTTCCATTTTCATTTGTATGCCGACGATACCCAGATTTTGGTCCGGCTTGACCTGACTAAATCTGAAATGGCCTCCCGGCTAAGATGCTGCCTTGAGGAACTGGGAACATGGATGACATTGAACTGGCTGAAGCTGAACGGTAGTAAAACCGAGGTCTTAGTTGTGGGTACCTCTACTCCTCAACTGTTTTGGATGTCAGACTTTTGGCCCACTTCCCTCGGCCCTCTTCCCACACCAGTTTTGTCCATTCGGAATCTTGGAGTTAGATTTCAGCCACATTGACCATGGATGAACAGGTCAATGCTGTGTGTAAATCCGGCCACTTTAAACTTCGGATTCTCTGGAAGGTTCTCCCCTTTATTCCCACAGTAAACCAAGCCCCCGTGGTTGCTGCCTTATCCTGAGTGTTCTGAACTATTGTAACTCACTCTATCTGGCTCAACCTGGCTATCTAATCGGGCGGCTGCATCTGCTCCAAAATGCTGCGGCCAGATCCATCATCCGTACTCCGTTTGGTGCCCATATGACTCCTTTGCTGAGGCAATTGCACTGGCTCCCCGTTGCCCATCTGATTATGTTTAAGTCTATGTGCATAGTGCACAGAGCCTTCTATGGTGCGGGAGATGAATTTTTGCAAGCTAAGTTCTCCCGCTAACTACCTACTCGTGCTCTTCGATCGCAAGTAGCCCTACGGGTGGTGGTGCCTCACTTTAGGCTAGCCCACAAAGGAGGACGCACCTTTTCGGTTGCCGCCGCATGGAATGACCTGCCTTTGCCCTTGTGGGAGACTAACGACCACTTTGCCTTCTGGCGGAAATTGAAAACCTTGCTTTTCTAGTATCGGCAACTTGGAACTACTCCTCACCTCCCTAGCGCCATGATGCCCTTGGGGGAATGCACGCTCAACAAATACATCTAACATAACAATGTAAAGGGTCTTGAACTTAATCCATTCAGCCACAGGGAGCCAGTGAAGAGATTTCAGGGCTGGAGAGATACAATCCCTGGGCTTGAGGCCAAGGACAATTCTCGCTGTCCTGTTCAGGATGAGTTGCAGAGGGCGGAGAGTAGTAGCAGGCAGATTTAGGAAGAGGGTGTTACAGTTGTCCAGCCTAGAGAGAACCAGAGCTCTAGAGACAGTGAGCTTCTGGGGGAAGGAGAGGAAAGGAAGAATACCTCTGAGGAGGTGCAGTTGGTAGTTTGACTTCTTAGAGACATCAGAGATGTGTGGAGAAAAGGAAAGCGTGGAGTAGAAGATAACCCCGAGGTTCTTAGCCTCACAGGTGGGTGCAGGGAGAGGGCCAAGGGAGGCCAGCCAGGGAGTGACAGGAAAGGAAGGTGAAGGAGCGCCGATGAGGAGGATCTCGGTCTCACTGGCATTAAGGCAGCGGTTGTTGGTGGCACACAACTCCTGGATAACAGACAGACAGTCAGAGATCAGAGATGAAGAAGAGGTGGCAGAGGGGAGCCAGAAAACAAGCTGAGTGTCATCCGCATATAACTGAAAATTGCAGCAGAGAGTAGCAATGCAGAGGGAGAGGGATGCCAGGTATTGGTTGAAGAGCCAGGGAGAGAGGTTAGACCCCTGGGGAATGCCGAAAGTGGAGAGTGAGGTAGAAGAAAGGAAGGATCAAAGTTGGACCTGGGAGGGTCGGTTGGAGAGGAAGGAGGTTGACAGACCAGGGCCTGATCAGTGATACCCAGATTATCACTGAGGCGGTTGAGCAGGATAGCATGGTTGACCAGTGTGAAGGCAGAAGAGAGATCAAGTAGGATGAGGACAGAGGGTTGATTAGAATGAAGGTTGGAGAGCAGGTCTTCACAAATGTTCAGAAGGGCAGTTTCCATACTGCTGGCTGCTCTGAAGCCAAATCGATGATCATGGAGACAACCAATAGAGTCCGAGTGAAGATTAAGCTGGGAGATGGCCAGCTTTTCCAGGAGTTTGCCCAGGAAAGGAGTGATAGAGATCGGGCGATAGTTGGCCGGGCAGGAGGGGTCGGTAGTGCGTTTCTTAATAAGGGGTGCACATGAGAGTGCTTCAGAGGGGAGGAGAAGGCTCTAGTGGTGAAGGAGTGGTTGCACAAGTCGGCCAGGGCAAGAGCGAGAGTGTTAATATGGTCCTTGATGGTTTTGGACAAATAGGGAAGAAACTGTTTTGACAAGACTTCCATTGATTGGACTTGTCTGGAAAACTTGTCGGGAGAGAAAAGAGGAAAGGAAGAGCAAGAAGGAGGAGAGGTGGCCGCAGCGGGAGGGGGTAGCGTAGAGAGAGGAGTGAAGAGGAGGAGATGATGCGAAGGTGGACAGGATGTCCTGGATTTTGGAGATGAAATGAGAGGGAAGGGTTGTGCAGAGTGCCTGGGAAGGGACAGGAGAAGTAGAGACTGCAGCAGGATTGGCCAGCTCCTTGCAGATTTTAAAGAGTTTGGCCGAGTTGTTAGATGCTGCAGACACACAGGCTTGAATGTGAGCTCTCTTCTTAGTGCGGATAGAGAGATGGTATTGCTTTTGGAGCAGGAGGCAGGCCAGTTTGTCAGAGGATACATAAGATTTCCACCTTCCCTCTCAGTCACCCCACACTTGCGTTTAAGGGTGACTAGGTCAGAGTCGTACCAAGAGTTGCACTTGGCTTTGGGCTTCAGGCGGATCATCATAACAGGGGAAAGAACATCAAGAGTATCAGAGATAGAAGAGTGGAGATTGGAAAGGTCAGTGTCAGGATGAGAGTCAGCCAGAGGTGGAGGAGGGGGAGAGAAAGTGACACGCTTTATGGGCCGGATGATCTAGAAGATAGGTGGCAGTGCTGGAGCAGGCCAGGCTTGGCCTGCAGGGTAGAGAGGGAGAGATGGGAGGAAAGGAGAAAGTGATCACTCCAGGACAGAGGAATGGTGAGAGGGTTAGAGATTAGGAGGTCAGAGGAGATGAGAACATCCAGAGTGTGCCCTGTCGAGTGAGTCAGGCCAGGAGAGTCGCAGAGGTCGCAAAAGAGTACAGAAGAGGGACTGGAAACATCCAAGTAAATATTGAGGTATCCAAGGAGGAGGAGTTGAGTGGTCGAGGCCAGGACGGAGGAGGAGAGATCAGCTCACTCGTAGAGGAAAGCAGTAGTCTGACTAGGTGGCCGATAGATATTAGCAATGGTGAGAGAGTGGCTGGGAGAGAGAGAAAGCCTACAGTCTTCCTCCCGATCTCAGAGGACTGAAGTCTACTGAACTCTTGAGGAAGAAATTAAAAACTTTGTTATTTGTTTGACTTGCTCTATCTTCTGGAATCCCTTCCTGATTAGCCCTTGCCTTCATGATTCTGATTTGTTTTCTTACTCTTTTTGTGTTTCTTTGTGCCCTTAGGGCCTATGGGTCTATGGTTTGCGCGGTATAAATCATTAAAGTAAAGTAAAGACAAGGCATTCGAAGGAGGAGTAGGAGTAGGGCTTGCGTAGAAATCACAGAGGCAGGTGTCCACACTGGGAAGATCAAGGCTACACCTCCACCAGAACGGGTGTATCTGGGTACGGAGAGGATCTGGTAGCCATCAGGGAGGAGAGTGTCAAAGCTTGTGACAGAGCTGGCCGTTTACCATGTCTCGGTGAGACCGAGGACATTGAGGTTGAGTTCTTCTAGGACGAGGCAGATGTTAGAGGAGTGTTTGACACCTGAGCGAGAGTTGAGAGTAGTAATATGGAGAAGGTTGCCAGCCTTGAAAGACTTACGCGGAGGGATACAAATCAGAGGTATGCCCTGCAGAGGTGTCAAAGGAGCCTAAGAGGGGGCAGAAGAGGAAGGAGGAAAGGGCAAGGTAGCCAAGGATGAGCTAGAGGTGGGAGGCAAGGAAGCCAGAGAGGAGAGAGAGGGCACAGCAGGAGAAGGAATGAAGTTGATGAGGCGTGGGAAGCATCTATCAAAGAGGAGAAGGTTGCCCTGAGGGTCTTGGACCAGGATGGTGCCATTCAGGTAGATATTAATGATTACCTTAGCGGAGAGGAAGGGGTCAAGAAGGGCCTCCCACCGGGTATCACCATTAATGAGTGAAGAAGAGAAAGGAGAGAGCACAGAGACCATATGAGGAGTCCACAGGTCTGGCGAAGTAGCGACAAAGAGGATGTTGGTGAGGGTCTGTTTAGAGGATGTGCTGGTGTAGGTATCAGTGATAGGGAGAGCAGGGTTAGAGACCAGGATATCCTTTTTGAACTTCTTCCTGCCTGACTTAGTGAGAAAGGTAGGATAGTCAATGGAGAAACAGTTAGAAAAGATAGGAGAAACAGAGAGCACCATAGTTGATGAGGAGGAGGGTAAAGATGAGAGAGAGTAGTAAAGGGGTTGGGGGGGACAGGAACATCAGGACAGGGTAGCACAAGGTAGTCACTGGGTGCAGGCAAATTCAAAAAGTTAGCAGAAGGTGAAAACACAACTAAATCTTAAAAGTTAGCAGAAGGTGAAAATACAGCTAAATTCAAAAAGTTTGTAGAATGTGAAAAACACAGCTAAATTCAAAAGTTAGCAGAAGGTGAAAACACAGCTAAATTCAAAAGCTAGCAGAAGGTGAAAACACAACTGAATTAAAAATGTTAGCAGAAGGTGAAAATACAGCTACATTCAAAAAGTTTGTAGAATGTGAAAAATACAGCTAAATTCAAAAGTTAGTATAAGGTGAAAACACAGCTAAATTCAAAAGGTTAGCAGAAGGTGAAAAGACAGCTAAATTCAAAAGGTTAACAGGAGCTCTGTTTAACGCTGCCTTGACTTCTTAAAATTCCAATTCATTGTTCGAGTGCCATTGGAAATGTACTACTTTCCTTATCAATTTTCTCAAGTTGTGCATTTCTTCAGCAAACCTCGGAATTAATATGGAATAGTAGTCAGCCATCCCAAAAAAGGTGGATACTTGTTCCTTATTCCTTGGTCGAGGGAAGCTGGCAATGCTGTTCACTAAATCTTTCTTCAGCCTGATTCGATAGTTTGAAATCCCAAGTCCCAAGTTTATTTTGTGAGACTTTTTGATGATGGATGAAACTTGATTTGGTGATGTGCTGATTGTAAGTCTAATGTAGAGACCACTCCAGCTCTTCCTATCATGCCTAACGCTTCAGTGATGTTTGGTAATGGGTGTCTGTCTGCCACTATGCATTTGTTCAACAATCTCAAAACAATAAAGAGTCTTAGCTTTCCATTAGGTGTGCGCACCACCGCTAAAGGCGACACCAATTCTTCAGATTTTATCCTTTGTATCACCCTTTGCTTTTCCATCAACTCTAACTCTCTTATCACTTCATCCCTCAATTTGATAGGAATGATCCCTACTTTATTCACTGCCGTTATTGAGTTGGCTCTCATCCTGATCTTGTGTATGCAGTTCCTAATGCATCCTAATTCAACACTTCAAGCTGTACAATCACTTCATCTTGCCCTTTAGCTGTCATTACTGGTTCCGTCATGGCTGTGGTTTTGTATTGTCCATCACACACATAAACTGCTTCTACACCATTAGGATCTAGTTTGATGTTTAATCTCTTTTGATGCGACCAACTTATTGGAAGATAATTCTCTTTGCTGGATGCATATACTTTCCTCACTACCAAATGAGGATGAAGATGGAAGTCACTGATTGGTTGATTTCAACTCTGTTTATGCTGGACTTCCACCTTGAACACATAGACATAATAACCAACACAATGGCATCTCAACATACTTGGGGATTAGGTGTCACTGCCCTGTCAGAAAGCCATTGACAACAGATTAATCTTGTATTCAAGGCTCTGAGGCTGTTGGAAGAGGCAAATGTCAGGTTGCATTGTGAGTAACTGCATCTTAATGATATCCTTCTGGGCAGAGCTACCACACTGGTTGCAGATTAAGTCGGCCATATCCTACATGTCCTTGCAAAATCTATAATGCTAGTGCTCCAAATGCCTGGTATTCACATCTGCCTGTCGATGGTCCTGAGGGTGCTGCTGCTAGTGTGGCCAGATGTGGCATTGGTCCAAGTAGTACCATTCGCTGTGCTGTTGGTGGTTGCAATGCTGGGGATCATCATAGTGTTGGTAATTGCCATTAAGGAGGCTTCTGTACTAGTGGTGGTCAACCAGCTGGTGGATTCTGTTGCTGCTGTGCCCCTAGCTTCTTCATTGGAGGGGAATACTCCAACCCTTCCTCACTGCTGTCTGTGCGCAATAATGACACCCACTCTGTCATGCCTTGTGTCATCTGAATTACAAGCGACCATCTGCCTTCACTGGACTGGTGATGAAAGGTCAAGCTTAAAAAATGTCAATGGCACCATGTTGTCTCTGGATACATCAGTGAAAATGATTCCACCGTGTCAGAGTCATTGGGCTGAAAGTACAGTACATTTTTCTAAGTAAGCATATTCCTCTTGTTGAACAAGCAGTATTTTTCCAAATTACATATGTGAACCATTATTTCCCCACTTTCATTTCTTCCACTCCCTTCTGCTGACCTCAAAGGTTTCTCCTGCTTTGGAGCTTCAACTGAATAACTGTTATTCCTTTTAGATATCTTGGTGTCTGTTGCAGGTTGACATACATGCTCACGATGACTTGCACATTTATGAATGTGTTCCCTACTGCCCTGTTGGTAGGAAATGTATGTATTATCAATAATGCTATTGGCCTGCAGTAGGATTCTTGCAAGAGGACCAGCCTTCTGTATTCCCATGTAACATTCTGGAAATGTATTATGTACCCATGGTCCTTGATTTAGGAGTGACAGAGGATTCTGGCACATACACCTTTGCGTACTTTGCCCGTGTTTAAGAGAAATGAGGGATTCTGGAACATTACGCAGTTCATGAATTGTTCATCGTGTACAAGTGCCTTATGGATTTTTGGCAGACAAAGGAGTGCATTCATTGGTGAGTCTGCATGAGAAGTCTAGGAATCTCCAAAAGGAACGCATTTTTTCCACATTAACTGAGTTCCAGGGTACTTTGACATGTAGAGGTGCCACCAAAGTTTGGCACATTACGCGGTTCATTCATTGTTCATCATGCTCCTTCTGGATTTTTGTCAGATGAAGGAGCTCATTCATTGACTATTTTGCATACAAGTTCTGGGAATCTGGCTTAGGGAGGCATGTGTCCACAATATTTGATTGCCAGGGTACTTTGACATACAGAGGTGCCCTATGAGTTTGGCGTATATAGGTTCGGGGGAGTGAATTGTCCAACTGGATGAATGCCAAATGACTCTGGCAGGTAGAGCAGTGTGCCCACCGTTCATGCTGCGCATGTGACATCAGAATCTGTGACAGGGCGGCAAGTCCTCTAGTTTCTGTCCCTGGAAGGTATGCATCCATTGTGTTTTGATTTCATGCGGCTGGCTTATGGTTCAGAAATAATGCTGTCATCATTTTCAGCATCAGAGCAGACCACGAGGAGAACCTAGGAGGAGGTTAATGGCTGACTGCGGATTACCAGATGCTGAAACTCAACTTAATTATCTTTTAATGGAAAATAAATGTTTTAAATGCTGTTTAAATTGTCATGGGGCGATTGTTAAATGCCAGCCTTAGAGGTATATCTCCTTGTTGATAGTGTGAGGGATTGCTATGCTGAGTTAACAAGAGCAAAAAAATCTTTTAAGGGGAAGAGTTCCACCTGTTCATTAAGCCAAGGTATGGTGAGGTGGAGAGATACATATTTTCGAATTAAAGGTTCCGACGATAGCTACCGTGGTCGAAAAACAGGAGGATAGAATGTAAGTAGGTTCTTTACTCAAGAATCCTGGACCCAGTGATCAAACAGATGCACTAACGTAGCACAGGAATGCACCCACGAGACCAGGAAGGTTACTTAACAAAAATCCCAGATACTATTCTTAATAAACGCAGACATCCGTTGGCCTGAATGGCCACTGGTAATACAAACTCGCATCATTCCAGGTTTATCAAAAGAAAGAGCAGATTCAATGCATGAACTTTAAAGCCTCTCACGAGGGGGAGAGGGGCTTCCTAGCAGCTCATCGATTCAGGTTTTTTTGGGGGAAACGGGAACAGTGTCATTATGTTCCAGGGAAACCAGGGCATTCCCACTTTTTTTCCTCTCAGTGTCCTGATGATATGCAAATACTGTGGCTCCCTCAGGCAACATTGTTAGATGAGAGTGAAGTAAGTTGACTCACATGATTTGAGGAACAACACATTTCCGCCCAAGCCCCTTCACTGTGGGACCAAGTATGTACCGAAGTATTGTTACTTCGAGGGTGAATGCTAGCCACTGCTTTGGTAAGCAGTTTATGTATGCTCTGAGTTTTGGTGCTCCAGGACTAGAGTCAATGGGGAATGATGGTGCAAGTAGACTTGTTTACACTGGACGAGGATATGGATTGCTATAATATGAAATACACTTATCTCACTGACCTCAGGAATGAGGCACAACATAATGTGAAACGGACTCTTTTGCATTTATATGTACTGTCCTGTGGAATATTGCCTGAACTGCATCATTCAATGATCAACACACCCTCGTTATTTATGGCACACAATACTGAATGGACACCAGCCGCCAACCATACTTTGTAGGAATCTAAAACCATTACCTCCACATCCCTCTTCTTCATCCATGTTCTTTGGCATTCGGAGGTTGGCCTTTTCTGCTTAGGATCATGGATCTGTGAGGTTCTTTCTTACTTGGTCCTACTTTGTCAAAAGCTGCCTAATTTAGGTCATGGTGTTGGGACAATTTATGATGCTGCTGTGTCATTATGTTCTGGGTTAACCTCTGCTTATTGGTATGCTTCATGTGTAAGTACTGTGATGAGGAAGAGTAGGACCAGAAGTAATGAAGATTACCGGTAAGTACTCGTTGCTGACCTCCTGCAAACCAGTAGAAGATGTATACATCTATAATGGCAAAAACGCACTCTAGTGTCATGAAGGCTGACAATCACATTCCCCAAAAATTCCAGTAAGGAAAATCTAGAAATACTAACGGCCAGGACGCGGTCCCGGATTCTACAGTGAAGGTGGTAGTTATAGGGGGTTCATATGCTGGTGCGGAAATCCTGCTGAAAGTGCTGCTGATCGTCCAAATCAATGCTCATATAGGTGAACTGATGAACATGTGTGCCCCTACACAAAAATGCTAACAACCTTTTCCAACAAGCCCTAACACAAAGTGTAGTCAAATGAGTCTGGAATCTGTCAGCCATTCCATTAAACACTGTTTTCCCTCATGAACCGGAGGCTCTGAGGTTCTCCCCCTTTCCTTTCCCCCTCCCCTTCCCTCTTCTTTCTTCCCTCTTCCCCTTCTCCTTCCCCCTCCCCTTCCCTTTCCCTCCCCTTCCCATAGCTCTCTAAATAAACCATCTGCAATGATGGCTCATTATCTCCTGCTACTGGAAGCAAAGTCATAGACCGATCATCAACACTTTACTTTTGCCCTGTTCCTTTTCTTTGGGAGCACAGTGACTTCCCCCTTCATGCCTTTTTATGATATCCCCTTGCTTGCACTTCCTCCTCTGGAAAGAGGCTTCTATCCAAGCCTTGATGCTGTTGTACACTTCATTGGGCCTCTTACATTGGCTCAGCTGGATACTGAGATCAGCTACATGGCAAATGCCCACCATTCTAACCCTTGTGCTGTGAATTTCTGGTAGCAGGGTTGGTGGTATGCCTCCTGGCCGAACTGAAGCTTTTATAGACTGCTAGACTGAGCTTCTGTTGCCAACAGTGGACACACTTTCTGTCAGACTGCCACATCGGCATTAAAGTTCCCCTTAAACCCTGTAAGGCACACAAACCGACTTTGACGTGCATTCATATTTATAAGAATACTGTGGCATGGTGGCGGTGCAAGTGTAAGTGACTTCACTTCATGTTCCAGGCTGAGCAGCATGCCTGTCTTGGCTTAGATGGAGTTACGACACAACCACAGCTTTGAAGTTAGTTGACTGTTGCTTCTGCAAGGAGATCTACTTCCGCTGGTGTCCATTCATGGAACTTAAACTAAGCATGTTAGTTTTCCACTGAGAAATACAACTTTCTTTGCTGATGACTAGCCGCAATGGCTGTTGTGCAGGTAGTGAAAGACCCCGCCAGCGGAGTATATGGAGATAGTACAGGTAGTCATCACATCTCCTCTTCAACCTGTTTGAAACATGATCAGTGCTGTGCCTAATTCGGCTGTACCTTCCTGGGCAGAATGAGGAGGGTGCAGTGTTAAATGGGGCTGTTGGAGATATGCCAGAGGGCACCCATGGAGACACATGTGAACCTATTTCAGTGCGTGCATGTAATGTAGCCATGGAAACAGGATGTAAATAGGCACATGCCTGAGCATGAACTTTGTTACTGCTGACAATGCGTCCGTTGTCAGGAATACTCTTGCACTGCCCAGGCAGGCTGCTGAGTTTGGGCCTCACACACATCTTCGTGGCTGACATGTGGGAGAGTCCCTTAGCCAGAGGCGTTGCTAGGGGGTGGCTTAGGGGGCTATATCCCGGGTCTTTTGGTTGTAGCCCTGGATAGAATCTCAGGGTCTGCAACCAAAAGGCTATAGCTAGCCCCGAGTCCCGACGGTCCAGACATTAGTGTAGCCCCGGACCTTTTCCAGACCTAGCAACACCCCTGCCCTTAGCCACAAGTACAAGTGGAGGATGCGTGTCTGCTGAGCCAGATCACAGAAGGTTTTTTTCAGCTAGGGAAACCAGTCTGTTATAGTAAGAGTGTTTGTGAGCCATAGAACTGTCACGCCTACCAGGTTCTTTGAGTTCTGTGACATGGTTTGGGCAAACTGACTGTACATTTAATGGTTAGTGCGTATATGCATGCATTTTAAGTAGGCATATATAATTGGCCAAGTAGATTACCATCTAAAAAGGATTGGTGTGAGCAATACAGGGGAGCTGGTGCAGAAGAATCAAGCACCGGATCGCATATCACTGTGGATAACTGTGGTGTTGAATTGGGTGCTAGCGGGGATCAGGTGGATATATTTTCAGGTGCTCTGCCCGGCACCGGTGAAGGAGTTTTTAGTACCAACTCATTATTCGGCAACTGCTGTTTTTGTAGGATGCTAGATTTTTCTGCCTGAAGGATGAATGTGGAATGTTGGTGTGTTATGTTCATACACACATGGGGAGATCCCCTACACAACAGGGAACTGGGGTGACTACATAAGATATAAAAAGAAGTGTTCCCGTTGGAATACCAACTTTACTTCACTTCATTAAATCATTTAATTCCAGATTACTTTTTATAGTCAACTTTACTTATAGGGAATTCATTCATCAGGAAAAATTATCAAGAAACATTAATAGAAAAGCAAATGTAGCAAAACAAGTCAACTCACATCTTGGCAAAAATAAGGTTTCACACATAATTAGTAACACGGGAAAAAATCTTTAGAAAACACAGAACAACAAGTTGCTCCTTAAACCATCAATATACCGATTTTGTGACATTCGAATAAGACACACAAATGTTCAACTAATACAGAGAAGTAAAACTAAAATTAAACATGTGGGTAAAAAATTGAATTGATTTCTAAGTTATGGTATTTGATGCTGAATTATAGCTGATTATTTGACTGAGTATAAGTATGACAGATGTATATGTTTTGGCGTTTTCCAAATTGTCTCCTTCCTCAGGACTTCCTTCCTCAGGACCCGTGATAGATATAAGTGCACCCTGTGTACGTATAGCAGATACACAATGTTATTGGGAGCGTTCTAATAACACTGCTTTTATGTAAGTGAACTGATTGCCAAAATGAAACTATGACGGTGGATATCAATCTCTAAATGGTAGTGCTTGACTTGTTTGTCAAAGACTGGTCCTCTCGGATGGGCTATTCGTGTGTTATCTCTGATGAGATATATAATAAACAAATTATTTTATGGATCTTTGTGTGCATACTGCTCAATGGTAACTACTTCGAAATTTTGTATATACATGTTGCGCACTGGTACATACCTTTTAATATGCGGGTTTCACATATGTTGAATGCTGATTTTAAAACTTCCTAGCAGTATCTTTAATAGGAACTAGGGCAGAGCAAGGGGTAATAACAAGTAACTCAGCATTGGTACTAAATTGGTAAGGTCTCCAGAATAGATGAATATTGTACTACTGCAGCATCGCTGAGGTTTAGGTGAGATGTTAAACTAGATCTTGTTAATTTCCCTTGTCAAAATGTCTGCTATGATTCAGCATTAAATACAATAACTTATTCTACTTACTCTATTTGTGACCTACTTGTTTACATTTTGTTGTATTTCTGTCTTAGTTGCACATTTATGTGTCTCATTTGAATGGCCCAAAATTGTTAATTGGATGGTTTAAGGAGTACCTTTTTGTTGTGTTTTTTTTAAAGAGGTTTTCCCATCTTACTATGTATGAAATCATATCCCTGGCAAGATGTGACTTTACTTAATTGAATACATTTCCTTTCCTATTAATACTTCTTAATAACGTTTCCTTATCAATTAATTCCCTACAAATAATGTTGACTTGAAATAAATAAATCAATTCCCCACAAGTAATGTTGACTTTCCCTTTAGCAGGAACCATGCTAGTCACATCAGTACAGGAGGACAGGTTTGACCACATTCCTTTGGCTGAAGAGGTAAGCAAGACATGATTTCCTTTCACATATTCCAACATACTACTTTCTTTTCTCTCTCAACTGTTTATCATCGAATCAATCTTAGTGGGATTAAAGGGCACATTTGTGGGGAGTTGTTATTTCATCTGAACACCTTGGCCAATAATGTTTTGGTGACAAGCTATATTGTATCTAATGAAAAACATGAACGCAACCTGTGGCTACCTCTGGTGTATTTTATCAGCATGAAGAACACAGTTCTTGAACATCACAGGAACAGATAAAGACAATCAATGTTTGACATTCTAAAATGACGCTAAATGTTTCCATAAAAAATAATCTACCTCTTCATCCATTCTGAGCCCTTCAATCTACAACCCATTTGCTAAATTTTTTCATCTACCATATCTAACTGATAATTTCTAAACTCTCCGTTCTTCATTACAGGGAACACATATACAGGAGGCTATCACAGTCAACTTCTCTCTGGTCTAACTGATAAAAATGTTGCACATAAACTAGGTAAACTTTGTCTATGAAGGTCTGCTAATGTGTCAAGAAATGTTTTCATTGGCAGCATATTTTGGTGGTGTGCTGTTAGAGTGCAGTACGTGCTGTAGTCTTTAAAGTGGGACATGTTCGGACCCTGCAATTAGTTTCTTACTAACTTAAACAACTTTATTTTGGTTGTTCAGCCATAAAAGTACATAGTGATACATAAAACAAACATTAGATTCATAATAATCTAACAGTATATAGTTTAGGTTTTAGGCAAAAAATGGATGCATTGCATGATCAGACAATTTAGAAAACAGTAATATGGGTGATATTATAAAATCGATAAAGACAGTAAAATCAGTAAAAAAATAAGTCATTGTTACAAAGCGCAAGTGCTATGGCATGTTGAAACATAAGAATGGAGTTCGATCACTAACTGAAGTTGGGCGAGGAGAGAATATTCTTGCAGCCTCACCTAGTTCTCAAAGATCACATTTGATGCCACACTACTTCACCAGGTATTGCACTCTGAGCAGCCATGCTCTATTAATGAAGTGGGCAGTTGCCTAGACAACAAGAAAATATGCACATTGGCTCAGGAACCTCACAGCCATAGAGGATTGGCAAATCTTTTACTCTTTCAAGATTGGTTTTAAGTACATTTTCCTCAGGTGGGAAGCCTTGCCACAGACCAGCAAAAGGTGCACGACAGTCTCACTGCCCACCTTACAAAGCAGGCACAGACTTGAATTAGTGATAGGCCAATTACAGGTAAAGGAGGCCACTGGAAGGATGCCCACTTTAAAGCGCAACTACAGTGTTTTTTTAATATGCCGGGGTGATCTCATCCAGATATAATTTAGAGCTAGGGTGGATGTTCTATTCGAGATAATCCAGATCTAGCACTGATGATTGAGGCATCAACCCTATGGGATTAATTACTTCTTAGTTTAACCATTCTTTTTAAATTCTTTACTGAAGCATGGTTCATAGCATTGGGATTTACCCACAAATCGGACATTTCCAGATCTTGGAGAGAGGATTTGACATGAGCTGACCATTTCAGGCTTCTGCCACCCTCCGTTGCTAAAAGATGTAGCGTTGCATCCCGATACCTTTCAAAGGAGCATTGCTTCCGTAGTCTTGTCGAAAACATAATTGGTCTAGCATGGATCTGAGCAGCAACAGGGGTGCAACCCAGCTCTAAAAAGACCAGAGCACTCTGGGCACTAGAGGGGAGCATAAAAACCTTTTTCAAAACTGTGTGCTCACATAAACTGAGTTTAGAAATGTTGGCGTAGCCCCATAGTTCAGAACCATACAGTGCGGCGGTCAATGCTTGTTTTTGAAATAGGTCCAAAGTTGGAGAAACTGCACCTTCTCCATGTTTCACATAAAATGACCGAATTGCTCCACTTACATTCTTCAAAATGGTTGTGGATTTAAGATTCTGGACTGCCCACCTACCAGTTCGTGGAATCTCAATCCCAAGTAATCAAAGCTCCAATCCCCCTCCTTCAACCTTAATTAATCTGCGTTTTGAGCGTTTGGACCTGAACACCATGACCTTTGCTTTATCAATGTTCAAATTCAAATGTAACTCATCACATTTATTTTAAAAAAAGTAGAAAGGCACTTCCTTAGACCTTGAGGCGTAGTGGATATAAGGACTGCGCCGTCTTCTTGTTTATACATATTAAAAAAGAGGTGGGGCAAGACACAACCACGTCTGATCCCCTTATCAACATCAAAGGTTTGTGTCAGTTCACCCCCCAACCCATATCTTAAACTGGCCGCATTGGCGGTGTATAGCTGACGAATTATATGGATCAGAACACAATGAGTTTCATATTTTGGAAGGAAAGGACCATTTGAATGTTGTAACTGTCCACAACAATGCTGCACTATGTACGTTGTTGTCAAATTGACCAGTCTCACTGTAGCAGAAAGCTCTCCAGTTGGCCAAAGTAGACCCTTACATGCCTCAAGGTGCTACAGCTTATTCGTTAGATCCCTCATCCCAGATCACACTGTTTGAACATGCATTGGCACTTAGAAATATCTCCTGCTGGGAGAGAGAGAGAGAGAGACAGAGAGAGAGAGAGACAGAGCGAGAGAGAGAGACAGAGAGAGAGAGAGAGAGATGGCTTCCTTCATCCATATAGGCCTATGGCATGAGTACAGACATGCTTAAGCAAGGCTGTGACACTTCTCATGTGGGCTCTCAGGGGATCTCAGGGGTTCTCAGGGGCTCTGCCATATTGACAAAACACTGGTCTCCGTGTAATTAGGTAAAACACTTATCTATTCCACCTTTTGAATGATGCGTGTGAAATGTAGAGGTGTTGTGTCATACTCAATTGAGTGCACAAGCCAACATTGCATTTACGGATAGAATGTTGGATGTTTGCTGAGCTATATGTTAGTAAATAATCATGTTCACAGGCAGTATTTTAAGTACGAAATCAGCTGTGCTGCCTCTAAAATATTTTTTGTTAACTATCACAATCCTGTATATATATTTTGTAAATGAGAACATTGAAGGCCTTGTGATAATTGCATATCTATATTAACATTACAATATATTTGCAAAAGAAACACTTCCTGTAATATATTTTTACAGCTTTTCTTGTTGCTGTGTAGGTGCCACCACTGAAGCAGCTTCAGACCCACATCCAAAAGACCCCTAAAACAAAGCAAGAGTTACAATAATTATTATCTATCTATCTATCTATCTATCTATCTATCTATCTATCTATCTATCTATCTATCTATCTATCTATCTATCTATCTATCTGTTTTTTGTAACGCCCACACGCCCAAAGGCCTCGGGGCTCTCACGTGACGGACAAAAATTAAACAGAAAAAAGGGGAGCGCAGAGGAAAGGGTCAATAGCAGAGAAGCAGGCAGAGAAGATCCAAAATGTAAACCTATCCCCTGTCAAACAGGAGCGTCTTGAGTTGCTTCTCGAAACTGGTTATTGAGTGGCATACTCGAAGTTTCAAGGGCAAAGAGTTCCAGATGGTAGGTGCCCAGCCATTAAAGCCAGCACCACCAAACTTTTTTAGAGTCACACGAGGTTGGAAGAGAAAAAAATCAGAATTAGAGCAGAGGGTATGCCTGATGGAAGCTCTGTGAATTCCAGAGGAAAGTTATAGCGTTGCTTATTCTGAGAGGCACTTGAAGATCAGGACAGAGCCTTTGAAGAGAATTCGCTGTGCAACAGGGAGCCAGTGTAGCTTCTTGCGAGACTCAGAGACCTTTGACATTCGGCTAAGCTCACATACTGCACAAACAGCTTCATTTTGAGACACCTGTAGCCTCTGGATATTTGATTTGGCAGTACCTACTAAAAGACTATTACAGTAGTCTAGTTTAGTATTGATAATTGGTGCAGCAATTAGGGCATGATTGTCCTCAAACAAATAAGGGTGAATTTGCCAAAGTAGACTGATAAGAAAAGCACATGAGTATGTTCCGATACTCTTTTAAACGAGAAAAGAGAAGTGATGAGAGGGGAGATAACGCGTGGTGGTGCAGGAACAACTGGGCTAGGCTGCAGCTGTTTAATTTGATCTAGAATGTTGTTTTGATGTTTTGTTGTTTTTTCAGTAATACTTTCAAGAATACCTTGGCACCACTTGTCATCTGTGGTGATAGAAGAGTGCACTGTAGAGTCTTTAAGTTCTTGTAGAACAGAGAAAAGCTCCTTAGATTTGAATTTGGCTTTGTGAGTTCTTTCATTGAGATGCCTCTTTTTGGCTTTGAAAATGTCCTCTTTGAGGTTCCTGATTTTATATTGCGTCAAGGATTCATTGAATGGGCGCTTGTGCCAAAAAGCATTCAGCTTGACTTTTCAGGCCTCTTAAGTGTAGCACATCTGGGCCGACCCACTGGTTAGAATCATTGCCTTTATTCTTGCTTATGTGTCTCACAGGAGCTAGTAAGTCAAAAACGTCATTAGTGGCAGCTCTAAAGGTAAAGGTAAAGTCAACCAGTGATAGAATTCTGTCCATTGGTGGTAGGAGGGGTAGTACTCTGGTTGAAAAAGAATCAATGGATACTGTGTTACAGTTGAGGCTTGATGCGCTCGGTTTGGTTATTTTAACGGATTTTGCAGGGGGCAGCATCATAGAAATTTCAAAACAGAGGAAACAATGGTCAGACCAGATGCATTGTTCCACTGATTGTAATTTCATTGTTTGATTTTTTTAGAGTATCCAGTCTAAGATGTTTCCCCCCACGTGTGTAGGGACATGGACAAACTGAGAGAAACCAATGGTTTGGAGAGATGATAGAAGTGAGAGAGCCTCCTGATCAGCGGGATTATCTGCCCACAGGTTGAAATCCCAAAGAATGACAAAGGGTGAAGTATCTTTTGAAGTACTACCAATAAAAGATAAGAGCTGCTCTTCAAATAGCAGTGTTTGTTTAGGTAGTAGGTACAGCAGTAAAATACTAAGAGAGAGTAGAGTTTGTGTTAATTTGAACGAATAGTGCTTCACATGCATCTAAGGAAGAGGGGTAGAAATGTGGTAAATTTAATTTTTGTTTATAGATTATGGCCATCCCACTCCTCTCTTGCCAATTCGATTGGTATGGGCACATAGGCAGCCAACAGGGGTAGCCCACTGGGTGGAGCAGTGGGCAGTGTCATGCAGCCAGGTTTCAGAAATAAAAAGGTCAGTGTTAGTTTGGAGTAGATAAACAAAGATTTCCACTGCGTGTTGATTGGATAATCAGAGATTTCAGTGACAGCGTGTTGATTAGACAACATTTGAGCGCCCCATTTTGCATATCCTCTACAGTTAGAGGTGCAGTAAGGTCATATGTTCTTATAGCATTATTCTGTTACTCCAAAACGGATGAGGCATGGCAGAAGATAGTGTTTTTTGTTCCTGGTGAACAAGGACAACATGAATTAAGCAATGTGTTACTTTCTATAAATAGAGGTAAGTTACTGTAAATTGGGGATTCCCACACACTGTCGTCTTGGTTGGCTCTAAGGCGGGCCTTATGATCCTTTTGTATTGCTGCAACAAGATTATATTGGGTAGACATTGTATGAGCTGTAAGAGAAGGACAGTGAATACTAACACAAGAGCGGTGGTGGTGCGCACACCTCGCACAACCTTACACTAACCATCACCAACCATCACAGATGCGCTGATGACGCGCCCGACGTGTCTTAAAATGCGTGCGGGGGGCGACAGTTCACTTGGGAACTGTAGTTTGTAGTTTTGCACACACTCCTAATTAATTAATTAATTCATTTATTTATTTATTTATTTATTTATTTATTTATTTATTACATTTGTGGAGCGCCCAGACCCAATGGTATCACAGCATTTCTACAGGTAGATCATAGATGGAGGGGAGGGGTTGAGGGAGAGATGAAGCAGAAGGAAGGCATAGAAACAATAGACGGTATGGAGTCAGAGATGATAGATGACGGCCAATTAGACATATTTGTTAGTCAGTGATAGCAGGTGGTGTACAATTACTCATATTTGTTAAAGAACCATGTCTTAACATGTTTTCTGAAAGTCAAGTAGGTGCGGTAATTTTTGATGTTAGGCGGCAGCGTGTTCCAAAGTGAAGGGGTGGTGACCAGGAAGCATGCGCCACCTCCTTTTTTGCTCTTGAATCTGGGGGTAGTGAGTGAGATGCTGGTGGGGGAGTGCAGCATGCGCGGATAACATTTTGGGACAATGCAGTCATTGGGGTAAATGGGGGCCTCTTTGTAGATGCATACATGAGCGAGGATCAGAATTTTAAATTCAGTGCAGGCTTTAATAGGAAGCCAGTGAGCATCTCGTATGGAGGCTGAAAAGTGGTCTGAGCACCTAGACCCAATGCTGCACTGGGTGCTTTGTTTTGTAGCAGCTGTAGTTTGGCAATGTATTTTCAAGATTGTGCCATATAGAGGACATTGCAATAATCCAATTTACTGAGGATGATGGCTCTGGCGAGTGTGAGGCAGTTGTCGGGAGTGAGAAACTGTCTGCTCATCGAAATAAGCTGGGCTGTGTAGGCCGTGGAGGATGCAAGGGCATTGATGTGGTTTTACATTTTTAGTTTGGCGTCGAGGTGCATGTTAAAGTTTTGACATGTTTTGAAACCATGATGGGGATGCCGTCAACTGTGAATGAGGTGTAAGCAGGGTCTAGACATTGGGGAAGGAGAAGAGGCTGGGTGCAGGGAAGGGGATGACTGTGGGGCTGATGCAGACAAGGAGTACAGGGGATTGGCTGAGAGCTGGGATTTTTTGGCAGATATTCCGAGTATTAGGTAGGTGATTTTGTTAGTTAAAGCCACTTGAATGGTGGAGCACCATTCCTTGTCTGTGTGAGTCATAGGACTGATAGGTATTGGGGTTTCCAGCGCTTTGAGAATAGCAAAGAGTTCCTTAGTGTTTGGACTGACACTGGAGATGCGCAAGTTGTAGGAATTAGCTTTAGCTGTGATGTGTGAGTGTTCGTATTTGTTTGTGAGGTTGGAACGGTTTTCTCAGTTATCAGTTTTCTGCATAGGTGTTCCAGTGATCTTTTATGTCTTTAAAGTGAAATAAGTTCCTCAGTGAATCAGGAACTAGTGGACATATGAGGTTTCAGTGTTTTCATTTTTAAGGGGGCGTGTAGATCCATGGTTATTTGGAGGCTCTGAAGAGGCGATCTGCAAGGAGCCATGGGTCATTGCAGGTGTGGACTGCTGGTGTGAGTAGCAATAATATTGTGGGCCCAAGGGTTGTTTCATTCAGCTTACGGGTGTTACACTTCAGTGTGGGCAGCGGAGGAGGAGTGGGTTTTGCGGTCATTTGGTTGAGGGAGATAGTGAACTCTACTAGGAAGTGATCCAGCCAGGGTACTGGATTAATGGTGGAGGTAGCCACTAGTGTATTGGTGGATACAATCTGGTCTAAGGTGCAGTACATGTTGAGAGAAGTTCATATCGGCGAGTGATTCGGCAAGGCCGAGGCTTTCATGTCACCTGGGTCATTAAAGCCCAGGTAAATGTCTCCCAAGATGATAACTTTGGTGGTGGGTTCCATGAAGGGGTAAGAATTAGTGGTAGGTCAAGCTCTGGGGGGTTGAGGGAGTTGGGTTGTCGATATAGTAGCAACAGGTTATAGGCTGTTTTAGGGTTGATGGCAAGTTTAGTGAGGAGAATGTCGTAGCCCTTTATGTGGGGTGTATGTCAACCTGTCTGATATTGAGGTAGGCTTAGTAATGAGAGGAACACCCCCTCCCAGTGCATTGGCTCTGTGTGTTCTCAGTATGTTGTAGTTGGGGGGGTATGGTCAGGGATAGGAGGGAGCCAGAAGCATTGTGCAGCTACAAATCCGTGGCACCAAAGATGTCTAAGTTCTGGTCGTTAGTCAGATCATGGATTGAGGTAACATATGTGCCAATGGACAGGACATTGAGCAGGGAACAATTGAGGGCTCCATACTCGAGTGGGGTGTGTAGTGGCTGAGCCATAAAGGCGAGGATTGGGCTGGCCAGTGGGAGCAGGGGGAGTGGATGGTGGAGGATGCCTCGCCTGCTGTGCCTGATCTCGCTCTCTATGGGCTTGGCGAGACCTGAGATCAGAGTCCAGCATTTGGCTCCCAGTGCGACCTCTGAGTTTGAGGCGCCTTTGGGTGCCTATGCAAGGTTGAGATGGGTGGTGAGACTCATACGCAGCTGTTCCAGTTGGCATGTATTCAAGAGCTGAAAAGTAGCTACTTATGTATTTTCTGCAACCATATCTTTTGCATATACCATTTCTAAAACCATGGCCCACATTATAGTTCTCTCATTTACTTTGTCTTATTTAATTTCCATCTGTACTTGATGAACTCATGGTCAACCTCAAGCTTTTCATTGTAATGGTTTGGCGAATGCCTGCTATGCTTGTGTCCTGCAGACAAATATTAATGAAATAGCAGAAGACATAAACTAACAATTTCTGAACAAACTATGCAGTGTGGTCAGATACACTGATAGGAGCAGCTCCATAACTCCTTCCCAGCTTGTTCACATGCCTACTAGTGCCCAGCAGATGCATTGTTTATTCTGGAACAAGAAATCTGAATTTGAAATCTCGGCTCATAGCATTGTCAAGACTGCAGTGTTGAATATGTATATCAAATGACTTTGAACTCCATATGCAACCTGGACAGGATTGTATATAATCGTAGATCAGTACTATTAGCAATCAATTTTTAACATGGTTGGAAATGTCTTGAGGAAGTGTAGAGCACCCCATACTGCAAGAAATAAAGTGTTACAAACTGTGTGTCTGTATACATGTGCCTTGAAAATACATTGCACAGCTGCATGGCAGAACGTGTGCAGACAGATGCAGAGAATTATAGAGACATTATGAATAAAGAAAGAAAAGCAAAAGTCAATGAAACCTGAAAGCGTTGAAAGAAATCTAGGACACTTATTCTGTATTGTGACAAATGTGCCATGCAAAGCATATTCTTAGTCTTCAGCTCTGTCTTTGCTCAATGCATAATGTTCACTTTCTATTGCGAGTAACAAGGCACTAATATCACCCAGACAAGAATTCATGGCATAATTTATTTAAATTTGGACAACCAGAGCAAACTCAAATGCATTATGAATGTTTTGAAAACCTCTGCTTTTAAGAAAGGATCATGCTCTAATCTAATGCCTTTTATAAATATAAACTTTTCTCACCGTAGACCCTACACTTGTCATGTTCTGATTGAAATCTGCAATTCATTTATCAAATACTCTAAGGTTCACCCTAAACCCACACAGGTTCACACTCCTCCATCATCCGTCCCTGAGTTCAACCCTATTGAAGACCAGCATAAATATATTTGTATATTCTGACTGAAACTATTTTGTTATCAACTGCCCACTAGACCCTGCGTTTACACTTCACTGCACATTGAGGCAACTATCCCTTACACGATACTCTGGGGTTCACTCTGAACCCTCATGACTTGGTACATCTCAAGAACCTGAAACACTTGATCGATGACCTTGGGTTTGTTTGAGTAATAGTCTTCAGGAGATCCTGCGTTTTGGCACCAAATGTCAGGAGGCTTTCCCTCCCCATCTTAGGTTCAGTACTCCGCCAAGAGTACAGGTGAATGAGGTGTAGGGAAAGCCTGCTTTGCAAGTCATGCAGACAGGGGATATGTCTTACTTTCTCATAGCAAGTCCTTATAAAGTGCCTGGATGGCTACCCCTGTTTCAGGTTGTCACAACATATGCAATGTTTCCAGGAAAAGACAGCTGCTTTTACAGAAAGTCAGGACAACCACATGTTTGTTTGCTTGTGTTGCTGTGAATTTTATCAGGCCTTTGTGCCTGTGCTTCATGCAGGTCCAGGTAGTGACAGTTGTAGCCGCAACAGGTTTTGCTCGGTGTTGCTTTGGATTGTATCTGTTCATCATGCTTGTGCTTCATGCATGATAAGGTAGTGGCATTTGTAACCACAGCAGCATTTGCTTGGTCTTGCTGTGGATTTTATCAGGTCATCAAGTTGAGCTCGGTCATGGGCAGCTGTGTTTACAAGTGTCCTGACAACAGTTTGTATCATGCTTTGGCTTCCACGGAGGGACAATTTGCTTGTACAGTATCTGTGGTCATCACAATGTGTGTATTCATGCTGACAATAGTCCCAAGGCTTTTATCGAGTGTCCTCTTCAGTGCCTTGAGCAGGGACAGTCAAAACACCTTGATGTTATCAGCACTAGTGTCAGAAGTGGGGTCACATTCAATTTAGCATGAACAATGCTAGGTATATCAGGACGGGAGGACAGGTTTGAATGCCTTCCTTTGGCTGGACTGGTAAGGAAGACATCATTTACATTCCGGTATTCCAACGTTAACTTGGATTGTTGATATAATCAGTTGTAGTTGAAGTAAAGTTGATATTCCAATGGTTTGTGCAATGACAGCTGTGTGGGTGAGAGTGTTCCAAGTGTGTCAGTTAGTGCAGCTTGGAGTGATGGATGAGCTGGTGGGTTTGCTATGATGGAGTGTCTTTCCTATGCCCTTCTACTTGTAACCAATGCTCCTAATAATGATTTATTTTCTACTACTACGGAGTACCAACTGATCCCTAAGCTACCTCACTTACTTACCTCTAGATAGCACACATCAAATGTTAATTAGTGATGCTTGGATGATGTGTGGGAAAAGCCTGGCACCTGCTGTCCACCAGGACTGATACACCATCTCCCAAGTGCCCCCATGAAGAGTATCAAAGCTGTGGTTTAGCCATTCTGAGGAGAGGTTTGCCCTTTGTACGGCAGGGGCTGAGTGCGAAGAGAATTCCTCTGTCAGATGTGTCGGAACTGTTCAGGGCTAATGTGCTGTTCACCACTCAATTCCCCTGGGAGTGGTCCTCGTCGAGAGGAACTGCACAGGGTCATCTAGATGGCTGTATCAATGTTGATCAAGCTCCTCTCCAAATCCTGTCTTGCGCCATGGGGTGCCGTAGTAGTGGAACAGACTACGGCATGACATAGCCCAGAGTGCAAAAACCAGAAAGAGGGTTTTTGGCAGCGGACCACAGGTGCAAAAAGTGGATCTGGCAGTGGGTTTGAGGGAGCCTGATCAGGTGGGAGTTCAATGCTGAGTGGAGCTCTCGCCAGCTAGCTGCCCTCTCGGATAATGATGACATTGTCCACTTTGCATAGAGCTGTGGCACATCCCCAACGTTTAGCCCAATGGACCTCCAGGAACAATGTTGCACTGTTCGGGGTGGCAACATAAGCATTCTGACGTTTTGTGCACAAGCCTTCAGGTCTTCGGGGATTTGTTGTTTTTCATTCTGTTGCAAGGTGGGATCCCCTGAACGGGATATGAAGACAATGCATTTTCATAGAGGCTTACTTTAACAGAGCAGCAGAGTGAAGCCTTCTGCGGCGTAATGCCAACAATGATCATTTCTTCTGCCTAGAAAACATTTGAGACAGCCAGGACTATGTAGCAACATTCGAGATGCAGGTACTGTGCAAACCGTGGATATATTGCCGAGGCACTATGGTCCCCAGGGTGATACACAGAAACGAGTAGTGCATTCTGGTAATCCAAGGAGAGGTTACAGCACGACCTGGGGAAGTTCATGATTCGTGTTGTCATCCATAGGTTGACATTTGTGTTCTCTCTTATTCCTATATTTCATGACAATGCTATCATTAGATTGTCCTGTAGCCAACTTAATTTGTGAGGGTGTTTGCCTGGGCTCAGCCCTGGCACTTATTTCTGAGCCCCAGCACTTATTGTCTCAGACTCAGATTGATTATGAAGTAATGAAAGCCGGAGCATCCATCAACCCCAATCAGCAGGTGTAAGCTTTAGTTTAACCCCAAATGCGTCGACACTGAGGGGAGCAGGTGTGGGTGGTGGCAGCAAGGGTGGGGAATTGCCGCCAACAGTGTCATAAGTGTGCTAGAACATATTGGGTCCTGACACTTATTTTCTTACTAATTAAGCACTGCCTGTGGCTGAATCTTCACGTGCACAGTGCCTTGTTAATGGCATCATGTCTCCCTGTAGATGGAGTCACAGTACTTCACAGTGTTAATGTTTACTACTCAACCTTCCTTCACAGGAGGACTCCTAAGGCCTAATTTACCTAATCTAATTTGCTCCTGTATGCCTTGGCTACGTGCTAGGCTTCTAATTGTAATTACAGCAGGACTTATACTTGCTTTTCATGGACCTGCAATCTTTCACCCTCGTTATTATGCAAGTCTTCTATGCATTATATTCCAAGTGAGGCGGTTTACTGCATACTAATTTCAATTTCACGTTCAATTAATTTCGGTAAATTGTAACCTTTCATTTCCAGGTTCATGCAACAGTGACATTATTTTCAAGTTGGCATAGGCATGGGATAAGATTACTTTAGACTAAGAGATTGGTTCTGTACAGTTTTTAGACGGGATGCTCACTCCTAGTTTTGGACTGGAATGGGCCTTGGACTACACTCTCGCCACCGGACGCTCTCTGGCACTGGTTCTGCTCACAGCGTGGCCTCTGGTCTGCTATCGGCTCTGCACAGTGGTCTGGTCGATCTGGATACAGCACTGCTCTCTATTGGATCTCGGTTCTAGCACGGGGTTCTGGCCCAGAAGCGAACAGCACGGCAAGGCTGTTGAATAGTTTGGTTAGGTTGCTGGATTCTGGGGCCTCTGAAAAGGATTCAGCTTGTGGATTAGGCCTATTTTCTCCAAGGTTCTAGAGTTTAGTTCTAGAGTTTGGTTCTGGAGTCTATCTGGAGTCTAAGTTCTGGAGCCTGGAATCTCTGTCTGGATCTTGTGGTCCTTCTGGATATTGTCTGGATCTGGAGTCTTTCGGCAAAGTGCTGCGCAAGAAATCGGTTGAAGTGGAAAGTGAGTGTGTCCTATCTGTCCTGAGCAGTCTCTTTTTATGTGTTTTCCAAAGGGGGTGTGGAGGCTGACTTTCTATGCCCAACACACTAAGGATTTGATAGGTTAGAGGATTCCCTGTGACCTGACTGGAGAACGGAGTAGTGAGTCAGAATGAGTCATCAGGTATCATTTTTATGGCTGAAGGAAAGAACATTCCCCTTTGGTTTCTCAAGAAAGTACATTTTTCATTATCAAACATGTTTCCCAGATACGCAAGGTGTTGAGAATACATGTGTACATAACAAATTAATTAAGACAAGCCTCTGTTCAACCCTGCTCTTTCTAAGAGCTTGGGTTTAGAAATGACAACTTATTCACAATTTTAGTGGGTTTCGCAATATTGGTTTTGCAACAAATCTTACACAGAGGTACACACCCTCTCTGGGCAGCAGCTACAATATTAATAATTACCGGGCTTGGCCTCAGAACATCCCAAGGATTTCAGTTTAGTCTCAAATTGTGAGTGCATTTGTCATATTAAGAATCCCAAAATTGTACATTTCTATCAGCTTGATACAATATTTTAGAAGCATTTTCCTTAAACATATATTTGGTGCAATATGAAATCCATAACCGAGTCTGGCCCACCCCTAGAAGCTTGGTGAGTCAGATGGTCACATGTCTTGCTTTTCCTAGAGCAGTGTTGACAGTTACATCTCAAATCAGCATATTCTATTCATCCCAAAGCCCCAATTGTTCCTTCCTCCTGGGCTGCAGGCAAAATCTCCTCCCGCTTAATCAACAGGACCATGTGATATCCTCCCTTCCAGTGTGGGGCCTGGGAAGAGTAGGTGTGGAGAGTTCTCATAGACAAGCAAGCCTTTTGAAGTCTCAGCTAGCTCAGGTTACTGTTTAGCTTCTGAAATACAGGTCTCCTGTTAGAATTTAGATCGCCAGCGCCGGTCGGTGGCGAACACCATTACTGCACCCATTTTGACAACTGTCTATCATTAAAAGGGGATTTTACTTTGATAGCATATGATTCTTGCTGATATTGTATTGATGTGGATTTTTGCAGTAGAGTAAGGTAGAACACCCAACAAGAAGTTGTATCCTTTTGGTGGTTTTAGGCAGTGATCTCCTGTGTTCACCAACATGCCAAAAGTAGGTGGCAGCCTATTTTTCAGATTTTTACTGCGCATTTTTGGATGATTTCTGGCGAGCAGCATGCTTTCCGGTAGCCACTCTAATGTTTCCGCTGCCAGTAATGCATGGCGATGTTGCAGGGCTTGGATGCATGGGTTGAAACATCCCACACCCTAGGCGCAAAGTTTACAGTCTTCTCCGGAAATTCTGATGATGATTAGAAAGTTCAACTTGAATTACAATACCATGCAGGAGCATGCTCATCTGTGTAGAATTAGCTGGGTCTCTGATGAAAGTGAGGACGTCAACACTGGCAGGCCTCCCCCCAAGTTCTGAAAAGTCCTCAATTAGGCAAAAGAAGATGTTGCTTGCCAATTTGCTATCTTTTGGTGACAGGGACATTTTTCTTGTCCTTGCTGCACTGTGGGCAGGTTCTGTGATTTCGATGAGCTTGAAGAGCAACCTGAATTATGATTCCGTTCAGGATCATGCTCAAACGTTCTGTGTTTGCTGGATCTCGAAGAAATGTCAAGACGTCACTGCATCTCCCAACAAGATCTGGACAGTCTTCAATTAAGCAAAAAGAATAACACGCTGACAAGCCTATTCACTTATTCCTCCGCTTGGGACATTTGTCTTCTCCTCCCTGTATTCCGCAAGCAGGAGGAACTGCTCGGTAAATACAATGAGCAGCCTCCTTATTGTCTTTTCGTTTTCAGGGTCTTGAAGGAATTCAGTGATGTTAGTAAGTCTTCCCACTAACGACAGGTATGATCTCAGCACTAACTCGAAGTATGTTAAAATGTCCTTAGTGACGTCACTACAGTGGGACACCATAAGTGAGTCCAAATAAGGTTCTTGTGTGGAAAGAGTCTGGATACTGTATTTGCTTCCAGTTTGTGTGTCCTCGATCAAAATTTGGCATATCCTTTTCTTATCAAGGCTTCAGTGTGCCTCAGTCCAAAGTTCAAAGTCAACAGACTATGTTGTGGCTTATATGTGCAATTTTTCTTCTTTACCCTGCAACTAGGATGCACAGAGTGTATGTGTTTTATGTCTGTATCCCCTTTGTTTGCTCAGAGGAAGTGTCCAATTTAAGCCACAATTTGCAAAAAGTTCTTTGTCTTGCTGGTAATGCGTCCTTCTTCCTTGTCATGGATCTCGTCTGCATGTGCTGTGGTTCTTGCCCGTTGCCTGTAGTCTCTACGTATTGGGGTGCGGGCAGGGGACCCCTCCTATGTATGGCTTGATATCACCCAGAAATATCCAAGCTCTTCTTCCTTGTAGCTTGACTGCAGAGGAAGTAACGCTCTCCTCTCTGAATGGACCGTTGAAACTTGGCTCGTCCCACTTCTTTCTCGTGTGGTTTCTCACCAGGACTGTGTCCCCAGGAAACAGTGGTGGAACACATAAACCCTGAACTTGGTCTGTTGTAGTATCTCCTTCTATTTTCTTTGCTGCCCTGCATCCTTTTTGTCATCGCTGCAGCTGTCCTGAAATTAGAGTAAGACCGGATTCAAGTAATTTTGCATTTCAGACCCTAAAACTTCTCCTGTTGGCTGAGCATCACATCTAGCTCTATCTCATGGTGTCAGTGGCGTGTGCATCCTTCTGCCTGTTATGATCTTGTGTGGCGTAAGGTGATGGTCAGAACCAGTCTGGTTTCTGAGCGCATACAGTGCCAATGGACGGCAGTGGAGCCATCCCTTCTTTAGAGTAAGCATCAACTTGACTATCCTTCCATTTAACAAGCCGTTGAGCTTCTCACATATCCCGTTACCTTGAGGATTATGCGCTGAAGATAACTTGTGCTTTATGCCAAGCAACAAGCTAATCTGTTCAAAGACTGCATTAACAAAGTGAGGCCCATTATCTGATTTCATAACCTCACACACTCCCCATCTGGAAAAAACCTCTCTTACCAAAAATGTGGCCGCACAGGTAGAGTCTGGGTGTGTACATGGACCTGCTTCTATCCATCTAGAGAATGGACACACCACAACAATTAAGTACCTGTATCCGTTACAAACTTGAATCATATCGACATAATCGACATGCAAGTGCTGAAAAGGTCCATTGGGCCTTGCGATGACTCCTCTAATTACTCGTAGTGTGTGCCCAGCCGTGAACTGTTGGCAGATTATACAGTTCACCATAAAAAAAGCAACGTGCTCTGCTAAGTTCGGTATAAACCAGTCTTCAGCAAGCGTTGCTGCTAGATTCTCTTTTGTCATGTGTGCTGGATAATGCAATTGTTCCAGTGCAATCTTCAATAAGACTATAGGCATCACCGGTTTACCAGTGCTGTCTTGTCACCACAAGCTCTCAGAGGGGTTTAAAGAACACCCTCGCCACTTCCAAAGATTTTTTTCCCCCTGTGGTGCCTCCCCTTGGAATTCCATTAATTGGGTTTTCTCCATGTTGCTATAACTGTCAGGTTCATTCTCTCATGCACATCAGTTATTTCCACATCCATTATAGCTTCGTCTTTGGTTGACACACGCTTAGCTTCTGTGTCTGCTTGATTCCCTTGTGAGATAAAATCTGTTCCTTTGGTGTGGGCGGCACATTTCATGACTGCTATGACCACTGGGACCTGTAGTGCCTTAATGAGTCTGTCCAATAGGGCTGCGTGCTGCACTGGCATGCCATCTGCTTAGAGGTAGCCCCTCCTTTTCCAGCGCGCTAAGCCTGCATGCACTGTTGATGTCACATAGGCGGAGTCACTGTATACTGTTACTTCCTGGTCTGTGAGATTTTTGAGTGTGAGTTTCAACGCCAATAATTCTGCAGACTGTGCTGAATAATGATTCTCTTGCAGGGATGGCCTGGCAGTGTCTGATGGAGAGCGGCGATCCGAAGACAAGTCGGCAGGTGTGAGATGCATGGATCCGTGAGGATGCTGGGACAGGTGAAGATGCGGCCCAGCTCCGATGGCTCTGGGAATGGGGTAAGATGTTACACGCTGCAAGCGATGGATTTGCAGAGACAGGTAAGGTGCGCCCTGAAGATGCTGAGTTGGAATCAGCTAAGCTGCGCTTCGAGCAATGGTATAGCTGGAGTCAGGTAAGATGCATGCTAAATATGCAGAGGTGGAATCAAGTAAGCTTCACTTCGAGCAAAGGTATGGCTGGAGTCAGGTAAGATGCACGCTGAAGAAGATGTTCCGGAATCTGATGAGGAGCGTACCAAGCTGGAGACAGGTAAGAGAGCTTCAGACGGTGGTAAGCGTTACGCTGCACACAGCAGACTAACGCAAAGCACCTGCATGTGGGTGGGGCTGGCTTAAATAGCCTGGCCCCAGCTACTCCCCTTTAGCCCCACCTTGTGGCTCCACCTTGCCACTCCCACAGACTTCTGCATGTTCCATCCAATGCTTTCCAATGTCCACGCCCGGCCTGGATGCACGTGCCCTAGACATAAAGTGTGCATAGAACACTTTCTTATGAGACTGGCATCAAAGTCTGTCCCTTTGTTGTGGGCGGCACATTTCATGACTGCTATGACCACTGGGAGCTGTAGTGCCTTAATGAGTCTGTCCAATAGGGCTGCGTGCTGCACTGGCATGCCATCTGCTTAGAGGTAGCCCCTCCTTTTCCAGCGCGCTAAGCCTGCATGCACTGTTGATGTCACATAGGCGGAGTCACTGTATACTGTTACTTCCTGGTCTGCGAGATTTTTGAGTGTGAGTTTCAACGCCAATAATTCTGCAGACTGTGCTGAATAATGATTCTCTTGCAGGGATGGCCTGGCAGCGTCTGATGGAGAGCGACGATCCGAAGACAAGTCGGCAGGTGTGAGATGCATGGATCCGTGAGGATGCTGGGACAGGTGAAGATGCGGCCCAGCTCCGATGGCTCTGGGAATGGGGTAAGATGTTACATGCTGCAAGCGATGGATTTGCAGAGACAGGTAAGGTGCGCCCTGAAGATGCTGAGTTGGAATCAGGTAAGCTGCGCTTCGAGCAATGGTATAGCTGGAGTCAGGTAAGATGCGCGCTAAATATGCAGAGGTGGAATCAAGTAAGCTTCACTTCGAGCAAAGGTATGGCTGGAGTCAGGTAAGATGCACGCTGAAGAAGATGTTCCGGAATCTGATGAGGAGCGTACCAAGCTGGAGACAGGTAAGAGAGCTTCAGACGGTGGTAAGCGTTACGCTGCACACAGCAGACTAACGCAAAGCACCTGCATGTGGGTGGGGCTGGCTTAAATAGCCTGGCCCCAGCTACTCCCCTTTAGCCCCACCTTGTGGCTCCACCTTGCCACTCCCACAGACTTCTGCATGTTCCTTCCAATGCTTTCCAATGTCCACGCCCGGCCTGGATGCACGTGCCCTAGACATAAAGTGTGCATAGAACACTTTCTTATGAGACTGGCACCAAAGGCGCCAGGACTGGGTCCATTTGGACCCTTTAGAGTATAAAGGTAATGGCCCTTGACCAGTGGACTTGACAGATGGTAATCGTGCACTAATAAGTACTCGAAACTCTCCATTTGCGTGTGCTTCATCACAGCGGTGCCTGTAAATCTTTGCCCATCATTTTGATCAATTCTCGAAGAACCGTCAATGAAGACAATTTCCCCTTCTGCCAAGGCATTTTCTTTCACTCTGGGAATCTCATCATAGAATTCTTCATAATTTGCGCAATCATGGATCGGCTCTCCCTCAGTGACTGGTTATTGATATTGATATTGATATTTTAGTTCTATCGCACCCGTACACAAGTGTTTCAGAGTGCGGCAAGGGAGGGGAACAGGGGAGAACAAAACAACAATCGTACTAGTCCCAGTGACATTGAGAACGCGCAAGTGCATGGGTTGGGGGGGGGAAGTGCATGGAAGGGAGCAGAAGTGGAAAGTGTGAGGCATAGGAGAAACAGATAAATAGCAATAAATAAATAATAAAGGCAACAAACAGTGGTAGTGCAGCCAGCAATTTGCAAGTGCTAGGTTTAAGGCAGCAGACAGGGTAGGTCTGATAAGTGCAGGAAGAAAAAGGTTGGCTGTATGGGTATCTGCTATAAACATAGCTGGGTTCACTATTTTGCATCGAATTATCTTAAGCGATGGATTTGATATGATAACTTCATAAGCAGAAGCTCTCTGAGATGTCAGTGTGCCTTTTGGATTCTCTAGAATAGCAAATAGTGCGTGCTTGATGAACAAGTCATTGAGCATTCCATCACAATGGTTGTAGACTTCTCTATGGCGAACGCTGCGGCAGCTAAACTTTGTTCGCACAGGAAGTGACACCTCATCACTGGGTCCAGATTCCCACTGTAGTATGCCAGGGGCTTGTACACTAATGTGGTTCTCTGTGTGAGTACTGCTGTCATAACACTGCCATTCGTTTGAAAACAGCAATAATTCCTCTGCATAATTGGCAATTCCTAAAACTGGTGCCGTGCAAATGGGCCTTTTTAGTTCGATAAATCCTTCTTCCATAATGTCAGACCATTCTATTTTTTCTTTCATTCCCTGTGCCTTCTTTAGGGCTTGCGTGAAACAAGGGCTTGGTATATGAGCTGTAGTCAAAGACCCATGCCCTGACATAATTGCATAATCCTAGAAAACTCTGCAGCTGTTTTATCGTGTGTGGCTTGGCTGTGTTCAATATGGCTTCAGCCCTTTCAGGGGTAACCCTTTTCCCCTCATGTGATATATCAGCTGGCCTATGTACAACACTTCTCGTTGACAGTATTTTTGTCAACTTTATATCTTTTTTCAGCCAATACAGTCAATAGCTGAACAGAATCGTGCCTGCACGTTTCTTCTGTTGTGCTGCAAATTAAGATGTCATCTACATATTGCAAGACAACACTCTCTAATGCAATATTGCTTAAGTCCATCTGCAGGACTCTGTTGAAAATTGAAGGAGACTCACAGTACCCTTGAGGTAACCTTGTGCTTTTCAGGTGCAAATGTCTGAACGTGAATGACGTAATATCTTGTGAGTCTTTGTGCACTGGGATTGAGAAAAACACATTTTTCAAGTCGATCACTGTGAAATGGGTATATTACAAAGGATTGTGGACGGATAAGGGACTAGAGGGAACTCACCCTCTACAATATAATTTATTGGTGTAAGGTCCTGGATTAAACGCCAAAACCCTCCCTTTAATTTTTGATAGGGTACACCGCGGTATTGCATGATGACTCTGACATCACTAAGATGCCCTGCTCCATCAAAGCAGAAATTGTCTTAAAAATCCCTTCATCTGCTTCCCTAGAAATGGGATATTGTCGTGCTTTTGGTAAAATTGCTCCTGGTTTCAGCTTAATCCTTACTTCTCCTACTCCTTTCAACAATCCTATGTCATAAGGACATGTGGTCCACACTGAGATAGGCACCTGCGCCATGCAGTCGTCAAAATATCCAGGATGTTTTTGTGCCAGCATTTTTCTCTGGGGCACCTATCTTGTGATCATTCTCACCTAGAAAACAAGATTTACCTCAACTGTTGTTTCATCTACACCTGTTTGTTCGTCAAAAAGATCGTTATCAGTGACGTCAGTCAATCTGTACCCTTCCTCAATGGTGATTAATGTGCACCATTTTCTGTCTTCGTCATCACAACCATCAACCAAAGCTATCTTTCCTCGCACTATGGCTGTGTGTATTGCCAAGGGAAACACTTGTCCCTTTTCCTCATGCATAGGTATTCTTGGCCTAAACAAAAACTCATCTGGGGTTCTCATGGTTTTGTCTACAAGGCCTGGTAGCCCTGCCATTAGTATGCGTATTCCATATTTGAATATTTCTGGTTCCAATGGAACAGCTCTCATAGCTGATTGTCCTGCGTATGCTCTAATCATTTTGCATACGTTCAAGTAATTCATTCCTGGAGTCGAACATACTATGCCCTTCCCCGTGAACGAGATTGTCATGTTTAACTTCGTCATTAGGTCTCTTCCCAATATATTTCCTGGGGTTTGCCTTGAATATAGCAGTGGCGCATTCATGTCACATTCTCCTATAGAGGCTAGAAGTTCTTTTGTAAAAGGAACACGACTGGTTGCTCCTGTGAAGCCCTGAGTATTTATGGTATCGCAGGACAAGGAAAACTTGCCTTCACGTATACACAAACGTGTCACACCTCTGTCAACTAAGAAGGAATATTCTTTATCTCCTATAACAACATCTATCCTTGGTTCCTTGTGAGGGTCTGGTGTCACTGATAGGATAGAACACATCAGGTTTCCCAGTGAGCTGTCCTAATCCATATATAACTTTGTCCCATGCTGCGTGAATGGACTTCCTCCATCACCAGTGTTGGCTCTTATTCCAGAGTTCAATGCCTGCCCTGCCCTTGCTGTCTGTGACAGTTGCATTGGCAACTGTTGAGATTGTCTTATGGAAAATGTATCAAGTTCTGAGGTTGCAAGCTTTGCTGTGCTCCTGGCGCTTGCTGTTGCACCGTGTGATTTCATGCAACTCCATTATCACCCTGCTGTAAAAACACAGGTGGATTCACCATTCCTATTCTAGTTCCTTGATCGTTTTGCACCGTGCCTTGATTTCGGCATGTGAGTGCTAGATGCCCTGTCATCCCACATGTCCAACATAGAGGCGGTGGTCTGATTATTTGCCCATTTGACATATCCTGTTTGCCAGTTGGCATGTTTGGAAAACCTCCCTGATTTCCTTGGAAACCTCCCTGATTACTCTGCCATCCTCTTCCTCGAAAACCTCTCCCTCTGGGGTAAAACACATTACTGCCCTGATTAACCTGCTGTTGATTTTTGACCTGCTGTATGTTCGATCCATCTGTGCTAGTTATCAGTGCCCCTTCAATGGCATATTTTGACAATTTTTTCTGCACTAATTCTGCCTCTTCAGCTTTTCGTGTAGCCTCTTTTTTTGCGATTCTTTTCTTGCAGCAGCCTGCAATAGTGAGCTATGATCTAGTGTATTTCAGACCATGGTTTGGCCTCGATCCCTACCAATTTCTTGAGCTGCTTCTGTACCTGATCTGGCAGCCCTTGGCATAGTATATGGTAAAACACGCGTAACGGTTTCCCCCAAGATTCCCGCATTTCATGTACCCATGAATCTTGGAAAATCTGGATGTAAAGCATAGGATCATCTGACTCCCTCATCTTACGTGTCATTATAGCTCAAAATGTCAGAAGTATCCGCGTATAGCAATCGTAATGCTTTCCATACTGTAGCTAAGCAATTGTTAAATGGAGCTCCATCGTGCGCTGTATTAACTGTAGTCACGCCAGGATAACCTGCTTGTGTCCACACATTGTCAGCTCTATCACCATGTATGGCGATTAAAAGACCCTTGATATCCCCTATAGCTAAAGTGTTCCCTACTGTCATTTTTTCTAGCTCATGTTTCCACTTTCCGGCTCCCGAGGTCAACATTGGAAGCTTATTTTTCAGATTTTCTCGAATCCATGTGTGGCCAGGGTATGTACTGTGGCCTAGTTGCTCTTTTATCGAGCAACAGGAATTGTGATACATGGCACTCCTTTTTCTCCTTCATCATTTTTCTATCCGCTGCAGGGGTCATAGTCCCAAAGCGCCATCTACTTGGCAACGTCCTTAGTCTGCTCACATAGGGCAGTGGAGACACCCCCCTCTGACCATAAGATACTCCTTCATGTCGGTCTGATTGTGTGGCTGACTCTGATGCCTTAGGTGCATACTCGCTAGAATCTGACCATTTTATTCCCTTTCCCACAGCGCCATCTACTTGGCAACGTCCTTAGTCTGCTCACATAGGGTGGTGGAGACACCCCCCTCTGACCATAAGATACTCCTTCGTGTCGGTCTGATTGTGTGGCTGACTCTGATGTGCAGACTCGCTAGAATCTGACCATCTTATTCCCTTTCCCCTCAAGAATCGTCTTTCGCGTCTTCTCTCATATTCCTTTTCTTCATATTCCTCTCTTTCTGCGTCTGATATTGTCTGTGCCCAACTCGCGTAACTCCTCTCATCTTCCTCATTCCTATTTAGTCTCAACCTATCTAGGAACAGCTCTCTATTTCTGCCACTTTGGGAGGCGTCCTCAGTGTCATACAACTGAATGCTCTCAAGATGCTTGTCCTCTCCTCTCCCTTGGGGTACCTGCTCTAGCCCCATTTCGTCATATATTCTATCAATCGTTTCCCCGATGCTTCTGGTGTCGAAGTTATTTTCAATATTTGCCCTAGACGTGCCTGGTACTGAATCGTACGCAGGAAATAATTCTTCTATGTCCTCCCAGTCTACCACTGGATCGGGTTTTTTAACCTTTCTTCCCAGATATTCAAGATCCCATGCTCTCTGTCTTCGCTTACATTCTATGTCATCATCGGACTCTCTGCGCTTCCTCGCTTCTTCTCTGATCCTAACTTCTTCCTGCTTCTTCGTCTCTCTACGTTCATTTGCCCTTTGTATTTCCTCATCCCTTTGTCTCTTTATTCTCTTTTTCCTTATCTTTTGTTCTTCTTTATCTAGTCTTTGTTGTTTTTGTCTGTCCTGATCATTAGCTGCTTTTGGTTTATGATCGTGTTTCCTTTCTTGCTCTTCGCGATACAACTGCTCTTGTCTCTGTCTATCTTTTTTCCTAATTCTTTCATCTCTAAATCTTCTTTTCTTTTCCTTCTCTTGCCTTTTGACTCTCCCTTTTGTCTCTCGTCTTCAATGCCTTTACCACCGAGTTTCAACAGAGTCTGACCTCCCATCCATTCGTTCTGTGTGAATGCCATCTCATCAGTTCTGTCCTCATCTCCTTTCCATCTCTTTCCCTCTCTACTTGTATCTAGAGATGTACTTGCTTGTGCTTGATCTCCTTTTTCTTTCTCACGTCTCTCCTTGTCCCTCGGGACTTTGGAGGTAATAACTCTATCTCTGTCTTTGTCTGGGTTTTTGTCACTACTTTGCGTAGGTGACTCAAATGTCGGGTTCCTATATCCCGTGGCTGCTTTAAGTTTCCTCAACGGGTATAATCCTTCGTCTTTACTGGCTTTACTTTTTGTTTCAGATGGGGCGGGTGGTGCGGAAGGCGTTTCACCCCCTCTGTGCACATGTTAAGTATCCGATCTAATGGTGGCTCCTCCTCCTTATCCTCTCGGTACATCTTCCAAAGCTCTAAGCTAGCTAAGTTTTTATCTAACTTTTTTATCAATGTATGTGGCAGGCAAATATGTCATCATGTGTTGCAGGACTGTTTTAGATAACGATCCACCCTGCGCCAATAAACATTGTGTGGGCAGTTTCTTTAAACCATTCTGGACTGTACTTCTTCAGCTTAGGTGCCTGTTTTGGCAACCTCCTGGTATCCTCTATGCTCGGGTAACCTCCCAGTTTCTTTATCTATTCTTGGCCACCCTCGAGTCACTATTTCTTCCCCATATATATATATATATATATATATATATATATATATATATATATATATACATTCTACTCTTACTCAGACGTTATTTTTGTCCCACCTCTCTTCGTTACCTTTCCTTACTTGCTCTAAGGCATGCAAAATATAGTCTTTTTCACTCACCGTTCGCATTTTTATTCCTCTCTGGATGCTCGGGATCACCGCCTTTGTTACCGCCTCTCCCTGCTTTTCGTCCGGTCAGCTGCTCGTAGAAGTGGGAAGGGGTTCGTGGGGGAAAGCACAGGTTCCTTCAGACCTCAGCCTGCAGGTTTTGCACTTTAAACTAACCGCATACTTGCCAACCCTACCGATTTAGGCAGTAGGATAACGCTTTTTAAGCAGTCCTACCGCCTACCGATTTATTGGCACCAAATACAGATTTTTTTTTTTACATTTTTTTTTTTTGCCCACGCCAACTCGTGGGAGTCTGTCAAGGGTTCCCCGAGCTGGCGTAGCGGGAGAAGGCGCGGCATGCAGGCTTTTGATGTCAAAGGCACCCACGGCGGTGGGCTAAATGTGCCCCTCCACCGCGGGTGCCTTTGACTAAAGGCGCCATTAGCCCCCCACCACGCCAGCTCGGGGAGTCTTTCAAGGGCTTCCCCGAGCTGGCGTAGTGGGAGAAGGCACGGCATGCAGGCTTTTGATGTTAAAGGCGCCCACGGCGGTGGGCTAAATGCGCCCCTCTGCTGCGGGTGCCTTTGACAAAAGGCGCCATTAGCCCCCCACCACGCCAGCTTGGGGGAGTCTTTCAAGGGGTTCCCCGAGCTGGCATAGCAGGAGAAGGCGCAGTATGCAGGCTTTTGATGTAAAAGGCGCCCATGGCGGTGGGCTAAATGCACCCCTCTGCCGTGGGTGCCTTTGACAAAAGGTGCCATTAGCACCCCACCACGCCAGCTCGGGGGAGTCTTTCAAGGGCTACCCCGAGCTGGCATAGTGGGAGAAGGCACAGCATGCAGGCTTTTGATGTTAAAGGCGCCCACGGCGGTGGCCTAAATGCGCCCCTCCGCTGCGGGTGCCTTTGACAAAAGGCGCCATTAGCCCCCACCACGCCAGCTCTGGGGAGTCTTTCAAGGGGTTCCCCGAGCTGGCGTAGCAGGAGAAGGCGCAGCATGCAGGCTTTTGATGTAAAAGGCGCCCACGGCGGTGAGCTAAGGGCGCCCCTCCGCCGCAGGTGCCTTTCACAAAATGCGCCATTAGCCCCCCACTGCGCCAATTCGGGGGAGTCTTTCAAGGGCTCCCCCGAGCTGGCGTGGTGGCAGAAAGCGTGGCAGGCACCTCATTGTCATTGAATGCACCCACGGCGGCGGGCTCATTCAATGACAATAGGCTGCTGACGCGCCCTATTCCTATCCTTACCTCCTCGCCTGACTATTTTTGAAACTTTAAGATTCCTACAGATTTTTGGTCACAGAATGTTGGCATGTATGTAACCGCTATCTATGGGGAGCCTCTCGGTCTACTTAGCCGGATGGCAAAGGACTTGTGATATTGCCGAGGACCTAGAGTTACTTATGTTGACGGTCAATGGGTGTTTTATCTAATCGATAATCGATAACCATCTATCTCTGCTACCAAGTGTGCAGTAGGACCACAGCCGGCCTGTAGAGCTGGGGGTGCCCCAACAGCACTTTAATATGAGTAGCAGCACCCTCGAGATGGATGGGGATGCAGATTAAAACTCTCACATCAAATCAATAATGACAACTCGATAGTTTGGTAAAGGGAGTCCGTTTAATGACAAGTACAAAAAACAGGGAATTTATGAATATCAGCAATCGCTCGATCTTCCTTCTCGCTGCAACTCCACTTAATTTCATAAAAAATAGATCATTTATACTAATGTGCCTCCCTCTCACAAAATGGTTAAAGAAACGTCGAATCTGCTACAGATGGGGCTACCCCTTTTCCCTCTCCTTTGAGAATGAAGGCCAAAAGGGGACTCGATGTCTTGTTCCTGCAGGAAACCTAATTTGCCTGCAGAGAAGAACTAAGGGTTCTTAGCACGAGAATGGGGATATAACACTGGGGGTCTGGGCCTCTTAGGAAGGGTGGAGTTGGGATGCTCATTAGAAAAGGATTAGACTTCACACTTACGAAGATATGGGCCAATGTAGAAGGGCGAGCAATGGAGGCTCTAAAAGGAAAGTAACTGTCTCATTTCTTATAGTGTACTCCCCGAATTTGTGTCAGTCGGATTCCTTACAAAGACGATTCCCAAAATTATGTTGGAAGCGATGGGACATGTCCTCCTTGGAGGGGACATCAATTTATGGGCCGACCCTAGATTAGACAGGAGGTCGGGTAACCCAGTGCAAAAGAACCAGTCGATGGGGGTCGCACAGGGGTGATGGACATGATGGAAATGTACAGGTTATGGGATTCATGCAGGGTCCTCCACCATGCAGAAACAGGGTACTCCTTCTACTCTGCCCCACACAATACATTCACCAGGATTAACTATATGTTGCTGTCCGAGGAAATAAATGATGCTGTTGAAAGCTCTGAGATTGTCCTGGTTACCTGTTCGGATGATGACATCGTCACGGTCGACATACACTGGGACGACCTACCTAACAAGGGGGGACGATGGAGGAGCAATGGAAAGACCCTGTCTTTAAGACTGAGGTGGAACATGAGATCAACAAATACTTTAAGACCAATAATAAAGGCGAGGGTTCCAAATTGACGGTGTGGGAAGCAGGCAAAGCAGCGTGGCGGGGTATTCTAATCAGAGAAGGTGCCGATATAAAGAGGGAAAGTGCCCTGGTTGAAGGCAAACTTAGGAATGAGATATGTCACTTGGATGAGGAAGCAAGGGGAACTGAAGAGGGGAGATCTGACAAGATTCTAGAGGCCAAACGGAAAAGGGAATCGCTCTGACTCCTTGCGGAGGGGCAAATAGTCCAAAAGTTACAGCTTCTCAGACAGAAGTTTTACGAAAAATGGGACAAGGCGGATGCTTTGTTAGCGGCCAGACTTAGGGAACAACATGCAGAATGAAGGGTTGCGGAAATCAACCAGGGGGAGAGTCCCCAAAGTGTAGCGGGGGGAGACATTCCTGAGGCTTTCGCTACTTTTTATGAGACTTTGTATAGATCAGAGGTAGACCACAGACAATCGGGTACGGAAGACTATCTCATCTCAGTTGAGATGCCGAAACTCTCTGGCGAGGAATCTCTCGCATTGGACGGAAGAGGAATCAAATCTCGGAAGAGGAAGTGAAAAATGCAATTAAGAGGCTATCTCTTGGGAAAGCCCCAGGTGAGGATGGATACGCCGCTGGGTTTTACAAATCTTTACTCTCCCCTCTTCTCCCATTTATGGTTGAACTCTTTCATGAGATCCTTGACACTGGGAAGGCCCCCGATTCTTTTGTTCGAGCCCTCATCTCAGTGATCCCCAAAGAAGGGTGGTATCCCAAACAATGTGGTTCATACCGCCCTATATCCTTGTTAAATTTAGATGCGAAGATTTACACCAGAGTCCTTGCTGCAAGACTGGAGACGCTCATGCCCCGCCTGATAAATGCTGATCAAGTATGATTTATATTGGGCAGGCAAGGCGCCGACACCATGTGAAAGACTCTACATCTGATTAATAAGTCTCGAAAAATGGCCAATGACCCTGCCCTCCTCTTGGTCGATGCAGAGAAGGCCTTTGACAGGGTCGAATGGGGCTTCCTGACGGCGGTTCTCCAAAAGGTAAGGATAGGCCCGAAATTTAGGAACGGGATCCAAGTGGTATACACATCTCCCAAAGCCCATGTATTTGTGAACAGGAAATATTCCTGTTGGTTTGGACTGGGCAGAGGAACGCAACAGGGATGTCCTCTTTCAGTGATACTCTTCGCACTCTCCTTAGAGCCCCTAGCCCAGAGGCTGCGGACTGACCATCAGGTGCATGTAGTCCAAAGGGGGGGGGAAAGAGTATAAGGTGGCCCTATATGCTGATGATCTACTCCTGCATATATCTAACCCCACCTCATCCATACTCAGAGCAGTCCAGTTAATTGAAGAATACGGCATGCACTCGGGCTTCAAAATAAATAGAGCTAAGTCCATCTTGTTCCCCCTGCACAATCTCACACAAGAAAACATGGATAGTTTCTCCCCATTGGGTCTTTTTCGGTGGAAAAGCTCATGCTGAAATACCTAGGTATATATGTCACGAAGGACATTAACAGACTATACAAGGCCAATTTCCCTCCCCTTCTATCAAGATTTCATGCGGATCTGGCTAGATGGGAGAAACTCATGATATCATGGCTGGGTAGGGTCAACGCAAATAAAATGATATGCCTTCCCCGATTCCTTTACCCATTCTAGATTTTCCCTATACGAATGCCGAAACACTTTTTTGATGAGGCTAAAAGAGCGATGTTGACATTCCTCTGGCAGGGGAAGAAAGCAAGGGTTTCCTATAAGTCTTTAACATTACCCAAAGATAAGGGAGGAGTGGGCCTCCCAGACCTGAGGAAATATTATGAGGGTGCCCAATTGAGAATCCTGATTCCTCATTTAAGGAATTGCAAGGAACCCCAATGGATTGCCCTAGATAACCACTACTTAGGCCCCGCAGCAGTCTCTGAATGGCTTTGGGTACCGAGGAACAAACTCCTACAAAGACCGAAGGACCACCCGATACTGGGGTCCATATGGGACATATGGAGGGAAAGGAATGGGATGCAAACGATCACTTCGTGGCCATCCCCTCTGAGCCACCTATGGTCGCCGGGCATCAGAGAGGACATTCCTAATTTAGAGAGATTTCAGTCCTAGTATGAGTCAGGGTTAGAGAGGGTGGGCCAGCTATGGAGAGGCGGCTCCTTTATTAAAATTACGGAACTGGAGGAAGACCTGGGGCTAGGCTCTCTATATGTCTTTCATTTCCTGCAGCTTAAAGGTATTCTGTGTAGGGACAAGTGGAAGGACAGTGTCAGTAGAGATCTCACCGCATTTGAGAAATTGTCAAACTCTAGAACAGAAATGAAAGGCCCAATTTCCACCATGTACAGAGAGTTAATAGAAGCTGGGAAAGGATCTACCATGCATTTGAAAAGCAGGTGGGAGATTGACCTTGGAGAAAAGATTGATTTGGATATGTGGGGCAGGATATGCAGGGCTGCCTCCAAGGTCTGAATAGCGAGTCAATATAAGCTGCATGCCATTAAACTATTACCTAGGTGGCAATATGACCCACACAGACTCTCCCAGATGTTTCAGTCGATTAGCCCATTATGTTGGCGTGAATGTGGAGAAAATGCAAATTACTGGCACATGTGGTGAAGCTGTCCTTGTATTAGAGTGTACTGGGAATAGGTCCTGGGGTGGGTCAAAGACCTCGATGGAATTCAACGTGTAGCAGAACCCCTTCTAATTCTATTTGGGTTCGAAAAATGTGAGGATGAATGGAAAAGTATCACGGGTCTGTCCGCCCCCCTCTTGTTAGCTGTCCGTGCCGCTCTGGTAATAAAGTGGAAATCTAAGAGTGTTCCAAGCAAGGGTGAATGGGTAAACGTAGCTACAAATATTTGTGTAATGGAAAAGATCACTGCTGCCCTACATGCCAAATCTATGCAATGTGATCTAATGTGGGGAGACATTGTAAATGAATACATGCCTAGGATTACATGAGGTCTACAGCAAAGAGAAACTGACGTCCCCACCCACTCTGCCACAGTAAACATGTTGCGCATACCACTGGAGGAGACCTTCATATTTGTTCCAAAGAGGATACAAGGAAGCAACCATGCTTAATGTAATTTCTAGAATGCAGACACTACGAACTAATCACAGCCTCCAGAACTATTCAAACGTACACAGCAAGAGGAGACTTTGTTCTGGAGGGTTGGGGAGTGGGGAGGGAGAAAAACTGTTTGAAATGTTCCATGCATATGATGTTAGGGGGTGGGTTAGTTGAATGCGTAATGTATTGATGTGTCCCTGACATCAATTTGTATCATTTCTTTTTTAGATGCTGTGAAAATTTAAATAAAATTAAATTAAAAAGAAAATAAGAAAATGTGGTTTACGGTATGCAAATCTTGAATAAAATGCCACGATCCCCCTGTTGCCATCTTTACAGGCTACACCGCAGTGTTGCACTGCGATTCTGAGGGTACCAGAATGCCTTGCTTCACTAGCGCAGCAATTGTTTCATAAATGCCTTTGCCTGCATCCTTCGATAGGGGATGCTGTTTTGCCTGTGGTAAAATAGTCCCTGGTTTCATCTTTATCTTAACTGTACTTATCAGTAAACCCATGTCATATGGACCACTGGTCCATAAAACTCTAGGAACTTGCCCCAAATCTTACTCGAAGAATGGTGGTGGTGCTTTTCGCAACATGGCCATTCTCTGTGGCACCTCCCTGTAATGCATTCTCACCCAGTACATAACGCTTATGTCAAACTCCACCTCGTGATCGTATCGGTCGTCTTGGAATAGTTCCTCATCTGTCATGTCAGTCAACCTGTATCCCTCCCCCATTGCAATCGCTGTACTCCATGACCGTCCTGTGTCGTCGGTCCAATGTAAGGTTATTCTCTCTTCTCTTACTATGGCAGCTTCGAGTTCTATTGAGATTACCTTTTCTTCAGGTTCATCTAAGGGAATCTCAGGCCTGAATATGAACTTGTTAGGTATGCATAACAACCTGCCCTGGATCCCTGGGAGCCACGCTATCAATACCTGGACTCCGTACTGAAACAACTCCACTTCCCCAGCACTTGCTCTGCACTTACCTCGCACTTGCCACCAGCTGGCCCTATTTATTTATTTATTACTTTACGCCACTTACCTTGTACTGCACTTCCCCCCCTCCCCTTCCCCTTGCACTTTTCCCCCTCCCCCACCCCTGCACTTGCGCGATCTGAATGACACCTGGCCTAGTAGGATCGTTGTCTGTCTCCCCTTGTCCCTCCCCTCCCTGCCTCGTCGCGCCTTGAAACACATGTGTATAGGCGCGTTACAAATACCATATCATATCATATCATATCATATATAATATCATATCATATCATATCATAACTCATTGTCTACTGGCACCCCCCTCTGTACCGTGTGGCCACAGTATGCCTGAATGAAATCCCTCACGTTCATTCCCTGGTCTGTGAATGAAATAGGCATGTTTAGTCGACTCATTATGTCTCTACCCATTATCTACACCGCCGTCTGTTAAAATGTAGCTTGTGTATGCTTCACATGTTCATCTGTATTGATAATACACTTATCTGTTTCTTATCCTGTTCTTTCTAACTATGATGTCATAGCATTCCGGATTGGAGTGTTATTGTATGTGTATAATTCTATGGTGGTCAGTTGAGCTTTGCCTCTCAAGGTGAGGCCTGCTGCCGCGTACTTCTTATCTTGAATAAATATAATTTTACTACTTCAAGCCTGGCACGCTCTAATTTAACATTGGCGACGAGGATAACTGAAGCGGGCCTTGTGTGCGCGTCTGAAGGCGTATCTCCAGCTGATCTAATCAGCGTCGTGTTCGTCCAGTCCTCCTCCTTAGCAGCGGCAGCAGGTGGATCGCGGAGGGCGGCGGAGAACATCGGATGAAGAATCCTCACACAAGGCAAGTCAGCGGGTTGTGCCTTGTTGTGTGAAGAGAGGGGGGAAAGCAAGAAACTGTGTGATTCTGCGTGCCGCCATGAAAGCACAACGCTTCTACTGGCCCGTGCGCGCGCGCGCACGCACGTGTCTTCCAAGCTTTCCATACCCCGTTTGCTGAGGCTAGCTCCCTGGGGGCACGTCATATTACGCGCTACGGCTCGGAAATGCAAATAAAGCCTCCATTGTGACGTCAGTTGCCTGGCAACCAGTTTTTTGTCCTGAAAGCACAAAGGAACGTGGAATCTAGCGGAGCAAAGGATACATTGTTGCAACAATTGTGAACAGCAGACAATTCACTTCAAGCACTGCTACTCCAGCCTATTTCTGTCCCAGACAATCTGCTGGTGTTCCATATCATTCAAAAAGTTCTTATTTAGTTCCCATCTACCATGGCTACTTCTATTCCTCCACCACAATCATTTCTAAATGAACCTGGTCGCCCTTCCCTTAGATGGGATAAGTGGAAGGACACTTTTGAAAATTACTTGATAGCAATGGGAGGGGACAGATTCTCCCCTGTCAGGAAAAAAGCCCTCTTGATTCATAATTTGGGAATTGAGGGACGCAGAATCTTTGATGGTTTGACTGGCGATCAAGTACCTGAGGCTGGTGACATAGATGTGTATGCTCTGACCATCAAAAAATTGCAAGATCATTTTGAACCACGCAAGAATGTTAGCTTTGAAAGACATACATTCTTTCAGAGGATGCAGGAACAAAATGAGTCTGTTGAATCATACATTGCCTGCTTGAGGTCCTTAAGTTACACATGCGAGTTCGAACAACTGACAGACTCACTGATCAGGGATCAGCTACTTAGATGCACGAATAATCCCAGAATCCAGGAAAAATTACTTGCGAGGGATATGAAGTTGGAAGAAGTAATTGATCTGGCAAGGAGTATTGAGCAGACATCTCAATATGTGAAGGAGCTCAAAGTTGACAAACAAATCACTCCAGCTATGTCAGTCTGTGTTATCGATCAAAAGAAGAAGGGGAACTTCTCATCAGTTAAAAAAGGGAATTGGAGTTCGAGGGGCTCATGCCCCAAGTGTGGAAGTTTCAGACATGGCTTGAACTTTCTGTCTTGTCCCGCCAAATTCGCTGATTGTTTCAAATGCACCGGAAAGGGACACTTTGCCAACGTTTGTAGAGCAAGTTCAGTGAACCTTGTAGAACCCAGGATGGAAGTGAAATCCACTCACGAAGAAGAAATTAGGAGGAACTATAACATCCAAGAAGTATCAAACACTCAAGAACCAAACGCAAGGTTTATATTTGAAGTATTGTCCATACATGGTGATGAGAAAGGACCGACGGATACTTTCTGTGTGGATGGTTACAATATTGTAATGAAAGGTGACACATGCTCTCCGTGGACCATAGTATCAAGGGATACTCTGGTGAATGTTTTAAAGAAGGATGAAGCCAAAATCAAACCCACTGATGTCAAAGCTTGTGGGTACGCATAATCCGCCATTGATATCATGGGTGAAGTTCCAGTGAAAATATTTTACAAAGGAAGGGACTGTCAGGCCAGAATACTTGTTGCCAAGAGAGGGTCTTCTTTACTAGGATGGGAAGAGCAAAGAGCTTTGGGAGTGAGAGTCCAGGCAAGTGCACCTAATCCTGTATCTATTGCAGAGATAGAAGATGTCTGGACAAAGAATGTTCCCGAAGTGTTTTCCGAGAGACTGGGAAGACTAAGAAACTTTGAACATCACATAAGACTTAAACAAAATAAATGTTATTCAACATAGTAATCCCTCAGCCACAGAGGTTTGCTCCTAATACGTTCTGCATTGTTTCTATTAAACACATTACTGTGTTCTGATAGAGTCCCACTCTTCCTTGGGTCATAACCCAAGTCACTATCACGGCCTTCATCCTCACATTCTTCAGCCTCTCCATTGTTGTTGCATCTCACAAGCCTGGACATGGACCAGCACTCCCCTCCTTCCAGAATCACTACATTGCCTCTTACAGTGGTAATTCTTTTAGGTCCAAGGAACTTGCTTTCAATACACTTGGGTGACCGTCTAGGATTCTTCACATATACCATATCACCTTCCTTCCAATCAACACTCTTACACTTCTGTTCTAAATCAAATCTGACTTTATACTCGTCTTGGGCCTCTCTAATAAGTGTGACAATTTTGTTCCTATCGACATTAACGCTCTTGTCCAGATTCAACCAACCAGGGCAGAGTTGGGTGCCTGGCTGTCTCCCTTTAAGAGACATAAAGGGAGAGATCCTAGTAACAGTATGGGGTGTAGTACAGTAACCCCATATCATCTCCCTCAAAATTCTTTTCCAATTCAATCCTGCTGCCATGGCTAGTTGTAGTCCTCCTTTAACAAACCTGTTTGCTCTCTCTACCAGTCCGTTGGCTCTGGGCTGATAGAGAGCCGTTCTGTAATGCTTGATGCCATATTTTCTAAAAAATTCTGTCATCCTGTCTGAACACAATTGGACACCATTGTCCGAAATCAACTCTGTGGGAAAACCCTCCCTGTAGAATACTTCTTTGAAGAAGATTATCTGCACCCAACTCTGCCCTGGTTGGTTAAATCTGGACAAGAGCGTTAATGTTGATAGGAACAAAATTGTCACACTTATTAGAGAGGCCCAAGACGAGTATAAAGTCAGATTTGATTTAGAAAAGAAGTGTAAGAGTGTTGATTGGAAGGAAGGTGATATGGTATATGTGAAGAATCCTAGACGGTCACCCAAGTGTATTGAAAGCAAGTTCCTTGGACCTAAAAGAATTACCACTGTAAGAGGCAATGTAGTGATTCTGGAAGGAGGGGAGTGCTGGTCCATGTCCAGACTTGTGAGATGCAACAACAATGGAGAGGCTGAAGAATGTGAGGATGAAGGCAGTGATAGTGACTTGGGTTATGACCCAAGGAAGAGTGGGACTCTATCAGAACACAGTAATGTGTTTAATAGAAACAATGCAGAACGTATTAGGAGCAAACCTCTGTGGCTGAGGGATTACTATGGTGAATAACATTTATTTTGTTTGTTTTTGTAAGGGAAGAGATGTGTTAAGATGTAGCTTGTGTATGCTTCACATGTTCATTTGTATTGATAATACACTTATCTGTTTCTTATCCTGTTCTTTCTAACTATGATGTCATAGCATTCCGGGTTATTGTATGTGTATAATTCTATGGTGGTCAGTTGAGCTTTGCCTCTCAAGGTGAGGCCTGCTGCCGCGTACTTCTTATCTTGAATAAATATACTTTTACTACTTCAACCCTGGCACGCTCTAATTTAACACCGTCTGTCAGGAATATAACAGTGGCATAGTCAGGTCGTGTTCTCTGATGGAAAGTGGAAGTTCATCGGTAAAAGCAACCAAGTCAGTAGCTGTAGAAAAACCCTGAGCATTCATGGCATTGCCTGAAATTGGGTGTCTCCCTTCCCTGACACAGGACCTAGTCTCCCCTGTGTGCCTGAGAAAAGAAAAAGTCTTGTCACCTATTGTCACCCCTATACGTGCTTCCTCAGCCGGATTTGGTGTAATGCATAGGATTGAACATATCAGGCCTGTATGTGGGCTGTCCTATTGTGGGTATGATGACATTCCTGTCCCCGTGAATGGATTGTCCCCTACAACGGTCACCTCCCCAGCTTTGGAACGGGTGTCGACATAATGGAGCCTGCGGCAGTCAGGGTCATGACGTTCGCTGTGCTGGTCCCTGCTGTGCTGGTTGTGATGGCTGCATATGTACCTGCATTTGCAATGCATGTATTGTGGGCAGATATTGCTGCATGTGCATGTCCTGAGTGTGCGTTTGTCATGGAGTGTATTTCTACGCTTGCATGTGATCCTGAGCATTGCTCTGTCTTATATGTGGGTTGGTGTTGCATTCTGCCATTCTGGTGCATTCCACCACTATTCCTGCACACTCAGGATATATGGCCCACTTGTCCACACAGCCAACATTGTACAGGGCCCCTCATCGATCTGTGTTGGTTCCCATGAAACCCCTCTGCTTCTTGCTGCATCTTATGCCCAAACCCCCTTCCTCGAGGTTGCCAACCTCACCCTTGTGACCACTGATTAATCTCCCCTTGCCCTGCGAGCCCCCCGCTGTTTGTGATCTATTCTGTCCATGCTGCGTAACTACTCCTTCCCCACTCATTAACGTTGCCCATTCCTTTTTATACTTGGAATAAATGTTCTGCACTAACTTTGCTTCTTCTTGTTTCCTCTCTTCACGCTTCTTCCTCGCATTCTCTTGCTTTAGTCTACAATACTGCACTATGGTTAACTGAATTTCTGACCAAAGTCTAGCTTCCATTTCTACTAGCTTCTTGAGCTTATAGCTTCTTCTGCTTTTGCACCTGCTCGGGCAATCCTTGACATAGTATATGGTAAAATAACCCCACTGTTTTGTCCCACTGTTCCTTCGTCTACGGACCCTATTTCTCTTGAATCTTGAATATATTGAAGTGGGTCTTCGTCCTCACACATTTTGCATGCCATAATTGCGCTTATGTCTGAGGTGTCTGGGTATTGCACCCTTAGAGCTTGCCATAAGGTTGCTTGGCAGTTATTGAACTGCGCACCATCATATGCTGTGTCCTGTGCAGTTACTCCAGGATACCCAGCTCTTTTCTATAGATCGTCAGCTACCTCCCCAAGAATGGATGAGAACAAGCTTTTCATGTCACCCAAGGCTAAAGCCATCTCTGCTGTCAGACGTTTGATCTCATAAATCCATTTCCCAGCCCCAGCAGTCAACAACAGCAACTTGCAACTCAAATTGTTCTTGTCCATCTGCTGCCATGGAATATGTTTTATTGTTCACTTGTTAGGTGCTTATACAGCAAGTACATTCTGGTTCAAAGTGCCTGCATGGCAACAGGGAGGGTACGTGTGAATGAAACACATGAAAAGACACACAAATATGAAATACAGTGGATGGAAAAAAGGACAAACCTGCTATGTCCTGTGAGTATTCGGGAATGTGCAAGTGTAGCAAGGAAGAGGGCAGTAGGGGTAGGTGCTGGGGTGTCAGTGCTTGTGGGTGAGCCACAGATGAAGTGCAAGGTATGGTAAATACTACAGATCCTGGAGCTGTGTTGGGTGCAAGTGCGAGACTCCAGGGCGTAGGGTGTGTGGTGGCAAGTGCTGAAGGTAGACAGAAGCTGAGGTGATTAGGTGTGGGAAGTCAAGGACCCCATGGATGCATAAGGGCCCAGGACACCAACCACAGCAACTGTGAGATTAGAGGAGAGAAGAAGGGGAGGAGGAGATAAATAGTAAAGTATTGAGGAACTTCCGGAATTTAAGAAAGTCATGCACAAGACGCACAGGGAGGGAGAGGCTGTTCCATGGGACATAGCCAGCTGAGGAAAGTGATTGACCACCTTCCCTCTGTTTAGTGAAACGCTTTACACACAGAGGTCTAGAGGTAGAGTATTTAGTAATTGAGAGTTGAAGATAGTGTGGTCCATGGCCACAGACAGCCCTGTGGATGATGCAGAGGGATTTGAATTCAATCCGTGCAGCGTTATAACTGCCATATCATATCATAACCTGGAGCCATTGAAGACTTTTTAGGGCAGGAAAGATGTGGTCCCTGGGCTTAAGGCCAAGAACAAGTCTTGCTTCCCTATTCTGGATTAGCTGGAGAGGTCGCAGAGTGGAAGAAGATAGAATCAGGAGGTGGCTATTGCAATAGTCAAGCTTAGAGAGAACCAGGGCTCGGGAAGCATTGAGCTTCTCGGGGGAAAGTGAGAAAAGGGAGAATTTCTTTGAAAAGGAAGAGCTGAAAGTGGGACTTCTTGGCAATGTAATGAGTGTGAGGGAGGAAGGAGAGAGAGGAGTCGAAGCTCACGCCAAGGTTTCTGGCTTCCAAAGAAGGAGCAGGGGGAGAGCCCATTGTGGAAGGCCAGAGTGAAGGGAAGAAGGAGGGAGCAGGGGTCCCAATGGGAAGGATCTCAGTTTTACTGACATTGAGGTGGAGATCGATGGAGGTGCATCAGGATTGGATGGCAGATAGGCAGTCAGGGATGATGTAAGGTGCAAGAGGGTCAGCAGAAAGTTTGAAAAAGAGCTGTGTGTCACCTGCGCAAGACTGGAAGTTGGGGAAAAGGAGGAGATGAGGATTGTCAGCTGAGCAAGGTAGATGTTAAAGAGCCAAGGAGAGAGGTTAGAATCCTGGGGGACTCCACAGGTGGAGAAAGAAGTAGGAGAAGAGAAGGTACCCAGGATGACTGTGGAAGACCAGTCAGTTAGGAAAGGGGTCAGCCAGTCCTGTGCCCATTCCGAGATACCAAGGGTGTCTGCGGATGGAATGGTTGACTGTGCCAAAGGCAGAGGAGAGATCGAGTAGGATGAGGACAGCTGGGGATTTGGAGTCCAGAGGTGAGAGTAGTTCTTCACTGGTGTTCACAAGAGCAGTTTCCATGCCTCTGGATGCTGTGACATGTTCAGTGTGCAAGTTGAGTTGGGGCAAGGCCAGCTTCTCCAGCAGTTTCCCCAGGAAAGGAGTGATGGAAATAGGGCAGTAGTCGGTTGGACAGGTAGGGTGTGCTGAGGTTTTTTTCAGGAGGGGCGCACAAGGGAGTGCTTGTGGGAGTAGGGGAAAGATCCGCTGGGCAAAAGAGTGGTTGCAGAAATCAGCAAGTGAGGGGTAAAAGAGAGCCAATGTTGTCCTTGATGGTTCTGGATGAGCAATGGGAAACCTATTTGGAAGAGACCTGCATGGAGCGGTCAATCTGGCAACTTCTTCAGGTGTGACAGGCGAGAAGGAGCAGAGGGAGGTAGAAGGAGGGTGAGGGGCCCAGGAGAGAAAGGGAGGGTGGGATGGGTTGGGCGGGTGAGTAACAAGGGGGGTTCAGGATATCCAGAGTTTTGGTGGCAAAGTATGTGGCAAATGCATTACAGAGGGCCTGGGAAGGAAGAGTCAAGGAGGAGACTGCAGAGGAGTTGGGTAGTTCCCTGCAGATTTTGAAAAGATCAGCAGTTTTGTTGGATGCACCAGAAACCCATGACTGAATGTGCACCCTTTTCTTGGCACGGATTGAGTGTCTGTATTGCCTTTGGAGCAGGCCAGTTTTTCAGAGGGTGAGCCTGAAGCTTGCCACTTCTGTTCCACCACTCTGCACTTTCATTTCAGTGCTGCAAGTTCAGAACCGTGCCAGGTGTTACGCGTAGAGGCGGGTTTCAGGCGGATCCTCATGATTGGGGCAAAATGTCAAAACTATTGGTAATGGCCAAGTGGAAGTTGCTGAGAGCAGTGTCGTTGGTAGAATCTGAGGTAGGTGGGCAGGGGGAATGAAGGTGGAAGCGAAGGCAGCAGCTGATACTCGTTTCATCGGGCGGATGCTCATGAACGAGGTTGGCAGTGCTTTTGCGGGTGTGGTCAGAGGGCCAAAGGGAGCCAGGTGGGAGGAGAGGAGAGAATGGTCTGACCAAGAGAAACTGGTGTTCAGAGGGGGGAGGGAGAGGTCAGAGTGGATGAGGGCGTCCAGAGTGTGTCCATCCAAGTGGGTTGGCCCAGAAGGGAAAATGGAGAGGGATAGAGAGGTGCAGCGGTCAATGAAAAGAGTGGATGCTGTGACGGGGAGCTCAACTGGATTTTAAAATCACCCAAGAGGAGGAGATTGGAGGTGGTTGAAAGTAGGGAAGAAAATAAATCAGCCGATTCAGAGAGGACCAGACTGAGCACCTGGAAGCTGGTAAATGGTAGCAATGTTCAGGGTGGAGAAGGGAGAGATGACCAACTTATATTCCAGGCTCTCAAAGGAGGAGTATAGCTGGGTCGGTAAGATGGAAGAAGGAACCCAATCAGGGATAATTAAGTCAACCCCACTGCCAGCATGGTGAGGTTGAGGCTTGGAAATGATCTTGAAGACGTCAGGGAAGAGAGAGTGAAAAACAGTGACTGAGTTGGCATGTCTCAGAGCGTGAATGTCGATGTCAGTGTCTTCTAGAAGGAGGCAGATGTCAGCAGAGGGTTTGTTGGCTGAGCAGGCGTTAAGAGTCACCAGGTGGAGGAGGTCTCTGCCTTTCAGACTTTTCAAGATAGAGTACAGGGGCGTGCTACTCTAGTCAGAGGAGGATGGACAGAGAGAGTGGTGGGCGGAAAAGGAGTAGAAGGAAGGAAGTTAATGAGAGATGGCAGGATCCAGTCAAAGAGAAAGAGGTTGGGTTGAGGACCCTGAACCAGGATAGTGCCTGTGTGGTAGACATTAACAATGCAACGTTAAGATGAGAAGCCGGCCAAGAGGACTTCCCACTTGGTGCCACCCTTAATGGGTGAGGATGTGAAAGGGGAGAGAGTAGATATGAGATGAAGAGTCCATAAATCTGGAGAGGGGACAGAGAGAATGATATCATTGAAGACCTCTCTGCAAGATGCGCTGACATAGGTGTCTGCAATGGGAAGGGCAGAGTTTGCACTCGGGGTGTCTTTTTTGTGATTTTTTACTCCGGACATGATGAGAGAGGCAGAATAGGTGAGAGTGTAGCAGTTGGAGAGAGAACTATGTCAGTTTCGTCCCTCTGCCCTGTCTCCCCATGCCTTAGGTGGCAGTGAATGCCTTTGCCATATCTGTCCGCTTCCGTCCTGGCAGGGCCCTGGGCCTCTGCGCATACGGAGTGATGTTGTCCATTCTCTGCGACCCACCCTTATGGCTAAGCAGTCGCCCTTCAATGCCCTTGTCTTCTCTTCCCATGCCTCCCCATATGGTGTCTCTAGCTGGGCTTGCTTGCCTGGAATGGCGAGAGTGTCTTCCCTCCTCATCATCCTCACTCGCCTGTGAATCCTTGTCTGACCCCATCATCCCAATACTACTCTCACTGTCCCCTTCTCTGTCTTTGTGGAAGCTAAGTCTCCTTAATGTGGTGACTTCCCTCTGCTTTTCCTTTGTTCGGTCTGTATCTCTGCGTTCACCCCTCACTGAGGGCTCTCCAGTACTCCTGTCTTCCACTGAGGCAGTTGTTCTGCTTCTCCTACTCCTATAGAGTTCCACTATCCTTGGTAATGAGATTGAATGCATGATTAAAGCTATTACAGACGATGTTGGCACTGTGAAGGGAAGTCCTAAAACTAATACTGGAAACAGGATCAATCAATCTTTTGATGGGGAGCTGTTGGTGGTAAAATGTAAATACCGACGCACTCTTCGGCTCTTGATAAAATCTAATATGGGGTCCATTGAGACCACTAATGAGAAAAAGCGCTTGAAAAATGGATTTACCAATTGGTGTAAACGTAGAAAATTGTCCAAATTAAACACCAAATAGCAGACCGTGTTTAATGCTCTTCCACGAAATGAGCCAAGTGCTGTTTAGAAAATCTTGAATAATGTAAGAAATGTGAATAAAGCTTGCATTTTGAACTCGATAGGAGAGAAAACGTGGACTATTTATATTAATAACACCATGTATAAGAGATTAGACAAGACCTTTCCAAGACCCTTTTGTAGAGAATGGCCTCTCTCGTTTTCCATCAAAATGATAGAGTCCATTATTTAGAGTCCCTCTGTTTAGTGAAACGCTTTACACACAGAGGTCTAGAGGTAGAGTATTTAGTAATTGAGAGTTGAAGATAGTGTGGTCCATGGCCACAGACAGCCTTGTGGATGACGCAGAGGGATTTGAATTCAATCCGTGCAGCGTTATAACTGCCATATCATATCATAACCTGGAGCCATTGAAGACTTTTTAGGGCAGGAAAGATGTGGTCCCTGGGCTTAAGGCCAAGAACAAGTCTTGCTTCCCTATTCTGGATTAGCTGGAGAGGTCGCAGAGTGGAAGAAGATAGAATCAGGAGGTGGCTATTGCAATAGTCAAGCTTAGAGAGAACCAGGGCTCGGGAAGCATTGAGCTTCTCGGGGGAAAGTGAGAAAAGGGAGAATTTCTTTGAAAAGGAAGAGCTGAAAGTGGGACTTCTTGGCAATGTAATGAGTGTGAGGGAGGAAGGAGAGAGAGGAGTCGAAGCTCACGCCAAGGTTTCTGGCTTCCAAAGAAGGAGCAGGGGGAGAGCCCATTGTGGAAGGCCAGAGTGAAGGGAAGAAGGAGGGAGCAGGGGTCCCAATGGGAAGGATCTCAGTTTTACTGACATTGAGGTGGAGATCGATGGAGGTGCATCAGGATTGGATGGCAGATAGGCAGTCAGGGATGATGTAAGGTGCAAGAGGGTCAGCAGAAAGTTTGAAAAATAGCTGTGTGTCACCTGCGCAAGACTGGAAGTTGGGGAAAAGGAGGAGATGAGGATTGTCAGCTGAGCAAGGTAGATGTTAAAGAGCCAAGGAGAGAGGTTAGAATCCTGGGGGACTCCACAGGTGGAGAAAGAAGTAGGAGAAGAGAAGGTACCCAGGATGACTGTGGAAGACCAGTCAGTTAGGAAAGGGGTCAGCCAGTCCTGTGCCCATTCCGAGATACCAAGGGTGTCTGCGGATGGAATGGTGACTGTGCCAAAGGCAGAGGAGAGATCGAGTAGGATGAGGACAGCTGGGGATTTGGAGTCCAGAGGTGAGAGTAGTTCTTCACTGGTGTTCAGAAGAGCAGTTTCCATGCCTCTGGATGCTGTGACATGTTCAGTGTGCAAGTTGAGTTGGGGCAAGGCCAGCTTCTCCAGCAGTTTCCCCAGGAAAGGAGTGATGGAAATAGGGCAGTAGTCGGTTGGACAGGTAGGGTGTGCTGAGGTTTTTTTCAGGAGGGGCGCACAAGGGAGTGCTTGAGGGAGTAGGGGAAAGATCCGCTGGGTAAAAGAGTGGTTGCAGAAATCAGCAAGTGAGGGGTAAAAGAGAGCCAATGTTGTCCTTGATGGTTCTGGATGAGCAATGGGAAACCTATTTGGAAGAGACCTGCATGGAGCGGTCAATCTGGCAACTTCTTCAGGTGTGACAGGCGAGAAGGAGCAGAGGGAGATAGAAGGAGGGTGAGGGGCCCAGGAGAGAAAGGGAGGGTGGGATGGGTTGGGCGGGTGAGTAACAAGGGGGGTTCAGGATATCCAGAGTTTTGGTGGCAAAGTATGTGGCAAATGCATTACAGAGGGCCTGGGAAGGAAGAGTCAAGGAGGAGACTGCAGAGGAGTTGGGTAGTTCCCTGCAGATTTTGAAAAGATCAGCAGTTTTGTTGGATGCACCAGAAACCCATGACTGAATGTGCACCCTTTTCTTGGCACGGATTGAGTGTCTGTATTGCCTTTGGAGCAGGCCAGTTTTTCAGAGGGTGAGCCTGAAGCTTGCCACTTCTGTTCCACCACTCTGCACTTTCATTTCAGTGCTGCAAGTTCAGAACCGTGCCAGGTGTTACGCGTAGAGGCGGGTTTCAGGCGGATCCTCATGATTGGGGCAAAATGTCAAAACTATTGGTAATGGCCAAGTGGAAGTTGCTGAGAGCAGTGTCGTTGGTAGAATCTGAGGTAGGTGGGCAGGGGGAATGAAGGTGGAAGCGAAGGCAGCAGCTGATACTCGTTTCATCGGGCGGATGCTCATGAACGAGGTTGGCAGTGCTTTTGCGGGTGTGGTCAGAGGGCCAAAGGGAGCCAGGTGGGAGGAGAGGAGAGAATGGTCTGACCAAGAGAAACTGGTGTTCAGAGGGGGGAGGGAGAGGTCAGAGTAGATGAGGGCGTCCAGAGTGTGTCCATCCAAGTGGGTTGGCCCAGAAGGGAAAATGGAGAGGGATAGAGAGGTGCAGCGGTCAATGAAAAGAGTGGATGCTGTGACGGGGAGCTCAACTGGATTTTAAAATCACCCAAGAGGAGGAGATTGGAGGTGGTTGAAAGTAGGGAAGAAAATAAATCAGCCCATTCAGAGAGGACCAGACTGAGCACCTGGAAGCTGGTAAATGGTAGCAATGTTCAGGGTGGAGAAGGGAGAGATGACCAACTTATATTCCAGGCTCTCAAAGGAGGAGTATAGCTGGGTCGGTAAGATGGAAGAAGGAACCCAATCAGGGATAATTAAGTCAACCCCACTGCCAGCATGGTGAGGTTGAGGCTTGGAAATGATCTTGAAGACGTCAGGGAAGAGAGAGTGAAAAACAGTGACTGAGTTGGCATGTATCAGAGCGTGAATGTCGATGTCAGTGTCTTCTAGAAGGAGGCAGATGTCAGCAGAGGGTTTGTTGGCTGAGCAGGCGTTAAGAGTCACCAGGTGGAGGAGGTCTCTGCCTTTCAGACTTTTCAAGATAGAGTACAGGGGCGTGCTACTCTAGTCAGAGGAGGATGGACAGAGAGAGTGGTGGGCGGAAAAGGAGTAGAAGGAAGGAAGTTAATGAGAGATGGCAGGATCCAGTCAAAGAGAAAGAGGTTGGGTTGAGGACCCTGAACCAGGATAGTGCCTGTGTGGTAGACATTAACAATGCAACGTTAAGATGAGAAGCCGGCCAAGAGGACTTCCCACTTGGTGCCACCCTTAATGGGTGAGGATGTGAAAGGGGAGAGAGTAGATATGAGATGAAGAGTCCATAAATCTGGAGAGGGGACAGAGAGAATGATATCATTGAAGACCTCTCTGCAAGATGCGCTGACATAGGTGTCTGCAATGGGAAGGGCAGAGTTTGCACTCGGGGTGTCTTTTTTGTGATTTTTTACTCCGGACATGATGAGAGAGGCAGAATAGGTGAGAGTGTAGCAGTTGGAGAGAGAACTATGTCAGTTTCGTCCCTCTGCCCTGTCTCCCCATGCCTTAAGTGGCAGTGAATGCCTTTGCCATATCTGTCCGCTTCCGTCCTGGCAGGGCCCTGGGCCTCTGCGCATACGGAGTGATGTTGTCCATTCTCTGCGACCCACCCTTATGGCTAAGCAGTCGCCCTTCAATGCCCTTGTCTTCTCTTCCCATGCCTCCCCATATGGTGTCTCTAGCTGGGCTTGCTTGCCTGGAATGGCGAGAGTGTCTTCCCTCCTCATCATCCTCACTCGCCTGTGAATCCTTGTCTGACCCCATCATCCCAATACTACTCTCACTGTCCCCTTCTCTGTCTTTGTCGAAGCTAAGTCTCCTTAATGTGGTGACTTCCCTCTGCTTTTCCTTTGTTCGGTCTGTATCTCTGCGTTCACCCCTCACTGAGGGCTCTCCAGTACTCCTGTCTTCCACTGAGGCAGTTGTTCTGCTTCTCCTACTCCTATAGAGTTCCACTATCCTTGGTAATGAGATTGAATGCATGATTAAAGCTATTACAGACGATGTTGGCACTGTGAAGGGAAGTCCTAAAACTAATACTGGAAACAGGATCAATCAATCTTTTGATGGGGAGCTGTTGGTGGTAAAATGTAAATACCGACGCACTCTTCGGCTCTTGATAAAATCTAATATGGGGTCCATTGAGACCACTAATGAGAAAAAGCGCTTGAAAAATGGATTTACCAATTGGTGTAAACGTAGAAAATTGTCCAAATTAAACACCAAATAGCAGACCGTGTTTAATGCTCTTCCACGAAATGAGTCAAGTGCTGTTTAGAAAATCTTGAATAATGTAAGAAATGTGAATAAAGCTTGCATTTTGAACTCGATAGGAGAGAAAACGTGGACTATCCATATTAATAACACCATGTATAAGAGATTAGACAAGACCTTTCCAAGACCCTTTTGTAGAGAATGGCCTCTCTCGTTTTCCATCAAAATGATAGAGTCCATTATTAAAAAAATGAACAAATCTCGTGCCCCTGGACCCGATGGACTTGCCACTGTTTTATTGAAATATGACCCTGTAATATGGAGCAATGTATTGTTTGAACTATTTGCCAGTGTTTGTTGAGATCGTAGTATCCCAGATTTGTGGAAGAATGTCATTCTTATACCAGTGTTCAAAGCGGGCAACAGATCTCTTTCTGAAAATTATCGATTGTTGTCGATCTTAGACTCCACTGGGAAAGTTTTTTCTGCTATTGCTCTGGAACATCTGAATGCTTGGGTCCATACTAACCACCTACTTCACCCTTTGCAAACCGGGTTTCGACGTGGCACTAGTACTACCCACAATATTCGTGTCCTAGATGCCATAACTTCCAACGCCAAAACAAGCACTGGGTCGTCTGTTTATGTAATTTTTGTTGATTTTAGGTCAGAGTATGAGAGTGTTGATCGAACCAAATTGTTGGAAATTTTGTTGAAACTAGCCTGTCCCAGATGGATTGTTGATATACTTTTTAATCTTCATGATAACAACACTGTGCAAATTCGCTTAGATAATGAGGGCAGCCTGACACAACCGATTAATGTGAATAGAGGAGTCAAACAAGGCTGTTTACTGGCTGCCCTCTTATTCAATCTTTATCTAGCTGACGTCATCAGACGCCTTATTGCTAAAGCTAAATGCCCTGCTAAATTTGAAAAAGCGTTAATATCTGCCATGCTTTATGCAGATGACTTGGTGATTATTGATCACACTATAGCCGGTACGAAGGCAATGTTGGAAGAACTTGGCTGTTTTGTAAAAGAACTTGGTCTAACAATTAAACTGCAAAAAACCAAGGCCATGCTGTTTTCCCGCAAAATAGTCAATGGAGTAAAAGTAGAAGTCTCGTGGGGCATTGAATACACTGAGGTATACAAATATCTAGGTGTCTTCTTTAATTGCAAAATTGTATACAGGTACCTTATTGAGAATAAAATTAGGAGGGCCAAGCAAATTACTATGATGGTTTACAAGTTTGTGAAAGAATATGCAGGTTATTCACTAAAAGGTATTCTTATACTATATCGCCAATGGTTCACCCCGGTTCTGACTTATGGGTTAGAAGCTATTACTATTTTTGACCTCTCTTTCCTTGACAGGATCGAAGGTTAATTTTGGTGTACCTTTTTGAGAGTACCTCGTTCGTGCTCCATCCAATACATCAGAGTGGAACTCGGTCTCCAATCTTTGAGTTCCACTGTGAGAAAACAATGTGGCCTCCTTAATCTGAAAGCAATGTGCCACCCTGAGAGTGAACTGCTGCAAATTATCAGAACCAATATGGCTAAAATAGATGTTCCTATTTTGAGGAGCAAATATTTATCCAGCTGTTGCAAACACTTTGAAGAATTACAGTGGGTGGTAAAAACAAACCAATGTGGTTTTTTTCCAGCAATTAAAAAAGCGTTCATAGCCAAAGCAAAGAGACTTGATTGGGAAATTAATTTTACTCATCTGTATGCACTGAACATTTTCAAATATATTGATTGGATAGTGCATGAGTATTATATGCCTCAAAGATACTTAATACGTTGTCCTGACCCTCTGCTACAAAATTTTAGATTATTAATGCGCACCAATCAACTTCCGGTGAAGTCTACCTTTGGTTCTCAGTGGAAGATTCCTGAAAAAGAGAGATACTGTCGAATGTATCTGGATATGGATGAATGTGAGACTGTTAGGCATGTACTAACTTCATGACCAGAAAGACGAAATCACTACTTGTTGAATTATGGTAGTTTTGTCCATAACATGAGTTATATACAGTTGGAGGAATTTTGGAGATGGTGCCTGAATGTGCAATCCGAGGCAGTCTATATAGCATTATATAGAGTATGGAAAACATTCCCGCCTAGAAATAATGAAAATGTCAATGATAAATTGGTGACGACATGTCATAACCATGATTTAAGGTAATTATCACCTCATTTTTTGTATTTTTGTAGTGCACTTTTGCATTATAGTGTGAACGAGTGAGTATTTAATATTTATTGTGATAATATTGTATAATGAGTTGCTATGTGATTGATATGAATGTATGTAAAGTTGTAAAGTTTTATGAACTAAAAACAACTTAATAATAATAAGTTCCACTATCCTTCTTTGTATACAGTCGTCATCCTCATCATCAAAACATGGCAAGTCCATCTTAATCTCTACCGCTTCTGAAGAGCGCCTTTCTCTGCTCTTGTCTCTGTCTCACTCACATCTGCGCTCCTCTTTTTCCCTGCATCAGTGTTCTTTATTGAGCTGATTGCCTTCTAACCTCCTTTTCTCTTTCCTTATTTGCAATTGCTTTTCCCGCCCTTCTTCTGCTTTTCTCCCTGATCTGTTTTATAGCTCCCTTTGTTTCATTCTCTACTTTTCTTCTTTCTCTTCTGCTTCCTCTCGCTTGCTTTCTTTTCTTAATCTTTCGCTTTCCTACTTCTCTTCTCTTTCCCTTCTCTGCACTTCCTCTATTATCCCAGCCTATTCTCTTGCTTCCTCCTCTTCGTCTTTGCTACTTGGCAGTTCCTTGCCCACTTGTCCAGTCTCATTGGTGGTTTTCCCATCCAGTTTGAGCAGTATCTGTCCGCCTACCGATTTGTTAGGAAAAAAGTGGCTGCGCAGGTTGTGAAGCAGTGCAGAAGAGTTTCACCCGGCAAAGCGGGTAAGAAACTACATTTCCCATGAACCTTTGTTGGCAGTTGGAAGGAAGCAGGTGTGCCGCTCATTATTGCTACTTAATCCACTCCCCGGCACGTGCTGCCTGTTGATGAATGTTGGTGTGCAGGCATGGCCGGAGGAGGAAGCTGTTTTCATGAGTGGTGTTGGAGGCTGGAAGAACCTGGGCGGGCAGTGAGATCATAGTGCTCTATCCCTCATAAGGGAGTGGATCATGTCACGTTAAGAACACATGAGGACCTGGGCAGGGTGGTGAGGACGTTGCAGCAGTGCTCTGTCCCTCCGAGACCCGGTGTGTACATGGCGGTGTGGCCATCAATGCTGGAGAACACATTCCCTTGGGATGTGCGGTGATCCCCCAGGCCTCAGCTATGTGTACTTTGATATGATGGTGATTTAAAGTGCATTTGAGCATTTCTTTGGTTCCACTGGTGCGGTTTTTCGCATTTACAAAACATTCTCCTTAGAAACTGTCATGGGGTGATCACGTGCCCCGGAGGACGGCACGTGTATATTTCTGCAAAGAAAGGCTCATGAAGTCATGCTGGGCATACCGCGACTCGCGGAATGAAAATGCTCAGTACAAGTGAATGGGGGAAAAGGCACTGTTCAGGAAAGTCAGAGAAAAGCTATGTTGTTCGAGGCTGCTTGCTTCTTATTTCATTTCATGTCAGTCACAAGTTATTTATGTTCAAGGTTAAGTCCCTTTCGCCGGCTGACACGGCAGGAGGGCTTCGAGTCATTTCCATGAGGAAACCACACAGAGTCAGGATATATGTTCTTGCTTGTGCTATATGTTTCATTATGTGTATGTTGTTGCATTTATCAATGGCCATCAATAACGCTCAATTTGTATATGTTTGTTGCTATTTAGGAATATAGGAGTAGGAGGCTAGATCCTAATCAAGAAGGGTGCTGGCTAGGTAACCAGGTTCTCAGATGTATTGGTTGCACCAATGTTGTGCACATGTTATGTTTTTTTCACAATGTTCGCTATACCTATCCCAATGCAAGATTCCTAAACTTCTTTCTGCTGACCGTAACACCCCATACCGATCCTCTACATCTCCCTAAACCTCTTCTCCCCATTGGCTGCCTCGTGCTGCCTGTATATATATATACTCCTTGGTTGACTTGCTTTGTGTATCCCGCAGCTGCTTTTAACTCCTTTATGGGGTACAATTCCTTACCTTATTTGCTGCATTTATTGAGGAGGCGGATGGGGAGCTGTAGGCCACTCGCCTTCTATATCCCTTTGACTCAGCATCCACTGTCAATGACTTAATTCCCCTTTCTCGTCCATAACTCTAATATGGACAGTCGCTTGCTTAATTTGTTCCCCTTAGAGGCTGCATGTAAATAAGTTTCTAACTGTTGCTGCACACATTTGGAAAAGGTTCCATCTTTGGGCCATAGCTTTGCCAACTTACCTTCGGTACTGTGGGTCAATTCTGCGCTATACTTGTGGATTTTGTCTTGATATCGCGGGAGGGACTTGCATAAGTGTTGAAGAGGTATATCGCTCATTTCATCACCTTATGCAACACTTGCCAATACTTACTTTGCTTCAAATCGGGATTTTGACACATTCAATTGTACTTAGCATCTTTGCACTTCCCAATCTTAATACTGCTTCTCAAATATCATATATTGAAATCACAACACTCCAATGAAATCTTGTTCTCAGCGTCTTCCGGCCCATCAATGTTACTGCGGTTGTGCAACCCTCTATTGCCGCCCTTCTCCCTGAAAGCTCTAATCACAGCTCCACTCGTGCGCTTCCCAAGCTCTGCCCAAGAGCCCAGAGCTGTTTCTTGAACTCAATTGCAGTCTATACACTGAAATCCACCACTTCCAGTGCACCTCAAGTCCTATAAAACAACCTTGCTGGTGATGTCACCAATACCGTAAATGAAAAAAACACTTGATGCCTCACCCTTCAGCATGTATACCCACTTATACACTACCCAAACACAAGGAAAAAATAACATAACATATACATGGCTGTCTTCCTGCCTAAACCAATAAGTCACGTGGTCCCTCTTCTATAGTGTCGCCTTAGGAATGCACCTCAGAAAGATAAATCAGTAAACCACCTTATGTGATATAATGCTAGCTTCTCCCGCTAATACCTTTACGCAGATAAACCATATATAATCAACCATGAACCTAGCTAAATTGCCTAACTCTCAGGGAAACCATTATTTATATATTTTTTATTTTTCCAAAGGTTTTTCTTTTCTTCCAGGTAATCCTTACACAAAACAAAACCATAACAGAAACATCACATACATACATTTCCTTAACCCCCATTTGCCATATAGCTGAGTCTATACTTACACTCTGTGGTCTGCTGAAGTGCTTCAGATGCCGTCTCTCCAACAATTTACCACTCTGCTGTCCAGTCTGCCACGCGTCCCACGGGAAGCGGGCAGGAATTCACTCCAACAGCGTATCCTGTCGACCTCTTCTCTTTTTTACCCATGCGTGGTGTTAGGCATCGGTTTCTGCGGGTCACCGTGCACCCCCTCGGGAATGCGACGGGGTGAGGCAGCTTACTGCTGAAAAGTCATAGCAACCATCCCTCTGTTACCACTTGTTAAGGAATGTGGCAGGGGCTCCCCAGTAGTTACCCCAATTACCAGCAGAGAGACTCTCTGGCCCATCAAAACCTCCGCACCACAAGAACGGAAGACTTAGCAATGGTGCATAGTTTACTGTCAATATTATCTCATAGATGACAGGGATCACACAAGAAAAACAGAAATTCTTCAGAGCTCTCATCATCCGAGTGTGTGTCACCCAGATTTATCCAGGTGTGATGTTGCAAAATCCATCGCCAAAACCTATCAGGCATTCACATTGGTTAGCTTGGGCTAACTAAATATAGCTCCTATAGGGGTTAGTTCTACTATTGGATAGCCATATTGCGTGGTTCCTCTTGGGACCACCTTTGCATGTTTCAATCTACAATGTTGCAGTGTTGCAGGGAGAAAATTGGCTCCTCCAACATATTATATCTTCACGTGAAAGGTGACTCTGGATTGGACAAAATGTTTCCTCCCAGCCCTAAGACCCTTCATGGTTACCAGGCTGAATGTACCTTCTCAAGGTAACGTGAATGAACATGGAGGGCTGTATGTTCCCTAATGTTGCCATCTCTGATCACCTAAGCCCGAGGGAGTGCATTCAGTTGGCAGATCATGAGCAAAACCTGTAATTTCCCACCACTGGTGTGGTGGGAACAGCTTCTCCTTATCAACCTCAATTGAATGGGCATTGTCCTGGTCTGCTGGGTCATGTGTGCGGGGACCACAAACTGGAGCTCTCTCATCTCTAATTATGAGGATTTTAGTCTGAATTCCTTGCAAGTGGCTTATCGTCTTGGTAACTGGAACTTTCCGCCTGCCCTCGTCCTTAGCTGGGTGCATCGTCTCTGCGTGCCTCTGGCTGCAGAAATCATGTCAGCCCCTTCATGTACTCGAAACTTGTCTCTCCTTCCTCATTCCGCTGAATGGGCCTATTGCTCCCATATTCCTTCTTATGGCTTTTCCACGTTAGTGGTAGTCAAGAATGTGCAAGCATGGTACACTTATACTTTATTGTCTTGCGGTCCAGCGTAGGTGAAGGATGTTTCTATATATAAAGATATGTATGTGTGTCCATCATCTACCTGCGTGTGTCATTAGCACGTGTTTCATGTCTATATGCAATAAGCTAGTGCATGTTCGTATAACTTCATGAATGGATGGCTGTATACTTCATGTCTAAGTGCGGCTCCATTGTGATGTCAGTGATGACATTATTAATTTCTGGATGTGTGGTCAGTCAGCCTGCTTGATTGATGGCATCTCTATTTCTTCGAAATCATTGACTGTGTATGGCCTGAATGGCTGTCTGGGGGATTAACGTTTCTCACATCTGTGATGCATCGACAATGGCGGTGAATGGCCTAAGAATGAGGTGCATCTGTCATGCCTCAGACTTCTGTCGGAGAAACGTGTAGGGTCGCGTGGGGTCATGAAGGGGGTCATGAGGGCCATACTTGGACCTCCGTCTTCACACTTTTTTTGCAAAATTGCCAGACTTACTTAGAGAAGATGTGACAAGACTCGAGACTGTGAGATATGCACACTCACGTGGGTAAGCCACTGCCACTGGACGGGCTGGGAGGATCCCACTTCACTTCAGTATGAGGGTACAAGAGGAAGGAGAGGGAGATCAAAAAGGTCTCCTCATGGAGCATTGGTGTTCAGTTGAATGAGAGGTTGAAGGATCAATTAATGTTACATTGCTTGAACAGTAAAATGACAGAATAACTGGATGAAGGTAGATCCTTATCTTGAAAGGGTCATCTCACTACCTAGGAGGGTAGAATACACATTGCAATGTGTAAGTGTGCAAGAGAAAAGGGAGAAACTATGCCTGTTGACTTCAGATACTCAAGTAGTGACTAAGGGTAAAGGCCAGGCAGGGAGAATAAAGTTAACATATGAACCACTGAGCTACAGTCTGGTGAGACAGCAGAGAAAAGTGAAAGGAACCTCTGTTTTAGATATGACATATAAATAACCTATAGTAGGAAACTCTGTTTTAGATATGACATATAATTACCCTATAGTAGGGACCATCCAATGGACAAAATGATGTGCAGAAGGTGTGGGCCATATCACCATGTGCTAAGAAGTGGGTCAGGACATTGTCGTATAAGAACTATGTTAGGAGATGGAGGATGTAGAGCTGGCAATTGGTTGTGGTGCCAAGTACATTCATGACCAAGTAAATATTTCCCAAGCTCTTTAAAGCGATGGAACAGGGTATTGACTTAAACACTGTAGCTTTTGTGGGACAAAAGATCAAGTTAACAGCGTAGTTCTGATCATGCCTCTTTTTCACAGAGAGACCAACGCCAAGGTTTTGTCTAGGAATTAGAGCCCAATGCTACAGAAGCTATGAAAATGAGTACTCCAATACAAAGGGATTGCATAACGTGTCAAGGAAAAGGAATGGGTGTCTATGTGAACTCTGCCTCAAGACAAGATAGAAGGTGGGAGCAGATCAGTAGTACACAAATTCATAGACATCCCCATAAGCATGATAGAAGAGATGGGAAAATAGCTAGAAGAGGTAGAAAAGAAGCAATTAATGGGTCTCTCCATTAGTCACGATGCAGAATCCCAAAGGAAAAGTAAGGCTTTGGGTAGAACAATTAAGGTGTGGCATAGATATCAGATAGACACCTGTGGCTCAACACGGGAGACATCCTTGCTATGATAGTTCAAAATGTTTCTCCACTCTCAAATTCACCATAGTTTACCCTCAAGTTCACCTTCACCCTGATTCAAGATCAAACAGCGTTTATCACTCCTGATGGGCAATTTAATTGATCTGCAGGCTCATTGGATTAATTTCCGTGGCATCAATTCTCCAGAGGGCAAGATACCAATTGTTTAATGGGGTGGAGCATTCTTTGTTTTTTCAAGATGATTTCATAATGTATGGGTTTCATACTTAGAATGTGCGGTTAGAGAAAGTATTGACCATATTATTTAAAAGTTCTATGGCTCGGAATGAGGAAAAATGTAGGATTATAAGCCATCAGAATTAGCACCTGGGCATGTACTTTCAGGAACAAGAGTAGAAGCCAGTAAAGACCTGGCAGTCATGATTACTGAGACCACCTGATCCACAAAACAAACAATTACCATATTTCAGGGGAATGGAGGAATGGCAGAATATTACGCCTGGTTTGTGCTTAATTTGTAGACAGTACCTTTAACATGCATTAACTAATTAAGAAAGGAAGACAGATTGAGTAGAGTGAGAATTGCCGAAAGGAATTTGAAGGCATTAAATATAAAGTAGAAAAAGCAACAGCATCAGGTAGTTGCTTTCATTGAAGAGAATCAATAATTGGCATAGATGCTTGCGATGTGGGTTGAGGAGCAGTATTCATAAATATGGTTAAACGAGGGGCGCAAGTCATAGCCTTTTAATCCAGGGTACTCAAGAGGGCAGAATTTATGTACATTGTTATTGAGGACGAGATGACTGAAATTAAATGGTGATGGATACATTTTGACAGTTTGTGTGTATGTCTCATTTGAGATGTACACACATTTCAAAGCATTGACTGAAATACTTCAGTCAAAAAGGCTATACACATTCTAACCCAGGCTTAACTGGGTCATGCTGACCTTGTTACCAATTGTAATGTATGCTGTTTGTGAGAGTGAATTGTTAAATTCAAAAACTGTAACTTTGTATTTCCCAGTGTTAAGTTCTGTTTCTTTAACTCTCCACCTCTGTTCTTTTCTACTTTTCTTAGGGCCTGTAGTAAGAAACCTATTACCAAACCTTACAACTAATACAAAAAGAGTTTGGGGTGGTTTTCAAGAAAAGAAAGAAGTGTTCACCGATAATATGTCAGCATGCGGTAGCTTGGGTCTCCCTTCCCCACGTTTTGAGCACAAAGTAAGGTGGGATTTTGGAGCACAGTACACTCTCGAGCTTCCCCAGCAGGAGACAACAGTTCCACTTGCAGCTATCAGGGCCATAGATGGCCAAATCTTGTTTCTTTTGAAAGTCTCTTGCCTTCGAGGGCCTGACGTAGTCAATAACAAAACAAAAGTTCCTTCAACAAAAGGTTCCTGGTTTTACTTTGGGTGAGGATTCTTCACCCCAGGGTCTCCCTCTTCAGGGTGCTGACCCCTCTTTATTTTCAGCCTCCCCCCTCTGGGTTCACTATGTCTTGTCCTTTATTCACCAATCTTAATGTCTTTTTAAACAATTCCAGTGGACATCCCTCGGCTGGGTTCACGTCTGTCAACAAACTGTTTCTTGGGACTTTAGACTTTTCCCTGTCTTTACTGGCATCCCACCTTTGGGTTCACATTTGCTTTCAATGCTGAGGGATTCACGTCCCTTACTTTCACACAGTTTGTCGATCAAAATCTTTTGATTGTACAGGGATTTTACTAGATCTCCAGTATGACCACTTTGATGTCTTTTGGTGACTCTCTTACAGCTTTCTGGATCTGTAGTTTCGCTCAGATGGGGATCGACCAGATTCTCTTGTGTTAGCACCCATGTGGTGCCGGTTTTCCTCTGCAGCTGATCTCCCCTTAAAACTTTTCACAGTTGAATGAACTTGGTTCAAACTTGGCATTCAACACGACCCTGTTCTTATCGGTTATCCCCTCGACTCACCGGCTGTTATGAACTGCTTGGTTTTCGGCTTCACTGGAGTCAAGGCTGGCACCACAGTCATGGGTGCTTCCCCCGCTCTTGCGTATCGGCGTACACTTGCCCCGTGCCCCATTGACATCTGCTGCAAGACACTTTAGCTATTGTTTGCTGTTTTATGTTCTCTTCCCAAAGGGGCTGTGGGCTTGGGATGAAAAGGGCAAGGTTGTTTCTCTCCTCGCCACCCTCTCGATTCTCACCACCTTTCTCCTTCTCTTGAACTGCCGGGCCGGGTTAGCTGTCTCGTCTTGCTGTCTGCTGTGCTCGTACTGTGCTCTCTTGTGCCTCCTTTTATCCCTGTTGAGAAGGGAAAAGGCTGTCAGGTATGTGCGATTCTGATCAATTTTCTGACTTTGCCTGACCCTTGTATTGGGACATGTCAGGTAGCTCTGGTGTTAGTCTGTTCTCTTGTGTGTTGGGCAAAGGTTTTCATGTCAAAAAAGGGGTGGGGGCAGTTGTTTTCAATGTCCTACATGTTAGGATGAGGAAAAGGTGTTGAGAGAAGGGGGATACTACGTCTCACTGATCAGTGTCCCACTCCCACTTCCCACTCCCACTCCCCAAGGACCCCCCCATCCAGGTGATCCTCCCTCACTGGTCCACCCCTAGGAACCAGATCCAATAGTGATGGCTGTGTCCTGGCCACCTGGATGACAGATCCCCGGGGACCTAGCTAGGGAGACACTATCTAGGGAGACATCTTCAGGTTTCTCACAACTGTTATAGTATTCCCTGTCTTCTTGTGCCTCCATTCTGTTTTCATATTTTAAACAAATTCCTCCTGTTGACATTATTCTTCTATTGAAGGCCTTGCAGCCTGCCTGCAGGTCAGGGGATGCCCTTCCTGCATTTTTGTAGTTAGTTCTGATGTTGAGTTGTTAGCCAGCCCGTTTTGGACTTCATCGATGAATCACTCCATGAAGGTTTTGCACCTGATTCTCTTTAACGAACCGGGTGCTACCCCACCTTTGAAGGAACCATCTCTTGACCCCCTTCATTCTATCTCCTCCATACAAGTTTTCAGAAGATGAAACACTTCTGACTGCCCACTGATATTAAAAAAAAGCCTGTTTATCATCAGTACACAAATTATATAATAGTTTAGATTCAGCTAGAAGAGTTAGAATACAATGTATGTACACATCACAACAAAGGGGGGAAAGGGGAGATTTCCATGAATCCACATTCAATCCTCTCAGAAGAAAATAGAAATGGGCAAAGACAGACTTTCTATGCTTGATTATAAAGAAATGATTGGATCCACTTGATAGCAACATCCAAAACTCCAATAGTATGAGATAGTTGGAAAAGCAACACCTTATGATCTACCATGTCAAATGCAGTTGAGAGGTCAAGCATCACCAAGAACTTGTGATCCCCTGCATCAGCATCTGACAGGATGTCATGCTAGACCACCACTAATGCGGTCTCTGTGCAATGTTAATGGCTGAAACCTGATTGATATACATCCAGTAATCCATGGGTTTCCACACATTTCTGAAGTTACACAGTGACAACTTGTTCCAGAATTCTTGAGAGCCAGAGCAGATTGTTAATGGACTGATAGTTGTCCAACTAGAATCATCAATTCTAAGCTTGACTATGCCAATGCCTTCTACGTCGCTCTTCCTGGAAATCAGCTTGATCGCTCACAAGGGTCCAGAATTCTGCAGTCCATGACCTGAGCATATTTGATATATTTAACTCATGAAAACAATCCTTGCATTGGCTTCCAGTATATATTAGGATATATTTTAAGATTATATGCTGGATGTTCAATTGCATTGAGGGATTATCCCCAAAGTACTTGGATGAAAAAAATCACTCCCCTTCGACAATGCAGGTCCCTTCGTGCTGAACATCTTCACCTCTTGGATATCCAGAGAAATAGATTTTAAAATACGGCCAATCATAGATTTGTGGAAATTGGAACTATTAACACTATGTGCAAGAACAAGCACCTTCTGCATTTTCGCAAAGTATGAAATCTTATCTGTTCATTTGAGGATTGTTTTTATCCTTTTCATTTTTTAACCTCCTTGTCAACTTGCATTTGTTCCACCTTTTGTGACTGGATGCAGTTTATTCTGCCCGATTTTTCACATTTTTAAAGGTTTCAAACTAAAGCAAATCAAATCGTCCAGGATCAGGAAATGTGTGACCATCCTTCAAGAACATACCTTGATGTGGTGAAGGTGCCAGGAGCAATACACACAACAGATTGTCTGTCTAGACAGACCAGGGAGTCCAAAGAAGATGTAGCTTGTGCTAAAGAACAGTTACTGGTTATGTCCCATGGTGGGACCAGGTCGATAGGTTGAGCAAGCAGTCAATGTGAGACATGGGATGTCAGAATTAATACTCAATAAAGGATGAGCTGCATGTTAAAGGAGACTGTCTCGGAAGGGGGTGACTGGATCATACCACCTAGAGAGGTGATAGTATGCATTGTGCAATTTAGTCATGGAATTATGAAAAAAAGCAGCATTTCAGGAGGTATTATTGGTAGCCTGGGTGTGACATGGAGCTTGAGAGAGTTGTGCAGGATTTATTCTGTATGAGTTGAAACAAAAGTTGAATTACTCACACCCCATCATGTTTGTTTTGATTTGAGACATTTATCAAGTGAATGCACTCCATCTACATGCAGCTAGAACAACAAACAAGGTCATCGGGATATCAAGAGGAAAACCAGACTTAACTATAACAAAAAATATAGGTTTTTATCTATCTTCAAAATGGGTCGAGTGACTGTGAAGAAGGAAAATGACAAGGCAGTGAGATCCAAATATGGAGACCAACCACAGAGAATATCAGATCCTCCCTTGAGTTGCAATTAGAAAGAGGGATACCCAGTACATGTTTATTCTCAGAACAAAGTGGTCTAGTTGGTACATAGCACTGTATTTTATCAGTAAGAAATGGGGGAGCCAATTCATGCAAGAATTGAAAAACCCTGCACAAAACTCTATGCTGGGCTTAGCCAGGAGCCAAACGAGTGATCAGCAACATCAAAATTAAAAACTTTACAGCACTTTGGAAGATCAAGATTAGCCAGATTGCTGCATTTTGCACAATCTGTAAATGATGTAATTGTTTAGCCTGTAGACCAGACAATGGTGCATTGGCAGCATTCACTTGAGAGCTGATGCAGATGTCGTCTATCCCTGCAAGATCCTAATTGAGGATAGCAAGCACAGCCTTAAATAGGGGGCCTTCACAGGAGCACTCATTTGTAGATTTAAACCCAGAGATGGTTGACAGATGACTCTAAGATTTTCAATTTTGACAGTATAACATACAGTACATAGGCAAATTGAACATTAATTAGTGAAGGACTTAGGGTTCTAAGAGGCTCTTTACAGAAATGACTTTGACCCAAAAGCGTTATCTCATTATCTAATTCCTATTTGAATTGAATTGGATTCCATCCCTAAGCATACAATTATTTACTTGACTCATGCAAAACCTCAAGGCTTCCATGCTCTTGAGTTGGTTACTCTACAAGTTCACATTGAATATTATTGGCATAGAAATACTAGCTGAAATTGGACTTAGCAAATAATGACATAAAAAAATGTGTATAAAGAAAAAGATTTATTGTCCTACAGAACTGATGATTATTTATAAGAGAGCCTTTGTACCTGATACTGCTTCCACCACTTTAGCGCTCGATCTGGCTTTATTGCTTAACAAATGTTCGGAGTTGCCTACTTCTCAGTTTCCGATGAGAGAGGCTCCTCCGACATTTGTTCCTAAAGTTGAAATTCCAGCTAATGCCGCAGCAGGTACAGCAGACACTACTATCGAAGCTCACTATATATCACAATTTGTTCATGTCCCGTTCTCCAGACAGGAAGTGAATACTATTAGACAGTCGATTCCAACATTAGGAAAAATCCATCAGGGTTTTACAAAGAAATAGAATCTGTCTTGCATTCGTGAGTTTTCACCCTGGGTGATATAGACTTGTTGTTTCCTGTGATCCTACCGGCTGATTTATGGAAACAGATTAGGACTGTAGACGATAAAGCAGGGCTGGGTGACACATGGGTTAACCTGGTGAGGATAGACAGAGAAAGGAAAGCTGGTGAAAGACCACAGCAAGTAATATTGACTTTTCCAGACAGAATAGTAGCAAAGTTAAAAACTTTGGTTCCCGAGAAAAGGATTGTTTGGGAGAAACTCACTGCTTGTACCTAAGGGAAATCTAAAGGTGCGACCGAATTCTTTAATTGGTTCGAACAAGTATTTTCAGATTTTAGCGAACAGGATTTAAGCACCGAGTCAGAGAAAAGATTGTTTGTAGATACATTTGTGCGTGGTTTGTTGCCTGATATCCAGTCACAAATTATGACTTCTGAAAGTGCTTGGCAAGCTAAATCGCAGTCTGAAGTATTGCATATGGCTCAGTATTACGAAAATAGAGTCAATAATGAAAAAGAGAGGATTGTAAAGAAAAAGGGAGACCTGAAAACCAAAGTATTATTGCAACAGATAGAGGACCTAGAGGTGGGAGTACACAGTTCTGAAGTCAACTTGTTCCACAAAGTAATGCGCAGTTGGGTCCTGTACATGTGAACCAATGTGCTTGTTGCAGACAAGAGGGTCATTGGTGAGCACAATGCCCGATCCTTCGACAGAGGTCGAATAACACATATGGTGTCATGGGTAGACAATCCAGAGGCCGCCCTGGGGTAGGGGGTCCTGTAGAAGCCAGTTCGCTCAAAACCCACAGTCATTCTCGCAAGATAATAAGCAACCTAGTATAGATTGCAGAAATATTTTTAATAATCCTTCAACTGCCTATCTTTCTGAAGATCTTGTCTTCGATAATATATTGTTTTGACAGTTTCGACAGCCCGAAGCAGGGTCTGGAACCAATGCCTATTCCCGTCAATCAGAAGGGGCCCTGTGTTGAGATGAAGGTGGGGAATAGGAAGCATCTATTTTTAATAGATACAGGAGCACAGAAGTGTTCCATTGATCATTCACGGGTTCTAGACATCCCACTGTTAGGGCAGAAAAACTTTTCTGTAGGGTTTTCTGGCACGCCAGTGGTTAGTCCGGTTTCTCTGCTGGTACAGATTTCACTGGGGCCATTCACGGATCACTGTCTGTTTCTTCTAACAAGAAATTGTGGAGAGAATTTGTTGGGGTTGAATCTGTTGAAGGAATTAAATGCACTAATTCATTGTTTTTCGGATGGAGTACGTTTGACGATTTCACCCCCGCAATCTTCTGCCTCACAGTTTTTGACTAGACCTTTGACACCTGAATTTAGTGAAGTTCCGGCGTGTTTATGGGCGGTTGACGACAATGATGTTGGCATTTTAAAAATGTTGCCTGTTAGAATTGTTTTGAAACCAGGAGCTAAGTTGCCACGTATTCCACAATATAAGATTTCCGTTGATGGTGAGCAGGCTCTGAAGAGCATAGTTTCTGATTTTGTCCATCGTGGGGTAATTGAGGAAATTGCAGGAAGTTTGTGCAATAGCCCGATTTTACCGGTGTACAAAAAAGGCAATAATGCAATTTCTTTTCGTTTCATTATCGATTTACGCGCTATCAATAAGATTGTTGCTCCACAATTTCCAATTGATTGTGCCTGATGTAACTACGATATTAACAATGATCCCAGCTTCTGCTACTCATTTTAGTGTGGTGGATCTTAAGAATGCCTTCTTTAGCATTCCCATACATGTGGATATTAGATATTTGTTCACGTTTACCCTAGGGGGATGTTCGTTTACTTTCACTTGTGCACCACAAGAGTACACAGAGAGTCTGAGAATTTATAGTAGGGCTTTGAAAGAGCAGCTCGATACACTTGATTTGCCTTCCACTTGTACATTGTTGCAGTGACGACCTTCTCTTAGCTGCAGACTCAGAAAGTCCTTCCAAGGAGGGAACTGTGTTGTTGCTTATTCATCTAGCAGAGCATGGGCATAAAGCTTCATTAAAAAAGTTTCAGTATTGTTGACAGGAGTTCGCATATCTAGGCTATCTCCTGTCAAAGGAGGAAAGAAGAGTGACACCTGAACAGATAAAAAGCATCTCTAGCATGTCTATCCCAAATACACAGAAATAGGTCAGAGACTTGATAAGAATGGCTTCTTACTGTAGACAATGGATCCCAAACTTTTCACTAGTGATAAAACCAATGTTGGCAATGGCAAAGAAGGGCATTTCTTTGCCATTGCCATGGAACTTGGAACACCAGAAAGCTTTTGATCTGCTCAAGACTGCAACGTGTTCAGCACCAGTTTTGGGCACACCAAATTATGACAAGGCCTTTGTGTTGTATGTGCATGAATGTGATGGATGTGCTTTGGTTGTGTTAACGCAGGAACATGGGGGGAATAATAGACCGTGCAGCTATTTTTCCTCCACACTTGATCCTGTTGCATGCGCTTTGCCGAGATGTTTGAGAGCTGTGGCTGCCACTGCTGCGTCCGTAAAGGAAAGTGAGGGTATGGTTTTAGGTCATACTTTAGCCGTGATGGTACCCCACTCCGTAGACGTTCTATTAAACAGACACAAACGCAACACCTATCTTCTGCACGATTAACAAGATACAAACTGATCCTATTTGCACAGCATATTCAAATTAAAAGGTGTTGCGTATTGAATCTGGCTGAATTATTGCCTCTTCCGCAAGATATTGCTTGCAGTGACGAAATGTCACATGACTGCCTCTATTCCACTGAGCAAGAAACCAAAGGTAGGATTGATTTAAATGATACACCTTTGAATAATCCAAAAGGGGAGCTGTTTTGCGATGGCTCCTGCTTCAAACTTCTGGATGGTACATTCACTGCTGCTTATGCCATCACTACACTAAGCATGATTGCGGAAATCAAAAGAATTTCGCATAACTCCACGCAGGCCACAGAGATTATCGCACTGACTCGAGCTTGTGAACTTTCCGAAGGGCCCAGAGTAAATATATTTACAGATAGCCAGTATGCCTTTGGGGTGGTTCACAACTTCGGTAGACTATGGGCAGAACGAGGTTTCTTGAATTCACACGGAACAAAAATCCAACATGGAACCTTGATCGTTCAACTACTCTCAACACTTGCTCTTCCTACTCAACTAGCAATCATGAAGTGCGCTGCACATCAGAAAGTAACACATGATGTAGGGAGAGGAAACGCTTTTGCTGACAGGATAGCTAAACAGAACGCTATTGATTTATGTTCAGAAACGTATGTAACGAAAGAAACCACCAATACTGTACAATAGATGAAGGGATTGACACGATAAAAAATATTCAAACTGATGCCACTCCAAAAGAACTTAAACACTGGGCTGAGGGTTTAGCAAGTCTGGATGAGGAAGGTTGTTGGGTGGACAACAATAGAAAAAGATGGATGCTACCCAATGCATATGCCACCGCCATGGTTACAATGGCTCATGGTCCCACTCACATATGTGCTAGAAAAGTCTGTAAATTACTAGAACCTGTTTGGGCAAATGTAATTTTTTCAGAAAATGCTGAGCGTTTTGTCCAAAACTGTATGGTGTGCTTTCTGCATAATGTGGGGATGGGTACAACGACTCCGATGGGTAGATTTGGTCCCCCCTCTTTGCCTTTTGAGGTGATTCATTTCGACTTCATCAAGATGGAGCGCTGCTATAACTACAAGTATGTGTTGGTAGTCATTTGTGCCTTTAACAAGTGGGTTGAAGCCTTGCCTATGAAAAATGCCTCAGCAATGACAATGGCGAAAACCATGCTCAAGAAATATTTTCCTAGGTTTGGTTTGCCGAGGGTCAGCTGGTCAGATAATGGTCCACATTTTATCGCTGCTGTTATCCTGAAAGTCTACGCGGGATTGCAGATCGATAAACGGTTCCATTCGGCTAAACACGCTCAAAGTACCAGACTTGTAGAACGCCATAATGGTATCCTGAAGAACAAGCTAGCAAAGGTTTGTGCTAGCAGTAACTTGAAATGGCCAGATGCCTTACCGGTAGTTTTACTGTCCATGCAGACGACCCCACAGACTAGAACTGGATTTTCCACCTACAAAATCATAATGGGGAGACCAGCTAATATATGGAATTTGCCTAAACCCAAGAAACTGAAAGATGTGGAGCATTTGCTTCTTGCTGAATACTGTGACAAGTTAACTCAAAACTTGTATTTGATTTATCAACAGGTGTGAGAAGCCCTCCCAGTTAAATACGAGGGGCCAGGTCATCAACTTGGACCTGGGGACTGGGTGCTCACAAGAGTCTTCGAAAGAGCATCCAGCCTCGCACCTCGTTGGAGAGGACCATTCCAGATCTTGTTGGCCACACAGACGGCTGTATGAGAAGCTGGGAAACATCACTGGATACATGAGACGCACGTCAAGAAAATACCTTTTCCTTTGCCACTCGACGAAGAAGAAAAGAAGGAAACTGTTTGCTCTGCTTCTGGTGATCAACCTGTCCTGAACAACATCAAGGGTGTTTCAGAGATTCTTCCTGAGCCCGTGGGGCCTAGGGAGACTGCTGCTTTGTCTTTGAATTCTTCTTCGGATCTTTCTGCACCCTTGAGTAATCTTGCTTCTGTTTCACTACTTCCATCAGGAAACAACAACACTTTGTTCGCAGATCACGCCATACTTGGAGTCTTGAGGTACGATCTGCACCCATGGGACTAGACTTAGAGCACAGCACGGCTGTGCCCATGGGAAACAACTGTTGAGCTAGTCCCTTGCCACTCTCTCACTGAACCATTAGTAAGTGGTAAGTGGCCGGGACCGGCAAAGCTATCTTCAATCAAAATAAATCACATGGTCAGGAGATCACCAACGAACAAATTAGGGAGTCCGTCGCAGAGACTTTCCGGAATGAACTTTTAGGAACAATGCCTGTCGCTAACTCTACTCGTACGAAGCAAACAATCAATGATGTGGCTAACAAAGACATTGGACATAAAACTTCATGGTCTTTGAGGATTTACTGTTTCCTTGTAGTTATGTTAACTGGTCTGACAGTTGTGATCTCTCTTGAGTTTTGGTATATTGAAGGGGTGCGTCCACTTGAAACATTGATACCCACTGAAAGTGTTCCTATTATGTCTTCTCCTTTCGTGCATCTGCACACTCTATCCTCTAGGGATTCCCAACACAGACAGAGTTACCACAATAATACACTTTTGTTAATCATGAACGCAACCCATACGATTTTGAATAGAACTAATTGCTGGATATGTTCGCATTTGCCACAGCACGGGGAAAAAGGGTTGGGCTGGTATGTTCATCCTTTGCCTTTGACTACAGCGCGCTATGCCTCTCTAAGGGCACTATTCTTTGGTCATTGGAATGATAGCATCTCCGGGAACTTCGATGGGACTAATTTGAATGAGTTCGAAAGACAAGTCCTGACGCCTCTGAGATGTTCCCTTTTTGCAAATAGGAGCAAGCTCAACATTGCTTCTATTAGGCCTGCCGATCAACTTTCTAGACCTTTCCAGTCATTGATTTCTTTCAAGATGGCTCCCATAGGAAACCATGATGCCATGCCTCCTTCTTGCGCTATTAATCACAGCCCCAACTTTGTTTCCTTCTGCATACAAAGGGATGGTTATCAGTCAATGGGTACTTTGAGGGTTGTACCGATATTGCGAATCTGACTAGTGAGGACAGACCTTTGTATTTAGTTGATCCCGTTTATTTTGTCTGTGGCAATGAAGCTTATCCTTGGCTTCCTAGAGATTGGCAGGGTACTTGTTATTTGGGTATCTTGCTACCAGGGGTATTTGTAGCTAGCACCTCTGAAGTCTCTAGAGCTCGTCCAAGGCGGGACGAGAACGGTGATACTCCTTCGCAGGTCATGGGTTATGTAGCAAAATCCATTGTACCATTTTGGGGACAGATCATGAATTCCGAGGATATTAGGAGACTGGCAAGAGTATTGGAGAAAACCATCAACCGGACCACCGATATACTATACAATATGACGTTAGAACAAAAAGAAATTAGATTAGTGGCTCTACAGAACCGGATGGTGTTAGACGTCATCCTGGCTGAGCGTGGTGGAGTATGTAAATTGGTGGGATCTGCTTGTTGTGTTTTTGTACCTGATTCCTCCCCTACCATATTCAAGGCAATACAAAATCTGCACTTCCTAAGTACAGAAGTACATGTTCCCGAGGGAAATTGGGATCTTAGTGCTTGGTTCTGGACTTTTTACGGTCTTGGGGATGGAAACTCTTTTCACCTTTAGTGGTAATCCTTGGTATTCTATTGTTCTGTTGTTGTTGCATACAATGTCTTCCTGCCATATATTCGGTGTTAAGGGGATGTTGTGCGCAAACTGTAGGTACATTAGGGCCAAAAATACACGCACCCGAGAAAATGACTAATGTTTTTGTGATGAAGGATATTACTGTCAAGGATCTAATGGCGATTGATATATCTGATGAATGTGGTTCAGGATGTATGGACATTGAAATGTGGGGTTTTGAGTAAGACAAATGTTTTAGTAAGGCTCTTGGCTTAGGCCAAAAGGAGGGTTTGTTAAACCGTAATCATATAGTGCCTCCTTATTATGAATATTGGCCTAAGCTACATTCGCGTTACAATGAAAACCGCGTCGCAAAGTTCCAATTTTGGGTTAACTTGGCCGCCATTTTAAGACTCATCCGCCTTTTTGATTTCAACTCATGTTCCTTGTTCTAAAATGGTGGACTGTGTTTTCGTCTTGCAGTTGAGCTGAACAACCTTTGAGTTCTGTTAATGTTTAGGCTGTCCGAGAGCCGACTGTTCAAAGAGACCTTGTGCTTCATATGAACTGCCATTCAAGTGTTGTCTGCGCTCACAAGCCTCATCCTTGTATAAACATCGGAACAATGAAGAGTAAACGTTGATCGTATGTTTGTGCTGAACTACATTGTAGTGACTCTTGAAACAAGGCTTACCGCAGATCCAAGAACCTACAGCACCATTGTATTTTCATGGAAATGTAAACCTGTGTAATCTTTTGCATAACATTGTAACATCTGTCATGTGAACTAGGCACAAACTCTAGCCCATGAAACATTAACGTGAAGAGAGGCTGGACAATATTGTAGAAATTGTATAAATATGCTGGTGTTTAGATGTCCAGCACTCTCTCTCCTCACTGTGTTGGCTGGTACACATTGCGAGGTGCTGGGAGCCAGATACCTATCTGTTTTGCTTTGTAAACTGTACAGTAATAAAAGATACTTGTATCTTTTCAGCCCGTGATTGGTGTATTTCTTTCGTGATACTCAGCCTCAATATTTCTTTGTTCTTTCAATACGATGACCAACAAAAGGGTCAGCGATCCCTTATGAATGCTGGCAAGGAACAGCCCGTAAGTCAGAAAAGGACAACCCTAATTCAAACAATAAGTACTTAAACTACTCGAAGGCAATATCCTACAGTTGAACCAATGTTCTGAGACACAATAAAAGCATTCTGAAGTCGACCATATTGAACGCTGCTGAGCAATCCAATATGTCCAATAAGGACATGCATGAAACTACTAAATCGGCCATGGAGGAAGAGAGAGCCTAAACAGTGTGTGCGTGATCAAAGATCAAAGGAGGTGGGGCTGGAGATTTCTGTTCAGTTTTTATAAATCACCTCACCAGGTGGGTGTTCCTCTGGCACACCCATGAATTCTGATATGGAATATGATCTCATTTTTGATGAGGGGGTAGTAAAATATAATGGTGTTCAGGTAACTTAAAAAGTAACTGATGAGTGCAGAAAATGTACTAGAACATAATACTAGTTTGGTTTCCCACCCATAAAGCAAAGCCTAGTTTTGAAGGAAAGCATACAAATGGCACTTAACGCTGGACTCATATGCAAATGGACTGTGAGGATAACCGTGTTTGTGCATCCCCCCACACCAGCCCCATTTTAACCACAGTGTTGTCATCAGTAAAGATTTAAGATGCTAAAAACTCCAAACTGAATACTAAACTACGCCCTCCTTTGCTCCAGCAGGCACCCATGGTTTCTCTTGATTTTGAAGAGATGATTCTACAGTTGTCTGTTAGCAGTTCTGTCACTAAAGACTCCTTTAACAGTTGCAAGACTGTAAGAATAGGAAACATAGAGGTGTGAAATAGAGGGAGCATTATATTATTGGAAGCTCAAGCAGGACAGCTAGCTGGCTCCCCTTGAGATGTTAGACACATACCACAATGCTGTGAAGACATTGGATGGTTGGCTTTAGGACTGTAGCAGGGTGTCCAAAGTCCACCATTAAGTTATGGCCTGAGAACACAAGGGATTCACCAACCACCTTTAGTCTGCTGCTCGAGTCAGTGGCCGACCCTGCATCAGATTGGCACAGGAGTGGGTAGGCAGGGAGAATGTGCTGCATGCATGTGGGCAGACAGGTTTAGTCACCAGAGCTGACTAAGTGGGGTAGTTGATGTTGGGAGTTTGTCCAACTAATGGTGGTATGGAGGGGGGGAAGTGGTAAACAAGTAGCTGCAGGGCCAATGTGTCCATGGAGGATCCTCATTAAGAAGTCAGTGCATGATGGGGTGTAAGACAGTGGCAATGGACAATCAGGGATGAAAGAAAGGTGTACGTAGAAATTGTGGTCAGTGTCATGATGCCTACCACCGGGCAGCTGGACCAAGCCCATTCGCCCTGGAAGCAGGCATCTGGACATCTATTTAAACCTCAGAAGCCCCGGCTAGGGGCTATCTGGGTTCAGTCCTGGCGCCTTGGGCGCCAGGCTCATAGTAGAAAGCAGTCCTTGTGTCTATGGCGCCAGGCTCATAGTCATCACTTACCTCAGGCAGACCATGCTGCACATGCATCCAGGCCAACGTGAGACCTGGAGGGACTATTTTTCCACAAGGACTACTTTTCACTCGGGTGTGGTTCTAGGGACTTCTTACCTGGGACTACTTTGAAAGCTATTTAAACCACACCCGATCTTCAACACACGCTTCCCGTTATTCTGCATTTAGCAGTGTAACGCTCACCGTGTCAGCAAACCTGCATCCAGCCTTCTGCCACGCCCGCCTCGAACACGGAGCCCCTAGGAGAGAAAGGAAAATAGAAGAAGAGGTTAGATTACAGACTTTAATCTGTTTCCTCACCTGATTTCGGATCCTGCATCAGTCCGAGACTGAAGGGACATTCTTCCGGCACGCGTCACATCCCAGCTACAGCGCTGCTCCATTTTCACCAGCCCACAGCATCTCCGACTCGGCGCTGCCTCTGTCACTTTTTCAGTGATTTTCAACAACTGGGGAAAAGACAAGAGAAAGCAAGGTGAGCCTAAAGAGACTAAAAAGACAATCACTTATATTACAAGACTTACCTGATTATCACCGGAGGCTTTATTCTTCAATAGGCCGCATCTAGGAAAAAAAGAAAAGACAGTGAGCAATTCTCACGCACCTTTACACGACAGTTTGGGTAATACAGACTCTTACCTGAACGCCGCCAGCAACCTCCAGACAGTATTTGCCGCCGCAAATCAACAGGGGAGTGCAAGAGTGAACTTTGGACATTTAAAAACTTGGCAAAACTCAGGACTCAATAATCGTCCAGAACCCCAACACCTAAAACCAGTGAAGTAACTGGTATCTACGCGCACCTACAAGCCACGCAGGATGGAGAGCTCACCAATCAAAAATATAAGGTGAGAACACTGACTAGGAATATCAGAGGTGGCAAGTGGGGAGAACGGGAGCAGGCAGGGGGGTCTGCATTCACACCCACGGGGCTAAATACCTTTCTCCATCTACAGGAGAATATTTCTACGAGTCAAGCTTACAAGACTGAGGGAGTCCGTCCAGACGGTCATCTTTGCCCTACGCTTCACTCTGGTGGAGGCCGCAGCTGTCCGTGTTCGATCTACGCCCCTGTTGGAGCCAGGTGAGCGCAACAGAACGCGAAGCCTACGTAAAAAAAAACACCCGGGTGTTATGGAAACTTCTGAAACCGACCAACTAGTCCAACTGTTAGGGGAACTTAGGGCAGAGGTGCACTCTGCACGTCAAGAGACTAATGCCCTCAGGAGAGAACTTATTTTGTCAAAGGAACACACTGATGATCTTGCTAGACAACTGCTGCAAAGCCAAGCTGGCCAAACACCACTACCTGGACTCGGAGGGAATCCAACTCCTGTCTCTTCGAGCAATCCTGTGCTAGAGGTTCTCCCCGGGAGCATTCCTCTAGCTCCACCCGAACATTTTGCTGGGGACCCGAAAAGGTTCGCCGTGTTCATGAACCAGTGCCACTTGCACTTCCTGTACAGACAAGGAACATTCCCAAACGACCAAGCCAAAGTAGCCTTTATACTGTCGTACCTTAATGGCAGTGCAGCAGATTGGTCAATCCCGCTGGTCAACCAGGATGACCCTCTTCTTCGGGATTTTCAAGGTTTTCAATTGAGTATGGAAAAGCTATTTGCCAGGCATTCGCAGGGTCAGGCCCTGGATAACAAACTTTTATCCCTACGACAAGGCACTCAGGATCTGTTAACCTATATCGCAACCTTCAACAGGTTAGTGGTAGAAACCGGCTGGCCAGAGGAGAAAAGAATTACTTTATTTCTTCGTGGGCTTCGGGTTGAACTCAAAGATGTTTTGGCCCAAGTGGTGAACCCACCCCAGGATTACACAGAATTTATAGATTTAGTAGTCCAGTTAGACCACCGACTCCAGAATCGAAAGGCTGATCGAGCTAAATTCGAGAATCGAGTTCTGGTCAAACCACATGTTACCTCCAAAGGAACTGACACATCAGAACCCATGCAGATCGGCGGGGGGGGATTAGGGGACCCTTAACGCAAAAAGAAATAGAAAAAGACACCAAACGCAATTGTGCCTTTATTGTGGTGCTTCAGGACATTTTCTAAGAGATTGCCCAATTAAACCATCCAAGAAGGTAGCCGGAGTAGCTGTTAGAAATCAAACAGAGCCTGAATCGGGAAACGACCACGCCCGACAAGCGTAGAGGTCCGCTTGCCGAACTTGAAGAAGGACACTCAGACCTCGCATCTAATCATACCAATGGTCCCCATTGATCCTAGACTCCCATCACGTATGCACGTGTAACGCTCACCTGATTCCCACGAAGGCGCAGGTCTGGCTTCGAGTGCTGATGCTTCTTCAATGGTGAAGCGCAGGACTCTGCAGATGAACAGGAAGGGCCCTCTACTCTGGCTTCTACGGCTCGCAGGAATATTCCCCTGTGCGTGAAAAGGGAGTATTACCTACTGACTGAGTTATGCTCAAACCTCCCACTCTCTTCCAACCCTCCACGATACCCTTCCACGATTCCCCGTGAAGTCTCACCTTAGGGTCAGGAAGGATGAGCTCTCCATCCTGCTTCTGATGCAGGGGCGCGTTGAAACCCAGTTACTTCACTGGATTGAGGATTGATGGGAGTTCAGGTAAGCTTGACTATTCAGGTAAGGCTCTGTAAAAGTTCTGTTGCAAGTTCAAAAGTCCAAGCTTAATAATAATGTTCATTGTCTTTTTGCAGCAAGCGCTAATGCTTATGTCTTTTTTCCCCTTAGGGGCCGGGGTTCGGAATGCCGGAGATATGGCGCCGACCCGAAGTGAAACGTGCAGTTCCAGTTCCAGAAAATGGCAGGTTAGTTCTGGATGAGCGCTCGGGAACTGTCTTTGCATACGCTCATTCAATGTCTTTGGGCCTCATTACACGTTGTGCGGTAATGGAATACCGGTACCGGTAAAGATTTACCGGTACCGTTAATTCCCTAAGCCAATCACGACCCGAACCCACCGCTATCTGCGCACCCGTTAATTACGGTGCCACTAATAGCGACAAGGCCGCGGGCGCGTGACCCCCAGGCCGGAATTAGCGCCATGGCGCTAATACCAGGCCATCACAAGCCATGCGGACATGGTATTAGCGGCATGTAAAACACCCAAAAACCCCTTACCGGCATGGTGCTAATAACGGCATCGAAAAGCACCCGTTAAGAGACCTGAGCAGTGTACCCATCAACTACAGGTGGACACAATCAGCACAGGTGCATGCAATGGAGACAGGAAGCACAAAAGAGCACACCACACCCCTACCCACACCCCTTCCCACACCAAGATGGTGCCAATAGCAGCAGCATGACATGACAGCCTTGACTACATGATAGCAGTGCAGCACCAACAACAACAGCCCACACCAGAGGTGACCCGTAACAGGTACCCATTCCTCACACCATACAGGCAATGCCAGCGATCCACTGAGGAGGTGGCTCCCAACACCTGTACGGAACCCACAGAACCAGCAGGAAGAGGACAACAATATAGTACATCCCTCCAATCACAGTGCTCCGCTGCCTAAGCAGCCTGGGTGTGGCACTCCTGTACGGCCGTGTCAAAGTGGCAAAGACAACCATGGCATGTGTAGAGCATCACAAAATGTGCATATGATGGAACGTGCCTATGCCACCCGAAATTGACATGCAACCACCAGAAGAGTATGATGTGGCTGAGGATGAGTGCGGGTGGAATGCCCCGGCAGGACATGAAAGAGGCAGTGCCAAGGAGGCACACGATGTACATCAGCATCTGATTCTGTAATCTCATCATGCACCAAGGTGAAATAGCATGGACGTAGATGGGAATTGTTGCCCTGGTGCATGTTTCGAGGCCCACAAAGGACCCTGTCCACAATGAATGACACATACACAATAATGGAGACCACGCTTGGGTTTCAAACTCTGAACAGTGTATATTGAACATATTGTGGTACGAAAGTGCATTACCCAAACTCCCAAAATACACCCTTACCCCCCTCCCCCCTCAACACACCCAAACAGACCCTTACCCCCCTCCCCCCTCAACACACCCAAACAGACCCTTACCCCCCTCCCCCCTCAACACACCCAAACAGACCCTTACCCCCCTCCCCCCTCAACACACCCAAACAGACCCTTACCCCCTCCCCCGTCAACACACCCAAACAGACCCTTACCCCCCTCCCCCCTCAACACACCCAAACAGACCCTTACCCCCCTCCCCCCTCAACACTCCCATGTGAGTCTCATGACGTGATTGTGTCCATCGCCACATGTGGCACACAAATCCTGGTGGCCCTATTTGCCAGTGCCTGCATCGTCATCTGGTGGTTGTGAAGCCGTGCGCCGCAGGTTCCGCATAGACCGGCGCAGGGGACTAGTCTGGCGTGAACTCCCAGACGAGGAGGGACCTGGTTCTTCCTGGGCCGTGAGTGGGCACCGACGCTCAATAGCGTCTGCTATGCGGTTCATGGCCTGCCGCAGTTGGGCCATTTCACTGCAGATTCGGCTGGTGCATGCCTCCATGCCCTCCCTTGTCTGCTGTGCCAATGTAGCAATGTCCTCCCTCAGGCGGACTGTCTCTGCCACATGTTGACCTACTAGGCCACTCATCTCGTTCTGCCTCTGGTAGATGCTCGAGAGGTCATGTCGCATGGTGGGTGCTGGTGGGAAGGCTGATGCACCTGGTCCCATTGCACTTGCATCAGGAGAGGATATCTGGGGGCTCCATATCCCTTCAGGGGTGGGTGAATCTTCATGACTTCCCGGACCTGAGGAGTACCTCGGGCTTGCCAGTAAGGGGCTTGTTGGTCTGGGGCTCTGGCTATCGGCATCAATGGCAGGTGTGTCCTCCTCATCTGAAGGTGGGGCCGTGGCTGCTGCTTCACCCGTTGAGCTGGTGGCAGCAGAGTGCATTCCCTCGATGCTGCCCTCACCTGCTGGGAGACACACTTCCGTGGGTGCCACGACGGGAGCAGCCATGGCCTGTGGATGCGTGCAACTGGTGTTCCGGCTGCTTTTGTCCCTGTGGTCATGGACACTCGTCCTGGCTGCCCTAGTGGATGTGGCGGTGTCCCCTGTGGCATCCCTCCTTGCTTTTTTGCTGGATGTGGGAGCAGGTGTGGAAGTGCATGCCTCCTCAGTGTCAGTGTGTGATCCTGCAAGGGTGAGAAATGTTGACAACCATCAGTAATGGGTCGACCTGCCTTGAGCAAAATGAATACGTCATGCCGTTCTATGCATTCCGGGCTCTTCAGTGTGGATGCAGGTAATGGGGATGTTGGGTGGGTCATGCATGAATGGGTCTGTGTTGTTTGGGCATGTGGTGATGCATGCATGTCTGTTTGTGGCTGGAGCCACGGCATTGATATGGACACATGATTGGGGGGAACATCACACTTCACTGTGCATTGTTTGATGCATACACTCACCTCCATCGGACGAAACGGCCACGCCATGCTCCATTTGTCCAACTCCCTCAATGCATTCCACCCCGATGGTTGATGCGCATGTCTCCTCCCACTCGGTGAGCTTGATTGGCGATTCACTGCCTCCTCCTGTGCCCGTAGCCAGGTTGCGGTTCATGGATAGGATGTTCCGCAGACGGAGCCGGAGGTCATCCCACCTCTTTCGGCAGTCTTTGACTGTGCGGGTTGTGGTGCCTACCGCGCTGACCTTGTGGGCTACCTCTTCCCAGATGACCTTCTTCTTCACAATGGTCTCCCGACGCATGTCGTTGTTGAAGACGACATGAGCATTGTCTGCTAGTGTCTGCGTTAGCATCAGGAGCTCCTCCTTGCAAAACTTCTCCTTGCGTTGCCGCTCAGACGATTTTTTAATGGCCTTGGGCATCTTCACGATGTCCTTGGTGTATTTCCCAATGTGGTTCCTGGTAAGGTGTCCTGGATAAGGGAGATGGCAATGGATTGTGTTTTTAAAGATGGCCGCCGTGCTCTTTCCCGTTCCGGTGCGATGACGCTATTTCCGTTTCCGCAATATAGCGGTGACCGATATTAGCGGTGACCGCTAATGGCGGTCACCGCTATTTGCGGAAACCACTATTTGCATGTGGCGGCAGGGCGGAAGTGCTAACAGCGCTTTCAAGGATGCCGTTAAGGGACTTTTTGGGGACTTTTGCGGCATGGCGGTAGGCTCATTACCGGCATGGCGGTAGGCTCGTGCCCGCGATCTCGTAATGGCATGCAATTTGCGGCCTCTTGCGAGGGCGGACACGCTATTTACGCCATGCCGGTAATTGGCGGTTTTTACCGCATACCGTGTAATGAGGCCCTTTGTCTTTTTTCCCCATAGGGGCCGGGGTCTGGAAAATGCCTGGAAGTGGCAAGACCCGAAATGAAATGGGAATGACCCAACAGGTAAGTCTTATTCCCTTCCTTCTCTCACCTCTTATTCTTGTCTTTTTCTCTAGGCTCTGGGAAGTGGCTGTGTATCCGGATGATCGCTGCTGAAGATGGAGGAACCCAGGAAAGGTGAGTGAAATGCAGCGCTGCAGCGATCGTAACGAAATGCTTTTAAAAATAATGTCTTCCCTTTCAGGATCGTCGGTGATGTCTCCGTGGTGCAGATTTAGCTGGTAAGGTCTCTTGTCTCCCTTTGCAGGTGACCCAGGATGCTGACAGGCGTGGCTGAAGTCCAGAAGCAGGAGCTGACACGGTGAGCATCCAGCTGCGAGGAGCAGAACAACGCGAAGCGTGAGTTGCTGATCGGGTGTGGTTTAAATAGCTTTGGAAGAAGTCCCAAGTGTGTATCTTTCCTCCGATCAGGTATGTATCCTTCCCCGACCACACCCGGGTGGAAAGTAGTCCCACTGGTAAAGTAGTTCCATTCAGGCCTCAAGAGCGCCTGGATGAGGCAGCATGGTCTGCATCAAGTAAGGGCACATTAAAACACTTGAACACATGTCTAGCTTTATGAGCCTGGCGCCTAAGGCGCCAGGACAGAGGCCCAACATGAGCCTGGCGCCTAAGGCGCCAGGACTGCGTCCAAAGGGCCCCAGCTTGGGCCTGCTGGCACTCCCCTGGGGGAAATGATGCCTGCCTCTGGGGTTGCTGGGTCGGACCTGGCTCCTTGGAGGTAGGCATCATGACAGCACGCAGCAAGGGCATATATCGATAGCGGGGCCATAGGAAACTATATGGACCATAAATTGGCTTCTAGGATGAATCTATCTCTCTGCAAAAAGACCGCTCCGGATGTCATCACCACAGTCGATGGAACTGAAATTGCCTCAGGGCCTGTAACTCATTCCACTACAGAGATGACATTGCTGGGTCAGGATGGGCATCGAGAGACTATTGTGTTTGACTTAATCAAAGTCCCACAGTTCCAAATAATACTGGGGATACCTTGGTTAGAAACACATAATCCTTGTATTGATTGGCGAGAGAAGAGAATAACCTTCCCGGATTGTGCACACACCTGCTACCGGAAAAACCCTTGAACAAAGGCCTGGCCACAGTCACTACTCCAGTCGTGCAGTTACCTCAGGAATACCAAGAATTCCAGGATGTTTTCCAAAAAGAACAGGCAAATACCTTACCGCCACACAGATCATGCGATTGTCAAATCGACCTCATCCCCGGTGCACAACCCCCATGAAGCAGAATCTACGCCCTCACAGAACCCGAAAATCTGCACCTACGACAATATCTAGACCAATACCTAGCTAATGGTTTCATTCGTCCATCCAAGTCCCCTGTTTCCTCAGCTTTGTTCTTCGTACTGATAAGGAAGGTGACCTTAGAACATGTATAGACTACCGTGCATTAAACCAGATTACTGTAAAGAACCGATACCCATTGCCTTTGATCCCCGAGTTACTAGACCAGGTAAAGGATGCTTGCATTTACACTAAATTAGATCTCAGAGGGGCATATCATTTGGTACGTGTAAAGAAGGGCGACAAATGGAAAACTGCCTTCCGCACCAAATACGGATTGTTTGAATATCAGGTGATGCCCTTAGGGTTGTGCAATGCACCAGCAGCCTTCCAGTATTTTATGAACGATGTCCTTCGTGAACTCATCGACGTTTGTGTTGTCGTTTACATTGACGACATTCTAGTGTACTCTTCCTCAGAATCAGATCATGTTGAGCACGTTCGAGCAGTCCTTCAGAAACTACGTCAGCACAAGTTATTTGCAAAACTGGAAAAATGCGTTTTTCATACCACGGAAGTAGAGTTCCTGGGATTTATCTTGACTCCAAAAGGAGTCCGAATGGACTCTCGAAAAGTGGATGCAATCCTCAAATGGCCATCACCCATTTCTGTTAAAGGAGTACAAAGCATGCTCGGGTTTGCTAATTTCTACCGCAGATTTATTCCAGACTTCTCACAGGTTGTACACCCCATCACAGCACTTTTGCGAAAAAACAAACGCTTCTTGTGGACCGAAGAGGCTGAAAGAGCCTTCCATGAGTTGAAGTCGAAATTCACATCAGCACCTGTCTTGAAGCATCCACGTCCCGAACTTCCATACATAGTCGAAACAGATGTGTCCAGTTTAGCCATGGGGGCTGTCCTGTCCCAGAAGGATCCCGAAACCGGTCAACTTCATCCTGTAGCCTTTTGGTCCAGAAAGTTTTCGGCCCCCGAATTAAACTATGCAGTTACCGATAAAGAATTGTTAGCCATCAAATCCGCCTTCAAAGCTTGGAGACATTACCTTCTCGGTGCTAGGCACACCATCACAGTAATCACTGACCACAGAAACCTGCAGTATTTAAAAACAGCCAAGGACCAATCATCCTGTCAACTCCGATGGGCGCTATTCTTCGCTGAATTCGATTTCGTGATTACTTATCGACCTGGTTGCAAGAATGGTAAGGCAGATGCCTTATCCCGAATAGGAATGGGAGAAGCATTTTCGAACCCAGAACCAGTACCCATAATTCCAGGACAAAGAATCCTCGGCGTAACTACTTTGCAGACTTTGGAAGATATTAATTTAAAGATTCAACCATTTTTTGATTCAACAGCCCTGCAGGACTGGAACAAAAGAGGCCCAGATTATTCAGTCATTAATGAGTTACCCTACTATCAATGGCGTCTTTTTTTACCACACAAGGAACTGCAAGAACTGGTAATCTCCAATTACCATGATGCTTTGATGGAAGGACACCCAGGTATTGCCAAGACTGAAGCTAAAATTAAAAGACAATTCTGGTGGCCCACCTGGCGAAAGGACATAAAGTCATTTGTGTTATCTTGTGGGATCTGCGCCCAAAACAAAAGCCAGAAAAAGAAACCAGACAGTCTTTTACAGCCTTTGGATATTCCGCCTACACCTTGGCACACTTTGTCCCTAGACCTTATGACAGATCTACCTCCATGTAATGGGTTTAACATAATTCAAGTAGTTGTTGACCTTTTTTCCAAGATGTCTCACTTTATTCCTTTAAAGGGATTACCTTCCGCTTCAGTTTTGGGCAAGGAATTCCTTGAAAACATCGTTCGAGTACATGGATTTCCTTCTGTATTGGTGTCAGATCGAGGTAGTCTATTCATTTCGCAAATATGGAAGAAATGTTGCCAACTAGCGCAAATCGATGTGAGGTTATCTACTAGTCACCATCCCCAGACCGATGGTCAGACGGAAAGGACCAACCAGACTCTGGAACAATACCTGCGTTGCATGTTACATCAGACCAAGGGCAATTGGAAGGATATATTATGGACTGCCAAATACGCATACAATAACTCATTCTGGAACCGGACAAAGCCCCTTTTATACCATTTATGGTCATCATCCTCGAACCTCAGAACTTGATTCACCCCAACACTTGGAAATGCCAGCAGTGACCCATCTGCATTCTACTATTACTCAAGCCTTTAAGGAAGCAACTGAACATTTGAAAAAAGCAAAGGAGAAATACAAGAAGAATGCAGATCAGCATAGGAGTGACACTCCCCATTATCAGATTGGAGATCAAGTTTGGCTGGCAACCAGACACATACCCCTAAAAGGGACTCAAACTTTTAATTCTAGATATTTGGGGCCTTACACCATTAAAAAAATTATCAGCCCGGTAGCAGTTAAATTAGAATTGCCCTCTAGTATGCAGATCCATCCCGTCTTCCATGTTTCACTTCTAAAACCAGTTCAACCCGGAACAAGATTAGCCAAGCCACCTGACCCCAGCCTAATAGATGGAGAACCTGAATTCGAGGTAAAAGATATTCTGGACTCTAAGATGGTTAAATCTAAACTTTGTTATTTAATCGATTGGAAAGGTTACGGACCACAGGAAAGGTCATGGGAACACTGTGACCACGTCCATGCACCTCGATTAGTGAAGAAATTCCATCAGAACTTCCCAGACAAACCAGGGCCCAGAGGAAGAACAACCTTACGTGGGGCTTTCGGGGGGAGTGCTGTCATGATGCCTACCCCCAGACAGCTGGACCAAGCCCATTCGCCCCGGAAGCAGGCATCCAGACATCTGTTTAAACCTCAGAAGCCCCGGCTAGGGGCTATCTGGGTTCAGTCCTGGCACCTTGGGCACCAGGTTCATAGTAGAAATCAGTCCTGGCATCTAAGGCGCCAGGCTCATAGTCATCACTTACCTCAGGCAGACCATGCTGCACATGCATCCAGGCCAACGTGAGACCTGGAGGGACTATTTTTCGACAAGGACTACTTTTCACTCAGGTATGGTTCTAGGGACTTCTTACCTGGGACTACTTTCAAAGCTATTTAAACCACACCCGATCTTCAACACACGCTTCGCGTTATTCTGCATTTAGCAGCGTAACGCTCACCGTGTCAGCAAACCTGCATCCAGCCTTCTGCCACGCCCGCCTCGAACACAGAGCCCCTAGGAGAGAAAGGAAAACAGAAGAAGAGGTTAGATTACAGACTTTAATCTGATTCCTCACCTGATTTCGGATCCTGCATCAGTCCGAGCCTGAAGGGACATTCTTCCGGCACGCGTCGCATCCCAGCTACAGCGCCGCTCCATTTTAACCAGCCCACAGCATCTCCGCCTCGGCGCTGCCTCCGTCACTTTTTCGGTGATTTTCAACACCTGGGGAAAAGACAAGAAAAAGCAAGGTGAGCCTAAAGAGACTAAAAAGACAATCACTTATATTACAAGACTTACCTGATTATCACCGGAGGCTTTATTCTTCTATACGCCGCATCTAGGAAAAAAGGAAAAGACAGTGATCAATTCTCACGCACCTTTACAGGACAGTTTGGGTAATAAAGACTCTTACCTGAACGCCGCCAGCAACCTCCAGACAGTATTTGCCGCCGCAAATCAACAGGGGAGTGCAAGAGTGAACTTTGGACATTTTGAACTCTTTAAAAACTTGGCAAAACTCAGGACTCAATAATCGTCCAGAACCCCAACACCTAAAACCAGTGAAGTTACTGGTATCTACGCACCCCTGCATGCCACGCAGGATGGAGAGCTCACCAATCAAAAATATAAGGTGAGAACACTGACTAGGAATATCGGAGGTGACAAGTGGGGAGAACGGGTTCAGGGAGGGGGGTCTGCATTCACACCCACGGGGCTAAATACCTTTCTCCATATACAGGAGAATATTTCTATGAGTCAAGCTTACAAGACTGAGGGGTCTGTCCAGACGGTCATCTTTGCCCTACGCTTCACGCTGGTGGAGGCCGCAGCTGTCCGGGTTCGATCTACGCCCCTGTGGGAGCCAGGTGAACGTAACAGTCAGTGAAACCACTTACACATGGCAAAATACCCAAGAGTTGGTGGTCATAATTCATAAAACATCTTAACCATTTCCGATGCAGCCTCTGAGTGGTTAGCTGCAGCATATGTAGGTGACCTCAGTATCTGAAGGATCATCCATAAGTACACATTTCACTCATACCAAGGAAGACGCTGCAGGTAGCTGCTTTGTCCGAGCTAGTGGAGAGTGTACTGGTTATTGTTGAGGATGAAAGTGTGGTTGTCCATACATGTTTCTTCTGTTTATTATTGTTCTAGTTTGGTATGACCATACTTTACAGTTATAAACAAACTGTAAAAATACGGTTTTCCATATTGTTTTCCAGTGTATTAGTTTGTATAGGAAAGGAGTTGTGTGGAATGCTGACAGTCGGAGCTGCAAGCCTAGAACTCTCCGCTCAGATGGAGTTATGCCATGAAAGCACCTTCTAAATCGTAAAAGCAAGTGCAGGGTGGCTGAGAGGAAATGGCATGCTTCTGGTACACTCCCCTCTCCTGGAGTGATCACTTTCTCCTTCCCTCCCATCTCACCCTCTCTACCCCCCAGGCCAAGCCAACTCCAGCACAACCAGACACCTTCTCGGCCATCCGGCCCATGAAGCGCGTGTCAGTTGAGGCATTCGCTGCCAGTTTCTCACCCCCTCCTCTCCCTTTGGCTGACTCACACCCTCACACAGCCCTTTCCATGCTCCACTCTGCTATATCTGATACTCTTGATGTTCTTGCCCTGTCATGAGGAACCGCCTGAAGCCCAAAGCCAAGTGCAACTCTTAGTACGACTCAGACCTCGTCACCCTTAAACGCAAGTGCAGGGTGGCTGAGAGGAAATGGCGTGCCTCTGGTACATCCTCTGACAAACTGACCTGCTGCCTGCTCCAAAGGCAATACCGGCTCTCTGTCTGCACCAAGAAGAGATTTCACATCCAAGCTCCGTCCCTGCGGCATCCAACAACTCGGTTGAACTCTTTAAAATCTGCGAGGAACTGGCCCATCCCGCCGCAGTCTATACCTCTCCTGTCCATTCCCAGGCCCTCAGCATGGCTCTGGCTTCTCATTTCATCTCTAAAACTCAGGCCATTCTGTCCTCTCTCTCCTCCTCTCCCCTTCCTCCATCCACTCCCTCCTCTTCCATTGGCCCTTCTTCGGCCACCTCTCCTCCCTCCTTCTCTTCCTTTCCCCCGTTCTACCCTGACAAGGTTTCCAGACAAGTCCGATCTATGAAAGTCTTGTCAAAACGGGTTCACCCCTGCTCCTCCAAAACCATCAATGACCACATTGTCTCCCTGGTTCCTGCCTAGCTGACTTCTGCAACCACTCCTTCGCCACTCGAGTCTCCCCTTCCCTCCTGAAGCACTCCCTTGTGCACCCTCTTCTTAAGAAACCCTCTGCCACCCGTCTTGCCCGGCCAACTATCGCCCAGTCTCCATCAGTCTCCATCACTCCTTTCCTGGGCAAACTCCTGGAAAAGCTGGCCATCTCCCAGCTTAATCTTCACACTGAATCTGTTGGTTGCCTCCATGACCATCAGTTTGGCTTTCCGAACTGCCAGAAGCACGGAAACTGCTCTCATGAACATCCATGGAGACCTGCTCTCCAACCTTGACTCCAACACCCCCTGTGTCCTTATCTTACTTGATCGCTCTTCTGCATTTGATAGGTCAACCTTTGATACTGGTCAGGCCCTGGCGTGGCTGACTTCTTTCCTCTCCGATCGACCCTCCCAGGTCCAACATTGGTCCTTCCTCTCCTCTAACTCAATCTCTGCCTGTGGTGTTCGCCAGGGGTCTAACCTCTCTCCCTGGCTGTTTAACCAATACCTGGCACTTCTTGCCCACTGCATTGCCACGCTCTGCCCCAACTTGCAGTGCTATGCAGATGACACTCAGCTCATTTTCAGGCTACCCTCTGTCTCCTCTTCTGCCTCTCTCATCTCTGACTCTCTGTCCGCCATTCAGAAGCGGTGTGCTGCCAATGATCTCTGACTTAATGCCAGTTGGACAGTAAAACTGAGATTCTCCTGATCGGCACACCCACTCCCTCTTTTCCTATCACTCTCTGGCCGGCCTCTCTTGTCCCTCTTCTTGTCCCTCTTCATCGACTCCACACTCTCCTTTTCTCCTCAAATCTCTGATGTTTCTCAGAAGTCACACTAAGAGCTGCACTTCCTCAGAGGTATTCTTCCTTTCCTCTCCTTCCATCAGATGCTCATTGTCTCCAGAGCTCTGGTAATCTCTAGGCTGTACTATTGCAACAGTCTCTTTCTGAATCTGCCTGCCTCTACTCTCCGCCCTCTGCAACTTATCCAGAACAGGACTGCGAGACATGTCCTTGGCCTCAAGCCCAGGGATCATATCTCTGCAGGACTGAAATCTCTGAACTAGCTCCCAGTGACTGCAAGTATTATGTTCAAAACCTTCTGCATTGTCCACAAGGCCTTCTGGGGTCTGGGGCCTCAATACCTTCAACTCTCTCTTCCTAAATATCTTCCTTCACGAGCTCTTCGCTCATCTGCCTCCAACTCCCTCAGGGTCAGTCGCTTCTCCAAGCAATGAGTTGGTGGTAGATCCCTCGCTTTGGCTGGGGCCTCCCTTTGGAACAGCCTCCCTGCCTCACTGAAACTTTAGGAGAACCATCTCCTTTTCCTGAAACACCTCAAAATCTCTTTGCTTCTTCTTTTTCTCCTCCTCTCCCATGCTGAGCCCCCTGGCTGAAACTGCACTGTTACCTTGCTACCCTCTGATCTCGGGCTCACGTTTCCTCCACTGCCAGTCGCACACCTGCACTGCCTTGTTGGCAACCCCTTGGACTCGGGACTGTCTCTGTATCCCTACAGTCCCACTACCAGCACTTGACACCGGTTGTCTGCACTTAACCTTGCACTTGCTGCCAGCTGCCCGTATTTTACTTATTGTCATTATTCTATTTTTCCATGTACTGCACTTTCCCCTCCACCTCTCCCTTGCACTTCCCCCTTCCCATGCACTTGCCCGATCTGATTGACACCTGGCCTAGTATGATCGCTGTCTGTCTTCCCTCTGCCCCCCTCCCTTGCCTCGTTGCACTTTGATACACTTGTGTATAGGCGCATTATAAATGCCATATCATATATCATTTCATATCACAATCAGTTGCCTCTTGTTTCTGGCAATTGGGGTGCTTCTGGTATGGTTGATTTGTGGAACTCAAAATAAAGGAGGTTGGGTGATCCAGCTCTGTGGATAAATAGATCCAGACTCACAAATATGTCTTATGTGCATGGATGCATGCTAGCTTGGTTTCATTAGCATACATGACTCTAAAGTGGGTAACAAGCAAATATGAGCTACATTTTTAACTGATGTAATTTAAAATATACCTTAAAGATAGTTATTATTCACATCATAATCAAGTCCCGTGCCGTGCTTTGCGGACCGATAGTAGAGTGATCAAGGGGGCTGATTACCTTCCCCAAACTAGAGAATGATGGACCCATGGATGGCAGGAGGAGGGTCCCCTGGTCACCTCAAATAGTCGCCATCTCAGATCAGTTGATAGTAACATGAGGTTGCCTGATGAAAAGGTCCCTTTATAAGGGGGAGCTCCTAAACCTGGAAACTGGAGACCATACGGGATAAGCAAAATCAAGCTGTCCTCAATCCCAGAGTGCAGTGCTTCCAGTGTAGCTGGCAACTCTGTAGCTACTATTCATTAAAGAAAGTCGAGGAACAGTGATTCAGTCGAACTGGCAGCTGATGCACGATCACTTCCCCTCATACTGGTGCAGGCATCTCACATGAATCTAGGGCAGCAAAGAGAGAGCCCTGGATTAGGAAACAAAAGTCAACAGTCAACCATCCCTCCATTGAATAAGCTTTCCAGGCTTATACAGGTAAGCTCAAGGAGACCACTCGGGGGCAGGGTTAGGACGTACCAGTTTAACCACCAGGCCACAGTTCCTACATCAACACTGGCAGCTAACCTCAGGGGTGGGGTCCACCAGCCAATCCCTACCTCAGGTGTTTGAAGAGGTACACCTGAGTTCCCTTTCATTAGAGAGAGACCGGCAGATAGGACCAGGGTGTGACAGGCATAGAGGAGCTCCCAAGAGGAGGTATGAGGCAATCCAATGGTCTACATCAGGACTGTAAACCAACACAGGAGGTGGAGCTAGAGCAACAATCCCTACTCTAAAATCCAACATACATGAGTTCCCTTTCACCAGCGATAGGTTTGTAGGTCTGGCCAACGCCCTATAAAAGCAAGCATGATAAGTTTGGCAGTGTAGGTGTTTGGGGAAGGGGCTGGAGAGAGAAGACTGAGCATGGAGAGCACAAACGATGCCGGCTGAAGTGGGCAGCCAGAGGGAGGGACATAAGTCTCTTTGGTGAAATCTGGAAAAGACCAAGATGGTGTCCAGAGAGATGAAGAAGATGAGGGGAACATAGAGGTGTTATGTAAACAAAAGCAGGGGGGAGTACATTGAGGCCAAGAGAGGGGTTGCTGTGCCTGGGGGGGGGGGGGGTAAGGCAGGAAATAAATAGAGCTCATTACGAGTATAGATAGGGCCAATAAGAGTGTGGCCCGAAGGGGTGAAGAACTTAAAAATCTGAACATTTTATTAACTACCCCAAAACTGGCAAAAGCCATGTATATTCCACTGAAGAGTGGAGCAGGTACATCTTGGTATATGTGAGACAATATGACACAAATGTCGTCATATGTGATGGCCCGGAGTTCCAATGATGCAGTGGCCATGACCAGATAAGTCCCTTGCTAAATGGGTGCTTGGATTCAACACCAAATCCATATCTGGAGAGTTTGACCCAATGGGAAACCTACAAAGTTCGAATGAAGGGCTCCCACGTATTTGCATGGTGGGAAAATGTTTCCATGAATGCAACCGTTGAAGATTGGCCCCTAACCCTAGCCCTGATTGCCCAGAAATAAAGAGGGTCCACCTCGGTTACTTGTAGAATCGATGGACTTAGAAGAAGACACTGTCCTGAAGACAGGGCAATTCCTAGGAACAGCAACTGTGACATATCAACTTCTGGGGCACCAGTGGTCCAGGGATGAATATCGGTTTCTAAACTATCAATCAACCCCACATCTCTAGTATAACAAAAGGGATACGAACAGATTGGAATACAAGTGAATTCTTAGACCTCCTTGTCCAATTTCTGGTAACGTGGATGGAGCGGCAGGCTTATCTCCGCTCGGTCGTGGATGGTTGGTTAGCTGCAACACAGCAAAAATACAATTATCCAATGATAAAAGGGTCTGTCCAGTCAAGGTTGTATAAATATATCTACTTTATTATTACTACAACAGATAGTTCTAGCACACTACAATTACAACCCCCTCAGTAAAGGAGCACAGAGGACAGACAGTTTCACAAAGGAAAGGGATGCACTTTGGATACTGTCAGGAGGGTAGTTGGTAAAGTAATCAGACTTATAGTTCAAAATGATCTGGTTCAGGCACCAAAGGGGCAAAGGGTCGATACTGTCTCTAGGGGCCGTTGGAGCAGGACCAGGGGGCAGTAGACCCACAATGTACCTGGTGCTGAAGACCTTCTTTGTGCTCGATAGCATCGAGGTGGTTCCAGGGCATTGTGCAGCCTGTGAGACAGAGTTAGTGGCGGGAGACAGTTGCGAGTACCAGGGGGCAGGCAGTTTGGCAAGAGAGCATGCAAAAAAGGTAGCAGGTGCCCCTCTCTTGAAAGAACATGGCATGATAACCTGCTCTGTGGTTTTTACCCACTGTGATAGTCTGCAGCCATCACTTTTAGCTCACTGTACTTTTCAAAAAGGAGGAATATACATTTGCATATGAGTCTTTGTCCCACCCACAAGAGAGTCCAGCATCAAAATGCTAGAAAAACCTCCTTTGAACAAGAGTACCAACAGAAACCCCTTGCATGTGTTTCAGCCTTGTTGGGCCTCATCCGTGAGGTGGAGCTGTGCCTCTCTGAGCACAGTGAACAAGGGGTCCACGTCTGGGTTCCCCCAGGTAACTTAGGGTGACCAGCCGCAAGTTCCTTACAAAAATGCAAAAAAAGGTAGCAGGCACCCCTCTCTCAAGAGAACATGGCATGATAACCTGCTCTGTGGATTTTACCCACTGTGAGAGACCGCAGTCGTCACTTTTAGCTCACTGTACTTTTCACTGCCCATAAGGCAGTTCAGCACCGAAATGCCAGGCAAAATTACTTTGAACAAGAGTACCAACAGCAACCCCATACACGTGTTTCAGCCTTGTTGGGCCTCATCAGTGAGGTGGAGCTGTGCCTCTCTCAGCACAGTGAGCAATGGGTCCACGTCTGGGTTCCCCCAGGCAACTTAGGTGACCAGCCCCTATTTCCTTACATAAATGCAAAAAAGGTAGCAGGCGCCCTTCTCTCGAAAGAACATGGCATGATAACCTGCTCTGTGGTTTTGACCCACTGTGAGAGTCCACAGCCATCGCTTTTAGTTCACTGTACTTTTCATGAAGGAGGAATAACCATTTGCATATCAGTCTTTGTCCCACCCACAAGGCAGTCCTCCACCGAAATGCCAGGCAAACCTCCTTTGAACAAGAGTACCAACAGAAACCCCCTACATGTGTTTCAGACTTGTTGGTCCTCATCCGTGAGGTGGAGCTGTGCCTCTCTGAGCACAGTGAGCAAGAGGTCCACGCCTGGGTTCCCCCAGGTAACTTAGGGTGACCAGCCCCAAGTTCCTTGCAAAAATGCAAAAGAAAGGTAGCAGGCACCCCTCTCTCAAGAGAACATGGCATGATAACCTGATCTGTGGTTTTTACCCACTGTGAAAGTCTGGAGTCATCGCTTTTAGCTCACTGTACTTTTCACAAAGGAGGAATATCCATTTTCATATCAGTCTTTGTCCTGCCCACAAGCCCGCCCAGCACCGAAATGCCAGGAAAACTTCCTTTGAACAAGATTACCAACAGCAACTCCATACACGTGTTTCAGCCTTGTTGGGCCTCATCAGTGAGGTGGAGCTGTGCCTCTCTGAACACAGTGAACAAGGGGTCCACGTCTGGGTTCCCCCAGGTAACTTAGGGTGACCAGCCCTAAGTTCTTTACAAAATGCAAAATTGGTAGCAGGCGCCCCTCTCTCGAAAGAACATGTCATGATAACCTGCTCTGTGGTTTTTACCCACTGTGAGAGTCTGCAGCCATCGCTTTTAACTCACTGTACTTTTCACAAAGGAGGAATATCCATTTGCATATTAGTTTTTGTCCTGCCCACAAGCCCGTCCAGCACCGAAATGCCAGGCAAACCTCATTTGAACAGGATTATCAACATCAACCCCATACACGTTTTTCAGCCTTGTTGGGCCACATCAGTGAGGTGGAGCTGTGCCTCTCTGAGCACAGTGAGCAAGGGGTCCACGTCTGGTTCCCCCAGGTAACTTAGGGTGACCAGCCCCAAGTTCCTTACAAAATGCAAAAATGGTAGCAGGCGCCCCTCTCTCGAAAGAACATGGCATGATAACCTGCTCTGTGGTTTTTACCCACTGTGAGAGTCTGCAGCCATCGCTTTTAACTCACTGTACTTTTCACAAAGGAGGAATATCCATTTGCATATCAGTCTTTGTCCTGCCCACAAGCCCGTCCAGCACCGGAATGCCAGGCAAACCTCATTTGAACAGGATTATCAACATCAACCCCATACACGTTTTTCAGCCTTGTTGGGCCTCATCAGTGAGGTGGAGCTGGGCCGCTCTGAGCACAGTGAGCAAGGGGTCCACGTCTGGGTTCCCCCAGGTAACTTAGGGTGACCAGCCCCAAGTGCCTTACAAAATGCAAAAATGGTAGCAGGCGCCCCTCTCTCGAAAGAACATGGCATGATAACCTGCTCTGTGGTTTTTACCCACTGTGAGAGTCTGCAGCCATCGCGTTTAACTCACTGTACTTTTCACAAAGGAGGAATAGCCATTTGCATATCAGTTTTTGTCCCGCCCACAAGGCAGTCAGCACTGAAATGCCAGGCAAACCTCCTTTGAACAAGAGTACCAACAGCAACCCCACACACGTGTTTCAACCTTGTTGGGCCTCATGAGTGAGATGTAGCTGTGTCTCTCTGAGCACAGTGAGCAATGGGTCCATGTCTGGGTTCCCCCAGGTAACTTAGGTTGATCAGCCAAAAGTTCCTTACAAAAATGCAAAAAAGGTAGCAGGCGCCCATCTCCCAAAAGAACATGGCATGATAACCTGCTCTATGGTTTTTACCCACTGTGAGAGACCGCAGTCGTCACTTTTAGCTCACTGTACTTTTCACAAAGGAGGAATAGCATTTGCATATCAGTCTTTGTCCTGCCCATAACGCAGTCCAGCACCGAAATGCCAGGCAAATCTCCTTTGAACAAGAGTACCAACAGCAACCCCATACACGTATTTCAGCCTTGTTGGGCCTCATCAGTGAGCTGGAGTTGTGCCTCTCTGAGCACAGTGAGCAATGGGTCCACGTCTGGGTTCCCCCAGGCAACTTAGGTCACCAGCCCCAAGTTCTTTACATAAATGCAAAAAAGGTAGCAGGTGCTCTTCTCTCGAACAAACATGGCATGATAACCTGCTCTGTGGTTTTGACCCACTGTGAGAGTCTGCAGCCATCGCTTTTAGTTCACTGTACTTTTCATGAAGGAGGAATATCCATTTGCATATCAGTCTTTGTCCCACCCACAAGGCAGTCCTCCACCAAAATGCCAGGCAAACCTCCTTTGAACAAGAGTACCAACAGAAACCCCCTACATGTGTTTCAGACTTGTTGGGCCTCATCCGTGAGGTGGAGCTGTGCCTCTCTGAGCACAGTGAGCAAGGGGTCCACACCTGGGTTCCCCCAGGTAACTTAGGGTGACCAGTCCCAAGTTCCTTACAAAAAATGCAAAAAAAAAGTAGCAGGCACCCCTCTCTCAAGAGAACATGGCATGATAACCTGATCTGTGGTTTTTACCCACTGTGAAAGTCTGCAGTCATCGCTTTTAGATCACTGTACTTTTCACAAAGGAGGAATATCCATTTTCATATGAGTCTTTGTCCTGCCCACAAGCCCGTCTAGCACCAAAATGCCAGCCAAACCTCCTTTGAACAAGATTTCCAACAGCAACTCCATACACGTGTTTCAGCCTTGTTGGGCCTCATCAGTGAGGTGGAGCTGTGCCTCTCTGAGCACAGTGAGCAAGGGGTCCACGTCTGGGTTCCCCCAGGTAACTTAGGGTGACCAGCCCCAAGTTCCTTACAAAATGCAAAAATGGTAGCAGGCGCCCCTCTCTCGAAAGAACATGGCATGATAACCTGCTCTGTGGTTTTTACCCACTGTGAGAGTCTGCAGCCATTGCTTTTAACTCACTGTACTTTTCACAAAGGAGGACTATCCATTTGCATATCAGTCTTTGTCCCGCCCACAAGGCAGTCCAGCAGCGAAATGCCAGGCAAACCTCCTTTGAACAAGAGTACCAACAGCAACCCCATACACGTGTTTCAGCCTTGTTGGGCCTCATCAGTGAGGTGGAGCTGTGCCTCTCTGAGCACAGTGAGCAAGGGGTCCACGTCTGGGTTCCCCCAGGTAACTTAGGTGACCAGCCCCAAGTTCCTTACATAAATGCAAAAAAGGTAGCAGGCGCCCTTCTCTCGAAAGAACATTGCATAATAACCTGCTCTGTGGTTTTGACCCACTGTGAGAGTCCGCAGCCATCGCTTTTAGTTCACTGTACTTTTCATGAAGGAGAAATACCCATTTGCATATCAGTCTTTGTCCCACCCACAAGGCAGTCCTCCGCCGAAATGCCAGGCAAACCTCGTTTGAACAAGAATACCAACAGCAACCCCATACACATGTTTCAGATTTGTTGGGCCTCATCAGTGAGGTGGAGCTGTGCCTCTCTAAGCACAGTGAGTAAGGGGTCCACGTCTGGGTTCCCCCAGATAAGTTAGTGTGACCAGCCCCAAGTTCCTTACAAAAATGCAAAAAAAGTTAGCAGGCGCCCCTCTCTCGAAAGAACATGGCATGATAGCCTGCTCTGTGGTTTTTACCCACTGTGAGAGTCCACAGCCATCGCTTTTAGCTCAATGTACTTTTCATAAAGGAGGAATATCCATTTGCATATCAGTCTTTTTCCTGCCCATAAGGCAGTCCAGCACTGAAATGCAAGGCAAACCTCCTTTGAACAAGAGTACCAACAGCAACCCCATACCTTGTTGGGCCTCATAAGTGAGGTGGAGCTGTGCCTCTCTGAGCACGGTGAGCAAGGGGTCAACGTCTGGGTTCCCCCAGGTAACTTAGGGTGACCAGCCCCAAGTTCCTTACAAAAATGCAAAAAAGGTAGCAGGCACCCCTCTCTCGAAAGAACATGGCATGATAACCTGCTCTGTGGTTTTTACCCACTGTGAGAGTCTGCAGCCATCGCTTTTAGCTCACTGTACTTTTCATAAAGGAGGAATATCAATTTGCATATCAGTCTTTGTCCCGCCCACGAGGCCGTCCAGCACCGAAATGCCAGGCAAACCTCCTTTGAACAAGAGTACCAACAGTTACCCCATAGACGTGTTTCAGCCTTGTTGGGCCTCATCAGTGAGGTGGAGCTGTGCCTCTCAGAGCACAGTGAGCAAGAGGTCCACGCCTGGGTTGCCCCAGGTAACTTAGGGTGACCATCCCCAAGTTCCTTACAAAAATGCAAAAAAGGTAGCAGGCGCCCCTCTCTCGAAAGAACATGGCATGATATCCTGCTCTGTGTTTTTTACCCACTTTGAGAGTCTGCAACCATCGCTTTTAGCTCACTGTATTTTTCATAAAGGAGGAATACCCATTTGCATATCAGTCTTTGTCCCACCCACAAGGCAGTCTTGCACCGAAATGCCAGGCAAACCTCCCTTGAACAAGAATACCAACAGCAACCCCATACACACGTTTCAGCCTTTGTTGGGCCTCATCAGTGAGGTCGAGCTGTGTTTCTCTGAGCACAGTGAGCAAGGGGTCCACGTCTGGGTTCCCCCAGGTAACTTAGTGTGACCAGCCCCAAGTTCCTTACACAAATGCAAAAAAGGTAGCAGGCACCCCTCTCTCGAAAGAACATGGCATGATAGCCTGCTGTGTGGTTTTTACCCACTGTGAGAGTCCGCAGCCATCGCTTTCAGCTCAATGTACTTTTCATAAAGGAGGAATATCAATTTGCATATCAGTCTTTATCCCGCCCACAAGCCAGTCGAGCACCAAAATGCCAGGCAAACCTCCTTTGAACAAGAGTACCAACAGCAACCCCAGACCTTGTTGGGCGCCATCAGTGTGGTGGAGCTGTGCCTCTATGAACACAGTGAGCAAGGGGTCCATGCTTGGGTTCCCCCAGGTAATGTAGGCTGACCAGCCCCAAGTTCCTTACAAAAATGCAAAAAAGGTAGCAGGCGCCCCTCTTTCAAAATAACATGGCATGATAACCTGCTCTGTGGTTTTTTACCCACTGTGAGAGTTCGCAGCCATCGCTTATAGCTCACTGTACTTTTCACAAAGGAGCAATATCCATTTTCATATCAGTCTTTGTCCCGCCCACAAGCCAGTCGAGCACCGAAATGCCAGCCAAACATCCTTTGAAAAACAGTACCAACAGCAATCCCATACATTGTTTCAGCCTTGTTGAAAGGGATGCACTCTGGATACTGACAAGAGGGTAGTTGGTAAAGTAATCAGTCCTATAGTTCAAAATTATCTGGTTCCAGCACCAAAGGGGCAAAGGGGCGATACTGTCTCTAGGGGCCTTTGGAGAAGGACCAGGGGGGCAGACCCACAATGTACCTGGTGCTGAAGACGTTCTTGGTGCTCAATAGCATTGAGGTGGTTCCAGGGCGCTTCATAGCCTGTGAGACAGAGTTAGTGGCAGAGGGACAGTTGTAAGTACCAGGGGGGAGGCAGTTCGGCAAGCGAAGCTGGATGGATGATTGCAGGCTTCCCGACGTGGTGGCTCGGGCCAAGAATTGTTGTCTCTGTGCTGGTTGGTGGATCTGGATGCTGGCTGAGGCATCTCAGATGACTCTGGAGACTGCAGCGTGATAATAGTCAGTGGTGCAGCCAGATGCGGTTCGAGGACTCGACTGTCTCAAAATTGTCCTTTAAAAGATTATTGCTGGATGATGCTTGTCTGGCACTCCTCTTAGCTTCTTTGCAGGGCTCGTGTCCTTTCAAGGCGGATGACCCAAAGCTCAGGAGGGTGTTAGCAGGCAACGGCCTTGTCCTTTTTCCAGAGACTCTCTGGCACTTCCCACCTTGGAAGCTTGCTGTCACAACCTTGCAGGGCACACTGTGTGCCAGCTGGGTACCGGTTCTTGAGCTGCTGGACGGGTCTTGTGTATCTCCCTCTTTTCATTGGGAGATGTTTAGGGTACGGATCTTGCTTCCCTCTTGGAACCTCTGGCCTTCCTTCACTGGCAGAAGATGTAAGGTAGACTGTACCTTCAGGCCAGGTGCAAATGAGTCCTTCTTACTCCTTGTGAAGTTTTCAATGATCTGCTAACGGAGGTGTTCAGCCCGCTTTTAAAGACAAATGGGCCCCAGTGATTGGTGTAGGCATGGCCTACCTTAATGAACTGATCCTGGGTCCCCACTAACAATCCTCTGTTATGCATGAGGTTAGGACCAGAGTGTTCTGCAACAGGACAGACAAGGGGGTGACAACATATACCTAAGTCCCACCCATCTTCCTGTCTGTTGTAGATCAAAGTGTCTCTCTGGGTGAGCTGAGCCCTCTGTGACTCTTGATTAAAGCACAGGTTTTCCCTTGAAGTATGTTCTGGGAGCAGACTTCCTGTCTCCCCCAAATCACATACTTCTCCCCTCTCAAAGGGGTAAGCTCTGCAGGCGTTTAGTGGACCCAGACATGCATTTCACTGCCTTTCATACAGAGGGTGGGAACTAGCTTCAAGTTGACACATTGCACACCAAGGGGGTGTTAGTCTCACCTTCCTGTTGTCTCTCTGGCAATCAAGCCCACTATGCAGGCTTGCCTCAATTATCTCTCATTAGTATGCATTGCCACAAGCCAGAGAACAATGGAATGCAGATCCATGGAGCCTTTGATATTTTAATTAGGCTGCTCATGGCTGGAGGAAGGTGTGCCTTCCCCCTTCTTGGAATGCTTTGATGTGCCCAGGGCTGTCACATTCATTGTGAATATGACAGGGGAAGACGGCACCTGTAGGCTGTGTCTTCCCAGAGTGCAGATGACTATGTGTTTGGTGCGGGAAGCAGATGAAATGGGGGCGGAATGGCGGCACTCATTTCTCGGAGGTTGGTCTCCCATCATTCATTTTCATATATCAAAAAATCAAAAAAGACATGCAGGGGCACCCTCACTGTGTGGATGTGCGAATTCCTCAAAGCAACTCCCTAGAAACTCCTACCAGTATAGCTATGCCCGTGAGAGGGCTCATTGTGACTAGATATCAGCCTTGGTTCTTGGGTACTTATAGCATTCCATGTCAATCGAACATATCCTAATCCCTCCCAGGGCACGGCTGTCCACCCGCATACATTTGCATCAATTCACCAATCGATTCCATTCCGCACATCATCTCTGCCATTATAAAGCAACTGAGTCCCACGAAGAAAATGTGGTCCAGCTGGGCCCATAATCAGTCTCCTTGACTCGCCTACTCTCCTGACAGCCTATCACAGCACCCATCCACTAGCCAGATCTCCATGGGTCGCTAGCAGGGACTTAGCCGCTCCTACCTTCCTTTGTGCTGGCTAAAATGCACATACGCATTCTAATTCCTCCTTTCAATTCTCATACCTCAGACTTAGGATCTCAAAGGGCATTCACTCACATTGCTTTGAGCCATACCAATGACATTAGGTGCTATACAAATGCCATATCACAACTTCAATTGACATGGATGAGTAGCAGCTATTGATCGTGTACTGTGCTTGCGCTGCTGGGACTATCTGTGTCCCAGGCACCCCTTGGGAGGCAAAATCACATCTGGAACTGGAGTCTGGGGGCTCAGTAGAGCAGCAATGCAGTTGCCTCCTCAATCCGGGGCTGTTGAGATGCCCATCTCCAAAGAACTGGAGGCGGGCTCAGGGAGCATTTCCAAAATGTTAGTGGCATCTCGCCTGCCCAATGGCTTATCTGGAATTCTTGTACATGTCCCTTTGAGGACAGCCTTTTCATTAACTTCATGAAGTCGAGCAGGCAGAACCTTATATACGAGAGAATCTAATACATATGTAGTCATATCTGAGAGACCAGAGTTCCAACAATGCCATGTCCACGACCAGACAGGACCATAACTGAATGGGTGTTTTGATTGAAAGCTGAATACATGTCTGGAGAGTGTGGCTAGGGAACAAGCTACGAAGTTAGAATGAATAAGGCCCCACGCATGGAGTTGTAGCAAAATATTTGAATAAATGGAACCCTGCCAATGAAGATTGGAACCTCAATCTTAGTCCTGATTGCCCATGAATATAGAGGGTCTCCCTCAGTTACTTTAGAAGTCCACAGCTCCAACAACCCCACTGCAGCCCACATCCTTCAAGGTACCTTGTGGGAGGCAGAGTAGAGCACTGCTTCACAGACAAAAACAAAAGCATGCCTTTCTGTTCTGAGTTTAAGTTGCTGGATTCAGAATGCAGAGTAGATTTGTTTTTGCTGTGAAAGGAACTTTCCCTGATAATTCAACTGTTAGTAGAGAATTGAAGGAAGGAGCGTTGTTTTGGTTTCAAGCCGTGGGTGATGTTTTTCTTTAACTTGGTTTTTTTTGGGCTCAAAGAAATAAATGTTTTCGTCTCCAAAGCTTTTTTTTTTTAATTACCCTCTCACTCAAGCCATCTGATTTATTCTGGAGATGTGTGTAATACCTAAATTGGTTTGTTGATGCAGGGGGAAGTAAGGTGTAACCCGTGTGCTGGCTAGAAGAAAGCACTTGCGGGTCTGACACCCCTCTATCTAGACAAACTCAGCAATCACAAATAGAGTAAGATTGGTGGTGTCAGCCTGGGATAAACACATCAGTGTTGCACATCAGTAAGATTCTATATGTCTTCAGGATGGTATCAACTTAATTTCTGAATCTTGTACATGTATTGTAGTCGGTATATGTAGCTTGAAAACGCTGTATAGTGCAGATGCAAATTGCTAGAGGGGTAGAATGTCAGAAATGTAGATGTGGGTAGGTAGGGAAGCAGAAACATGTTGCCTTTCTTCAGCCAACCCCAGCCTGCAGCCATTTTATGGATTTGAGTGTCTTCTGGGAACCTCACAGGACATTACCAAGCACTGGGTACCCTAACATTTCACTAGAGGTTCCGAGGTGATTCCAAACCCACGCCTCCTAATGGTTTGGAAATAAGAACTGCGAACTTGGAACGTTCTAAATCACCCCATGTGGACAATTCTTTATTTGAAGTGCTAAAGCATTACCTGATATTTACACCTACCTCATTTCCCTCCAGGAAGCTTGGTCTTGCTTCATCAACCACAGATACCAATAGTTGAGCCTAGTGACCCCATGCACTGGCCGTATTGGTATCCTACACACAACTAAAGTACCTTGGTTCTGGGATTAACTCGTGATGCAGAGAAACAATTGGGAAGTTTGGATTGCTTCACTACGTGATCATATCACAATAGAGGCTGCAAGTGTTGCTATCTTTTCTGAAAATGATCAGTAAGGCTGCTTCATAACACAGCCCTTTTGTCGGACACACATTTTAGTTAGGTGTGCACTATACATAGAGCCAAGGAGGGTTGTAATGCACAGGTGTAGGCTAGTGCCTTTTGACAACCTGAGGGGCCATACATTCCATCTTTAGGGTGACCAAGCTGTTTTGCTCTACATGATATTGACTATAGAAAATGTGGTTTCAGAAAAAGTAAGATTTTCCCTGGAAACAATGGCTTGCTGCCAAAAAATTAGTGCATAGCTCGTTTTGTACTACAGCCGTATTCTGAAAGGCACATTAGAAGGTTTCTAGCTTATCACAATTTGCAGGGCAAGGCATGTTTTTGGCTGTGTTGATTTTTCGTTGGTAGGAATCTGGCAAGAGGGTCTATTTATTTACAAATAAATATTATATTTATATATTTGTTGTATGCATTGCTGACGGTCATTGTAGCACTGGTGTGAGAAAAAACACAGCCTCCACAGCAGTGGAAGGAACCTGACTCCGTGGTTGGAAGATGTTTGTAGGAGCAGCCCACCCCTTAAAATGCCCAGTGTGGATTATTTCTATCCACGCCACTGCGCCACACTGCACCCCTTTGCCAAGGGGGAAAGAAAACTGCCAAAAATAGAGGCAATAACCCCTGTGCGCACTAAATCTGCAAAATTGTGCAGAGTTCATAAACCACCAACAGAGCTGCAAGCCCTGCCACATACACAGGCAAAGTGGTGTAAAAGCAGGAATCACTGCTGTCATCTGTCATCTCTCACCTGAAACAAGGCCACAGAAGGGCCTAATCCGAAAATGCCCTTGAAAATTCAGTCATTTCCCCAGAGAATTATGGAAAGGAAAGTGTGCTGAAATCATGGATTCTCCAGGCTGTCAGAGGAATCCAGGCATCACTGCCTGACAGCTGGCTAAGGAAATTGGCTGTCAAACCCAGTTTAAATGTATTTTCTTTTCCCTGAAAAATTGCAAAATCCACTATTTCAAGCATGTTTGGGAAGGGCTAATTCTTTTAAAATGTTTAAATCCTTTATAAACAGTGCTTATATTTTATATGGGAAATGAAAAGACTTTAATGTCAAAGAGCCCAGTCTGGGGCCAATCCACTACTCAATTCTGATCTGACAGCCTGGCCTCGGAAAACTGACATCTCCGCTTGACAATCCCTTGAGAACAGGAAGGCTAATGGCTGTTAATGGTTCCTGCATAATGCCAGCAGGCACACAATGGGGCCGCATTAGACATTTGTCTGCTGGCTAACCAAAGAACAAAGGACAGGCTCAGACTGACCTCTGCCAGGACGGGCAGGATGCGGAGGAGGTTTCTTAGTGAACTACAAAGGACTGGACAGCTGCTGCCTGAAAATGGGAGGTTACGCAGGAGGACTTTAATGTGGAATCTGTATTTTGGATTAAAGTTTAAAACTCTTTAACTAAGCAACCTACAGAGGGATACATCTGAAACTTGGTAGACATTAAACTAATTTCAGCCTTGTGATTTGAAGACAATGAGGAAACTCATACCATTTAAGGAACCAAAGTTATGAAAAATGTCTGATTGTTGCGATACTATTAATGTTGCAAACTTACGATTGTATGTACACGATCCACTGATAAGCGCCCAGAGATGTATCAAATTATAAATGATTAATCCAAAGTGTTATGGGTAAAATTGATAAAAATCCATAGAATGACCAATGCAGCTCTCACAAAGATGGGAAGTGAATGCAAATGTAGACAATCGAATATAAAATATATGTGTCCAATTTTATGAGGGTACATAAAGGTAGAAATGTACATTTGTGCAAAAGTATGTTTTGGGTAAAAATCCAGATGGGAGTTCCTAAATCCTGTCATAAGATGACAGCTCTGTTCAAGCTGCCAACCAAAACAAAGCACATGTCTGTAGCCACTCACAACCATGGGGGTGTGTTTTGAAGTTCTGTCCATGTCATAAACTTGGTAATGGGTAAATATAGGTTTTTCACTACACAGAGAAGAACACTGCTTCCAGAACCCATCCAGATGTCGGTGCAGCACTTTGTTGCAGAACATTTCATCTGGTAGCTGATTCCAGAATTCTTTGAAAGATCCAGATTTCTTTGCAGAATCCAGACTCTAGCATTGCAGAATTATTGCTAGCATGACCCAATGGGCAAACATCCCAAACTTGAAGGGATTTAATTCTATTTCAGCTTGGCTTGCTACCATTAATGCTTGCATCCTGCTATCTATGCTGAAAACTTGCATCCTGCTATCTACCGTGTCTAGTAACCAGAGGGGCCCTTCCAAATCCAGTCTGAGGTGCAGTCCAGATTGACCAGAACCCCCTTGCTGATCCAATCCCGCTAGAGGTGCTCTTCTGCCGGTAGACCAGATCCAATTCATTGACCATAGCTGATGGTCCAATTTAATAACTTCTTCTGTATGTATTAACAGGAAGAACAGTGACCCATAGTATATCTGTGTTGTATTGTCCCTATCTCAACCCATCCCATCTTTAATTCAGAACTCCAGTATTGTTAGAATCCTTGTTGCGCTGATTGTCTCATCTGTGTTCCAAAACCATAACTCCCTAGTGATTCTGAAAAACTAAAGCAAATCCCAGGAAGAAGTAGAGTATCTACAACGGGACGGGTTACGCTGATCACATGACTGTAAGATCCATATGTGGCATTCTCTTTTTCATAGTCATAATATAGTGTAATCAAACCCATCTGTCATTTTGAAAAGCACATTTCTGTTTTCATTTTCGCACCTATTTTGCAAAAACACCTCTCACTAAAACCTCTATAACGACTTTAGTTATAAAGATAGAAACGAAATTCCAACCGCATCACGGAACAGTGTATTTGACCCATTTTTCTTCAATATTGCATAGTAAAAGTTAAGTTTGCCGCGAATTTGCAAAATTCACAAGTTTACATGTGTCATTTGCCCATTTTAAAGTGTTTTTTCCATCTCATCCAGATCTGAAGTGTCTATTGTTGTTTATATGATAGCTCGTGTATGTTAGGACCTGATTAGTGTTGCTTTCTTTAGAACTTGTCTCCATATAAGTATTTTACACCCTTTTGCAGTATTTCACAAAGCCATTTTCACCTGCCATTTTCAAAGTGTCATTTGCCAAAACAAGGTTTTCACTCTTGTTTGGGAGGGAGGATTGCCTATAACTTTAGACATTGTCTTTTACTCCTGAATACCTGCTGATTACTCACATTGGTGTAGGATTGCTCCTTTGTATTTAAACAAATTTTTGCAGGGGGAAATAGCAACCTAAACACTATTTGTGCACAAACCAAAACTGTTCTCTTTCCTGTGTTTCTATTCTGCATTAGTATAAGTGAATTCAATTGCTTTGCTTATTTTTGAATTGTATTGTCACCCTTTGGGTGATTGCTGCCCCATATATATCTATAGTAAACCTATGTGTGAATTGAATAAATATGTATCTTTACAAACTAGCCTGATTCCTGGTTCAGTGTGACCTGAAGGGGTATTTTGAGAAGGGTTTGATATGAGTGGTATATCATTCAGAATATTGAATTTATAGATAAAAATAAATAAGGGTTTCATTGCGCACTACATTGCTAGGCGAGACCTGGGTGTGTGCCTGATTGAAATCCCTTACAGCAGGTATGCTGCTGGGGTTGAATGGTGCAGGCTTGGTATGAGGAACCAAATTGCCAGTGGCTAGGAGGAAATAAGGAGGAGAATAAAATGCACACCCATGATTGGTCGCAACAAATTCTTATAATAGGCGAGATATTAGATTTTACGAGGAAAAGTGTCCCTGTGGTGGAATGCAAGGAGTTGGTTACAGGGGGATGGATTAATGAGGACCTTGAAAAGACAAGTGGGCTCTTGGGCTAAAGGGAAAAGTTTCTCTTTGGAGTGGAGTCCAGCACTTCTTTGCCCATTGAGAGTGTAGGAATATAATTTCCGGAGTGGGGAGGCGTGGGAACGACACTGCCTCCCCACACAATGTGGCAACGTCTTTAGCGTTCACATGTAGGGGATAAAGGCCATTATATGTGTGATACAGGCTCATTCTAGCAGTGTAAGTGAGAAGGAGTTAATGGCAGGTATGAGAACAGCATTACAGATTTGTGGCATATTCTCTAAAAATAGGCAAATCCAAGACAAGGTGGGAAATAGGATGACTACACCACTCGTAAGGTACAGCCAGGACTCTGGAAATACCATGGTCAGATCATGGTCACGGCATGGCCTCCATGGAGTTTACAGAGGAGTTGGATCATGCTTTCAACATGTTCTGACAATGGTGTCGTATAATACCAGAACAGACGGTTCCATGTGTTGTTAGCGAAAATTGTTATAACGAAAACATTCTTACTAACACTTAAATACCAAAAAAAACAGAATTTAACATTTTTTTCTTTTATTTGGGGTTCTCCCGAAGCCCCCTGTTTTACAATGATTATAACCCCACTCTAACCCACTCCCCACCCTTTATAATCCCTTACCCCACCCCATATATACATATATTTATATATGAATATATATATATATATATATTTAATACACATTTGCGGGGTAATTCATGGAATGATTGTGCGCCGAAATGTGTGGCGCAAGCGTGAAAAAGCCAGCGCATGCATGCGATTCACACGCAAGCTATTCAAGGAAGGCTCTGTGCGTGGCTTTCCTGAGCTGCGCCAAATCTGCTCTTACCTTATACGTCACTGCGACTTTCCAAATGCTGTGCGCGACTCGCACAGTGAAAGCACACAACTTCTAGCGCACACACGTAAAAAGGGGGCGGAACATGCGGAATGGGAACCAACACGTGAAATTGTGGGCATAACGGGGGAAGTACCGCTGGGAAATACATGCAACTACCACACGCTCGCGAACAACACATATTCATGGAACCGAATAGGGAAAACCTGCACACGCCAAAAGACACGCACACGCGTAAATACGTCCACCACACGAAAGCAGGCGGAAGCGCCCCCGTGCAGTATAAAAGTGTGCACAAACAACAAACAAGCATATACAGCTATGATGAATGTCCCATTTCTCGCAGCAGTGATCATGGGACACCACAGGATGAGGAGAATAGCCAGGCCCCGCATTTTGTTGCCCAGGACCAGCCTTTTTGGGATGCCTGATGACCAGGTCTATGGCAGGTATAGGTTTCCACCTCATGTAATCCTAGACCTGGTCACTGAGTGGGAGGATGACCTCACATCATTCACCTTGTGCTCCCAAGCACTGAGTCCCTTGGAAAAGGTGCTCAATGTCCTGCATTTTTTGGCCACTGGGTCATTTCAGCGGACAACTGCCATAGTTGGGGGCGTCTCACAGCCCACGCAGTCACGCTGCCTACACCAGGCGTTGGCAATCATGACTGCGCGCCCCTCAGTCCGCAGGCACATATACATGCCCAGAACACCTGCAGAAAGGCAGGTCGTGGTCCAGGACTTCTACAGGGTGGCACACTTCCCCGAAGTGCTTGGTGCCATAGATTGCACCCATGTGGCTCTATGTCCACCTATGGCCACTGAGAACATCTACCGCAATCGCAAGCACTGGCATTCCATCAATGTGCAGGTTGTATGCGATGCCAAGGCAATCATCACCTCTGTCTATGTAAACTATCCAGGGTCCACCCATGACAGTTTCATGTACAGAATGTCCGCCTTGAGCCAGGACCTGGAAGCTGGGAAGCATGGCAACACATGGCTCATTGGTGAGTACAAATGCCTGTATACATGCATGCATGTCACACACAGACAAATACACCAAGCCAACTAATGACAACCATTATCACCTCCCCAGGGGACAGTGCCTACCCTCTGAGCACCTACATGATGACGCCAATACGGACCCCACCACACCACCCCAGGTAAGATACAACGCAGCCCATATTGCAACCAGGACCATAGTGGAGGGCACATTCGGAGTGCTCAAGTCTCGCTTCCGCTCCCTTGACCGTTCTGGCGGGCAGCTACTATATGCACCCCCAGTAGTGTACAGGATCATTGTGGCAGCATGTGTCCTGCACAACATTGTAACATGGCGGGGCGTACCGGTGGATATTGGTGGTGCCCCCACATCCCCAACCACACACACAGGCGCTGCGCATGGGAGGGGAAAGGGCACGTGGCGAGGCAGCCTGTACCCAGCTTGTGGCCACATTCTTCACCTAAACTTCCACTCCTGCGGAGTGCACACAAGCCTGGCACATACCAAGTGACAATCGATGATGACAAAGGGACAGTCCACTGTCACAACCTTACCGCCCTGAGAACGTGTCCACGGAAGTGCTATATTGTGTGCATCTCTAGCTGCTTAAATATAACCGATTCCGTGTGACCAAAAGGAACACATGTAAGGTGCATATCCCACCACCCCCCTGCAAAACAGGGCATGAAAATACTGGTATGTCACCTAAACCCTCCCAACCCCCATGCCCCCCGTCCGCCGCACCATGCCATGGCATGCAACAGCAAAACAGCAAACCAAATGCACAACACAGGACACAATCGTCATGAAGTGCCATGTGAGAAATGTAAACAGGCACAAGACAATTACACCTGACATGGAATTTGATGAAATGACTGACCAAAACCTCCCACCCATAAAAAGTGTGGCACAAATGCATGCCACCAAAAGTCAAACTGCCTGTTGCCATGCACATCGGGCAATAGAAATCTGCCAACAGAAACACTGTGTGCTGCAACACATCGCTCACCAGACAGCACAGTGAGTGTGCTTTGCATTGGTGAAACCCCTTGAGCATCATGAAAAATAAGTACAATCAACCAAAAGTACCCTGTGATGCATGTACACGATCAAGGAATTGAAAGTGATCATGCACTGCAGGGACACAGCATGCCTGAGAAGGCAATATGGGTGCACTTGTGTGCACGTTGTTGTTGTTGTTGGTGTGGGGTGCATTGTCTAAGTGTCTGTGTCAGTAGGGATATGCACTGAATACATGCATGTGAAATGAAGTGAGCCTCAGTGTTCTGTACCCAGCACATGTAAACATTGCCCTCGTGGACCCCCCCAGTGTGTTAAACCACACCAATCCCCTGACACCTCAAAAGCATACCCAACCCAGGATCATCCATTGACAAGCAGAACCCATCATGTACAGAGTACCCCACATCAACAATGTAGGACTGCAGACTGGCCACATGACAGAAGCCCAATGCCCCTGTGTAAGATGCTGTCAAACCGAGCCATCCTTGCGAGCCCATGGAAAGAGGAAGCAGGAGTGGCATATGTGTCCGGATCCCAAGCCACAAACACATACACGAGACAAGCCTGTATGGGCCCAGCTGGAACACACAGTGGATGCTTTCAAATTCCACAAAGCACCACACTGTCACATGAATGCACAATAGACAAACAATAATAGAAAACAAAAATAAAAATGGCGTTTGCAGTAAATAGTTTAAACTAAAATGTGTTGAGGTTGAGATAAAAAAAAAAATCCTCCATGGGCTCAACGCCTGCACGGCCGACCTATGTGAGAGATATGTCATCGTCGTCGTCACCCTCTGGATGTAAATCAGAAGGTGGACGTGGCACAGTTTCCTGACCACGCCTATCCACAGCAAGCCCCTCCCTGGCAGCAAGCCCTGGTCTGTTAAGCCCGGTCCTGCATGGCTATGGCACGTAGGTCTGCATGCAGCACATCACGTGATACACGTGCTTCCTCCTGCAAGGTCTCACGTGATTGATGGAGTTCTGCCTGCATGACCTCACAAGACATACGGAGCACCTCCCAGCTTGCACGGAGTTTAGCCGAGATGGTGTTTTCAAGCTGCTCCATCCTCTCTTCTGACCGCGTCCTCTGGGTAATCATGAGCACACCGAGAGTAGATCTGAGGGATTGGTGTTCTTCCTTCAGGGCCTCCCTGTGTGCCTCTGCCTGAGCAGCAAGTGCTTCGCGCAGAGCCACCATTTCAGCCCGGCGTGCCCTGTCGGAGGCCGCCATGCCCAGCCTGACGAGCGGCACGTGGACTGTGTTGCCTGCTGCTGGAGCTCCACCTGCCTCTCAGGGATGAGGATTGAACAGGCCACACGTTCCATGCCTTGAGCCATTATCTCAACTGCTCCCCCCTGTTGCTGTGCTATGGCATACATGGCATGCTCCCACTCAGTGGTCCCCGGTGGCGCATGGCCACCGTGTTGCCGGACACTAAACCTGCTGCGCCCAAGGAGCCGTGGTCCTTGCTGGTTTGGCATCACCCACGGCTGCAGGACTGCATCCCTCCATCGACCTGATGCCCCAGGAACATGAGCAACTGGTGTGGTGTGTGACCCTGCATCCGTAACCACCACAGGTGGACATTCCAACACTGCCTGGCCCCTTGAGGGCAATACCCTCACTGCAGGTGTCGTGGACAGAAGATCATCCACTGCAGGATCACTCACCAGCGACGACACGTTATGATGCACATCCAATTCAACATTGTGGTCAGAGAGTTCATCAGAGCTTGACTCATAGTCAGCCCTGGACATGATGGCCTAGAGCAACAATGGGTTGTTGTGGTCTACCACCCCACGACCATCACTGGTGCTAGGTTGGTGATGTAAACCCACCACCGTGTCTGGAATCACATCCTCATCCTCTGCCTCAAGTGCCTCATCACCTGTAACGTAAACAAAGGAAACATGAGCACACATGTCAGCAGCACATGCCACACACATAGACATCACAACATCGACAGCCAACACATGAAGCACACATGTCACACACAACTCAAACTCCGACGTGCATCCAGTGGCATTGCAATGCAAGGGTATCCCGAAAGCAGAAATGGATGTGTGTAAAATGTGAAGCCTACACATGTACTGCATGTTGCATATCACCTGCATCACACACAACCTCTGGCAGGCACAGATCCAAGGCAGAAATGAGAGATGGCAAGAAAGAGATGGCACGTAGCATAAGCATGGCGGAACACCCAAATAGCCACAGCTGTAAGTGAAACCAAACACGCCATGACACATGTAATATGCATGTTGACATGCAGCACTCAACAACCGTCACCAATAATGAGAACATGTGTTACACGATGCACCTACGCTAGTGCATTTCAATACAGTGAAGGGATGAACATGGGAACATACATGCCAGGTCAGTTTGACATAGCAGCATTGCGTAGGCATGTTGAAGGCTGGAACATGGTTTAGAAGTGGTTGGGTGCAGTGCAGTGCATGTGTACCGCCTCAACTTCCAACATTAACATGTACGTAGTGATGTCGATCTCTTAACATGACGGCAGTCTAAGGGCAAGTGCAGCCATCATGTGCAAAGTGCATGCACTGGGTTACATGGATACAGTGAACCCCCCACCCTTTGGGCAATTGCAGGTAGGCAGTGCATGGCAATGAAACGTTGACCAGAGAACAGTGCATTGGCAGACAGTGTTGGCATGCGTCAATTGCATTTCATCAATCAAATGACACTACAGCAGATGAGAAGTGGACAATAAGCAGGACACATGAGGAACCATCAGTAGTACACCCATGCATGCAGAAACCACGACACCAGTTGAACAGAGGCAGGGGGCCTGTAACAGGGTGAGGCCTGTGCACGACACATACGAGGAGACCCTAAACTTGTGCGTGATGAGGGACTGACCCAGAGTGAGCATCAAATGTATGACCAAATACCATGACACTTAAATAATCCTGGAGACGTACCACGATGATCAGCCTGTCAAGGACCCATAGTGACATACATGGAATGCACATGGAGCATAAATTGGCACTCATGTCCATGGGGAGCAACTGCCATCTGCACAGTCTGAGTGAGACACACTGCACCAAGGACAAAGGATGTACACCACAGTACGTATTTTGCAGGTTTGCAGAGGGAAGTGTGCATGTACACAGTTACGGGGAATAGGCAATTGCAGTAGTCCAACATGTGACTCACCAGTGCCATGTTGAAACTGAGCTGCAGGGGGTTTGAGAGTCAACGAAGCGTGCCCGTGAGGAGGACCACCTTGCAAGCTGTCCACACATACACGGCAGTCATGTGATCAGATAGGGCGAGTGCTGAGTGCAACAACACCACAGGCTACATGCACACATGTGAGTGAGCAGGAACATGATATGATATGATATGATACTTTATTCATATTACGCTTGAACACAGGTGGTTCAGAGCGCGACCAGGCAAAGGGAGGGGAAGAGGGGAGAAAACAAAAACAACGATCTTACTAGGCCCAGTGACATTGAGAACGCGCAAGTACATTGGGAGGGAAAGGAGGGAAAGTGCATGGGAGGAGGGACACATTGGAGAGTGCAGAGCATAAGGGAGGACAAGATAAATAATAAGTAATTAAATAAATAAATATGGTGATCCAAAACAGTGGAAGTGCAGCCTGTGAGTGGCCAAGTGCAAGGCTAGTCAGAAAGGGAGTATCTGATAAGTGCAGAAGAAGAGTGGGGGGGCCTGTATGGGTACAGATACACGCCCCAGTGTGAGGAATGGCCAGGAGGCAGTGCAGCAGGGTGGCAGGGTGAGCAGGTACCTGGGCCCGAAGGGCAGAAGGTGGCCAGGTGCAGCATTGCTGAGAGAGAAAGCAGATCAACAGGGGACAAGAGGGGCAAAGGCAGAGGCGAAGAGGAAGGTCTTGAGGAGCTTCCGGAACCATAGATGGTTCTCCGCAAGTTTTAAGGTGGCAGGTAGGCAGTTCCTGAGGGAGGCCCCCGCAGAAGATAAGGATCTACCACCGGCTCGTTTCTTTCAAAAACGGCTGGCCCTGAGGGAGGTTGAGGAGGAGGAGGAGCGAAAGGCTCTAGGGGGAGGTATTCATGGAGGAATAGTTGAAGGTAATTAGGACCCAGGCCCCAGAAACCCCTTCTGGACAATGCAAAGGGTTTAAAATGTAATCCTTGTGACCATAGGGAGACAATGAAGGGATTTCAGAGCCAGAGAGATACGATCGCAGGGCTTGAGGCCCAGGACAATTCTCGTAGTCCTGTTCTGGATTAGCTAAAAAGTGAGCAGGGAATGACTATTCTGGGTGCGCTTAATTCCTTCAAAATTAAAGTAGTCAAATGCAGCACAACTACACAAGAGGAACCCCCGGGTTCCTCCAACTGTTGACAGAGTGAAGTAATTTGGTCCTTTTTTTGGTCATTTGTGATCCACTCGTTAACCCCAATTTGAGGAATGACAACCATTGGGACTATTCCCTTTTATAATTTGCCTTGAGGACGACCTTGTAGGTCGAAACACGTGTCCGCTGTGACCGAATAAACTACTTTTGCACACCTTTGGAATTTAAATTTTCGTGAACTCGAATTCAGATCTAAGCAATGAAGGATTTAACCATTGAACAACTGAGTCTTTTGCGCAGTATATCTGCACGGACATTACTTCACTCTGTTCTGGATTAGTTGTAAAGGGTGGAGCATGGAGGAAGGTAGATTTATAAAGAGGCTGTTACAGTAGTCCAACCTCGAGAGAATCAGAGCTTGGGAGACAAGGAGCTTCTGTGGGAAAGAGAGGAAAGGAAGAGTGCCTTTAAGGAGGTGCAATAAGAAGTTTTACTTTTTGGAGACATCAGAGATGAGTGCGGAGAAGGAAAGTGTGGAGTCAAAGATGACCCAGAGGTTCTTAGCTTCGCCGGTAGGGGCATGAGGAGGGCCAAGGGAGGCCAGCCAGAGAGTCAGGGAAAGGACTGTACCAATGAGGAGGATCTCAGTCTTGTTGGCGTTTAAACAAAGATCATTTGCAGCACACCAATTTTGAATGGCAATTAGGCAGTCAGAGATGAGGGAAGGAGAGGAGGTGGCTGAGGGAAGCCTGAAAATGAGTTGGGTGTCATCGCATAGCACTGGAAATTTGAGCAGAAAATGGAAATGCAGTAGGCGAGAGTTGCCAGGTATTGATTGAAAAGCCAGGGTGATTGGTTAGACCCCTGGGGAACACTGCAGGTAGAGAGGGAGATAGAGGATAGGAAGGACCCAAGTTGTACCTGGGAGGGTCGATCAGAGTGAAAAGAGGTTAGCCAGGCCAGAGCATGATCGGTGATACCCAGGTTGTCACAGAGACGATTTAGCAGGGTAGAATGGTTGACTGTGTCAAAAGTACAGGAGAGAACTAGTAGGATGAGCACAGAGGGAGTGTTAGAGTCAAGGTTGGAGAGCAGAACATGTACCGGAGGGGCAGCCGAGTGCCTGCATGTGAGTAGGGTGCATGTGTGGTGATGAGGACAATCCCTATGTGCATCACATGTCCTGCATGGATCACAACAGGCACGCATCATTGAAGCATTGCATGACTCACACATGACAACCATGTAAACATAGCATGTAGTGGCAGTCAAGCACAACACATCACACTAGCCAAACACATATGTCCTGGAAAAACGTGCATCAACACTCACTGGACAATGCATCATAATCCATCACCTCTCCCACTCCATGGATTTGTTCTGCCTCAATGAACTCAGCAATCTCCTTGTGATGAGTGAGTGCATCTTCCTCTGGTTCTGGCCCACTGCCAGTCACCTGAGTCATGGCATAATTGGAGACACGCTTTTATTTTTGCACAGCTTCGGAGTTCATTCCAACGCTTGTAGCAGTCTTGAACTGTGCGCACCTGAAATCCCATGGCATTCACACCATACGCAATATGCTGCCAGTGGATCCAACGTTGGGCAGGCGTACTATGGCACTGTGGACCCACCAGTATATCACATTTGTGTGCCGACATGTAGCCCATAAGGAAGTCCAGTTCCTGCTTGTTGAAAGGCTTCTTCCTCGACATGCCGGAGGCGGGAGCCGTGTTTGGAGTCCCAGCCTCTTGCACAGGAGCACATTTCCTCCTCTTGGGTGCTGGAATGGACTCTGAGTGGCCAATGTCGCCCTGATCAGAAGGGGCAGTGGCGCTGGTGGACTGGACCAAGGGAGTGGTTGGCGGAATCAGGAAGGAAGGCCTGACTTGAGTCAGTGGCTGCTGGGTGCTGTTGCCAGGACCCAGCGCCACATCTGCTACAGTGCCAAGGTCTGTGACCGACACAGTGCTGGCTGGCAGACTCACAGCCGGGGTGGTGTTGGCTGCATCTGCCCATGCAGTTACCACCACCTGGCTGCTTGAGGCAGCAGATGTCACCACTGACCCAGATACGTGTGCCTTGGTCACAGCAACCCTGGACACCCGGGGCCTGTGCTTCCTGACCACCTGGAATTCTGTCTGGGAATCCTCGGGTTCCAACGCATCATGCACTGGCCAACCCCTAGGCTTGGTGGTGGTTGCCAAAGCTGCACCTGCAGCTACCACTACCGGTGGGCCCATGACAGGAGATGTAACTGACTGTCCGGTCATATGGGCACCTGGGTCAGATGCAACACTGCATCTCCCGGAGCCACAGGGGTGGTGGCATGGCTGCACCAGCACGTGGCTGGACATCCTGCCCCAGTGGTGCACCCCTGCCTCTTCCCCTCTGCGGCCACCCTGGCCACGTCCCCGACCACACACAACACTGGGGGGATGCCCAACTTTGCCACCCTTTACCTTTGGTAGCCTCCCAACCATGGCACAGATGGTATATTGCCAATGGGAGGTGCACTCAACAATTGTCCTGGGCAATTGGGGTGAAGGGGGCAGGGTATGTGATGTTAGACACATCCCTGTGCTCTTGCAACACTGTCTGAGAACCCTGGTGATAAATGACGGGTCACACAATGCTCAGGCACCCCAGAAAATGATAATAAACATGCATGCAACCCCCTATAGCCCACGTGCATGGAATAAACCTCCTGCAGTACACTGTGGCACCCAGGGACACAAAAAAATGCGTATGCGTGGAACACGCAGGCTACTATGACCTCGAAAATGGGTACACTATGCACAGGGGGAACAACAGTGGGAAAAATAGCATGCGCAACTCACCGTCTGCCTTGCGTGGAAAAGAAAAACACATGTGCTTGTGCGCGTAGGCAACACCCCGCCAAAAGAAGAAGTACGAACTCTGTCCACTGTGCAGTATGAAGTAATCGCGTGTGAAACCACAAGAGGAGTAAACACACGTGTCGGTCTCCACGAAAAGCACGTACAGCAAACTGCTGGCCCGTGCTCACCTTTAACCTGTGCCGAGGGAAAGGCCTGCATACGTAACATCACTCACGTGCTTACACGCTAAGGGCCTTTTCTTGGATTTGACGCAATCTCCCGCTGATGTGCTGCTTTTGCATGTGCAGATTCACTCTGCATCAAGCTGGCCCCATGACAACACATGGAAGACCACGCTCCTGCCCAGAAGGCCATTTACCTGCCCCCCAGAGCCCCGGAGTGCCTCCTACGAGTCATCTGCTGCAGCCTGCCTGCTGCCAACATGCCCTGCTATTTGGTGCCTGCACATCAGCCATCGCCAGGTGTCCAGTTACTGTGACCACCCCAGCTGGAACAGAAGACTCCGAATGGTGTTCCATCACTCCACAGCCCAGCTCCAGGACTCAGTTGCACACCCACACCTACCTCAGGGGTTGCCATGTCAGATACACCATCTGGCACCAGTGGCAAACCCCCGGCAGAGAGGCAGAGGGCTGCCAGCTTTGGTGCAAATGAAGTTACCATCCTGGTGAAGCAAGTCCTGGGGCATTATGATGCCCTCTTGACACCATCGCGTGCTGACAAGGAAGGACGGAGGAGGATCTGGGAGGACATCGTGGGGATGGCATCCTGCAACTTGAAACATGTCCTGAAGCACAGGGAGGACTACCAGTCCAGGAACCTCAAGAAGGCCCGGCACCTCTTGGACGCAAAGGATGCAGTGGGGCGCCGGGGCCAGATTACCATCCAGCAGATGAGGGTCCTGGAGCACAGTCGCCCAGTGCTTCACCACCAGTTTAAATAGAATAACCTTAGCTCTGCCTTCTGCTACTTCTATCCCTCGGCGCCTGGATGCCTGCGGGCTTTGGTGCCTTATAAGTGTAATTAACATAACATAACATAACCAGGTCCTCGAGATGCAGACCCGTCTGGTTTGAGCCGTAAGTGCCCATGCATTCTCGTACAACACAGTGCATGTCACAGTGTGGGAGGAGTTTGCAACTTGGCTGTATGTGTGACACGGGCCATGCATGGATGTGTGTGTGCAGGGACATGATGGTGCTGCATGTGAGTCCAGTCAGGCGTGTTCCACATGGATGGTGTATGTGTTGCAATGCATAATGCAGAGCAGCATGTGAGAACACACACATGTTTGCATGCCTGTTATGTACTTGGCCATGTTTGGGGTGTGAGACATGGATGCTGATGTCACCGTCATGGTCATGCATGGTGTACATGTGCGTGTGTCTGAGTAGTGTGTGTGTGACTGGGAAACGCCATAGATGCATGACATATGTCCATGACAATGTGTGAATTCACTGATGCGGCCTAGTTCTTCATGAATCCACTGTGTTGGGAGGTAGACATGGCCAGATGCATGACTGTCAGGTGGTGTGTGTGCATGTGATCAGCATGTCCCATGATGCATGCGGGGTTCAGCCCCCCATCGATGTTCCAACAGTGCATTAGACATGGATGTAAATGTCTGTTGCATGTGACATGCCTGTTTCTGCATGTGTGTTGCTTGAACTGACCCATGTGTTGTGCAGGGTGATGATGGAAGTGACGTTTGACAGTACCACTCATGTGCAATTGCTTTGTGTCTAGAAGACTGTTGTTCAGTACCCTGATGCTTGTGTTCAATCTCTCCCTGTCTACAGCGGCGACTGAGGAAGAGGGCGGAGATGGTGCTGTGGATAAGAGCGGCGGGATGCCTCTACCAGGCAGGGACGCATGGCTCAGTCACCCTCCCAGGACATGTCATCTTCCGGGAGCAAGGGGACTGGTGCCGCGTCCAAGGTCGGGCCTGCCGAGGGGATGTCCAAGAGGCAGATGTTGAAAGTTGCTCCTCGGCAGCGGTAGTGGCAGGTGAGCCCACACAGGGGCTGTCCACAGCAGAACACAGTGCGGAGGCATCCAGGTTGGTGGTGGGTGAGGAGGAAGAGGAGGCCGCATTAGACCCACACATGGGGCCTGGTGGGGGGTGGTTCCACTGGTGGAAGTGGTGCAGTCCAGGGGCAGGGGCAGGAGGCAGCACAGGTCGCCATGGAGGGTACTGTGCATGTTCATGTCCCTTATACTGAGACTGCATCACCATGCACCCGGAGGGATGCCCCATCCCAGGCCCGTCCGCAGTTAGGGGGGAGGCCCACGTCAACTGACACTCCTCTACCTGCGGACGTGGCGATCCGTGACAGGGTTGAGACCGTCCTAATCGGTATTGTGTTGCGCACATGTGACATTCGTGATGATGTGTGCGATTCCTGGGTGGACCACACATGTCATCATGAACAGATGTGTGCCAACGTGAGCCGGCTGGGAGGGCTCATGGTCGGGGGTTTCCTCCATGTGCATCGCGCTCTTGTGACCCTTTCCTCTTTACACACTATGCGCACGTCGTACTCTATGCGGTGTTCCGGCCCACATGCCACCAGGGCCCCCTGTGGACCTGCCCAAGGCACCACGGCCACGCTGGTGGAGATCACATCCCTGCCACAGTCGGAGTTGGAGGTCCAGCAGAGGTGGTCACCCAAGCAACTGGACCCCTGGCATCTGAGGTTGTGCAGGCACCATTAATAAGGGCACGTGCACCACAGCCCCGGGTGTTTACATCTTCCCGGGGACAGTCGTGGTTGCAGAGGCAGTTGGCATTAAGGCGGCGGCAGGCTCGACATGGGAGGCGTCAGGGGCCGTCTACATCACGGGGGCAGGCATCGGCCGATGGGCAGGAGGACACTGGACTACATGTGTCTTCCGAGTGGCAGCGGTTGGGCCAGCAGATAGATGCAGAGCGGCGGCGGGCGGAGAGGGCACAGCTCACGATGGTCAGGGCAGAGAACTCCATGCGCCAGGCATTGAAGCAGCAGTGTTCCTTGAGGAGACTCGTAGGCAGTTGGAGGACACCATGGCGACATCCCTGCGAGCCCTCGATGACAGTGCCCAGGCCAGAGAACATGGACCA